>NC_140643.1:38105759-40559759 GCF_978046115.1 Saccoglossus kowalevskii | reverse complement strand
AGTATAATTATATATTGTAGACGGTCTGAACCAACACCCCTCACCCCAACACAATCAAGAGATTGTCATCGTTTGTTTTATCATAAAATTTTCATTTATTTTACTTCGGTAACTTTTTATTTACCATTTGTTTTTCAATTTTGTAACTTATTAATCACAGGAAATCAGTTTGTTTCTTAATTGCCGTGACACATGTGGATTGAAGATTGTTACTTTAAACCAAATCATCCTCCGGTCCACTTAAAAAAAAGACGAGTGTTGCTCGGGGAGATTTGATAGCTAAATGTTCAGTTTTGGCGTCGTTGGTAAGTTCACAATGCGGAGCAAGTCATATTCTCGGGATGTTATCATATCATATAACGGATTATACATGATAAGGCTTTTATAGATCGTATGACAGTTTTAATCTTTGAGTAAATAATCTAATCAAGATCCGCGTATTTTGGTCGTTATCCGGAATGGTCATCACTTGTCACATGTCCTCTTTGGCCACATGTCTTTGGGATATTGCGTGTATGTTTAGATACAGTGCAGGATATGTTCTTACAATAAAAATAAGATAAAGTCAGTTGTAACCCACAAACAAGTCTAATAGTGTGTCATTGCTCAATTCTATAGTATAAGCATGAGATACTAGCAAGCGAACGAGCAACCAAAGACAATAGGATACAAATATTTACTACACTACGAGGACTGATAACTAGTTTTCAGCTGTAGTCATTTCACATTTTAGTCCAAATAAACGGAACCTTTGTTCGCCCCCTGTGCCGCCGCCACTGCAAGGAATGGCTGTATGGATATACGGTGTTAGCGTATGGGTACTTTGCCAAGTTAAAGTCAGGGATTTGTCAATTTCACACTGTTTTCTATCAATTGTTAATTTTTCTATCTAAACTGAAATTTTAACTTCTTTTTTAAGTTCATTTATTTAATTTTCGGTGCATCTCTTCAAAAAAAATGCTGTTAACTTCTTTATAATTGTACATATTGTACAACGCCACTAATATGTGCTGATCATACAAGCGATACTGTGTGTAGTTTAGAAATATCCTCTTCATATCTACATGGTTACAAGTACTAAGTGAAAAAAGAGGTGAAAGTGACTCCTACACCTGTATTTCAACCTTGTTTATAACGACTCTATGGAGTCAATTGTAATAAAATACTGAATTGATGCAATTCAGCTGGACTCAGACGTCACGTCGTCAACGTAACCATAGTACATTCGCATGTTTGAAGGGGTATGAAAATTTTCGAAAATGCGCCACATTCGTCTTTTATATGGGTCCCATATACAATGCGTGTAAAATACATTGTTTATATGAACTTGTAACGCGCGCTGCGTGGCGACTGTTTAAAGAAGACCCAAACATTGAACCAATCATAATAGCATATTTACACGTCGTTGCTTTGTGACTGCCTGCCTTTAAAACAAAGCGTTAATACAAACAGCTAATAACAATAACAATAAAAAGAATTACACAAAATAATTATGATTAAAATTTTTCTGGTGTTTTATTCTATAATTTTCGACGAACATATTTTTAACAACTGTTTTAATTGCTTCCCGATACTGATTCAAAGTTTTAATAATGGATTTTTTTACTTAACGATCACATTTAGTTAGGGCAAAGTCTGGGCTTTCATAAGATATATAGGTTGAAATGGTTTAGAACGATTCTTCTGGAAATATAATTAATGTGTATTTTACTCATATTACATGGTTAAGGTAGAGATGCAGTTTATTTTGCAAATTTTGACAAATTTCACTTATTTTTTATATTTTCATGGCATTGTATGAACATCTGTATTCTGTGAAAATTCGAAATTAAATTCATTAGTGGAACTCTGTTAAATCCAATGGCGATGTAAATCATCATATATTTTTACTTAACTATAAAATATGCAAATTAGCAATTATCTCAGCTTCCTTTTAGTGCACATCCCAGAAAAAATAGCTCCTAGACGCTTTGACCTTTTCTTTTGAAATTTTCACAAATGATTGACAATGTGTTCATGTATTCAATGTATTCATTATTGGTATTGATTGCAGTCCAATGCATGCGGTCCAACAATATACATTTCATTAAATTAGAATAATAATGTAAAAGACAGACTGGTTCACTTCTTTCAGTATCATTTTCCTGTCGGTTTCTATTCTGAGACAAAAGGGACGCGCAACAAAAACAAGCGAACATACACCTGTGAGTGGGGACATACACAGACAATAAATATCCTTCGGGTTTAAGACGAATTTTAAAATTTCGATAGTTTTCTAGTTTATCCATGGTTAAAACATCACCATGTTTACTTAATCCAAATGCAAACGAAGATTTTATCTAGAGCTTATACAAATTTTGAAATGAATCAATATTTGAGACGTCTTATGCATCCCAAATCTCGTGCAATATGGTTGTTTCACACCCGTCCAGTCGCCCAGTTAGGGCTAGTTTTTGACTAAAAAATTCTCTATGTGGTATAGCATAAAATAAAATTTACTGAGCTACCATATCTTTGGCAAAAGTAATGATTTTGCAAACTGTTTAGCTATTATTGTAAACGTCCACAATCTTCGTACACCAACGAATATTTCAAATTCAAGCAAGATGTCGAACTCTTCAATTGATTCATTTACATTCGTCTTGACCCTTAATTACAAACCAGAATCATTGTGTCGAATATTTTAAAGAAATTGTCATGTTCCCATGTGTCTGCATAACCCATTAACGACTTGTTGGACAAACAATATAATACTAGTAGAGTAGAACTGGCTCAATTTAACTACATCCAAGTTTCCCTCTATATAAACCAGTTTTCTGCATTCATTCGAAATATAACCCCTCCTTTAAACAAAAAATTAGTCTTGGATAAATCGATAATCATGACCCATAATAATTTAAAGTATTTATCTCTCGTTGAAACTTTTAAAAATAATCTATATAATTTTAAAACAACAAACAGCAAACAAAGAATCTCAATTAAATCTGGTGACAGCTGAACACCTTGACCCAAAGCCTGTAATGTTAATTCGTTTTTGAAAAAGGAACGACTTACTATAAATAAACATACATCCTTGTCTTACGCCAGAAAGGCAATCAAATAGCTCAATGCAATCATTCAACAATATTGGGATACATGCTAAACAGCATTTAAACATTTTCCCTTAATGCCACCATTCAACAAAATGTACAACTTTTGGCTAGATGGAGTATAGTCTTTGGATGATTGGAAAACAACAACACTGTCCATTATTATTTTTTTCTTCTAATGATGTGACGAATGTAATTCCGCACAGTGATGGGTTAGTCATTCACAGTGGACCGACCACAAGTACGTTTGTATTAACTATCCTTGCGGCCGCCTATATTCTAAGGTCCTTCGAAATCCTATAATTAATATTATTAAATTATGCATGGCATCGTATGGGAGATATTATGAGGGTGGCCGTAATTGGAACTTGAAGAAACGATATCAAGTTAATGATTGAGCACTTTAACAAATAATTCTGATGGTTTGAATCCTATACAGTTTTTACCAAAATGGTTACTTCACTATTTATTTATTCATTAACACTTACTCACTCCGAGTCCCCGGAGAGAGTGGCAATGGTTACAGATAATAGTAAAAGAATACAGCACCAATGCACTAATAAGGAAGTAATAAAAAATAAATTGTTAAATCTACAAAAACAGAATATTAATAGGAAAAAAATAAAAGAAAATTAATGGTAACTTGTGTATAGAACTTATTTAGAATACCGTGACAGTGGGCGCTAAAACACGAGCCTATACTTCTTTAACCCCTAGGCCTTATTCAGCTTCTTGTCCAGCGTTTCATCAAATATGCCAACTGAAATACCTAGATGTTTTGGAGATTTTCCAAAAAATAATGCACATTATGTACGCCACGCAATGTGCTACTATAAGCATGGAGTCAGTTTTAGGTGGCTTCGGTCACGCCCGAAATAGTATGGTCGTTCAACTTTGACCTAAGTTGCCAGTATATTATTACATGTACAAAACCTACCACCTATAATACTTAGTAATGCGATGATACATTTGTCACACGTGTTTCTACCTTCAGGATAAAAAAAATATCATGTGTGCGCACCGGCTGCTGGGACCCGCCAGCTGTGACGTAGCGTGGTCGATATACAAAACAATGTACCAGTATAAGGAAACAATATGCCGTTATACATGTATATGTTAATCGGTGTAGCGCGTACACGACAGAGCGGGCAAGCGGCTGATAATGAAAAATCGCTGCCTTCTACAAATGTAAATCATCCAAATTTAGAAGTTACAATGAGATTCAAATGTTGAAATTAATCACAATGCCGAAGACTATGCATGAATATGTCGCTGTACTGAAAATTGGCTTAGTGAACTTAAAAAAAAGAGTAGCTTCAAAATTACAGCAAAAACTGGGGTATTTTTAAAACAACTCATCTAACGGGGCAATCATATTCCATTTCGAACAACTGTGGTTCAACGAATGCCTGAAAAATGCAGAACTTCCATCAGGGTATTACTATAAATGCGTATGTCGTGAATGATGGCACGCACAACAACACGAAGCCATTATCCATACCACCACAGTCACCAAACTAGGGGGTCCAACCTGGTCTACGGGATTTCACATCTAACGTATATAAAAATCAGGGGCATGCGGAATCCTCGTGAAGACTGCTGGTGTATGGCAGGCGAATATTTTCATCGGTGACAAGAAAAACTCCGCTGGATTTAAACACTGATACCTTCGTAGCAGATCCAGGGTGCGAGATCATCACCAAGGAACCAAATCCAAGTGGAGTATACGCTGAAAACAAACTGTCGTGCAGCAAGTACGAAGCCACAAGCCATTGTTTCAACGGCGTCTTTTGTTCGTTTGCTGAGCTGCGATCGTGGGAAGGCTTGTTGTCCCTGTACCGGGTTCTGTCTGCCCACATCACTTCCGTGCCATTTTGTCGAAGATTTCCTACGTGACTATTGAGTTTAGAAGTTCACTGATCAACGTTTGCTAACATGAAGTCTATATCTACCTAAAAAAGCTTGCTTTACGTTTTTAAACATCGAAATCCGTTCAGTATTTGTGCAAATTCGGACGCCGTCCTGTCGAACTATCTACACACAGCCATATTGGATTTTTAATATTAATCGAGTGTAGCGTCCATTGTAAAATCCACACAGTATACGGACTCTCTGAAACTGACTCCCTAGTGCTCACCGGAACAGTGAACACAGCTGCATCTTACAGATTCTGCACATTTTGAGACAGTTTACCTGTATGTGTGTCGAATTTTTAAAATTGAAATGAATGAATGGACCTAGTCTGCTGCATGGACTTGTTCATGTCTGATCTCGCCAGTCTATTCATTGCGTTGGAATACATTATCTGGTTACATGGACAATTGAATGTGTTTTCTAGTTCGGACGTATATAATTTTTAATAATACTTTTATTTAAAACGCACAGAACGGTATTTATTGCCCACAGTCTGTGCGCAACTGATGAGGTGAAAAGTATTCTTGTCTCGCGCGCCGGTAGCGTTGATCGTCGTAAACCAGGAAGTAGCAGCCATGTTGCTCTGAGTGTGTAAACAAACACGAGAGAGTTTAAATGATGGCGCTTGCTTTTGACTTGCGTACGTTTTGTCAGAACCTGCGAGCTACCAAGCCGCCGTACGAATGTCCGGTGAAAGAATGCGCCAGAGTGTACAAAAGTTACTCTGGTATGGAATATCATTTATATAATTTTGATCATGATAATCCTGGCAATAACAACAACAATGCAACCAAACCAACCAGTGACGCAAAAGGTGCTTACAGGAAGGGGAAATATCATCATAGAAGTAAAAGAAGATCTCCTTCACCCCCACCATCAACAATAGCAGTTGCTGCAGCAGTGGCAGCATCCCCTCCAATCTTGCCTTCCTCACCACCGCCTGTTGAATTTGTGCGATCACCAACAAGAGAAGCTCTGACATATGCACAGGCTCAGAGATTAGTTGAAGTTGACATAGAAGGCCACACACATAGACTTGATATATATGATCCTATTGAAGTAATGACTCAAGACGAAATGGAAAAGACAGAACCTGATGCTAAGGAAGAGACCAAAGAAAAATCTACTTCTAAAGGGAAATGCAAAGAGTCTGGAAAAGTCAGAAAAGAAACCAGTTCTTCCATATCAACTAAACTGCCAGAAGCCTCGTTTCGTGTTCTGGACGAGTATATTGATCCACCTGATGCTCCTAAAAGACCAGCTGCCTACTATAGGTATATTGAAAAATCGGTTGATGAACTTGATGATGAAATAGAGTACGACATGGATGAAGAAGACTATGCATGGTTAACCATGATCAATGATAAACGCAAGACTCAGACCTTGCATTCAGTGACACAAGAAGTATTTGAAACTTTAATGGACAGATTGGAAAAAGAGTCGTACTTTGAAAGTCAGACATCTGGCAGGGGAGATCCTAACTTGTTCATAGATGAAGATGCCGTGTGTTGTATATGTAGTGATGGTGAATGTCAAAACAGTAATGTTATTCTCTTCTGTGATATGTGTAATTTAGCTGTACACCAGGAATGCTATGGTGTTCCGTACATCCCTGAGGGACAGTGGTTATGTCGGAGATGTCTGCAGTCTCCCTCACGAGCTGTTGATTGTGCATTATGTCCAAATAAAGGTGGTGCATTTAAACAAACTGATGATGGACACTGGGCACATGTTGTTTGTGCGTTATGGATTCCGGAAGTTTGTTTTGCAAATACTGTTTTTCTTGAACCTATCGACAGCATTGACCATATTCCCTCTGCTCGATGGAAACTTACATGTTATATCTGCAAGCAGCGAGGCACAGGGGCATGTATTCAGTGTCACAAAGCCAACTGTTATACTGCATTCCATGTTACTTGTGCACAACAAGCAGGCTTGTATATGAAAATGGAACCAGTAAGAGAAACAGGAGCCAATGGAACCACAGTCAGCGTGAGAAAAACTGCCTATTGTGATATTCATACTCCTGCAGGAAATGAAAAACATCCAGAAAAAGGTGGGGGAGATGGCAAAGGAAAAGGCAAAGCCTGGATTGCAAAGAAAGTGAAAGCAGAGTCAAGAAAGAACATGCGAAAAGCCAGAAAGATTTTGGCAGAAAAGCGATCAGCAATGCCGATTGTTTCAATACCACATATACCCCAACACAGGTAAGACTAGTTAGGCCAAATAACAAGTGCTATTTTATGGTTTTGTTTATTTAATAATTTAATTCAAATAAAAGCTGATTACACTGTTGATAACTGTGTAAGGTCATTGACCTGAATGAGGTGATTGTTTGACCTAGTTTTTGTGTTTATTCAATTTATGCTATACTGATATCATTCAGAGCTTTGGTATGTGTAAACAGTAGGCTAGTTGAAATACAGTTTATTTCTATATTTATATGGCGGAGGATATAATCTGATTCAGCTTTTATTTTCACTTATGGTTAATTTTCGTATCTTGTTTCTTCCTTTTTGCATGAAGCTTAGCTTGAACCTTTTGAAAACCATTGTAGGATATCCTATAAATTAAAATGAATTCTGACAAAAAGGAATTTGTTACTAGATTAAAATTTAGATCAATAATTCAAAGTTGCATGACTAAAATCTTTGGTGATCCAGCATTCTAACCTTTCAACTCAAGCTGAGAGTGATGCATTGACTGAGCAAATGTTATGATTTATATGTATTTTTTTATAGCACTTTTTTTTCTTGCTATATCCTGTAGTTGTGTTTATGTCACAAGCGAAAATTTAAAATTAATAGAAACTGAAAAGTACTGAAAAACCAAAACAGTTTCATGTAAACAAAACTATAAACTTTTAGTTTGTACAATCTACTCTTGTAGATTAATAAATGATATATACAAAGGATACATTTGTATTTACAAATATGGGATTACAATGATTGATTAAAGTTTGCAGATGAATTTAAATCTCAAGCCACACCCCTAATGTAAAGATGCTCTAATAGAAACCACATCTCCTCTGTTGTATTGTACCATTTTAATTAATATAAGCCGCAGCTTCTAATACAGATTTTACAGTACAGGTAATTTACAATCAAATCAAGGTTTGTAGACTGACAAATGAAATTTTGTACTTGTCAAAAATGTTGAGTGCCTGCCTGTCTACAAGGCAGGAGTCAGCAAGCTGACTAAAAACCTCATTGCCATAAATTTGTTCTTAACTCATGGGAAATCGTTCACACCATGCTATGGCAGTTTAAATTTGTTGTCATTGTAAAAATTTCATTCTCATTATCTTTATTGCAAATAAGTGGTTACAATTTGTTTCATACAGAATCAGCAAAATCACTAGCAAAGTACATTGTCAGAAGAAAAACGAGTTCTTCCAAAGGCTACAGGGTTATTGGACTTTAAAAAGGCAATCTAGGAATGGTGTACCATTGCTAAGGCGACTCCAAGCCCATCATCAATCACAGAGAAATAAAGAACAGGTATTTCATATTCATTTACTTTCCGTTGTTTGATTTAAGTTTAATATCTTTTTGGTCAGTCCATCATTCTATTTGTAATCGATATTTTATTTTAGTTCTTAGTAGTTGTTCCATTTATTAAATAAAAGGCTGGACTGAATACAGCTTTTGTGGCCTAAGGTCATTCGGCGAAAGTGCGCGAGCTTGCAAAGATTAGTTAGCCGCATGACCGAGTGCAGTGTGTTAGTCACTCGCACAACAAATTACCAAAATGAAAATTCTTCTTAGGTTAATAATGTTAGTAAAATAATGTTTTACAAAACCAGTTGCCCCGTGCCAATGAACAAATGCAAGTGTTCACAAATAATATGCACATTTCATTACAATATTGTTGATGTACAGATGTAAAAATGTTAATGTAAACAATTGTTTTGGGTCTGTGGGAAAAGTGGGTCACATTTGTTGCATTTTCGGAAGGAGTAGGTGCAAGTCAAAATTGACCACATAAATAGAAGTTTCTTTAATTTCCATTGGATCTGTTCAGTTGTCCTTTCAAGTTTTTGTCGCATAATTTCGGCAACCATTTTTGAGCTATCAATCTATCGCAGTATTTATGTCAGGGCTCAATCCTATCAGAGTTCGACCTTCAAGGTTTATTAGAGCTGAACTTCACCTGAGCCAAACGTGTATACATGGCCATTTTTGGTGGCTCAAGCCATAGGGTTCTGATAAAATGTTGTCGTGTAGTCGTAGCAAATTAACTCAATAAAATCATTGTGTCAGTATCTCAGTATTGTGCTTGCAGTATATTACTGATAGTAATCGCTGAGTAGCTATCTTTATATTTTTCTTGTATTTTGTTTTCATCAGAGGGAAAATATGGAGAAGAGCAATGCATTGAAAGAACAGCTGAAATACTGGCAGAGGTTGAGACATGATTTAGAACGGGCACGATTATTAGTGGAATTAATTCGCAAAAGAGAGAAACTAAAACGAGAACAGGTAGGTTTTTTATTTTGCAGTTTGTTCAAGTTGTGAAAAAGCATGTCCAGATTCTCATACTCTCTCGTTTGCATTGATTTGTGTGTTGGAAAACTATTGCTGAAGCAAAAGACTGATGCGTAATATCAATATCATTAAATTATGTACTGTCATTTAATTAATAAGTTGTGCAGGGCAGTCATATTTTACCTACAGGTTTCCTGCATGTATTTAGAACATCTATGTGTTCTTTTATGTTTGTAGATAAAAGTTAATCAATTCACAGTTGATATGCAGTTACAGCCATTTAATATTTTATTGAAACGAACACTGGACCAACTTGAAGAGAAAGACACTAGTAGAATCTTTGCTGAACCAGTTTCACCTGATGAGGTATGACCAACCAATAAATACTCTGCATGAAACAAATCTGTTGCTGTACAAATTATAGATCATAACTGTGTGTAGCTGTCTGTCTGTCTGTCTGTCCATTCAAAAAGACAATATTATCAGATTGAAACATTCTGTCTGATGCGGTATTGTGGTCAGTCAAGTTGGTAAAATGTGGTATTCACTCTGCCTGCCACAAGGTGATCAATCTGGTAAAATGCAGTACCCTCGATATTGTGATCAGGCAAGTCAGTGAAATGCAGTTTAATTTGACAGGGCTGTATTATGGGGGTCTTGAGTAACCTGTGATCATGACTAAGCAGTAATTTGAAAATCTGACAATAGGATACACTTGAAACTTAGATATAGTTATCAACACATTCTCTACTCCACATATACATTACAAGTGTCTTTGTTCTGAGATGTGTACTACTTGCAATATTTATAAGAGCAGATTCTTCATCTTTCAGTATGTCTTTTTGACAGGTGCCTGACTACCTGGATGTGATCACAGAGCCAATGGACTTCTCAACAATTCGTACAAGGCTTGAAAATCATTTTTATAAAACCATTGATGATTTTGAGAAAGACTTTGATTTGATGATCAGTAACTGTATGACTTATAACGCCAAAGATACAATATTTTATAGAGCAGCTATCAAGCTTAGGGATATGGTAAGCAAACATAGTTTTAAACCATGTTGTATTGTTGATGATTAATAATTATCTGATGCCTTTGACTGCAAAGTACTTAAAACTGATGTGATATTGTTACCATGTTCACACGTGTGCCACAGAGCTGGCTTGACTAACTTGGTAAACAGTTGTTTGGTTTTAATGGGTCCTGTGTTTAAATGTGTATAAAGACTAAACTGAGCCTGTGTTGTAATTGTTCGCCATGTTTCTTTAAAATACTTGCGTACTTATGAATCAAGGCTTACATCAAGGGCGTTATTGTTCGCAAATGTGAACACGGTATATGTGTAATCCAGTATACCTTTACAATCCTAAATAAATAAATAAATAAATATAAATCACGGTATATATTACAATGTGTCAATTTTAAAATTGGGGTCAAAAGCTCAAGTTCGAGGTGCATATTGCAAAAAAATACTCATTCAATGTAATATGCATTTAAAACAAAAGTTTCAAATAAAAAACAAACACGAATGCATTGCTTAGTAGCAAATGATCACGGTACTGTAGCACAATCTGGCGATGCTGCAGCTCACAATTGAATAACTTGTTTTCGAAGTGTTGAAGTTGTCGATTATTACTCTGTAGTGATTATAATAACGCACGAGAAATAAATTTGTTGAATTGTTATGAAATGCAAGTAAAATTCAACTTAGTTTCACTGTAAGCGAATGATTTCGGTCACATGTAAACGCTTGATGCGATATGATATCCGCCATATTGTTTGAATGTACACAAGACTGTTTATTGACCGGATAGGTCAAGTCGCTAATTAACCAATCAAAATGCTGGATGGTGCAAACGAATTACCATAGCTCATTTAAATATGTTAATGACAGTTCAACAACTTCATGATGGACGCAACACGGAAGAGATTTACCAATAATGTAGTGTGATCTTTTGACTTTGATTTCCATGAGAAAACCACATGATTTTTTTAAAATCAAAAACAATTTTTTTTTCAAAAGATAAACTGAGCATTGAAGAAGAATTTAACACTTTTACGGTGATAAAAGCTCATTATTGAAAACTTATACAGACGTATAAGGAGTATTGACGAAGGTTGTCGCCAGAACAAAATCAGTTGCACTGCGTGTCTGACATATTATCACCGCTGAACAATAAATAGGTGTGAATATTTTTAGGCAATTGTCGAAACAAATGAATAGGATTAGGAACAATGCCGTTTTGGACCAGCTGGTTGAAACAATGAAGTCAGTCACGATCTTGTTGAATTGGGGGTGCGGTTAGTAATAGGTACTTTTCATGTTTTCAATTTTTAAGAATTCTTTAACCCCAAAGCCGGAATTGGGTTTGTGGTTACTATTACGTATGCGGTTTATAATAGGATTTTAATGGTAATTGAATAAATTTCTTTTTAAGGGTGGTGCCACTATCAGGTGTGCCAAGCGACAAGCTGAGAAAGCTGGCTATGATCCACAGACTGGTTTACATCTTGCCAAGGCTCCAAATGTCCAACAAGCTGAGATAACAGTGGAAGAAGGTGGGTTGTCAAAATCAGCAATTTAAAATCTGTATCCCATTTAGGAGTGTTCATTCAATGTAGCCCCCCCCCCCCCCCACTAAATGCTATAGAGAACTAACCAGCTATACAAAATCACATTCAAATTATACTTGCCCCCCCCCCCCCCCACTACCCCTCTACCCCCTACTTGTTGGCCAACATACTACTACTGTCAACATATATTGCCACTCAATTTTAATTAAAATATCTGATAAAATGATAATAAATACTAAAATACCATAAGAAGTGTTTTTAATGTTTTTTTTTTTTATTGTTGATAGTTGACAGTTTTCTGGATTCTGGTAAGCGTGCTGATATGTCATTGGAGAACCAACTGAGAGAATTATTAGAGAAATTAGACATGACATGTTCCATAAAACATGGAGGTACATAATCTGTTTTGTCAAAGCAAAGCCTATGTTATAGGCCTATATTATACATAATACTGAATCACACACCTGCTATTGAATCTGACTTCTATTTATGCGACTTTGGTCATTACAGGAACTCGTTCTAAGAGAGCCAAACAACTGAAAAAGGAGATAAATACTATAAGGCGAAAATTGAGTCATCAGAGGGAGCAGAAACTGTTGGGAAAAAATTCTGCTTCTGACAAACCTAAAAAGAAAAAAGGGCGTCCACAGAAAGAGAAACCTATTGCTAGTAGTAGTAGTAACAGCAGTACAACTGCTAGTAGCAGTAGTAGTTCAGAAGATACCTCAAGTAAGTTTTTTTATTCTTGTCTTCAAGTGAACCTGGACTGTATCATGTCAGCCACCGAGGTGGGGCTAATTTTAAAGCCTCTATGTGTAGGAAGTCTGAATATGGAAACTTGAGTTCAATCAGTTTGTATGTCTGTCTTCACATATATACTGATTTTCAAACTTTGGTCAATCGAAAAGACAAAGATTTTCTCTCAACTGGAGGTCTCTACAATAAAAAATTTGATCTGAGTGAGTGTAGCTTTAAGGTTGATCAATACATTATCATGATTCTTATGTACCGTATTTGTCTGTTGCAATGCTATGGGCAATCTTTTGGAGATGAGCATATTTTTCGGCAAGTGCTGGCTCCTTTTTCCATGTTTTGTTCATCACTTTCAATCCATTATAACCTAAATACAATAGTCATGACAGAAGAAAAGATTTGTGTTTACAAATTACAAATAGGTGATCTCAAGCGTATTGCAGTAAATTTTCCAAGTTAGGTGACACTAGATAGAGCGCTAGGTAAGAGTGGGTAAAAAATGTTGGTGTTCCATGGTTTTAATTTTGTTGGTACTGAAAAGTATAGAAGGAGTTTCCAATGAACATTAACATATTGCATTAGTAGCAAAAGGTCGTAGTAGTGTAATCCAGTCATGCTATTTCACAGGCAATTAACTTGATTTCAAGTTACAAATATTAATTATAATGATACATTGGCTACCTGGCAAAACCTTCCCATAGGCATAGTTTTGGATTGGCATGGTATTGGACAAATATGCTACATAATGTATTCTGTGCAGATAAAACAGTAAAGACACTTTATATAATTTCTTTCTGATAGGTTCAGACTCGAGCGATTCTGCATCAGCTAATAATGCCTCAACAACAACAACAACAGTGACCAAGAAAACTAAAACATCAGCTAAACTTCCAATATTACCATCCTCTAGGACATTACAAAGAAGTCAGTCCCTCTCTCCTGGAAGGGGACGTGGTCGTGGTAGAAAACCCAAACGCTTCAAATCTGATTCTGAAGCTCCCTTGATTACAGGACATAGTAGAAATTCATTTACCGTGGAACCAATTCCTGAATCAAGTCCACCTGTGGGTGGCAATGGTGCAACATTAGGACTATCAACGCAAGGTGTTGGACGCCGCACAGCAGTACTATTTAGTAAAAAGGCAGGAAAGAAATCAGCATTTCTTAAAGAGACACAAAGGCGACCTGGCAGGCCTCCTGGTCGACCTCCGAAACACAAACCTGACATTACAGGAGCCGAACTAAGTAAAAAATCTCCAGGTAGAATTTCACAGGATGGAAGTCTACATGTGGAGACAGAGTATGAAGGGAACTTGCCTCCATCTAATGTACCACAGCCGCATGGACGTAAACGAGGCCGTAGTACAAGTTCAAGTAGTATTGACAGTACAAATCCAGCACAGCCACACACTGCCACCTTGACCAATGGCTTTGATGCTGGAAAGCAACAAAGTAAAAGCTTTACTGTGTATAGAACTGATCATAGCCGTCCCAGGAGTAGTTCGGATTCAGATAGCAGCACAACAAGTACCAGTGGTAGCGGAACATCTACCACCTCATCATCTGATTCAAATTCCAGCAGTTCTGATGATTCAAATCCAAAGAAACCCCGCAAGTTGAAAGTAAACTTTACAGAGGACAGTGAAGGAGATACATCTTGTGGTGAAAGTGCTAGTACAAGTGCCCGACTCAATGGGACAAATAGAACCAATTTGCTAAGAGGTAAGTGGGTTTTCTTACCTTGCGTTAGAAATCTATTTAGTTTGCTATACACCATTTATTTTATCGTCTTCCATACATTGTCTCTACAATGCACACTTAGCTGTAACACTTGCTATTAAAGACTGCATCCCCATTAGTGCCTAATGCTTGCTGCTCTGTCTGCATCCTAGTCCTTGCTTGATCTGTAGCATTTAAATTAAATTGAAGCTCTGACGTAACGTATAATTTCTGCACCATTTTCCGTCCCTTCTTCAGAGCTGAACAAAAGACGGTCCAGTACTAATTGGGCATCCGATGAAGACGACATACCTTTGCAGCCTTTAGATCTTGTGTGGGCTAAATGTAGAGGCTATCCTTCATATCCGGCACTGGTAAGCAGCTCATACACTTCATCATCCCTGTTTATAAATATTTTTTGGTTTTTAAGGAGAAACTTTCGACAAGATTCAACTGGGTGAAAGAAAAAATAAAATGTCACGGCAGTGTTTCACTTTAAATTTGTACACGCTAAAAATGCTGATTGAATGAGAGTGAATGATAGGATGCTAACATTCTTGTACTTATGCCAAAGCTGTATTGATTTTTTGCTACCTTTCATTAATTTTGCCCATATTATTTCATACAATTATTGTTCATCGTACTTCATTGTGGAAGACCAGCATTCTAATTTTGTTTGTTTTATTTCATTTAGATAATCAACCCAAAGATGCCAAGGACAGAATATTACCACAATGGAGTGCCGATTCCAGTCCCACCGGTGGAAGTACTTCGCAACAAACAGCATTCTGATGAACATTTATATTTGGTGCTATTTTTTGACAACAAGAGAACATGGTTAGTTTAATTTTTGATTTGTTACAAAAAACATCTACTTAGCATGGAATGATTTAGTTCGTTCAAACATCCAATAAATTTGTTGTGATTTCTGGCTTTAATGGGCTTTTAAATGTTATGCCTGTGTCACTTTGTTAACAAACATCCATTTTTCATCATAGCTATCCATATATTATTGAAACACCTAGGGGATTTGTAACAAGTCATTGAAGTAAAAATTACTCTTCTGGATATAAAGTCTGACTAAGATTAAATGTCATGGCTGTTGGCAGATACGGTACATTTTATTTTCGAGAGGATGAGGACTTTTATATTCTGAAGAATCAGAGTATGACGGTTTTATCTGACATGAAATCTACCGTCCAAAATTTAGATATATATATTTGAATTTTTTTTTATACTTTTAAAGGCATTCAGTGAGTCTGTCAACAATTTTGCATGAATTTCGTACTCGGAAAGGAAAACATTTTGATAGGTTGAGAAGCACTACATAGATTTAAGTGCGATGTTTTAAACCTGTAATATTTGCATATTTAGTTAGCATAATCACTGATCGAAAACGTTGGATGAGGTGATTGTTTACCCCAAATACACTGTCTTATTTCTGCTATTCCATTTTTGCCCTAAAGATTATATATTGCAATGAAATATGCTACAAAGTAGTTATTAATATCATGTTACTAAATGTACAAAATGTGTTCCCTTGGATTGTACTATTATTGTTATGGGTTCTAGATCATAGAAAGTGAACATTAGGCTGGCTAATATCATGGTGTGTAGATGACATGTTTGATTTGTATACCATGAAGCAAAACATTAAAAAGGTTCGTTTTTCAAAATCGATGTGCATGTATATTTCTGCGTGCAGTATCCAATACAAATCATTGAGGTAACCCTGTCTGTGTGTCTGTATGGTATGTGTTTTACCGCTGATATTTTAAGAACCACTAAATTAGATTTCAATAAAACTTGTCATTGGGATAATTTGCATGCCTGATATATTTTTGGCTTTGCATATTAATTACCTAATTATGAGCCATTTTTAAGAATAGCTTAATAGTTTAAAAAGAATTGTGGTACATGTGTGATCTGGGTGATCCACAGATGCGATTACTTACGGGTTGATATCCATGCACATGTTTATTAATTTTCTGATATTTCAACCACTAATCAGAACAGGTTTTTTCCTGAAAATTGTTGTTTTGAACAAAAAACAAATACTGCTAATGGGCATCTGATTGTGCAATGACAAACATGAATATTTTTTCTGGTCCTCAAGTCACAGGTTTTTTTCTCTTTCTAATATTTCTAAGTGTTACATTTTAGGTTATAACTAATTATCATTATTTCTACTAGATCTGTTGTAATAATGATTTCGTTAGATATTTGAGCAAGTTCATTCAGTACCGGTAATATAGGTCCATTGCATGCCAGCTTGCTTCAGACTAATATTTTAATTTGAAATTAATTAAATAAATGGGTAGCTTCCATTGTCATCTGGTGGGAAACATTACGTTTTTTTGTACCAATATGTAATTGCATCTGTGATGGAGTTAGTTGTCATTATATGTGATGGTGTTTTTACCTCACCAGGCTTTATTTTATTTCAACAGGCAGTGGCTTCCTCGGACTAAGTTGGAACCCCTTGGTGTAGATTCAGGGCTTGATAATGCAAAGCTAATGGAAGGGAGGAAGTCATCAATAAGAAAGTCTGTGCAGCAGGCGTATGACAGAGCTGTACTGCATCGGCGGCGTGTGACTGGTGAAACTGCAGAAGGTAGTTCGAGTGAAACCAGTGAGGAGATTCATGAGTAAAATAAAGCTTGCTTATCCTGAAATTTTAACTGACTGTAATTTAGACAATTCAAAACTGAAATGCTAACGTAATTGCTGGCTATGTATGTCTTGTTGTAATATTGAATATCATTACAGTTTTGGAAATGGAGAGTGTTGTTGTTGGTCTTGATATGTAAAAACACATAATACCAATGAACTGTTCTTGTGTATGTAATTCATTTATCAATGAGAACCCATGATGTCATGTATATATATATATATATCTGCACACATCTCAGGGAATCCAGTTTTAATGTTGAACTTTGATGCAATGTTTCATTCTACTGTGCTAGTTACACAGTTCAATCTGGCATCCCTCAAAAAACAATCTTGGATATGTTGGTCGCTTCATATTCATTGGTGTGCCCACTGTTGGTGAAACTTTAATACTGACGTAGGCAAATGATTTGTTTTTTTACAAACTATCTAAATAATCCCCCTTCTAATAACTCCCTGTATTCACTGTACAACAGCGGAACTGTGGTGTGTAGTTATAATGCGCTTAGTCTCACAAAAATGGTAATGAAATGTACTCTGTTGCTTTTTTTAATTTTTTAAAAACAATTTCCAAACTAGTCCATATTTTGAATTGTACATTATTATTTTGACCCAAGTTATTGCACTCCACATGAAATGACCGTTTGATTTCTGTGGAGCTTAATGTTTGGGATTTATTTCATCATTCTTATAGTATTTATCTAACAAGAAAGTGTAGAAACTGTATGCATGTACTGTAGATGTAAATAATTTGCCTGCCTTGAAGTGAAGTTATGGGAGCACAGAGATGGACAATTGTATGCTTTTTTGGAAAACTTTATTCTGTAATCTGTGAACACTTTGTATGTATTATTTAAATATCAATATTTGCCACAAACTTATATACATAGAAATGTTTGGTTCCTGTGCTTTTTAAACTATTAAAGCTGAGAAAACAGCATTGTTCCATATAATTATTTGTGTTTTACTTTCTGCTCAATTGATTAGCCCCTGTAGGAAACAGTCTGAAAGGGGGGCTTATAATTTTTGGTTAGTCTGTCCCTGCTTTCATATCTCTGATATGCACCGACTAAATTCATTGGAATTTTGTATGATGGAAGGCTGATGGCTGAAGTTTTATCTTGATTCATCCACATTAATGTAGAACAGTACACGAAAGTAAAAATATTGTCATTTTCTTTTTTAGCTCCGCTGTCGACTTTGTCGAGCGGAGCTTATCATATGAGTGATTGTCCGTCGTCGTCGTCGTCGTCCGTCGTCCGTGTCAATGTTTTACTTTTTCGACTTCTTCTTGAAAACTACAAGCCTGAATGCTTTGATACTTGGTGTATATGTACCTTGGGTAGACCTCTCTTAGGTTTGTTCATTTCATGTTGATATCTTCAATTCTCTAATTTTGGTGAATATTTTTGTCATTTTGGTAGAAAGTGATATTTTCGACTTCTTGTTAAAAACCGCAAGAGCAATTGCTTTGATATTACATATATAGGTACTACATGTGGACCTCTGTCAGATTTGTTCATTTTGTAATGATATCTTTAATTCTCTAATTTTGGTGAATATTTTTGTCATTTTTGGTAAAAAGTGATATTTTCGACTTCTTGTTAAAAATCGCAAGTTCAATTGCTTTGATACTACATATATAGGTACTACATGTGGACCTCTCTCAGATTTGTTCATTTCTTGATGATATCTTCAATTCTCTAATTTTGGTGAATATTTTTGTAATTTTTGGTAAAAAAGTGATATTTTCGACTTCTTGTTAAAAACCAAGAGTTCAATTGCATTGATATTACATATATAGATACTACATGTAGACCTTTCTCAGATTTGTTCATTTCGTGATGATATCTTCAATTCTCTAATTTTGGTGAGTATTTTTGTTATTTTTGGTAAAAAGTGATATTTTCGACTTCTTGTTAAAAACTGTAAGTCCGATTGCTTTGATATTATATATATAGGTACTACATGTGGACCTCTCTCAGCTTTGTTCATTTTGTAATGATATCTTTAATTCTCTAATTTTGGTGAATATTTTTGTCATTTTTGGTAAAAAGTGATATTTTCGACTTCTTGTTAAAAATCGCAAGTCCAATTGCTTTGATACTACATATATAGGTACTACATGTGGACCTCTCTCAGATTTGTTCATTTCTTGATGATATCTTCAATTCTCTAATTTTGGTGAATATTTTTGTAATTTTTGGTAAAAAGTGATATTTTCGACTTCTTGTTAAAAACCAAGAGTTCAATTGCATTGATATTACATATATAGATACTACATGTAGACCTTTCTCAGATTTGTTCATTTCGTGATGATATCTTCAATTCTCTAATTTTGGTGAGTATTTTTGTCATTTTTGGTAAAAAGTGATATTTTCGACTTCTTGTTAAAAACTGTAAGTCCGATTGCTTTGATATTATATATATAGGTACTACATGTGGACCTTTCTCAGATTTGTTCATTTCCTGATGATATCTTCAATTCTCTAATTTTGGTGAATATTTTTGTCATTTTTGGTAGAAAGTGATATTTTCGACTTCTTGTTAAAAACTGCAAGTCCGATTGCTTTGATACTATACATATTGTTCATTTTCTAATGATGTCTTCTGTTCTTTAATTGAAATGTGCATCGCTAACAGCGGAGCTATCTCAGCCGACAGGCTGCTTGTTTACATATTTAAATATATCTTACAAGGATGAAAAAAATTAAAAAATGGGATCACCAATTGATGTGCAAAATGGAATGAAAATGGCATGTTTTGTGTCTTTTTAGAGCATTTTACCATAGTTTCCTACAACTAGGATACATTTAGTTTTGGTGACACTTGTTGAAAAAGTCTAGAAGTTTAACAAATGATTTTTAACAATTTATTTTTAGCAAGTTTTTAACGAGAAATACTTTCATTGTTGTCCATGGCAACTGTTGCTAAAATGACATTTTATGGATATTTACCTTTTTTCTCAGAAAAACATTGACAGGAAATTAAAAAAGTTCACATACTAATATAAAAATGTTTAATTGAATGCATGAAGCAATTTTGTTCAAACTCAAAGTACAAATTATTGGTAAATACATTTTTAGCTCCTCTGCCATCTTTGCTTGTCAGGAAATGAACAAAATTGAGAGAGGTTCACTTAAGGTATCTATATATCAAATATCAAAGCAATCAGACTTGCAGTTGTCAAGAAGTAGAAAATACAATTTATCATAACAATTACTATTTAAAGATGTCTGATATTATGATGTGACTGTAATGTAATACCAATGTGTGAATTGGAACTCAGAATGCTGACAAATGGAAATTATCTAGTACAGATATAATTAAAAAAAAGCATGTTGGAAACAGACATCATGATTAGGCTGTAGGCGGAAAACAAAAGAATTGATTAAGGTCTCTGACAAACATGAAAACAGGAGAATAAGACTTGATGGTATAGAGGGCGCTAGTTGGAATAATTTTACTCTTAAACCCCAGACGATAGGAGGTAGAGCCCATGCTTCAACATATCTTCTATATATCACTTTTATCAGTCCAAGCAGCGTGTATTAATTTATATACTACTTTTACAATGCTTCAACATAAGTCACTCCTGTTAGTGCTTTGCACACCTTGAATTTCATTTCCCAATAAAAATACATATATTTTACCTGTAACATTACTTACCTATCATTTCAGGTTTAAACATAGCTACATAATCATGGCCATCAATGCTACCATTATTCAGTATTCAAGCAAAATTACGTTAATAAATACCTTTACCAAAGGCGTAAAGACAAAGGCAACAAACAAAAAATTCAAATGCAGTGTGCACATGTTTTGTAGATCTCGGAAAGATATTCAACAGTGTCTGGTATAGTGGAATATCACAGGAAAAATTTACAACATATTATGAACATGTACATGTTAAACTGATTTTCTGTTGACATCCTCTAATTTAAGTCCATATGTAATCAACTTATTCATAAACGACCATTATTTTGCCCATAATATAACAAAAATAGTTTAGAGGATTACTTGACAAACATTACAAATATTTTGTTGTAATTTTATCTGTAACTTTAAGTTTGTTCCGGTAGATTGGGACTTTATGTCATTTTTGATACAGAAACAGGTCATATGATACAATGCAATTGTAATATCAGCAATCATCACTAGATTATCACAGGCAATGTTCGCAAATAGAACTTCAAGCTCATTCAAGAATATGTTGAAAAATTATGGTATACCTTCCCATAGTTGAAGAACATGTCAATATTACATGTCTGTTTGATACCGCAGGTTGAATAAAACAAGTTAGTTATACCAAGTTATACCATTACTTAAATTTATCTGACAATGTTAGGAGCATTTGTGGTTTTGATGATTCCATGAAGGTTACCATTAATACAATTTTCAAATTTATTGCACGACAACACTCAATGGAAAGTGCAGTATAACCAAAATAACTGCAACTGAGTTTTTGCTATAAAAATAATTAAAGATATTTGTTATCTAATTTAAAAAAACAAAGTGTTGCATTTTGCTTATTAGCATCATCACATAATATAATTCTCTCAGTACATGTATAATAATATTAGGACACTGAATAAAAATGGTCATGCATGACAACAATACATAGCTCCAAACTCGTTCATAACACTGACTGAATTGAGCAATGCAATCTGCCGCGTACGACCGCCCTCTATAGCTCACTGCGTGCAACCCGGGTATTTCAAACAATCGATCAGCTGCAGGACCAAGAACGAAGATTTCGGTTAGTACCGTATTCTATGGGTTGGATAAGATATAAATAGTCTTTTTCTTTAATCATCCTGTTGTTCGTCAGTGGGAGAGGTCGTCAGATCGGGCACTGCATCACCCGGCAGTTTCGCTGAAGAAATTGATCGAGGTGTGTAATACTAATATTTTGGATTGAATTAAGGGGCGTGTCTGTTTAGTTCTTTTCTTCATGATCATTGTCATGGACACTTAAGTTTGATGATGATAGTGACAGACCAATCAAACTCAAATAGGACGGACTGGAAACGATGTAATGTTCACAGGCCACTCAGCGCTGATGAAGACAAAATGCATGATCCATATTCAGACACACCCCTTAGATAGACAACATCAAATGATTTTAGAAATTATGTAAATGACCCTCAAAAATGGGCATAACAGAGACTGTCCAAAACACACTAAAAAGAAACTACTAGTGAGAATGATGTCACGAGGATATGTGAGGCAGAACATGCCTTGTACAACACATTTCCTTAACTTGTGAATTCTAAACAAACAGTGGGAGTCCAATCTTCAAAGTTACCGTAATAGTAGAAACCTGATATATATAAAGTATTAAATAAATAAATTCAAAAATGATAACAACATTTAACTGGAAAAAAATTCAAAAAGATGCTCCCCCTTTTTATGGTATCCATTAATGTATGGCAACCATCTCACTCATGGGCAAATCTCTATAAATCAAACTTAGTGAATGTAGATTCTACTGTCAAAACCTTGCTTGAAGATCATGGTCTAGGGCTAAGCAGTTCTCCATCCCTGGCATGATGTGCCTATATGTACTCTTTTCTCCCTGAGAAGGAACATCGTCTTGGTTTATTTTATAATTTCTCTTCCCATGTAGCGTAGGTATGGCAACTTTCAGGCTTGTCCCGCTTGCCCCTCTCCTTAAATTTCACTAGAAAGCCTGCCCAAAGCAAGCAAGGACTGTTCAAGACCACATGGAAATAAAGGCATTTTTCTATGGTTTAAATGTTTTTTTTTGTAGGCAGTGATTGGCTGGTTAGACAGAGATCAAGACAGTGATTGGTTGATTAGACAGAGACCAAGGCAGTGATTGGCTGGTTAGACAGAGACCAAGGCAGTGGTTGGTCGGTTAGACAGAGATCAAGGCAGTGATTGGCTGGTTAGACAGAGATCAAGGCAGTGATTGGCTGGTTAGAAAGAAAACAAGGGGTCATTGGCTGGTTAGACAGAGATCAAGGCAGTGATTGGCTTGTTAGACAGAGACCAAGGCAGTGATTGGCTGGTTAGACAGAGACCAAGGCAGTGATTGGCTGGTTTGGAAGAAAACAAGGGGTGATTGGCTGGTTAGACAGATTTCAAGGCAGTAATCGGCTGGTTAGACAGAGACCAAGGAAGTGATTGACTGGTTAGACAAATACCAAGACAGTAATTGGCTGGTTTGACAGAGACCAAGGCAGTGATTGGCTGGTTAGACAGAGATCAAGGGAGTGATTGGATGGTTAGACAGAGACCAAGGCAGTGACTGGCTGGTTAGACAGAGATCAAGACAGTGATTGGCTGGTTAGACAGAGACCAAGGCAGTGATTGGCTGGTTAGACAGAGATCAAGGCAGTGATTGGCTGGTTAGACAGAGATCAAGGTAGTCATTGACTGGTTAGACAGAGACCAAGGCAGTCATTGGCTGGTTAGAAAGAAAACAAAGGGGTCATTGGCTGGTTAGACAGAGATCAAGGCAGTGATTGGCTTGTAAGACAGAGACCAAGGCAGTGATTGGCTGGTTAGACAGAGACCAAGGCAGTGATTGGCTGGTTTGAAAGAAAACAAGGGGTGATTGACTGATTAGACAGAGATCAAGGCAGTGATTGGCTGGTTAGACAGAGACAAAGGCAGTGATTGGCTGGTTAGACAGAGACCAAGGCAGTGATTGGCTGGTTAGACAGAGACCAAGGCAGTGATTGGCTGGTTAGACAGAGACCAAGGCAGTGATTGGCTGGTTAGACAGAGACCAAGGCAGTGATTGGCTGGTTAGACAGAGACCAAGGCAGGGATTTGCTCACAATTCGCTTTGTTTTACTGGCTCTTTGATTAGAAATTTTAGCATGGTATTGATTTACTTAATGAAGACCTTCCAGGTCCTTAACTATATAATGTAAATATTTGTCCTTTTACAGAAGTTGACGTATAGAGTGAATGGTGACCCCATGCAACACTGGTAAATTATGGCTATGCAGAGTTTGGTTCAGAAAATCTTTAGCATGGCTATAAAATTGCTCAAGCACTTGTGAGTTTGTTTGACTGTACCTCACTCAGATGATTCGCAAGGAAACAAGGAACAGGGGAAACCAGGTTTAGTCGATACAGTGTTATCAGTGTTACTGGCACATTGTTTGCCCGCTGTAATTATCAACTTCAGAATCTCACATAACCAAGAGACTACACCAGAGCTGAAGCTGTTTTGATGATAGGTGAATAGGCCTATAGAGGGCTCTGAGCATGGTTTAAACAGTCTAACTTATCAAACCATCTCTGACGTGATAGCAAAGCAGTTAATGAGTTCAGTTTGTCTTTCAAGTGCCTTGACAAATGAATGCTGTGATTAATTGGTCTGGCACCGCTGAAGAATTTCTGCTGCTAAATTGAGTGTGTGCCCCCTCATTGTTGAGCCTAGCAACCACTGCAGCATTGCTTTCCTACTGTTCTGAAAGGCTAACAGTGAATCTTTAACGACAATGAGTCATTTCTTTTTCTATTGCTTGAGGTGTCTTCCAGTAAGCAGTCATTTACAATACGTGTGGTAACTCCCTGTCATTGTGCCCAGAGACACTAGATAAGCATATGGTTTTACACTTTGGAAGATGTCACCAGGTGCAACCGTAATAAAATTTCTCTTTTTATTCCCTGTTCAAACAAAGTCAGAAAACATGACTTATGTTTTGAACTTTGTACGTCAATGCATGCATTCATGCAGTTACACCTGTATCTCAGACATGCCTGGACTGATTACATTCAAACTTCATCAAAATCAAACATTTGTGCCATTCTGGAACCAGATCCTAGTTGCGTATTAGTGGAATTTGATCAACTTGATGAAAGCAGCAGACAATATAAGACCTTGATGAACCTCATTTGTTTCAGAGTGGATTCAAAATAGTCGTCTTGTGACTATTTTGTTTAAACAAATTTGGTTCCAGAGCTATTATCTCAGACATTACCTGCCCAATCAACCAGATTTTGTTGTAAGTCAACGGATGTGGTTTAAATTTAATACATTGAACACATTAGGGCATTGATGCATGTTTCTGATCAAGTTCAAACTGACAGACTTTCATTTTGTATTGAAGAATGCAGTTCTGGATCAATATTACATCAGACATCACATCTTTCAGACATACGCAGTTCCGGATCTATATTTGTGACATACCTGGACCAATCAAGTTCAAACTTTAGACATTTATCAGACATCATATTGAACAAACATACTTACATTTTTGTCACCATAAAATCCAAAATTGTTGACTGGAAGCCATTTCAGTCTGAAAATGTATCAAAATTGTCATGCATATACATGAGCATTTGTGTCATGATTTTTCATATCTGTTTTTGAATAGCTGCAACTGACTCCAGTTTATATCATGTCTGTGTTACAAATGTGACAGTCGGAATAAATAATAAAGACAAATTTACCATGTACAGACTATTAAAGGAATGAATCACATGACTGACTCCACAACTGTCATAAAGTATCAATCAGAATAAATTATGCAACAATTTCAAGTCTTTGTGTAACTATATTTCAGGTATTAATTTTTTGGTTCAAATATAACAAAAAGATTTGCCTGAGCTGTTAAAAATATAATGCATTTCATAATGTCTATCATTTAAGTTTGCTTTCCAAGCAATTTTTGAAAAATACTTATAGTATCAATATTTGCTATTAATATTCTGGGGCCTAATTAAAAAAAAATCATTAAAGTTCATGATGCTCTATTTAATCATTGTTTGTACATTGTTGCTGTTACCGAGCCTGTCATTCATATTTATTAGCCAATTTATCACAATCATGTAATCATTTATTGTCTTCCCATCATGCTTACGGTACTTCATGCATTATCATGTAGCACACTGGATATAAAATAGAACTGTGGTAATTCTAAAGTCTGTTAGGATTCTATTTCCACAATGACATTGCTGTTGATGTAACTGTACTGGAAAGCATTTTACTGTTGACTCAAGTGAATATATGCGAATGAACTTGACACTTATAAGAGGAAAATGTTGACAAAATTTAGAATTAGTAACCATAACTTGGCAATAGAGGAAGGCAGATATTCATTTCCTAGAAACATATAAATAAAAGAATATGCAATAACTGTGACACAAATTCAATTGAAGATGAAGAACATTTTCTATTGAATTGCCCAAAATATAACACACACAGGGAAAACTTCATCCAAAAAATGATGACACTACTTTCATCCAAAAATAAAAATATACAATTTACATATATATTCTCAAACAAAGATCCCAGGATAATTAAAGAACTTGCCAATTATATTTACACAACACAAAGATTTATTTAACATTTAAATACTAGTTATGTTCTTTTTTTTTAATATAATATTTTTACATATATCTTGTTACTATTTTAAAACTCTTTTTTGCTGTACTTATCCTATGTAAATCTTTTAACATGGAGGCAATAAAGTTATTATTATTACTATGCCAAAAACAAAACAATTTTGAATGCTGAGAATAAAATGTCTCAAGAAAACATAATATTATTGAAACTCCTGTTCTCCCCAGGTGATTTTAATAATGTATTGACCTTGATGGAGATTATTTTTTCTCCTGGCACTGTTTTTGTAACCTTTACCAAGATCATTCATTTTTTTGAAAGGTTTTGCACTGCATTGTTTGTTAGGTAGTCATAACTGCATCAGAATTTCAAATCAATATGAAAGAAATGATTTCTCATGAAATGAAGTAAAATTTGTAACTGTTAGTGTTAGTGGACTAGAAGATGATTCTCACAAAACGTTTTTCATATCAAATTTATCTACTACATCAAATATTTATTCGTGTATAGTTTTCATTCATTTTTAATCAATGGAGAAATGAGTCTTGTTTCAACAACGTCACCTGCTGAAAGCCTCCATGGGTTAAAGCCAAAATGACTGGAAGTACAGCATCAGTAGGCATTGTGTTGAAAAAATTACTGATCAAAAATGAATAGAGATATGTTGGAGCACATGATTTGACGCATTGTTGAATCAGTCAATATTCATGCGTAAACATGAGGTCAAATTATACAGCTTTTATCCAATGAAGACCCAACATCATTATAACCTCTCCAATCACAGATGAATGTTTTTGACAAAATCAGACTGTCTCTTTATTGACATTTTTCATCTTCATTTTTTTGTTATATATATAACCATATACACATTAATAAAATATATAATTAATACACCAAAAATACACAAATTTGTAATTTACCAGATAATTTACTGTATAAATTCATCTATTTGTTGTTAAAACTATATAAACTTCTCTGATAATTGCTATCTGTCTAGATTCTTAGCCTTTTATACACAAATGCATATAACACAGGAGCTCTGCACAGATTGGTCTCTGTACCATATCCAAGCCATAACATACATTGCTGAGATTATATTTGAACATTGCATGGGAAACCGATACGAGAGAGTTTCATAGATACCACGAGTATTATTGTAATAGTATAACTATAATGTAATTGAATCATTTTAACTATTTTAGTATTTCCTGTAATGATTAAATTTTGGATAATGAGACTTTTATGGAAAGTATCATAATTACATTGTCTATACTTAATTCAGTATTAAAGGGCAGTGGTTGTCGTGTATTTTGTGTAAACAAACAATACGTCTTATGGAATCCATTTTGAACACACTACTTTTATGACCTATAGAGCAGAAATGTAAGGGTTAGGTCCAGCAAAAATTATTTTATTCTACTGGAGTACTATGATGATAGGAAATATTAATATATTCATAATATAAAAGTTAATATCCTCTTCGCAGACAACATTTTTTTGACATGGTTCATGTATGAATGTACTGCCTTACTTCCACAATTAATGATTTTTATTACAACAATGCTTTTTTTAAAATTTTAAGGTTTATATTAATAATTTCAATGTTACTTAAAAATAATATATTCATATAACCTCAATATTGATTGAATCATGCAGTATGCAGACAGTCAATGAAATTTTCCTAAATGCCACTGCATGGGGCCAGCCACACGTCTGTACACATTTTGCAGTGATCAACTGCTCAAATTTTGTATAGGCGATCACGTGTTAGTAAAACATTGAATACAAATATTAGTTGTCACCTGACAATGTGCAAAGCTAAAATATAACATAGCTGAAAACTCTTCAAATGGTCAACATATACACGTGATCATCACTCTTGCCAAGTTCAGCAATGTTTTTTGTCTGTAATGATAGCCTGGGGATTCCAATCATTGTTGCATATAGATGAAATTTAATATTTGAGTATATAGGGATGGCCTGCTTGAATAAGACATAAATGTAGAGCAGTTTGATTTTATAAAAACCTTGGAACGGTTTGGAATTTTCTCTATACATTAGACAGATAGATAAAAACATTTTTCTAACTGTGTAGAAAATTTTACATTTCTAATTTGAAGTTTAAAATTTAGTAAAATTAATAGTCAATAGTTTGAGTAAACAATGGAGAAAAATAAAAACATATAATATAAAGTGTGGCTGAGGTGTACTGTTGGTTCTTCACATATACAGCATACACAAACCAGCCGTTTTTTTTTCTTTTGTTACAATTGTTAAAACTAGAGATAATAAATATTATCTTAAGAAGTATAAATAAATAAGTACTGGTAAGTAAGTCCCAAAAACATAGAATATAGTTTTATGAGGATTTTAGCTTACTGAAATTATTATAGTATCAGCCTTCATGAACAATGTAATTTTTTATGTATGTCTTAACACTTTTTAAGGCATGCTTAGTCACAAAATGTAGTACATGTATATATATTCTGAAAGCTTCTCTTGTAAATTTAATAATGCTATATTCTTTTCAAGAACATGTTTCCAACCAGAAAATGCAAGTCACTTGTAACTAACTTTTAATATTAAATCTATTGAGCATTTCCTGTCTATTTTTTGGTTGATATATGCTGGAAAGTTACGGTAGTTAATGAAGTTTTGAATATTAAAATGTTACAGATTTAAATTGATTTGTTAATAAATTTCTGGACAAAAAATATAAAACAAAACTGAGGACTTATGAAAATTCAAAAATCCTTATAATTTTGGAAAAAACACTTGAATGTGTTAAACTTAAAACAAAGAATTTGCTTGCTATGCACCATTCAACTAATGCCTAGAATGTACATGACATTCTACTTAAATTGCTCTACATGTCTCCAATAATGCCTAGAATCTATGAAGTGCCCCACTGGCTAATTTACAGTCCCCCCACTAATGCCTAGGATCTATGTTGTGTTCCACTCGATCTACACCTCTCCACTAATGCCTAGAATCTATGTAGTGTCCAACTCGCTAATTTACAGTACCCCCACTAATGCTTAGAATCTATGTGGTGTTTCACTTGATCTACACCTCTCCACTAATGCCTAGAATCTATGTAGTGTCCAACTCGCTAATTTACAGTACCCCCACTAATGCCTAGAATCTATGTGGTGTTTCACTCGATCTACACCTCTCCACTAATGCCTAGAATGTACACTCGCTATACATTTCTCCGCTAATGCTTAGATAATATTAAACTTAAAAAAAATATAAACAGGTCAGTACATATTTACATTGTTTTAGTAATTTACATTCAGTATACCTTGAGATTATCTGCTGGAAATACTGCATTGTTTTCTGAATATTGTAGGTTTAGTAATCTTTCTGTCATGTGATGCATACCCAGTATTTTTAAAGCACACATTACACACGATGCACAGCAATGTAACATGTGCTCGTACTGTGGAACACCAGTTAAAGAACAGCTAGGAAACAGCACAAACTCTACTTTGAAGTAATCCTGAGCAACCAAATTTATATATGTTGTACATGTAGGGCTAATCTTGTTACACTGTTCAGGAAAGTCTCAACAACCATCCCAAAGTACAGTTTTCTGAGAGTGTTCGGCTGTTAATTATTTTCACCGTGATGCTTGATGCTTAGATGTCTGCTTTCGAGAATATCCAGGCTTTCTAAAAACATAAAATAAATAAAGGTTATAGGTAAATAAAGATTCTAAGTTAAGAGAGAATTCTATTTTTAAAATGTCATAAATAATTATATATTGAGTTGTCCTATGCATATACATGTTGGCACATGTATAGTGCACACCAAACACAAACACATCAATCTGACTTTAGAGCTATTGTTATCACCCCTTACTAACTGGTCAATAAACTGAACACAGAATTGTTTCACACGAAGCTTAACATCTTTCTTTGAGAAATTTAAAAGTCCTAGCTATTAATTTCTCTGGCTGCAAGCAGTATTTATATACTAATATATGCCATGTACTTGAAGTCTTAATCTTTGCTTGGACCATGCCCTTTTTTCATGTGTACTCTTTTGTGTGATTTGATATAATTAGGATGTCTGATTCATTCTACTGGGCCTGATCAACCAAGTGGAATACACTTAGGTCAAGCCATTACACACCCATGTTGTGACAAGCCCAGCGTAAATCCACTTCAAGTTCAAGCATAATCTTGTAGCAGTCACAGTGAGCATTATATATAGCTGGTTACACTGAGAGAAAGTGGTCACATAGTAGAATTTTCAAATTAACTAAGTTTTAAAATGAAAATAAATAATTATATGCAGTTAAATTTTAAAAGCTAAAATGTATTTTGTTTTTTTAAGGTTGGCTTGATGTACATGTTCAAAAATCTGGCGGTACAATGCACTTTGTTGCATGGTTTACTTTTTCTTTCATATATGTTTTGGGTGTGACACACACATTTCAAACACATTTATTTTTTGTGGTGTCCAAATCAATTTTTTTGTCGAGCCATGTAAATTCTGTAATCAGGAGATATGTGTAACTAAACACGGATGTGAAACTTGTCTGGGAATTTCTAATTGATAATTAAAATATACATAATAATGCTATTATTAAGACTGTATTAAAAAAGATGGCAGCGAGGAAAGTATTATAGACTTTCATAGCATTTATTATTATTCACTTCACAGATAAAGCAAAAAAACAAAAATGCAGTAGTCTAGCCTGCAGCATTCCAAACATCCTGTGCAATTCTCAGTGTTAAAAAAGGCCGATGGCCTTCTATTATAAATAAATACCATATATATATATATAGTGTTAAAAAACAGTGTTATCATTAGTTAATGAGTTACGGTAATCCCTCAGACAAACATAGGTACAGTATGCGCTCTTCTGCTCGCCTACATCTATAAAAGCTTTCAGAAGATGTATAGGTTGTATATAGTTGCATGATTTAAGTTTTAGAGAATGTTTGAATCACAGATTAATTATTTGCCTTACCTTAACTCATACTGTATAAAAAATATGAAAAAAGTTTTCAGTGAATATTTGCTAAAAACTGTATATATATGTCTACAGTGCCCATTGATGCCTTTAGGTTGGTTATACATACCTGTGTAGGCATATTGCTTTTGTACAATCATGGTTGTATAAAGGTTTCCTATTTTAAAAAAGGGTAGAAAATTTATCTTTTACATGTGTTTTTTTTGTCACATGACTAATCCCTAATTAGATAACTTGTGGTAGGCTTATGCTTGTTCCATACAGTTATATATCTGCAAGAAAACATTAGATTAACTTGAAAATGAGGCATTTGTCATGCTTAAAATTGTGACAGTCACACACACACTGGAATTGATTTTGTGTTAGTTTAAAATTTCGATATAATTTGTCTTATGATACAAGGTATGTTTAATCACACATTGGCAATTACAATATATCCCTAGGGTGGGATTTAGATAACACATACATGTATCATCTAGTAGCTGTCTAATATTCCCAATGATGTATAGAATGGAAAGTTGCAGAGATAATAGACATATAGTAATGTAAGTTTTCTAAGTTCATAGTGTGATGTTGTCTGAGGTCACTGTGATGTAATCCAATGTTACTGTGTTATGTAATGTGACGTCACATTGTGATGTTGTCTGAGGTCACTGTGATGTAATCCAATGTTACTGTGTTATGTAATGTGACGTCACATTGTGATGTTATCTGAGGTCACTGTGATCTAATCCAATGTTACTGTGTTATGTAATGTGACGTCACATTGCAATGTTATCTGAGGTCAATGTGATCTAATCCAATGTTACTGTGTTATGTAATGTGATGTCACATTGTGATGTTATCTGAGGTCATTGTGATCTAATCCAATGTTACTGTGTTATGTAATGTGACGTCACATTGTGATGTTATCTGAGGTCACTGTGATCTAATCCAATGTTACTATGTTATGTAATGTGACGTCACATTGCAATGTTATCTGAGGTCAATGTGATCTAATCCAATGTTACTGTTTTATGTAATGTGACATCACATTGTGATGTTATCTGAGGTCAATGTGATGTAATCCAATGTTTCTGTGTTATGTAATGTGACGTCACATTGTGATGTTATCTGAGGTCAATGTGATCTAATCCAATGTTACTGGGTTATGTAATGTGACGTCACATTGTGATGTTATCTGAGGTCACTGTGATCTAATCCAATGTTACTGTGTTAGGTAATGTGACGTCACATTGCAATGTCATCTGAGGTCACTGTGATCTAATCCAATGTTACTGTGTTATGTAATGTGACGTCGCATTGTGATGTTATCTGAGGTCATTGTGATCTAATCCAATGTTACTATGTTATGTAATGTGACATCACATTGCAATGTTATCTGAGGTCAATGTGATCTAATCCAATGTTACTGTGTTATGTAATGTGACGTCACATTGCAATGTTATCTGAGGTCACTGTGATCTAATCCAATGTTACTGTGTTATGTAATGTGATGTCACATTGTGATGTTATCTGAGGTCATTGTGATCTAATCCAATGTTACTGTGTTATGTAATGTGACGTCACATTGCAATGTTATCTGAGGTCACTGTGATCTAATCCAATGTTACTGTGTTATGTAATGTGACGTCACATTGTGATTTTATCTGAGGTCATTGTGATCTAATCCAATGTTACTGTGTTATGTAATGTGACGTCACATTGTGATGTTATCTGAGGTCACTGTGATCTAATCCAATGTTACTATGTTATGTAATGTGACGTCACATTGCAATGTTATCTGAGGTCAATGTGATCTAATCCAATGTTACTGTGTTATGTAATGTGACGTCACATTGTGATGTTATCTGAGGTCACTGTGATCTAATCCAATGTTACTGTGTTATGTAATATGACGTCACATTGTGATGTTATCTGAGGTCACTGTGATCTAATCCAATGATACTGTGTTATGTAATGTGACGTCACATTGCAATGTTATCTGAGGTCACTGTGATATAATCCAATGTTACTGTGTTATGTAATGTGACGTCACATTGCAATATGTTATCTGAGGTCATGCACTGTGATCTAATCCAATGTTACCGTGTTATGTAATGTAGGGTCACATCACTATGTTATCTGAGGTCACTGTAATTTAATCCAATGTTACTGTGTTATGTAATGTGACGTCACATTGCAATGTTATCTGAGGTCACTGTGATCTAATCCAATGTTACTGTGTTATGTAATGTGACATAACATTGTGATGTTATCTGATGTCCCTGTGGTCTAATACTATAGACATTACACTTTTAACCCACCTCTTACATGTTTACTATAAACATTACACTTTTAACCCACCTCTTACATGTTTACTATAGACATTACACTTTTAACCCACCTTTTACATGTTTACTATAAACATTACACTTTTAACCCACCTCTTACATGTTTACTATGAACATTACACTTTTAACCCACCTCTTACATGTTTACTATAAACATTACACTTTTAACCCACCTCTTACATGTTTACTATAAACATTACACTTTTAACCCACCTCTTACATGTTTACTATAAACATTACACTTTTAACCCACCTCTTACATGTTTACTATAAACATTACACTTTTAACCCACCTCTTACATGTTTACTATAAACATTACACTTTTAACCCACCTCTTACATGTTTACTATAAACATTACACTTTTAACCCACCTCTTACATGTTCACTATAAACGCCCCTAGATATTGACCAATATTTTGTCTGAATCAATCAAAACATGCTTGGTATATTGCACTGTCCCTGACACATATCATATTCTGATATAAAAACACACTTGACAATACTATTGATTTCTGCCGACTTCACTACTAATGTATACCTGTGTAAAATCAACCCTTGACAACACATGTTGCTAAATGAAATCCTTTCTAACAATACAAAAACTCTCTCGTCTCATCAATCATGATTTCAAGTCAGTCCTGACTCTGAGTTTAACCACTAATCAAATACAATAAAGGGACAAATGAATAACAAAAAAGACTTGTAAATTCTCAACATACGTGTTGTCATGGCAACATCAAAGCTGTGTATTCAAAGAAAATTAATGTGATGGAGTGAGTACATGTTCTCAGTAGGGGGTAGGAAAGGGAATATTTGTCATTGTATTTTATTAAAATTAAATTGACCTGGGATGTGCCTGTATGAATTGTGTTAACAACAGACAGCTTTGAATTTTTTCTTTTTTTGCATTTACTAGTTTGTTTGTGTATGTGCAGTGATTCCACCTTGTCAATTGAGAAGTACATGTTTGTAGTATTTCCCTACAAATACTGATTAAACTATTATACATTCATAAATTTTATCATAATAAATAATTTTGTCTTGGTGTATTTGTACCAAAATCTGAAGAATATTGTTATGCAGATTTATTAGTAGTGCTATATCTATATTATCAGATGTAGTTGCTGTGTCTAATAAAAGTATTTTTTCAAATAAAATAAAAAAATAATAAATGCTTTGTACCTAAATTAATTTTCATAAGTTGATTATATTGGTACTACTATTTATTGTAAATTTAATAATGAAAAATAAAAAATATGAAAATGTTCACCTAATATGCCATGTTTTACTACTTAATTACTGGTAATATGCACTTTTGCAGTAAAGGATTATGGGAAATCAAGCGAGGTCAATGTTATAACCAGTGTAATTGAAGTGAAATGTAGGTAAATCACATAGAGTAGATTATTTTTATTTTTTTGTGTACGTGACAGATCCGAACATTGAATGTCGCTATTGTCTCTCCTGACTTTTTTGTTCATGTTTGAAATTACAATTGCTGACACAGAAATTATATTTATGTTTGGGACTGCATGACAGGGCTTTGTGACCATCTCTCTATCAAATGACAATTTATTGCGCTATCCTAGCGTCACCCAGCTCGGTCAAACACAAGTACCTGAGGACATTAACCAAGGTTCGTTAATAAATGAATCTTGGCCAGTGAATTGGCCTTTCCATTTAGTCTGTGCTTCACTCACCCAGGTCTATTAGTAGTAGTTTTAGATGTAAAAAAATATTACAACTAATAATAGTGAGAATATGGGATTTGATAAATAAAATAAATCATGTTCGGGTTACAATTCAGCATGTAAAAGTATGCTCCTTAAGGATCCACTACCCGATAATTTTGATTGATAAAAATACAGCTCGTTACTAGATATTATTTCTGTTGGCTTCTATCCATCAAATTCAATTGTGTATTCTAAAAGATAAACAGCCAATTGGCTTTCAGTCTAACTGTATTATTTACTACTAAATGAATCACCATGGTTACCTATATAAATAGGCGTGCTTTTACACTGCCAGTAAATTTCTTATAAAAAAAAAGCAAATAAATTATGTTAATGAGGTAGCTATGAAGTCAATCAGTCAACGTCATCTGATAGAATGTACAATGAAATGCCTGAAGAAAATAAACTCCCACAATTCATCACAGTGAAATAATCACTTTGCAGTGATGATTTTCGTCAAAGTAAGTCGAGTCACCAAGCTATGTAGTAATATATCGCTTCTCTAGTTCATACTTGTTCACAAAATCTTCTCTCATGTACACTCTGCATTTTTATATTTTTATTTCGCTTGTAGCAGTGACAAATTGTTGATACGCGAGACACGCAACGCAGGTGAGTAAAGACTCTCATCGTTTTCATTCATGTCTTGTTGATTAATTGAAATGCTTTTTCTTTCATATTGTAATTAAGAAGAGACGACACTGGATATGTTTCTCGGAGCTTCTAGCTGTTATAGCATCCATCTTGTCACAACCCTTACCTGGTGTCGGTGAATTTAGCGAGTACATTGCTATCATCGTCAGACACTGATAATGGGCATTAATGACCACTATGTATGAATAGATGAATAGAAGAAACTTGTCTAAATTGTATTGTGGTTGTATACTTCAATGAGTTCTGTATCTAGAGGGATTTACTTCATGACAATCAATTGTATGCATACAATTCCCAAGCTTTGTACAAAACATTCTAGTCTCTTGTTCCTCTGTATTGATAACTGTTATTTTCCTAGTATTAGGGATAGGTCATTTAAAATCATGGGGGGGGGGGGTTATTAAAAAAATATATATATATAAATTAATCAAGCTCATGCAAAACAATTAACTGCACTGGTATGTGCATGTAAAACAAATATAATTTGAATACGACAGTAACAAAAATATGCAGGTAGAGTGTTATTACCCCCCTACTTTTGAGATGAACCATCCCTTTAATACATTCCGTCCATCTGTGTTTTACCTAATTGTGTGAAAGTGATGTAGTGAAATTTGAGGTTAATATGTTAATGGTCTCAGGTGCGTGAAATAGTTCCAGGAAGTAGTTATTACCCACACATTGCAGACAGGTTTAATTACTTTCATTTTTCACTAGTTTTAATTACTCAATTATCATAGATCCAATCAAGTTGGTAAACTATAAATTTACTGTCATAACTGTATCTTTTTCAATCAATGTTATTTTTGCTAATTTATATGCTCTAATTTTTTGCTAATTCCATTCAGCCAATAGATTCCATTAATCCTATTTGTTGTCATTTCAAGTTAAACCCAAAGTAATCCCGTGCCTTATGTAAATTTGAGTGTAGCATATTAAAACATTTCATATACAGTAATCGAGTATTTTTCTTTTTAAGGTGACTGTCTACAGCTGAAATATTTCCAGTTTTTTTTTCAAATTTATATCAGTTATTACTATTTGGTGCATAATGGCAATTGGTTTTATCACCAGAAAGAAAACTACAGGTAGGTGTTTCAATTTAAAGAAAAAACAAAAACATACATTCGTCATTGCTGGCCTTGAAATAAAACCGTCTGGGCATAAATTACATTATCAATTGAGAGCATTGTAACAAGAAAGTCTGTGTGACGCCTATTTTCCTATGAAATGCTAACATTCACAAAACTCACATAAAAATACATGATCACGGAACTACTTTTTGTGAAAAAAATGGCGATGTTTCAGCCATTTTATATAGGTTCCAATGGGGAAATAATCTCATTTTATATGGAAATATTGTTTGGTAACATATTGTGAAAAAATAGTATGTTGTTAGAAGATGAGTAATTTAGCTTGTCATGAATTATTAGGAGATTCTGGTGAATACAATTTATTTTGCATGAATTAATCTTTTTACATGGGTTTCTATGGAAATTGCCCAAAAAATGCAAACTTTTGGCATTTTGTCACACAATATATGTAAATCTGTAATTAGCATTTTTGATACAAAATATTGGGATAAAATTCTCCTCTATTTAATACTGTAAAGGGGGTAATTATTCACTGGGTTTTACATGTAATTTAGCTTATTTCGCTGACTGGAAAATGCGCTAAATTAAAACCCAGTGAATATGTAAAATTTAGCATAGAACAAATTATCTAAATGATGAAACCGTGAATTTAAAACCCACTGAATATGCCTGAAATGGTAAATCAGTGAAATTCCAGTGAAAATTAGTCATTTTACAGTAGGTTACAATACTTACAAACGATCTTCAAACTGTTTATAAACATTTTTTTCTTTAGCTGTTAAATTCAAAATTAGGCATCTTTTCACAAATCTGTTGTCATTATTGTACTTTAATTAATTTTCGCTTAAAGGGATTTTTTTGGGTGTTTTGTATGAAACTAATTTACACCGATTTTTGTTGAGTTGAATGTAAAATATAGGAAAAAAAGTAAATTTACTGAATCACCCCTTCAGCAAAAATAGCAAAAATAAATTTCAAGAAATAAAGTATTTTACAGTAGTTTATTTTGCAATTTTTGTTCTGATTGACTTGTAGTCAATCCACGTGTTACACAAGTGGTACAAGAAAGAATAAATTGTCAATGATCATGGAGTGTTGTTTTCATTTCACTTACATATCTGTCTGTTGTAGTACATAATAAGACAAGATCTCAATATAAGATATTGGATATTAACGCTGCACGTATATGACGCACAGGGAGTCAACCCTGTGATATTAGTAACCTTTGAATAATTTATACACAATGTATACAATGTGTCAAAGTTGTCTAGTACAGGTTTTACAATTTGTTTTACAAATATTGGGATACAAAGCAATATTATATTTGAATAATTAATAATGAATTTATCCAGCCTTCGTGCAGGTATATGTATATTTGATAGAAATGAACAATATATACCGTATATCCTTTTTTTGGGGAAATGACAGAGATTCATATATCATGTATTATCAACATCAATTGCATGACGTGTTGTACCTTCTTATTAACCATCTATATATGCTGTATGTTTGAAAGGTCAGTGTTAACAAATTGACACTATATACTGTATTGTAGTAGAAAGGTGGTAGAAAGTAATTAAGAAGTGTGAACTGATATATAGTTGAATTTGATTAAACTGAAAATAAAATATTTTAGAGTTAACGCGGAATGCTATAAAAGTAAAATGGTCATTTTAATTATTTTTACATATTTTATAATTCATGTTTCAAGGATAAAGAAAATGAATTAAAAATATGGGTTCACTGTACTCAGATCAGAGAAAATCAATCAATAAATTTGGTGAAAATAGTATGTTTTGTCTGTTTAAGGGCGTTTTACCATTGTTTCCTATTGCAAGGATATATCTCAAAATTATATTTGGTGACATATGGTAAAAAGAATCTATTTATATATATATATATATATATATATATATATATATATATATATATATATATATATATATATATATATATATATATATATATATATATATATATATTTTTATCAAGGAAATGTGTTTTCACAGTGGTCTATGGGAACCTCTGCTATAGCATTTTATGCATATTATTTTAAAAATAGATTGTCAGTGAACCAAACAAGTTTACATATGTTGACTAATAATAAAATAATTGTATGGATTTTGACAGGATTTTTCCAATATTTGTGTCTTGACAATTAATAGTACTGTGTAATTGAGATTAATTTATATATGGTATATATCCATGATTAATCTAAATATGGTATATCCAGTACTAATCCCACTATGGTGTATCCAGAATTAATTTTAATATGGTATATCTAGGATTAATCTAAATATTGTGTATCCAGGATTATTCCAAAGATAGTATATCCAGGATTAACCCAATATGATTTATACAGGTATAATTTTAATATAGTGTATCCGGGATTAATCTAAATATTGTGTATCCAGGATTATTCCAAAGATAGTATATCCACGACTAACCCAATATGATTTATACAGGTATAATTTTAATATAGTGTATCCGGGATTAATCTAAATATGGTGTATATTGGATTATTTGAAAGATGGAATACCCAGGACAAATCTCAATATGGTTTATCAAGGATTAATTTGTATCCAGGATTACACTCACAATGATGTATCCAGGATTACACTCACTATGATGTACCCAGGATTACACTCACTATGATGTATCCAGGATTACACTCACTATGATGTATACAGGATTACACTCACTATGATGTATCCAGGATTACACTCACTATGATGTACCCAGGATTACACTCACTATGATGTCCCCAGGATTACACTCACTATGATGTACCAAGGATTACACTCACTATGATGTATCCAGGATTACACTCACTATGATGTACCAAGGATTACACTCACTATGATGTATCCAGGATTACACTCACTATGATGTATCCAGGATTACACTCACTATGATGTACCCAGGATTACACTCACTATGATGTACCCAGGATTACACTCACTATGATGTATCCAGGATTACACTCACTATGATGTACCCAGGATTACATTCACTATGATGTATCCAGTATTACACTCACTATGATGTATCCATGAATACACTCAATATGATGTACCAAGGATTACACTCACTATGATGTACCAAGGATTACACTCACTATGATGTATCCAGGATTACACTCACTATGATGTACCCAGGATTACACTCACTATGATGTATCCAGGATTACACTCACTATGATGTATCCAGGATTACACTCACTATGATGTACCAAGGATTACACTCACTATGATGTATCCTGGATTACACTCACTATGATGTACCCAGGATTACACTCACTATGATGTATCCAGGATTACACTCACTATGATGTATCCAGGATTACACTCACTATGATGTACCAAGGATTACACTCACTATGATGTATCCAGGATTACACTCACTATGATGTACCAATGATTACACTCACTATGATGTATCCAGAATTACACTCACTATGATGTACCCAGGATTACACTCACTATGATGTATCCAGGATTACACTCACTATGATGTACCCAGGATTACACTCACTATGACGTATTCAGGATTACACTCACTATGATGTACCAAGGATTACACTCACTATGATGTATCCTGGATTACACTCACTATGATGTACCCAGGATTACACTCACTATGATGTATCCAGGATTACACTCACTATGATGTATCCAGGATTACACTCACTTTGTTGTACCAAGGATTACACTCACTATGATGTATCCAGGATTACACTCACTATGATGTACCAAGGATTACACTCACTATGATGTATCCAGGATTACACTCACTATGATGTATCCAGGATTACACTCACTATGATGTACCCAGGATTACACTCACTATGATGTATCCAGGATTACACTCACTATGATGTACCCAGGATTACACTCACTATGATGTATCCAGTATTGCACTCACTATGATGTATCCATGAATACACTCAATATGATGTATCCAGGATTACACTCACTATAATGTATCCAGGATTACACTCACTATGATGTACCCAGGATTACACTCACTATGATGTATCCAGGATTACAATCACTATGATGTATCCAGGATTACACTCACTATGATGTACCAAGGATTACACTCACTATGATGTATCCTGGATTACACTCACTATGATGTACCCAGGATTACACTCACTATGATGTACCAAGGATTACACTCACTATGATGTATCCAGAATTACACTCACTATGATGTACCCAGGATTACACTCACTATGATGTATCCAGGATTACACTCACTATGATGTACCCAGGATTACACTCACTATGACGTATTCAGGATTACACTCACTATGATGTACCAAGGATTACACTCACTATGATGTACCAAGGATTACACTCACTATGATGTACCCAGGATTACACTCACTATGATGTATCCAGGATTACACTCACTATGATGTATCCAGGATTACACTCACTATGTTGTACCAAGGATTACACTCACTATGATGTATCCAGGATTACACTCACTATGATGTACCAAGGATTACACTCACTATGATGTATCCAGGATTACACTCACTATGATGTATCCAGGATTACACTCACTATGATGTACCCAGGATTACACTCACTATGATGTACCCAGGATTACACTCACTATGATGTATCCAGGATTACACTCACTATGATGTACCCAGGATTACACTCACTATGATGTATCCAGTATTGCACTCACTATGATGTATCCATGAATACACTCAATATGATGTATCCAGGATTACACTCACTATAATGTATCCAGGATTACACTCACTATGATGTACCCAGGATTACACTCACTATGATGTATCCAGGATTACAATTACTATGATGTATCCAGGATTACACTCACTATGATGTACCAAGGATTACACTCACTATGATGTATCCAGGATTACACTCACTATGATGTACCCAGCATTACACTCACTATGATGTATCCAGGATTACACTCACTATGATGTACCCAGGATTACACTCACTATGATGTACCAAGGATTACACTCACTATGATGTATCCAGGATTACACTCACTATGATGTATCCAGTATTACACTCACTATGATGTATCCATGAATACACTCAATATGATGTATCCAGGATTACACTCACTATGATGTACCAAGGATTACACTCACTATGATGTATCCAGGATTACACTCACTATGATGTACCCAGGATTACACTCACTATGATGTATCCAGGATTACACTCACTATGATGTATCCAGGATTACACTCACTATGATGTACCAAGGATTACACTCACTATGATGTATCCTGGATTACACTCACTATGATGTACCCAGGATTACACTCACTATGATGTATCCAGGATTACACTCACTATGATGTATCCAGGATTACACTCACTATGATGTACCAAGGATTACACTCACTATGATGTATCCAGGATTACACTCACTATGATGTACCAATGATTACACTCACTATGATGTATCCAGAATTACACTCACTATGATGTACCCAGGATTACACTCACTATGATGTATCCAGGATTACACTCACTATGATGTACCCAGGATTACACTCACTATGACGTATTCAGGATTACACTCACTATGATGTACCAAGGATTACACTCACTATGATGTATCCTGGATTACACTCACTATGATGTACCCAGGATTACACTCACTATGATGTATCCAGGATTACACTCACTATGATGTATCCAGGATTACACTCACTATGTTGTACCAAGGATTACACTCACTATGATGTATCCAGGATTACACTCACTATGATGTACCAAGGATTACACTCACTATGATGTATCCAGGATTACACTCACTATGATGTATCCAGGATTACACTCACTATGATGTACCCAGGATTACACTCACTATGATGTATCCAGGATTACACTCACTATGATGTACCCAGGATTACACTCACTATGATGTATCCAGTATTGCACTCACTATGATGTATCCATGAATACACTCAATATGATGTATCCAGGATTACACTCACTATAATGTATCCAGGATTACACTCACTATGATGTACCCAGGATTACACTCACTATGATGTATCCAGGATTACAATCACTATGATGTATCCAGGATTACACTCACTATGATGTACCAAGGATTACACTCACTATGATGTATCCTGGATTACACTCACTATGATGTACCCAGGATTACACTCACTATGATGTACCAAGGATTACACTCACTATGATGTATCCAGAATTACACTCACTATGATGTACCCAGGATTACACTCACTATGATGTATCCAGGATTACACTCACTATGATGTACCCAGGATTACACTCACTATGACGTATTCAGGATTACACTCACTATGATGTACCAAGGATTACACTCACTATGATGTACCAAGGATTACACTCACTATGATGTACCCAGGATTACACTCACTATGATGTATCCAGGATTACACTCACTATGATGTATCCAGGATTACACTCACTATGTTGTACCAAGGATTACACTCACTATGATGTATCCAGGATTACACTCACTATGATGTACCAAGGATTACACTCACTATGATGTATCCAGGATTACACTCACTATGATGTATCCAGGATTACACTCACTATGATGTACCCAGGATTACACTCACTATGATGTACCCAGGATTACACTCACTATGATGTATCCAGGATTACACTCACTATGATGTACCCAGGATTACACTCACTATGATGTATCCAGTATTGCACTCACTATGATGTATCCATGAATACACTCAATATGATGTATCCAGGATTACACTCACTATAATGTATCCAGGATTACACTCACTATGATGTACCCAGGATTACACTCACTATGATGTATCCAGGATTACAATTACTATGATGTATCCAGGATTACACTCACTATGATGTACCAAGGATTACACTCACTATGATGTATCCTGGATTACACTCACTATGATGTACCCAGCATTACACTCACTATGATGTATCCAGGATTACACTCACTATGATGTACCCAGGATTACACTCACTATGATGTACCAAGGATTACACTCACTATGATGTATCCAGGATTACACTCACTATGATGTATCCAGGATTACACTCACTATGATGTACCCAGGATTACACTCACTATGATGTACCCAGGGGATTACACTCACTATGATGTATCCAGGATTACACTCACTATGATGTACCCAGGATTACACTCACTATGATGTATCCAGTATTGCACTCACTATGATGTATCCATGAATACACTCAATATGATGTATCCAGGATTACACTCACTATAATGTATCCAGGATTACACTCACTATGATGTACCCAGGATTACACTCACTATGATGTATCCAGGATTACACTCACTATGATGTATCCAGGATTACACTCACTATGATGTACCAAGGATTACACTCACTATGATGTATCCAGGATTACACTCACTGTGATGTACCAAGGATTACACTCACTATGATGTATCCAGGATTACACTCACTATGATGTACCCAGGATTACACTCACTATGATGTATCCAGGATTACACTCACTATGATGTACCCAGGATTACACTCACTATGATGTACCCAGGATTACACTCACTATGATGTACCCAGGATTACACTCACTATGATGTACCCAGGATTACACTCACTATGATGTATCCAGTATTGCACTCACTATGATGTATCCATGAATACACTCAATATGATGTATCCAGGATTACACTCACTATAATGTATCCAGGATTACACTCACTATGATGTACCCAGGATTACACTCACTATGATGTATCCAGGATTACACTCACTATGATGTATCCAGGATTACACTCACTATGATGTACCAAGGATTACACTCACTATGATGTATCCAGGATTACACTCACTGTGATGTACCAAGGATTACACTCACTATGATGTATCCAGGATTACACTCACTATGATGTACCCAGGATTACACTCACTATGATGTATCCAGGATTACACTCACTATGATGTACCCAGGATTACACTCACTATGATGTACCCAGGATTACACTCGCTATGATGTACCCAGGATTACACTCACTATGATGTACCCAGGATTACACTCACTATGATGTACCGAGGATTACACTCACTATGATGTATCCAAGATATATCATAGTCATATACAAACACAGAGAAAGTAATGATTTTGTAATTATAATCACAATAATTGTGTTTTCCCTTTGGCATAAGTCTTTCCGGTAGTTGATGTATTTCTCTTTCCTACTAATGTCTTTACTAAATCATTCAGCAGTGAATTCAGTGCTATGAGTTAATTGCATTGGTAGAATGAGATGGAGCAATAAATCAAAATTTAGTTAGAGACAATTGAGGAGAGGATTCTGGGTAGAGACAACAGAAATGATGAGACAGAGCAAATTAATACAAGAAGATTGTGGGTTGAGACAACAGGAAAGATGAAATGTAGCAAGGTAATCGAAGAGGATTCTGGGTAGAGACAACAGAAATGATGAGATAGAGCAAATTAATCCAAGAAGATTGTGAATAAAGACAACAGGAAAGATGAAATGTAGCAAGTTAATCGAAGAGGATTGTGGGTAGAGACAATAGGAATGATGAGATGAAACAGGAAAGATGAAATGTAGCAAGGTAATCGAAGAGGATTGTGGGTAGAGACAACAGGAATGATGAGACGAAGCAAATTAGTCCATGGGGGGTTGTGGGTAAATACAACAGGAAAGATGAAATGTAGGAAGTTAATTCAAGAGAATTGTGGGTTTAGACAACAGAAATGATGAGATGGAGCAATTTAATCCTGGAGGATCTCGGGAGACAGATGACAGTGAATAATTTTACTGTTTATAACCTTATCTTGATTACACATCTAGGAATGTCAATATTTATCATGTTAGCTGTTAGTTTAGAAATTCCTCCAGACAATTTGTTAAATATGCGTTAAAATATTTATGGAAGAGTAGAGCTGTTTTGACTAGAATCTAGAGTCAATTAAACCCTCTGAACTGACATTATCAAAATATCAATACAACAAATTACTTTCCTTTTTTGATATAATTTTTCAAGTTTCTTTTGATGATATGAAAACTTCTTTTATTACCTGAGAGACAATTTTTCACGAATTGTTATTTTCGTTGGCAATTCATACTGGGGTACAGGAGACTTTGAGGTATTCTTGAATGTCATCACATATTAGACCACAATGTAAATGTAATAATTTTCAGGAGTAATTGCCTTTAAAACTGGAATTCTGTTTTAATTGTATTATTTTTATTGCTTAAATTTGTGCTGAACTTATATCCCAAAATTCACTAAGATTTTTCAAAATTAATGGGCCTGTATGTTTTTGACTTTGGTTTCCACTTGTTTATTGATACACAATTCTATATTTTTGTAGCATTGAGATATTATGTATACATATTATGTATACATTATAAACACAATTTAAATCCAAAATATGTATGTGTAAAATTTCAGTTGTGATGACTATTGTATGCTTGTCTTCAAGCTGAATTCAAATTTTGCACTACTGAGCATATTACTGCACACATATGCAATGCATTTTGGGAAATAACCTCCCAATGTATATTATGGAAAACCATGATACCCCTGGAGCCTCACTAAATTATATATCAAGTGTCTGAAATGAATTTAGACTTTATAATAATAATGTACAACCTATGTCACCATGAAATAATCTCTCCATAGAAGCCAGTGTAAAAACATCAATTTTGACCATTTTTCATGATATTTTGCATTCTTGTATCTCAAAAAAATATCTGGTGACCCCAATGATAGTATGAACTCATATTAATGAAAGTATAACAAACATTATATATAATTTTTAATTCATCTTTAACCTCCTCAACTTTGTGTGTTACCTCATCTTTGAATATTGCATAATGAAATAAAATGTGACTTAATCTTAATTTCTCAACTGTAAACTAATTGGTACAAACTCACTATTGCAATTTACTCTCAATACATACTCAGAATTTCCACTCCCGATATATGCAAATGAGCAAAAGGAAACATGAAACAATTATTTTATTTTGGTGTACGTATTCTTATGGTGTTTTTTTTTCTGACTGGCTTCGCTCATTCAAATACGGTTGCAGAATACATTGATGAAATCAGGTATGGTGTGGTAGAAAGTTCATTATTGTTATTATTGTATATCATCAGCTTGTGTTATATCATACATGTATCCACGGTGATATCACCTTATTTGTTTTACTTTTGAGAAAACAGGTTCATATGATATGCTATGCTTTGAACGGTGTATGGCACTATCATGGTGAAACAAGCAGAAAACACACTTAGTTGATACATGCATTATGTGAAGTGCTATAATTTATCTAATTTGTATTAATATGCTTTTATTTTTGCATTACAAACCTGAAAATATTTAGCTGGACATGGCTAATCTCATTATGCATATTTAGCTAAACCTGGCTATTCATATTTAGCTAGACCTGGCTAATCACATTATGCATATTTACCTAAACCTGGCTAATCATATTTAGCTAGACCTGGCCAATCACATAATGCATATTTAGGTAGACCTAGCTAATCACAATATGCATATTTACCTAAACCTAGCTAATCACAATATGCATATTTACCTAGACCTAGCTAATCACATTATGTATATTTAGGTACACCTGGCTAATCACATAATGCATATTTAGCTGGACCTGGCTAATTACATTATGCATATTTAGCCAGACCCGGCTATTCATATTTAACTAGACCTGGCTAATCACATTATGCATATTTAGCTAGACCCTGCTATTCATATTTAGCCACACCTGGCTAATCACATAATGCATATTTAGCTAGACCCTGCTATTCATATTTAGCCAGACCTGGCTAATCACATAATGCATATTTAGCTAGACCCGGCTATTTATATTTAGCCATACCTGGCTAATCACATAATGCATATTTAGATAGACCTGGCTATCACAATATGCATATTTAGATAGACCTGGCTAATCACATTTTTCATATTTACCTAGATTTAGCTAACCACATTATGCATATTTAGGTACACCTATCTAATCACATTATGCATATTTAGCTGGACCTGGCTAATTACATTATGCATATTTACCTAGACCTAGCTAATCACATAATGCATATTTAGCTAGACCTGGCTAATCACATTTTGCATATTTACCTAGACCTGGCCAATCACATAATGCATATTTATGTAGACCTGGCTAATCACATTATGCATATTTAGCTAGACCTGGCTAATCACATTTTGCATATTTAGCTAGACCTGGCCAATCACATAATGCATATTTATGTAGACCTGGCTAATCACATTATGCATATTTAGCTAGACCTGGCTAATGACATTATGCATATTTATGTAGACCTGGCTAATCACATTATGCATATTTATGTAGACCTGGCTAATCACATTATGCATATTTAGCTAGACCTGGCTAATCACATTATGCATATTTAGTTAGACCTGGCTAATGACATTATGCATATTTATGTAGACCTGGCTAATGACATTATGCATATTTATGTAGACCTGGCTAATCACATTATGCATATTTAGCTAGACCTGGCTAATCACATAATGCATATTTAGCTAGACCCGGCTATTCATATTTAGCCACACCTGGCTAATCACATAATGCATATTTAGCTAGACCCTGCAATTCATAATTAGCTAGACGTGGCTAATCACATGCATATTTAGCTATACCCGGCTAATCACAATATGCATATTTAGCTAGACATGACGAATCACATAATGCATATTTAGCTAGACCCTGCTATTCATATTTAGCCACACCTGGCTAATCACATAATGCATATTTACCTAAACCTAGACCTGGCTAATCACATAATGCATATTTAGCTAGACCCTGCTATTCATATTTAGCCACACCTGGCTAATCACATAATGCATATTTAGCTAGACCCTGCTATTCATATTTAGCTAGACGTGGCTAATCACATAATGCATATTTAGCTAGACCCGACTATTCATATTTAGCCAGACCTGGCTAATCACATAATGCATATTTAGCTAGACCCGGCTATTCATATTTAGCCACACCTGGCTAATCACATAATGCATATTTAGCTAGACCCTGCTATTCATAATTAGCTAGACGTGGCTAATCACATTATGCATATTTAGCTAGACCCGGCTATTCATATTTAGCCAGACCTGGCTAATCACATAATGCATATTTAGCTAGACCCTGCTATTCATATTTAGCTAGACCTTGCTAATCACATAATGCATATTTAGCTAGACCCTGCTATTCATATTTAGCCAGACCTGGCTAATCACATAATGATATTTAGCTAAACCCTGCTATTCATATTTAGCCAGACCTGGCTAATCACATAATGCATATTTAGCTAGACCCTGCTATTCATATTTAGCCAGACCTGGCTAATCACATAATGCATATTTAGCTAGACCCGGCTATTCATATTTAGTCAGACCTGGCTAATCACATAATGCATATTTAGCTAAACCCTGCTATTCATATTTAGCCAGACCTGGCTAATCACATAATGCATATTTAGCTAGACCCGGCTATTCATATTTAGCCAGAATTGGCTAATCACATAATGCATATTTAGCTAGACTCGGCTATTCATATTTAGCCAGACCTGGCTAATCACATAATGCATATTTAGCTAGACCCTGCTATTCATATTTAGCCAGACCTGGCTAATCACATAATGCATATTTAGCTAGACCCGGCTATTCATATTTAGCCAGACCTGGCTAATCACATAATGCATATTTAGCTAGACCCGGCTATTCATATTTAGCCAGACCTGGCTAATCACATAATGCATATTTAGCTAGACCCGGCTATTCATATTTAGCCACACCTGGCTAATCACATAATGCATATTTAGCTAGACCCTGCTATTCATAATTAGCTAGACCTGGCTAATCACATAATGCATATTTAGCTAGACCCGGCTATTCATATTTAGCCACACCTGGCTAATCACATAATGCATATTTAGCTAGACCCTGCTATTCATATTTAGCCAGACCTGGCTAATCACATAATGCATATTTAGATAGACCCTGCTATTCATATTTAGCCAGACCTTGCTAATCACATAATGCATATTTAGCTAGACCCTGCTATTCATATTTAGCCAGACCTGGCTAATCACATAATGCATATTTAGATAGACCCTGCTATTCATATTTAGCCAGACCTGGCTAATCACATAATGCATATTTAGCTAGACCCGGCTATTCATATTTAGCCAGACTTGGCTAATCACATTATGCATATTTAGCTAGACCTGGCTATTAATATTTAGCTAGACCTGGCTAATCACATTATGCATATTTAGCTAGACCCGGCTAATCACATTATGCATATTTACCTAGACCTGGCTAATCGCATTATGCATATTTAGCTATACCCGGCTAATCACAATATGCATATTTAGCTGTACATGGCTAATTACATAATGCATATTTAGCTAGAACCTGCTATTCATATTTAGCCACACCTGACTAATCACATAATGCATATTTAGCTAGACCCTGCTAATCACATAATGCATATTTAGCTAGACCCGGCTATTCATAATTAGCTAGACCTGGCTAATCACATAATGCATATTTAGCTAGACCCTGCTATTCATATTTAGCCACACCTGGCTAATCACATAATGCATATTTAGCTAGACCCTGCTATTCATAATTAGCTAGACCTGGCTAATCACATAATGCATATTTAGCTAGACCCTGCTATTCATATTTAGCCACACCTGGCTAATCACATAATGCATATTTAGCTAGACCCTGCTATTCATATTTAGCTAGACCTGGCTAATCACATAATGCATATTTAGCTAGACCCGGCTATTCATATTTAGCCACACCTGGCTAATCACATAATGCATATTTAGCTTGACCCTGCTATTCATAATTAGCTAGACCTGGCTAATCACATAATGCATATTTAGCTAGACCCGGCTATTCATATTTAGCCAGACCTGGCTAATCACATAATGCATTTTTAGCTAGACCCGGCTATTCATATTTAGCCACACCTGGCTAATCACATAATGCATATTTAGCTAGACCCTGCTATTCATAATTAGCTAGACCTGGCTAATCACATAATGCATATTTAGCTAGACCCGGCTATTCATATTTAGCCACACCTGGCTAATCACATAATGCATATTTAGCTAGACCCTGCTATTCATATTTAGCCAGACCTGGCTAATCACATATTGCATATTTAGATAGACCCTGCTATTCATATTTAGCCAGACCTTGCTAATCACATAATGCATATTTAGCTAGACCCTGCTATTCATATTTAGCCAGACCTGGCTAATCACATAATGCATATTTAGATAGACCCTGCTATTCATATTTAGCCAGACCTGGCTAATCACATAATGCATATTTAGCTAGACCCGGCTATTCATATTTAGCCAGACCTGGCTAATCACATTATGCATATTTAGCTATACCCGGCTAATCACAATATGCATATTTAGCTAGACATGACGAATCACATAATGCATATTTAGCTAGACCCTGCTATTCATATTTAGCCACACCTGGCTAATCACATAATGCATATTTAGCTAGACCCTGCTATTCATATTTAGCTAGACCTGGCAAATCACATAATGCATATTTAGCTAGACCCGACTATAGCTAGACCCTGCTATTCATATTTAGCCACACCTGGCTAATCACATAATGCATATTGAGCTAGACCCTGCTATTCATATTTAGCCAGACCTGGCTAATCACATAATGCATATTTAGCTAGACCCTGCTATTCATATTTAGCCACACCTGGCTAATCACATAATGCATATTTAGCTAGACCCTGCTATTCATAATTAGCTAGACGTGGCTAATCACATTATGCATATTTAGCTAGACCCGGCTATTCATATTTAGCCAGACCTGGCTAATCACATAATGCATATTTAGCTAGACCCTGCTATTCATATTTAGCTAGACCTTGCTAATCACATAATGCATATTTAGCTAGACCCTGCTATTCATATTTAGCCAGACCTGGCTAATCACATAATGCATATTTAGCTAAACCCTGCTATTCATATTTAGCCAGACCTGGGTAATCACATAATGCATATTTAGCTAGACCCTGCTATTCATATTTAGCCAGACCTGGCTAATCACATAATGCATATTTAGCTAAACCCGGCTATTCATATTTAGTCAGACCTGGCTAATCACATAATGCATATTTAGCTAAACCCTGCTATTCATATTTAGCCAGACCTGGCTAATCACATAATGCATATTTAGCTAGATCCGGCTATTCATATTTAGCCAGACCTGGCTAATCACATAATGCATATTTAGCTAGACCAGGCTATTCATATTTAGCCAGACCTGGCTAATCACATAATGCATATTTAGCTAGACCCGGCTATTCATATTTAGCCACACCTGGCTAATCACATAATGCATATTTAGCTAGACCCTGCTATTCATAATTAGCTAGACCTGGCTAATCACATAATGCATATTTAGCTAGACCCTGCTATTCATATTTAGCCACACCTGGCTAATCACATAATGCATATTTAGCTAGACCCTGCAATTCATATTTAGCCAGACCTGGCTAATCACATAATGCATTTTTAGATAGACCCTGCTATTCATATTTAGCCAGACCTTGCTAATCACATAATGCATATTTAGCTAGACCCTGCTATTCATATTTAGCCAGACCTGGCTAATCACATAATGCATATTTAGATAGACCCTGCTATTCATATTTAGCCAGACCTGGCTAATCACATAATGCATATTTAGCTAGACCCGACTATTCATATTTAGCCAGACCTGGCTAATCACATAATGCATATTTAGCTAGACCCTGCTATTCATATTTAGCCAGACCTGGCTAATCACATAATGCATATTTAGCTAGACCCGGCTATTCATATTTAGCCAGACCTGGCTAATCACATAATGCATATTTAGCTAGACCCGGCTATTCATATTTAGCCAGACCTGGCTAATCACATAATGCATATTTAGCTAGACCCTGCTATTCATATTTAGCCAGACCTGGCTAATCACATAATGCATATTTAGCTAGACCCTGCTATTCATATTTAGCCAGACCTGGCTAATCACATAATGCATATTTAGCTAGACCCGGCTATTCATATTTAGCCAGACGTGGCTAATCACATAATGCATATTTAGCTAGACCCGGCTATTCATATTTAGCCAGACCTGGCTAATCACATAATGCATATTTAGCTAGACCCTGCTATTCATATTTAGCCAGACCTGGCTAATCACATAATGCATATTTAGCTAGACCCGGCTATTCATATTTAGCCAGACCTGGCTAATCACATAATGCATATTTAGCTAGACCCGGCTATTCATATTTAGCCAGACCTGGCTAATCACATAATGCATATTTAGCTAGACCCTGCTATTCATATTTAGCCAGACCTGGCTAATCACATAATGCATATTTAGCTAGACCCGGCTATTCATATTTAGCCACACCTGGCTAATCACATAATGCATATTTAGCTAGACCCTGCTATTCATATTTAGCCAGACCTGGCTAATCACATAATGCATATTTAGCTAGACCCGGCTATTCATATTTAGCCAGACCTGGCGAATCACATAATGCATATTTAGCTAGACCCGGCTATTCATATTTAGCCAGACGTGGCTAATCACATGCATATTTAGCTAGACCCTGCTGTTCATATTTAGCCAGACCTGGCTAATCACATTATGCATATTTAGCTAGACCCTGCTATTTATATTTAGCCAGACCTGGCTAATCACATAATGCATATTTAGCTAGACCCGGCTATTCATATTTAGCCAGACGTGGCTAATCACATTATGCATATTTAGCTAGACCCTGCTATTCATATTTAGCTAGACCTGGCTAATCACATAATGCATATTTAGCTAGACCCTACTATTCATATTTAGCCAGACCTGACGAATCACATAATGCATATTTAGCTAGACCCGGCTATTCATATTTAGCCAGACGTGGCTAATCACATAATGCATATTTAGCTAGACCCTGCTATTCATATTTAGCTAGACCTGGCTAATCACATAATGCATATTTAGCTGGACCCGGCTATTCATATTTAGCCAGACCTGACGAATCACATAATGCATATTTAGCTAGACCCGGCTATTTATATTTAGCCAGACTTGGCTAATCACATTATGCATATTTAGCTAGACCTGGCTATTAATATTTAGCTAGACCTGGCTAATCACATTATGCATATTTAGCTAGACCCGGCTAATCACATTATGCATATTTAGCTAGACCTGGCTAATCACATTATGCATATTTAGCTATACCCGGCTAATCACAATATGCATATTTAGCTATACATGGCTAATTACATAATGCATATTTAGCTAGACCCTGCTATTCATATTTAGCCACACCTGACTAATCACATAATGCATATTTAGCTAGACCCTGCTATTCATATTTAGCTAGACCTGGCTAATCACATAATGCATATTTAGCTACCCCCGGCTATTCATATTTAGCCAGACCTGGCTAATCACATAATGCATATTTGGCTAGACCAGGCTATTCATATTTAGCCACACCTGGCTAATCACATAATGCATATTTAGCTAGACCCTGCTATTCATAATTAGCTAGACGTGGCTAATCACATTATGCATATTTAGCTATACCCGGCTAATCACAATATGCATATTTAGCTAGACATGACGAATCACATAATGCATATTTAGTTAGACCCTGCTATTCATATTTAGCTAGACCTGGCTAATCACATAATGCATATTTAGCTAGACCCGACTATAGCTAGACCCTGCTATTCATATTTAGCCACACCTGGCTAATCACATAATGCATATTTAGCTAGACCCTGCTATTCATATTTAGCTAGACCTGGCTAATCACATAATGCATATTTAGCTAGACCCGGCTATTCATATTTAGCCACACCTGGCTAATCACATAATGCATATTTAGCTAGATCCTGCTATTCATATTTAGCCACACCTGGCTAATCACATAATGCATATTTAGCTAGACCCGGCTATTCATATTTAGCCACACCTGGCTAATCACATAATGCATATTTAGCTAGACCCTGCTATTCACAATTAGCTAGACGTGGCTAATCACATTATGCATATTTAGCTAGACCCGGCTATTCATATTTAGCCAGACCTGGCTAATCACATAATGCATATTTAGCTAGACCCTGCTATTCCTATTTAGCCAGACCTCGCTAATCACATAATGCATATTTAGCTAGACCCTGCTATTCCTATTTAGCCAGACCTCGCTAATCACATAATGCATATTTAGCTAAACCCTGCTATTCATATTTAGCCAGACCTGGCTAATCACATAATGCATATTTAGCTAGACTCTGCTATTCATATTTAGCTAGACCTGGCTAATCACATAATGCATATTTAGCTAGACCCTGCTATTCATATTTAGCCAGACCTGGCTAATCACATAATGCATATTTAGCTAGACCCGGCTATTCATATTTAGCCAGACCTGGCTAATCACATAATGCATATTTAGCTAGACCCTGCTGTTCATATTTAGCCAGACCTGGCTAATCACATTATGCATATTTAGCTAGACCCTGCTATTTATATTTAGCCAGACCTGGCTAATCACATAATGCATATTTAGCTAGACCCGGCTATTCATATTTAGCCAGACGTGGCTAATCACATTATGCATATTTAGCTAGACCCTGCTATTCATATTTAGCTAGACCTGGCTAATCACATAATGCATATTTAGCTAGAGCCTACTATTCATATTTAGCCAGACCTGACGAATCACATAATGCATATTTAGCTAGACCCGGCTATTCATATTTAGCCAGACGTGGCTAATCACATTATGCATATTTAGCTAGACCCTGCTATTCATATTTAGCTAGACCTGGCTAATCACATAATGCATATTTAGCTGGACCCGGCTATTCATATTTAGCCAGACCTGACGAATCACATAATGCATATTTAGCTAGACCCGGCTATTTATATTTAGCCAGACTTGGCTAATCACATTATGCATATTTAGCTAGACCTGGCTATTAATATTTAGCTAGACCTGGCTAATCACATTATGCATATTTAGCTAGACCCGGCTAATCACATTATGCATATTTAGCTAGACCTGGCTAATCACATTATGCATATTTAGCTATACCCGGCTAATCACAATATGCATATTTAGCTGTACATGGCTAATTACATAATGCATATTTAGCTAGACCCTGCTATTCATATTTAGCCACACCTGACTAATCACATAATGCATATTTAGCTAGACCCTGCTATTCATATTTAGCTAGACCTGGCTAATCACATAATGCATATTTAGCTACCCCCGGCTATTCATATTTAGCCAGACCTGGCTAATCACATAATGCATATTTGGCTAGACCAGGCTATTCATATTTAGCCACACCTGGCTAATCACATAATGCATATTTAGCTAGACCCTGCTATTCATAATTAGCTAGACGTGGCTAATCACATTATGCATATTTAGCTATACCCGGCTAATCACAATATGCATATTTAGCTAGACATGACGAATCACATAATGCATATTTAGTTAGACCCTGCTATTCATATTTAGCTAGACCTGGCTAATCACATAATGCATATTTAGCTAGACCCGACTATAGCTAGACCCTGCTATTCATATTTAGCCACACCTGGCTAATCACATAATGCATATTTAGCTAGACCCTGCTATTCATATTTAGCTAGACCTGGCTAATCACATAATGCATATTTAGCTAGACCCGGCTATTCATATTTAGCCACACCTGGCTAATCACATAATGCATATTTAGCTAGATCCTGCTATTCATATTTAGCCACACCTGGCTAATCACATAATGCATATTTAGCTAGACCCGGCTATTCATATTTAGCCACACCTGGCTAATCACATAATGCATATTTAGCTAGACCCTGCTATTCACAATTAGCTAGACGTGGCTAATCACATTATGCATATTTAGCTAGACCCGGCTATTCATATTTAGCCAGACCTGGCTAATCACATAATGCATATTTAGCTAGACCCTGCTATTCATATTTAGCTAGACCTTGCTAATCACATAATGCATATTTAGCTAGACCCTGCTATTCCTATTTAGCCAGACCTCGCTAATCACATAATGCATATTTAGCTAAACCCTGCTATTCATATTTAGCCAGACCTGGCTAATCACATAATGCATATTTAGCTAGACCCTGCTATTCATATTTAGCTAGACCTGGCTAATCACATAATGCATATTTAGCTAGACCCTGCTATTCATATTTAGCCAGACCTGGCTAATCACATAATGCATATTTAGCTAGACCCGGCTATTCATATTTAGCCAGACCTGGCTAATCACATAATGCATATTTAGCTAGACTCGGCTATTCATATTTAGCCAGACCTGGCTAATCACATAATGCATATTTAGCTAGACCCTGCTATTTATATTTAGCCAGACCTGGCTAATCACATAATGCATATTTAGCTAGACCCGGCTATTCATATTTAGCCAGACCTGGCTAATCACATAATGCATATTTAGCTAGACCCGGCTATTCATATTTAGCCACACCTGGCTAATCACATAATGCATATTTAGCTAGACCCGGCTATTCATATTTAGCCACACCTGGCTAATCACATAATGCATATTTAGCTAGACCCTGCTATTCATAATTAGCTAGACTTGGCTAATCACATAATGCATATTTAGCTAGACCCGGCTATTCATATTTAGCCACACCTGGCTAATCACATAATGCATATTTAGCTAGACCCTGCTATTCATATTTAGCCAGACCTGGCTAATCACATAATGCATATTTAGATAGACCCTGCTATTCATATTTAGCCAGACCTTGCTAATCACATAATGCATATTTAGCTAGACCCTGCTATTCATATTTAGCCAGACCTGGCTAATCACATAATGCATATTTAGATAGACCCTGCTATTCATATTTAGCCAGACCTGGCTAATCACATAATGCATATTTAGCTAGACCCGGCTATTCATATTTAGCCAGACCTGGCTAATCACATAATGCATATTTAGCTAGACCCTGCTATTCATATTTAGCCAGACCTGGCTAATCACATAATGCATATTTAGCTAGACCCGGCTATTCATATTTAGCCAGACCTGGCTAATCACATAATGCATATTTAGCTAGACCCGGCTATTCATATTTAGCCCGACCTGGCTAATCACATAATGCATATTTAGCTAGACCCTGCTATTCATATTTAGCCAGACCTGGCTAATCACATAATGCATATTTAGCTAGACCCTGCTATTCATATTTAGCCAGACCTGGCTAATCACATAATGCATATTTAGCTAGACCCTGCTTTTCATATTTAGCCAGACCTGGCTAATCACATAATGCATATTTAGCTAGACCCGGCTATTCATATTTAGCCAGACCTGGCTAATCACATAATGCATATTTAGCTAGACCCTGCTATTCATATTTAGCCAGACCTGGCTAATCACATAATGCATATTTAGCTAGACCCGGCTATTCATATTTAGCCAGACCTGGCTAATCACATAATGCATATTTAGCTAGACCCTGCTATTCATATTTAGCCAGACCTGGCTAATCACATAATGCATATTTAGCTAGACCCTGCTATTCATATTTAGCCAGACCTGGCTAATCACATAATGCATATTTAGCTAAACCCGACTATTCATATTTAGCTAGACCTGGCTAATCACATAATGCATATTTAGCTAGACTTCGTTTAGCAACAAGTTGAATATTAAAAAATTACCAACACTTGAGAGTAATATTAACATAACATTTATTCTGTCATAAATTCATAGTGAGTCGCAGATTTTCAGTGGGCCATGCTGGTACTTGTTATTTATTTATTTGTTTGTTTGTTCATTTTGTCAGTGGAGTAATAAATTTTTGTTCCATATTGTTTAAAATTCTGTATTGAAAGTAGTCATGGATAATTATAATACTTGCATATTCTGCTTTAATGTTTTTCATGGTAGTGTACCGAATAAATTTGTATAGCGCCCCTACAGGTAGCATTTTATGTTCCTTTTGTTTGCACAAGATTTCTATATTTACCATGTATAACTTACTAGTACTTTTGCTGTGTAGAAAATTGTCCTGTGAAAGAAAAATTATATTATATATCATGTAATATATTTTAGGTAAACATTAATACTATTAAACTGTTTTTTTTTTTTTAATTTACTTATCTATTTTTTTAAAAGGAATGCAAAGCAAGTGAGATTGCTGTATACATTTTTTGCAAAATTTATCTTTTCTAGAAATATTTGCTCAGATTAAAATATATGGTGTTTTTTGTATTTCACATATTTTATCTTTTTTTGTATTTACATACATCTTAATCCCTATTATTTGTCAACGGGGGGTGGGGGGTCCGGACCCCAAGAACCCCCTAGATCCACCACTGTGATTACTGTGAATTTCATGGAGGCATACATTTGTTTATATAGAATTTCAAATGTCGGTTGAAAACAACAAGACTTATCACAGCATGTTTGGGGTTGCATGGCAGTAAATAGAACAATGACTTAAGGAGCCCTGCAAAGACTTATAGGTAATGGGCATTACCAAATAGCCTATATAGCTATTAAATGAACAAATTTTGGATTTGAATGAAGTGTTAGGATCTTCTTAAGTAAATGTTTTATAAATATTTCATGAATTTCCATCAAGCTGATCTTGTCTTTATAAAATTCACAGTAGCAACACTTTAAAAAACTACCAACTAGTAAATAAAAGAAATTTAAATTATTATATCATAAATAATATTTAAAAAAACCCTCATGATCTCATTGTAGAAACACTGTAAAAGGACTGCCATAGCATTTGAGCAAGTTGTGCTAATTGGAATTAATAGCAAATTCATAATTTCACAACAATCTCATTCAGACTAAATGTAAAGAATAGATCTATCCAAAAATATAGGGTAACTAAATTCGCTAAAATAGCAACCAGAAAATAAAACATTTGTAGGAGAAGTTCACTATATTTTTCTGATGAACATCATAAGGAAGCCAGCTAACACCCTATTTTAAAAATATATTAACCAAACAGAAAATTTAGATAATGAAAAATCTACCAAGATTTTAAAACATCTGAAGAATATTGTCTGTGTTCTTGTTTTCTTCACTTTGTCAATGTCAAGTGGTTGCCAGGGACTGTTGCGCAAAACGGTTTGCGGTTTTTATGAAGTTGCGCATCCACCTCATTACAATAATCATTGTGTACCATTACGCCTGGGGATTATTTTAGTTCAGAAAAAGGTTCATTAGCTGATCTGAACAGACTTTCTGTGTGAGATATTGATACAGAAGTACTGTAAACAAATTTACAAGTAAATTCAGACTTCTCATTACCATTTCGTCTGTTTTATTTAATGTACTCTTGCAAGGTGTAATGTTTCGCTATGTGATACTGCACGTTGGCCGATGTGTGACGTCACACAGCACGTTGACGGAATAATAATAACAGTAGCGTGAACTGAACTCTTCTGCCTGACGATAAGATAGCTTCAAAAAATTACCCACTATACAGGTTTTTCAACGCGATATTATTAACCAGCTGGTAGACATCGCGGGTGGAGCATTCCAATTTTAATTTTATTGTATATTTCATACCTTTTATTCTCCAGTGTTTTCTTTCTGGATGCGTGATGAATTTTGAAATACCGCCCGGCCTTACGGATTTACTCCAGGAGTTTACCGTTACGGTTCTCCGGGAGAAGCCCGCCGATCTCGTCGAGTTCGCTGCCCAATATTTTACAAAGCTGAATGAAAGCAACAGCAAAACGGCGGGACGACGAGGTGTGAAGTTTTCGGAGCCGTCCGACCCGGACGAGCCCATGCAGACAGATTCCGATGATGAATTACCGCCAGGTGAGTTGTTCATCTTGTACCTCCCATCGTTATCTCTCGCCCATATTGAATCATGTTTGTCATCAGGTGTCCGTGCCCGTTGTATTCATGTGCTTTTGACTTTATTATATTATTGAGTCACGTAAAAAAATCTTTCATTCTGTATACTGTTTGGTATAACAAAAATTTCCAAACACGTATATTCCACGTTCGATAGCGCGTGGCGGACATGAAGACTGTTGACTGTAGTCGGCTAACGTTTCACTCAAGTGTTTAACATGTCTGACACTTTCGTTCGTTTCAGAGGTAGGTCATGTCAAATCCCGTCGATTATTTGTGTTGCACACATTGCCTCTATACGGTATTGTTGTTAATGAATTCGTTATGAGGAAGCTCGGGTATATCATTCATACACGATAATGTTTCAAGCCGTCAACTTTCCGGTCAAAGTTCTAATGTTACGGGTGGCGTGCATTTGGGCAAACTTGTCCTTTGAACTCGAGTCTTCGTCGTCGATTGGTAGCTCAAAATCTCGATAATTATTTGCATAACCACCAAACCTATTCATAGGACAATCTTCTATAATGGATTATAATAATAATTCTTAATCTATATATTCGGTGTATATACAAGTAGTTGATGTATGTGCTATTTTAATGTCTAGACTAATCAAACTCGTTTGGTGAAATTAATTCGTTCAAAATTGTTTGTTTTTTCTAGTTTAATGCCTGTCAAGTAAATTGCAGTAGTATTCTATAAATTTGATGTTGTTGTAGTTGGCAATACAATTTTTCATTAATATTTGTATGGGTTTTCTTTTTTTCTGTTCTGTATATGACCATTTAAAAGTGTAAAAAAAAGTGTGTGAGTACAATTACAAATGATATGTTTGATTCTCTGACTGTGATGAGGGACGGTGTGTGAAACAAACAAGAGACTTGTGTCCATTGTAGACTCCCTCTTGCGACACTGGTAATGATTGTCTTGATAGTTTAGTGGAAACCACACCAAAACTGCAATTTCGCATGCTTGCATTTCATATTCTTATGATGGCATAGCAAGACGTTCAAGGTGCACTCAAGATATTAGTATATTGCCTTGAGAATACCAATGAGAGGTTGTATACTTCTGGTTGTGATGCTTGTACTAGTATTTTGTGAGTCAAATCACTAACTGCCAACTCAATTTCAATGACAAGCAAGCTTCTTCTGGCCAGCTTTGAACAGTTTTCCGCGGTTATCCATTTTTTCTGTATTTGATCCACATACATTGCAAATGCATTGCTTGTGTGCTTGGCAATATGACAGTTGTGATGCTTGTTTTTGTCAATGCACCAGCAATCGTGTGATGCTTGTTTTTGTCAATGCACCAGCAATCGCTTGCTCGCCATTCACGTCCATCTTGAAAGAATGTATGCCCGCTTCACCCATCAAATATGATATGTGATATATTGCTCCAATTTGTGACGTCATTGAAATTCCCATTAATTAATATTAACAGCAAGGGACCCCCCTCACAAGGAACACAAGTCTGTTGTTTTTTAGGGGGTAACCTGGCTTTTGCCATTTATACACTCACATATTTTATTTTATTGAAAGTATATCAAAATCAAAAAAGAGACTGTATGCATGTCTAAGCAGTGGCATGTGACTTTCGACCAATATTGCATCATGTTAGCAGCTTGCTAGTTCGTTATCAATGTAGCTTTCAGACAAAAGATTGGCACTTGTTTTTAAAATTGCAATAGAACACTGCTACATGGTTTCTTCCCATCATTTTATTTCTATATGTCAAAACACATGCATATGCAGATAACTTTTGTTCCCTGTGCATGGTAAGCATTCTGCCATTCATGGCTATAGCTACTTACCTTTTCACCATGATGAGTAACCAAAATCTTGCGTAAAGTTGTCCACGCCCCAAAGCTATCTGTTTAAGCAAACAATCATACTATACAATGGGATAAACCAAACACATTTTATTGCGAAGTTTTATAATCAAAATGGATAACAAGAGAACAAAGACACAATAATTTCACTGTATTTAGCTGGTCCTGGGAACTGGCTGCTATATATCAGATATAGTTCATAGCAAAATAGCCTGGCTATTTTCCCATGCCTATTTCATGGATCCCTTTACCCCTCCTCCATACAGAGAGCCCGGAAGAACCCACAAAATAATGAGAAAGTAACCAGGCTTATACATGTATATTGCAAAGTCTATTGTCTGATATAAATAAATAATAAGAAAGATTGGTATATATAATTACACATTACCTATGCTCTAGTTCATCATGTTTGTACACACCTCATTGCACCAAACTTAATGTACTAGATGGTAATCTGAAAGCAACATTGCTAGCAAAATCGCTTGCTACCGCTCTGCATTGGTGTTAAAACCCTAACCCTAATGTGCAGCGATAGTAAAAATGAAGGCCACTGAGGTGAGAATGGCCCAGTACATTTTAGTCAATGACTATGACACAGACAGACATCACTTATTGTTACAATCAATCAGTAGACATTGGATAATTGATGACCAAAATGCAGTGAGCAAAAAGTTGCAAGTCAGCAAAATTTTATTCTCTAAATCAGATAACGATGAGCAAAATTTCCCTTAGAAACCAGATTAAGATTTACCATTTGAAATGAAAGGTATTTTTTCTTGTGGATTGACATAGTCTGTCTGTCCATGTGTGTGTATGTATGCTTCCGTCTGTATCTAGCAGTTTCTCACACGCTAGGAATGATCAAGTTCTAACTTTAGATATCATATTGGACATGTGCACATTCATTTGTTTCATTATCCAATTCAAGATGACCGAATAGCTGCCATTGTAAGGCCATAATCAGCCCTCAGAAGAACTTTTTGCACATTCCTGCTTATGTCAAATTCTCATCCAATTACATCCAAATTTGGTTCCCAGACAATCATGCTGTAACACATCAAGAAAAGTTGATTATGTCACAATCCAATTCAAGATGGTCACCTGGTAGCCATTTTGTTTGATAAAAAACTATAACTTCATTTTTTTTTGCCCATTTCTGTGTATATCTCAAATTTAAGCTGTCTAATTAAGTCAAAACTTGATTCAAAGATGATTTTGTTCTAGCATTTCAAAAACAGTTGATTTAGGTTGCATTACAATTCATATCACAATTCCAAAACATGTATTGTGGGATGACAATCATAAAGTGTGTCAGCTCCAGCAATCTTGACATAACTATCCCAAAATGCACTATATTGGAGTTGCAATACATGTTTTACATTTTCCCAATATAGACATTATTGATTCACATGTTATATTGTATGGCAGTCCCAAATTATTAGTTCAGTGTAGAACTGGTACATTGACTTGATCAAAAAGGAACATATAAATGCTGACATTTCATTTGTCATGTATTAATGTACACAAACAGGAGGCTGTGACAACTGCAATGGCTTGTATTTTTCAAAGAATGCAGTTCGATCCTGGTCTGACATGCCAGGATTGATCAAGTTGAAACTTCACACATACAATAGATATCATCATATCGAACATGGATTTGTTTCATGATCTGATTTTAGATGGTGAATTGACAACAATCTTAGGGCCCAAAATGCATTAAAATCACACATTTCAAACATTCTGGAACCCAATCTCAGAGATGCATGGACGTATTCTGAAAGAGATACATATTTACACATCTTCTAAATTAGATAATATTTTGGTTATTCACTATTAATACTTATGATATTTTTTGAATGCACAGCGTCAGAAAGTATAACAATATTGCTTCTTCTTTTTGTACTTTTATTGTTTATAATAAAGGTGCTGACATGATGATGATTTACTGATACTATGCTGGATGGTGTCACAAACAATACTAAATTGCCATGGAGACTTTTTCTTGTTAGGCCAATGTTCGAAAATAGTCAACAATAAAATAGAATTGAATACTTTTATTTCAACCAATTTCAAAGAGCAATAAGATGTTTACTTTTATCAGTCCTCGCATTTCCAATCAAGTATAGGCGATTGTCCCTGAATGAGGAACATTGTTCTCTCCATCAAATTCACCTCTGTAGAAACACCTAGGTGCATATATTCATGCATGTTTGAACCAAGACACTGTGCAAGTGTCCAATCAGTACATGTCACTTAGCCCAAAGAATATACTTGATGTACACAGCTATCTTAAGACTGGGGAACCTGAGTTCCATTTTAATCAGTTCTTAATTGACCTTCATAGTTTGTCCCGATTGCTTGTCCTACAGCCTCATCAGCATAACACATACAGACGTATTGTGAAATATTTTTTTTAGTAATCTTAAATGTATCAGATTATGCATTTCATTTGTGGTTGAAAAGCAATGAATTGAATGAAAATCTAATCTACTATTAACTTAGAAGATATAGTTTAATTTCCCTTTGACATAGTCAAAATGAGCTGTTTAAGACTTGTTTTATAATGTTTATTAATTGGGCGTTGTTTGAATGTGGTGTTTTAGGATTTGAATGTTTCAACACTTGTTTGTGTGTGTGGAATTTTGATAGGCAAATTATATGTTCATCATTTCTAAGTATTAAATACAGTTCAAAACAGTACTGGACTGCGTTTGCGCCCAGGGTCCTCAACTCAGAAAATCATGATTTTTTAGGGGTGGGCGCTTACTCGAGCACCCCCCCTCAAAAAGAGTGCAAATGAAAATTTTGATTCATCATGTGACAGACTGAGGGGGATATTACGTCTTTTAGGGAAAATTAAATTACGTAATTAGTTGCGTCGTCATTGATTTTTGCAATGAAGAAACAGAAATGATCACAAAAAATATGCACATTTTATTACAATATTAATTACTTACCACCAGAATTTTCAAATTTGTTGGAACACAGTCGAAGTCAAAATTTTTATTATCTCCACTGACGAATGTGTTGGATTGTACGCAAACTCTCGATGAAAATTACTTTCTGCCATGATGCATTTGCATAATTTGACCTGCAACAGCGTTCTTTGACCTAATGGGTCAAGCTGGTTATTAACCAATGAGAATGCTGTGTTGTACCAACGCAATTCTTCGGAAATTCCCGAAGACTTTCTGGTAACACAATGCGGAAGTGAATTATCAATGTTCAATTATCAATTACGGTCTGTTGGAATTGATTTCAGCAAATAAAGACATGGTTTTTCTAAAAAACTGAATATGGCATGAAATATTTTACCGCATTTTACTTGTATTAACAGGTCATTGTCAAAGCATAGCATACACACAGTTACCGTGGTCTACGCATTCACAGCAGTCGATATCCACGCTGTATCATATAAAAACAATTGCCAAGATTCGTTACGCCATTATCAAAGACCAAGTTTTAAATTAGTTGCATTTTGAAGGGGTGGGCGCTTTGCCGAATGTGACTTGAAATATAAAAATTGTGCAAAAGTGAGGGTGGCCGCTAACGTGGTCAAGTATTGTATTTGTATTTTTTGACTATAGATAATTTACATATAATTGCATAATTTAGCATCAGATAAAATTTCTATCTATATCTAGATATCAATTTACCTATAAAAGAGATGTTCTGGTTAAACTATTCATTGTGAACAATCCAAGCATCATGGCCACTTTTATGCACCATCCCAAAATGCATGTAGCTAATGTGATTGAATTAGTGTTGCATGCATGTGGATGTATACTGTCTGATTATTGAACTTGTCAGCATTCTGTGTTTTCCTTCACCAGATTTTTTTGCTCTTGAAATAATTTATAGACCAGATTCAAAATGGCTACTGGTTGTCGTTTTTTTTTTAATGAATGCTGTTTTAGCCAGAGTCATGACGCTGACATGCCTGAACTAATCACATTCAAACTTTACATATACTCCCTACATTAGTTATGTCACACCCATGCTATTGCATTCTTTTCACAATCAAACTCAAAATGGTCGACTGGTGGCCATTTTGTTTCAGACTTATATGTAAGACAGGCCTTGAATGATTGCCTTCAAATTTTAAACATTATGCCACACTTGTTTTAAATTCTGATTCAAAATGGCTGACTCGTTTTGTTGGCTCCATCATGCAGTGCACAAAAGGTAGGCCAATGTCATACTGATGGCTGACTATATGGGTAGATTGCATTATCGATAATTTATAGACTGAGTGGCATGGCATAATCAGTTAGGATCTGACACGAATAACTCTATGGCAATATTGGATTGGGTTTATGGCCTAAAATTACTTCATTTGTGAAAGCCATTAAACAATTATATATGATAATGTTCAGCATCAGTGAGTATTAACTAAAAATTAGAAAATATGATATGCTTATCTATATTATATAGTTTGTAGTGGTTACTCTTAAATATAACATATCTGTGTGTGTTGTATAAGTCACTTTCATTCCATTTTCATGTAAATTGACAGTTCTGGTATATACCCTTGTCTTATGTTATTTGTACTTGTACGCACCATTCAGTAATATATTTAGTTTTGTCTGTCTGTTTGTGAAAAATTACAAGATTACATGCAAGCAAATCCATAAAAAAAAATAGTTTTGCTATTATACATTTGTTACAACTTTATCATTTGCTTCAGGCACTCCTGATTTAATGTTAAATTAAATTAGTGATATTGAATAAAGATATTATAAATTTGTAAAATCGAAATCAATAAATTGTCTACCATTCCTGTCTTGTGTATAGCAAACCAACAATGTTGATGAGTCAGAATAGCTAATGAATTCATCTTGCTTTTAGGCCAACCACTGTGACAGTATCTAATGTCATATTTGATCTTGTAAATCCACGATTGAAAAACTACCCACTGTAAGATATCATACAAGTCAGTCAGTGGAAAATTCAATGTAATTGTTGGCTGTTCATAATTATTTGCAAATCCCTTGTCTGCACCAGATGTTCTTTCAAATAGATATCTAAATCTGTCCCTTTTATCACATATTCAGTATAAATGTATTTGTATAATTTATGCTATTTAAGGTCAAATTTTCTAACAGTCTCAACGTACACCTACCGATTCTTGTTCGTACATCAGAGAATTGTGCCCACGCAGTTAAATTAATGATAGAATTGCATTATGTGCCGAAAAAGACTGCCTGCAGTAAATATTACATGACTATATAAATGTGCGTTATTGTTTCAGACTATAGGTCTTCATGCAGTTCAGATATTTAATTTGAATAATAATCAGTGTTAGTCGAATACAAGCCTTTTGCTTTATTTTTCAGTGAATTTAAGTGAAGCGTATATCTCAGCAAAAATTATGAGCTCAAATGTCTTGATTCGTACAGAATGGTAGAATATAGTTATAAACTAAAAATTATACTTTATATATTTATGCTGGTCATAGATTTGATTCAGTAAACTGCCAAAAAAAAAGATAATTGTAAAAGTAAAAAAAAATTCTGTGTCACTATGTTGTCAGGAAAACAATAAGGGTTAGAAGGTCATGCACTCAATGGTGGTGATCAGTTGGAGGGGGGAGTTACTCAATCTGCATTGTTGTTATGGATATAGTGAGACTGACCATTTACATAGTAGTCAAAGTGACCCAAGGTCTGTGAGACACGCTTCAGCAGCTCAAGTCTTCCACAATGGGGTTCCGTGTGTCTTCACTTTCTCACTCAAACTCTTATTTTTACCCTCCAGATCTTCCAAAGAATAGATTTAACAGGAGAAAATCAGGTAGGTACTCTTCTTTATGGCCCGAGTGTTTCTATTCTGTTGTTTGAACTTTTAAGGAACTAATTAAAAAAAGCTACGACATGTTGGCATGTGGATAGTATTAACTTGAAGGTCTGTAGTACGAATGGCGGTCTAGTGCAATGATCTCTGTATCCTTCCTGTTACAACTTGCATGTCATTTTCATTCAATTTCTGGTCCTGACATTAATGTGTGTTGGAAGACCTGTTATGTATTGTACATGACACATGTCTCAGTCTCAAGTAGCATTTCATGGCCACGATCATGCACAGTAGCTATTAACAAATGGGTGAAATTGCACATTCTTCTCTGTTCACACACCATGTGTTTTTGTATAGAGATTGCAGGCAAACTTTAGATTTTCTCTGTCTCCCCCTTCCTTCAAAGCTTTACTCTGCACACAAAAAATACCATAGATTAAGTGACATGAAAACAGCACTTGATTGCACGTATATTGTAATATTGATTGGTTGCCCTTGGAAGCATTTTAAAAACATTGATCATGGTGCCTTTCATCTCATTATATAGAATTGTTTATTTAATTTTGAAAAAAAACGCTCGATCTAAAAAAATATTTAAATATTCTGTAATTTCTAAGAAAAAAAATCATGTAAATTCATATACATTGGTAGATCCAGATATGCTTTCAGTAATTTTAATATTTTACCTACATGTCTTTTTTATACCAAAATGAAAATCAAATGATTGTAAACCTATTTCCAGACAATGAACAAATGAATAAGGTATATTTGTGTAGTCATGTGCCATTGTTGTTTAGTTGGTTGGCTCTTAACAACATATAAGCTGAAATTCAGAATTCTACACAGAGCGGTAAATATGTTAAAACTATAGACTACTGTATTTGTTTATCTCAGAATTTATCTTCACTGAACAAATAAATCAGTGAAAATAAAATGTACAGTTAAAATGCAAATCAGTGAACCTAAATTACTACAAAAATTGTACCTGGGTTCAGCAAAAAATTAAGTCCAGCTAAATATTTATTTTCGTTTAATTGAAATGTAATAGTATTGCGTGATTGAATCTGTGACACAATATGGGCATGGTTTGTGCTATAACAACTATCAGACTCATATTGCAAAATTATGACATCTTTCACCAGTTGTTCAAATAACCAAAATTTAAGTGCCAGTCATATGTGGTTGTCATTAACATTTGTTGTTATCTTTTGAAATGATAAAAAAATCTGAATAATTCATTCATTATTTAAAAAAACAAAATTAATTATACTATTGTCAAGCATATAGCAGGTCAGTCCTTTAACAGTGCTGGTCAAGGATATAGTCATTAACACCTGCATTTAGGATGCCAAATTGGTTGTTAAAGTCTACTGAACAATACTGAACTTGCACAGACAAAATATTAATTGAACATTCTCAGCTTGTAAAAGCTGGGTGCAATGATTTATCAAAATACAAAAGAATTGATTTGAAGGAAACGATTATATAGTGCTGTTTGAAAATAAAGGTTGTTTTTCTGAAATGTGTTTTTCATTGAAATGTAGATTCTCGTCTACAAATCAACACCAGTAGTTTGTGGAAGTCTATCAGTTGTCACATGATCCCAGGTTGTCTGTTAAGTGTCAACTAATTTAGAACATTTCCACTGCATTACACTTTGTCAGTAGAATTAAATTAATAGTTTTTAATATGTTTTGTTTTATAGTATGTGCTGAAAGATATGATCCAGAAGCTGATGATGATGAATCAGATGAGAAGGTAACATTTATTCAGATATAATCATGCACAAATGCTTTTAAAACTTAAAATATCGAGTGATTTAATTATCTGAGTGAAATTTTGCCTATATTGCACATGCATACACCTTATGTGAAATGTTAAAGAGAAAAGATGAATTAATAATTCATAAAAATGATTTTCTAAAATGATTTTAATGGTTTAAAACAATGATAGCTGACACATCATGTGGCAGAACTGAGCCTATGAGCTACATTGTACATTTTCACAAACAATTGGATTGGTAAATGCGTACAGTGATTTTGGATTATTAACACCAATTCTTCTATGCTTGAAAATAAGGCATGTCATCTTTCAAACAAAACAACAGTCTCAAATAAGCGTGGCTGGTCTTTTCCAACTAGTCACCAATGGTGAATTATTTAAAATTTGCCTGCAACAAATTATGTCACTTTGTCACCATTGGCTGAGATGAATCACAAATCATAAATTATTCTGTGAAAAGGGTCATTGTTGAAACAAACATTATCTTAACTCACAGACACTAAATTAAAATTTAATCTAAATTCAATATGCTTTATGAATCTACAAAAGATGGTTATATTTCATTGACTCGTTTCATGTTTCACGAAAGTGCAAGGGGTACATCTTGTTAATTTGAAATCTGTTGTCCCCAATGTGATTTTGGAAACCCTAATGTAATTCTACGTTTTGACTACTGTGCCAATTTGCAATATATAATATATATACCTGTAGTATACCGGTAGTATTATCCTACAGTACGGTTTGGAAGATGCAGTTATGGGGCTACTCATCCTTCCTGCCAATTTAGAAATATTGCTCTGTCATAACTATGTGATATCTTATTAAGTATAACGGCTTTCTTTAATGTTTTATAAACACTAAAAAAACATTAAAATCACAAACCTTTAAATATGAAGTCTCATAATTTACCCCTTCTGATTATTTGCTCAAATTGCCACCTTCCTTCTTAAATAAAACACAGGGCTTATATTATCTTTTGGCAGTGTAATTGCAAAGTGAATTTATTCATTCCTACCACAACATTTATTAAATTCTGTATTCTCACTCAAATGATTATCTAATAATTTAAATGGAAAATTTCAATTTATAATGTCAGCTTATGCATTAAATTAACCAGACTAATAGTAAATTTGAGTAATACTTACTAATAGCTAAAACACTCTCTGAGTAGGTCAGTGCAACCTGTACTTAAAAGTGTAATTTTTTGCATGTTTTCTCAGACAACATTTTCTGACAGACAAGTACTTTGCTTTGATTGTTAAGGGACAAATGCTCCATTATCGGGATTACGATTTAATTTTAATTATACAGGTCTATGAACAGCTTTTTCAAAGTGGTAGCTTTGCTGTTACCGCCTCCTCTGAATGTTTTCATTTCTCATTGCTATATTGCCAATTTTTGTCAAATAAAGTGCATATCAAATTACAGTTATCGATCAGTAATAATGAAATGGCATGAAAATTTGCAAATGTTTAACAACCTTTTTACCAGTTTGTTATAGTGATTCTAGAATTGAGAAAAATGTATTCATTTTGTTTAAAATATTCAACATTTTTCTTGCATTGATTTAAAAGTTCATGTTTATTTTTTTTTTGAAGGCTATTTGATAGCCATACACTGTTATTATTCCTGTATACGAGTATACATGTAATTAATTCTCCTCTGTGATATGAACTTGACATTTTCACCCCACTGCTGGATATCCAGTAGAAATAAATGAATACAAAATAAGTTATTTTCACTAAGTTATCAATCACAATTGTATGATTATATTATGGAGTGAAGATAATCAAAATGTGTATTTGCAATTTATAATTTGTGAATATCAAATTTACATTATGGCTTTTTATTATCTCCGCTGTTGACTTTGTCGAGCGGAGCTTATCATATGAGTGATTGTCCGCCGTCGTCCGTGTCAATGTTTTACTTTTTCGCCTTCTTCTTGAAAACTACAAGCCTGAATGCTTTGATACTTGGTGTATATGTACCTTGGGTAGACCTCTCTTAGGTTTGTTCATTTCATGTTGATATCTTCAATTCTCTAATTTTAGTGAATATTTTTGTCATTTTTGGTAAAAGTGATATTTTCGACTTCTTGTTAAAAAGTGCAATTGCTTTGATATTACATATATAGGTACTACATGTGGACCTCTCTCAGATTTGTTCATTTTTGGTAGAAAGTGATATTTTCGACTTCTTGTTAAAAACTGCAAGTCCGATTGCTTTGATACTATACATATTGTTCATTTTCTAATGATGTCTTCAGTAATTGAAATGTGCATTGCTAACAGCGGAGCTATCTCAATCAGCCGATAGGCTGCTTGTTGAAATTAAACTGACCTCTTACTTATGTGTACTTAAAGTATGGATAGAATAATAATAATACAGCCAACTGAGATTTGTGTGTTTGCTATAGTAACAGTGCTCGAAGCTTTTTGCTTATTAATATGACTGCGCATACGCTCACTTACATACATACATGTGTATATGCAACCCAATCCAAACCACTGTGTCAGGTAGCATTTGGCCATTTCTATCCTAGCAACAGCCTTCAAGATTACAATAAGTGACACTGTTGAATTAAAGGTTTCCTAGTCTACTGTGAGAAATTGGTGCTGACATTTATCACCACTGAATTGAAAAGGAACAAAGCTTTGCAATATTTATAAGACTGACACCCATCACCAACTGATGGTTTATATTGCTTTTTTAATTGTCAGTAGTAAATTATTTGCCCACAGCCATGCAATTGCTGTGTCTGAAATGTTATTGTCACCAAAGCAATAAAAATTGAAATCCAAACAAAGGATAAAGTATATAGTGATATAGGGTAAGGAACTGTTAACTAACACAGTCAGATAAAACAAGAACAGCCACTGTATATGCATCATGGGTCATTGTTCAAGGACCTTCTACCCCTCACCAATGCAAATTAGTCAAATTACATTCTTTATTATGATTGTTTTTCTCAGGGATAATTATACAAACATTGTTTACTGCTCTTATGAACAAAATATACTTGAGTAATAATTTGTTGTCTTGATAAAGGATTGGTATCTATGTATATCTACAGCTAGATTATGGATTTTGTATGCATATTGTATAAGCCATTGTGATGTCATCTGGGAGAGTACTACTGCTTATAGCATTCATATAGATTGGTGACCTAAATTATCAATTCACTAACTATTCTGAAGCTTCAATTGCCAAAAGTCACAAATGGCTGTTGACATTTTTTTTCCTCACTTTAAACATATAATCGACATGATATTGCTTTCAACCATGAAAAGATTATTGATTCACCATGACCACATATAAATATGTAGACATAATGTTAATGCTGAGGTATATGTGCTCTGTTAATTATAATATGTATAATGTATATATAGCTCTAAAAAAATCCATATCACCATTGTGATGTACGTCACATAAAAACAAATTTTTCTCTTTGTACGTACACTCTGCTAAAGGTTGTCTGGAGCTTACAGCTTTCTGTATTTTCCAATAACAACGTAATATTATAGCTATACTCCATATGACAAGCTCATTTGTTTACTCAAATTGCAAATTGCAGCAGATATTTAGTGTTTACATGCAATATAGAACATATGAACTAAATTTGCAAACACAGTGATATTTTATTCATCAGTATTTTACATTCAACATCTAGTCTGTCTTACACTCTTTAGAAATATATGCTAGTTCTCAGTTTGACATGAGCAGACACAAGTGATTATTGTATTTGCTATAAACCTACAGATTTTTACAATCACTCATTTCAATTTAAGCAAAAGTATCCCTAGATCATGTGTGTATGTACTACTTTACCAAGCAGGTACACATATCCCAACACCTCTGCTGTTTATTAGTTACAATAATTATATTGTCATATATTTAATTGTTGGCTAAAACCTGCATAGGCAAAAAATATGGTATAACTAACTGTATGGATAAAATACCCTCATATATTTTACTCTGTGGTTGGCAACATTAATTTTCTTTATGTATATTGTGGTGCAGTGTAGCTTGCATTCAGTTTGTATTCATTACCAATCTTTGCAAAGTCATTATATCTTACTTGACAAATCTGCTAGTAAAATTAGGATAATATTAATCTGCATTTTCATTGAAGCAAATTGTCAAAAGTTGTTTATAGATGCTGTTTAATAATTGGGTAGAGAAATGAATCTCTCTCCTGGGTAAAAATGCCAAAATTACATTTGGTGGCATTGGGCATATGCAATTTATTTTACTTGTTCAATTTGGACTTTAATGTTTCACTTTATTCTTTTTAATAAATGGTCTGCCATAAATTCTGCAATAATTTATAAGTGCTGTAATATCTTTTTTTTGGGGGGGGGGGGTAATACTTTATTCCTTTTGAAAATGGCCTGGGAGCTAAAAAAAAGAAAGAAAAAAAGGTAACGCTGGGGATTTGAGAAACTATGCTATTAAAATCTCTTTAAAATGGTATGGATTGGGAGAGTTCACTCTTCTGGGGCTTGATTTGGGCAAGTAATAGACAAGTGGAGCCATCACTTGTCTTAGAACATAAGGTCTGTTTATTATGCAATATTCAAATTTAATAAATTCAATTTAGACAGAGGCGTAATAATTAAAATCTTTGTTAATATTTAAATCTGCCAGTGTTTGTCTAATATCAAAACTTAGTCAACCATATGGTATTTGAAAATCATGTGTTTTAGCATTATTTGGCTGTAGGCCATCAAATTGAATGTGTTTGACAAAATACATTATAGGCTGGCCAACTGAAATGATATGGACTAATAATGAGTAAAACTGTCCCAAAATGCTCAACTCGCAAATGTCATAACTATCTATTTTGGTTCATGTCTTGTATTAATACATACATGTATATTACCACATTGCCTGCTGAAAGACTCCACGCATAGCCACAATAAATTGCTAATAACTGCATCAGTAGGCAATGTGTTTAAAACTTTCAAGTAGCTTTGCAGATTGCCAGATCTCAATATTGTTCCTTAAATATTATTATGTTCAAACATAAATCATACATAATATGTACATCATGTAAACAATGATATGCAAATTGCATGTATGTAAATGTGTCGAAATGGGCGTAGTGCGAGTGGTTAGTGCTAGTAGCACTAATCCGAAAAAGTACTAGATCTAGTGCTAAAATGGCACTAGATCTAGTGCTAAAATGGCACTAGATCTAGTGCTAAAATGTGCACAGTGCGAGTGGCATTGTTATCGCATTGTCAACGACGTCGAATAATAGGAGGGGCATCAACAACCACTTTCATATTCAAACTACAAACAGTATAAAACATCGGCAATATACGCGAGATGTCCATAATAATACTTTCTTTATATGCCGTCGTAAATTAGCCATCCGAAAATCTCCCTGGGGATTTCACGGCTGGTGGGCACTTATTTTGGGCTCAGAATTTCAAAAAATAATCATCAAATATTTTTTGGGGACTTCCATTTTCATCATTGAAGTATCTAACTACGCAGACTTTCAACACCGTCAGTTGGGCCACCTAAGACGAAAGAAACTATTGCAGAGTTAACAATAATAATTAATAATTCTTGTTGAATTAAAAAGTAGACCGCCTGCAATTTCATTACAATATCGCCCAGTGTCATTTTTCAAATACATTTGTTTTTATTTTATTGGTAACGAAAGTATATTCTCAACGAAGTTTCAAATAAAAACGAACACAACTGCATTGCGTAGTAGCAAATGATTATGGTTGCGCAATCCGGTCATGCTGCGTCTCACAATTGTTGAATATTATTCAGTAGTGATTATAATAATGCACAAAAAATAAATTCGTTGAATTGTTATGAAATTCAAATAAAATTCACTTAGTTTCATTGTAAGCAAATGATTCCGATCGCATATAAACGCTCGATGCTGTATGGGTATCCGCCATGTTTCTTTTGCATGAGTTGAGCTAATAGGTCAAATCGCTAATTAACCAATCAAAATGCTGAAGGATGCCCATGTGTTCAAATCACCATAGCTCATTTAAATAGGTTGAACGCAACGCGGAAGAGATTTGCCGATGTTGTAGTACGATATTTTGGCTTGGATTTTGATGGGAAAATGACATGATTTTTTTTTTTTCAAGTCAAAAAATAGTTGTTTTCAAAAGATGAACTGAGCATCAGAAGAATAATTTAATATTGTTTACAGTGATAGCAGCTCTTTGTCCAAACGAAGCTTACCCATTCACGCTTGTAACAATAAACACGCTCTTGAATAAAAATTTAAATCACCGTCCGTGTTGAGGGACGGTGCTTAAATAGACTATTTTAGGCGTCCGGAAAGATTGAAATGTCTAAAAAATTACGCCAAAATATTTAAAAACTGCCGAAAAATCGCCGCATTACGAAACTACGGTCATCACGTATGCGCACTGGGTTTGTTTAGCTGTGAAGGGTTAAAATACGCATTTCACAACCGGAAATTCAACAGACTAACTTGTAACTTCACAGATTTCGCATGTTTTAATTATTAGCAACTGTAACAAGAACAAAATTTCGAGAGTCCAGAACAAATAATAGGACTCCTAAAAAATACTATTGCTGAGAAAGTGTCTAGATATATATTAAATGGTCATGTTAAAAAATCGGCGAGGTTATATCATATTCCGCTAACTGGTTACTTGTGTAAAGATGAGCTTGACAGTGTCCTTATCAGGATTAACTTGGGTTGAAACAAAGGGGAATAAGTCAGTTAAGAGGCTTAAAGGCCCAGGTATACTATAAATACGCTCCTAAACAATAGGGATTATTTCCGTGCTTGTCACGCTGTAGTAAACAGCTCCAGCCAAGCTCGGTAAAAACGCGTTTTCTCGAACTTACAAGTCTATTATGTCGTGCCAAAGTGGATGCATGTGACTATGAATATCACAGCAGTGATTGTGTGTAGTATTATGACAATAAATAGTGTACGAGCTGAGATTTTGGCGGATAAAAGTAAAAAACATGAACCGGGGAAAGGGACGTGCGACTAATCTTGAATAATTACTACTGTCAATCAAAGTCACGTGATGTTGGACTGCTGAAACAGGATGCGCCATAGGCTATGCAAGTGATTAACAACACTCATTAGCGTAGCCACACCTCCAATTCACACTTGCCCGGGGCAAGTGAATTGGGCCTTTAAATGGCCACTTGAGAGGGGTTGTCGCTGCTTCCGTTAGTACCTCCTTGCATAGACATTCTAAGGTCTATGCTCCTTGGTACAATGTAACAACAGGATTGCGTGAATCCACTTTTATCATTGGTTGATTATGTCCGCAAAGGTCAATGTCATGACAACCAGACAACGGTTCATTTTCTGTCTGGTTCCCAGCGGTACTGAGCGACATGCCCATTCACAGGTCGCCGTACACACAAAATCCACCGAGTTTTACAGGGACCCGGGACTTAGACTAGGAGTATACAATTTTTTTTTATTTAGTTCATATATGGCATCATAATTTCATTGAAGATCTATTTTCATTAAATGTGGCGCCGACTAGAAATAAAACGGCACGTCAGCGATTTAAAAAAAATCAACGCTGAATTCCACCATTTACATACAAGTTACAAGTTTATATCCACCGAAGCTAAAAACACAAACTTCCACACAATACGATTTCATACAGTGTATCTATTGACAATTTGTAAAAATTGCGAAGTTTGACCTGCAGTTTCACTGTCCGTGGAGCTAGTTTCCCGGCCGATCGCGTTGTTTCAAAGGTCTCTTTTAGTAACCGTGATTACGACAAACGTGGACAATGACATTCATGTACATTCTCAATTTTCCCACTGCAGCACATTTCCAATGAATGAAAGATACAACAATTTACATAAATATTAATTCATTTTCGGACAATTACGGGATGTATTGACGTCGTTGACAATGCGATATCAATGCCACTCGCACTATGTACATATTAGCACTAGATCTAGTGCCATTTTAGCACTAGATCTAGTGCCATTTTAGCGCTAGATCTAGTGCCATTTTAGCACTAGATCTAGTGCCATTTTAGCACTAGATCTAGTACTATTTCGGATTAGTGCTACTAGCACTAACCACTCGCACTACGCCCATTTCGACACATTTACATACCTCGCAAATTGCCTAGGTCATGGCTACTATAAGTTTTCTGCTGCTACCTCTGTATGTGCATATTGAAAGATATTTTTGTTGTTTATTTTATTTTATCAACAAATTCTTTGACCAACTCTTGTAATAACTAATAAAGCTTGATGAATACATGTATTCTCATATACAATCAATTCTTGTTTATGCATAAGGAACAGGTGATACAGTTTTATTTTCAAATCAAATATTTAAATCTGCTTTCTTTATTTTCAGATTTTCTATAATTAACTTGTTGTGTAGCCTTGATATTTATATAATAAATTTGTAATGTAATTAGCATGTCTGTTTTATTGTTTACAGTAATGCATATTGTATTGCGGTCAATAAATATTAAAGATCAACTCGCCTACTGTATTTTCCCACTGTTTAATATCTCATTTGGCACACTCATTACCTACTATAAATGATTTTAGTGTGGTGGTTTTACCTTTAATGGTATTACAGATTATCTCTCGACAAGCAATTTGCATAGATTGTTTTAAATAATTTAGAACTGAAATGAGCTAGCTAAGGGCATGCTTAAGATGTGGTAGACCTTATTTAAATATTCATGTATTTTCCTTTTATCAATTGAAAATTCAAAACCAAATAATTACCCGAAAAATACTGTTGCACATAGATGATTTTGATTAGTATTTACAGGCCTGTGGTAATAATGATATGCCACCTTGTAGCTGTGTTGCAGTAATCCAATTTGTGTTCACAGCTTGTATAACAATACTATTCTCATATTAAAACTGAAAGCCATTATTTATTATTAAATTATCTGGTAAATTAAATGGTAATGTTGTCAGCTTTTGTTTAGTCTTCTAGCTACATTTGATAGAATAATGTCAATAAATATTGTCTCTCATTTAGTTAGTTTAATTTTGGTTAGTTTAATTTTGTTGTAATGCAACATTACGTAAATTTTCTTAGATAGGAAAATATACGGATGGATACTTTGTAAATGATGGACCAGCTAGCAGCTTTCAACATCAGTATTAACCTTTTAAATTTATTCTAATTTATGTATTATGGCTCAGCCCTGGGGGTTAATACGTTTCCGTGCACACTATCAATTCTCAGGAAATTCCTATAAATTAAGGATGGAAATACAAGGCAGGTGAATACATTAAATGTAACTAACGAAACTTCTTTTGATTCGCAGTTACTGGTTGGTAATATGTGTCAGATTTGATTTCTTCAATCAAATCAAATCAAATCAAGTTCTTTCTTCAAAAACAAAATCAAAATCAAACTGTACAACAATGTCGTAATAATTATTTATAAGTATACATAAAGAAGATAATTCTTCTTGTTTATCTTTAAACAATTTATTGTAAATATTAATTCCTTTAATTTTGCTAGGTCTTGTATGCTGTGCATGACTATTATAAGTCAGGCAAAATAAATAATATATTTGTCATCTCAATTTCTATAAAATAGAACATTCCACATATATGAAATCTAATACATTTTTGTGGATAGTTCTTCTGAGGGAAGACGTGTTTTGTGTGAACCTTATCCTCACTAAGTTCTGTGAAGTTTGCCTTACAAATTTCAGCTCAGTTGTCAGTGAATTATAAATTAGCAGCTATGATGTGTTTTCGTCCACCTTCTGAGGAAGTTCTAAAACAGACACTTAAGAAATGACCTCCACGCAGATGTGCGTCTCCACCTGTATCTCAGACATGCCTTGACTGACCACATTCAAACATCAGACATAAGTGATTTCATGCTGAACGTGGCTCCAGTTCTCGCCACTGATTCAGTAAGCAGAGTTCTCTAAAAGATATTGTCAATCTAGTAATTGAAGATCCTCCAGATACTGTCTCATGTGTTCTCATGACACTTCAGCGAAAGTTGTTTGATCAAGAAAGAATATACTTTTTGGAGTCTATGCTATAGTGTTTGGCTACAATGTAACAGTGTCCTCATGTGACTGTATACATCGCTGAGCAGATGTATCAAGACGTGTCAACATTAGTTTTAATAGTAATCGCAAGAAAATATATTCAGCCAACGATGCTGTATAGCATTGTGTAATTAACAGTGACCTCATGCAACCAGCTATAGTCTGCTGAGTTTATTTCAGTGAAGCAGTATGCTTTCGTAAAAATACATTCTGATGAAGTGCATAAGGTGATGAAACATTCTGGTTTACTGAAAAACAAACTTTTCTCATTTATTCATAATTTTTATTCCAAGCGCATAACCCATTCTCAACACTCGCACAAATACAGTGTTTGCTGTGGATATAATGACCTCAAAAGTATATGACAGTGTTGATCAACGCAGGCTTTCTAACTGCATTAATGAACGCTGTTACAGATTGTGTGTAACCTGTCTTGTATATTCACATTCAAACTTTATATATATATATATTACGATGCACATGCATTCATCACAGAACCATATCAAGTGATTGACCTAATGAAGATTATGACATTATCTGCACCATAACAAAATAACATAACATGCACTAACTGTTTCTGATTCTAATGTATCACTTGTATATGGGCAAACCATTTCACAAATAAAAACTGTAATGATCATCTGCCATTTGCATTTTTCAAAAAATGGATTTCAAATGCTTAAAATGTTCTTAAGAACCACTTGTAGCATGTACATGTATGTACCAAGTGCATTAAAGTTTGAGAATTGTTTAATGATGCTGTTTACAGCATTAATTAAATATTTGTTATGTTAAAGTTGCCAATCACTCCTGAGATCTATTGAATTGTTGTTTTGACAGTATTATTGTACATGCCTTTTATAATGAAAGTTTTTGTGATTATTATTTCCAGGTTGTTTTTCCCAAAACAGATGATCAGCGGAAGCGTCTCGCTGCAGCTGTTAAAAATATTCTCATATTCAGGGCTTTAGATCAGGTATGTATGCAAATGATTATGCTATTCTTACTTTCCTTGTATCAGTTTTGACACAGTTTGTTGTATGGATTGTGGGATATTAATAGGAAAATACAATATAGCCTTGACATTCCCTTTTCATATTGTTGATGTCAAATTTTGGTATAATGATGAATATGTCAGATTAAACATTAAAATTGTTTTCCCATGAGGGTTTAAAGTAGTTGTGTGAAAATTGAAAGAGAACAGTCATCTAAGAGTAAATTCAGACGCAGTAATCACTGTCTCAAATTTGGAATAGGTAGACACAGAAAATCTTTTGATTGACAAAAGAATTTGGAAGCTTTGTCCTGTCAAGGAAATTGAAGACAAGACACACTTCGTAATGTCATGCACAAAATACAAACAGCAAGGAAATATACTTTTTGACAATGCAACAAAAGTAATTCAAAATTTCAAAGATGAAAAACATCACAAGTTGAGATAAAACATTTCTTAATATCATGTTGGCATAGAATATAGAAAAATGTTTATGTACAACAGAGCAACTTCCAGACTGAGCACAACTTGAATAAGTCCATATAAAAAAAATCAAATTATTTTCAATAATTATTCTTGTGTCCAAATCCTGTTATGCTATTTTCTTATTTAACTTTTATTTCATTTGTAGTTTTATTCTTCCTAGTCATGTTGTATTTTGTATGTTTTAGTTCTTACTACTCTACCTTTCTGTATCAATGTTGTGTCAATAAAATATATAATGTTCTTTGATATAATACTGGAAATGAAATGTGAAGTATGCACGATTCACAAATCCAGATGTGTTGACTGAAATGGAATAGTTCAGTTGTGTATTACGTCATGACAACGTAATCTCAAATTAATTATTTTTGTATAGATCATACCACAATCTTTTATTATGTTAACTGTGTAGTATATTACTTTGCAAAAATTTAAAAAACATGTTTGTTGCAAATTAGATAAGTCTGAAATATTGTTTTTGTTACCTTGTGAAAATGTAAAGAGTAAGTTTGATGCGAATTAAATGTAAGAAAGATTATGCATTGAACTATTATGTTTCTACGATTTAAAAAAATCTATTTATGTCTGTAATTAAATAAGTGGAAATTACAGTACTTTAACACGGCTGATTTTTTTTTTTTGGAGATCCTGAGTCAAAATGAAATCCTCCCCCAAAGTCAAGTTGAGTTGGCTTGTTTTGGGGAGGTCAGCCTTGTATGTGACTGTATTAATGATTTGAGGCACAAGCAAAAATTAAATATTGTGGCCCCTGACTTTCTTTGTTTTTCCACTTATTTTGTTTATAAAATGTATCATATCGGCTTAGATGGCATACTGGTCAGAAATGTAGCACATTAACCCTATGAGTGCCAAATACTTTTCTCACCAAAAATTTAGTAAAGCTGTCACTAAATTTCATCCTCATTTTGAACCATACAGACATATTCACATATTGCTTCAAAATTTTGTCAATTTATATCCGATCAACATTTATGTGGGGAGATCAGACTTTGGATATCATTTTGTAGATGCTGCCAACAGTTGACAGTGGTGCTCAAAGGGTTAAAATATAAGAAAATTTGAATAGTATGTTTGCTACGGATTAAATAAGTCAAAGATTGCACATAATTAAATGTTACATTTTGACAATTTAAAAAGTTGGTTGTCTCTGATTGAAAGATAGTGCACAACAATATTATATAGCGATGATTTTTAACACTGTCTGGAATTGAATAAGTCGAAAAGGTCACATATTATTTATTAAATGTTGCCATATTGGTTTTATTTTCATGCGTCTTTAACCATTTCTAGAGCATGTTTTGACCGATTTTGCTCATTGTTACAAAGTCATAATGGCGTAAATATGCACCTTGATTAATTTTTTTTATTCTGTTTAACCTACTAGTGACCATATTTGTCCCGCAGAACACCATTTCAACATGTCATCAATCGTTTCTCAGGTGTGACTGAGCAACTTGGTTTTGATATCTTTCTTGGGTTTCTAATTGAAAATGGCCAATATTGACATTATTCCTTTCTCGCTTTTGTGTTTTGAAATCACTCGCATCCAAAAACATATGAGAACTACATCATTGACAATATGTCAGTGTTATATGAAATTTAGAGCAGAAACAAGTTGAGTAAGTATACATACGTGTGTATGATTTATCCTGATTATTGTCTTCTGTAGGAGCAAATGCAGGAAGTTCTTGATGCCATGTTTGAAAAAAAGGTGAGCCTATATTATCTGTTATATGTGCTATTTTGAAGGCATCATGAGTTTCACATAAACAACCTTAAGTACTAGTATGAATTTGTTAACTGACATGTGCCTATTTAGTGTTTGTGCAGTATTTCTCAGATGATACTACATATCTATGTATCATTTTGTTTGATTATACACGTTTTTGTATAGTGTGAAATGAAATTCACCAATACATTAAATTCCTAGAATGGTTACAAAACAATTTTTAACCATATCACAATTGAGTGATTGAATAAATCATCAAGAACGTCATTGACCACTAATTGCCTTTTATGATGGCTGACATATTTATCTGCTTTTCGAGACAGTGCAAAACGAAATTTTACTCAGTTACATTAGGAGCACAATTCCAATACCAGGGATTTGAATAGTGTATACCTGTGCTTCTATTATCTTTTAAAATTAGTGGTCAACACACAATTTTATCTAATGGTGTATAATATAAATATAGTGTAATGATCAATTTAAGTGGCAGGTAGATGATGGCATTTATTTGGAATTGAGATATATTATTAACTGTAATATTTAGTGGCTTGAGAAAAGAAAATTGGACAAACATTTATCTGTGTTAATATTCTGTATCTAATGTCATTCTTGATCAGAAGTAGAATTGTGTAGCATAAAATGTATTGGGAGTGTTTGTCTGCATGTTCACCTGATAAGCAAGTAAAACGCGAAGCAATGGTGTTATCTTACATACTAATTAGCAGTGTCCCCTTCAAAGCCTTATTTTTGTGGAATTTTCTCCACAAGAAGCCCATGTTTCTCAGTGAAATTGGAGTTTGAGAAACATGGCTTTTAATGCCATGCTTTTTGCATAATTTAAAACTATCTGCCTGCCATGATTTGGGGCGCAAAAGGAATTCTTCATGTAATTCACCTGTGTCTGTACAAAACTGTGTAGCCCACAATGCATTGCTGTAATCTCCTGAGTAATTCTTTCTGTTTGACCAAGTAAAAAAAAAAACAAGTACCATTAACCCATTAGGCTCGCTAGTGTTCAGTTACTTAAAAACTGGATTTTTTTTTATATATAAATGCTTCTAAATCCTGCATTGCCATTGCAATGTGTGGTAATCCTCAATTGAAGATTTATAATAACACATGGTTCTTAGCGCCCAATTATGTAATTGCCTTGTTTTATGTGATGTATATGTATGCTACTTTATCTACCTTTTTGTATCTTATCTGGGGGACAACATTAAGCCATAGTCATTTGATCACAGAATGCTGTATGTGTGATTAAAATTGCATTTGACCTGCAAAATTTATTTAGCCTTCTTTCTTCTTGAAAAATTTAGGCTGTTTTCTTTATTTGTTATTATGAAATTAATAAAAATACAAATCATAGGTTAATCTTTCGTTACAGGTTGAACCAAATGAACATATTATTGATCAGGGAGATGATGGAGACAATTTCTATGTAATAGATAGGTGAGTTTTCCCATCATGCTGAGTTTATTGATTTTGCATCACTCATTCCATTTGCACTGACATATAAAGTGAAGTTGATTATCTACATTTCTAAATTTTTTTTTACTTTTATTTTGTTGATTCTCATTGTAAAATTACCATTAAAACAAAATAAGTCACATACGCTTTCCATATTTTTTCAAAAATATTTATCAATACCTATAGCCACATTACATAACATAATGTTTATTTGGTTCAGATTTAACAAAGAAATTATAGAAAAGTAGATAAAAATGTGATAAGAGGGCAATATTATGAATGTTTATGCAGCGTTGACCAGATGAAAACAGGTCGCATAAACGTATATGGGCAGTAATCATCGTGTACATTTCGGCTGCAATTGCGTCAAAATTATAATACATTTTATCAGTTTTCTTTGATGCGACCGCACACCAAATCAATTCGTCTCCTGATGAGAAAATAGATGTCGATAAAGGTGCCAGTGAATGGTATTCAACTCAAGCCATGAAAAGACTTCACTTTCAAAGTGTTTTATCTATTTACCTGCACAACAATCTCAACACAGCTAAATTAATTGTAATTTGATTTACTGCGACTTTGAAAACAACAGAAAACATTTAACATAATTTTGGTGTTTGAATTTGCCAGTAGACAAATTTGGCCATATAATTTAGTAATTATCTAAGTGTCAACATTTGGTTCTGACATCATGTCTTGCATGATTTGGTGTTTTTTTCAAAGCTTGAAGGTCTAAATATGTAAATTTATAGTAGGCAGAACAGGAAATGTTCTGGAATCTATTTTTCGGAAGCAAAGTGGACAAAACAGACAGGCAGCTGGGGTGAAGAATTGATGTGACTAGTAAAAATAGGGAAAATTTAAAAGCACTACAATTCTTGGTATTTTGCTCATTTAAAGAGAAAATCCATCTAAATGGCAACGACCATATAAAAAAAGTGTGAGAAAATTGGTCGAATTTATACAACTGATGATCATAATTCAAAAACTAGTTCAGGTACTCGGTTACAAGTTTCTTCAGGTTTTTAATTAAGCATTTCTCACATCGAATATACTTAGCAAAACTTCAAAAGTGAATTACGTTTTCGCTGGAATTAATTTCCGCTGAACAAATTTTTTGGGTGTTTTGTACGGAATTTATTTTCTCTGATTTTTTGCGAGTTGAACGTAAAATATATGAAAAAGGTATATTCACTGGATTTTATTTTCACTGAATCATTCCTTCAGCAAAAATTAATTCCAAGCGAGAATAAAGTTTTTTACAGTAGCAATGTTTGTTTTTTTGTGTTATTTAGGGAGGAAGTATCTTGCCAATTACTTCTTCAATTCTCACTTAATGTTTTTGTTTTTTATTTTAGTGGTATCTATGACATCTATGTAAATAACAAGAAAGTTGGTGCCTATACTAATCAAGGAAGTTTTGGTGAATTAGCCCTTATGTATAACACACCTAGAGCAGCAACAATTATTGCAGTTTCTGATGGCAGTGTCTGGGCACTTGTGAGTAATTATTCCTTTCATTTTGACTTGGTTGTGCAAAGCACACAAGAGTTTTTGCTGCTGCCTTGTATGTGAGTGCAGATCAACACTATGTTGTCACTTTGAACGGCCTTCATTGTCACTCATTAACATCTTGGAACACTTCGTCACTAGAGGGGGCAATTCATAAAAAAATGTGTACTACTGTAGATTACTTTATTTTTGGTATTTTCGCTGAAGGAATGATTCAGTGAAAATAAAATTCAGCGAATATACCTTTTTTTTTCTATATTTCACATTCAACTCATCAAAAATCAGTGAAAATAAATTCCATACAAAACACCCAATAAGCCTTTTCAGCGAAAATTAATTCCAGCTAAAATAAAGTATTTTACAGTAATATGTTCAAACAAATTTCAATTACACTTGTGTGTGCTCTGGGATACTCAATATATTTGATTAGTTTAGAGTTGAAATGCATGCTTATTAATTACCTAATTTACACATATTAACCAATTTGTAGGTGTTCCACAGGTGTCTCAAGAACCATTTCTCAGATTTAAATGAAAATTTGTAGTTAGGTTGTCTGGGATACTCTATATGTGTTATTAGTTTCAAGTTGAAGCCAGTGCATAATATTCACCTAATTTACATGAATTAGCTGTTCCACAGGTGACTGTATCTTGGTCATAGGGTTACATGGGACATGAAGGATAATGCAGACATTGTCCACCTACATCACTTATTTTGTGTTAGAGCTTAACCTACTTTTTAGGAAATTTGAACTGTGCAGCTGTGATGTTTAAAACTGTTAATTAATGTCACATTCTGATTTTTCAATACGTTGATCACCAATACCATATGGCAACCATATATATCTAGGTTATTGCATATCACTATGAATATTCTAGAATGCCTATTGGTCAATTCAAGACATCTGTGGTGTAAATGATGTGACTTTGTTGACAGATTTATTTTTCATAGATTTGTTGGAATATTTATGAAAGTCATACATTATCTGCTATGCTGTGTTTGCTCTTTGAAGAGCATTTTAGATAGAAGTGCACATAAACTAGAAATTATATCTATTATATGCTTGATCATTAAAATATGGCATTTTTGACTATAGACACAACATTTACATAAATGTATGCCCTACTAATATAGCAAGTATATACCTTTCTTGTGTAATAGTTGTCAACAATGTTGTCATTTGTAATTAGGACCGACTGTCATTTAGAAGAATTGTGCTGAAAAATGCTGCTAGGAAGAGAAAAATGTATGAAACATTGCTAGAAACAGTACCAATGCTGTCATCATTAACTGTAAGTATGAATATTGTCTTGGAGATTGGATTACACATAACATCAACCAATAACAGATCCTTACTTTGGATGTTTATATTAGTACAATACATATCATCTTCGCCAGCCATGGTTCTTTGCAGATTCTATACAGCATTGCTATTATATTCTAGTGTACCTTCTTTGGCAATACTAGAGATATTTTTTTCAATGCCTTATCCAATTATAACTGTATCAAGAAAAAAATAGAATGGATATGTCTACAGTAGAAGATCATTTCTGCACAGCCAGAGATTGGGCTGACATTTTACACACATTTGAAAACATAGCAAGTCATTTTGTAGTACTACAACTACATGTACAATTTTGTTGTACACCAACCCTGGTTGGGCACTTGCTTTGGAGGTGCCTCCAATCAGTTTTTAGTGAGGTCAAACATGTAAACTCTCTGTAGAATCACACACTGGTCTGTGAGGGAGTATCTTGCATCATAGCTCATGAAACCATGCAATTTGGACAATAAATCAATATAATTTATGACTTTTGTTCCTATTCACCAATCGTTAAAGAATGTAGTAGCATTAAATTTATATATTGTTTTCAAAACAGGTTTCTGAAGCAGAACATTTTTTACCAGACTGACTACCGGGTAGTAAAAAAAAATTGCATTATTTTGTTTTTCTTCCAAGTGTGGAAATTACTAAACAAAACTCTATAAAGTACTGAAAACTGTTTTTGATTCAGATAAAGTGACTGCAACTGCAAGTATTTAGTATACTAAAATAGTTAGTTTTTATCATACGAGTGATTGTCCGTCGTCGTCCGTGTCAATGTTTTACTTTTTCGACTTCTTCTTGAAAACTACAAGCCTGAATGCTTTGATACTTGGTGTATATGTACCTTGGGTAGACCTCTCTTAGGTTTGTTCATTTCATGTTGCTATCTTCAATTCTCTAATTTTGGTAAATATTTTTGTCATTTTTGGTAAAAAGTGATATTTTCTACTTCTTGTTAAAAACCGCAAGTCCAATTGCTTTGATACTACATATATAGGTACTACATGTGGACCTCTCTCAGATTTGTTCATTTCGTGATGATATCTTCAATTCTCTATTTTTGGTGAATATTTTTGTGATTTTTGGTAAAAAGTGATATTTTCGACTTCTTGTAAAAAACTGTAAGTCGGATTGCTTTGATATTACACATATAGGTACTACATGTGGACCTCTCTCAGATTTGTTCATTTTGTGATGATATCTTTAATTCTCTAATTTTGGTGAATATTTTTGTAATTTTTGGTAAAAAGTGATATTTTCGACTTCTTGTTAAAAACCAAAAGTTCAATTGCTTTGATATTACATATATAGATACTACATGTAGACCTTTCTCAGATTTGTCCATTTCGTGTTGATATCTTCAATTCTCTAATTTTGGTGAATATTTTTGTCATTTTTGGTAAAAAGTGATATTTTCGACTTCTTGTTAAAAACTGTAAGTCGGATTGCTTTGATATTACATATATAGGTACTACATGTGGACCTCTCTCAGATTTGTACATTTTGTGATGATATCTTCAATTCTCTAATTTGGGTGAATATTTTTGTAATTTTTGGTAAAAAGTGATATTTTCGACTTCTTGTTGAAAACCAAAAGTTCAATTGCTTTGATATTACATATATACATGTAGATACTACATGTAGACCTTTCTCAGATTTGTTCATTTCGTGATGATATCTTTAATTCTCTAATTTTGGTGAATATTTTTGTCATTTTTGGTAGAAAGTGATATTTTCGACTTCTTGTTAAAAACTGTAAGTCCTGTTGCTTTGATACTATACATATTGTTCATTTTCTAATGATGTCTTCAGTTCTTTAATTGAAATGTGGAGCGGAGCTATCTCAGCCGATAGGCTGCTTGTTTAAATATACAGGTAGCTGTATAGAAATTATTAATTAATAATACTATATGATTTCTTTTCAGCCTTATGAGCGAATGAATCTTGCTGATGCTCTTCGTTCTAAGTCGTATAGAACTGATGAACAGATCATCCGACAGGTAAGATTATCTTTTGGAGCTATACATCCATTTTTAGTCTCAGTTTGTAATAGGGACTTGTGGATTGACCTCTGTGTGTTTGTGTGTATTCGTACCAGCATCTTGGACATGCCAGGCCTGATCATGTTCAAATTTCATGCAGACACATCATGCATCTTAAGATACATATGCACATGCATTTGTTTCACAATTGATTCAAGTATGACATTCATTTGATCAATATCAAGCATTTCTGCCATTCTGGAGCTGTATCGTGTACAGGCAGGATTATTTTTCGGTTGACGTCTGTGCAAATTAAATAATAAATATAATTTGCATAATTTTTATTAGTTTAACCATAAAAGATAAACAAGTTATTTGTGATGTATAGAATAATTTTGCACATGTAATGTAATCTAATAAAAAATATTTGTCACTGTGATATGTTGACTCAGGAACGCATGAAACCAGAGAGCTGTCACATTTGACTTCATGTTTATTCTGCCATTTTCAGTTACACCAATGGCACTATTTTTTTACACATCAATACACTCAAGTGATCAGGTGACATATAACACCATTACAAAAGTATGTATTCTGACACATGCAATAAAGTAGTCCCAGAAACTTCAGTCACCTATCAGCTTGTACACCTATCGGTTTTCCGGGATTATGTAATATGGGGGAGGGGGGGGTAAGTAGGGTTTTCTGTTTGTATTGTCAACTTCAATGTTTTGGATCAAATTGCTTTGACAATTGTGATTCGTACACAGCAGAACTATATTTATTTCATGTATTCAATTTCCAAGTTCTTTCTAAGCTTTCCTTGATTGTTTTTATTATGGTGTCCTGATGGTATAAACTCATTATGATGAAAGTGTAACACATGACATAATCTTGAATTTGGCTCAAACCTCCTTAACAAATGCTGTTTCAAATCCATAACTCTGACATGCTTTAACTGATTGCATTCAAATGTTATACATTCATCATATCATATACATTATTATTAGAGGTTATAAACGACAAGCAAGGGTATTTAGTAGCAGACATAAGACCTCTTAGCATATTTGACGTGGACAGTAATAAAACAAAATTAATAAATGAAATTTTTTTTTACATAGATCATTAATTAACATGAGTGAGTCTGGTTGCCAATGAATTCATGAATGGCAATATTTCTTCCTGAGGAGGCATGTTAGCTCTTACAACCGATTACGATAGTTACTTGATACACATGATGTTTGACTTAAATTGTAAAATGCCTTAATCTCCCACTATGAAAACATTGTTACAAAGCGATGTCATTGGGTAACATATTAAATAAGCTGGCACATGCTTATAATACTGGAAACGTGCGCTTTACTTGAGTTTGTAAATAAAAACTGCATAAATATGAAAAAATAACAAATAGAAAGTTTGTGACCATATATTAGATTTTCAATTTAGAAGTCATTAAATATATCTGATTTTTGTTATTCACTCTCAATTACTGATCATACACTACAAATCAGTTCAAAAACAATACCTGGTCACATGACAACTGATTTGCATCCAATATGGTTGCATATATTATGTATGTAGCAATACATATCCATAACAAAAAGAATTGAAAAGTGATGACCAGATATTTAAATATATTATGAGTTTAAGAGAAGACGTACTAATAAGACAAGTTGGTGAATACTTATACAAAATATTTGAAATCAGAAATAACAATAACTGACATTTTACTTTTACTTTAGTTTTATATGTATTGTACTTTATTACTAACATTTTATTGCTGTCAACCAATGGCAATTATTTTTAAGGATGCAATAAATTCATTATTATTATTCAATTTGTGATCAGATAAAAGTCGACAGACTTGCAGCCATCTTGCTTTTTGGCCATATCACTTTATTTAGGCATGAATAACATTTCCTCTAATTGCAATAGGGATAATGCCACTACTACTTGCTTTTGTTCTCTCTCCTCCCAGTTAATGCTTTAAATCTTTTTAGTATTTAGGATTGTTTTACTAAGTGATGGTGTATTTAATTTTAGGGAGATGAGGGGGATGGTTTTTATCTTCTTGAACATGGTGTTGTTAGAATTGCAATGAAGAGCAAGGTAAGTAAAATACACATGTTTGGTTATATATATATATATCAATATATGTGGTTACATCTGATGACATTTTGCAGACTGACTCCATAACTGCTATATAGTCTACTGCTGTACATAATACTCCAACCTTTCTTCAATGGCCATTCTCTGTGGCTTGAACTCTATTCAGCCTCTCAGTCGTGATGTTTCTCCTGCATCATCTGAAAAAAAGATAGAGAAAAACTCTTTTGATAATTATTAATTTCAATTTTTTTTTTAAATATTTTACTGTTTAATTTTCATTTAGTACTTACATGTACTTCCCTTGAGTGTGTTTTTAATTTAACTCTAATGTTGTTATATATTTGATGACTTTTCATTGCATGAATAACCCTGTTTTTTGTTCTCTTTCCACCCCATTGCATGCCCAATATTGTTTATGATTGTGTGCACACCTGCAATGTTGTACCTCAAAAATCAATTGCTTCTGAATTGGCGCAATATCATAATGTCGTATTTTTGTATCATTGGACATTTTGTTGGCCTGTCTTCTGCATGTACCCAGTATGCTGTAAGTATTTGGAAATGACATGACAAAATTGTTGTGATTGATCTCTGCCATCCTACCTGCTAAAAACAATTTCCCTTTCTTTTTTAATAATAATAAAAAGCAAAAAAACACTTAGCATAATAAATGTTATTAGCTTCACATTTCACGTGACATAACACTTGTTGTCATCACATATAGTTAAAACAATCATCTGCATGAACTAACATGCCGATATTACATCTAGTATAAATATATTTAAGGGTGCATGAGTAGCTTTAAATAAATGGTTTTATTTTCATTGCAGTTAAGGTTTCTTTCGGTGGTGTGTTTCATACATGATTGCTTTCTTGTAGCGTGAATGAATGTGTTATTAGATTCACCATATTTTACTGTCCAATTTGAACGTTATAAATCTTAAATTAGTATCTTCACTTTCCCCAATCTATATTTCAACACAAAAAATGTAATGTCAAATGTTAATTTCACTGTTTTTATAATCTTCCACCCACATTATTCAGAATATCTGCAATATATTATATATGACTCCAGTGAGCTTACGTTGCACCCACATTCAGAATATCTGCAATATACTGTATATGGCTTCAGTGAGCTTACGTTGCACCCACATTCGGAATATCTGCAATATACTATGGCTCCAGTGAGCTTACGTTGCACCCACATTCAGAATATCTGCAATATACTATGGCTCCAGTGAGCTTACGTTGCACCCACATTCAGAATATCTGCAATATACTATGGCTCCAGGGAGCTTACGTTGCACCCACATTCGGAATATCTGCAATATACTGTGACTCCAGTGAGCTTACGTTGCACCCACATTCAGAATATCTGCAATATACTGTGGCTCCAGTGAGCTTACGTTGCACCCACATTCAGAATATCTGCAATATACTGTGGCTCCAGTGAGCTTACGTTGCACCCACATTCAGAATATCTGCAATATACTATATATGGCTCCAGTGAGCTTACGTTGCACCCACATTCAGAATATCTGCAATATACTATGGCTTCAGTGAGCTTACGTTGCACCCACATTCAGAATATCTGCAATATACTATGGCTCCAGTGAGCTTACGTTGCACCCACATTCAGAATATCTGCAATATACTATACATTGTATATGGCTCCAGTACGTGAGCTTATGTTGCACCCACATTCAGAATATCTGCAATATACTATATATGGCTCCAGTGAGCTTACGTTGCACCCACATTCAGAATATCTGCAATATATTATATATGGCTCCAGTGAGCTTACGTTGCACCCACATTCAGAATATCTGCAATATACTATACATTGTATATGGCTCCAGTACATGAGCTTACGTTGCACCCACATTCAGAATATCTGCAATATACTATATATGGCTCCAGTGAGCTTACGTTGCACCCACATTCAGAATATCTGCAATATACTATATATGGCTCCAGTGAGCTTACGTTGCACCCACATTCAGAATATCTGCAATATATTATATATGGCTCCAGTGAGCTTACGTTGCACCCACATTCAGAATATCTGCAATATATTATATATGGCTCCAGTACGTGAGCTGACGTTGCACCCACATTCAGAATATCTGCAATATACTATATATGACTCAGTGAGCTTACGTTGCACCCTCATTCAGAATATCTGCAATATACTGTATATGGCTCCAGTGAGCTTACGTTGCACCCACATTCAGAATATCTGCAATATACTATATATGGCTCCAGTGAGCTTACGTTGCACCCACATTCAGAATATTTGCAATATACTATATATGGCTCCAGTGAGCTTACGTTGCACCCACATTCAGAATATTTGCAATATACTATATATGGCTCCAGTGAGCTTACGTTGCACCCACATTCAGAATATTTGCAATATACTATATATGGCTCCAGTGAGCTTACGTTGCACCCACATTCAGAATATTTGCAATATACTATATATGGCTCCAGTGAGCTTACGTTGCACCCACATTCAGAATATTTGCAATATACTATATATGGCTCCAGTGAGCTTACGTTGCACCCACATTCAGAATATTTGCAATATACTATATATGGCTCCAGTGAGCTTACGTTGCACCCTCATTCAGAATATCTGCAATATACTGTATATGGCTCCAGTGAGCTTACGTTGCACCCACATTCAGAATATCTGCAATATACTATATATGGCTCCAGTGAGCTTACGTTGCACCCACATTCAGAATATCTGCAATATACTATATATGGCTCCAGTGAGCTTACGTTGCACCCTCATTCAGAATATCTGCAATATACTATATATGGCTCCAGTGAGCTTACGTTGCACCCTCATTCAGAATATCTGCAATATACTGTATATGGCTCCAGTGAGCTTACGTTGCACCCACATTCAGAATATCTGCAATATACTGTGGCTCCAGTTAGCTTACGTTGTACCCACATTCAGAATATCTGCAATATACTATATATGGCTCCAGTGAGCTTACGTTGCACCCACATTCAGAATATCTGCAATATACTGTATATGGCTCCAGTGAGTTTACGTTGCACCCACATTCAGAATATCTGCAATATACTATATATGGCTCCAGTGAGCTTACGTTGCACCCACATTCAGAATATCTGCAATATACTGTATATGGCTCCAGTGAGCTTACGTTGCACCCACATTCAGAATATCTGCAATATACCAGTTAGCTTACGTTGTACCCACATTCAGAATATCTGCAATATATTATATATGGCTCCAGTGAGAACTGTTAAGTTGCTCACCCTTCAAATGTTATTGGTTTGTTAATTCAAGTGTCTCGGCTACAAAGCTTTTGTGATAATTTTTTCTCACTTTACATAACTGTTAATGTTTCAGGAGGACCCTACAAAAGAAGTGGAAATTGCAAGATGCGAGAAAGGGCAATACTTTGGAGGTTAGTGTGATTTAAAATTTCCATGCATTTTGCCATATGGTGTAGTCATGTATCAGATTGTACTGGCTTCTTCTTCCTTGTTGGTTACTCTAAGACATGTTCTGAAAATATGTAGTGATGTTCTCAAGCACAGCACAGATGGAGGCGTGGCCTGTTCAGCATTTGTCAACAACCAATCATAAGACTGGTTACGAACCACATCAAGGTTACGACTCGGTTAGCCTTGCTAAGGGAACTGATCATTACCACCCAGCCGGTTTCCTGTGAGTTTGACTCGGTTTACCGCACCGGTCATTGCTTTACCGCACCGGTCATTGCTTTACCGTACTGACCGTTGCGTTACAGTACCGGCCGGTGCTTTACTGTACCGGCTGGACAATTACCGTACTGATAGGACCAATACCGACTATTTATCACCTTGGACTGGAAAGGTCGGGACATTTTTTTGTTTTACAAAAAAAAATATAATAAGCCAATACAAAGTCAGCTTGGACATTCAGTTGTGAGACATAACAAAATAAACGGTGCCAGCGATAGATTTTGCGAATGAAAGAACAAACTAAACGCAATCAAAGGCGCCGACCACTCGCGTTGGAAATAAACTAATAAAACGCGTTGCGACGAGAAATCTCGTCTGCATCTATCATTCACGCAAACGCACACACATGCTATTTTCGTATGTTGAATACGTTGGCAACGTCGTCAAATATTTAGCCCAATCACTGAATAAAAAAACATCCAAGCACACGTGCACTGGCGCCAGATAAAGTGAAAAAATGAAAACAAAATTACGTCTGCACTGTGCATTTGTAACAATAACCAAAACACAGTCCCTCTATAGAGGGACTGTGATAGAGGGACTGTGACCAAAACCATTAGGTTACATGCCAAAACTACCGACTCAGGATTCATCATACACAAATATAGCCACTTTCATGGAACTGTTATTTTTGTAATCCACTTTGTCGGCTCAGTTGATTTGGGAGCACTGATCCCAATTTAAAAAAATAAAAATATCGTATAAAATAAAGACGCAGTTCCGTCTGTAGTCTGTATCCAACAGTTCACATGGACGTACTGGGAGCTCCATGGTCTCACAAAAATCATGTGTAGCATTATCACGCGCAACTTGAATGTAAATATTATGCAATAATAATGGTAAAGTTTAATCTCTGACAAATAAAATGACGCAACAAATTGACCTGGTGGTGTATTTGACCTCGAAAGCTACCGCATAGCAAACATGAACAAAATGATTTATAAACAGACTATAACTACAAACTAAACAAATTCTACTCAAATTAATTCTACAGTTTTGCTTTCTCTGGCGATCCTGTGCATAAAACTGAAATTTAAACAGGTCGGCATTTTACCGGTAAACCGAAAAATCAATGCATAAATTAACTTGTCAGAAGTGTGAATTGCCTCCTGCCAGTACGGTAATGGCCTTGCCGGTACGGCTAATGATCTTTGGGTACGGTAAAGAACCGGCCTGAACGGTGAAGAACCGGCCGGTATGGTAAAGCAGTGGCCGGTACGGTAAAGAAACGCATGCCGCAGGAGACTCACAGGAAACCGGCTTGGTGGTAATGATCAGTTCCCTAAGTTGGTTCGTAACCAGTCTTGTGATTGGTTCTTCGCCTCCAACTGTGTCGTGCCATCGGGCCAACTGTTAATTATTCATAAATGGAGTCAATTTGTGTAGTTTTCTTGATTTATTCTGCAGATATAGGTAAAATATAGGTAAGGCTTTGGCGCAATTTGAAAGAGCAACTAATATTCTTCAACCTGGTATTTTTTCTAGATTTTTATTTTTCATTCTGCCCGTCTGTTTTTTCCAGTTTAAAAAAAATACGAGCGCGCTGGAGCCTTCATCCCTTGTCTATTTCTTACACTACATGTAGATACCAGCCGATACACCCAACACCCCCCACCCCCACCACCCCCCCGCTCATAGGAAGTACGTACAGTTGATCATAGTTCCTGGGCTCCCTGTGGTTGAATATAGAAATCAACGTGTTGCTAGCTTTTTCTCTGTGAACAAGCTTCCTGACCATCAAAAGAAAAAACTGTGCTGTTTCTAAGGGGAATGATGTGTTAGTTGCAATGAAGAACGGATCGGACAAGTCGACATGTTATCTGTTTCAACAGTTTTGTCAGTTTACTAAAACGCGGTTTGCGCAAATATTTAGACATTCCATTGTCTCCATTCATTTGTCTACACAAAATTTTCAACGTTGGAATAACAAAAATTGGAAATGTGTCAACCAACATAGACCTTCTGTTTTTGACTTCGGGTGAATCAACGCAGAGCCTACACGCCGTCATTGTTTTAATCTTAATCTGATAACCCCCGTATCTTCAAATTTATGACACAGCATCGCTGATTGGTAGTGCCAGCTTCTTGGCGCGCCCAATCAAATTACTGAATTTAACTGCAGTGAAATACAGCTTTTCCTAACACGATCATGCACGGGTTCGTGGGTCAGTTATGAATGGCTTTTTTGTTCAGTTTTTTTGTTCCACCGTTATCTCAAAAACCACTAATCAAATTTTGATGAAACTTGGCACATGGATGCTCTGAACTAATGCGCAAATTTGATTAGTTTTGGGTAAAAATCTGTTTATATTAATTACCTAATTTGCATAATGATTAATCAATTTTTGGCATTTCCACTGATATCTCAAGTACTAATCATAACATTTCAATAAAACTTGGCACTTAGATGTCATAAGACACTTCACAGACCTGATCATTTTTAGGGTAATATCAGTACATATTAATTACCTAATTTGCATAATTAATTAATTTTCAGCTTTTGATATTTCAAGTAGTAATGATCACATTTCAATGAAACCTGGTACATAGTTACTTGAGGAATGTGCAGAGTCCTAATTAGTTTTTGGGTAAATATTTGTGCATATTAATCACCTTATTAGCATGATATCTCTAGTACTAATCATCACATTTCAATGAGACTTGCGACATAGATCTTATAGGACTATGCAGAGACCTGATTAATTTGGGGGTAAATAATTGTGCTTATTAATCACCTAATTTGCATAATTAGTTAATTTTTTGCTGTTGCACTGATGTCTAAAGAACCACTCATTTGTTGATAACACTACTCATCATCACATTTCAATGAACTTAGGATTATACACCTTATTAGTTTTTGGTAAATATTTATGCTTATTAATCACCTAATTAACATAATTAATTAATACTGGTATCTCAAATGCTGATCATCACATTTGAATAAAATTTGGTACATAAATGCTTTAGGACAATAGACAGCCTGATTAATTTTTGGTTAAAATCTGCTCATATTAATTCTCTAATTAGCATAATAATTAATAGATTTTTGGTTCTAATCACATTTCAATGAAATTTGGTACATTACGCAGATCTTATTGCTTTTACATTGTGCAGACCTTATTAGTTTTACACTTAATCTGTTCATATTAGTTACCTTATTTGCATAAGCTTTTCCATCAATATCTCAAGTTCAAGTAATTTTGAATTAATTTTTAATGTGTCTCCAATACTCTCAGCACACGGGAGTTCTTTCTAAGCTTTCTTTGATTTTATATGTCAGTACCTCGGGTGGGCCATTTTTGTTTTGACGTTCACTATCTCAGCTGGTTTTATACTATATATATAGGTATTAGTTTTGTGACAATAACTTCAATTCTCCAATTTTTATGAATAGTTTTATAACTACTATGACACTTACTGCTATACCCCTAAAATACTGAATAGTCCAACCCTTGGCCATAATCATGACATGGTTTAACTTAAATCTCTTACCATGTTGTATTATGAACAATATACAAGAATGCAACAGTGAAGCTATCTTGATCGTCTGGTTGCTTGCTTTTCATTTCGATGACCTGACTAATGGTCATTTTGTCCCCCAAAAAATGTCAAGTGTTTCTCAGGTGTCCTTGACATATAAGTTTTGTTTTGTGATTTGATTCAAAATGATTTTTCAAATTTAACCATGTATTGTTTGTGTTTTCCAAGGCCATATAATTCTTCATCAAAGACGTAACTGTGACAATTATGTCTTGTTTATTTTATAACAATCTTTGATATTTGTATTACAGAGTTGGCGTTAGTAACACATAAACCAAGGGCGGCATCTGCCTATGCTATGTGTGATACAAGATGTGCATGTAAGTAGGAATTATTTATTACTAGACAGTAGTGATTTTCACTTTCATTTTTTATGCCATTAAACCCCTTTTATATATACCTAATTGGTGATGCCACCTGTTAATGTTTTTTTTGAATGGATCACTTCTACTGATTTATCATTAATGTGAACTCTGATAAATTTACCAATTTTGTATGTATTAAAGTTGTATTGTCGACAAAATTTTGTTTGTGTTCAGCTTGTGATCAGTAAAACTTGCAAACTCCACAACAATTGAATTGACTTTCAATTAAGTTTTGCTGACAATCCCACTTTAATTTCAATTAAGCTTGAAATACTGTCAATGCAATCCCAGTTTGTCATGTATGGTGTGACAAACTCGTACCTTCTTAATCAGTGTATTTTTTTATTCTTTCGATGTATTCAAATACATAACTTATAATTATCATGCATGACTTTTGATGCAGTTCTAGATGTTGGTGCTTTTGAGAGGCTACTTGGACCATGCATGGATGTTATGAAGAGGAATATTAGTAATTATGAAGAACAGCTTGTCAAATTATTCGGCAAAAGTATAGATCTTTCCGACGCTCGGTCATAGAAGTTAGCACACACTGCCAATTTTATCAGCTACTGTACTTCTAATCCTGCCAGAGGGAAATCATTTTCACATTCAGTTTTGTGCAACCTATTGTTGTTTTTTTTCAATAATAAGCAAGTGACAGTTGTATCCAGTACCATGTGTATATCTTTATGTCTGTGGATTTAAGTCTAGTATCATATCTCAGCTGGTGATTCTCACTTTAAAACTGAAACTCAGATTTTAAACTGAGATAAAAAGTGGTGATAGTAACAATTTCATTTTGTGCAATCAGTGCTTAAATTCGGTTGTCAGGTCTCAATTTATAACTAATGTTTTTGTTATTTTAAATTGTATTGTATAAATTTGGCAACACAGCAATTGACAATGTAAAGTATACATTAAATTTCTGCTCACTTGAGAAGTTGTAAATGCACTCTAGTATGTTTTTTGTTATCTCTCCACTGTTGTACTCCTTATAAAATTATTTTTCTCAATATCAAAATGACACTTTTTTTATAGGAGCAAAATGGTGTACCATGTATACTCTTGAATATTCCCTTGTGGAAACACTTGTTTATGGTTGAAGTGCAGTTAGTATATTTGAAAATGTAAGCTCCACTGCTTTTGTGAATTTTAGTCATTTTCTAATGCTTCTTAAACTATATTCCAAGTCTATAGTTAAAAGTATTTATTAGTTCCTACGAAAAGTAGATTTTAGTATCAATAAATACTAATATAACTTACTTAGATCCATCTTCCATTATCTATTGCTGAAAGTGAACAGTCTGTTTATTTGTAAATATTTTGAAATTTTAAAAAACATTTTTGCTTTGACATGTTCTATCACTCGTTATCTATCAATCACTCTCATTCAAATTGAGTGCGATCTGTTCGTAATACTTCCTTACACAAGTGGGTGCTTTTTTGAAACTACATATAAGTTATATTTTATTTCACATTATTTAAATAAGAAGCACACAGATTTGTTATTTTTTTTCCCCATACTCCAAATCTCCATTTAACAATATCACTGTAAAACAAATCACAAAACAAGTATTAAACCTTTTGTCAGATGAAAATACATAAAACATTTCACTCATCTTTGTTAATGCAAGGGCTATTTGATTTAGAACAACTTGGACATGCATCATTAACATCTTATTATGGAGTTGGCTGAATGGCGGTCATTTCAAAACAACGAAAATAAGCACTTGAACATGTCATCTACTATTTCTCAGAAATGCTTTACTCTGTAGGACATTGTCATGCTGAACTCTCCCAATATTCATTTAGAATATATATTTTTCATTGTTTGTAATTCACACAGTCACTAAAAACAGAACAGGGACTATGTCATTGATAATGACTTGTCTTAATATAGAGTGTATATTTGCTGTAACTTTCTGTTTATTACATACATGTACTAGTCTTCTATTTTAAATTATGTTGAATTCACACTTCTCATCACTGTTAAACTTTTACGATCTGGAAATGTGGCCAATCTTTCAAAAATGGTAAATTCTGAAGAAGAAAACAAGTTTTGATTTCCATCAGTTATATATGTAAGGAACACAATCTTGATATCCATCATAAGATACAGCTAATTCTCAGCATCATTAATGCATGCAGCTTTGGAATATTTCCACTCTACTTGTTTTGTGTTTCATGGGAAGAGATCAACAACAAGATACTGCATCGAACAAACTTTGTAAATGTAATTTGTGCCATATTCCATCATTTAAGCCTCAATACTGAGTGGCACACATAACTCATTGTTTTCCCGGTATTTTTGCAAATCGTTTCTGGCAAAAGAATTGTTGTTCTTGGTAGTTCAAGGTCACTTGATCTCTGCTGTTTTGTATTCGTGATGCTGAGAATTGTTTGTAGACTTTGATGGCTACATGTACATGTGTAAATTTATAATCCCAGAATGAGCGACATAGTGCTATATGTGGTTGTGTGTGATTACTCCGGGTCGCTATGTTGTACAGCAAACTTTTCAAGGTAGTGGAAATGTTTTTATGTGCCAAGGGACCAAATTTATAACCACTCTGTTAGTCATCTTGGATATGACACAAATTGTTTGTTAAAGATTCTTTCATAAATTGATGTTGATAGATGTGAATTTCACATCTATCTATCTTTAATTTAGTTCCCAATTAACAGTTAATTAATGTATAATGGACTGATCAGTTACAAAACTACCAGTTTTAATGAAATAAAGTTTTTATAAAACCTGAGTTTGCTTGCTCAGTGATCTTTTCTGCAGATGAACAATGGATCAATGATCACATAAAAAATCAAACCCTGATGTACATGACGCACCTAATACAATGCATGTGTAATCATGGGCCACTCGTTGCATTCCCTCAATTGCCTGAATAACTCGGTAGAGTTGGCTGAACAAAATTAAGGAACATGGTTCGAGTCTTGGGTCTTACCACTAGGGGAAAAAAATGCTTATTTTGAAAAGTAGGAACGAGTTTCACTTTATCAAGAAAGAAAAACTTGGGCCTGATACTGCCTGATTAACAAAGAAACTGACCTATTCTGGAAGAAAGTGTTGATTACTGGAAGAGTGGTATAACTTGTGCTGCACATGTTCATGGAACCCAACAAAATAACCACTTGCATGTAATGCTTAAAACACAGTTATTACCTACCACCTTACATGCAGGATGTGTTACGTGCCACTTGTACACCGTAGTAGGTTAATGTCACAATTCAATACATGCATACATATGCATCTCTGGTCCATTGATATCTGAAGAACCACTTATTGGCACATAGACGCTCTAGGATAATACACAGGCCTGATTAGTTTTGGGTAAAAATCTCTGCATATTAATTACCTAATTTACATAAAGAATTGTAATTTACACAAATCTGAAGTTGTGCACCGAAAACAAATCACATTTCAGTCCCTGTACTCATCCAATAAGTCTCTCCCAATACAGTATGTATCTCCCATTGTGCACACGGAGCATAGCCAGTCTTCAAATTTCTTCCTCCCAACATCCATTTATTCTTTCCCGAGACGTCAATAGTGAGCCTAGTACTTTCCCATTACCAACCCCAATTTTCTGCCTTCGCCAGGCCAGAGTAAGAGACAACATCAAAAGTTCAATGTAGGATAAAAAACTTAATTCCTTTAGTTTTTCGCAAACCCCCCCCCCCCCCCCACTGAAACTTAATTGATAAATATTGGTCATGGCGTCAGACTACATTCACCATTAAATACAAATTGATAATCGGACAGTAGTATGGCATAGCAGTTGGTTGTCGGGTGGGTGTAAAAAGACTTTACATATGCACCTCATTTGATGCACATATTTACACTCGGACCAAACCATTTTCTCGTCTTGGATGTTTTTTTTTTATTTTCTGTTATTTCTGTCCATGATTGGATAGAAAAAAAACAAACTACAAATACTCCAAGATTTTGTTGACTTCATTAAAAAATGAAATAGTTTTTGTCGGATGAAAACTTTTTGAAGTCAACCCAACCCCCCAAACTAAAGCAAATAAGTTTTTTATCCGACATCGATCTTTTGACGTCGTCCCTAAGGGACTTCGTCCAGACTTCTTTTCATTGGGGAGGGTTCCCACCTTTTACTTTTGGAACCTCTTAGACTCTCTCTAGACAAATTGTTTGCCTTTCAATTGATATCTCAAGTACTATTTATTAATCACATTTCAATAAAAGTTGGTATATAGGTGCTCTAGGAGAATACACAGACCCAATTAGTGTTGGGTTAACAATTGTGCATATTTAATAATTACCTAATTTGCATAATGAATAATTAGTTTTTTTACTTTTCCACTAAAATCTCAAGTACTAATTATCACATTTCAATGAAACTTGGTACATAGATGTTCTAGGACAATGAAAAGACTTAATCAGATTTTGGTAAAAATCCATGAATTTTAATTACCTAATTTACATAATAATTAGACAATTTTTGGTTTTCTCACTGACATCTCAAGTGACATTTCAATGAAATTGATACATAGGTGCCCCAATCATGAACCTGATTAGTTTTGGGTTGAAATCTTGGCATATTAATTATATAATTTGCATATTAATTAACAAATTTTCTGCCTATATCTAAAACAAACAATTATCGCTTTTCAGTAAGATTTTGTATGTAATATGCTTTGATGTAAACCAGGGACGTGATTAGTTTGTTATAAAAAACCATGAACAGTGATTTTCTGTGTTTGTTTTTGTTTTTTTTTATTAGCCAATTTCTGATATGTCGATATTTAGATATAAATTGAACATGTGGCGTGTGTGCTACGGATAAAATAAGACTGCAAATCACGGATGACAAACAAATTTATTTTCTGTGAGTATTAGAAATTTCAATACTGTGGGTCACATTATTCTCAATTTTTGCATCTCAAATTGACATTTTCTTGTTTGAAAGGGAAATCTTAAGTTTTGAAATAATTTTAAATATTTACTCTCAGCACACAGGAACTCATTCTAAGCTTTCTATGATTCACAACTATTGTGACTCGGTCTCAGAAAAGTTCATTTTTAACAACATCAATGCTCACTTTGATATAATACTAATCTATTTTATCAATAACTGTGTTTAGAGAATATTTATTCAAATGCATGAAATATATATTCTGAATAAAGAACTTCGTATTGAAGTGCGCTGATTGATTGATAAAGTGGACGCAAGCCAAAGTCATTATGGCACATTTTGAATTATTTATTATTTTAGTTACACCGGAAAAAAAATATTTCATGCCTTTGAATGGAATTTAAAACAAACTCTCATCGATGCAGAAACTAGTAGCTTTTGTCATGCAGAACTCACTGTGTGAGTATATGTACTCTTATTACTAAAGGTTCAATTATTAAAGTTAGTGAATTGTTGACATTAATATAAATCATGCGCTCATACACATAAAGTCCTAAACTAGAAATGCATTTCATAACTTTGCCGAAACGGTCAATTCTGACGTAATTCGATTACAATTTAAATTCTGAAATCCGGGAGGTTTAGATTTGTTAGTAACCTACGATAACTCATACAATTACTTATATATACTACTTATACCACGAAAAAACAATATAAATTACAATTTTAAAATTGCTACTTTGCGAAAACTATAATTTGCATATGAATCGTCAACCATAGAATATGTGTTTAACCACAGTCCCTTTACCCCATTGATTGATAGAGGGACTGTGGTTTAACTATGCTATGTGTGATTGGACGTTAATGAACGTAAAGCTCGAACTTTCCATCCGTTACAACCCTAAACAATTGCTCATGCGGCGTGAGCTACTTCATCTTATTCGACGCGTCGCGACGATCACCGTCCTTTAATATTAGCTGTACTTTGCATATACTTTCAAATTATGACTGTGTCTTTAATCGTATTCTCGCATTTATTACGTACACTGCAAATAATATCAATTTCTCCAAACAGAAATTAGTTTTAAGCTAAAGAGATAATAGAACTATCATTCCATCGAGAATGAAGATAGTCGGAGCGCCACCTAGTGTCCAAAGCAGCAAAACAGTTCGCCGCAAAATCTGAGCAGCATTTTTCATATCGAGGATATTTTTAGGCAACATTGTTTGTTGAAAACCTTACGCTAACCGATGAAGTAAACTGATCATTAATGTAGAGTTCTTCTGTATGCAAGATATACGGATTCGTTATCCATCAATACACACAAACCTCATCAAGAGACTAGACGTTCAGTCGTAAACAAAAAACAAAATATTCAAACACTCCCCTGTTCGAACCTAGTCGGCTGACCTTTTATAAAATCGGTCGCGTATAATTAATTGTTTATGAACTGAAAATAAGCAAATATGTAACAATCTGCAGTCACTCCATAACAAATTACATTAAAAGCGCAATACTGTAGAATATACGACATATAGAAAATAGATCACAGGTAATCCCTTTTTATAACTTGACCTCACATTCATTCATTGCATCACTGCCGGCTGGATGTATTTTAAAGTATATCTGTGTAAAACATACATCCAATGTAAGCTCAGTCATCGTTCCTAATCCCGATGACGTCAGTGAGAGCAGACTCCATATTGCTGAAAATTGTGGATCTCTGAAAAATAATATATTTATAGCAAATATTGGAAAATATTATATGAGCCATATTAGGAGAAATTGTTTGATTGACATATATTATTTACTGTAATTAAGTAAGTTCGCAATATTTCACTTTTAATGCGGTTTCACTGATACGCCAAAGAACACCTGGCACAACAATGCAATGTAATAACATGTATACACGCTTATACATAGTGCATTGACCCTTACAATGTAATCAGTGTATTGCATCCACGCAGCATACTGACGTCATACTGGGGGTTATCTACATTGAAAGGATTATGTTAAGATTGCTATGGTAACCTTTAAATAACAACAACCAATATCTTATAAAGGTATTATTTTTTTACTAGGTAAAACAAAGTTACACTAAAAACACTGAAGGCCGTACGTAATAGCGCTCGTGTGATTTACAGACTCTGACAAAAGAGTGGCGTTGTATATCCCTCACTTTCTAGTGGTATTTCCATTAATAAACCAACGGTCGGAACGATGGTTCATGCGACCGAAAGTGGTATAAACATAATTCCCCCATCAACAAATCAGGACCTCACTTGCTTTACGACTTCACTGCACTTAAATGCACCCTTTTGAATATATAAACGGAAATGCACCCTCTTGGCAACACACTGGATTTTTCAGGCTAGTGCCACCATGACTTGTCTCTCATTAATGCAAGAAATCACTGCAACACTGTCGCTGAACGGCTACTCGCTCTGTCATTTGCCAGGCCATGCAAGAACCTGTTCTTTGACAATACTGTTATGCTGGTATATTGTCGGGTTCTGGGCTATTTTAACTAACGAAATTGGTTCGGATATTACCCAAACATTATTAACACTCTCTTATACGTCAAACCAGTAACGCAAGTCATAAGGTTGCAAATACTACTAGATGTTTACAAATTATCAATTAGACGGTCATTAAAAAGTAACGGAAAAGGTCGTAGGGACAAGTGTCCATGTAAGCACACTTCCAAATTCGAATGATAATTTATAAAAAAAAAAAAAAAAAAGATACAAACACTCCCGCCTCACCTTTCCAACCACGTTCAAGTTGTCTTTATGCGCAGTAGAACGCCCTCTAGTATTCGGATTGGGAAATGTTATTAAAATGGTCACCTGCCTCTATGACATTTCCTGTTAATTTGCGATATCCGGCTAATCGATTGAAAAACATTCCAATGCTACCTCAAAAACATGTGTTTACCTTATATTTTCAACATTGTCTTGTACATATTGCAAAGTAAGAGACACCCGTAATAATAACTCAATGTGTTAGGAATATATAACTGTAGCATACGCAGCTTTTGTTGTGTTTAACAACTTGCAATAAACGCTCATTTATCTGTTTGTAACTGATTTTTCCTTATTTTCTAGTCACCATTCCCTCCTATCTCACTCAGTTGAAGTAAAGTAAAATAGCAGCAGTTTTAGGTAATCGTTCAGAAAAAACGTAACGAATTAACAAACTACGTCACTAAGATGTATGAGGTTATTGCTGTGTTCAATTTTAAAACCCTGGGAGATTATAAAAACTAGAGGGGACCGTGACTGTATAGCACGCGACGACGGGCCTGTATGATATTACTATAGGTTATTGATATTACATTATCGGAAAACGTTATTGCATTAATCAAGTTTGTGGTACCAGACGTAAAAGGTACGTTTTTTGACTTATGTTATGTATATTTTGGAGTTATTCAAATTCACCTCAGTTTGACCTGTATCACACAATGGTGTAACATCGGTGCCGGTCCGTACCACAAAGATACAGCCAAGCATTACAACTACATGGAGTATGTCGGCACATATTTGCATTACAAAGCGTACTTCTTATATTACTCAAACTGTAATTTCCGGAGGGTCAGCCTGTGTAAAGTGATTTTTGCTAGAAAGAATGAGTTTGAACCTGCGATTAAATATCTACATTTGATTCACTACTTTATTTCAAACACACTGACGGATGGAGATGTGAGTATAAAAATGTGACCAAATCAGCCATTGTTAATATTATGTTGAGACGCCCAGATTTAGGTAACAAGACATATTAGGTAATCTTGTATGACCGAGAAACATTTCTGTCTGTAGCCGCATCACCCGACAACTATGGGGAAATAATAATTATTATAATGATGTGAAAGAATGTTATTGCGCCCTGGTTATATTTTTAATCCTAAAACAGTCTGTATGTATTTCTATGGTACCTCCTCGTTGTAGAATTAGACAAATTCCATGCATGCGTGTTTTTGAATGGTGTTGCAGTGCGACTTGTCGACAAGCACACCTATTTCGGTGTGGTCATTAATAAACATGGAGATGGTAGTGATGATATTAATAGACAAATGAAAAGTTTTCATGCTAGAGCAAACTGGCTTATTCGAAGATTTGCTTACTGCTCTTCAAAAATAAAAATTAAATTGTTTCAGAATTACTGTATGACTATGTACTGCTCCCATTTGTGGTCTATACATACTAAAGTGCAGATTAATCGAGTTCGTGTCGCATATAATAACGCATTTAGAACTTACTGAAGCTTGGCAGAGAGAGATATTAGTATGACTCAAACCCTTGTACATAATCGTGTCACTACTTTTGAAACTCTTCACAGAAAAGAAATGAAACTTTTTAAGAATTATAACAAGTAAAATGCAATAATTACAGCTATTTATAGCCAAGATGTAATGAAATGTAGTACGCTTTTAAGTACTTGGCTGAGCCATGTTTTTTAATATATTTATTATGTACATTTTCTTGGTATTATTCTTATTTTTCTGTAATTTTGGTGATTTCAATATGAGCTAGTTCTCGAAATAAAGTATAATAAATAATATAATAAAGATAAGTTTGTGTCCACATCTTTTTCGATCTCCGCCAAAGTAGCATTGGTTTTGTCAAATCCATCCTTTTGTTCAAATCCTCCTGTTCTCGTCCAGTTGAACGTGTTTAGACGGTGTGACATGGGTTGAAAGCATGAGCGGATTTAGAGGGGGCCGAGGGGGCCGCCCCCTATTTTTAACAACCAACAGGGCTTCACGCCATCGTCGCTCGCGAACTTTGCCTTCGGCCAACTTATCGCCCCCCTATTCCAGAATCCTAGATCCGCCCCTGGAAAATGATGTACTAAATTTGTAAGAAAAAGCGGTGACTTCTTGACAATGTTTTAAGTACTGGTACAAGTGGTGTACCCACGTGTATACACATAGACGATAGGTAGTTAGAGCAATACATATATGGAAACAAATGCAGCAACCTGTGAATAATTCGGAACGTCTGCTTTCCTTTAATGTTCAGAATGTTGTCATTAAAAGACTCGCCTTTCTTGTTGTGTTGTGGTAATCTAGAAGGGTATGTTCCATTAAGCTTGAATTAATGATATATAGTAGTAATACAACACTGTGTACACGCACTCTTTGTGGGAACTATAACTTGTTCTATCTTCGCGGATCAATGCTACAGAGTCGTCACGCCTATATTAATTTAAACTGCACTCGAATTAGAAATAAATTGCAAAGCAAACTGTTCACGTCATAATCTGAATATTATAAATGAAAATAAAGTATGGAAATATTATTTAGACGGTCCATGAACCGTTGAATGCATACAATACACTTAATGTAATATTTAAATTGGTGGATAGAATTGTTATATGGCATGCACTCATTGGCTGCCACACGATATGCATATTTAGGATCGATACTATGTATACGGTGTACCTGTTCAATCAACAGTCCCACTCGCCGTTACACAGTTGGAGCAGGACACAAGGTCAAATTCAAGCATAAAGTGGACACAGAGTACGGTGAGTGTAACAAATCCATTTCTCCATGTAATATCTAGGCCTAGTTTATTTTTGTACGTCCTTTTTTATTGCAATAAATATTGATATTATAATTATAAGGAAAAAATACACTATGGTGTTCATGATTCTGGCTGGCATGTGTAACCTGGGTTGTGGAAAGAAATGAAAAGTTCCGAAACTTCACTTTTTGACCTTTCCGTTTACATATTTTAATCCTAAACCTTATATAATGGTGATCATCAGCAAGCTCTCTGGTATTCATCAACAAAGTGCGCGCTCATTGGTCAGCTAAGGCTACTCCATATACCCCCTCTCCTCGGTGTTCTAGGGTCGCTGTTAATCACCAGTTAAAAAAATACCGAAATACGCCTTCTGATCTCGGAATCTGGTGATTTTTATTCATTTTAATCGTAAGAATCCCCCCTTATTACATCAACATTTATAAGTTGTATGTCTTTAGCTTAGATTGTATGTCATCGGATTCCGAAATATATTAGATATATAAAGTGCAATTCGCAACATTACCTTTCTATCTACACCCTTGGTCACTCACGCAAGCTGACTATGGACACCCCACCGCCATGGGAGAACTTCAAACATCATCTTAGAAACGTTTAGAATTTTATTTCTCTACTAATTTCGCACAAAATTAACTTTAATTGCCTTTTGTTTAAATAAGGTACGACATGACGGTCTTGGTTCAAAATGCCACCAAGGCAACAACAGATACAACGCTGAACTGGATCCATTCGGTTGAGAACACTACGACTGGTATTGACGCCGAAAGTACCAGCTCCAGCGACTTCTCTGTAGAAATAACCCAATTTTCAGAAGTCTATAACTTTAGTTGCTTTGGTAATAAGACATGCAGTAACTCTACTTACATCGGTCCAAATCAGGCACTGGTTATGGCCAATCAAGTGATGATTACAGCTACACTGGTCACAGTAATGATTGGTATGGGATGCACGTTGACCTGGGAAGAGATTTGGAAGAATCTGAAAAAGCCAGTCGGCATATGCGTTGGGGTGTTGTGTCAGTTTTGCTTAATGCCCTTATTGGGATTCGGCTTGGCGCATGCATTTGGGTTACCGGGTCCGGCGGCGATTGGAACGCTGATCATAGCTTGCTGTCCGGGTGGCGTGGCGTCCAATGTGTTCACTTTATGGGGCAAAGGCGATACCTGCCTAAGGTAGTTACTAAATTGACTATTGCACTAAATATCACTCATATAACGATTTGTATTATGGAAATGATCACTAAACTAAATAGAAATGATCACTAAACTAAATAATTCTCAAATGTATTGTCGTAAACTTTGTTTTTAGCGTTTGCATGACAACCGTGTCCACTATATTGGCTATTGGGATGATGCCACTGTGGTTATGGGTGTACAGTCGAAGCTGGTCCTCTAATTCTACCGTTATTCCCTACACAGACATCGTCATATCCTTGGTCGTTATTCTGATTCCTGCTGGTGTCGGAATGCTCATCAACTGGAAATGGCCTAAAATCGCGAACAAAATTACCTCGGTAAGAATCTTACAACGTTTTTGTCAAAACGGTGGTATTTAACAGCCCTACGATACAAGTAACACGGGGATACAGGTGATTTAAATAAATTAAAACAGCAATATACTTCACACATATATGTTAATGACTTAAGGTACAAAGAAACCACCATGAATTTAGAAAAAAAAGTAGTTGCGATTTTGACAATATTTTATGCAGTCAATTTGAGGCTGTTCATCTTGGGTACTTTAAAATCAACAGATCAAAATGTCCGTACGATTGATGTTGTCACAAAGTTACGGGCATTTTGGCATTCATAATGGATGTACAAATGAACCATTTAGAGTATGTCTACTAGGGGTATTCAATCTACCAGAGTCAACACTGTGGAGGTATTTGTTCACATCAACACTAGTTTGGTGACCTGTATTTGTTGTCCTTTTATCAACATTCAAAAACATCTACGACTTACATTAGGTTCTGGTTACACACAGTACATATCACCATCACGTAGAAAAACGTCAAGATCATTATAGTTACACCTCGGCAATTTTTATTGGCAACCTTTACATCCCATAAAATGTGTTATAATGTGACAATAATTTTAAACATTCTGTGTTTGACTGTATCACTCTAGGTATGCAGTGGTATATCTATGCTGGGGATACTCGCAACCATCGTCTTCATCGCAGTCATATCGCCAAGTATATTTCTATCGTCATGGAGACCATACTGTGTGGCACTCTTATACCCGATTATTGCGTTTACGTTCGGTTTCACAATTGCCCGGATGTGCCGGCTCAGCTATCCGAAATGTCGTACAGTGGCATTTGAAACGGGCATACAGAATACAGCCCTCGCTCTCACCATAATCAATCTATCGTTCTCGCGTGGTTTTGATGCTTTCGACACTATGGTCGTACCGTCCCTGCACGGCGTTGCTACTATTTCTGAAGCACTTATTTTCACCGCTGTTCTCCGCGTTGTCATGCACGTGACCGGTAAAAAGAAACGTCGTGATACCGAAGATGCTGTCATTGAGAAAGAACACAAGTCGCTGAACCTAGGAAGTATTAATCCCGGATTCGACAAAGAAGATATCGACACACAGTACAGACACGTTGAAGTTCAAACAGAAAATGTCTTTAAGCAAGACGAGAAAGATCGCATTATTGTTGCACGTGAATATAATTCCGTATTCACTTTCTTTTAACACTTTGATTGAATGTCACAATTTTTCCCGCCAAAATTTTAGGGCAACGGTCGCACATTTTTATGCTTTTTTTATGTTTTCTTTGATAATTTGGGAAAACTAAACATATGAAAATATTTTGTACAAATCCAATTTATGAAATATGACAACAAATTAACTTGAAGCAGTCATATGGTTGGCCAATCCCATTGAAGAATCTGTATAATTAAGATCAATGATGACAATTTGTTCAGTTTAGTGTGAGTACTAGTTAATTAGATATTAGTAATATGGCGACTGTTATTATCCATTCAATTTATTTTAGTTTTCATTTATTCACGGCATTTCAGAAATTCGATTTGGAAGATATATAGGGTTATGTGTTACATTTATAAAGTTTATGTATATATCATTTAATGTAATAGGAATACTAATGAATAAACGACCAAGTCTCCACTCACTGGGTCCTGAATTTTTCCTACTAGGTAATCTTAACTATGTTTTCCGTGCCGTGATAATTTTATCTTCTGGATTACCCCACAGGTTAATTTCCGTCTGAATGGACCGATCTACGTATTGTCCACGAGGACTTAACATAGGATTAATATAAGCCAGTTTTCCGGCCCAGATATCTTTTTCTCGTAATTGACAAGGTCGTTCACCACCCAGCGAGGTCTTCTTACACTTCCGTGCTATCCAGTACAGCGCCACCAACGCGAGCGTTTCAACAAATCCGAACGTAGTATATAGCACAGGAATAGTCATCAATGCGATTGCAGAGCCCAGTCCTCTAACAGCTTGTACGTTGATCAAGGTCAATGCTAGAATACCGTTTTGTACACCAGTTTCGAAGGCGATGGTTCGGCACTGTTTGTGGTCACGTCCTAGTAGCCAAGGAAACACATAGCCAACGCAGAGGGCGCACAATGGATAGATGATTGATACGGCGTACGACTTCCAGCCCTGTCGGTACATTGCGTCGTAGGCATAGAAACTGATAGTAAACGCCACACCCATACCAACAAATATTGCCAAACTGCAAATCTAATAGGAAATTATAAAATTCAAAAAAGGTAAAAAAACAAAACAAAATCATGTTGTTGATTTGTTGCAAAGACTACTGGTACTAATTATAACGAAATCGACTAAAAATGCCAGATAGAGTATTGTGTTCAGTCGCTCAGATGGAAAGTATATCCATGATAACATATCTTATAACTCAATATGTTTTTTTTCACCAAAAGTAACCAAACGATATTTTGAGACATGATGAGACACTTTTACCACATAATTCAATAACAAAAGTCTCAAAAATCGCCATTTTGAATTTTATAATGACTGAAAACATATAGTAAGCCGTGTTGTGGTCCAAGCGCTCTTAAAACTGTGGCAAATCTGCTGTGTTATATATTTAACTCTTGTAGTAGTATATTCGTCAATGTTCCTGGAATTCAAACTACGACTCGTGCATCCCGGTTATGCCTCAAGTTCAAATTTGACCGAAATTGGATGGAGTAGATTTGAACCACGTGGCAAAGTTACTTTCCCAGAGTGCCAAAACACCTGTACGAGTGTATGAAATATTTCATAAAATAGTTTATGTTTAAAAGAGTTCTACAAATTGAACTCAATCCGGGTAATACCTGTGTCACTGAACGATATACAATAATTACCTTAGCTGCAATCTTGGCGAACTTCTCAAATTTCCATCGAATCAACATACCTAGCGCACAAGGCAGCAATATAGATGCTAATGCTATGACGGTTTCCTCATAAGGGATCAATGTGTCAGCTATTTCATACCAGCTACGCGTGTAAAGATATAGGCACCATGGCATCATTCCCACAGCAAATAACGTGGAACAAACAGTCATACACACACTGTAAAATGAGAAACACAATCATTTATAATAGCCTTTTAATTTTTTTTAAAAATTGTTTTGAGTTTCTCGTGCTGTGTATGTTCTAAAGTGCACGATGAGCCATTAATGAGATGATGCACTGAATAAATTGGACATATTTAAATTACAATTGCAAACGTCTTAACCTATGGTCTTATAATTGTGTATGTATGGTGTTAGCGTCAATAGACGTCGTTTCGTTCAATTTTTTTTTTCTGTTCGTGATAATATCCAAGGCAATGTGTCTAATTTGTATGTTCTTGTCTATGGCTGCGCACCAATGAGATGTCTTACCTCAGAGCAGTGTCCCCATCTGTCCAGTATGTTAACACATTGGAGTTGATACCACCAGGGCAGCACGCAATAGCGATAGTACCGACCGCCAACACGGGTGACAAATCAAAGGCGTGTGCCAGGGCAAAGCCAATCAGAGGCATCAACCCGAACTGACACACGAAACCAATAACTAGCCCAATAGGTCTAGTCAGCACGCATTTCATACTTTCAAGTGTGATTGTACAACCCATACCAAACATCATAATAACCAATGTCAAGGTCATGTTTATTTGGTTACCAATAACTAGGTTCTGCGGTGGTCCGTGCATGCACTGAGGTGGCGGCGACATTCCATGGCTCAAGTTGAGGGCGCTGCAGTCGATATACACTGGCGTCGTCACTTCGGACGCAGATTCCACCGTCGATGTGTCCATGTTTCAAAGCAGCTGAAATTTGCAACCCAGAAATGGACAACCCCACAATTACATGGACTAACGTGTCTCACAGTTTGTTGGACTCGCACTAGACTGTATTCTGCAAAGATAAAAGTACAATGTCTGACTACTAGAAATAACCCGTTCCCTTGTTCATTTCGTTGCGTACACAATGTAAAACTATTTGACCGTGAAAAGGTTTGTTTTTCCCCAATGGCGGTTCTTCTTTTCCATGTATAGGTCATACACGTCATCCTCGGTCATATGCCAGCAGCACGGGCCAAAAAAGGTTCAACATTCCCCAAAAAACACAAACAGTTATTACTTAGGTATTTTGTTAGAATTACTTACCTACTGAGCTACGTCTTAAGTTGTCCCGTTTCTATCAAGTTCACGAGTTTAAGAAGCGAAGTCAACCCAGACTTGACTGATACCAGTTCCTGAAGTTTCGAGGTAAGTGAAGGTTGTTTCAAACTACGCATGCGCTGTGACACATATATGAACCACGAGAACCCACACAGACGACCGTCATACGACCTACGACTATATAGACAACATACGACTACATACGTCCCGAATACCAACGCCCATTCACATTCACCTGTTGATCAATGCTTAAAAGAGAATGAAAATGAATATGTATTAGATCAAGGTAGCAACAGGGGAGAACAAGTTGAAATTTGTCTGTGAATAAGACATTGTTAAAACGTTACTAAGCACGTTATCCTATAACAACCTATACACCGTCTGAAAGCTTAGATATAGGAGAATAGGTGACGATAGAGTGCATATGCTGTGATAATGTTTGTCCAAGGGATTACCCGACGGCCAAGTCCACAGGTAAATAAATAAAGAAAAAGAAATCTAAAGAATGAATGTTCCCGAGTATGAGGTGCCGTTTGCTAATTTATATATATATAGCGTTTTTTAGGTGTGTACAAATGTTGGTAATGTTTCATTATTAATATCAATTATATATAAATTATCAGTTAACGTATTGGTTTTGTTTATAAATAATCTGATTCGTACTAGTATATGTACTTACTAACATTACGTACACTTCGTTATTTATATAAATAATTTTGCTTTCATTACTCAAGAGTTATTCAATTGTGATTCGAAACCACTATATGTTATATGTATAAATTATATAAGATGAGTTCAATTCTATGAAAACAATTATTATTGTTGCAGTATTCATTTACAAACCAGATATCACCGTATTATTATTCTTTATATATATTTATGGTAATAATATAAACAAGCATTTGAGTGTGGTATTTAATCAGAACGGTGTATTATATTATTTACATATCATACAGCAAATTGAATTATTCATAAATACCATTGTTTAAGTAAGCTCGTTATTTGTAAATAATAATACACATTCGTATATTCCATATTTCAGTAAACAAATTCGAATATTGAAGTGTGGTAGTGTGTCTCGACGATTTCAACGCTAATAAATACAAACCATGGAAGTTGGCGGCGTTTTCCTGAGTTTCAAAATTGTTTATACATACTAAATACTAGATGCCAGACGTGTACAGGATCTTCGAATACAACTAATTCAAATATTGATATGGTTTACAAGTCGGATAGATTATGATAACTAAATAATGAAATTTAACATTTGTTGCACATTCGCTGTGACTAAAATCATTATAAAGCAAAAACGTTGTAACTGGTGTGTTTTATTCATAAATAAGTTGTTCTTACATTCAACGCTTCTCCATTTGAATGGTTTGAATACAATTTAATACCATGTAAATTATATAATAAAAATGTACACACGTTTATTATTTATATATAACAAACATGACGACTTTATGACCCCCTGGAATGGCCGTGACAATGAGGTAAATCTTTTAGCAGTGACGAAACTTTCTAACTCAGAAATAACTGATGTCGTTTCACATTCGATAGGATTATTTATGAACAAAACCAATACGTTAAATTCATTTGTAAATTGTCATTATTAATTAATACCTCATTATTAATTAATAATGATAAGTAGGTGATTTTCCGCCCACTGCGAGTTCTCACGTTTCGTGGAATAGGCGCGGTCCTAACGTCAAATCCATCGATTTGATTTTGAATTTGAAATTCATTCTTATAACTGTCGTAATATGTCGTAATACCGATCTTGATGATGGAAATATTGCGTTGAAATACCCTTACTTCATCGAAATTTACAATCATCACATGTGTACAGCACATTATTAAGCGTGGAAATACCCACCCACCTCAATACTACGCTTGTCGAATCCCACGAGTTGTTTTGACGTCACTGTCACTGTTTTACGTTCAATTTCACGCATAATGCGGGATCTCGCAGTGAACGGAAAATAGTCTGTTACTGCAATTTTTCAATGTACTTTTGTGTTGAATAACTATATATGTGATAGCTTTCTTATTGTTATATTTAAACACATTAAATGAGGTCACATGACCCTTTCTTTCCAATGGCTAATATGTGTACTATTGTAGATGGCAGTCCAATAAGGCAAATGATGTTGTAACTGGTTGCTATGGGCGTGGTCATGGTTACTGGAGACAACCCCACTTGACATCCATCCATCAATGTCATTACACCGCTTTAGAGACATTTTATCCTAATTAATGCCATAAATCCCCGAATCAACAAAATTCCTAGAAGCAATAATTAAATAGCTTGATTGGAATTACATTTAATGAATATTGATTAGATAGCATGACAACTAAAGATAATCGTATTATACTGATGACAGCAGAATGTAAAGCAACTACTTCACATAATGTGTACAATTACACACTAAGGCCAAAACAATGCAATGATTTGTTGTTATCATTGCATACGGCTTTTTTTCTGGTTTCTGTCAAATATATTGTAAACATTAAGGAAAAACATGAAAAAAGTGGGTCACCACATTATTTCATAAAACAACTCAGAACCAGAAACAAGTCTTATTGTTTTGCCTAACCCACCAAATGTAAACTGGTCATCCGACAAGTCCATGTCACTGGCGGATCAAGTAATTCGATAGGGGGGGCCTTATATTGACGTCGGCTGGGTTTGTCAATTGATTTGTAATTTTTTTTGCGGGCTGAAGGGGGGGGGGGCGCCTGCTCCGGGCTATGCTTAATAGACTGATGAAAACAACGCAAACAAAGCAACTTTATCATGTGTAGACACTAGGTGGCAATTAAATGAGTAAAAGCAAAATAACGACTCAGAAAGCAAAGTTCGAGTACAATTGTTTTAATTGAAAATGTGTTAGTAGCATGATTTAGATAGAGGTAGATACGTTATTTCTCCCGCAGCTCGCAGCATAGGTTTCGTGCCACAATTGATAGATGTACGTTAGTAAATTAGCCGCCATCCTCGATGACATTCCATCAATATTGCACCATCGTTTCTCCTACCCACTACTTAAATTTACTGGCCATATTATTGCGTATTCTCTGAGGTAGTGTAGACAATTCATGTTTCCTAAATATTTCAGCATATTTAGTCAAGACGTTCCATACCCATCTTCAAAAGGTTTGTTTACATGGGGATTACTTTAATCAAATTTACATACCGTACATCAATAGTAGTGTATAAAAAAATATTATTAACAACTTTGAAGATAAATACAAACATTCCGCCACATCCTTTGACGGCACTCGGTGAACCACTGCCGACATTTTGAATAGGAACATATTTGTTTGTTTTAAAGCTATTACCCAGAGGAGAAGAATTTCCCCCTGATAGCTAGCCCGACTAAGGAATGATATATTTACGCATTGTATATGGGGTTGAAAGGTAATCCAATTGTAAATTGTTATAAAATTATTGTATTCTCGAACTACATACGGCAGTGGTAATTATATAACGATAATGTACTGTTTCGTAAAATAAACTTTTTGTATAAATGATCAGTGAGGAAATGCGAATATATGTATATAATTGTGTATAGTTAACTATATTATAATGTTTTGTTAAGTATGTTTTTGATTTCTTAAAGTAACCGAGCAAAAAACATAATGCTCTTTTGATGAAATAGCTTCACAAATGTGAGAGAATACCATTTATAGTATTTTATATCACAACGGCGACGGCCCCGCCAGCGATGACGATCACAACGGCAGCCATTGTAACCTTTATACCTAGCCACTTCATTATCATTACGAGCAAGGTAAAAAAGCAAACAATATACTAGTATGTACGAAAATTGTAAAATATGAAGCTGACACAAAATTTACGGATTTTTCAATTCTGTTAAATAAGCTCAATCACCAAGACCCTAATCAGCAAACACTGTTGCCTGGAAAATGAATATAAAGGTTCCCCTAGTAATCTCTGTTCTGCCTTGCTATTATGATTTTATCATCTTTATTACCCCATAAATTGATCCCTGTCTGAACTGATCGATCCAAATATTTCCCACGAGGACTCAGCATTGGATTAATATAAGCTAATTTTCCGGCCCAGATATCTTTTTCCTGCAACTCACGAGGTGCTTCGTCGTCTTGCGTTTTCGTGACTGCCTTATAGATCCAGTAAGCGATGACGAATAAGAACGACTCGGCAAATACTACTAGTGAGTATAATACGGGGACAGTCATCATTTCAATGGCCGAAGAGAATCCCTGCAATGCCTGGAAGTTAAGAATGGTCATTGCCAGGATGCCATTCTGGACACCAGTTTCAAATGCGATGGTACGACACTGCTTGTGGGGACGTCTTAGTAACCATGGCAACAGGTACCCGACGAAAAGCGCACATAGGGGATAAATCACTGACACCGCATATGCTCGCCATCCAGACTCGTAAATGAGCGGAAAAGCAAGAAGAGTAAGCACGAAGAAAACGACCATGGCAATCAATGTCGCGAAACTACAAACCTGTTGTGATGAAAAAAAGTGGCTAAATTAGAATGAGAGTGAATTGCAATAAAGTGTACTCTACATAAATTGTGACGATATGAAAAACCGTGCAATTTATTATATAAAATTATATAAAAATAACATGATAATTGTTGATACATACCAAACCTACAATTTTCGCGGCTTTCTTAAATTTCCATCTAACCAACATTCCAAATATGCAAGGAAAGACAATAGTGACCAGAGCTATTATTATCTCAACATATGGAATTACAGCGTCTGCCAAAGAGTGCCAACTACGGGTGTACAGAAATAAACACCACGGCATCATAGCCACAGCAAACAGGGTGGAAAAGGCTGTCATACTCACACTGTTAATGGAAACAAATAAAAAAAATGTTTTTATTTATTTAAATTTGTGGAGCCTGGTGTAATTTCTTTTTGTACTTTTACTGAAAAAGAGAGACTTGAGTATATCACAAATATGTGACAGGCACACCCATAGCATTTTAACCAACTTTACCTGAGAGCAATGTCTCCCTCTGTCCAATATGTCAGTATATTGGAATTGATTCCACCAGGGCAGCAGGCAATAAGAATAGTACCAATCGCTAGGCCTGGTGACAAATCGAATGCATGTGCCAGAGCAAAACCGATCAGAGGCATCAATCCAAACTGGCACACGAAACCAATAAACAGTCCAACAGGTCTAATAAAAATATACTTCAGGTCTTTCAGTGTAAGTGTACATCCCATGGCAAACATCATGACGACGAGCGCTACGGTAATGTTAATTTGGTTCCCCAGTACTAGGTTTTGGGGTGGTCCTTGCTGACATTGTCGTGGCATCGGTCCTTCACCGTTAATAGCGAATGCACTGCAGTTGATGGGCTCGGCTGAGCTCTCAGGTACAGGCGTTGTGTCCATAATGGCAGACTGTTATCGACACTGGGGGGTAAAATGTAGAACGAAACCAATTCTTAGTTAAAGTAATTCTACTTATAAATTTTTTTGTAATTTTGTTATAAATTGTAATCTACGTTTGTTGGTATAATCTGTTTCAACATATTATTTGATCTCTATGTTTAGAAAATTCAATAGAACACAATGTTAAAGTAATATAATATATTTAATCAGTGTGTCATCTTGAAATTGCATTTTTTATATTTATTTAAAACCCAGAAGTAGTTCAGTGTTTGACCCGTGCACGTACTGAATCTCAACTTCTAAAATACTGACAAATGAATCATCTAAGTGAAATTAATGTTGCATTGAAATGCTTCGGGAATTCAGTAATGGGAAATGTCAAAGATTGGTCTGAAATCCGCCGTTCCAATACAGGGTAGCAGGGGAGTCGTCACTAGTCTGCGCATGCGGCAGACGACCATAGCCAATCTCCTTTGCAGAGTCTTGGACCTTATTACCTGACTTAGGGAGCCATAGAGAGCCGCGACTAATGGGGTGTTCCCTTGCAACTACCAAGCTTAGTGATAAAAAATAATCTCTGGTAACGTGTTGTTGTTTACAAACAAGCGTCTACCCATGAGCCTTTGCGTTTTAGACGTGCATTGTTATAGCCGCCTAGGAATTTGCAACATCCCCAGGCACTTTCCTAGACACTCCAATGACCGTTGTAGACGCAATAAAGTTACACACGCACCTACGTGACATTTGATCAAAACACCGGACGCGGTGTGCCTTTGATGTTTGGCCACAAGGAACAGGGGTATTTGGACTATTCCATTGCTTTATAGGAACAAAAATCATTGCTGTGTAATACTAGAGAGAAATATAATACGAACTAAAACTGGGAATGAATATTAACAGGAAATGATGAATGTAAATTCTTTTGGTTTGTAGTTTGTTGAGATGTTGTCAATGAATTTTTCCAAATCAAATCGATACTGCGGTTGCAGGTTCATTACCTTTTTGAAATCAACGTAGATCAACCACTAAACAAATAAAGAAATCTCGGAGAACATTAGTCATGACTAGAAGATCCGCACGGAACACCAGAACCAAAAGTTTTGCTCACGATTCCGACGAGTCATCGTCCGAATCGCACGGTTTCGCTAATAAGTCGGCCATTCATAACTGGCCCATGAACCCGTTATGAAAAGCTGTATTTCACTGCATTTGATTGGGTGCGCCAAGAAGCTGGCGCTACCAATCAGCGTTGCTGTATTATAAATTTGAAGATCCGGGGGTCATCACAGATTAGGCTCTGCGCAGATTCACCTGGAGTCAAAAACAGAAGGTCTATGTGTTCGTTGACACGTTTCCAATTTTTGGTATTCCAACGTTGAAATTTGTTGCGGACAAGTGAATGAAGACTACGGAATGTTTAAATATTTGTGCAAACCGTGTTATAGTAAACTGACAAAACTGTCGAAACAGATAACATGTCGACTTGTCCGATCTGTTCTTCGCTGCAACTAACACATTTCCCTCAGAAACAGCACAGTTTTTTGATTTGATGGTCAGTAAGCTCGTTCACAGAGAAAAAGCTAGCAACACGTTGATTTCTATATTCAACCGAGCTAGCGGCACGATTTTACCAAGTATTATGTCGTTTATATTGTGAGTTCTGATTGGGTAAAGCAAATGAACTCAAGTGAATCTTATAATCGTTTGGGGGCGTGTGACATACAGTAAATCGTTGTGAAATCTGCCAAGGGTTAATGTTGATCGGCCGAATAAATAGTCCTTGGCTGGCGAAGATGCCTAAAACAGACAAAAAATTACGCTACATAACCACACTGTTCATCTTATGATATTCATTCACTGAAACGATAATTTTGATATCGTTTTAGATTCAGTGTTTTACATCTTTGAGTAGTAGTAGCATCAGTCAAAATCACTAGAGGGAAAACGTAAACACATGGACTAATAATGCTCCATTCACAAGACTGAATGAAACTGACTGACTCGTACAACTGTACACATCGCGCAGAATTCGTAAATGTCAATCTGTTTAATATTAGTGTCCATGATTTATTCTACTAATATCGGTAAAGTGACGACAAGGCGTTAGCGAAATTTGAGTCAGGACTTCTTTTTTGTTTAAAAAAATAGTCAGTTTAGTCTTTTTAACGTGATCGCGAAAACTAGCGTGGCCGCCAAAGAAACGTTTTCGCGATCACGTTAAAAAGACTTAAAACACTTATTATAATTATTTCTTTTTCTAAAACAAAAAAGAAGTCCCGACTTTGCTAGTCTACAGTGCACGCTATTTATGTCTCTAGCTTTCGGAGGTTTGATGTTGTCATAATTTTCATTATAATCGGCAGAGATATGGTACTTATGAAAGTGACACAGCGATTTCGATTTGGGTCAATGAGTCCTATGATCGACATACAACCCGAACGAGTACAATGGATCTCGTCTTTAGAAAGGCCTGAGCATGCGTAGTAGATTGAAATAACATACGTTTTGTAGTAGATTTTATAGGTGAAACATTTCTCGGCACTTCACTCGAAACATAGGCACACCATGCACATTTATTTGTGATATATGTTCTCTGAATATCACACAGACAATAATTATTGAATTAAAGTTTACTTAATCCCAGACATTTCCCATCCCTGCAGTTTTCTGGTATTAAGTGAACACGCCCAACATTGGCGCGTAGTATCCGAGTCGTATCGCCCACTCCCTTGGTCAAACACCGGCTTTGATATAATAATATAATACTAGTATACTAAAACGATGTTTGGGAATACAAATACAAGTACAATGAAACACTGTGCGATTTGTGGGATATGATTTGTTCTGTCAAAGTTACCGATTATGTAGATTGTAGAAAGTAGTAGACTGACACCATTTGCAGAGACTCATACTCGACATGATTCACTTATTGTCTGAGTAAAGTATCCAAACATGTAGTTGGAGTGTTTGATGTTACTAGAAGCAAGCGTAGAAAGTTGAATTATGTCGCTGTGTCATTTCACAAACAAAATTAAAACACGTCAAAACAACACGTCAAATCCAAAGCAAGAACTTAACAATGGTTGATATAAACGCACATTGTTGTAGGTCAAGTTACTTATCGAATCAATCAACTTACCGTTTGTCACTGGATGCTGCTGTGACGGACACCGCCCTGCTGTACAGAATAAAAACACTGCGTAATTTTTGTAGCTACATATAACAATGCATATTATTCACTTGTAAAACAACTTGTCTTCCACGTGACCCCAGTCACGTAGCTCTACCCAATGACAATGCAGTATTGATGTATGACCTGTACATTCCTTTCATGAGTACGGTTTTTATGAACTCTTTTGTGTGGATTCGTTAAAGGCAATGTCCAGCATTATCATAAGAAAGAAAAAAAGTCATTCACTACTGAACGATTGATCAACGCACAACCCCACTTTATCCCGCCAAATTCTTATCAACTGACTTGCCAAAATACACACAAAATGTTATACACGTATAGGCAATGTGAGGTAACTCGGCTAGTGTCCCGAGCTCGGCCAGCATATAGGGTTGTAATTGGGTGTCGATCTCAGTGACGCAACAGCTAGCGCTATATTACATATCACGGTAAACTCTAAAAAATGCACGGGCGGCAAAGATTGTCGATTTCAGTGACGCAGTTGTGTCATTTCCTGACAAAGTACAAGTGTGTTTTTAATTACAGATTGCCCGAGTCATATAATAAATAAAATATGGCCACAAGGATTGTCGGTTTCAGTGACGCAGTGGCGAGCGCTGCCTGTCCTCGGTCATGGCATTAAAGAAAAGCAGAGGTCTAGATATTGTTACTCCGTACACACAAGTTGATATCTACGAATGAATTCTGGCGATAAAAACAACTTGTATGTGCGACGGAACTTGAATACATGGGGTATAAACCGGGCTGTGAAGTAGACGACAAACATTCTCTTGCATGGCGTCAATTCGCCTCTATAGCATTGACAATTGATCCCATTCATTGTAGTACGTCAATCCCATTGAAGTTCTACTATAAACCCTTGTTACTGACAATTTAACAGTTAAAACATGGAGAGGTGTTGTGCGTATGAATGCCACGACGATTCGCGTAAAACCCGCAGTTGATGTTAAGTTTTAAGGCTTGAAAATTAATAAATATTGCAACGTGTCGTGTCAAAACTGAATTAGAAATACGCCAACATCACTTGAACTACAGTAATTCATTTCGCCCAACTTCTCATCTTGTTTTTCTTTTTTAAATAATGTCAAATCCTACCCATTTGTAAAAATATACCGATGTTTCTCGAGTGTCACCAAGTTGCATTGATGTTGTCATAACGATGCTATGAGGCGACGCCCTCACTGGCGGAGTCCACATGCCGTCATGACAACGCATGCAAAGTATTTAGACTATTGGTTGAACGATTAACACTGTCGTTTATAAAAATGGGGGGTTCTAGCGTATTATGTGAGAAGAGGACCGGGGGCGTATGATGACGATTGTAGTTGTAATAAATATCCGGCTATACTATATTACTGGTGTCCTTATGATTGAATGGTGCGTATAAGTGTCGAGCGATCCTAGTGTACCACTCACTGCCTTGCGAGTTACCCATTCCCCGTTACAACCACTTCCCGTATATTCAACCTGACGAACCATCCACCCATGACAACCCCTGATAGACGAAACCAGCATTGTTTACATGGTGACGAATCCACTCGACACCAAGACACAAGATTATCTTCAATCTAAGGTACGTACTATTTTATTAATTTTGATATATACTTAGTGTATGGCCTCTGATTTGCCTCATATTATTCAGACAAGATCTAGAGCTAAACTAAACGACTCATACTCCAACCCAAGAATTTGTGTCTAACATTGAAGAAAAACTTGAACTTGTTACCAGTACATTAGACGACTTGAAACAATTACACAATGTAATAGACAACCTACGTTCCTCCTCTCTTGAACAAACTCTTCACATAAAAACTTTGTCTGAAAACGAAACAAAATCTCGAGGCGCTAGTCTAGGTTCATCGTTCGCACCACCCACATTTTATGGCGACCGTGATTGTAATCCAATATCATGGTGGACCCAATTCTGTACTTTCAATCAGTGGTCGGAAGAAAAAAACGTTGCGCGCATTGCCACTATTTTTATCCGGTTTAGCATTTGATTGGCATAGGAATCTTTCACAACGAATTAAAACTACATTCACGGAACTAGAAACCGAGTTTAAAACCCATTTTCACAGTAAATCTCCCGAATGGTTTGTATCTAAATCTCTGGATAATGTAAAACAACAGATATGTCAAAGTGCCGCAGAATATGCGCGTGTTTTAACTTTAGAGATCGAGAAATCTAATGGCGACACCGACAATTTACTTATCACGTTTCTTAAAGGTTTGAGAAGCGAGTACGCTCCGTATATCATTCTAAAAAATTCCCAAATCATGGAGGAGGCTTTGGATATATGTTATGAATATGAACTTATCGCACATACCAAAGAATCTGAACAAACCGTCGCACAACTAATTCCTGGCGTACCCAGTGCTAGTATCAGGGGTAAAATCTCTTTCTCTCGGGTTTTCCACACTTGTCAGGGGGGAACTCGTCTCGTCTCTCTATCTCGTCCCCTTGAGGTACGGGATCGGGAAAGTCACTTATACTTTACAGTCAAATAAGACACACACAACGGAATACGTTTCAGCTCTCGTCTTAGTCGATCTATCGAGCACTCTATAAGACACAACGCCCTGGGGAAAAATCCCCAAGACTCTCGCAAGGCTGACCCAAGACTAGCCCAAGACTGGACTGCCTCAAGGCTCGCCCCTGGACTCTCTCGGACTGACTCGACTGCCCAAGGCTGCGTCTGTCGTGGAGTATTCGCCAAGACCAACTCAAACTCTCTTTATTCATTTTCAAAACTCTAACCAATTACAAAGCAGTAAAAAGACTCTAGGGCGTAACCTTCAATCATAAAGCCAATCACACTAAGCACTGAATACGTCATATCTTTTGATTAATCGTTCACTACATTAATAACTACGGATGTCAGAATAGCGACGGTATCTTGTAATTAGTTCCAAATCACTGAGCCAAGTTCCGTCCAAAACTTCAAATAGACCTAAACGATGACAGACGTAACACAGCAATTCAGCTAATAATCAGTTAATTAAGTCGGTTAACAGATACGCAAAAACAAATTCATGACACATCCCTTCACCCAAACTGAGATATGGCTCTCGGCATAACACGTTCATAAATCAAAGATACCGTCAGCCACTCATCGTCATAGGGTTAAATACAATACTAATAAAAGGTATAAATCAAAAAGAGTAAAACACACTAATTAAGTACAATGGTTATAAAGTCTCAAATATCAACGGTTATGAATCAAAAACAAGGGAAAGGCTACCAATCGACTCACTTTTCTCAAAACGGTTCGCTGAGGGTAACCCTTCGCTGCACTGTCTCCGTTACTAAGGTTACAAACTCTACATCAAAAGGTCAAAAACTAAGGCGTGGCGGTGTAACCATGCGATCAGCCAATCGCTGCAGTCGACAGCATGATCACGTGATTACCAGGGATGCGTCTCTCGGTTAAAGCATTGCAAAGCGGTAACTAATAAACAATGAAAAAAAAGCTATTAATCAAACTCCTGTCATATACGCTTATGAACTTCAACTGAACTCATAAGTCGTTAATCTAAACAAAAGTCATACGGCGTGGAAACAGAATGCAAAGACAATGTCGCTTTCATAACACATTACTGCTCTGGCACTAAAGACGGGAAAGGCTAAAACGATAGAAACTACTGAGTTACATAAACCTGTCAATCATGAACAAAAGCTTGCGATATCAAACAATACATATATAAGCGCACCAAACTCTCATCTCAAAAAGACATTAAAAAACGTTACAAAGGTGCTATCAACTCAAAAAGCGTCAGAAGTATTCCGGAAACAACACATAAACAAAAACAACTCTTAAAACGTCGATATCTCTGTACTCGACAAATCTCAAAACTCTGAAAAACTCGTTGGGGCATTACTTTCCCCATCATAATCCGTACTCATAAACTCATTAAAACACCATAAAACATCACACAACTCAAAACACTGTGTTGCAAATACTTGTCCACTGAAACGCGCTTAAATCGTTATAAAGGACCTCGCACGTCACTAAATATCAGTTCAAAACAAAAATCTGGGCGCTTACATAACATACAATTCGACATCACAAAAAGAAACGGTAAAAACGATAGGAAAAGCAAGCAATACATTACATTACTGAGCAATAGGGTTAGGGTTCTGGAAAAGAGTTCAACGTCCTTGAGTTACACAGTGTCAGTTACAGTGTCCAGCGAGCGGTTCTCTAAGCAATACACAGATAGCTAAAGTCAAAGTCTATAAGCGTCTCCTCTTGTCATCGCGTTAGTCCGGGTCGTTCTTTCATCTTCTTGTCTTTAATGTCGCTCAATTCTTAATTATACAGTCCTATCCGGTACTGGTCCTTCCGAAGGGGTTCTGAAATCTTCATCTCTTCAGCGTCGTACATCGGTGTCGTTCGGGTAAAGTCGTTAGTCGTCAAACGCAGTTTCCGAGTCGTCTCTGCCATCGCTGCTAGTTAGTTCGGTTCACAAGAAAGACACACCTTCGCCATTTCACTTCTCTTCACAGGATGTCAATGTGCGTAAGACGCAATGCCCAGGGTTCTCACACCACGTATCAGGGGGAAAATCTCTTTCTCTCGGGTTTTCCACACTTGTCAGGGGGGAACTCGTCTCGTCTCTCTATCTCGTCCCCTTGAGGTACGGGATCGGGAAAGTCACTTATACTTTACAGTCAAATAAGACACACACAACGGAATACGTTTCAGCTCTCGTCTTAGTCGATCTATCGAGCACTCTATAAGACACAACGCCCTGGGGAAAAATCCCCAAGACTCTCGCAAGGCTGACCCAAGACTAGCCCAAGACTGGACTGCCTCAAGGCTCGCCCCTGGACTCTCTCGGACTGACTCGACTGCCCAAGGCTGCGTCTGTCGTGGAGTATTCGCCAAGACCAACTCAAACTCTCTTTATTCATTTTCAAAACTCTAACCAACTACAAAGCAGTAAAAAGACTCTAGGGCGTAACCTTCAATCATAAAGCCAATCACACTAAGCACTGAATACGTCATATCTTTTGATTAATCGTTCACTACATTAATAACTACGGATGTCAGAATAGCGACGGTATCTTGTAATTAGTTCCAAATCACTGAGCCAAGTTCCGTCCAAAACTTCAAATAGACCTAAACGATGACAGACGTAACACAGCAATTCAGCTAATAATCAGTTAATTAAGTCGGTTAACAGATACGCAAAAACAAATTCATGACACTAGCGCTAATAATCTGACCACCCACACACTTTCGACGAAACTGGATAAATTACAATTACAAATGGGAGAAATCACAAAACATTTATCAGAGCTTCAGATGAGTAAAGACGAACAAAACATTACTGACAGTATAAACCACATACATTCTCAGAGTACATCACACTCGCGCACACCGCAACATGATCGACATCACTCTGACTTGACAAAATCCGTTCCGAGGTTTTCACAAAATGGTGATGGATATGCCCAAGGAAGGAGTAATGGTACATTTTCTAGCCACCGTAAACCTTTGTACTGCTCAAATTGCCAAATGGTGGGTGACGCTACAGAGAAATGCATGCATAGATCTAGCAAATATTGTGATTTTTGCAACAGACCAGGTCACGACAATTCTGAATGTTGGTCTCGGCCTTCGCACTATAAACGACAGTGTTAATCGTTCAACCAATAGTCTAAATACTTTGCATGCGTTGTCATGACGGCATGTGGACTCCGCCAGTGAGAGCGTCGCCCCATAGCATCGTCATGACAACATCAATGCAACTTGGTGACACTGTCCTGTTCAACAAAAGATGAAAATGACCCCATTTTCGGACCGTGGCAACGTATGGTAAAATATACAAACAGTAGGAAGTGCATAAAATGAAATATATGCAATAGGAATTGTACAGAATCAGATACAGACAACAAGAAATATATGAAAACAAATAAATACAGATAGAAGAAAATATAAAAACAAAATTGATGATTAAATGAATAGGATGATTATAATGTGGAGGTAATGAAAGAGTCTGGACCGCGAGTCTTTCAGATGAGTTGGGACCGCGAGTCTTTCAGATATGCCGGGACCGCGAGTCTTTCAGATGAGTCTGGACTGCGAATGTTTTTAATGCGCCTGGACCGCGAGTCTTTCACTCGAGGAAAATTTCAATTAGCATGATCAATTAGTCAAAATAAAATCTAAATAATACATTAAAATAACAATGCATAATATACATAACAATTTTATATATATATGAAAATAGCAATGCATAATATACATAACAATTTTATATATATATATATATATAAAAAATTGTTATGTATATTATGCATTGCTATTTTCATATATTATTTAGATTTTATTTTGACTAATTGATCATGCTAATTGAAATTTTCCTCGAGTGAAAGACTCGCGGTCCCAACTCATCTGAAAGACTCGCGGAAAGTCGGAAAACCGGTAAGGATAGGGGACGTGGCTACAACACAAGAAATTTACTCGAATATGATTTATTATTTTAGACGGCTATTCAACGTCTGTGGAAACCAGAAAGAAAACTATAAATCAATGTAAACAATATTAGTAGTCTGATTTTTGAATGCAAGCACGCAGCGAGTGTGTGGTTTTGTGTGGTGGGTTTTGACGAAATGAGTACTGTATCACACTCTCTACTACTCAGATTGTACATAGTTTTCCCACCCCGTATATGCGCTTTCAAAGCGAGCGTCACTTTCGGATAAAGCGATATGGCGGAGACATCATTTTTATTAATGACGTCATTAACCAACGCCCCTTAGAGGCGAAATGACGCCATGCAAAGAGAACGTTTGTCGTCTACTTCACAGCTTGTTTTATACCCGATATATATGGCTTTCAACGGCACACAAGTTGATTTTATCGCCAGAATTCATTCATAGATCTTACATTTTATGTACGGAGCAACAAATACCAGACCTCTGCTTTCCCGTAAGCTCGAACATAAACAAAATTCTAAAATAGTGACAGAAAACTAAAATTCAATCTTTAAATACAGCCAAACTATAACTTTTTGAATGGAAATATTTAATCAGAATTGTAAATGAATATATGTACTTTGCATTATGTGTGCTATAAATTGTAGAAGGTTATGTTGAATGATCGATGGAATGAGATTTTAAAGTGACTTAGCGACTCGTCATTTTGGAGTTGTTTTTCCCAGGTAACTAGATAATAACCATGATGCTCGGCTTCATTTTATATTTTGCTATTCCCTCTGTTATGAACGCTATAATTCTAATAGTTTTTAATGTAGAATATCTGTGAACATATTCCGCCACTACTGCAGGAGTACACAACGGTGTTGGTTGGTTCAGTAAGAATTGTGCAGCATGGAGCTTCAATGTAATACTTAGTAACCGTGGTAACAGCTAAGCTGATGGCAGTGAATGACTTGTTTGTTCATGGTACTATAATGCTTGACATTGTCTTTAAAAGTGTACTTCATATTCACGGCAATCAAACACGTGTCCCTAAATGTAATTCAACGTTAGTATCAAAGCCTAGAAAAATACCGTGCATTGATCTGCGAAATAAGAAAAAGTTAAAATAACTTTACGATGCGACAATTCGGGTTATGTGCTTTCATAAAATTGGTTGCCCATGAGTGTGAGCAATGCTAAAATAAGCGAGCTTTTATCTTAGTTTAGAAGACGTGGACATGGATAATGTGATTACGTTAAATATCGTTAAGTTGTCTGTGATTGGTTAAAAGTCTGAAGAGAAAACATTAAACTAGTTTCCGAATCATGAACTTCAATACAAAAATGTACACCGTTGTGTGACGTAATGCATCTGGTGAAGTCAATGTCGTTAAAATCAACCACTGTGTTTGGTTGCATAGTCGTTCGTCATCAACAATATAGTAACATTTCTCAAAATCGTTAGCGTCATTGACAGACGACTACAGATACGCGATATCGACGATTAGAAAGACCTTTGAGTCACAATCAGCTGGTCACAATGTACTGGTATGTACTAGTATTCTAGTCACGTTTTAGTAATTCAAAATGACCGTCAGAATACGGTCCAGTTCAAGATATGGAAAAACTGTCATGAATTTGTTTTCGCGTATCTGTTAACCGACTTAATTAGTTGATTATTAGCTGAATTGCTGTGTTATGTCTGTTATCGTTTAGGCCTATTTGAAGTTTTGGACGGAACTTGGCTCAGTGATTTGGAACTAATTACGAGATATCCGTCGCGATTCTGACAGTTGGTATTCCATAGTTATTAATGTAGTGAACGATTAATCAAAAGATATGACGTATTCAGTACTTAGTGTGATTGGCTTTATGATTGAAGGTTACGCCCTAGAGTCTTTTTACTGCTTTGTAATTGGTTAGAGTTGTGAAAATGAATAAAGAGAGTTTGAGTTGGTCTTGGGGAGCACAGCACGATAGACGCAGTAGAGAGAGAGAGCAGTCCTGGGCAGTCGAGAGTCCAGTCCAGGGGCGAGCCTTGAGGCAGTCCAGTCTTGGGCGAGTCTTGGTTCAGCCTTGTGAGATTCTTGGGGACTTTTCCCCCAGGACGCTGTGTCTTATAGAGTGCTCGATTGACCGACTAAGACGAGAGCTGAAACGTATTTCGTTGTGTGTGCCTTATTTGACTGTAAAGTTAAAGTGACTTTCCCGATCCCGTACCTCAAGGGGACGAGATAGAGAGACGAGACGAGTTTCCCCCTGACAGTGTGGAGAACCCCAGAGAGAAGAGATTTACCCCTGATAAAACTATAAAGTCATTTTTGTTTCCACAGAAACGTGTTCGATTTAATGGCTATTTTTCTTTTACATTTTTATAATAAAACCTCAGACTATAGTAGATAAAACTAATTTGTAGCGTCGCCATTTTGTATGTTGCTTCACAAATTATGCGTAGCGAGACAGCTCATTTATGATAAAGTATATTAAAAATGTTGTTCAATTATAAGGCAGTTGTTTTCTGGCAACTGACTGAAAATAGTTCCATTTTGAATAGTGTTTTGGGTCATTTTGATCAGCGACGATACACGAATCTATCAAATCTTTTATATGTGTAAAATTGGAACTTGATCAGACTAGGCGTGTGTAAGTTTAATGGATACGGACGGACACACGGACTCAATCCACAAGTCCCTGTTTTAGGACTACGTTAATTATCAAAATTTCGAAGTCGGTATGACCAAGTTCTTCGCAGGATTTTTTTTATTTAGGCGCTACCGTCGCGAATACTCGTCCCATAACCTGTTGACTTAAATAGTCGACCCCAAATCTGAGATATTTTTTTAGATACTGTAATCTGGGATGTTGCTGACTATCCATGAGTGTCGTAGGGATTGATGAGATATTATCAAAATACAGGGTCTGATGAACTACCCGAGTAGTTCCAGCTTAGTCATGTATTTTATGTTCCACATTTTGGATTCATATTGTGAACACCACACGCACACGCAATAATGAAAGACAATTGGACCCGACACAGTGACAATAATGTGCATTACATTTACATGCAGTCATTAGAATAAAATACATTTTCTCGGACTAAATATTTCATCGTAACATTGTTTGTAACAACACACTATTTATATTGTTCCAAACTTAACATTAGATGGTTTCAAACAGCATCTCATCAAAACACCATAACAAAACAATTATAATGAATACATCATTGAAATACACAATTAGTAAATCTTACCATCTGACATTATAAATGCTTTTATAGACAAATGATTAAATAAAGATAAATGTCGCAAGCTGGGAATAGTGAGTACAACTTCTGCGTGAGTCGCACACGATTAATAAAGCGCGGTAGTCGTCGCGCTGCGCATGTTCGACATCTGTGTTGATAAACATTGATTTTCCCACAATCCAATGCGCTATTCAAATGAATCACAAGTATGAGGTTTGACCTGGGCGCGACTTGCACTGATTACCGCCGGTGACTCCTTCAATACCTTCCAATCACATGAAAATCACCTAATCAAAGCTCGGAAACGTGTCAGTTCGTACTCATTGATCTGCTCAACAGTCAAAGTCGCCATCTTTGTTTATATGAGACCCATGCGCAGCGTGACGACTACCGCGCTTTAACTTAATTGTTGTTACACATCATTGCTCATGAAATTTTGTTACATATTCAGTTAAATAAACCTTGTGTTTCCTCTTATACCCGAGCTTGACAGAATATATATATATTTTGACAATGATAAATATTTGATAACTGAGAGGCACAGATTTGTAACATAACATAACATAGAATTGCTACTTTTAACACAAATACTGCTTTATATAATAGTTGGTTTTAGTTTTGATTGGTGCCTTATAATGTTGTACCAGTATAATATAATCATATATACGTAAAGCTTGATACGTGTATATTATATATACGTAACGCGCGTTACATATATATTATATATACTTAACGCTTGATACTTGTGTATCATACATACGCTACGCTTGATACTTGTGTATTATATATACGTAACGATTGATACTTGTGCATCATAAAAGTAACGATTGATACTTGTGTATCATATATAAGTGACGCTTGTTACATGTATATTATATATACGTAACGCTTGATACTTGAGTATCGTATATAAGTAACGCTTGTTACGTGTATATTATATATACGTAACGATTGATACGTGTGTATCATATATACGTAACGCTTGATAGGTGTATATTATTAATAAGTAACGCTTGATACCAATTTCTGGATTAATTTCGTATGCTTGACTATACTAATAATACAATCTAGACATACATACCAGTTACAGGTGTTTTTATAAACATTGAAACAATGAACAGTGTCCAACATGTACCCAACTGCAACCCTATCGTTCTACCATGTCGTGCCGCACAAGAAAAAAAACCCCACAAGAATAGAAATAAGCATGAGGTGAACTTAAACCTCTTCAGTTTGAATTACAAGTTCTAAACCCGATAACAGCCAGATTTTGGAATCATCAGTCCGCTCCGGGGAAAGAAAACCCTTGAAAAACTAATAAAAGAGACACTACCTGCAATTCAATTTCAATTTCAAAGTAAATAGTATAATTATTAAAAACCATCCTAGCTAAACCAAATGTTCCCAGATATTTTATTGCATGCGTTAGAATACATACTTTTGTAAAGGTGTTATATATCTCCTGATCCCCGAGTGTATTGATATGTAAAAAAGTAGTGCTGCTTGTGAAATTGACAATGCCAGAATAAACAAAAGGTTAAACGTGTGAAAGTTCTCTGGTTTCTTTGATATTTCGTGTGTTGCCGAGTCAACACCTCACAGGCTAATGACTGGAGGGAATAATGAAGGCAGATCAGAGTATTACCAATGCGACACTCTTACATCTGCTTCACCTTCAAAAACTGATATTAGGCACTGTCTCTCGACAATAAGATTCAAAGATGTTCAAGATATAGCAATTCAACCTCTAGCGCTTTTTAATCTTGTGAGGTCTGACTTCTCAGTCAAGCACCAGATGATTACTTAGTACTGGAGTTCTGAAGCTCTGGATTTCGCTGGTGTCTGTTTTGGCGTTTTCTGTTCCATCGGTAGACGGTAGGGTTTGGCAATTACCAATGGACGAACGAATCAGATTACCGATGCAACAGAAAACGCCAAAAACGGACACCAGCGAAATCCAGAGCTACAGAACTGCAGCTAATTGCTTAGCAACATTCTCAGGTCTCTAATAGGCATCACTGTTGTGCACCTCAAAATTAGGCTAACATGTAATATCTCAGCGCACAGTGTGCCATAACTGGGATGATTGTTCCAGGAGTGTACACTTAAAGAAGAAACCATGCAAGTTGCTAGATGAGCATTTCTAGTTAATTCTTATACTGTTTCCCCAAAGGAGAGCAATGTGTTCCGACCCCGCTCGATAAACTATGCACTACTAGTCAGACCATAATACTGTAGTCAATCCAATACACTGCATACTGCTTTGTCCCAATTCACTACCCACAGGGTAATCTCAGTCACAAATAAAAAACAAAACATTACTGATGGATATTTTGTGATTTGGAATTAAGACCGGTCAGTGATAAGATTGAGCTCAAGGCTTCGAGTAATCCTTCAGCTCTGAGCCCAGACTATTTATACAAACATTTTGAACTGAGCAGTATGCCTAGGTTGTATAGTGTACGGAATAACATAAAAAATAAGCCATGTTACCGCACACAATAATATCACGTAATTGCGACGGGATACCTCTACACACGAATAAATATTACGTAGACGTCGCCGTATGCCACCCACGCACGATGATAATACGTTATTAACCTCCCTCGCCACCCGTCACTGCACACAGCAATAAGAATATGTGACCATTTCAATGTCTTACTATTTCTTTGATGTTGTCTACTACCTCCGACTATTCCTTCGAGTCCGCGAGTTCATTATTTTCTGGATTGATAGAACGATCACTTGTAGCTTTTTTGTAGACCCAGTATGCAATCACCAAGACAACGGATTCTAGAAACACGAAGATTGAGTACAAGACAGGGACGGCCAACATTTCAATGGCCGAAGAGAATCCCTGCAATGCCTGGAAGTTGAGGATGGTTATTGCTAGGATACCATTCTGGACACCAGTTTCAAATGCGATGGTACGACACTGCTTGTGGGGACGTCTTAGTAACCATGGCAACAGGTATCCAAAGGCAAGAGCACATAGAGGATAAATCACTGACACCGCATATGCTCGCCATCCAGACTGGTAAATGAGCGGAAAAGCAAGAAGAGTAAGCACGAATAAAACGACCATGGCAATCAATGTCGCGAAGCTACAAACCTGTTGTGATGAAAAAAATGAATTAATTAGAACCAGAGTAAATTGCAGAAAAAGTGTAATCCAAATAAATTGTTACAGAAAAATTATATAAAATATTATTTTATAATTGTATTATATATTATTTGATACATACCAGGCCTACTATTTTAGCGGCTTTCTCAAATTTCCATCTTATCAGCATCCCAAATATGCATGGAAAGACAATAGTGACCAGAGCTATTATTATCTGAACATATGGAATTATAGCATCCGCCACAGCGTACCAACTACGGGTGTACAGAAATAAACACCACGGCATCATAACCACAGCAAACAGGGTGGAAAAGGCTGTCATACTCACACTGTTAATAGATACAAATGAATTAAGTTACTCAGACTATAAACAGTTGTCGATATAGTTGACTAGAAAACGATTTTGTTATTATTTCACTGAGTCTCTGGGGATGGCCTGACGTAAATCCTGATTGAACAATCTATATGAACAGTACGGCTGCCATGATTGTGGTGACAAACCTAACCGATGACTGAAACATTTTAACCAACTTTACCTGAGAGCAATGTCTGCTTCTGTCCAATATGTCAGTATATTTGAATTGATTCCACCAGGGCAGCAGGCAATAACGATAGTACCAACCGCTAGGCCTGGTGACAAATCGAATGCATGTGCCAGAGCAAAACCGATCAGAGGCATCAATCCAAACTGACACAAGAAACCAATAAAGAGTCCAACAGGTCTAATAAAAATATACTTCAGGTCTTTCAGCGTAAGTGTACATCCCATTGCAAACATCATGATGACGAGCGCTATGGTCATATTTATTTGGTTTCCAAGAATAAGATTTTGTGGTGGTCCTTGCGGTGACATCGCACTGATGTTGGTGGGCTCGACTGAGCTGTCGGGTACTACCGTTGTGTCCATAATGTTGAGCCAAGAAGACAGTTCTTACTGCATGGTAAAATAATTGAAGACATCAAATACTAGTAATTCATCTACATGAGTTATCTTCTAAAGTGGTGCGATATAACGGGTCATATGTGTTATAATTTTTTGGAAGTGTTAAGTTGGAGATGGAATATGAACAAAAAATATATTGTGGGATTAATATTTATTATAAGCTACAACTCTTGCGTTAAAAGGACATATGTTTCAAGTTCATGATAAATCAAATGATTTTATCAATATACAGTATCAAACAAAAATATTAAACAATACACGTTCTTGTCAATGTTCGTGAATGGGAAAGGTTATCTCTCAGATGACGAATTGTTAATGGTAGTTTTGTATGATTATTGTTACGACATATACATTGTAATATCAAAATAATCATTATTTTCAAACGGTTCCGATTTATTTGATAGAGTCTGACTTAGCCAATGCGGAAAACCCATTGAAGTGAATATTTCTTGTTGAAAGTAGACAATCACAAAGTTATTATGAAACCCGTGTGCAGAACCTTGACGACGACTTTATGATCTTCATTTTACAAAAACAAAATGGCGTCCATTGCAATGACATAACTTTGCTTGATTTTTGTAGGGATGTCGAAGTGTCTTCCAAACATCTTTTGAGTTTTAAATATGTTTGAAAAAAAGAACAACGAACCCAATTTAGTCATCAAAAGTCTAAGAAATCATTGACAGACAATCAACTAATACACTTCAAGTTCACAAAATAAATGACGGACGAATAATGAAACAACACAACTAACAAATCGATAAGGGAAAGATACATGGCCTCATGATATGTGCAACGAAAACATAAAACAGAAATCCAAATCCAAAATTAAAGTAGTCGAAAACATAATATCACAAGAATATCACTGCACCAACGACGTACGTATTGCTGCAGCAATATTAAATCACTGTGTTGTTTGATGCTGATAAATTCAAATAAGTTGTTCATATGAGTACAGTGGTTAAACAATAATTACAATAATATCGTCATTATATAGTTTTAATAACATTATTATTTTACACATTTAGACTTTAACTCGAAAGGCTTCTTTACTTTGTTTTTGAGAGTTAGTTGTGTACCGCTGGTGACTCCGCTGGTTATGGACTGATTTCTCGTTATCCGCGCATTTTCACAAGCCCAAATATCTCTCAATAGACTCTATATAGTGAGTTCTAACAACATTACGAAGGCTAAATACCACTATTTATCAAAATAAAAACACTTACTATCTGTCGACAATTAAGGCTATTAGGAAAAGGCGTTATGGTGATATTTTCTAAAAATAACATTAATTATTCGTTAAAAATCCGACAAATATACGCATGTAGAAGTTTCATCCAGTCACTACAGTCCCGACAAATTGGGTTACCCGAGGTGAACTACGTACCCCCAAACTGTTTTTCATATAACCTATTGTTTATGTTGCTTGGTATTTGTGATAAGTCTAAACGTGATGCACTTTTACTACTGTATTCTATTATATTGTATTGTGTATTTTATTCTATTGTATTCTCTATTGTATTGTATTGCATTGTATTGTAAGTTGGAGTGATGACCCCCTAAAAACAAGCAGAGTTATTTACGATGTGTATGTTAAACGCGCAGTGACCACACGCCATTATTTTCTTTAACACAAAATAAAAAATAAAACAACAGATCAAATGGCCTTAGTAGAGCAAGGGTTGAAGTGCGCAACGAAGACAGACTATCATTAAAACAACTCGGCGTACAAAAGGTGCATACATGGTGGAGACAAAAATGCGTTTTACTCCACCTAAAAGACCCAATCGATATTTGTTATCATTTACTTGATTTCAGCACGTTCGTTTCATACACTCATTTAGCAGTTACTGTAATGCAATTATTTGTTCACATTTAAACCCTACAAGTACTATGAATTGAAATATCTATAATCACATGTACCGAGATCTAATGCCATTGCCAACACTGTACTCTCATTGTTATTGATCGTGCGCTGTGTTCACGTACTACTACAATCGGTTGCTATGACAACGTGAAACAACATAAGTTAAGTAAAGACCAACTGATTTAGTCTGCCCAGATCTTTCCACAAACTTTCATATTTTTTGAGGTAATTACATGTCGTTTTAAAGTAATAACAAACCTACGAAAATGTGAAGTGCTGTAGTGATAATTTTTGTTTTTTGTAATTTTCGGAAAATGTTACGACTTGTAGGGAAATCACGTACTTGGTAAACAACCTAGTAGTAGGGCTTTACTAAGCTCGGTTGGCTCGGTTTCTGCGTGCATGTGCAAAAGTAGAGAGAGAGAGAGGCTCAGTCAGTGAGTTATTGAGACTTACAACAATATATATTTGAAAACTGGCAGTTATCTAAGATGATTACGTAATGACTTAACCGTATTTATAACTTACCTGGTATCTGTACTGGTTTATTTGCGTAGCCACACTGCACAACGTGTGTACACTTTGGTTCGGTAGCTGCGCGTACTAATAACAGAATACAATAAACTAAAACTATATATACGAACTTACCCACAGGTCAGGGCCGAATTACAATACCGCAGTGCTAAACGTGAGACTCTGCATTTAGTTGTCAATGCCCTGGTATTACACGTGACGTGAGAAGAAAATTTTATATATCGGGTTAGTAATCCGTTTAATACATGGATATCGCAGATTGAAATTGAGTGCATATTTATGGTAGATGGGAACCGTTTGTTAACAAATTACGCCTAGGAGACTAAGTTCAAGTACGTAACTATCCGCGTAGGAACTACTTTCACGTATAGTTATTCGATATTTACAATCCGTGGTCAGTTGCTATAGGTACCACCTGTAAGTGGAAATCGTTCTAATGTAATTAAACACTTGTTTTGATATCAGGTGAATATGTAAGCACGGCAGTTTTGTTGACATATACTGGGCTAGACGTGTCTTTCTATACCTTGTCTTGACCTTGTGTTGACCTTGTGTTGACATTGTGTTGACCTTGTCTTGACACTTATGGTTATGGTTATAGTTAATGTATGTCGCCAAATTATTCCGACACTGAACATTAACAACAATATATATGCGACAACACTGCCGTACGATAACTTATATTTTATATATGTCGTGTTCACATGAAGCTGGGTGCTGGTGTTTACAAATTACGTAGATTCTTTTGTATATACATGTTAATAACATCAATTCGATAGAAACCATATGAATGAGCCTTACTAAATTCTAGTGCAAGTTGTCGCTGTTGTAGCACAAGTGTTAACATCCTGTATATATTCACCCAGTTTAACCAAAAGACTCTTGCAATAGGTACGTGTTACAAATTGCACACTGGCATTCTGGTTTGAACTACATGTATTTGCAATACAAATCAATAGCATATCTGACCCAACATGTTTAGTGGGGGAGTTCGTTTTTCTCCGATATTATCGTTAATAATGTCTAAAAATGTTAGACAGGTCTGCCTGGGCAACTATTGGGACAGTTGGTTTTTCTCCGATATTATCGTCTAATAATGTCTAGGCTAGAGATTTCTCTTTAGGCAACTATTAGGACAGTTGGTTTTTCTCCGATATTATCGTTAATAATGTCTAAAAATGGCTAAGTTAGACAGGTCTGTTTTGGCAACTATTGGAACAGTTCGTTTTTTCCGATAGATCGATAATTTCAATATTATTGTCTAATAATGTCTAAAAATGTCTAAGTTAGACATCTTTCTTTAAGCAACTATTGGGACAGTTCGTTTTTCTCCGATATTATTTATCATCTGACATTATTTGCCTATATAATTCTATACAATTCTCAAGCAATGGCCATTGTAGCTGTTTTTAATGTATCAAATCACAGACTGCTTTGACCTTGCTAGTTTGTACAAGCCAGGGTTTTGAAACCATCCCGATATGCATATACTATAATTGATGAACAACTAAAGTTGTATTGGTGTATGTATTGATTTTAGATATTCTGATGGTATTTGCCAAAACTTAAAAAAAACACAAACACATACGTGATGCAAAACCAGTCAAATAAACCTATAAGTATCATTCAGAAGTGTACTTCAATAAACTGTACTGCAGCTATTAGATCTGAATGCAGTTATTAGTTGTTGATGTGTTTGATTTATAGTGCTTGCATGTGTACACAAAATGCTGTGATCTACCCTATTCTTCCGAGTAGAGTATTGTTAAAGTAGACCCCTCACGTTGGCTGTACCTAGATCGATTACCATACCCCAAACACCCCCGCAGCTGGCGAATCGTAACTCTCGGACGTTGACAGTGAAATTGAAATGTTGAATTTATTCAATTTACAGATATTCATAAATACGTACCAACCAATAATTTGCTGACTGTTCACAAACACGTACAGCGACGAAATGTCTGCCGTTCACAAACACGTACAGCGACGAAATGTCTGCCGTTAACAAACACGTACAGCGACGAAATGTCTGCCGTTCACAAACACGTACAGCGACGGAATGTCTGCCGTTCACACACACTTACAGCGACGAAATGTCTGCCGTTCACAAACACGTACAGCGACGAAATGTCTGCTGTTCACAAACACGTACAGCGACGAAATGTCTGCCGTTCACAAACACGTACAGCGACGGAATGTCTGCCGTTCACACACACTTACAGCGACGGAATGTCTGCCGTTCACAAACACGTACAGTGACGGAATGTCTGCCGTTCACACACACGTACAGTGACGGAATGTCTGCCGTTCACAAACACGTACAATGGCGGAATGTCTGCCGTTAACAAACACGTACAGCGACGAAATGTCTGCTGTTCACAAACACGTACAGCGACGAAATGTCTGCCGTTCACAAACGCGTACAGCGACGGAATGTCTGCCGTTCACACACACTTACAGCGACGGAATGTCTGCCGTTCACAAACACGTACAGTGACGGAATGTCTGCCGTTCACAAACACGTACAATGACGGAATGTCTGCCGTTCACAAACACGTACGGCGACGAAATGTCTGCCGTTTACAAACACGTACAGCGACGAAATGTCTGCCGTTCACAAACACGTACAGCGACGAAATGTCTGCCGTTCACACACACGTACAGCGACGGAATCTCTGTCGTTCACATACACCTACAGTGACGGAATATATGTCATTCTCAAACGTACAGGGTCGATCGAATGTCTGTCTGACACCGTCACTGATGTCTGATGCATTTTTCTGATGACAAGAAAATTCATTTGTACCGATTGATTGTACACCGTTGTATCTAGTATTACTATTTACTGATATAGTTTTATATACCCAAAATGTATATTTTCTGTCATCGAACAAACGTAGTAACATTAAACCAAAGCCTTTTGTCTGAGGAAAACATATCTTCTAACGAACGTATGCCAAACTAAGCGAAATATAATCGACCCAAAACAAAATAGTATTATTAAGCGCATCACGTCAGACGGACACATTGGCTTTTAAGGGACAGTCCCTCTATATAGTAATGTAAAAAAACACACAAATAAAACACATACTTGAATTAATCATTAAAGGTAGTGAAAAACAAATCCGTGAATTATATTGGTTACGCATAAATATTTTAAATCTAGGTGATTACATGTACAAAATTTAATATGGTAAATCTAGGTGATTACATGTACAAATATGGTAAATCCAGTTGATTACATGTACAAATATAGTATATCCAGGTGATTACATGTACAAATATGGTATATCTAGGTGATTGCATGTACAAATATGGTAAATCCACGTGATTACATGTACAAATATGATATCCAGGTGATTACATGTACAAATATGGTAAATCTAGGTGATTACATGTACAAATATGGTATATCTAGTCGGTGGTCTTATGTAAAAATGTGGTAAACCTAGTTGGTCACATGACTAATAATATGATATTGACGTCAGAGTCCCTCAGGCTGAAAAATTGAATATATATTAATACAGATTCTTTGTAAAACAGGGTTACACGAATCCCTTCACCCAAAGTGTCATTGTCAGGAACATTCATCGTTAGATTTCAACCCAATTGTTTGTTTTCAGTTGCACAACGTTGGTTTTTAATTTATTTATATGCAGTCACAGATTTGATTTGATCGATTAGTAATTTGTAATGAGCAAAAATATTGAGTTTTGTGTTCACAATGTGTGTCAATATGCACTGTAACAAATGCTCCAGAAGGAACTATTTTACCAGTTCTTTGTGATAGACAATACCAATGAGATCGAATTTATGACTAAATAATCGGCAGTAGTAACGATACAGCTGCAGGTTATTCCGGTATAGACTGTGTATGACCCCTTTCATATTGTGTAAGTGCATAATGAGTCGCGACGCCACTGGGCAGTTGCCCTAACGGAAAAAATGTTTTAGGGCTTCCCAAATCAAGCTGAAACCTTTGTGTCAGCAAAATTTCCTCTCAAAATGCAGGAAATAGTGTTTAAGTCTATATTTTGACATTTTTAAGGGGGCATGCCCTCGGGCCCCCTAGTAAGGTCACGTCTTAGGCGCAAAGTTAGTGAGCAGATCTCAACCCTATACAAAATTGCGTGTCCTGCCTCTGCATAAGCATTCAATATATTATATATGTCATAGAGCTAATAGACCATTTTCTGTTGACTGCGTTATGCGTGAAATCGAACGAAAAACAGGACAAACAAAGGTCATAGCATCGTAATGGCTTCCGAACATCGCGTGGTGTTCATCAAACGCAATATTTTGGATATTTCCACGCATAATAATGTGCTGTCCACATTTTATGATGATCAATTTTGATGAAGTAAAGAAATCTCACTGCAACATTTCCCTCTCAAGGGTCGCATTAGGAAATTGAGCTATGAGAAAAAAAGAAACATAAATGCAAAATCAAATCGTTCGATCTTTGTGACAGACGTTCGGTCACGCAATATGCGAGATCTCGAGGTGAACGGACTATCACATATTTGTTACAGTAAAACACATGAAATGCATGGCTTTTATAGTCAACCGGATTTTTGTAATTGAAGGATGTTTCATCTACCTCTTCTCAAATGACCAATAGTGTAGACCATTTCTATACATGTTTATTCAACAATTCTCCCCTGAGGCATTGCGAGGTCATATGTCAGAACTGCTGTATAACCAGAAAATAAGAGCGTCACATATTCATGGATGACGAGTTTTTGAATATTAGATTAGAAAATTCAACTTTGTTACCAATCGTTTTCATTTACAGTTCCAATTAGGATTCAATAAAGGTTACTATGAATTAATAGTTTTGTAATTTTCATGGAATAAAATGTGTGTAGATATAGTTATATGAGTTTGTAATACAAAATAATGTAATAATTAGCTAATAATTGTTATTACTTTATGACTAATTTATTCACAAACCTGTGATTATGATATGCTTAGCGTCTCATTAGTATGCATCAGCATGTACAATAGTCCCTCTATCGAGAGGGATAGAGGGACTGTGAGGCGGGTTAATTTTATTTCGAGTTACAAAAAAGGTGAAATCAAAGAAAGCTTAGAAAGAACTCCCATGTGCTGAGAGTATTGGAGACACATTAAATATAATTTGAAATTACTTAGCTGAAAACTAATTATGCAAATCAGAAAATTAACATGAACAGATTTGATTGTAAAACTAATGAGGTCTGCGCAATGTAACAAAAACTCTATGTACCAAGTTTAATTGAAATGTGATTAGAACCAAAAAGTTATGAATTATTATGCTAATTAGGGAAATAATATGAACAGAGTTTTACCCCAAACTAATTAGGTTTGTACATTGTCCTAGAGCATCTTTGTACTAAGTTTCATTAAAATTGAAATTAGTACTTTAGATATCAGTGTGAAAGCTTAAAATTGGTTAATTATGCAAATTGGGTAATTAATATGTACAGATTTTAACCCACAATTATCCAGGTCTGTCTATTGTCCTACAGCATCCATGTATAAACATTCATTGATATGTGATGATTAGTACCTGAGATATCAGTGTGAAAGTTGGAAATTGGTTAATTATGCAAATTAGGTAATTAATATGCACAAATATTTACCAAAAACTAATTGGGTCTCTGCATAATTCTAGATTCATTGAAATGTGATGATTAGTACTTTAGATATCAGTAGAAAAGCTGAAAATTAATTATGCAAATTAGGTAATTAATATGCACAATTATTTACCCTGAAACTAATCAGGTCTCTGCATAGTCCTAAAGGATCTATGTACCAAGTTTCATTGAAATGCGATGATTAGTACTTGAGATACCTGTGGAAAAGCTGAAAATTAACTAATTATGCAAATTAGGTGATTAATATGCACAAATATTTATCCGAAACAATCAATCTCTGCATAGTCCTTGAGAATGTAAGTACCAAGTTTCATTGAAATGTAATGCTCACTACTTATATCAAAAGCTGAAAATTAATTAATTATGTAAATTAGGTAATTATATGTACTGATATTACCATAAAAAATTATCAGGTCTGTGCAGTGTCATATGACATCTATGTACCAAGTTTCATTGAAATGTGATGATTACTACTTGAGATATCAGTGGAAAAACCGAAAATTGACTAATCATTATGCAAATTAGGTAATTAGTATCCACGGATTATTACCAAAAACTAATCAAAACCTAGCATTAGTTCAGAGCATCTATGTACCAAGTTTCATCAAAATCCAATGAGTGGTTGTTTAGATATCAGTGGAACAGTCATGGAACCACTAAAAAATAGCTAATTATCATGTAAATTAGGTAATTAATATGCACGGATTATTACCAAAAACTAATCAAAACCTAGCATTAGTTCAGAGCATCTATGTACCAAGTTTCATCAAAATCCAATGAGTGGTTGTTTAGATATCAGTGGAACAGTCATGGAACCACTAAAAAATAGCTAATTATCATGCAAATTAGTTAATTAATATGCACGGATTTTTACCAAAAACTAATCAAATCTGCGCATATGTTCAGAGCATCTATGTACCAAGTTTCATCAAAATCCAATGAGTGGTTCTTTAGATATCAGTGGAACAGTCATAGAGCAGCTAAAAATTAGCTAATTATCATGCAAATTAGGTAATTAACGAGCATGGATTTTTACCAAAACCTAATCAAAACCTAGCATTAGTTCAGAGCATCTATGTACCAAGTTTCATCAAAATCCAATGAGTGGTTGTTTAGATATCAGTGGAACAGTCATGGAACCACTAAAAAATAGCTAATTATCATGCAAATTAGGTAATTAATATGCACGGATTTTTACCAAAAACTAATCAAATCTGCGCATATGTTCAGAGCATCTATGTACCAAGTTTCATCAAAATCCAATGAGTGGTTCTTTAGGTATCAGTGGAACAGTCATAGAACAGCTAAAAATTAGCTAATTATCATGCAAATTAGGTAATTAACGAGCATGGAATTTTACCAAAACCTAATCAAATCTGCGCATTGGCCCAGAGCATCTATGCACCAAGTTTCATCAAAAACCGATGTATGGTTCTTGAGATAGCAGTGGAACAGTCGGACACACATACACACATACACACATACACCCACACACACACACACACACACCCAGACACACTAACTGCAAAGACTCCCATTTTGTGCTTCGCACATGGGAGTCAAAAATAGTAGATATGGGTATATTAAACGGTTGTTGTGGACAATCCCGTTTGTAACAAGTACAAGTACATATTGGCAATATATCTCTGGAAGTTAAGATAAGCACATAGTCAATGATGTCACCTGACAATACCTGCAACAAGTATTTGAAAATTAGATGTGTACAGGATTATGTAGTGTAGGAAAATCTCTTTATATCCATATCGGCAATATCCAGTTTGAATTAAATATGTGTATAATTAGTTCTGTCATGTGACTAGTTAATAGTTTATCCAAATGATTACACACATAGACAATAACCAGTTAGTAATAGATCTGTGCATAATTAATGAGGTATATTCCAACACCAACAACAACACCCCCATCTACATCTCATCAGACATCCCATAATGCGTTGCAAACACATTTACTTATCAACCATCAAAATAACAGCTAACATCCCTTCTACAAAATGCTAGTGTTCAGGATACCTGTACAGATCAATCACCATAAAAATATGCCAACAATGACCCCTTAAAATAAACTACTCGCTCTCAGGAACCGAGTAATGATAAACGACATGTTAAATGTTAACCAAACAGTTCAGTTTTTATTTTCTCTGTCTCGTTGTGTTTACTGCCAAACAGTACAGTAGTAACGTATGATTTATGTGATGTTTTTATTTATTACATGGGTGTAATTTATTACATGTGCATAATTGCGAACCCATATAGAGCACTTAAGAGCCTTGGATTTATGTTAAACATATGTAATATTTGAACATCGTCCGATTCTCACAGTTTCGCTGAAACCGACCATTCATAGTCGTTCCAATGACTGGTCAGGCCACAGGGAGCCCAGGAACTATGATCAACTGTAGTACGCAGTCTCTATGAGCGCGCGGGGGGGGGGGGGTATCGGCTGGTATCTAGTGTAAGAAATAGACAAGGGATGAAGGCTCCAGCCAGCTCACATTTTTTAAACTCGAAAAAACAGACGAAAAAAATGAAAAATAAAATCGAAAAAAAATACCAGGTTGAAGAATATTTGTTGCTCCTTCAAATTTCGCCAAAGCCTTACCTACATTTTACCGATATCTGCAGAATAAATCGAGAAAACTACACAAATTTACTCCATTTAGGAATTCCTAACGATTTGCCCGAACGCACGGCACAGTTGGAGGCGTTGCCTGTTCAGCATTTTGTCAACTAATCACAAGACTGGTTACGAACCAGTTGAGCAAGGCTAATCGAGTCGTGACCTCGATGTGGTTCGTAACCAGTCTTGTGATTGGTTGTTGACAAAATGCTGAACACTATTTCTTACACTAGATACCAGCCGATACCCCCCCCCCCCGCGCGCTCATAGAGACTGCGTACTACAGTTGATCATAGTTCCAGGGTTCCCTGTGGTCAGGCGACGGCCGAACTTATGTACCTTGGTTGGTAAATACAGTATGTATTTATGTTTCTGTAATCGCCAATTACACTCCATTACTGTAATTTCTACGACTATCAATCACTAACCACCTTGACCATTAACATTATTATAGTAAGATAACATTACTGAATTTGAACAAGTATAGCCGTGAGGAGAGTTCAATCTTGAAAATAATAATCAGGTTTAAAAGGAATGTAAATGTCAAGACAAAATCATTCAACATAGGAATTAAGAAAATACATACATTTAAACATGACTTTCGTAAACATCAGTGTTCCATGTGATGCTCCGACTAATTTTCGAGAAAATGGACGTGTATTTGTTAGTCAACGCATCGCTCCCCTTACACGTATCTTGGTATGTAAAACTCTGAAAGGATCAGCACTACGTGATTTGATTAGCAAATTCACTCCTACAAATCACATTCACAACCATCATACACGTGCGCCCACAAATGTTAAGCGACTATAACAACACATGCTAAAAACGCAGAGGTTCATGGGTAGACGCTCGTTTGTAAACAAAGACATATGACGCATGCGCAGACGACGACTCCCTCACTTTAAATCTCCTTATTCCAAAATTCATTTCCAGTAACGGTCGGGGAGATGTTTTTGTTTTTTGAGGTTTTCATTTGTAGAACAAATCCAGATCTTTTACTTCTATTAGTATATCTGAGCATCCTTTACTTGATGTTATCAAGAAGCAGGTTTATTGTGAATGAATTAATTTTTCATTTTTTATCATGCGTGTTATATACTTTGTCTTTGTATTAGACCCCAAGGTAGATTACACTCAGATTTCTAATATACATTGTACTTTCATTTTTCACATGCAGTGGCGGATATAGGGCTTCTGGGAATAAGAACCCTTCTCTTAGATAACAAATTAAATAAATTCCACAACTACATGTCCAAATACATGTTTCGTTAATTGGCATAACTGTTTCAGAATAGTGTTGTCATTTACAAATACAGGCAATGGCAGGCGACCGAGTCTTTAATGGTTGTTTATTTATATCGTACGCTATGTTATGATAAGTTAATTACATCTCTACCGGTCGGAAAATTGGATTTAAATTCGGACATGATTTAAAGACAAGGTTTTCACTGCAGATGCAGAAAAGCACAACGATAGGTACCAGATTGTCGGATGCCGCGCTGTGGTGCTCGAGACCATTGACATTCAAATCATCGCAGTAGACTTCTGAATGCGTCTCGGTAAATAAGGGATTGACCATTTGATATCATGGGGGTGGCTGGAAGTGTGTTAGCAGTGTATCCAGTGTCTTATCTGTACATTTTTATTTTTTCTTGAATGTGTCATCACTTTGTTCCTGCAACACTTTCCATGTACTTTTCCTCTCGGTGTCTACCTTGCTATTTATTTTGTCAACAAATCTTCCAGCCGCCTATTCGAATCCAAAAGGCAAATTTTCATATTCTTTTCAGTTGCAATTAATGGGTGTTTATTATTTTCAGTCTTTCAACAAAACTCAGCTTACTTCAATGTCTGTAGTCACAGGCAAAACATTATTTTCACAATGTAATCTCAATCAAAATGAATAAATATGCCTAAAAAATCAAGTTGTATGTCACTCCGTAAATTTATATGTATAAATTAACCTTTGACCACCCTAGGCTATAAAGCGTCCTCTATATGGCAACTATAATATTGAAAATGTCTTGGGAAATTCTCAGATGCGGCACATTCTATTAATAAATAAATACGCATAGGAAACAATACAGGTTCATGAACACTATGAAACTACGCGCAAATTACACAGACAACACATTACGAAACAGTTAAAGATAAATACATTACATTGAAATGATAGCATAATCGAACTTGATTGATTGATTTGAAATTCTCACGAACATTGAAAAAATGCTGGTTACGTGGTAACGTAGTTGGTAGTTTAACATCGTTCAATTTGCGAGGCCGAACTCATACGAACCGAGTCCGAAATCATACGAATCGAGGCCGAAATCATATACGAACCTACAACCGTAAACGTCACAGTATGGCAGGCCCACACTCTACTTAGATTTCATTGATATAAATATAGTGTGTATATAGTCACTATATCATCTATTGCCCAATTTAATATGATTTACTTTTTAAGTATGTATTATGCATTTCGTATATGTGCTTATAGAGCTATACAACAGCCATTATTACTTTGAAAATTCGTTGACTGCCAAAGGATTATTGAACAACATACCGATGGTGACCTTGTTATGACCCCAACACAATCAAGTCCCCGACCCCATTGATATTCAAATTGTCTGGACTATAAGAAAAGTAAGAGTATGATTTGGTCTTGCACGATCTTGCGTAGTTTCAACAGAGATTCCTACCAAGATTGCTACAAAGTTTCTGATCAAAACGAAGATTGTCAAGAACCAATCAGGTAAGTATGGTCACCGGGAAGTATGTGGATTTTTAAAAAAAACAATCTTGGTGGTACTACTGCCACAGCATGTAAAATAAAAACAATCGAAATCTGCTGTGAAAATGTCATAAGCTGTAACAACTGTGCATAACAATATAACACTGTACGTAAGTGGACATAACAAAACATGGTTGTTATGAAGTTTAACGTCTGATAATAGTTACTTGGATTATAGTTTATTTATGTAATTAGAACGTCAACATTCAAGATGGAAGCCGGCTGCTTTGTCATTTGTTTGTCTGACCATACGATTCATACGCAAATTCATTTTCAACCGATACAAGTTCACTGTCAAATAAGTTCGTGATCATTGACATAATGGTTCATAGAAGATAATCTTGGTTATTATTAATAAAACAACTTCTAGCTACAGATGCATGTGCTTTAGTTGTGACACAAAAGAATCACGTATAGAAATGCATTTAGTGGTACAATAACCAGCCACTCCCGGTGTCTGAAGCGTGGCGTACTATACAAGGCTGTTTCTGACGACTGGCGTCAGATTTGTCTCATTCTGCAACAGTATATATATATTTATTACAAAGCAAAAGGCCATTGGCCCAAAGAGCAAATACAGTTTCACTTAATAATTGTAACAATAGAGAAAACAAAAATCATTTAAGTTCTGCTTTTCATGGCGAAAATTTCATGAAAATATTGACAGTGGCTTGTCACTCTGTCGGGGCCGGCCGTTCCCCTAGCTTTGTGGTTGGTTAATGCTTATTAACTCTTTGACGACGTTTAACTCGTCGTCATAGATATAAACGCGTTTACCCAACTCCGAATTTACAAAAAGCTTATCAAACCTGAGTCTAACTTTGGCGGTGCTATCACAAGCTAGAATTTGACGTCTCTTTGCTAGTAATTTACTGCGAATTCCTCTCATTCTTGGAGAGAAGTCTTCATCAATGGAAATTTCGGATCCCTTCAAATTAAAGGCCTTTACGTAGGACATGTTCTTTGTCTTTGAAAAATGAGAATCTTGCAATGATTGGACGTCCAGCACGAGAGAACGGGGTTCCGGCAAGTCTGTGCACACGTTCAAATATAACTTCCTTGACTATGCCAAGTTTATCCCTAATCAAATCCTTGATTATATTCTCAGTCGCATCCCAATCTTCAGACGAATTCTTTTGTTCTATTCCACGGAATATGAGATTACACCTACGGTCCCTATTATCTTTGTCATCATTTTGTTTCCGCATAGTTTTCACTTCGCCCCTCATTCTGCAACAGATACTAGTAACTGACGAATTAAATATGTATATATTTGTTATTAATTTTCTAGAGATTAATTTGGAAAATAAACAACATGGACAGACTGAACATATCTATTGTCAACAATAGTTTTGTGAACACTACTGGGAATGCTACAAAAGGTGGTGGTCCTCCATTGGCACTGGTCGTCGCTAATCAGGCTGTGATAACAACAGCTTTGGTGATTTTGATGATTGGTATGGGATGTACCATGACATTGAAAGATGTCTGGAAGAATCTAAGACGACCAGTAGCTATAATCATTGGTGCGTGCTGCCAGTTCATACTCATGCCGCTGCTGGGCTGGTCTATAGCTCATATGTTTCAACTAAGCCCTGAACATTCTCTAGGATTGATTTCCATAGCAACATGTCCGGGTGGAGCATTCTCAAATGTTTTGACTTACTGGACGAGGGGTGACACATGTCTAAGGTACGTTATTCATACATAGCTACGGAGCAAACACCTGTAATTTGCTTTGTTTTTTTACTTCAATTTGTAGAGGAATGTGTGTCAGAATGGGTTGATATATATGTAATAATTTTTGGTTTACTATAAAAATCTGAAGAATGATTTATCTCGATATTTATCCATTTCACTGTGCATGTTATGTTCCGCTGGGACTGTGTAGCAGATTTCGTTGATTATCTTAAGATAGAAGCCTTCTCAGAAATGAAAATACACAGTTCATTCATTTTGCAACTTTTGGGCAATATAATAATAATAATTTTGACTTACAAATGTTGGGTATTCCATCAGCCGAGTTGTCGAGAAAATGATGGGAATATTTCAGGGGTTAGTGGCTATTGTGTTTCTATGGCAAAGACAATATGTCATATCTCAACTGGTAGCCTGGTGATACAGGGAGGTAACTTTCTCAAACATTGTGAGTAGGCTTCTACCTTGAGAGCCTATACCCACTAAATGAATATTTTATATTATATACCCTAGCATCTGCATGACTACCTGTTCGACTATGATTGGTATTGGTATGATGCCACTGAATCTTTACATCTATAGTCGTAGCTGGTCAGATGCCGCAGCAGCTATCCCATATATAGACATCATCATTTCTTTAACTGTTCTCCTAGTTCCATGTAGTATTGGAATGTTTATATTGTGGAAGTGGCCGAAAGTCGCTGGATATATCGCACAAGTAAGAATTATGTTCCGATTTTCATGATACTGGGCTGACGAGTGGCATAGATCAACTGTTTAGTTATGTATAAATGTGATCGTAATAAATGTGCTAATATTTCAGACTTGTTGTTGCTTCCAAATAGTGTTCCAATATCTGGCACCATCGCCTCCGTTGTTCGCCTGATATCTAACCTCGGTGTTTGCAACAGTGAATGCGATAGAAAGAGTGAATGAAGCAAGATTTATTCGAGAGGTTAAGAAACACGTCAAGTGGCTCGCTCGCTTTATGAGAGATGATATTTTTCGGTTTTGTTTTGAATAAATAAGTTTTTGGCATATTCCTTCTTTTTACACAGGCGTCAAGCGTTCTGATGATGGCTGCTATACTCACCGTCTTAGGACTGATCTCTGCCATCAATCCCACCATATTTTACGCTGATTGGAAACCACACGTTGTATCAGCCGTTTATCCACTTGTCGCTTTTGGGTTCGGTTACCTGATTCCATTTATATTCCGCCAAAGAGGTCCAAGATGTCGCACTATTGCTTTCGAGACAGGAGTACAGAACTCTGCATTGGCGTTGACCATCATTAACCTGATGCTGAGCAGAGGAAAAAATGTTCTTGCTATGATGGTAATACCAAGTCTTCACGCGATCTATTTAGTAATCGAGTTTATAATCGTAATGCTGGCTTTTAGATACTACTTCCACACACAAGATAAGAAGAAGGACCAGGAACAAGCAAAACTAAAGATGAACGATATACTTGCTGATTTGACAGTTGACCAGAAATCTATATCAAGTGAAATGAAGCAGGCCGAATGGAGTACAGCGGCAAAACCAAAACAAGAGGAAACATGGAAGTCTGCACTAGTGTATGCTGCCTCGGTTAGAAAGAATGGAAACCGAGAGAAGAGTGACAGCGAAATACAAACTGAATACTACCATAATTGTATGTACGACTCACGAGAGACAGTCACAGATGATGTTTTCTACACGATACCCAGCCCTATTAATGGCCACACCATTCCACCAAGACATCACGCAAACGGTAACATTACTCATTACTCCAACGGTGACGTTAATTCGTCAAGAAGTGATCAAGCCAACGGTGACGTCACGCCTCTGAGACTCCCACAGGATTGCATGGCAAATGCATATTACAACCCAACGTTCATTCTAGGACCTGGAGACGTTGTTTGCTTTGAATCTAATGTGTAATGTAAACGCGGCTACAGACTGAAAACGTAATTATATCGTTATAAAGTCGATCCAAACATATTATTATAACCAAAATGAGTTAACGTTATAGCGATATAGCGTTATTAAATAATGCAGATATAAAGGCAGTAATTACTTATTATGACGTTTTCAAATAACAACATCATTTTCATTCACAGTATTTCTAGCAACATTTCGAGAATTGTATTATATTATTATTTTTTTATTGAACGATGTATTAGCAAAATGTATACGACAACCAAAAGAACAATGTTTTGCTATCAAATATTTAAAAAAATGTCGAACAAATGATGTCATATAAATAATATCAAGTTGCACATAAACAGTTTCTGAACTTGTTCATTTACCACGAATTTCAAATCGGTATGAGAAAGGTATAGGAACCCCTCAGTAAACTTACCAAAACGGTCACATATTAAACTGGTTACACATCATATTGGTCAACTGGTCACATATCAAACTGGTGAAATATGAAACTAGTCACATGTGAAACTTGTAACACTTCAAGCCAGTCATATATATCAAACTGGGAACACATCAGACCGGTCACATATCAAACTGGTTACACATCAGACCGGTCACATATCAAACTGGTTACACAACAGACCGGTAACATATCAAACTGGCTACACGTCAAACCAGTCACACATCACCTGGGGACACATCAAACCAGACACATATCAAACTGGTTACACATCAAGTCCAGTCACACATCAAAGTGGTTGCACATCAAGCCAATCACATATAAAAATGGCTACACATCAACCAAGTCACATATCAAACTGGGAACACATCAAGCCAGTCACATATCAAACTGGTTACACATCAAACCAGTCACACATCAAACTGGTTACACATCAAGCCAGTCACATATCAAACTGGTTACACATCAAACCAGTCGCACATCAAACTGGTTACACATCAAACCAGTCACACATCAAACTGGTTACATATCAAACTAGTCACATATCAAACTGGTTACACATGAAGTCAGTTACATATCAAAGTGATAACACATCAAAGCAGTCACATATCAAACTGCATACACATCAAACCAGTCACATATCAAACTGGTTACACATCAAGCCAGTCACATATCAAACTGGATACACATCAAGCCAGTCACATATTAAACTATTCACACACCAAGCCAGTCACATATCAAACTGGTCACACATCAAACCAGTCACATATCAAACTGGTAACACAACAAACCAGTCGCATATCAAACTGATTACACATCAAACCAGTCACACATCAAACTGGTTACACATCAAGCCAATCACATATCAAACTGGCTACACATCAAGCAAGTCACATATCAAACTGGGAACACATCAAGCCAGTCACATATCAAACTGGATACACATTAAACCAGTCACACATCAAACTGGTTACACATCAAACCAGTCACACATCAAACTGGTTACACATCAAACCAGTCACACATCAAACTGGTTACACATGAAGCCAGTTATATATCAAACTGGTAACACAGCAAAGCAGTCACATATGAAACTGGTTACACATCAAACTGGTTACACAAGCCAGTCACATATCAAACTGGTTACACATCAAACCAGTCGCACATCAAACTGGTTACACATCAAACCAGTCACACATCAAACTGGTTACACATCAAACCGGTCACACATCAAACTGGTTACAGATCAAGCCAGTCACATATCAAACTGGTTACACATCAAACCTGTCACATATCAAACTCGTTACACATCAAACCAGTCACACATCAAACTGGTTACAGATCAAGCCAGTCACATATCAAACTGGTTACACATCAAACCAGTCACATATCAAACTGGTTACACATCAAACCAGTTACACATCAATCTGGTTACACATCAAACCAGGCACACAACAAACTGGTTACATATCAAACCAGTCACATATCAAACTGGCTACACATGAAGCCAGTCACATATCAAACTGGTAACACATCAAAGAAGACACATATAAAACTAGTTACACGACAAACAGGTCACATATCAAACTGGTTACACATGAAGCCAGTTACATATCAAACTGGTAACACATCAAAGCAGTCACATATCAAACTGCTTACACATCAAACCAGTCACATATCAAACTGGTTACACATCAAACCAGTCACATATCAAACTGTTTACACACCAAGCCAGTCACATATCAAACTGGTCACACATCAAACCAGTCATATATCAAACTGGTAACACAACAAACAAGTCGCATATCAAACTGTTGGTAAATCAATACATTATCTAATGGTAATTCAATACATTATCTATTGGTAAATCAATACATTATCTAATGGTAATTCAATACATTATCTATTTGTCAATCAATGTAATGTCTATTGGTAAATCAATACATTATCTAATGGTAAATCAATACATTATCTATTGGTAAATCAATACATTATCTAATGGTAATTCAATACATTATCTATTTGTAAATCAATGTAATGTCTATTGGTAAATCAATGCATTATCTAATGGTAAATCAATATATTATCTATTGGTAAATCAATACATTATCTATTGGTAAATCAATACATTATCTATTGGTAACTCAAGACATTATCTATTGGTAAATCAATACATTATCTAATGGTAAATCAATACATTATCTATTGGTAAATCAAGACATTATCTATTGGTAACTCAAGACATTATCTATTGGTAAATCAATACATTATCTAATGGTAATTCAATACATTATCTATTTGTAAATCAATGTAATGTCTATTGGTAAATCAATGCATTATCTAATGGTAAATCAATATATTATCTATTGGTAAATCAATACATTATCTATTGGCAAATCAATACATTATCTATTGGTAACTCAAGACATTATCTATTGGTAAATCAATACATTATCTAATGGTAATTCAATACATTATCTATTTGTCAATCAATGTAATGTCTATTGGTAAATCAATACATTATCTAATGGTAAATCAATACATTATCTATTGGTAAATCAATACATTATCTAATGGTAATTCAATACATTATCTATTTGTAAATCAATGTAATGTCTATTGGTAAATCAATACATTATCTAATGGTAAATCAATATATTATCTATTGGTAAATCAATACATTATCTAATGGTAAATCAATACATTATCTATTGGTAAATCAATACATTATCTAATGGTAATTCAATACATTATCTATTTGTAAATCAATGTAATGTCTATTGGTAAATCAATACATTATCTAATGGTAAATCAATATATTATCTATTGGTAAATCAATACATTATCTATTGGTAAATCAATACATTATCTATTGGTAACTCAAGACATTATCTATTGGTAAATCAATACATTATCTAATGGTAAATCAATACATTATCTATTGGTAAATCAAGACATTATCTAATGGTAAATCAATACATTATCTAATGGTAAATCAATACATTATCTATTGGTAAATCAATGCATTATCTATTGGTAAATCAATACATTATCTAATGGTAAATCAATACATTATCTATTGGTAAATCAATACATTATCTATTGGTAAATCAATACATTATCTAATGGTAATTCAATACATTATCTATTGGTAAATCAATACATTATCTAATGGTAATTCAATACATTATCTATTTGTCAATCAATGTAATGTCTATTGGTAAATCAATACATTATCTAATGGTAAATCAATACATTATCTATTGGTAAATCACTACATTATCTAATGGTAATTCAATACATTATCTATTTGTAAATCAATGTAATGTCTATTGGTAAATCAATACATTATCTAATGGTAAATCAATATATTATCTATTGGTAAATCAATACATTATCTATTGGTAACTCAAGACATTATCTATTGGTAAATCAATACATTATCTAATGGTAAATCAATACATTATCTATTGGTAAATCAAGACATTATCTAATGGTAAATCAATACATTATCTAATGGTAAATCAATACATTATCTATTGGTAAATCAATGCATTATCTATTGGTAAATCAATACATTATCTAATGGTAAATCAATACATTATCTATTGGTAAATCAATACATTGTCTAATGGTAAATCAATACATTATCTATTGGTAAATCAATGCAATGTCTATTGGTAAATCAATGCATTATCGATTGGTAAATCAATGTATTATCTAATGGTAAATCAATACATTATCTATTGGTAAATCAATACATTATCTAATGGTAATTCAATACATTATCTATTTGTAAATCAATGTAATGTCTATTGGTAAATCAATACATTATCTAATGGTAAATCAATACATTATCTATTGGTAAATCAATACATTGTCTAATGGTAAATCAATACATTATCTATTGGTAAATCAATACATTATCTAATGGTAAATCAATACATTATCTAATGGTAAATCAATACATTATTTATTGGTAAATCAATGCAATGTCTATTGGTAAACCAATGCATTATCTAATGGTAAATCAATATATTATCTATTGGTAAATCAATGCAATGTCTATTGGTAAATCAATACATTATCTAATGGTAAATCAATGCATTATCTATTGGTAAATCAATACATTATCTAATGGTAAATCAATACATTATCTATTGGTAAATCAATACATTATCTAATGGTAAATCAATACATTATCTATTGGTAAATCAATGCAATGTCTATTGGTAAATCAATGTATTATCGATTGGTAAATCAATGCATTATCTAATGGTAAATCAATACATTATCTATTGGTAAATCAATACATTATCTAATGGTAATTCAATACATTATCTATTTGTAAATCAATATATTATCTATTGGTAAATCAATACATTATCTAATGGTAAATCAATACATTATCTATTGGTAAATCAATACATTATCTATTGGTAAGTCAATACATTATCTATTGGTAAATCAATACATTATCTAATGGTAAATCAATACATTATCTATTGGTAAATCAAGACATTATCTAGTGGTAAATCAATACATTATCTAATGGTAAATCAATACATTATCTATTGGTAAATCAATGCATTATCTGTTGGTAAATCAATACATTATCTAATGGTAAATCAATACATTATCTATTGGTAAATCAATACATTGTCTAATGGTAAATCAATACATTATCTATTGGTAAATCAATACATTATCTAATGGTAAATCAATAATTATCTAATGGTAAATCAATACATTATTTATTGGTAAATCAATGCAATGTCTATTGGTAAACCAATGCATTATCTAATGGTAAATCAATATATTATCTATTGGTAAATCAATGCAATGTCTATTGGTAAATCAATACATTATCTAATGGTAAATCAATACATTATCTAATGGTAATTCAATACATTATCTATTGGTAAATCAATACATTATCTAATGGTAAATCAATACATTATCTATTGGTAAATCAAGACATTATCTAATGGTAAATCAATACATTATCTAATGGTAAATCAATACATTATCTATTGGTAAATCAATGCATTATCTATTGGTAAATCAATACATTATCTAATGGTAAATCAATACATTATCTATTGGTAAATCAATACATTGTCTAATGGTAAATCAATACATTATCTATTGGTAAATCAATACATTATCTAATGGTAAATCAATACATTATCTAATGGTAAATCAATACATTATTTATTGGTAAATCAATGCAATGTCTATTGGTAAACCAATGCATTATCTAATGGTAAATCAATATATTATCTATTGGTAAATCAATGCAATGTCTATTGGTAAATCAATACATTATCTAATGGTAAATCAATGCATTATCTATTGGTAAATCAATACATTATCTAATGGTAAATCAATACATTATCTATTGGTAAATCAATACATTATCTAATGGTAAATCAATACATTATCTATTGGTAAATCAATGCAATGTCTATTGGTAAATCAATGTATTATCTATTGGTAAATCAATACATTATCTAATGGTAATTCAATACATTATCTATTTGTAAATCAATATATTATCTATTGGTAAATCAATACATTGTCTAATGGTAAATCAATACATTATCTATTGGTAAATCAATACATTATCTATTGGTAAGTCAATACATTATCTATTGATAAATCAATACATTATCTAATGGTAAATCAATACATTATCTAGTGGTAAATCAATACATTATCTAGTGGTAAATCAATACATTATCTAATGGTAAATCAATACATTATCTATTGGTAAATCAATGCATTATCTATTGGTAAATCAATACATTATCTAATGGTAAATCAATACATTATCTATTGGTAAATCAATACATTATCTATTGGTAAATCAATACATTGTCTAATGGTAAATCAATACATTATCTATTGGTAAATCAATACATTGTCTAATGGTAAATCAATACATTATCTATTGGTAAATCAATACATTATCTAATGGTAAATCAATACATTATCTAATGGTAAATCAATACATTATCTATTGGTAAATCAATACATTATCTATTGGTAAATCAATACATTGTCTAATGGTAAATCAATACATTATCTAATGGTAAATCAATACATTATCTATTGGTAAATCAATACATTATCTATTGGTAAATCAATACATTGTCTAATGGTAAATCAATACATTATCTATTGGTAAATCAATACATTGTCTAATGGTAAATCAATACATTATCTATTGGTAAATCAATACATTGTCTAATGGTAAATCAATACATTATCTATTGGTAAATCAATACATTATCTAATGGTAAATCAATACATTATCTAATGGTAAATCAATACATTATTTATTGGTAAATCAATGCAATGTCTATTGGTAAACCAATGCATTATCTAATGGTAAATCAATATATTATCTATTGGTAAATCAATGCAATGTCTATTGGTAAATCAATACATTATCTAATGGTAAATCAATGCATTATCTATTGGTAAATCAATACATTATCTAATGGTAAATCAATACATTATCTATTGGTAAATCAATACATTATCTAATGGTAAATCAATACAAAATCTATTGGTAAATCAATGCAATGTCTATTGGTAAATCAATGCATTATCGATTGGTAAATCAATGTATTATCTAATGGTAAATCAATACATTATCTATTGGTAAATCAATACATTATCTAATGGTAATTCAATACATTATCTATTTGTAAATCAATGTAATGTCTATTGGTAAATCAATACATTATCTAATGGTAAATCAATACATTATCTATTGGTAAATCAATACATTGTCTAATGGTAAATCAATACATTATCTATTGGTAAATCAATACATTATCTAATGGTAAATCAATACATTATCTAATGGTAAATCAATACATTATTTATTGGTAAATCAATGCAATGTCTATTGGTAAACCAATGCATTATCTAATGGTAAATCAATATATTATCTATTGGTAAATCAATGCAATGTCTATTGGTAAATCAATACATTATCTAATGGTAAATCAATGCATTATCTATTGGTAAATCAATACATTATCTAATGGTAAATCAATACATTATCTATTGGTAAATCAATACATTATCTAATGGTAAATCAATACATTATCTATTGGTAAATCAATGCAATGTCTATTGGTAAATCAATGTATTATCGATTGGTAAATCAATGCATTATCTAATGGTAAATCAATACATTATCTATTGGTAAATCAATACATTATCTAATGGTAATTCAATACATTATCTATTTGTAAATCAATATATTATCTATTGGTAAATCAATACATTATCTAATGGTAAATCAATACATTATCTATTGGTAAATCAATACATTATCTATTGGTAAGTCAATACATTATCTATTGGTAAATCAATACATTATCTAATGGTAAATCAATACATTATCTGTTGGTAAATCAAGACATTATCTAGTGGTAAATCAATACATTATCTAATGGTAAATCAATACATTATCTATTGGTAAATCAATGCATTATCTATTGGTAAATCAATACATTATCTGATGGTAAATCAATACATTATCTATTGGTAAATCAATACATTGTCTAATGGTAAATCAATACATTATCTATTGGTAAATCAATACATTATCTAATGGTAAATCAATACATTATCTAATGGTAAATCAATACATTATTTATTGGTAAATCAATGCAATGTCTATTGGTAAACCAATGCATTATCTAATGGTAAATCAATATATTATCTATTGGTAAATCAATGCAATGTCTATTGGTAAATCAATACATTATCTAATGGTAAATCAATGCATTATCTATTGGTAAATCAATACATTATCGAATGGTAAATCAATACATTATCTATTGGTAAATCAATACATTATCTAATGGTAAATTAATACATTATCTATTGGTAAATCAATGCAATGTCTATTGGTAAATCAATGCATTATCGATTGGTAAATCAATGCATTATCTAATGGTAAATCAATACATTATCTATTGGTAAATCAATACATTATCTAATGGTAACTCAATACATTATCTATTTGTAAATCAATGTAATGTCTATTGGTAAATCAATACATTATCTAATGGTAAATCAATACATTATCTATTGGTAAATCAATACATTATCTAATGGTAAATCAATGCAATGTCTATTGGTAAATCAATACATTATCTAATGGTAAATCAATACATTATCTATTGGTAAATCAATACATTATCTATTGGTAAATCAATACATTACCTAATGGTAAATCAATACATTATCTATTGGTAAATCAATACATTATCTAATGGTAAATCAATACATTATCTATTGGTAAATCAATGCATTATCTATTGGTAAATCAATACATTATCTAATGGTAAATCAATACATTATCTATTGGTAAATCAATGCATTATCTATTGGTAAATCAATACATTATCTATTGGTAAATCAATGCATTATCTATTGGTAAATCAATACATTATCTATTGGTAAATTAATACATTGCCTAATGGTAAATCAATACATTATCTATTGGTAAATCAATACATTATCTAATGGTAATTCAATACATTATCTATTTGTAAATCAATATATTATCTATTGGTAAATCAATACATTATCTAATGGTAAATCAATACATTATCTATTGGTAAATCAATACATTATCTATTGGTAAGTCAATACATTATCTATTGGTAAATCAATACATTATCTAATGGTAAATCAATACATTATCTGTTGGTAAATCAAGACATTATCTAGTGGTAAATCAATACATTATCTAATGGTAAATCAATACATTATCTATTGGTAAATCAATGCATTATCTATTGGTAAATCAATACATTATCTGATGGTAAATCAATACATTATCTATTGGTAAATCAATACATTGTCTAATGGTAAATCAATACATTATCTAATGGTAAATCAATACATTATCTAATGGTAAATCAATACATTATTTATTGGTAAATCAATGCAATGTCTATTGGTAAACCAATGCATTATCTAATGGTAAATCAATATATTATCTATTGGTAAATCAATGCAATGTCTATTGGTAAATCAATACATTATCTAATGGTAAATCAATGCATTATCTATTGGTAAATCAATACATTATCTAATGGTAAATCAATACATTATCTATTGGTAAATCAATACATTATCTAATGGTAAATTAATACATTATCTATTGGTAAATCAATGCAATGTCTATTGGTAAATCAATGCATTATCGATTGGTAAATCAATGCATTATCTAATGGTAAATCAATACATTATCTATTGGTAAATCAATACATTATCTAATGGTAACTCAATACATTATCTATTTGTAAATCAATGTAATGTCTATTGGTAAATCAATACATTATCTAATGGTAAATCAATACATTATCTATTGGTAAATCAATACATTATCTAATGGTAAATCAATGCAATGTCTATTGGTAAATCAATACATTATCTAATGGTAAATCAATACATTATCTATTGGTAAATCAATACATTATCTATTGGTAAATCAATACATTACCTAATGGTAAATCAATACATTATCTATTGGTAAATCAATACATTATCTAATGGTAAATCAATACATTATCTATTGGTAAATCAATGCATTATCTATTGGTAAATCAATACATTATCTAATGGTAAATCAATACATTATCTATTGGTAAATCAATGCATTATCTATTGGTAAATCAATACATTATCTATTGGTAAATCAATGCATTATCTATTGGTAAATCAATACATTATCTATTGGTAAATTAATACATTGCCTAATGGTAAATCAATACATTATCTAATGGTAAATCAATACATTATGTATTGGTAAATCAATGCAATGTCTATTGGTAAATCAATGCATTATCTATTGGTAAATCAATGCATTATCTAATGGTAAATCAATACATTATCTATTGGTAATTCAATACATTATCTATTGGTAAATCAATACATTATCTATTGGTAAATCAATGCATTATCTATTGGTAAATCAATACATTATCTATTGGTAAATCAACACATTATCTAATGGTAAATCAATACATTATCTATTGGTAAATCAATACATTATCTAATGGTAAATCAGTACATTATCTGTTGGTAAATCAATACATTATCTAATGGTAAATCAATACATTATCTATTGGTAAATCAATGCATTATCTATTGGTAAATCAAAGCATTATACATAATCTGTTGGTAAATCAATACATTATCTATTGGTAAATCAATACATTATCTAATGGTAAATCAATACATTATCTATTGGTAAATCAATACATTATCTAATGGTAAATCAATACATTATCTATTGGTAAATCAATACATTATCTAATGGTAAATCAATACATTATCTATTGGTAAATCATTACATTATCTAATGGTAAATCAATACATTATCTATTGGTAAATCAATGCATTATCTATTGGTAAATCAAAGCATTATACATAATCTGTTGGTAAATTAGGTAATAGGCAATGTGCTGTGTAAAACACACATAGTTCCATGAAAACACTAACAACCTTACAGCTTTGAGTATTGAAACTCCTTAGTCTATTGTCAGAGGCGGCGACAGCTTTCTTTGACTGTGAGGCGAAGATTTTATATGAATGTCAACAAATCTCGCGCCGAAGGCTCGACCTTTCCGGGGGGTTCAGGGGACATGCTCCCCCATGAAAATTTTGAAATCTAAACCCTCTGAAACGCTGTTTCCTGCATTTTGGGGTGCAAATTTTGATGGTACACTTAGGTATATTTCTCTTACGTTTTTTTTCGTCGGGGCGGCCCCCACTGCCCCCCACGGTGCCGCCGCCATTGGTTGTAAAGTGTGTTGTGAGTAATTGACCAGATTTGTTTTGCTATATTTAAAGAAGACCATCCAAAAATCTTAATGCTACCAGACGTGGGGGGCTCAAATAATATAATGAATATATTTTATAGCACTTTTCAATCACTAGATATAGAACTTACATCAGTACATCAGTACTTTGTAGTCCACCATCTTTATTTTCCTGCAAAGCATTATGGGTAAGTGAGACATCATAGCCACTGAGAATATTATGTCATCTGTAAGTTTAAAAAGTAGGACTCCGAACTGGTAGAAAGCTTAGAAAATGATAATATAGCAATGCTACATATGGCAACAGAGCTGAAAATATTTGTTTTTGCATTTTAACAGTTTTCTAGTTAATATACAGTTGATCGTTTTTTTATTATTTATTTTACCTTTATGGCAATATTTTTACTTTTTTTCTCTTTGCGACATTTTAATTTTCATTATTATTATATGCATTAGTAATATGCACACTGAACATTTGAACTAATTTGCATTAGCATTTCTCAATATTTTCACAACTTTTTCACAAAAGTTACTATGATGTCATACTTTACCACAATGCTGGGGAATCAAGAAGGTGGACTACATAAAACTTACGAAAAGTTGAATGTCTAGAGAAGGAACTATAAATTGCGTTCTCCTATATTTGTAGAGCCTTTTGATCTGGGCGCATTAAGTTGTTTGTCCGGTGCTGCTCTTTGAGTTCGCATTCCAACACATAATACCTGACATAGCAGCAGAAACACGACCACTTCATAAAGAGACAATATTTGCATATGAATAGTGTATGTGTATGTGTATGTGTATGTGTACAGCAATGCTAAAAATAACATGCTTACCATCTTGTATGCTGCGTTCATAAAATATTAAGCTGTTCGTCCTGATTAATAACCATACTTTATCCGTATGGTATACTCTCTTTATTGTATTTTGTTGCTCCGTGTAAATACATCAGTAAAATAAGCTTATCTGAGAGTGTTTTAATTGGCGATAGATAACAAATTATTATTAATGCCTGTTGTTGCACTTTGACACAGTAAACCACGACGTTAAAACTCACGAAGCTCATCCAAGCTTATATGTACATCTATTACATATTATGGGATACTTTACTTTACATAACAATGTAAACTCTTGGGTTTAGGGGCACCGCATGGCACCAAGTTAATAAACAATGACGTAGACGTCCTTCGAATTTTACGACATATCTCAATGTGAATTGACGCAACTAAACAATGATTGTAAATCTTAACACATAGCACGCCCAGTAGTGGTAAAAGCACCTTCGCATTATATACTCTCCTGACATCATAACCTAGGGTAAGGATGGTTTATTTAACTTGTACATTTAGTTTGTTATTCGCTCATCGTTTGTCGTCCGTGCCGGCAACTTTTGCATTTTGAATTTTCTCCTTAAAAATCTTGAGCTACCTTTCTTTCCTTTGTTCTTTTATTAACATTTTCGCAATTTTGTAACCTCACCTAAATACCACCTCTTAACATTTTCGTTGCTTACCTTGTTGGTGTAACCAGATATTGTTGATGAGATCAGGCACATGGTGGGTTATTGCATTCACTATGCTTGAACATTGAGCTTGTGGATTGTTTTCTGTATTACTGCATTGTGTGGTATTATTTAAGTTGTGAATCTACTATTTGGAACATTTTTTCTTAGATTAGAATGATATAAATGTTAGTACCAATGTCTATTCAATAGTTGAGTGTACAATGACCGCTATGTTTTGTGTTTTATAAAAACAAATTTGGGTACCAGAATAATTTTTAGATGAATGTGCTATAAACTCTTACTACGGAGTTAATACCTAGGATTCTATGGGCGAAATGTTAAAGACAATGTCCAGCATTACCTTTGGTACCAATCTCCTTTCCATAGGTCTTTGCGCTTTATGCAATAGTAACTTTGTCACAGGCAACCTTCAATTTCGTGGTCAATCACCTCACTACGCACGGTAATTGTTTAGCAATTATATCACCTGAAACCGAACTACAAACAGTCAAAACAATGTACGGAATAACTATTTATTAATGTCTGACCGCCTGCGATGCTTCAAAATCACTAATGAAGAATAAAACAACGAATTATCTTATTGTTTGTACCCATGTGATCTTTTCACGGTCCGTTGCTAGACCAGTCAGCACTTCTGTCCACTGTCGAAATTATGTGACGTGTCGTCTGCCCCACTAATAATGCGCGGCACATGTGAAACGAAGAAACAGGTCAAGGACAGTCTCCACGATTGGCTTTCTATTGGTGTCACCTGCCAAGTAGACGTTCGTATATGTGCCCTCCTCATATATTCATTGAGTGGTTACTTAATCGGAGTAAGAGGTTCACAATAAAGTTGACGTTCTTTAGCTTATTTCTTGCATTATGATTAGTTATATTGTTATTGTTAATTCTTTCAAATATTTAAAAAATCTGGTGATAGGCACGGGTTCTCATTTAAAAAATGGGGATAGGCGGGAGGGGTTTTCATTTGAAAACTGGGGTGAGCCTGAGAAGTTCCCACTTAAAAACTGGGGGTAGGCAAGAGGAATAGTGAAAATCAACAGAAAAAAATCCAGATTCTAATTTCAAATAGGTAAACCTTCATGCCAGATATGTGTTACAGAAGTGACGAGAACGTTTTTAGGACAAATCCTAAAAAGACCAGTGTCAGAACCAATAATGTGTACATAATGGGAGCCAAGACACCCTAAAAATAAAATCGCATTTGATGATGGCTAATACATACAAATTATAAAAGGACGACACTGAAGAAAATCTAAATGAATAATAACTAGTAAATTAATTACTCATCAACCCAGTCAGGTGAACATTTCCCATTATCAAGGGGTAGACGACAACCCAGTCAGGTGAACATTTCCCATTATCAAGGGGTAGACGACAACCCAGTCAGGTGAACATTCACAATATCATGGAGCAGACGACAACCCAGTCTAGTAAACATTTCACATTATCAGGGGGCAGATGACAACCCAGTCAGGTTAACATTTCACATTATCATAGAGCAGACAACAACCCAGTCAGGTGAACATTTAACATTATCAGGGGGCAGACGACAATCCAGTTAGGTGAACATTTCACACTATCAGTGGGCAGACGACAACTCAGTCAGGTGAACATTTCACATTATCAGGGGGCAGACGACAACCCAGTCAGGTGAACATTCACAATATCATGGAGCAGACGACAACCCAGTCTAGTAAACATTTCACATTATCAGGGGGCAGACGACAACTCAGTCAGGTGAACATTTCACATTATCAGGGGGCAGACGACAATCCAGTTAGGTGAACATTTCACACTATCAGTGGGCAGACGACAACTCAGTCAGGTAAACATTTCACATTATCAGGGGGCAGACGACAACCACGTCAGGGGAAAATTTCACATTTAATATGGAACACTATGGGATCGGATTAGGGGTCTTCCACTGCTTTGGTGTCAGAATTACCTAAGCAATAGGTACCAAACTGTTAACATCAATGGGACTTTGTCATCACTAAAGCGGGTCGGTTGTGGAATTCCCCACTGGTCAATTTTAAGTTCTCTTCTTTTTCTTCTCTACATTAACGACATTAACCATGCATCTAACCGTTTTGATTTCCGTCTATTTGCAGATGACACAAACTTATTTAAATTTCTGAACACTAATAAAATAAGCCTGATATTACTAAAGATCACAGTGAAGTCGTTAGATGTAGTCAAGCTAACAAACTTACAATAAGACAGTGATAAGAGTAGAAAAAAACTAACTATATGATCATAAAAACTCCACAAAAACCTACCCAGTTGCAAGGTTGTCTAGACGTTGACGATTAGCCTATAGAGGGCGTACCTTCAGTCACCTACTTAAGGGTTAGCATTGATCCATCAATGACATGGAAAACTCACATTGAAAAGGTTAAGAAAATTATCAGCTCCAAAGTAGGCACAAATTCTCGCATTCGCCACTATGTCCCTAAATTAATACTAATCCTTCTATATAACACACTAATTCTGCCACATTTAACTTACTGCATTCAAATTCGGGGGAAGAACTATTTTCTCTAGACCAAAAAAGAAAATTTCGAACATCCTTTGTTTTCTTCTTTCTCACATTGTTTTTTCTGTTGTTGTATATTTTATGGTGAAATAAATAAATCAAATCAAATCAAATCAAAATCATTATCAGCGGTAACTGTGACTGATGGTAGAGAATGGTCCCACTAGTCTCTGCCACAAACTAATTTAAATATTAATGACCGGACCTACTTTTTGCTTTGCCATGAGTGCGTTCGCGTCTCTCCCTGGGGGTGCTCCAAACGACATGGTGGGAAGTAGATGTATTGGTCTGTTTCTATGTGAGCGAAACTCGTATAAATTGTATAGACTTTATTTTGAAATCACGCCCACTAGCATTTTATGTTTGAGAAAATTACCTAAACACATTTTACCTATTGATTTCGTAGTTCGCTATCTTTTCCCCAACATCGCCCAGTTATGACGTCATATAACAGTCGAACCAAAACTGGGCAGGCGCGAGGCGCCCGCGTCACCCGAGGCAACGACGCGAACGCACCGACGGTTTACATCTACGTATTCTACCGCAGTATCTACTTTTTCATTATTTTAACATTTTAAAAAGATTTTAGCACTGAATGAAAAAAATATTTGATATATTTATTTTAAATAAAACACATTTTGTCAAAACTCGGAATACCAACAGTTGTGTTACTGGAAAGCTAATATGTTGTTACAATTACATGTTTTGTTACAGGTTTTAGCGCAAGATGACATCCACTATATTATCGAACAGCACGTACACTATAACTCTTAACAACACGATGTCATACACCATGTTGCCAAACACCACGGCGTCATACACCTTATTGCCAAACACAACAAACGTGACAATGACTGCCGCAGCGGGATTTCAACCATCACAAACTTTGGTACTTGCTGCTCAAATCAATCTCAACCTGTTGTTGGTGCTGCTTATGATTGCACTCGGATGTACTATGGTTTGGAAAGAAATTAAAACAGTATTCATAAGACCAATTCCAGTAACTGTGGGTGCACTATGTCAGTTTGGTTTTATGCCGTTAATTGGGTTCGCACTGGCGGTAGCGTTCGATTTACCAGCCAACATTGCTATAGGAACCATCCTTATTGCGTGTTGTCCGGGAGGATCAGCTTCAAACGCAATGACATATTGGTCGGAAGGTGACATAACACTAAGGTAATATTATTATCATGTGAAATGTGTCTATATCAACTAGTGGTAGTATGAGCTATACGTTTATACATACAATAAATAAACTGGTCAGTGGGATGAAGCTGGGTAATACGACTCATAAAATATCCAACAATAGATGGTTGGTATATCTGTCATATTTAACACAAAAAAGAGAGGAAACGTAAATCAGCCATAAAACGCATCAAATTTCCGTTAATAGATCAAAAAGGTCGAATAAAATATAATTTATTGACATAATTGTTTCCTGAAGTTTAATCAGCAACTTATCTCGTAAACATGATACCTCACCATTCACCACAAATCAGGGATTCATGATGTATGACCATTCTTGGTACATTTGATATATCCAATTGAGATTAATTTTTTCCCATCCATCGGACGAATGACATGGTTATATAGGACAGGGGAACGGTGAACGCGATACCGGAACATGATTGAACATTTTTAGGGGCAAATATAAATCTCTATGCTTACTCGCTTTTAGAGATTTCGAATGCCATTCATCATGTTACATGTGATATAAAGCGGCTCTCGAGAAGGAAAACAGCTCCCTGAGATTTGAGTTGAAGCAAAGCTCTGTAATTCCTACAATTATGCACTGGGCTCTATTAAGCATCGCCTCGAAGTGTTTGGTTATCTATAACGAAATATGTTATTTTTAAATATAATAATATAATAGGGGAAACATACTGAAAATATATTGCAGAACATAAAAATGTGTCAAATTCTATATAACAAAATTCTACTGTTTTCTTTTCATTGAAGTGTCTGTATGACAACTGTGTCTAACGTGTTAGCTATTGGTATGATGCCGTGGATATTGTTTCTCTATACTCGTTACTGGGTTGCTGAATCGGAAGTACTCATACCAGGAACTACAGAAATAGTGGTTACATTGGTTGTTCTTCTCATACCAACCGCCATTGGCATGTTAATAAGATGGAAGTGGGCACGATTTGCTGAGAAACTAGCCTTTGTAAGTTCACCATAATTCAAAAGAATCAAACAAAATATGTTTATCTCGCGTGATTGTGTAATCAAAAATAATTGAATCAACGAGATAACAAATTAATGTTACGAAATACATAATTACTGTGCTCTAATCTATTTGGATAACCACCAGACAAATTACATTACTTAATTTGAAATTCACTTTCATGATTTTTTCTAGGTGTTGAACATCATCGTCAACCTTCAAATCTGTATGCTCGTCATACTTAATATAATTACATTCCCCCCTGTATTCAAATCGGGTGTCAAGCCATATGCCATTGGAATCATTTATCCTTTCACTGCATTTGTGGTTGGGTATCTCGTATCAAGATTTTTCAAACTTGAGCCCAGGCAAGCCAGAACTGTTGCTTTTGAGACTGGAGTCCAAAATGGGGCACTTGCCCTGAGTTTGATAAATTACCAAATACTTCAAGGACACAACGTGGCAGGTATGCTGATCGTTCCAATGTTCCACACCATTTTCGCCCTCGTAGATGGATACATGCTTGTTATCGCATATTGGATTTACAAGAGGTGCATCTTGAAGGAAAAGGGTGGACTATTAAGTAACCGGATGAAAACTACAGAGAAAAATAAAGATAAGAAAGATGACGAAGAACAAAAAGATTCATTTGTCAGTATGGTTGATGTAGGGATACAGACTGGCATGTGAAATTATTATTATTTAATATGTTGGAATATATTAACTGACAACTGTATCACAGATGTGATGTAGACTCAAAAGATGTACAAATAATTTGTGCGAAATTTGAATCTCCATGTTGCTATTTCTTGGACCGACACCCAGTCTTGATAATGATTGATACCAAATAAGCATATATATACAATTATATATACAGTTAACTAACTTATTACTAAAATTTAGAATCGCAAGCACTATTACTTCATTAATTCATTTCACTGCCTGAATATAAAGGGACTAGTGTCTTTGAAATATAATCATTATCATAATGATGTTTTGTTTTACTAACAATAATAATAAGACTGAATATAATCGGTCAATAATACATTCATTTTAAACCTGAACTATATTTTCTGTTTTGTAATATTCTTCCAAAGCGAAAAAGTCAAAAGACCAAGAAGCACTACTCGCAAAACCTTGCAATTATTCATGATGGTGTGACAACTTTGCCATATGTGACGTTGTACAGTGCCAACAAATATGTACATGTGAATTGAACATTTTAACTATGTTTGTTGCAGTTGTATTTAAAAAGCCATTTTGTATTGTTTTCAAGAGACACTTCCAAATTCCAAGTTAGTAAATTCGAGTTACATATTTAACTAATTTACATCGGGTAGTCACGTGATTGTCGGCGGCTCGGGTAGTGTAAAAGAACACGGAGACATTATTGTGAGCGTAACCCTTACTGTAAAAAATAGGTAACATATTCTTTTTAATTGGTATTTATAAATCAATCAATTTAGCTGTAACTGATGATTTTTTTCTCTGATTGGTATTTTAATAAAAACATTTCCTGTGTCATTAGTATCAATTTGTAACGGCCATTGCCGAAATGTGGACATTGAAAGCATACGCTATATACTGACGTTGTACATTAAATCACTTTCAAGAGAAAACAAGTACCACAGGGTTACACCCAGGGCGCCATCAATTGAAATCTCCATGGCAGCCTCGCGCTGACTATTTTATATGTCATTTCCTATAATAGTGTGCGTTATTCTAAAAAGAACCTGTGAATGAGTCTACATTCAGGCTTTTATTATCGTATTAATAAGTAAACGTACGTAATTACATTAAAGATGTCTGAGTGTCTTGTTACCCGATTATGTTTAGTCACGTGTCATCGCCACCAATGTGGTGCAAAATATAACACACTTTGTGAATTTTTGATATATATTTTTTGTCTCGAGACTTTATTTCCTATTTCGTCACTCTAACATAATATATGTAATTTGCAAGGGATGATACCATGCTTCATTAGAATTAAATGCATTACATTTATTTTGTATGCGATTTCAGTCTCGTGTGTAACAAATTGAGGCGACCATAGGTCAGAATGTGTTTTAAAATGTACGTGTTAGTAGTATCGTTACGAAAATGATGTTTCCATGGCAATCAACACGCGTACCTCCTCCCCAACGCGTACTTTTTCTGATATTATACATTCATTCATTTATAATGTCAACAATTTTAATAATGTTGTCAATTTGTATTTGATTGAAGTAGGTTATAAATGAGGAAACAAAAAACAGATTACCGAATTCAATCCAATGAAAATTCTGTTTTCATAATATGAAAATACAAATTGTGGTAACTTCTGAAATGGGCGATATTGTTGTTATATTCAGATGGTAGGGAAATAATAATAAAATCCACAAAACGAAAAAGGAAATTATGAATAGAAAGTATCATAAATTAAATACAACAAAACTATTAGAAAGTGAACCAGAAGACAGCGTCAATAATGTTACTCAATACTAAGATATAGTTTATGAATTCAACCTTTCAATTTTTTGCGATTGTTAGCCCAAAACTAGTTTTTATCTGTCAAATGAAGTAACAAATTCATTTTCATTAGATTTAACTACTTGATCCAAGAAATTCATGTGGATTTGACATTATGCATACTTAACTTATAGTAGATTACTGGTATCTTCCCACAATCACTTTAAATTGTTAAACTTACTCCGCTCTATAAAAATTATCCTTTGACAAGGTTGGCAATTATAGGCTTAGATAACCCATAATTAACAAAATATAAACAAACAAATATCTTACCTTGAGAAGTTTAAAATATTGAATGATTTCTAATTGCGCTTCAGGAACAAACGTTAGACAAAATTATCTATACTTGACTTAACAACACCGATCAATAACCATCTCGATAAAGGGTTATCTGAACTGGGTATAATTATTGATTTTAGGAAAGCATGGACAAAATTGACCACTAGATCCTCATAAATAAATTGAATTTCGGGGAGTAGCTTTCAAATAGTTTTAAGTAACATTTTTAATAAAAAAAACAGTTTGTTAGAGTAAACGAAACAGTGTCTGAAAAAATCGAATACCAGTATACCCTGAAGTCCGTCAAGGTTCTTTTTCTGCATATATTATATCTGTAATTTGTTAGATTTATTTAATTTTATGTTATTTGCAGGTGAAACAAGCATGTTTCAATTTGTCGATTCGAACCATATAGACCTTCCACAAGAACATTTCCTGGGGGAAATTAAACCTTAATGTTGACAAAACCAATTTCAATTTTTTTTAAACATCTAGGATTTTGATTTACAGTTAGATATTACGCCGGATTGAATCAACAGGGTTGATTCTTTAACATATATTGATGATGAAATTGAATTGGAAAATTGAAAAAGAAATACCCCAGGCGTGATAGGAAATTACGTCAAAATATATCAAGGTATATATTAATGATATTATATGTCTGTCTCATTTAGTCTCATATTACGTATTGTGTTGTATTGGGAGTTATACATACATACGAGTCAATCTTGAAACTTATTTTCATATTGCAGAGGAAGAATGTCAGACTGATAAAATTTGCCAACAATATTGCACATTCATATCCACACTATTAAAATGCTTGACATTTTGGATATATATAATTTATGTAAATTGCAAACTCGCCTCTTGATATTCGATTTAAAACATGACAATTAAAGCGAAAAATAAATTTAATACTCCATTCTGATTTTACATTCATATAACACAAGATCAGTTCTCAAGTCAACATGGTTTAATATATAGTGTACTTTTCTTTTGAAAAAATGCCCTGACGGTGCACCAACCAATTTGCTAGTTCAGGAGGTGGCCTATGGAAAAGTTATTACAAATAATATACAACAAAATGAAAATGTAATACTTTGAGAACAATTTCATGTTATTATAATTGTGGGACATAATTTGACATTAGCCCAATAGAACTATGTATTATGTTCCTAAACATGATTTTGTACTTACGATTGTAATATGTTCAGTTTAGTTGTGGAACAAACAAATATAGGTATGAACTGTAGGATATCACTAAATTTTAATGCAATAATAACCTGAGAAAACTGGGAAAATCCTGCTTTGTAGAACCGCCCTGACTTGTTACTTGTGAACTGGAGACTAATTTCCCGGCATCTTGAACACGAACGAAGTCTGTAGACAAAAATACTGAGCTAGGCTAATGAATGATAATTCCTCACGCGATATATACTAGTATATATATAGACATACAACCACGATAAAACATTAATGTCACTCGAAAATTCTGTACTTTAAATTATACTTGTAACCCGTGGTTGACATATATTTTAAATATAGAATCAAAATTGTAATTTCTACTACTAAAAATAGATGGATACTTTGTATTTCAAATTACTGGGCAATATGACAGCGTCGTTAAAGTTCGGTTTCTGTTGGGGGAACAGCGGCAATTGTGAAGTGAAATCGTTGCACGGGGCAACTGTCGTCTGAATCGCTATCCCAGGAACTCTCCTCGTCTTCTTCCGGTATCCCACTAATCACTCCTCGCCACCCAGATAAACCTAGGTTACCATTAGTAACTACTGATTCTTCTTCTAATGTCCTATTTGCCTTTCTCCCTGTCTGTATTCCTTGATCTTGCTGGTATGATGATTTGCTCTTTCTGACGGAGTTGGCGTAACAGATGGCGCTCTTCCACGGTTCTTGTTCATTGGCAGATGACGAACCCCAGGCTGATTGACCGTCCCAATAATTGGCTGGCCATGACGTGTCATCCAAAAAATCGTCCCTGTCGAGGCTACTTGTTCGCGAGTCGCTATTTTCCCTGAGAGCGGGATTATCATACACAAATTTGGAGAAGTCATCTGGGACTGAGTCTGGTGACCAGACCCAGTCTTGTATCTTCTTCTCGACTGCCGCCTTTCCCTTGGCTAGTTTAGCTTTATTTTTACGCAGAACATACCACCTGTATACCAAGCTCAATGTCACAAATTCTATGACAGTAGTTGTACCGTGAAGGGCAGGTATAACCATTATGTCTAAAACATTAAAACCCTTTGTAAAGAGAAGATTAATAATTGTCATGGCTAGTGCAGTGTTTTGCACACCCGTTTCGAAGGCGATTGTACGACACTTTGTGGTAGGTTGCCTTAAACAGTACGGTATTATGTATCCCAAGCCGAAGGCAACTAGCGGGTAGGAAATTGCGACCATATATGGACGCCAACTTTCAAGGTATACGGAGGGATTGATGGCGGCAATCAGTCCAATTACACATATAATTCCCAGCAGCGATAATACACTGGAAATCTGCAAAGTAAAACAATGAATATTTGAGGACCCATTTAATGTGGTAAAAACATAACATTTAAAGGCATTCGCCCCAACGATAAAACTGTTCTTAAGATATATCTTGAACTCAGTGATTCATGCATAGCTGGAGTTCATTATATTGCGCATGTCATGTGTGACGAATGTCACTTATTTCAATAAATATTCAATTTAGGAGCAAACGCTTTACTGCTGTTTTTATGTTCTAGCAAAACATGATAAATACGTTATTTTATTTTATTTTTGCTTTCTGTAATATTTTAAACTTAGCATTTTTGTATTGAATCATTTTGAGAGAGGAAGAATTCAGTTTGAATCGGGAAGGCATAAATTTTTTTGAAAATCCATCTGTATTCTCGGGCGGACCTACATCACAGAACGTTCTATGTTGCTAAGAAGCGCACAAGTGTATCTAGTATTTACGTGAGCTCTGTGCGAGCTGATGTGGAATACCGGTCGATGGCCCGGTAGAAAAAACTAAAGTCGAGAAAACAGCTTTGAGACAACCCCGAACAACCACATTTATATAGTTTGCACATGTTTGTCACACTGTTCAGGGGCGTCCCAATAGTTAGCCCAAAGAACAGTTTTCTGGGTGTTTTCGACCGTAGTTTTCATATCTCGTGGTTGCCAGGCGGAGAAAATACCCAGATGTTCGCTCCCGAAAATTACGTAAATATATTTTTAAAACGGAAAACATACTCTGTTTAATTCGATAAGTGGCTGTTGGAGGATCACATATTTAATTTGAACACCTCGGGGTGGTAGTTATGGTACAATATAGTAAATTTATCCATGCTTGTATAAGTATAACAATTACAAAAACAATCTAAAGCTATATTACTCCAATCTTTTAGAAGGCAGGAGGACTAGTTCATGGACAACGTAGTAGTCATACTCTTATTTGATTGGTTCAGTAGTCCGTATTATGCTAATATAAGTGTAATTGACATACTGTAGTTTAGTAGCAAACCATTACCTAAATACCAAAATAGTAAAATATCCAGACAATTGACATTTGCGAAGACTGGCAAATTTCCAAAATGATTGAGAATACGTGCGAAATGCCATGTATTAGGTGCTTAGGTGATCTCACTCGTACATTCTTAAATAAGAATCTCACTTCTTATACATAATCGTTGGTGTTAAAACAATTTGAAATTCAGTTGCTGGCCTTCTCAGTACACTATCAAAAACTACACTTGGGATATTTCATCATTGCCGCTGCAGATAAGACATTTACATATCATTTAAAGCGCGGTGGTCGTCGCTCAGCGCGTGTTCGATTTTCATGTAAATAAACAATTTATTTTACACGCGTTGTATACGTCTCTATGAGTCCCATATCGAACAGGACGCGACACGATGACTGCCGCCCTTTAAATAATAATATATTCAGAAAAAGCAAAAAATGGCGATTCGTGTTTCATTCATAACACTTATAAGTAAACACGTCACTATTATACATACCTTTGCTATCCAGTTTGCTACATTAGGAAATTTCCAATTTATTACCATACCAAATGCACAGGGACAGAGTATGATAACCAAAGCTATTGCGATGTCTACATATGGTATGATTGCTGCCGCTTCAGCCCAACTACGACTGTAAATGAATAAATTCAACGGCATCATGCCGATACCAAGTACAGTAGAACACGTGGTCATACACACACTGTAGGAAGAAGAAAGATGAAGTAAATCATTCCCTTGTCATAAAACTACGCAGTACAGTTTTCTGGTAATTGTTGTTCAGTTCATATGGGATAGTTATTAGAACTAACACCAGGTACAATGTAAGTTGTCTTAGTGGCCGACCACCTTTGATCTAAAGTGTAGGGTGGCCTGGATAATATGTCCATACACAGTGGTCCATACACAGTGGTCCATACATGCAATAACAGTGCACAGTCCCTCTAAAATAGAGGGACTGTGAACAGTGATTATTATTTTGAGACTGGTCAAAAATGACCCTTTTGTACAAAGAAAACAAGCATATTTGTTATTTATTCCCATTCTTACAGATTTCTGTCGCCAAGTAAACTGAGGAATTATTGTCATACTTTCATTCACAAACGGATAAATATAATGGAATTCTTTTTTCAATATCATGGATAGAGTTTTCCATACACACGTTTGACTGTAAGTATATTCAAAGACTGCTATTTTCTTTCATTCTTTTACCTGAGACAAGTATCCCCATGTGTCCAGTAGGCGAGGATATTGGAAAATGTACCACCGGGACAAGTAGCAATTGAAAGAGTGCCAAGAGCCATTTCAGGTGAAAGGTCAAATAAATGAGCCATACACCATCCGAGGAATGGCATGAGAATGAACTGGCATCCAGCACCAATGAAGATACAGACTGGCTTTCGTAGGTTTCCCAACACGTCTTTGATCGTCATAGTACATCCCATCCCTGTCATTAGTAATATCAATGCAGTTGTGATCACCACTTGATTGGCAAGCACTAACTCACGCCGAGGACTTTGTCCAGCGTCCAAGTCGTTTTCCTCCAACCCGGCGCTACTCAAAGATTCCGTATCATCGGTTTCCATGGTAGCTGGACGCCTGTAAAGGAAACCTTACGGATTATAATAATATATAAATAACATAGATGGCGCTACGGCATACCAGACCACGAAACGTATCCTCATTTTCAATGAGCGCTATCTCCAAGAGTTAGGCCTATTTATTAGGTTAGTTTATATCCAGAGAATTATTCAAATTTGCGTTGATCGTTTGTTCTCACATGATTCCAAATATATAGATATTTTGTAGTTATTCCAATATTCCAACAATATTGAATATTACAATCTTTCAACTTATAGACAAGAATAATGTTATCTGATTTTAAGAAGCAGTGTGCCATTTTTAGTAGTAGCAGACGATGTAATCCATTCTGTTCACATTCATCGCTGAAATATTGCAATTGCAGTGCAATTAAATCGAAAATCAAAGAAAGCTTAGAAAGAACTCCCGTGTGCTGAGAGTATTGAAGACACATTAAAAATTAATTCAAAATTACTTGTACATGAGATATTGATGGAAAAGCTGAAAACTAATTATGTAAATCAGGTAACTAATATGAACAGAACAGAACAAAAAAAATATGAATTATTATGTTAATTAGAAAATTAATATGAACAAATTTTAACCCAAAATTAATCAGGCCTGTATATTGTCCTAGAGCATTTATGTACCAAATTTTATTCAAATGTGATGATCAGTAATTGAGATATCAGTGTTAATTAATTATGTTAATTAGGTGTTTAATAAGCATAAATATTTACCAAAAACTAATTGGGTTTCTGCATAGTTCTCTTTAAAAGTTTCATTAAAATCCAATTTATGGTTCTTTATATATCAGTGGAACATTATGCAAATTAAGTAATTATTATCCAATTAAAACTAATCAGGTATTTGCATAATCCTAGAAGATCTATGTAGCAAGTCTCATTCAAAATTAATTAATTATGCAAATTAGGTAATTAATATGTACTGATATTACCCTAAAAACTATCAGGTCTGTGCAGTGTCCTATGACATCTATGTACCAAGTGTCATTGCAATGTGATGATTACTACTTGAAATATCAAAAGCTGAAAATTAATTAATTATGTAAATTAGGTAATTAATATATACTGATATTACTCTAAAACCTATCAGGTCTGTGCAGTGTCCTATGACATCTATGTACCAAGTTTATTGAAATGTGATGATTACTACTTGAAATATCAAAAGCTGAAAATTAATTAATTATGCAAATAAGGTAATTAATATGTACTGATATTACCCTAAAAACTATCAGGTTTGTGCAGTGTCCTATGACATCTATGTACCAAGTTTTATTGAAATGTGATGATTAGTACTTGAGACATCAGTGGAAAAGCCGAAAATTGATTAATCATTATGCAAAACTAATCAAATCTGCGCATTAGTTTGGAGCATCTATGTGCCAAGTTTCATCAAAATCAAATGAGTGGTTGTTTAGATATCAGTGGAACAGTCATGGAACAGCTTAAAATCAGCTAATTATCATGCAAATTAGGTAATTAATAATTAATTTCATCAAAAATCAATGTATGGTTCTTGAGATATCAGTGGAACAGACACACACACACACACACCCACACACCCAGACACACACACACACACACACACACACACAGACAGACACACTAACTGCAAAGACTCCCTTTTTGTGCTTCGCACACGGGAGTCAAAAATAGTAAGCATTAAAAGATTTACCCTCACAAGTAAACAAAATACTTGGGAATTGGGCCAGTGTGTCAAAGGTCATATTACTTGTATTTATACAATCCTAATGACGAAAACCGAGAAACAAAATTTGCGCCAAATGTGTGATGCAGAGTGGAAGACAAAAGAAATGCAGTATATGCGAAGAAACACCAAAACATGCTATAATGAAGTATTTTCAAACAAAATGTCCTGTAATATAACAAATTGTTGATAATGTGAAAACTGGTCTGGTGTAAAACCAGAAAACATGTCAGGAAAACATGTCAAAATATCATTATATAACTGGAATTGATATGCCACCTCTTAATTGACTAGACTGCGAAGTTCTTTTAGCGCGCAACACAGATTATATGCTAAACAATTGCACTTAAAATGGCCCGAGGCTGTCTTTTGTCAGCAGTACAGCTGAATTCATGGTTCACTGGACGTTCCCACTCGCTTGGCATGCATAGCAATTAGATCATTAAAGTAAGTAATAAAACAAGATCATTGTTAATACGAAACTGTAAAAAGTTCCCACATGGTAGTGATGTGTGTAAGACACAGCACTACCATGTGGGATGTTTCCGAGGTGTGGCCTCAGTACACATATTTGTTTTCTAAGTGAAGCAACGATGACTGAGCAGACGTAAAATCGCAAACACGGCTATTAGCTAAAGACTCGTTTTCACCCAGCCCCGTAACCTAAATTATGACTATACACCTACACCTAATTATAACAAATAATAATAAAAGTTCGAGTTTTTCGAGCTTCTCTTCAAACCATCAATATTGTTAGACTGGCGAATAGAACTCATTCCATAGTTGCTGAAAAACGCCAACCGTTCATTTTCGTGCTACATTTTAAACCTCGACTTTTCAGTGGAAAAAGATCAGCCACTATGACCCGGTGCATAAATAAATAGGAGCAAAGTTATTTAAAATGTTATATACAGTCAATATTCACAGTTTTCTTGTAAGTTATTAAAGCCAATTGTACACCCGACCTTGATGTGACCAAGAATTATTTGACCGGGCGTGGGTGAAGGTTACAAAAGCTTTAATAAAACTCATCTTCGTTTTCTATTGTGGGTATTGTCATCTTGTCCCTATATAATCCACGCTGGTCCGATATACTCGTTACATTCTTAAGATATTGACAACACATTGTATATAACACGAGCACCACAATCTAGCGAGTAGTCAGTTTACGTCAGTGTACATAATACAGGTAATAATACAACAAATGTACGATAAGTCAGCATAGGGCAGCGACTCTGAGGTTAACCACAGGTACGGCGACGGTACTGGTAGTATGCAACACAGATAGAACCACCTTAAAAACGACAATACAAGTTTTAAAAATTACACTGGACGTCTCAAGTCAATGTCATATATGCATATGTACCAGACGTTATCGCTTTGTTATTATCAGCCTGCTATGTAACATGGTGAAATATGTGTTTCAAGGAGCTTGATATGTACGTTTAGTTTGAAGAATGGCCGCACATTTCACCATGCCGACTGAAAGACCACAACTAGTCAGGCCTCAGTGTGTAGTTCTTACCTTTAAAACTATTTTATCCGTGTCGCTCCTTTAAAAAACAGATTATTTCACAGTGGGTCAGCACGCGTGTTGGTTATAAGACACAGTCATGGTATGTGAGAACACAATGCTACCTATACAACTATTCACTTCAACGAATAACTTATTTTGCATAACAATATAAAAGGCAAAAGTAAGGGAAAAGTTACTTTTTCATGGACATTAGATTGTGCTCCACGCAATGATTTCCTAATACAAAGCACTTGTCTCAGATATGGAATTGTGGGAGGTCGAATTATGATTAATATTGTTTTAGGTTTATTGTTTTCTGAAACACGTAACAAACCCTCAAAGAATTTTAATTGCGTAAATAACAAAAAAAGTAAACAAAGAATATATAATACGAATTACATTCAAATTCCGATGCCTAAAACCACGCCAAGAATCTCAGGGACTAAAATACAACAACATTAAACAAACTAGATATCCAATTAAGAAAATAACATCTAAAGCGTTTCAATATTAAGTGTATAATTAAATAATTTCAATCTTAAAAAAGATAAATAAAACGAATGTTGAAATTGCGAGATATTGCTGTCTTAATGACATATTATATTTTTTATCATTGTAAATTTTAATTTATATTTTCAATAGAGTTGTAGTGTGTAATAAATCTATATTATATAATTGTGTTCATCTTCCACTTTATATCCTTTCTTCCTCGGGGGGGGGGGGTGTTGTTATATCTTGCTAAGGCTTTTTCGAATTTGAAATTGTTTTTGAATTTCCTAAAGGGTGTAAGTTCAATTCTTTTATTTTTACAGGAGTCAATGTTCATTTTAGAAATAGATCATCTCGTTTTCTATTGAAAAATTATGCATTTGTAATGTCTTTGTTTGTCTCAGTCCGTCAGTGTTTGGTTAATATTGGCTAACTGTAATGCTGACTGACTGATTGACTATATGACCGAGTGAGTGACTGGCTGGCTGGCTGGCTGGCATACCGACCGGTTAACCGACCGGTCGATCGACTTGGTAAATGTCAACATTATTTATTACAAGGCACTTATTTTGATGTTAATATATTTATTGAAAAAAGTGAAAAATTGTGTTATTGAATCCAGGTGATATATACAAGTTAGATATAAATAATAAAGTTGAAACAAACACACAAGAAAAGCTTTTACAATAAAATGTTACTCATATAAAAAAAAAGCTCAAAATAATTCTCGACTATAAGTTATATTTGCATTTCAGTATTCTGCTACCAGTGATTACTGACATCTGGGTATTCTGCTATCAGCGGTTACTGACATCCGGGTATTCTGCTATCAGCGGTTACTGACATCCGGGTATTCTGCTATCAGCGGTTACTGACATCCGGGTATTCTGCTATCAGCGGTTACTGGCATCCGGTTATTCTGCTATCAGCGGTTACTGGCATCCGGCTATTCTGCGCTGGAATTAGTCGAGTAACTCAAAAAGATGCCGGGGAAGGGCGAATGGCAATAACCAACTATTGTACCTCGTCACGACTGAATATGCAGGCGACTATTAACTATATCTAATATAGTTATAAATATATACCATGTATTTTAACATATCAAATAAATGTCACCCCCTGCTCTTATTTATTAAAAAACATGACGCTTAATACTTATATGAATCTATGTCGCAGTCGATTATTAATAATTATTATAAAAAAATATTGTATTATAAATCATTTCACAATTATTGCCACGGCGGTGATTATAGTGATGTTAATATTATCTATGTGATTGGAGTGCAGCGGTAATCTAGCGCCACCAGCGGCAATATATAACACTTCGTCACATTTGTTTTCTTCATACTGTTATTATAAGTCACACTTCGCAATTACAAAGTGTATCCATAATTTTATTTTCGAAATCTTGAAGAACTGTGAGTATTTCAAACAATTTTATTTGAATTTAACTTTTAGAGATTATGGATAAAAGTTGAAGTGAACAAAAACGAGTTAAAGTTCATGTTGCGTTGGTCACAACATCTCTGCCAGGTCGCAAATTAAATATTGGAATGCCACTAATAATACGGATCAATCATATAGTGTTTAAAACTGACACTTCAGTATTTTCAACTATCGTATATTTATATACAGATAACAGTAAAATTATGTTTTGTCAGCTGGTGGCTCATATTGACGATTCATTATTCAGATTGTTTGGGATATTGAATGTGTACTGTTTCGGACCAGTTGTCTCGTCGTACCGATTATGGCGTTCGTAATTGTCGTTCTCGTGTGCATGAAACAGGCTTGACGGTAACGGAGGTAATGTCCTGAACGCGCTTTTTCCATCGTCATAAGCTGAATTGTTGCTGAGTGAATGGCGTGGTTGTCTTGGATACAAGGTTGTCTCACCTTCTTGGCGAAGTGGCTCATCTGCGTGCCGTGGACTCATGGGTCTTTGGTTGACTGCCTGTGAGTTATACGCCGTGGCGTCATTTGGTCTGTTGGAACGAATGGAATGTTTGGTCGAATGGGTTCCTGGTGCAGAGCTTTCTACTGGGGAGTAGACCGGTTCAGATTGTCCTAAATATCCATTTACATAATTCAAGTCGTCAAGATTTTGTGGATTCAGCTGCTGAGGATCTACATTCTGAATGCGACGACTTCTTCTCTGCTGTTTTAGATACTGTTCGTGATTGAGCACTGCTTCTTCCATGTCTTCGTAATAGTTGTCGAATTGTCCCGGATATCTCTGCACACGTGTGTCATCTGGTACTTTTGTCAGTACCCTGGGTGGATATGTAATGTTTCTGTTTGGATTGGAATAATTCTCATCCCAATCCCGAGGTCCGTTGGAATTTCGTTCAGGTTGGTCGGGATATCGTCTGTAGCCACCACCTTCTCTGTTATGTTCTCTACTTCTATATGTTTGATTATGTGGATGTACCTCACGGTCGCGACTCTCGTAACCGTATTTATTCGACCATTGATCACTTTCAGGTTGGTATTTACGCCCATTCACCTCTCTAAGATTAGGCGCTGAATAAAATCGTTGTCGGTAGTTCCGTGGTTGGTATCCTTGGTTACGCGGCTGTCTGTTATCATTTGTATCTGGGGGCACATCTCTCACAGCAGAAGGGTGATATTTGTAATGATTGTAAGAGTTTTGTGTATTACTTGATGGGTTTAAGTTTCTTGATTTTCTTGCCGTTGGGTCATGATGCGGTTGCATTGGTGCCTGTGTGGAGAGTGGGGCACCAGGTGGGCTGTTATCGAGAGCTGAAACGGTCCAACGCCATACATTGTATTGATCAGGGTTGTATGACTGCACCGGAGACTCATTCATTCGTTGATCATCTTCCCACTTCCTCCTCCACTGGTTTTCTCGCTGTACATCCACATCGTATCCGTTCGTAAATTGACGAGGAATGCCATTTTCATATGTTAGTGCCGGGTTGTCAAGACCATATTTAGTATCCTGAGGCCGTCCCCAATCATCGGTCGGTTTTTCCTTTTTCTCGTCTAGAGATTTCATCTCCACGTCTGATTTCTTGGTCAGATTGTCTCGGTATCTTATCCAAAGACGATACACACCGACTAGAGCTAAACCTTCCACTACTACGAAGATGCTGTGTAACGACGGCACAATCATCATCTCGAGTGCATTTGCCCCTTGACCTCGTGAGAACATCAAGTTGATGATCGTCAATGCCAAGGCGCCGTTCTGAACTCCTGTCTCGAAAGCGATTGTACGCCGTTGAGGGGGCTTTTGACGACACATCCATGGGATGAGGTACCCCAATACGAATGCTAAGATAGGGTAGAAAAATGCAACGATGTAGGGTTTCCAAGATAGTGAGAATAACAATGGATTCATAGCTGATATCAAACATATGACGATGATTATTCCAACGATTGACGATATACCACATACCTACAAAGCAATAATACAAAATACAATGTTAATTACATGTACCATCAACATCACCAACTTCTATGATTCATAGAAACATTTAAAGTGTGTGTATTACATCACATCACATCACATCACATCGCATCGCATCGCATCGCATCACATCACATCACATCACATCACATCACATCACATCACATCACATCACATCACATCACATCACATCACATCACATCACATCACATCACATCACATCACATCACAAAATGAATCGTCATTCATGTCGCGGAATTGGCCTAATAATAATGATCACTTTATAAGTGTGTTTACAATAATTAATAATAAATATATATACACAATTTTAAACAAGATGTATTATAAATAAGTAAAAAGTATTCAATTGTATAATAATAAATTACATGACTGGTTAATAAAATTACTGATTTCATTTATTGTAAAATTATCTGTACTGAAAACTAAATATGTGATTTTCATTGTTGTATGTATTTTCGAGAAGTTTGATTTTGTTTAGCAGCTGATTTCTTTCAGTATCACATTTGGTGTCTTCTAAAAGAACATAAACCTCGTCTTAGCAAAGAGCAAAGATTACTATTGGTGTGTTAGGTCTTGCGTACCTATCGATGCCTATGACTAGCTCGTAATTACTGATTCTAAATACTGTGTCACCTTATATAAATTTTTGGTAGATAATTTATATATGATTCTAATTTGAAATTGTTCTAAGTTTACAGTTATTTGTAATTACAAATTTTAATCTACAATTATTAACTTATTTGCTTTTTGACCAAAATCTACATTTGTTATGTGTTTGGGCTCTGTTTCATTTTAATTGATATAAAGCCTAGGTCATATTCTTTTAACATTTTGCTCAAAGAAATATAACAGTTTAGTGAAATACAATTTTCTTTTTCAAATGCTTGCCTGGCAAGAATATTCAAAAATTCCAAGTTCACCTCTACTTTCCGCATTTTTGCTTGTTTATTGATATTTAAGTGATATCGAAAAAAAATCACAATTTAATTGTCACTTTTAATATTTTATAACAAATTTAATACTTCAGAAGTATTGTCTGACAGGTTTTTGATAGCATCAATGAAACATTCATCAGACTTAAATGGACTAGTATTAAATATTTTCAGTTGTAATATATGTGTCGCTTTTTAATATTGACCGAATAAAGATACACATTTTAGTCTTGGTTTCATTCAGTGCCAATTTCCACTGTGAGCAGTACATGTTCAATGTTTCAAAAGTGGAAATGAGTTCGAGATTATCTGAATTTAAGAGTGAGTTTATTGGAGTATTGCTTGGTACCGGTGTATCAGTATTTTCTTTGTCAAGATAAACTTTTAGTCATTCAATTCATATGTTGAAGATCGTGGAGCTAGCTACACATCCTCACTGAACTTCCATAACTGTAGAAATCTCCGGCGTAAAATAGTCGCTGTCATTGAATATGCATTTATACGATTTACCATTTATGTATTTATTTATTTATTTATTTATTTAGTGATTTATGGAGGAGACCTTCTCTTCACATTGTATCAACATTATCTTTGGGGTTAAAGTCCCCAAAATAGTAATAATTTGTTTGTTGGTACTAGGATATTTTCTGAAACCAGCTTGGTTATTGGAAATCATATATTCTTCCATGTAATTATGCAAGCGTTTATTTAAAATAGTGCAATACAATTTACCCATACAACTTGAAACAAAAAAGCATCTATATGTCCCATTTTTATAAATATTGGTAATAATGCTCATATTCCACATAGCTGGAAATAAACTTGTAACTGATCGAGAGATCTGAGGGCGTTCTTTATTCCAAACTAATATGTTTATCTCGGTAATTGTGAGTCACAGTTATATTTTTATAATTATTAGGAAAACTGTCATTTGTAGTATTCATATTTTGTTCTTCATAATACTCGTGTCACTTTGCTGTTGGTATAATTTTCATGCTTCCTTCATATTCCTAATATTGTTCAAAAGAGTATTTGAATTTGTTGTATAAAGTTTATTTAATTTATTTTTAGTTTTATTCTCCACATACAGAATCTTTCTTGAATATGTATGTTTACCAAGAGAAAATAAGATCACATCGTAAACTTCTCCTTTCTGACATGTCTCTTCGAACAATGTGAGCAAGGAAGTGGATATGTTAGTGGCGTCATGAATGACAACAATAAAAAGAGCAGCTATAATCACGTGATATAATGACATACTTGGGCGATAACTTCAGCTTTCTTTGGCCATTTCCAATTTATAAACATGCCGATGGTCCCGGGAATTAGTATAATGACTAATGCTACTACAATGTCTACGTATGGTATGACAGTCTCCGAGGTCGCCCAGCTACGACTGTAGATGAATAGATTCAGCGGCATCATTCCAATCCCGACCACAGTGGACACCGTCGTCATGCAAATACTGTAAACAATGAAATGAAATTACCATAAAAACAAATGCCTTGATTAGTGTTGATAGAGGGCACCATTTCGCTGGGTAAATGATTCAGCGTGCGTATAGAAATATATCTCAATCGCTGTGACTTGATAGAAATTAAATGACCACTTTTCTGTTTTGTGGTTATGTATCTATCACATTCCAATCCATTTTTTTGAGATAATGGAAAAATGGAAAAAAAAACACAGACATGTGTAGTTACTGTGTCTCATGTTTAGATAAGTTTTGTTAATCTTCATTGATTTCTCAGTATTTTTCTGCAAATTTCAACTCTGACTCTTTTCTAGAAATAATCGTCTAGGCAATAGTTTTGGATATTCATAGTATGAGAACTGTAACTCACCTGAGGCAGGTGTCCGACTCAGTGAAGAACGTCAGTATATTCGACATTGCCCCGCCTGGGCACGTAGCTATTGCCAGGGTACCCAACGCCATGCCTGGTGACAACTGAAAAATATGTGCCAAGGACCAGCCTAGAAAAGGCATAAGTATAAATTGACAGCCTAAACCGATGGTTATACCAATAGGTCGGCGAAAGTTTTTCCATATCTCGCCTACGGTGATAGTAGCTCCCATGCCGATCATCAGAACCACGAGCGTTATGGTGATGGTAACTTGGTTTGCTGTGACGAGAGCTTGGGACGGCCCGCCGGCCATCACGTTGGTGATATTCGAAGTATTCATTGAAATGTTTACCATTACATCGGTAGTATGCTCAAGTATGTCTATATGGTTATTCACGTCCATGTTTCAAACTGTTGTAAAACACAAATAGTAGATTCAAAACAAAAGAAAACAAAAAAACTTACTGAGAAAAAATAAACATTAAAATTTGGAACTTCAAAGCGTACGTTCATAAATGCAAATTCCAGCTTACAAGCAAGCAAGCTGCCCAACTTACTTGGACGGAAGTTGGACAACTAATATATGTTTGTACCATATTTTTTTTAGTTGAAATGGCATTTCCATACATTAATTGTGTATATTGATGTCTTTAGGACAATTTAATCTATGTCACGGGTTCCATTTAGTGCATTGAAAGCATGAGGCTTTGAATGTATTTCACAAGACCGCTAATACAGCTCGTTAACCTGATGGTTTTAGCACGGGAGTGCCAAACTGAATGCATGATTATGGTGGGGTCTCATTGTCTATAAACAAACATAATGCCGTGTATCAAATAGAAAATAAAATGAAGGTGTGTTTGGGATTTCTTACTGTATCATGTGCGTCCCCACAAAACATGACTTGTTAGGGGCGCTTGGCTTGAAATAAAAACTGGGCCGTGAACTTGAAAATGTGTGACATTGAGCACTGGCAAGTGATCTTGTTGTGTGGTACATACGCTTCATGGATTTAATTGACACCGAAAACAATTTACGCCATTACACCCTGAATAGAAATTGTAGCTATTATTTGAAACTGTTATGTTCTCAGTTGCCTTATTTGAAAAATGCAAATGCCAAAATTTTTGAATATACATTTCGACTTTTGTAACGCAGAGAGAGAGTTTGGTGTTCATTTTCCCCCAAAAGCAATAATTCACTTTTCCAGGGTGCAATACATCGACTATTTCATTGTTTTCTTTATGTGTGTGTATATAGCATATGTATGGGATCCTTTTTCGTCAAATCTTCCTTTCGGTTGAATTTCCAGAAACCTCAATTCTAGTTAGAAATCGCGACTTTTTAAAACATATTTGTGAATTGAGGGAATTAGTGACAATTTCGTCTAAAATATACCCATTTGAAAGTAGGCGTTTAAAAACTCCAAACATTATTTTTGACACCCTATCGCTCGTTACGATTTCATTCCAGTGAAATCGTAGAATCGGACACGGTGACGCACTTCTCTCGAACAGGAATGTACAAGCCGTCACGGTAGTAACCACATTCATCAGTAAACAGAGAGATCAGTACAACTCTTTACGACTGAATAAACACCGGTACACGGACTTTCCTCCAAAAGTGGATACTTTTTTATCATTTTTAGCTAAAAAAAGGAGAGATGAAGTCGTTGTAAACTTCGTCAAATTAATCTCATGTCTATATTATTGTTATATCAAGTTTATCATACGGAGAAACTCTAACCAAATAACCGGGTTCAGCTTTTAATTTCAGGTGAACTTTGATACGACTACCAGCAGGAAGCTGAATTTGAATTGATCATGTTACCTTTGTTTTATTATCGAGTTGACATACTGAAAATATAAGCCAGTAACGGCCACCATACGCAAGTCTGGCGTGACAACACAGTAAACACTAACACCGTGTATAAATGTTCACTTTCATAAAAATCAAATAATTATTAATAAGTATGCGAATATGTACACAAAAGAACATAATCTTGACCTTGTGATCATGACCTAAATAGCTGGGCCGATGAATTAAGGTATGCGTGCATACTGACACCACCTGTTGATGCATTATTAAAACATGAAAACAGTGTGTATCCCTTCAAAACTGGGGCTGAAAAGAATAAGCCGTTCACGGTCCGCCATTACGGGTTTCAACTGTGGGCATTAAATTTACGTTTTCTGCTGTTAAGCCCGGGGGCTGTTTGAATTACGTTAAAAGAATGCAATAAATACTTAAGAGATCGTAATACTATTGACAGAACCGTCTGATGAACTATCGCCATTGAGGTCCTACTTGAGAAGAGAAAACATAAATGCGACGGAATAAAGGTCGGAATCCTCAATCGTAGTGTAGTAGGTACATTTGTAGCTCAACATGTATTGTAATATGTCCATAAGTAACTTATTAACAAAGTCTGAAACTACTTTTATTTTTATGTGCAGCTACGTACAACGGTTTCCACCGTTCATATGGCACAATAGTCAGTAATTATTGTAATTGTTCACTTCTGTGTGCATAAGGCGTCTTTCATGACTACTTGATGTTATAGAATCAACGGTGTTGCCCTAATAATACTGTACACGATACGAATTGGATAAACAAATCTTTCTCCTCCAAGTTAAGCAAGTATTAATGCGCTGTTTTATAAGTAAAACGAAATACTACTAACACGAAGTTTTAAATAGCAGCGGCAGCAATTTGTAGCGTGTTTTTGTTTGATACAATTGTACTCATGGCGAAAAGTAGCGATCAACATTATTAAGATTAAAACCTGATTATATAATAATACAATAAACGAGCAAAAATGAAAAAAAATAATCGTGTTACCTACCGATTAACTCTAGACTCGGATAAAACACGTGTTGAACAACGCTTAAAAACAAACTTGACCTCGGTCGATCTGACTGTGTTAGATAGTTCGACAGCAGCTTGCATACGCCGATAAATTGATTTAAACAGACTGTCACTAAATGCTTCGAAAAATCATGAGTTTAGAGTGAGAGTGACTTGTGTCACTTTCCTAGGACCCTCGGCCTATTCCATCCTACGTACCGTGCCTGTGTTTATATACGGTAGCTAGCACCTCCGTTGAACGGAGTGGAAATTTGCATATTTAGTAAGTGTATAAGTATCTCCTTTATGCCTTGGCTACAAATCATGGGGAACAATGAAAAGACACATTCACTTTTTACCCACATACGGGTTTTATTATCAGAGAGGGGCGCAACCAGGCGAAACATTCACCTTTCCCCTGCATTCGGAAAATATTTACTTTACTTCTGATAACAAGTTACCTAATTGTTAAGCGTCGTATTGTCGCTAAGTAATCGACGATTTGACAAGAAACGACGATATAGTAATGTATAAAATCAGTGATTATTGTCGCAGAGATAGAAATGCGGTCCTCGAATCATTGAACGCCATCAACGGCGGAATAATGGGTTCTGCAGTGAGCTGTGGCGCTGAGGATGGCGTGTGACAAAGATGGATTGCGAGGCAGTCATTACGTCCACCCACAGTTCTTCTAGTGAGATAATAACACCTCGCTAATCTTCGGAACATTGTTTACCCAATGAAGAGAATAAAGTAGGTGTATTAATTTATGAAGCAAATTGGAACCTTTGACCTTTGTCGAAAATGGTGTACGAGAGTTGAGCTATAGACGGTGAAAGGTGCCTCTTTGTCTCGATCTTCTATAGGAACATATACAACCCATAGTGTTACCTCCTATTGCAAAACAATACAAATATATAATAATAATGAATTATTAATCTTAAACGGCTTACAAGAAAATATACAAGTTCTTCAGCACTTTCCACTATTATATTCAAGTTGGTCAGCCTGGGAGCTGAATAGAATTTCCTTCTTAAAAAAAATAGAATGCGATAAATATCTTCATTTCCTTTATCACAACATACCTTTACATACCCTGTCACACTTATAGTTTCAGCATTCTATCTATTGTAGAGCGTGATGTCATGATGATTATTTATATAATTTCCTTTTTATTGTTGTGTTTTACTCAGCCATAGTGCATTACAAATTTTATATCATGGAAGCTTACATCAAAACGCTTTATTTCCTTTTCTTCGCTGACTTTAAAGAAATTTTTAAAACAACTACAATTTTGTGGTCTTTTTAGACCATAGACGTGATCCTAAATCTTGCAATACTGGTGGACATAGTACATTGATTTCAGAATCTTGCCAAAGTGATACAAGTATTTTTTTATTCACTGTACTTTCTGACAGCCTGTGAGCCATATACTAAATCCATAGTTAATTGATGGCATGATTATATTTTGCCACATGACATCACCACATTCAACCTTATTGTAACTGTTTACAATATGCTAATATTTTCATTGCTTTTTTATAAGTTTCCATAAAATGTGAATGATCCTTCAATGATTTTGAGATGCCTAATTGATCGCTTGTGTTACTTTCTTTAAGTGTCAAATTTCTAACTTCCAAATCCCCCCCCCCCAAATACATTATCTGGGTTTTTGGTTTATTAAAGCGTTTTGATACACATTATAATTGTAGTGTGAAAGCTTTAACGTAGCCTGACGAGGTCGCGTGAGTTGCGCCCTCCGCGGTGCTCCAAACCCAGCATGATGCCGTTCGGTCGGCGAAGGCCTACTCACGCCTATATGTCAAACTACCCTGAACGTACTTCGGCTGGCTTCCGGTGTCGTTTCGCGCAGAGGACGCCGGGAGCCCACGAAATAACGTACTGTACTATAAACTCTGGTAAGAAAAAATGATTTTTTCTCATACACTCGAAGACATATTATTGAAAATGAGTACTACTGTGAATATAAAAATTGCTTAGTATTATTTATCGTGAAATAAAACGTTGTTTCGATCGCACACACACACACATGAGTTCGTACGTACGTAACATTGATTCAATGTACATTTGTATATTTTATTATTTCATAAATTATCCATGTTGTCAAAATTTATGCATCTACAAAACCAGGGCGCGAATTCTGTGTCCACGGTACGTATGACGCATGCGCGTTGGTTTAAAAATAAAAACTGTAGCGTAACGAGCCTGACATGGCCGAGGTTAGTTGCAGTTATTACGTCTTCGCCGACGGATTCAAATGTATCGCCGTCAGGTTAGGTTGGATGATGAGTTGACTTTAAATTGACTTGGTTTTAAACTACATTCACTTTATCGAAGAATTCATTTTAATTTTTAATTCGCATATAATTTTATTAACAACCAATAACTGATATCATTGTAGGCATTTCCGTGGTGAAATAAAATGGTCTTCACCTTCTATGTTTTTGTTTCTATTATTCGTTTAATATGAACCAGTTCTCAGCTACAGTATCCAATAAATTAATGAATCTCACTAACTTTAATGTCATTTAACAAACATTTAATTAATTCGACATTGGCAGTGAAACAAGAGAAAAACTAGGATAACTTTTCTGTTTTTAGGGTTTCACCTCTATTTTACATGGATAAATATATGTATATATAAATTTGACAGTATGACTAGAAGATTTTTTGTTTTAAAAAAAGTATCAATTAAATATGTAATAATTCTTCCTGTATATTTTCGTTACAATAGTCTTCAATACATGACTATAACACTTTTTTTGCAGACAGGGTACAGTGTATTATACCAGCCCTCCCCTACACCCACAAACACGCGACTCGTCCCTATCCGTGATCGTTCCGCATCGTTGTATAGTGTTCGCATCAATATTACATCGACATTCGTCGTACCAGATGACACGCGTTTCATCGACGGTAACAGTCATACAGCTGTGACGAAAAATGCAAATTACGAGCCCTCATTTTTTTCAATATTTTGACTCGTATTTATAATCCGGATTGGTTGATGACGTATACAGCCACATTATCCGTCCGTCTCCGTAGCGCAATATGTCCTATGTTTTCCGTTATGTGGCGTATCCAAGGCGAGGATTCCGACAAAATAGTTTGATATCCCTACTGGTTCTTCTGTCGTTATTGGGCTACCTCTACTACACGGCGTCCGTGCGGCTGAAGGAGATAGAGCGCCAGCAAAGAATTATGGCGATGGGCGCTACCGACGATGATGAATACGATCACGAGTCAGGAAGAATTGTTGAATGGAAAGCAAAATATGACAGAGATGAGTACGTTTATCAGAAGTTTAACCGCTCGTGCTATATGCCAAACATGCCGCCGTATTTACTGAAAACGCCAGTCAAGGAATCCGTGTTGAAACAACGGGGCTGCGAACGAAGACTTCCGAGCGCAATCATCGCTGGTGTTCGGAAGTGTGGGACGACTCCATTGATGAACTTCCTCCTGCTACATCCATCTATCGTTGGACCAGGTCCCGAGCCGCATTATTTTGATGCGCAGTACGACAAAGGTATCGACTGGTACAGGAACCAGATGCCATATTCTGCCCCGCACCAAATCACCATCGAGAAAACACCGACTTACTTCATCCACCCTCACGATGTACCCCCAAAAATACGCATGGATGTGTCCTTAAATACCAAAATCATACTTATTCTGTGCGACCCTGTCCACCGCCTTGTGTCTGATTACTTGGAATGGACGATGAAGCAGCCAAAATTTTCTCTTGGAATGCGACACAAGTTCATCGCGGAGACGTTTGAGAAATCCGTCATAGAAGGCGATCGATTCGGGACGGTCAACATGTTCAATGAGATAGTTGATCTTGGTGTATACGTGAAACATATGATTCGCTGGTTTGAGTATTTTCCCCCGGGACAAATCATGATAATAGATGGGGAAACCTTCAAACTCAACCCAGTTCAAGAATTACAGCGACTTGAGGATTTCTTGGGAATCCGCCCTTTTTTTCAGACTGAGCATTTTTACTACGACAGCACCAAGAACTTCTTTTGTATGGCGTTCCCAGAGAAACGATGCCTGGGTAGCAGCAAAGGTCGAACGCACCCGGATATTAGTGAACGCATACTGAAAACACTGTGTGAATATTACAGGCCATACGACATCACCCTTTCCAAAATGACAGATATGACATTCTCTTGGCTGGGGAAATGTTAGCCCACTATACACACATTTTTGGTAATGATTTCGTGTTTGTTTTTTGTTTTTTTGTAAAATATGATTATTATAATCAAACACAACACGTGACAACTAGTTTTTATTTCGGTTTATTTTAATTGTTTGATTGAACTGATGTTTTTACAAACGAATATAAATAATTATTAGATTTGAGGAAAAGTAACTTTTCCGTAATGTATTTTTGAAAAAAATCATTTTGTGACGTCACAATTTCTTCATTTTGTGTGATTTATAGAATTGATAATTTACTGAACGCTAGTATACCTGACGTAGCGTACGTCATTATTGTATTTGTTATTTGTTGAATGATTTGGTGAATCGGCAGCTGTTAATTTTACATGTACAATATTTTATTGACGATTGTGCATTATTTAATAACGCTAGTACGCTTCATAAGAGATTAGAGACGCTGACAGATGGTTTCATCAAACAAAACGATCATTAAATCATGATGACTGCTGATGAAATAGTCACAGAAGTCAATCCCTATGTAAGGGAATTACATTTCATGATTAATTTTTAATACTAAGTAAGCGTTTTTTGTTATTTTATTTTCATTCATTGTCATTTCATTTTATTTCTCAGTAATTTTACTCTGAAAAGAAAGAAAATAATGTCAATAAAGTATTACAATATATTTAATATGAATATTGCGTGTAAGTATTACAGTGAATTTCATGAAGCCATGAATATTGTTATGGAAATTTATAAAATATTTATTAAAAATTACCACGGAATACCCTCGGCTTCATTCAAATCTGCGTTAAGTGTATATATAATTAATTTGATAACGCCAATGAGTTTTAATTATTGGCCGACCCGTTAACAAGTTCCACTAAGTGCGATCTGATTAAAATCCGATGTAGATACTAACATTTTGTTGGTATTACTTGCCGTTATTAAGTGTCTCGTATCTCGGTCGCCGGTAAGTAAAACAAAAACATGTATAAATACAATAACAAATATAGAAATTAAAAAAAATAGAGCCGACACGTTGAACTACTTTGGGTTTTAATCAGATTGCACCAAGTGATGTATACGACTTTAAGTTTGAGAATTTTATATTTCACCATTCACAGAGTGAAAACAATCCAGTACTACTGTTTAATGATATCTTACCAGGATAGGAGAAGACAGTAATGAATCGGGCAGTTTGAAAACATAATTAACCAGGTGAAGGTTTTCTCAAAGACACTAGTGTCTTTGGTTTTCTTCTGAGTCAATCATAACTTCGTAACATCATATCATTAACATCAAAATTATTTTAAAATAATTCAGGGGAAAACAGCATACCTGCCAGTCGCGATATATGATTGTTCCCCACGTGGTGCCACATATTTGTATCGGGAAATATGACATGTCATTACCATACAAACCAATGATGAAAGAGTCCCAACTTAATAAAATGGTCGTCATCACTTAATTTAATATTTGTAACATGTCTGGTGATCCTCATAATTGTTAAGCAACATATGGCCCACAATAAAATTTAATGTAATTTGATTTATTTATGGAAGGTATTTATTAGAGGTTTGGCGAAACATAAACCTCTCTTTCTAAGGTCCATGGGCGAATAGACGCGATACCTAATACTAGTAGGTAATTTCACGGAGATATGTTTGATAAAAAAATAACAGACAAAGAAACAAAACAAACAACGAACAAATAAATAAATAATTCAGGCATGGCCAGTTGGCATTTATATGTAAATTCCAAAAAATAGTTATATAACATTTATCCAGAAAAACCTTTGCGTTTCATTGAAATCCAACGAAGACACTTACATTGAATATGTCTATCATATTCTTTATCTGAATATACCATACTAAAACATTTACAAGGCTCGTCGGCGAGCATAATCTGGTTAAAAAGCGCCCTCACAGTCGGTGTAATCAAGCTTCATTCAACATGGCGGCGTCCAGGGTATTTCGGTCTGCTGTCTGTTTTCCTGCGACCACTTGGAAAATAAGGTATGACTCGGTGCTGCGTTGCATGGGGAATGATAGTTATCGCATTGCGCAATCACAATATACGTCAAGTCGAATAAAACTGCTGATAGGCATTAATAAGAAAGTCGTGTCGATGACAACACGACACACGTGTCGAACTCTGCAACCCTCTTCAGACCATAGGCGCTTGTCACGTTTATATTGTCAGGAATCAAGTTGTCTGTATCACAGGCAGTCTTTACGTTGCTTGGTTCATGAGATAAATCGCCCCTAGAACCAAAATCGTCCTAAGTTATACACTCCTAGAACTAAAGAAATAGTCAAGGTAGGAAACCTTCGTCCGTCAAAATAAATAAATACAATTTAAAAAAAAAATGTTCCCATCAATCATTACCATTCAAACTCGCAACGAATGACAACAAATTCATTTCTAGTCGATCGATCGATCAATCTTTATTTACCTTTGCTTATCTTTATCCTGTATATTTTGGTGAAAATGTCACGAAATCCGACGAGGTAACAACTCTTGGTAGCGGCCATTTTATTAATTCCTGACACTCATTCCTGACAATGATGTAATCTTGTCAAGCGCAGTTCATATGCGCGTGTGCACAAAATTTGTTGTGATACTTATCATCAGTATTTAACAAATTTGTTAAGGTAGGTAGGACGAACCATGCAGCTACATTGTCTGCCTGCCAGTCTTGGATATTGAAATACAAAATGTTGAAAGTCTAAGTACAGAAAGATTTGGCAAACTTGATTACTGTGACAATGGAAACATTATTGTCAATACATATGCTGAAAACCGCAACCATATATCACTTGTGCTATGTGAGCTATGTCTAATTTAATTGCCAGTATACATTACACATTCAGTGCACAATTTAAATACATAAAACTTTATGTAAAAAAAAAACTTTTTTATAAACTCTTCTATTTATAAAAATAATGAAAGTGATAAATTCTTACTGCTTGAGAGGGATATAGCACATGTCTCTGCTAAAGGAGATGTTATCCTGTTAGGTGATTTCAACTCTAGAGTTGGCTTAATTAATGATTTAGTAAATGAAGAAAATAATAAACATATTCCCCTCCCTCTTAACTATATCGCTGACAACTTTAGAGAAAGACGTAGCATGGATAACAAAGCAAAAACAAACACTAACAAATTTGGTAGAAAATTAATTGAGCTTTGCATGGACAGTAACTTGATTATTCTCAATGGGCGCACCATTGGTGATTCATCTGGTAAATACACCTGCTACACAGCAAATGGGTGCAGTACCGTTGATTATGCAATCACATCTACTTTTATTTTTGAAAATGTTCAGTATCTCAAAGTGCATGACCTAACCTGCATCTCAGACCACTGCCCCATATCACTGTCTCTGTCTTTTAAAATTGATATTAACAATATTAACATAAAAAAACGTGAAGTCAAAATGAACATGAAACCACTACCAGCAAAATACATCTGGGACAGTGAAGCAAAACTAAAATATAGGCAACTTCTTGAAATTGCTAAAGAAAACGAAATTAGCGACATTATAAACAAAATTGATTCAAACAATTGTGATGATGTTGTTACAGAATTTAGTGCTTTGCTGTCATCAGTCGCGGACAAAACTGTCAAAAAAATAACACCCAAAATTAGAAAAAAGAAAAAAAGAGAAACCAAATTATGGTTTGATAGAGAATGCTGGGAAATTCGAAATGAACTTAAATCTGCTAGCAAATTGTTTCAGCAATATCCCCTTGATCCGTTCACCAGGGGAAAATACTTTGTCATAAAAAAAAAATATAAAAAATTAATTAAAAGGAAAAAATATGACTTAAAACAGCACCAGTTATCAAAGCTAAGTGATTTGGAAGGTGAACCATCAACATTTTGAAAGCTGTTACGAGACTTAAACTCAGATTGTTTAGATAACAACAACAATTCAATTGAGCCCAATGAATGGCTGTCTTACTTTAAAAAGCTTTTAAACAATAACAGTCTATCAACTGATTTAGAAACAAATCGCCTTAATAAAAACAATTTAAATGAAACTAGTCAAACTGATTGGACTGTTGAAAACAAAACAGCAAAAATGATTTAAATGCCCAAATCACTATACCTGAAATCAAAAAAGCAATTAATCAACTTAAACTAAATAAAACATCAGGGGAGGACGAGCTCTGTAATGTATATATAATTCAGGCATTTTTCCAGCCAGTTGGAACACGAGCTTAGTCGTTCCTATTCACAAGTCAGGGTCCAAGACAATTCCTAATAACTACAGAGGGATTGCAGTATCTAGCTGCTTAGGAAAACTGTTTACCAGTATCCTGAACACTAGGCTAATAGCATACTTTGACAAACAAAATATTATTTCAAAGCATCAATTCGGGTTTAGGAAAAACTGCAGGACCACAGACAATCTCTTTATATTAAAAACAATTGTACAAAAATATCTCTATAATAATAGCCATTCAAAAGATATCATAACCTCAAAGTCTAACAAAATCTATGCTTGCTTCATAGATTTTAGAAAGGCGTTTGACAGTGTGTGGCATAATGGTCTCTATTTCAAACTCCATAAAAATGGCATATCAGGTAAAATGTTTGATATAATAAAAAACATGTACGAAAACAACAGGTACAGAATTAAAACAAAAGAGGGTTTAACTGAGAGCTTTAAATCAACAGTTGGAGTCAGACAAGGGTGTAATCTTAGCCCTACTCTTTTTAACATTTTCTTAAATGATCTACCTGACTGTTTCAACTCTGAAAACTGTGACTCCCCGGTTCTTGATAATTTAAAAGTAAGTTGTCTCCTATATGCAGATGATGTTGTCATTTTATCTAAATCTGCTGGGGGGCTACAAAACTGTTTAGACAACTTAAAAATATATGCGTCAAAATGGCGCCTGGCTGTTAATACAGAGAAAACAAAGGTTATTGTATTCAATAAATCAAACAGAGCCCTGAGCAATAATATATTCTTCTTCGCTGAAAAAGAAATTGCCATAGTTAAGCAAATTAATTACCTGGGTATAACTATAAGTGCTAATGGCAAACATAAAGAGGGTATCAATAATTTAAAAAATAAAGGGATGAAAGCTCTCTTTGCTTTGAAATGCAAACTCGGTTATGACAACTCACTAAACATACCCCTCCAACTATCTTTATTTGACAAACTGATAAGACCAATTATTGTATATGGTAGTGATGTTTGGGGTGATGAAAGCACAACTAAGTCTGCAATTGAGGATGTCCATCTTTCATTTTGTCGGTTCATTCTTGGTCTCTCAAAATTCACACCAAAAATGGCTGTTTATGGTGAGCTAGGAAGGTACCCCATTGACTGTTTTATCAAGAAACAACAACTTAAATATTTCAACCGGGTAACAAACTCTGATAACACATTACTAAGAGAAGCCTACTTAGTAAACAAGAATGTAAAAAGGAAATGGTTTACAAGTGTAGAAACCCTCATGCAAGATTTAGATGTTGTCACCATTGTAAACTCAAGTGAAAAAATAATTAAGAAAAATTTTGACTTTATTCATAAAAAAAATAAACAAATCATTTGAGAACCAATGGATCTTAGACATGCATAATGATAATAGAAAACAAACCTTGGCTAAAAACAAACTAAGAACATACAGACTTTTCAAACAAGATTTAAAAATTGAAAATTACCTAATTAATATGCAGAACCATGGTCTTAGAAGGTTAATTGCAAAATTCAGGACAAGCAACCATGACCTTAAAATTGATAAAGGCAGACATAATAATGTGCCGCTGGATAAAAGAACATGTGATATGTGCAGCCAAAATATAGTTGAGGATGAGCAACATTTTGTAATGAAATGTCCAGCTTACAGTCACCATAGGGACAAATTATTCCTGACTGCACAAAATAAAATTCCAAATTTTGATAAAGAAAATAGTCAGAATAAATTCATTTTGATTATGGCAAACCATACTCTAGCACCAGCCTTAGCTGTCTTCTTAAAAAACAGCTATGGAACAAAACAGCAACAACTATCAGTGTATTAGGCCACATTTTGTGTTCATTCTATATTCTGTATTCACCATTGGCTGCAAATTGTCTTTTTTTGTTTTTGACTTGTTTTATTTTTTTTTTTTAGAAAAGTTTTTATTTTTTGTTTTATTTTTTAGATTGTAGTTTTTTTTTTAATTTCTTTCTGTAAGACCCTTTTTATCCTTTCCTAAGGATTTTATGCGTCTAATAAAAAAATATCAAAATACATAAACAACTGGACCTGCAGCAGGGTTGGCAGATGATTATATGACATCCCAAATAAAGGATAAATACCTTCTTGTACAGGACTGTTGTGCCAGGTGTTTGAATGCCACATGGCAATGCTTGCCGCTGAGACCATGTGGCAATTACTCACCTCTACTGCACCTTAGTTAATAAGTGTCATTTTGAGACAAATCTTCTTTGAGACAAATCTCTTTGCAGTTTATAATTTTTACTATGTCATAGTTATTGTATTTGTAATAATATTTATACATAATACATAATATTTATACAGCTCAGATCATCATACTATTTTTGAATTCCCTCCTGGCATAAACTTGAGGATGTTATCAACATTTTACACTTTCATGCTTTCCACAGTATCTTGGGTGAACAATTTCTGGTTGAAATTTGCACATATTAATTTCCAATCAATAAAACTGTGTATTGACGGAGGCAACTAAGCATAAATGAATGTGACATTTATTTATATTCACAATTTATTGCCGTGATCTATGTAAGCGCTATCTGATAGGCTATTCTTGATACTAGGGGCCTCCCTGCTTTTAAAATCAATAGCCTCTTAGGTTTCCGAACATTTAGATAATTTCAAGCCATGTTTAAACTGTTGATCAGTCGTGATCCACTCACTACTGTACACAATGTCTTTAATAATGATAATTTGACATTTTAATTCTTTCAGACTCAATGTTATACGCAGTATGAGTAAAATGTATCCCACAGATGATGAAAAATATGACAGAACTACAATATCATTACTTTCAAAAGAGTCTGAAGGTTTACCCAATATATCGTCATATAGTACACATGGTTTTACAATCAATGGTGATAAAATTATTGGACCTGTCGCTATTTTACCCAAAACGCTTGTACATTGGGCTGTAAGTATGTATATATGTATATGGTTTGGGTTGAGAAAAATAAAATAAATTATGTGTTTCTGATAAATTACTTTCTAATGGTGTTCTAACCCTGTAACTTTATATGGTCAATCAGGAAAGAGGCTAAAGTTGCATGCTGGTCCAATTCTTTGCAAGATAAATCAACATGTACAGCGCCATAATTTTGATGGTTATGACCCGATTTTGCACAACAATTTCAAGATATATCGGTATATTAAAAAGTGATAAAAAGTTATACCTTAATTAATTATATATATCTGCATGCTCTTTGTATTAGGTGGCCGGAGTTCAGGATATAACTGAAGAAAGTCTTTCTCTTTTTCATGTAATAGAACCGAAAATAGGTAAGAAATGCAACATGTAAAATATAAAGATGCAATTCATTCCAGATTTAACTCATTTACATACAAGTGATTATTCAATGATACATTGTTGACGTTTAATATATTGATAATAAATGCTTTGATTTTATGAGAGTCAAATTTATGTGAATTTTATTATTTGTCTTTTGCAGAAGTTTTAGTTTTAGGAATTGGATCTAAAATTCTCAGATTAGATCCTAAATTACATAAATTTATGAGGTCAAAGGGCATAGCATTAGAAATACAAGATACGGTAAGTATACATGTTATTGTAACTGACAGGGGTAGGTCCTATCATGATACAATTCTGATATTTAGAGCTATTATGAGGTAGTCAGAGAATATACATCAATATTGCTTTGTGCTTGATTTTTTTTAAGGTGTAAGTTTACAATCATTGTGCCCTCAATGTCCATACTGAAGCTTGCAAGGTGAATTCATGGTTGGTGAAATGCAAATGTTTGTTTTTTTCATCGTTTTTGTAAAATAAAGCAAGATAAATGAAACATTCAAATCAGGACTGAATTCTATCTATATAGTGCTTTTGGTGCAATATATGACAAACATTCAATATATTTTTGTAATAATTGTTTTATTTCCGCAATATACTGACTGCTTCAGACATTTACCAAATTGAGTTTTTAACACAAATGTTTCTTCCAACAGTAGCTCAAAAGTGTTCCCAATGTGTCTCCGAAACTGTAAATACATTTATAACCCCCAGAAAAAATACATTTTTAATCGATAAAGTATCAGTATACTGTTTTTAAGGAAAGGGATTCAGATATGCAAGTGAGATGGAATATGCTAAGAGGTCATGGAAACACACATACAAATTATTATTACGATGTTAAGCTTTAGCTAAGAAAAGTTGATACATCTCCAATTTGTGATATGTTTCATCAAACTTGCATTCTGATTTTCCTATGTGCCACAAGAATGACTTGGAATATTAGCAACTTACTGCATTTGTTTAATTTAACTAATAAATCTTATTAGACGTGGTCATTCATATAAATGATGTATTTACTGTTTTTTATTGTTTTCAGGCCCATGCATGTGCTACATTCAACTACCTTGTCAGTGAATCTAGAATTATTGCAGCTGGTCTCATACCACCAGAAAAAGTATACTTCTCCTGAAGACATGTGTATTTTGTGGACTACACCAAATCAATGCAACATTTTGTGTCTAATATACTAGATATACAGTGCACACATATATTAGGATTTAAACTAGTGCTTGAACCTTTATTTTAAAAGCACCGTTGTCATGGCAAAAAATTGGCAAAAAAAATGATTCAATTTTTTATCCTCAACGCAGAGCTGTCAACAATGGCCGCCTTGGCCTCTTTGGAGTTGAATCCTTGGAACGCTTTCATGAGAAATGCATTATGATTAATTTAGTGGCTTGAAGTGATGTGGTGTGATGAATGAGAACTCTTGATACATCAAAAGTGATGTTAGCGATGGATTCCTTTTATCTATCTTTGTAATAATTGATGCATGTATGCTTGCCTGTAATCAATACCAACACTTTTAATGAAATGTATTTATTTTGTATTGAAGTGCTAGAAAACGATAAATTGTGACATTTTTTAAAAAATGTTTTGCATTGTTGTTGAGATTGTTTGTATATTTTAATTACACTTAATTACCATTTAAGGGGTCACCAAGATTTTAATTACACTTAAGTATCATGTAAGGGGTCACCAAGATTTTAATTACACTTAAGTACCATGTAAGGGGTCACCAAGATTTTAATTACACTTAAGTACCATGTAAGGGGTCACCAAGATTTTAATTACACTTAAGTACCATGTAAGGGGTCATCAAGATTGTACCAGTATCGGCCAGTAAAATGTTGCATTCTGAAATCATCTGTAAATCTTCATTGGGTGAAAATATTTGATAGATTGAATTGTGTAAAATGTGTACTGAACCTTCCATTTTTATTTTTACAAACGTTTTGCGATAATTTTGGCTCCCCCCCCTTTTTTTTGTATCCCACTAGTGTGAATTAGTTGAACCACTACTGGTTTGGTATTGGAGTAAAAAACCTGGCCCCCTTTGTGGATCAGTGTAACATTCAAATTCCAATTCTAGTTTTAACGCCAGTTGTGGAAACTTATTCCTGCATATGTGAATTTCAACAAATCAATGAGAATTTTGTACTAAATGGCTATTTAGTCTGATAGAGTGCAGTGTGTGTAAAACCATACATTTTACGACGCGCATCTTTTACGACTACCCCCACAATCGCTAGTTCTATGATTATACTACAACACAATTGCTATGTTCACACGGCAGCATTCTATCGAAGCCAAACTACTTCTCCTCCCACGTATTAACAGGGGATTATCTCCAATGCGTTCATGCGGTCGGGAGCCGAAGAGCCAAGATCTGCCAGAGTTCGATCAGAGTCGAACAGAACAGTGCCCTTGAATAATTAGTGACTGAAAGCGATTTTAGTGTCATGCTTGTGTTTTTTCTTTACATGGCATGATGCTGTTGAGCTAGGAGAAAAAAGAGCCCGAGCATGGAGGTAAAAGACAATGACTGGTATTATGATTTAGGTACTAGTATCTCGAATAAACAGGAAACACGGCAGCTAAAATGAGTTTAATACAGCCTATTCGTTACCATTTTGTAACTATTCAACTGTAGTGATATCCAAACTACTAGGAAGAATCATAGAGAAACTATGGAAGAATCTCAGGAACAAGTCACCGCGATCGCTTCTATGATTTTTATCTTTAGTGTCTTTAAAAAGTTTTCGTTCAGTCGTTCTTTCAAGTTTTTGTCGCATAATTTCGTACGCCATTTTTTGTTTACCGTTGAGCTATCAATCTATTGCAATAATTCGTTACTATATATTAGGACGCGTACCTCTTATTCAAGCCGGAAATTGTGTGAAATGTTGTCTCCGCCATAATTGAAATGAGAGGTTACTCAAAGAAGACGATTGAGGGCGTGATTTCGGCTCTGATAGTTGGGCCCGATGCGTTTACACGATCAGAGCCATGTCGGGACACAACCCTATCGGAGTTCAACCCCAAGGGTTTAGTGGAGCCGAACTTGGCTCCCATAAAATGCTGTCGTGTAAACGTAGCAAATATTTTTTCCTATTTAATCAGAGATATTAATATAAACTGAAGCAATATATTTATAAATGATTTATTGAACAAAATATAAACTACAATACATGATGTACAGCTTAGAGCTATTTCTATAGCGATATATTTACCATTAAATTAGTTTCTACTAATGCAAGCCCATATTTGTTTTGAGAAATACTGGTAATTTAGAAAAACAATTCAGTTGGATGTATTTTTCACTTCACAGTATTGTAAAGAGTGGTAAAGCAGGTCATTTCTGGACAAATTTGTGAAATCAATGTTACCACTCTTTAATGATATTACATACTTTCTAACTGTAAGCATGTAATCACAGAAGATGCAATGCTTATGTTGACAAAATGACTGACAGTCGGCCATCTTTGTTAGAATTGCAACACAAATAAAATTGCATTTGTGTGAAACAATGCACTGCCTCTATTTCAAGTGAATAAGGATTACATTAAGTTACCAAAAATGAAATAATTTTGAATAAACACCCCAAAAATAATGGATCTGCCTTAGTGTGCTCTGCACACAAAAAGGTACTAGCAGTCACATTGAATCTTATTGAACATCCATCATGTTTCAATTATGCAGTTTGAAAAATAAATCCATGAAGTTCTGAAGAAGTAATGAACACATGGAAAGTAACCCGATCAATTAGTCACTCGACTGTGTCAAATCAATGGCTAATAAAATTCTATGACCTTCAGAACCATAGAATGTGAGCTACTGATGCACAAGTGTTACAAAACAAATTTCTGAGAATGAACGAAATAATAGTCTTTATAAATAATACTACATGTATGTGAATAAATAATTTCTGTGGTAAAGTCATGCAATTCTGAGGGTGTTGGACGATCAGACAAAAAAAACTGTATATACTGAAAATGCATAGATTTGATTTTCATTTGTTTTCTTACAGCAAATGGAGATAACATTTTCCATCTTGAAATTAAAATATCTATTCAATAAAATAGTAGTTTCCATCATCTGAAGTAATTTTTGCGAAGTAGGGAGGGAAGATGCATGAAATAGTGGTAGGGGCAATTTTCACTTAACTAAAAAACAATACAAATTAATATAAGGAAATAAGAATTGTAAAATGTTGGCAATGACTTGCACATATTTAAAATATGTCATGTAGACTGTTTAACAGCTTATACAATCCCATAGTTTCATTAAGTATTATGAGGAAAACTAAAATGGGACAAAATAGAATAGGTTTAATTGCACATGCACTTGGCAAGGTAAAAATAAATTGCATATATCAAGCAAATAGTTCTAACTTAAGAATACATAACTGCGCCCTCGGGGTATTTTGTATTACAATATCTATTCCAATAAGTACAATGTATAGTTTATAAAAAATCTGCATAGGGCACATGGTTGTACTCGCAGTAGTGTGTATCAGTCTATTTTTGTCAATCACATGTTAATTCCTCTATCAGTTTCACCACTGCTACTGTGATGTCAGTGCTAGTTTTGATAGTGAAATTGACATTTAATCAACTTTGGCTAAATTTGAAAAAAGTTACATGTTGTCAATAAAATAGTCCCTGTTTATATTATGGGCACAAGATATGACCTGATGTGTGATGTATGTGTTAAGTTTATACTTGACTGGTCGAGGCATGTATGAGATATGTAGAACTGCATTCATTTGAACAAGATGACTGCCAGACAACATCTTGAATTTGATGGTGACAAAAATGCACATGCATTTGTACAGTGTAAGTCTTTAACCTTGATCAGTCCAAGCATGTCATAGATGTGGATCTGGGACTGTTTGAAAAAAAATGGCTAATAGTCGGCCATGTTGAAACCAATTCGAAAAAATAAAATGAAGTACATCACAGCCCCATTGTGTTTATTGTGGCCTTAAAATGGCTGCCATTCAGCAATCTTGAATTGAATCATGATATATAATGGATAAAATGCCTGATGTTGTGTGAAGTTTGAATTTAATCAATCCAAGCTTGTGTTAGATACTGTTGGATATGGACGGTAGAATGGAGGTCAATCAGGTCAACAGGGACTAAAAAGTCCATATATACTTGTTAACATAGATTTCAAATTGTACACTAGCTATAACACAAATCCAGTGTGCTCACTTTAAATCAAATAAGTAACATGCTAAAATAAATAGTGAATACAAAGGATTATATATGGCATAAATTGAGAAAAAGGGTGAATACACTATATTGGACATGCACAATCATGAGAAGGTACTTTGGATCAATTACAATGGCGCAAGAAGTGTAATTAGAAGAGTAATTAAGCTATAACAAAAAGGGATTGTGATGAACAAGCTCGTACTGATGGCACCTGAAACGAGCAAAAAGTAGCACCACCTGAATCTGTACTGTAATCACTGACTAAGCTCAGAAATAAATTATTTCACTTAGACATGAAATGGTATCTCAGAATTACTGATGAGCATATTGTACTCTAGTATAACTTATAATATAGACAAAAAAATTATACAAATGTAAATGTTACAAGAAGCCTCTAGTATATCCTTAAAGCTAACGAGAAATTTATTTCTCGCATTTAAAAATAGCGTAAATAAACAAAATATTGTTTTAAAGTTATTTGAAATAGCATAAATGGCAAATAGTCATTTCCTGATTGGGAACAGCCTCAGATTTAGATTTATTATCATAGTTTTGTACTGGTGTTAAACTAAAGATAGACAATCTTTTTGACTTTCTTATAAATATATATTCAGACTGAATGACTTTATTCTATTTTATTTAAAAAAACTAAAATGTTTATAATTAGGCAAAAAATCAAAAAAAAAAATCAAAGCTTAGAACTCTTGTGTGCTCTGAGAATTGGAGGTACATGAATCAGAAATAGGGTACATTCAAAATTACTTTTCAAACAAGAAGCCTGGTGACTAAAATAACTCTGCAATGTGACACACAGTTTATAATACTGGTACTATTAAAGAAACAATAGCAGTGAACATTGTTTGTTAAAAATTATTATAACCATAAGGGGAAGACCAAATCTAAAAATAATGCTTTAGATAAAATTGCATGCACAAAAGTATCCCTACACAAGGCTATATCACATAAAATGCCATGTGAAAACCATTAGTGAAATTGGTCATGTGAGAGGGGCCACTGTAGAAAATTGTGACACTGCGCACACTATTATTTGAAGTGACACATAAAATGCCATGTGAAAACCATTAGTGAAATTGGTCATGTGAGAGGGGGCACTGTAGAAAATTGTGACACTGCGCACACTATTATTTGAAGTGACACATAAAATCATCAGTGAGAGACTGTTAGGGAAAAGCTTAGCATCTCAAGATTACAACATGATTTCACCCAGTCCATCTGGTAATTTGTCATCTTCCCTAATCCCTGAGGTTTGCTTGACAAAACTGGCGCCCTCTGGAGACCTGGCGACGTAACCCAGGTGTCATCTTTTTTCACCTACAAGTGATTTAATGTACAACAGAGCATTTATGCAACAAGTTTAATTTAAATCAGAGATATTAAAAAATTGTCTAATTCATGGAAAAATTTAAATCTTGTATGTTTAATAGCCCAGAGTATCTATGTACCAAGTTTCATTGAAATCTGTTGGATGGTTCTTGAAACAAGTGAAAATGGCTAAAATTGGCTAATTAATATGAAAATTAGATAATTAATAAGCATGGATGGCAACTATAAAAAAAATAAGGTCTGCACATTACTAGTATTCCAGATCATCTATGTACAAAGTTTCATTAAAATCTGATGATAGATTCTTGAGATATCAGTGGAACAAAGATGCATACACACACACACACACACAGGCACACTAACTGCAAAGACTCTTATTATGTGATTTGCTGTAGGAGTCAAAAAAGTTTGCTTCTAAGTCTGTCTTTTTTCATTTTTCAGTATTTTGAAAGGAACTTGATCAAATCAAATCGTGTTTTGAAATGTCATGCTTACAACCCAGGAACAGATCAATTAAATGTGTTGGCCTTCTGTAAATTTGTTTGGCTACACTCGTCTTTTTTTAAGCTCCATGCTCTAATACAAACATTTCCATGAAATTATCCCGATATAATTACGTTTATCATTTCGTTTGCCATAAATTTTCATACCAATTTTTGTTGTAAATTTTTAACTAAATAGACATAATTTCTTCTTGGCTACAGAGCTGAAAGGTGACAAAAGTTGACCATGGCATTTAAATAGTAATTTTGTTGCTGTTTTCATAATCAGTAAAAATGTAAACTAAAACTGAGAAAGTGTATTCAGAATGAATCCTCAATTATAAAGTGTAGACTTCAGACAATCTACTAGTAACGCAGGATTCTATGTAAAAGACTATCATGTAAATAAAGTTAAATGGATCAGGCATGAAACAATAGTACTGCTACATCTATCACCAGCTTTGAAAATACAGATCTGAGTATTTCAATGAACCAATAGAAATAAAGTCTATCCTGCATATATACTGAAACTTTAGTGAGTACCCAGACATATTTTTTTAACTCGTTCTGTGGTTGAACCTATATTGATGGCATCCACTGAATTTAATGTAAGTACACTTCTCGCAATAAAAATGTTTGATTCACACTAGCTTTCCATTAGCCAGTTTTCTGTGGTATTAGTTTATTTTTCACATCATCACTGCTGGCGTACTTGTCGTCATCTACAGTGATCAAAACCTCAGACTCTGACCCATTCTCACTGTCTTTTTCATGGACTTGACGTGAATATTTTACCGATTTTGAGCTGCTTTGTGGAATAAGTTCAAACTCAATTGTTTTCTTTCTTCTCTTTCTCATTAGGATATTATCCACTACCCAAAACATGATGGCCTAACAAAGATATAATTCATATACAAACACGGTTAGAAAATCTTGTAATACATATACAAAACCTACCGGTACATCTTTTTATTAAGAATGAAACAAGTGACGAGGGAAAGAATTCAAGCTGCAGCAACAAAAATTGGGGTTTTCGTTTAGCATTTGTACAATGAATATTGCAGGAAAACTAATAGATAATATGCATATTGTATTGTATTTCACAATTCAGTACTTACATTGACGACAAATGGAATAATTAACATAACAATGGCCACCTCTAACCGAGGATCACGAATAGGAGATAGTATAAACTGTCGCACCTGAAAATAAACAGAGAAACCTTAAAATTGTATACACCTTTAAGGTCTATTACACAATGCTTTAGAGGGGAACCTTCTAAACCCTGGGATTGCACCAAAGAATCATGGGACACTATTGTTTATGTTGTTTACAATGTAAGTCTATCTTTTTTTATCCATTGTAATTTTAATCCAGAAAGTAATCTGTTGTGAGATTAGGCTTAACTGGAGATGCCTCTTTATTAAGAGTTGAAGCACAAGACAACAATGACAAAACACAAGACAAAATAAAATGATTAACACTGGGTAATAAAGTAATCTGTTCTTTACATAAACCTAGAACATTCTATCTACCATACTCAAACAACTTTGCACCCAGAGTACTTGGCTCCCTAAAGGGTGGACACTTAGTTGGGCACCCCCTCCCTCTCAAAAAATTATCAAAATGACAATTTTCATTCAACTTGTGGCTGTTTACATCTTTGGAGGAAATAAAACATTGTTTTATAATTTGAGTTGCATCGTGATTGATTTTTCCACATAAAGCTAAAATTTCTACATTTTTACAATGTCGTACACATTTTATTACAATATTTTGTACGTGTTATCAGAATTTATGATGTTAAAATTATCCTTAACTTCGTGGTCAAATGTTTTTAATCATATGCAAACTCTCAATGCAAGCAATTTCCACCCTGCAACAACGTCTAATAGCTCAATCTAATACATGTAATAACCAATCAGAATGCTGTGTCATAAGCAATTTTCTGGGAATTCCTGAATATTGGCAATGCATTCTTTTTAATGCAATGCGGAAATGAATTACTAATGATGAAGTACAATCTGTTGGCACTGATTTTGGCCAAAAACGTTATGATTCAAAAAGTAAACTCAGTGTAGAAGACTTAGTTCACCTTTGACAGATGTCAACAGGTCATTGTCGAATGGTAGTTTACCAGTTCATAATCATTTCAAGACAGACACTATGAATGTTGTAATTATTTGAAAAAAGTAAAATGATGTCCAATGACCAGGTTCCATTACTTGATTGTCTTTTTGGAGTATTTTGGGAGGGACAGCGCTAATTTGAACTGGACTCCAGAAATAGAAAATTAGGGGTTGGGCGCTTGGTCGAGCATGGGCGTTATTAAAGTCTGTCTAGTACAGTATGCATATATTTGTGAAAAGCTGATATATTAGAACTGTACATTTTGTATGATTGTTGAAATACTATGGTTTAGTGTGTACATTCTGGTAAAACAAAAATGAAAGCTTTGAACATATATACATTGTACTAAACTATATTAGCAATGTGCCTCTAGTACATGTACAAAGATATTATTTTAACAATATAAACACTCACCTCATCCCAGAATTTAAACTGCACTAATAATGTAATAAGTACTTTTTCTATGATGACCACAAGAATATAGAGTCCACATTGCCCAATCCAGGCATTACAAGAAGGTGGTTCACCATATTCACCAAATCTCAATGAATAGCAATGTTGACTTCTCACAATAACCTGGGTGATTGTTAAACCAGCATAAATAAAAAAAAGACCTACAGTGGAATCCAGTAAAAAGTTGATGATGTACCTGTACAGACAAAATACAGAATAATATTACCATGTTGTAATCACTGAGATAAAGCTGACACTAAAGGTATCATGTATGTATAATTTTGATCAAAATTGTTACGGATAATTACCAGTGCATTTGTATGCCCTTGGATATATTTAATAAACAATTGTCTTATTTAATTCAATAGTAATATCAACATAGAACACATTATCATGGATATGTATTGTCGCATACGACTTATTTACCACTTCCGTGTCACTGAGAATGTTCTAGAAACGTACTGTGTCTGGGTGGAATATTCTAGATTTTTTAGATAGGTAATAGAACACTGTAGGAGGCAATAGAAGGTAATGGAACATTCTAGAAATTTATAGTAAATTCCAAACTCATTATGTATGCTGATGTAATGGTCTATTTGTAAATGCACACCACAACAAAAGTAGAGTAAAAAACACATATTTTTATTGCAAACAGAAAACTGAATAAAATTGCACTAACTACAAAATACAAAACTATAAAAATACAAGACTGTAAAAAGGCTGGGCAGGGGGCCCCTTCGGTCGGTGGGTACCAAGGTCACGCAGGACCAGGGTCACACAAGGTCAAGGATTTCCTGCAAGAGCCGAAAATTTGGGGGGTGGCCATGAAAATGGCCGCCGCGCCCTTTAATGGGGGGCAGGATGGAATCCTTAGCCCAGCCACTCGACAAAAGGAGCCACACAGGTAGGATGAAGGGGTAGGTGGTGGGATAGCGAAATAGAGCCAGCGAAGCGTAGCAAACTATGAATGAATGGGGAACAAAGAAAATCTAAGAAAAGAAGTGACGCTACGTGTCGAGTGCAAAATAAAGACTGATTGGCTGAACAATGTTGACCAAAGGAACAACTCCCTGGTGGACAAAGGTCAAAGGTGACTGAAATCGAGGGGCATGTTGCTTAGTGCATTTACAAAAATAGATTTGACACTGCAAATCTCCACTTTGTAAATGCACACCACAACAAAAGTAGAGTAAAAAACACATATTTTTATTGCAAACAGAAAACTGAATAAAATTGCACTAACTACAAAATACAAAACTATAAAAATACAAGACTGTAAAAAGGCTGGGCAGGGGGCCCCTTCGGTCGGTGGGTACCAAGGTCACGCAGGACCAGGGTCACACAAGGTCAAGGATTTCCTGCAAGAGCCGAAAATTTGGGGGGTGGCCATGAAAATGGCCGCCGCGCCCTTTAATGGGGGGCAGGATGGAATCCTTAGCCCAAGCGAAGGGCATGAAGAATGAGAGTGACCGAAGAGACCCCCATGAAGTAAGTATTAGTAGGTAGGAAGGAACACTCGGCCCAGGGGACATGCAAATGGCGACCTGGGGGAGTTGGGGTCCTGGGTGCCAGGCAGCTGTGCAACCCAGGTGGATGATGGGAATGGACTGCGGTCCAGTTAAGAGCATGAACATGGTGACAGGGGAATGTTTGTAGGGAGGAATACACTGTGCTCTCGACCTACGCTGTCAATGTATGTGGGAAAGGAGGAAGGAACACTCGGCCCAGGGGACATGTAAATGGCGACCTGGGGGAGTTGGGGTCCTGGGTGCCAGGCAGCTGTGCAGACCAGGTGGAAAATGGGAATGGACTGCGGTCCAGTTAAGAGCATGGTGAAGGGAATGTTTGTAGGGAGGAATACGCTGTACTCTCGACCTACGCTGTAAATGTAAGTGGGAAAGGAGGAACACTCGGCCCAGGGGACATCTAAATGGCGACCTGGGGGAGTTGGGGTCCTGGGTGCCAGGCAGCTGTGCAGCCCAGGTGGATGATGAGAATGGACTGCGGTCCAATGCAGAACAGGCACAAGGTGAATAAACACAAGAATACACAACGCAAGTTATGAAAACAATGTACTGAATCATATCGTGATTGTTAATGTTTTTTAAAAGCGAGCCACAAAAGCCAAACAGGTGTTTGGCCGAAAATAGATGAGTTACACGATTGACAATGCTTGGAATGCCTGTCTCAAAAGCTGTTCAGGTGTTTGAATGTAAACACGGTAGCAATTACTAGACCATCTACCAAGCGTTTGAATGAGGTGGTCGGGCAGATGGACACTTGCTGCAGTCGTAGCTGCTCCGATGCGAAATGAATGGCCGGCAAAAAGCTGGGGTTGCAGGCCCAGTCTGGCGAGGAGAGTGCGCAATGAAGTCGTAAACACATCACGGTTAAGCGGAGTTCTTTCAGGCAGCAAGAACAATGGGTCATTAGGTGTAGCATTCATACTTTTGCGAACAGAGAAGAATTGATGAAGTGTAGATGCTGGACATGACTGGTTGTGTGTAGGGAACAAACGAAGTTCGAACCCTCGTCGAAACTGGTCGGTCTTTGAAGTTTTTATACGAACTGATGCACAATCAACCTGTCCTGCAACCATGATAAAATTGACGTCACCAACGCAAAGGTTAAGTTTGGGATTGAAGGTTCTTGCATTGCATGTCAGTTCGCTGCAGCGAAGAAAGCCAAAGAAGGCGAGCAGGAAAGCTGTTTCGAGCAACAGGTCAAAATAAGGCCCGAAAACGCCATTACGAAGTAGGGCGCATAAGCTCTTTAAGATATCTCCAGTTATTGGCAAGCGTGGCCGAGTTGTGGAACCTTGCAGGCGGTGAATCCCTCGAAGCACGTGTTGGAGACGGAGGTATGGTTGACCTTGAGATGTTGTCAATGGGTTTGGGAGGCCTCCCACAATATAGTGATTTCTGATTCCCGCCAGGTAGACTTTGATTGTCATGAATTTGAGATGGAGAAATGTCGCACAGTGAGCGACAAAGTAGATCAGAATGTCCTCGGAAATTGGTGGGTGTGTAGAGGACCGACCCTGGATGCCAAACATGGCAGTGAATCGGAACCATGTACGTACTCCAGTAGAATATGTTCCGAGAGTCCTTGTGCTGAGTGATGCATGTTGACAAGCCGCCACTGCTTGATTTAGCCGAACATTACCACGGAGGGAATTTGGCATGGAGTTGCACTGGCTGTTGGGGCTGCCTCTCGAAATCGTTGGGCCTGGAAACGAGAAAGAGAATCAGCAATCGTATTAATTTTCCCTGGAATATGCTCTGCATGAAACATAAAATCGAATGAAGCTGCAGTGATAACGAGGCGTCGCATAAGTTTCATGATGGCTGGTGATTTTGATCGACCCTTGTTGATGATATGAACTGTTGCCATGTTGTCGCAATTGAACAAAATTCGTTTACGACACCAGTAGTGGCCCCACAAAATAGAGGCAACGACGATTGGGTAGAGTTCTTGGAATGCAATTGATAGTTTGGGGTCGTCGAGTGTTAGCTCTGGGGACCAGCGTTCATGAAACCAAAGGCCGCGGAAAAAACCACCATGACCGATGCCACTGGCGTCCGTATATAGTTGCAAGCCTGTTGCTGGTGTCAAATTGGCCTCAAGAAACATGGAAACCCCGTTCCATTCAGAGAGGAAACTGCGCCACATCAAGATATCTTGTTTACTCTCAGACGATATTGTGACATGGTGGTGTAATTTTTTGACCCCTTTTGACAATTCGATTAGGCGAGAAATGAAAGTACATCCTGGTATGATGACTCGACAAGCAAAATTAAGGTGGCCAAGAAGACTCAAAAGTTCACGCTTGGTACAGGTTTTGCGAGTGAGAAAAGTATCGAGCAATTTGCGAATACGAACAAGTTTATCCTCGGGTAAGCGAGCTTGCATTTCAACAGTATCCAGAGTGATACCAAGATATTCAAGAACTGTTGATGGACCGACTGTCTTGTGTGGTGCTAAAGGGACCCCTAGGCGACGAAATATAAGTGTCAAGACCGCCATGGTGCGGTCTGCGTCAAAGGTAGGTGCATCAACTGTGAGGAAATCATCTAAGAGATGGAAGATAGTGTCAATGTGATAGTTGTTATGCGCAATCCAGCATATAGCAGAAGAAAGGTTGTCGAAGATCTTGGGGCTAGAACGTGATCCAAAGGGAAGACGAACAAAAAAGTAGAAATGTTTTTTCCAAGAAATTCCATAAAGGTGCCAAAGTGAAGGGTTGATAGGAATCAGTTTGAATGCATCCACAATATCGGTTTTACATAGCCATGCACCTTTCCCTTTCCTTTGAATAGCAGAAATGGCATCGTCGATTTTAACATATGACAATGAAAAATCATCTTTATCAATTAAATCATTGATGCTTGGTGTATCAATATTGTCACGTGGTGATGAAAGGTCAACAATTAATCGTTGTTTGTTTGAGTATTTATTTTTCACGACACCAATAGGGCTACAACGATATACCGCAAATGGTGGTGTGGAAAAAGGTCCCATTAGGTAGCCTTTCTTGACTTCTGATGCAAGATGTTTAGAGACCACTTCAGGCTGACTGCGTGCAGAAAGAAGGTTGGGACATATAAATGAGGTTTTTGGTAGGTCCCTGATTCCTGTATCAAAACCATCTTTTAAGCCACTAATGAGGTATTCCACAAAAGACTGATCTGGGTGAGATAATAATTCTTGGGCAAGAATATCAACATTTATAGGTGTAGACACAGATGTAGGCAGTCAGGCTTTAGTTTGATTGTTCAGTGACTGGCATGTTCTGTGTGTTGCATTGTGGTCGGGAGAATGGCAAACGAGGCACACATGTACGTAAGAACAATTATTGCGTTTACAACCAGTCAAAGAATTAAAATTGTTGCAAATCTCTTTTCCTTGATATGAAACTCGCTTTCTTCCATTCCTGTCATGAGTTTGGGAAGGCTGTGCATTGTTGCCGTTAAAGTTTGGTTTTTTGCCTGTAGAAGACAACTGACGACAAGCCTCCGTAGTATGAGTCACGCTGTTACAAATATTACACGTATTTGCCTGAATCCCCCGCGAAAATAGAGGTGAACAAAGTAGTGTCTCGACGTGACCAATCGACTTTCACATTGTGGTTCAAAAGCAGCGCAGCAGCCCTTGCCGAGAATGCACGATGGTATTCGTAAAACGCCAGTCCTTTAAAACCTCTAGACATATCAATAATGTCTCGTTGGTAAATGTCAAGTTCGATACGGCGATCTGCATAAACATCGCAGATTACATTTTTATAAATCGAAAATGCAAGAATGAATTCTTGAATTGTCAGAGCGCGAGTTAGCCTGCTGTCTTGAATCGGTTTCAAAGTATAAGCCTCATCGCCCACGACTATGTGACGGTGACCGTCAGTTTGAGTGTAGCCTGGAACGAGTAGACAAGCAAGATTAATGTCCTTACCTGCCAAAATATCACGGCGGATAGATGGCGACACCAGTTCAATACGAGGTAGTTGATCTGACGCTACTCCGCGAGATCCGAACACATTGCTGTGAGATGAAAAGTTCTCAGTGGGATGTGCGTCGATGGGGCTGCTATCGTGCCATTGTTGTCTGTGCGTCTCCTCATTAATTATTGCGGGAGCCTGTCCGATGTTGCGTGGCGGGTGATTTAAAGCGTGATCGGCAGAAACGATGTCATTTGTGGCGTTGCTTTCAACTATAGGATTATTTCCATGAGAGTGATTATGGTGGTAATGCGTTACTGGATTTTCGGGCGATAGGTTACGTACCGCGGTATTTTGGGGTGCCGTAGATTGAGTCTGTTGTTGAAACATTCGCGTCAAATTAGAAATAGATGACTGCACTTGGGCCTGAAATTCAGCAAACATATCCTTAGTAACAACTGCCGCACCGGGAGCCGAGGCTTGAACATTCTGGGCAGTAGAACTGTCCACATTTGGGCGAAGTTGAGTAATAACGCTTGCAGTATTATTCCTTTGTTCCGTTGCTAATTGATCCGGAGTTCTTGTTGCTGAACGCGTTACTGGCCGAACGTACGGTGCGATGTGTGAAGTAGCTGATTTCTTGCTGGGACGACCTCTTCTAGGCATTATGAAAGAAATTGATCTCGAGCGGGAGACAAAAGATTTGATTTAAATTGACGCAGACTGAATAGAGTAATAGCGAAATAGAGCCAGCGAAGCGTAGCAAACTATGAATGAATGGGGAACAAAGAAAATCTAAGAAAAGAAGTGACGCTACGTGTCGAGTGCAAAATAAAGACTGATTGGCTGAACAATGTTGACCAAAGGAACAACTCCCTGGTGGACAAAGGTCAAAGGTGACTGAAATCGAGGGGCATGTTGCTTAGTGCATTTACAAAAATAGATTTGACACTGCAAATCTCCACTTTATAGACAGCGTGGGTATATATAGGGGAGTTGTTCAGCACTGAGATCAGATCGGAGATCTCGTTGAATTGTATTGGAGTTTAAGTATCTAGTTATTGGAGTAGTGGAGTTTTACCGCGTTATTGTACCGGTACTTGATGTTTGCAGAGTATAATAATACCAGTAGCAGTTGAAACCTCATCTGTTGGCTCCGTGTTCGTATTTTATCATCGCCGCCAGGGAAGTCTTTCTGTTACTGTTGCCATTTTGGTATTTGAACCATCACACCTGTACTATACCAATTACGGTAATATTACGTTGCGTGTGACATGTATGGAATACTGTGAAACACATCTATCTAGCTAGCATATTGTTTTAGCTAGTCCCTATTTCGAGATGTCACTAAATTAAAATAAAGTATATTCTCACAAATGAGATTGTTGGCATTTTAGCTAAATTAGGATTCTGTTCATTCATATATTAAGTCAAATTCACTCAAACAGTGTGTAGTTATTTCATTATATTTTACAGTACATCAGCAAAGAACTCAAGAACACTTCTTATTTCACATATCAGGAATATATCAGCAAGAAACATACTGTCTTATTTCACTTACCATGTACATGGATCACCATGGAATATATCAGCAGAGAATACATTGTCTTATTTCACTTACCATGTACATGGATCACCATGGAATATATCAGCAAGGAACACATTGTCTTATTTCACTTACCATGTACATGGATCACCATGGAATATATCAGCAAGGAACACATTGTCTTATTTCACTTACCATGTACATGGATCACCATGGAATATATCAGCAAGGAACACATTGTCTTATTTCACTTACCATGTACATGGATCACCATGGAATATATCAGCAGAGAATACATTGTCTTATTTCACTTACCATGTACATGGATCACCATGGAATATATTAGCAAGGAACACATTGTCTTATTTCACTTACCATGTACATGGATCACCATGGAATATATCAGCAAGGAACACATTGTCTTATTTCACTTACCATGTACATGGATCACCATGGAATATATCAGCAAGGAACACATTGGCAAAATGTATAACTAATGCACCCAAGGCTTGTTTTGATGTGTCATAAAACCTAAAAAAAATACAACATATTTTCTTAATTAACATTACAAATGCACCACCATGCTTAGCAACCAGTCCATTCATTGACTACCATGCTTGAAATAATACAATTAATAGAAATTGAAAAACTGTTGCAGACCCAAGTACACTAAAAAAAACACTTGATCTCAAAAAGTGTCATTGCATGCAGTCTGTCATGTCATGTCAGTACATCACTAACTAATAATTAACTGAGAAATCTCTATTGTATATTTTGGCATTATTTTTGCACAACAAACAGTCAATGTAGTAGTTTAGCTCTAATAATCCTGGTAAAATAAAATAGTGACCGTATTACAGTACAGACGTCATATCTAATATTTATATCAGCAGGCTAATAATACTGATGTAAAAAAATATTTGTGCTTTGATTTTTCATTCTAAAATACATAACAATTATTTCTTGTCCACTACAATAATGCCGGTAATACTAAGAGTAATCACAGCCATATAAATTTTGTGAAAAGTGAAACAAATGTACAAATAATATGAACAAATTAACAAAATTACATGCTAATTTGTAAGAAAATTAGCCACCATCTTTTACCAAAATCCTGGAGACAACAATGAGAGAGTAATTGCAATGTCATTAACTTATATTTATTCCAAGCAAAATCAGTTGACAACATTCCATTTGTCAGTATAATGACACAGTACAGGACTACTACTACCGTATTACCCTGGGTACGCGCCCCTCCCTGGGCAAGTGCCCACCCCCTGTTTTCACAAAAGTTACGTGTTGGGGACATCCTCGGTTAAATGCCAGGGAATCATCATCTTTAGCCAAGAAAGGGGTCAACAATAAAGTTTTATTTGTCAAAAACGAACGTGTTCGATTTATTTAAATAGTGTGTTTGTTACGGTAGTTCTCTTTTTGGAATGTGTGGTGGCCCTGAAAAGGGCCACTTTATTTGTGTTTTTACGTAAAAACTCATTGGAACTTAACGACGTAAGATGAACCACGCAGCATGTGGCGCACACGTTCTGCTTTCTCTTCATTTACGATGAATCCAATATTGCAACGATCCATACCTTGGTGAGTGGTTTGAAGCACTTAGCCTTGGTTTCAAAACGTAGTATTTCGCTGACTGTGAATCCATAACGGGAGCTAGTACGTTTGAGACATCACGTCGTAAACTTGCTACTTTCTTTCCATCCTTCATCACAGCTATGGCATTACGGTCATGTGGATTATTTTTCTGTCGTTGAAGAAAAAACATTTTGCCGACCTCAAGTCCATTACGATAACCATAATGAGGCATGCCGACGATGGGAACTTGTTGCATCATCGTTATTTTTGTAATTTTGTCACGTGTGTGGGTGCGTGAATAAATCATGTTAATGAGGTCGACCAGAGTTTATTTTCAGTCTGTTTTTTATGTATCGCCATTTGGATATGTTTATGTATTCGCAATAGTTTGTAAACATTTCACATCAGTAATAAAAGGTTTATTTGTTTCATAACCCTGTCTGCTATTCTTCAGTAATTACGATGCGATGTATCAATACGTGCGTGAACAAAATTATACTAATGAGGTCATCGCCATCTTGGATTACAAGCGGTAGTTTTTCCCGGCCGTTTCGACTTGCATGCACTGATCACGGTTACTAAAAAAGTAACCGTGCATTGATTACAATACTTACCATACTTTGTAGCCAATTTCAGTGAGTACTGTGAAATACTTTATTTTCGCTGGAATTAATTTTCGCTGAAAAGGCTTTTTGGGCCTTTTGCTTGGAATTTATTTTCACTGATTTTGGGTGAGTTCAATGTGAAATATAGGAAAAAAAGTATATTCGCTGGATTTTATTTTCACGGAATCATCTCTTCAGCGAAAATAGCGAAAATAAATTCCAAGTGAAAATAAAGTATTCTACAGTAATACAACTTCATTCGCTAACATAAAACAAGTTTTATTCTTGAAATTCGACCCCGTGTCTTAGTGTTCTCACAGTTCTTGACCGAGTGCTCATGTTTATTGAAACCTCGCATAAATTAAGAAATAAGTACGTGTACAAAGTGTACGAAAGCATTCCTTTATTTGACCTTATCATACGATCACAAAAACAACTTTTTAAAATATTTTTTGGGGTGGTTCTCGGGTAAGCGCCCACCCCCATTTTCCCCCGATTTTGTATGTTCAGGCCCCTGGGCGCGTGCCCGGGGTAATACGGTGTATTTACTAGGTATATGCATCATAAATGCCTGTAATATGGCGTTTATGACAACATTTACATGTGTATTTAACTTTTCCTGAGTAGAGATATTCAATAAAAATCATCTCTTGTGAAATTAAAACTGTTTACCAGCCAAGTAAAAATGAAACCTTACCAAATTCTCCAGGGTCTTCTTTCAATTTTAGGTTCTCGAAGACGTTTCACTGCAAAGATAAATACAAAATTAAAGCCGCAAGCGGCGTCACCGGGGCCCAAGCTGATAAGATTCTGTTTCATAATTAATGTGGTCACATGTTAGACAATCAGGTAGCTTGAATTATCAGTAACATGAGGTCGAAATGAAGTTGGTACCATGTATTTACCTGGTTTGGTTATCGAAATATGGTTTTCAGGATATATAATAAGCCATGTTCTTATGCACAATAATGAGATTACATAATCATATATAGCCATTTCTAATGTCAGTTACATCTTTCATTCAATGTCTTCATAATGACACGAGTTACATGTCCTGCTCTGCGACTGTGTTTTAGATATGACTGCTTTGCATATTAATGAGTTCACATGACCATATATGGTCATCTGTTATTTTAATCAAATCTCTTGTTCACTGTTGTCATAATAACACAGGATTCATCTTCCTAACTGCAACAGTGTTTAAGATATAATGGTTATGCATATTAATGAGTTCACATGACCATATATGGTCATCTGTTATTTTAATCACATCTCTTGTTCACTGTTGTCATAATAACACAGGATTCATCTTCCTAACTGCGACAGTGTTTTAGATATGACTGCTATGCATATTAATGAGTTCACATGACCATATATGGTTATCTGTTATTTTAATCAAATCTCTTGTTCACTGTTGTCATAATGACACAGGATTTATCTTCCTAACTGCGACAGTGTTTAAGATAAAATGGTTATGCATATTAATGAGTTCACATGACCATATATGGTTATCTGTTATTTTAATCAAATCTCTTGTTCACTGTTGTCATAATGACACAGGATTCATCTTCCTAACTGCAACAGTGTTTGAGATATAACGATTATGCATATTAATGAGCTCACGTGACTGTATATGGTCATCTGTTATTTCAATCAAATCTTTTGTTCAATGTTGTCATAATAACACAGGATTCCACTTCCTAACTGCAACAGTGTTTGAGATATGACTGCTATGCATATTAATGAGCTCACATGACCATATATGGTCATCTGTTATTTTATTCAAATCTCCGGTTCACTGTTGTCATGATAACACAGGAATCATCTTCCTACCTGCAACAGTGCTTGAGATATAACAGTTATGAATATTAATGAGTTCACATGACCATATATGGTCATCTGTTATTTTAATCAAATCTCCGGTTCACTGTTGTCATGATAACACAGGAATCATCTTCCTAACTGCAACAGTGCTTGAGATATAGCAGCTATGCATATTAATGAGGTTAGAAGCCCCCCACCCCATGGGCACGTAGCCACATGACCTAGCAGTGTGCTATTGGGGCAAAATGATGCATCTGATGACACAAATGCACATACAAAATTTGAAAGAGATCAGACTAATACAAAACATGCAGTTGCATAATTTCTATTTTGACAAAATCCAAGATGGCGGCCAAACCTCGTGACTGATCAAAACAATATTATTTTTCTCATATGGAGCTAAGGCCAGGCATTGTAAATATAAAAACATCTAGTAGATTGGTTGAAAAACCTCTAAGAAACAAATGCCCAAACTTTTGATCAATTTTGCTTAAAATCCAAGATGGCGGCCAAACCATGTGACTGATCTGAAATCTTTTTTAGGTTTCTGAAAGGGTTTGATATACAGATGCCATGAAGCAAAGTTGAAAATAATCCCTCAAGGGTTGCCAGAGTAAAAAACTACTTCCTGTTTAGAAGAAATCCAAAATGGTGGCCAAACCACGTGACCAATCGTAATATTTTTTTCAAACGTAAATGGGATTCATATATAGAAGCTAAATACAACATATGAGAGCATTCTGCTAGGTGGTTCTGAAGAAGAAGATTTTCAAGTGTTTTTTGCCGTTTTTAGGAAAAACAAAATGGCGGGAAAAGTCACATGACCGCTAAAGTTTTTATTGCTGATATCTATTACACATGAGTTGTACTATATACCATAAAAAAATCTAGACGCCTAGACCCTCAGAAAGTGGTCAAACAGCCACTTCCGGTTTTATTTCAATCCAATATGGCTGCCAAACTAATTGACCAATCTAAATTCTGAAAGCATGTTGCACCAGTTCACATTAGGGACTATCAGTATAGAGCATTATCAGACCATTCCGTTCAGCGGTTTTCTCAAACGGCTTGACGAAAAAAGTTACGGAAGAAAGAAGAAAGAAGAAAGAAAGAAGAAAGAAAGAAGAAAAAACCGAACAATAAGAATAGGGGCCACGCCCTACAGGCTTGGGCCCCTAATAATGTACATTAGTTCATTTCAAAGCTGGGGTATAAAACCAATAGAAAACACTATATGCACATGCATGGCACAGTCCCCGTTAGTTATCAAATTTAAGATATATAGTTTTGTTTATAGTAATATAGCTGGAATATAACCATGTTAGGAAAATGATTTTTTAACATTAAAATGATTGACATTTGTATCTGATCGTCAAACAAGTACTTGTCCATATTGAGAGATATTGCTCCGGAACAGCATTCAAAATCAGCCATTTCGAATACATGTATATATATATATAACATGATGTATAATGAATATATATAATTTGAATATAATCACTTATCAGTCAAAGCATTTAAGAGATATGGCTCTAGAAGCCCAATCATTAAAACAAAATCAGCCATTTTGAATACAATCTGAAAAATAAAATGATGTGCATCAGGAACCTGTAATGTCTAATGTATGTACCAAGTTTGAACGAAATTCATCCATAAATGCCAGAAATGCTTGATATTTGATGATTTTTTAGCACAAAAATGACCACCATTCGGCCATTTTGAATAGGATCAACAAACCAATATACCGGTATCTGTCTATCTATGACACGATGTATAATGAACATTTAAAATTTGAACGTAATCAGTGAAAGCAAGTCAGAGATATGGCACGAGAACCACATTCATTAAAACCAAATGGCCGCCAGTCGGCCATTGTGAATCTTATCTGAAAAACAAAATTATTTGCATCAAGGTCTCATAATGTCTAATGTATATACCAAGTTTGAACAGAATCCATCTGTAAACAGCCGAGAAATAATTGATTTTTAGAATTTTTTAGCACAAAAATGGCTGCCATTTGGCCATCTTGAATCAGATCGTAAAACAAAATGATGTGCATCAAGGTTCTACAATGTCCAACGTATATACAAGGTTTGAACAAAATCCATCTGTAAACAGCCGGGAAATGCTTGATTTTGATGATTTTTAGCACAAAAAAGGCCGCCATTCGGCCATCTTGAATCAGATCGTGGAACAAATTGATGTGCATATGTATAATATCATGTATGATGTATGTGTGTAGTTTGATTGTGATTGGTCCAGGTATTTCTAAGATACAGGTCCGGACGGACGCACGTACATACGGAGGTCAAAATATAAGTCCTCGTTTTCGAACTGCGTCTGAACAGGGACTAAAAATAAGAATTTAAAATGCAGTTAAGGTAGCGAGACTATTATTTGTGTTGAAAATTACGATTTTCACATTTATTTATTAATTGATGAAATGCACTATAAACTTTCATATGATAAAGTCAACATTACATAGAATGTCATGTAAGTTGGTTAAAATGTAGATTTTCTGAAGGAAAGCAAGGCAGCCTCAGTAGTGTTTTCCAAAATCAACAACACAGGTTTAATCTGTGTGCCTATAAGTTTCTAAGATAAACTCAAGACAAAGCAATGTTAGGATGTGTTATCAGTAGCTATCTGACACACAATGAGTGTTTCCAAACATTTGAGTGGTTTGTCTCCGCCCCTGTTTGTTTCACAGATTAGTCATTTGCATATGAATGTGTCAGACACAAGGTCACACAGCCACTGAAAAAAATCATTGATTTTAGTGTTTTCATATGCCGAATTTATCCAAATATAGCTATCCCATTCCTTTATTTTTTTGGTTTCCAATAGCCTTACACATTTGGATGTCCCTACACATGTTAAAACAGACCTTGATGGAAAAACAAATTGATTGTGCCGATAAACAAGCTTGAAAATCTTTGCTGTGACTTCATCGACGTTTTCTAGGAGTTTATGTTTTTCAAAATACAAGGTCTTTAACAAAAAATAACGTATACTTATTGTCGTCGGATTAACACCAAATTTTCACAGCTTTAAGGTGACAATGAGAGGAACTTGAATGTGTCCAGACAAACTATTTCATCGATTATTTACCAACGAGTTGTGGTTTGAGTTGGTGGCAATGCGACTAAAACAGTAATTGAAATTCAGCACACTATTTTTTAAAACGCGTTGCTTGAATAAAACTGACCAGACACATTCAATTTACCAGACTATTGAACAACTAGGAAAAGTGAAAAAAATACTTCTTACCGCCAGCATAAATGCGTAATTATTTTTTTTACAGAAAAAGTAATTTTTCACCTTTGATTGAGTAACGCGTCGTAGAATGCAGATACGGGCATGCAAAATACACTTGTGAAAAGCTTGAAGTCTGGCGATTCTAAAAATATATACTTTCCCGGATCTATTTGTAGTCATTCAGTCACAATTAGAAGATGAAAACAAGTATGCAAATAATAGTCCCGCTACCTTAAGTACACAATTTACATGTTTTGCATTAGTGTATGTATGTGACTATGAATATCATAGCACTGATTATATATAATATTTATAACAATAAATAGTTTACGAGTTGAGATTTTGTCAGATAAACGTTAAAAACACAAACCAGAAAAAAGGACGTGCTACTAAGCTTGAATAATTAACTGCTGTCAATCAATGTCACATGACGTTGGGCCACTGAAACAGGTTGCGTCATCTAATCTCCAAAAACATGTACATAGTTACTAATGCTTTTCTTATTATCACATAAAAGACAATGAAAATTGTGTTCGCAAATTTAAAAAGTCGCCACAGTACTAGCCAGAAATACCCCTAGTCGTCTTTTAATAAAATGAATACTGTGTTTAGTATTGTTTACTGTTACTTAGTAATAAAGAGTGTATTCCGGAAACAGCACAGCATACTAGACAGGAACAGGAATGAGACTCGGACCAGACAATCTCTAGAGTTGGCGATGGTGGACCAATAATGTTACATGTGACTCAGTACGAATTAATTTGCTGGCTTCTTCATGTTTTTTTACAGTTGTTCAAGAAAATGGCAAATGCCCACGCACCGACCCATAACTAAATCATTTTGTCTAAAATTATTTTTTTAACTTAAGTACTAAATCTAACCTTTACAGTCACGCTAACAGTAGGTGAACAAATTTTATTTTAGATAATACAAGTTTTGATTTTTTTTGTCTAACTGGCCTTGTGCACATTAGTACACGAGTTGGCATACAGCATTCTATTTTGCGTTACAGCATGTTTTTGCATGCAGTGATGCATTGTCTCAAATTTATTATTTTTACTATAGCCATGTACCAGTAGCAGCATTTATGCGCATGAAAGTGTGAACACCGTGCAGTGGCAAATGGATATGATGTATATATTTTGTATATATTTTTTTTATTAGACGCATAAAATCCTTAGGAAAGGATAAAAAGGGTCATACAGAAAGAAATTAAAAACAAACAAACTACAATCTAAAAAATAAAACAAAAAATAAAAACTTTTCTAAAAAAAATAAAACAAGTCAAAAACAAAAAAGACAATTTGCAGCCAATGGTGAATACAGAATATGGAATGAACACAACATGTGGCCTATTACACTGATAGTTGTTGCTGTTTTGTTCCATAGCTGTTTTTTAAGAAGACAGCTAAGGCTGGTGCTAGAGTATGGTTTGCCATAATCAAAATGAATTTATTCTGACTATTTTCTTTATCAAAATTTGGAATTTTATTTTGTGCAGTCAGGAATAATTTGTCCCTATGGTGACTGTAAGCTGGACATTTCATTACAAAATGATGCTCATCCTCAACTATATTTTGGCTGCACATATCACATGTTCTTTTATCCAGCGGCACATTATTATGTCTGCCTTTATCAATTTTAAGGTCATGGTTGCTTGTCCTGAATTTTGCAATTAACCTTCTAAGACCATGGTTCTGCATATTAATTAGGTAATTTTCAATTTTTAAATCTTGTTTGAAAAGTCTGTATGTTCTTAGTTTGTTTTTAGCCAAGGTTTGTTTTCTATTATCATTATGCATGTCTAAGATCCATTGGTTCTCAAATGATTTGTTTATTTTTTTTATGAATAAAGTCTAAATTTTTCTTAATTATTTTTTCACTTGAGTTTACAATGGTGACAACATCTAAATCTTGAATGAGGGTTTCTACACTTGTAAACCATTTACTTTTTACATTCTTATTTACTAAGTAGGCTTCTCTTAGTAATGTGTTATCAGAGTTTGTTACCCGGTTGAAATATTTAAGTTGTTGTTTCTTGATAAAACAGTCAATGGGTACCTTCCTAGCTCACCATAAACAGCCATTTTTGGTGTGAATTTTGAGAGACCAAGAATGAACCGACAAAATAAAGATGGACATCCTCAATTGCAGACTTAGTTGTGCTTTCATCACCCCAAACATCACTACCATATACAATAATTGGTCTTATCAGTTTGTCAAATAAAGATAGTTGGAGGGGTATGTTTAGTGAGTTGTCATAACCGAGTTTGCATTTCAAAGCAAAGAGAGCTTTCATCCCGTTATTTTTTAAATTATTGATACCCTCTTTATGTTTGCCATTAGCACTTATAGTTATACCCAGGTAATTAATTTGCTTAACTATGGCAATTTCTTTTTCAGCGAAGAAGAATATATTATTGCTCAGGGCTAAAAAACCTTTGATTTATTGAATACAATAACCTTTGTTTTCTCTGTATTAACATCCAGCCACCATTTTGACATATATATTGTTAAGTTGTCTAAACAGTTTTGTAGCCCCCCAGCAGATTTAGATAAAATGACAACATCATCTGCATATAGGAGACAACTTACTTTTAAATTATTAAGAACCGGGGAGTCACAGTTTTCAGAGTTGAAACAGTCAGGTAGATCATTTAAGAAAATGTTAAAAAGAGTAGGGCTAAGATTGCACCCTTGTCTGACTCCAACTGTTGATTTAAAGCTCTTTTATTTTAATTCTGTACCTGTTGTTTTCGTACATGTTTTTTATTATATCAAACATTTTACCTGATATGCCATTTTTATGGAGTTTGAAATAGACCATTATGCCACACACACTGTCAAACGCCTTTCTAAAATCTATGAAGCAAGCATAGATTTTGTTAGACTTTGAGGTTATGATATCTTTTGAATGGCTATTATTATAGAGATATTTTTGTACAATTGTTTTTAATATAAAGAGATTGTCTGTGGTCCAGCAGTTTTTCCTAAAACCGAATTGATGCTTTGAAATAATATTTTGTTTATCCAAGTATGCTATTAGCCTAGTGTTCAGGAAACTGGTAAACAGTTTTCCTAAGCAGCTAGATACTGCAATCCCTCTGTAGTTATTAGGAATTGTCTTGGACCCTGACTTGTGAATAGGAACGACTAAGCTTGTGTTCCAACTGGCTGGAAAAATGCCTGAATTATATATATGACTAAACAATTTTTGAAGCCCTTCAAGAATGTAGAATTCACCATATTTAAACATTTCATTACAGAGCTCGTCATCCCCTGATGTTTTATTTAGTTTAAGTTGATTAATTGCTTTTTTGATTTCAGGTATAGTGATTTGGGCATTTAAATCATTTTTGCTGTTTGTTTTGTTTTCAACAGTCCAATCAGTTTGACTAATTTCATTTAAATTGTTTTTATTAAGGCAATTTGTTTCTAAATCAGTTGATAGACTGTTATTGTTTAAAAGCTTTTTAAAGTAAGACAGCCATTCATTGGGCTCAATTGAATTGTTGTTGTTATCTAAACAATCTGAGTTTAAGTCTCGTAACAGCTTCCAAAATTTTGATGGTTCACCTTCCGAATCACTTAGCTTTGATAACTGGTGCTGTTTTAAGTCATATTTTTTCCTTTTAATTAATTTTTTATATTTTTTTTTTATGACAAAGTATTTTCCCCTGGTGAACGGATCAAGGGGATATTGCTGAAACAATTTGCTAGCAGATTTAAGTTCATTTCGAATTTCCCAGCATTCTCTATCAAACCATAATTTGGTTTCTCTTTTTTTCTTTTTTCTAATTTTGGGTGTTATTTTTTTGACAGTTTTGTCCGCGACTGATGACAGCAAAGCACTAAATTCTGTAACAACATCATCACAATTGTTTGAATCAATTTTGTTTATAATGTCGCTAATTTTGTTTTCTTTAGCAATTTCAAGAAGTTGCCTATATTTTAGTTTTGCTTCACTGTCCCAGATGTATTTTGCTGGTAGTGGTTTCATGTCCATTTTGACTTCACATTTTTTTATGTTAATATTGTTAATATCAATTTTAAAAGACAGAGACAGTGATATGGGGCAGTGGTCTGAGATGCAGGTTTAATAGGTCATGCACTTTGAGATACTGAACATTTTCAAAAATAAAAGTAGATGTGATTGCATAATCAACGGTACTGCACCCATTTGCTGTGTAGCAGGTGTATTTACCAGATGAATCACCAATGGTGCGCCCATTGAGAATAATCAAGTTACTGTCCATGCAAAGCTCAATTAATTTTCTACCAAATTTGTTAGTGTTTGTTTTTGCTTTGTTATCCATGCTACGTCTTTCTCTAAAGTTGTCAGCAATATAGTTAAGAGGGAGGGGAATATGTTTATTATTTTCTTCATTTACTAAATCATTAATTAAGCCAACTCTAGAGTTGAAATCACCTAACAGGATAACATCTCCTTTAGCAGAGACACGTGCTATATCCCTCTCAAGCAGTAAGAATTTATCACTTTCATTATTTTTATAAATAGAAGAGTTTTCTGGACGTATATATATGTAGCCAATATATAAATCACTGCTACGGTTAAATAGCTTTTTATCAATTTTACACCAGAGAATATCATTCATATTATTTTCTGTGTTAATTCTAGTGATGAAATGTTTAAATTTGTCCTTGAACAAAACAGCAACTCCACCTCTCCTACATTTTGATGTGTTATTTCCAGACTTATGTTATGTGTTAATTCTGCATTTCAGATATTAACTTGTCATTATGAAATGTCTATGCAGCTCAGGTCTGTGCTCTATGAAAGCGAATCTGACTTATATACTTTGATGCTTATGGGTATGAGAGCTATCAGCTTGTAAATAAACTATGAATTTCTGTAAACATAGGCTAGGCAAGTGATTAACAGGACTCATTAGCATAGCCACACCTCCAATAAACACAACAAGAAGTTGAAAACTACAGACTAAGAAACAGCTTGTGTTAATTAACAGTATGTTAATTAACAGTGTGTGAACTAACAAAGTGTGTGTGTGTGTGTGGCAGCTTAGCTTGAACTAATGTAAATTTAGTTTTTGCCTCACCAGACAGCAGTGTAACATTGGATATAGAGGAAATTAAACTATAGTATCTGCTAATTTGCATATCAATGACAGTATTAAGTATCCATATTGACTGTTTACTATGCTAATGATTTCTATTGATTGTAATCAGTTGAAATTAGGGGGGAGCAGTAAATATGTTACATCATGGAACTTTAAACCACAGGAAGAACAACGAAACTAAGAGGATTAAAAAAACCTTTGTCTTAGTTTATCTTACAGTGCTTTCGCTTTTGTTTCTACAACATTAGTCATACTCCATGTTAGTTGCTGCCAATACGCCCGTATCAACCGCTTTGCTGGAAACAGAAAACTTGAAAAAAAAAATTTCATATCTGCGCAGTAAACTATTTTGTTCACTACGCATGCGCAAACAAGTCGGTCTGCAGAGTGACCTTCAGTGTACCGGAAGTCATGCAACGGGTTGGAGTTTAGCGAGTTTTCATCATTTTCAATGTCGGTTTTTGGATTACCATACTTCTTGTTTTTTTCAACCCTCAAAAAAAACAAGCCATGCATGGCACAGTCCACGTTAGGTATCAAATTTAAGATATATAGTTATGTTTATAGTAATATAGCTGGAATATAACTATGTCAGGAATATGATTATTTTAACATTAAAATAATTGACATTTGTATCTGATCGTCAAACAAGTACTTGTCCATATTGAGAGATATTGCTCTGGAACAGCATTCAAAATCAGCCATTTTGAATACATGTATATATATATATATATATATATATACATAACATGTTGTATAACGAATATATAAAATTTGAATATAATCAGTCAAAGCATTTAAGAGATATGGCTCTAGAAGCCCAAAAACAAAATGGCCGCCAGTCAGCTATTTTGAATCCAATCTGAAAAATAAAATGACATGCATCAGGAACCTGTAATGTCTAACCTGTGTTATAAGTTTGAACAAAATCCATCCATAAATGCAAGAAATGTTTGATATTCGAGGATTTTTTCAGCACAAAAATAGCACACTTTAAAAAGATGATCAAACCAATATATCCGTATATCTGTGACATGATGTATAATAAATATTAAAAATTTGAACATAATCAGACAAAACAAGTCAGACATATGGGTCTGGAAACCCATTCATTAAAACAAAATGGCCGCCAGACAGCCATTTTGAATCTGATCTGAAAAATAAAATGACGTGCATCAGGAACCCGTAATGTCTAATGTATGTACCAAGTTTGAACGAAATCCATCCATAAATGCCAGAATGCTTGATATTTGATGATTTTTTAGCACAAAAATGACCACCATTCGGGCATTTTGAATAGGATCATCAAACCAATATATCTATGACATGATGTATAATGAATATTTAAAATTTGAACATAATCAGTCAAAACAAGCTGGAGATATGGCACAAGAACCACATTGATTAATACAAAATCATTTTAAATGTTATCTGAAAAACAAAATTATTTGCATCAAGGTCCCATAATGTTTAATGTATATACCAAGTTTGAACAAAATCCATCTGTAAACGGCCGAGAAATGGTTGCTTTTTATGATTTTTTAGCACAAAAATGGCCGCCATTCGGCCATCTTGAATCAGATTGTAAAACAAAATGATGTGCATCAAGGTCCTATAATGTGCAACGTATATACAAGGTTTGAACAAAATCCATTTGTAAACAACCGGGAAATGCTCGATTTTGATGATTTTTAGCACAAAAATGGCTGCCATTCGGCCATCTTGAATCAGATCATGAAACAAATTGACGTGTATATGTATGATATCATGTATGATGTATGTGTGAAGTTTGATTGTGATTGGTCCAGGCATTTTTAAGATACAGGTCCGGACGCACGCACAGAGGTCAAAACACAAGTACCCGTTTTCGGACTGCATCCGAACGGGGACTACCGGTAATAAGGTTGCGAAAGTTTGCGAAACATGGGGTTTGGTATGTTGTCGAGATATCCCGACTTATTCTGTGTTTTCCTTTGATCGCCAGAAGTTACAATGTGTTTTTTTTCCCATTGAATGTCGCTCATTTATCAGTGTTTTTGTCTTGATGCCATTGTTTTTCTATCCTATAACCAATCAACTTGATCACGTGATCTCCTGAAGTCGTCCGATTGACTCCGAAAATGATCGATAGTCGGAGATTAACCTTCATTTGCGTATATTGGCTTATTTTTTAATGCGACGTAATAAACAATCAAAACAAACATTCGACATCACGGCAACTATCATAGTTCAAAGGAAATGAAGTGGTTGTTCTTCCTGTGGTTTATAGTTCCACAGTTACATACATGTATGATTACAAGGTGATGACAGGCACTGTGCAGTATATCAACCACAGCATAATGATAAAAATGTTGACTCAGCAGTTTCCAGTCAAAGAGAGTGATTCTTTAAGGAATTATCATATAATAAAACAATACAATTGCCATGATTGCTAGTCTAGTGATATTGGTAAGCTTCAATAAGAAATATATACTAGGTATGACATTACAGAGATCACAAGATACAGAAACAATTATTGGAATAAAGATGAAAAATGTATGTATGTACTTAAAAATGCAAACAGAATCACATATGCTCTGTTTCCACGGCAGCTAGCATTCTATCAGACCCAAACTACTGCTCCTCCCATTGATTAACAGGAGTTTATCTCCAATACATTTAGATGGTCAGGGCCAAAGGAGAGCCGAGATTTGCCAGAATTCAATTCAGTTCAATCAGAACCGAACGGAAGAGCGACCTCAAATACTTAGTATGAAAACAACATGGCTGAAAACGATTTTGGTGTCATGCTTGTGATGTTGTTTCTTTACATGGCATGGCATGATGCTGGTGAGCTGGGAGAAAAAATAAACAGTCATGAGTCTGACAACGCACTGGTGTTCTGATTTAGGTATCTTATACACAGCAGCTAAAATACGCTAAATGTGTTACAGCCTACTGTCTTGTAATTGATGTGATATGTGTAAAAGTTGTCAACCTAAACCTCATAGGAACACATCACCGTACCATGACCGCTTTTGTTTCCTGTTGAGCTATCAATCTATCCCAGTATTTCTTTACTTTAATAGATATAAGGGTGCGTACCTCTTCGTCAAGCCAGAAATTACGTGAAATTACAAAGAATGTTGTCTCCACCATAAATAAAATGAGAGGTTACTTGAAGAAGACAATTAAGGGCGTGATTCCGGCCAGATAGGGCCTGATACCTATACACAGTCAAAGCTATGTCAGAGCCCAACCCTGTCAGAGTTCAATTCTGAGGGTTTATTCAGAGAGCTGTAATGAGCTCATTACAGTTACCTGGTTTGTTGCAGCCAAACTTGGTTTGAGCCAAGCGCATATACACGGCCATTTTTGCTGGCTCGAGTCGTAGAGATTGGACAAAATGCTGTTGTGTAAACGTAGCAATAGATGCTTCAAATTAACGAGAGATGTTACAGTGGTGCACCTTGGAACTCGACTGGACATGCACCATTCCAAATTTAAAGCTTAAATTATGTACAAACATGCAACTACCGGTAATACATTCCCAGTACACGCATATTCAATACATACATGTAATTAAATTACATAAATCTACCAACACCATTTCATTCAGAGGGGAATTGCATGTGAGGTCGCTGTTCAAAAAGACCTCAGTCGGAGCTGCTCATTTCTGAATAGATCTCTGTTCTGATCACTTCCGGTACACGCGTATAGCATGGACTGGCGTTCTGAATGTATGACGACTATGTTGGCCAAATGTGGCTTCAGAAATAACAATATCAAAATGCTAGAGAGTCAAGGAATTGCCGAGTCTCGTCACGATGCCCGCCATAATTGGTGATTATTCCTACCGAAAAAAGTGGGTTATCAAACACAGACCTGTATATTTTTTACATTTGCAACATTTATTAAAGGGGAACCGCTCAATCCCATGGATTGCACTAAAGAATCATGGGACACTATTGTTTATGTTGTTTACAATGTTAATCTATCTTTTGTTATCCATTGTTATTTTAATCCAGAAAGTAAATTTGTTGTGAGATTAGGCTTAACTGGAAGGTGCCCCTTTAAAGGGGAACCGCTCAATCCCATGGATTGCACCAAAGAATCATGGGACACTATTGTTTATGTTGTTTACAATGTTAATCTATCTTTTGTTATCCATTGTTATTTTAATCCAGAAAGTAAATTTGTTGTGAAATTAATCTTAACTGGAAGGTGCCCCTTTAAGCATTTAAAATAAAACAGAACATGTTTTTGCCAGTACTAACAACTTTAAATGCCGAAATTCGTGTTTTCTCTACCTGACAAATTATTCATGTATGTTAATGACGTCGGAAAAAGACCAATCACGTCATGCGACACCCTCCCTGATTTCATTGTAAAAATTTCTGCAGGCCTTTAGGTGCAATTTGCATAATTACTTTATTAATCACATTAATCAATAATCGCATTAAGCCAGGAACAGCCACTGGTGGCGCTGTATACAATTGAAACATATTTACTAGTAGGCTTGCCAATGCGTGCAGTGTAAAAAGCATGTTTTCCAGACACTTGTTAAAACTGGTAATCAGTTTAAAATAATATACATGAGATATGTCTATGACATAACCTTGTTAAAGTTATTAGCACATTGAGTACGCAGTGCGCATGCTTCGGGTCCTTTTTCTATATGGTAAATTACATGTATTAACATGTTTTTAGAAAATTCTCAAGAAATTACCAGTACATACATGTACAGGCAGATCATAATTGGCTTCAAAAAACATGCTAAAACAGTACATGAAGTCATTACCTGGATAATACAGTATACATAATTGGAGAGTATGAAATAGATTCAGTATACATACATGTATTCATAACTGTATGACTTTAACTATATTAGAGTTCAGACCATGATTGGATTTCCCTACTGAAACTATTACCATCCTCATCTATCAAGAAGATAATTCTCAGAATTTATCAAACTGCATTATGGAAGATGTTTCACCAGACATGCACATACAAGGCATGGAGGTTGATTCACACATGTATATACCCTTGATGGTTTTGGTCAAACACCAAGCAAAATAATTTAATTAATTGGCTATGTGACCCATAAAAGCCCCACATCCTGGTACAAATTCATTACAAACATAAATCTTGTTTTCACAAGAGTAAAAGCTCATGATTCAGAATTTCTGCTCAAACATTTTGCAATCTCTATAATTTTTCTTGCCAATATTTTGGTGCTGTATTTTGATGTACTTTTCTATTATTTCCTTATATATTTTGGTCTAAATTTCAGTTTGCCTATAAATTTTGTGAAAGATGGAAAAAGTCAACTTTGTTTTTCAAAGGGTAAATCCCCATTCCAACTACTGTAAAATACTTTATTTTAGCTGGAATTAATCTTCGCTGAAAAACTTTTTGGGTGTTTTGTATGTAGTTTCTTTTCACTGATTTTTGACAATTTTAATGTCCAAGCAGCCTGTTGGCTGAGATAGCTCCGCTGTTAGCAATACACATTTCAATTAAAGAACTGAAGATATCATTAGAAAATGAACAATATGTATAGTATCAAAGCAATCAGACTTGCTGTTTTCAACAAGAATTCAAAAATATTACTTTTTACCAAAAATGACAAAAATTATCATTAAAATTAGATAATTGAAGATATCATCACGAAATGAACAAATCTGGGAGAGCTTTACATGTGGTACCTATATGTGTAGTATCATAGTAATCAGACTTGCGGTTTTTAACAAGAAGTCAAAAATATCACTTTTTACCAAAAATTACAAAAGAATTCACCAAATTAGAGAATTGAAGATATTATCACAAAATGAACAAATCTGAGAAAGGTCCACATGTAGTACCTATATATGTAATATGAAAGCAATAGGACTAGCGTTTTTTAACAAGAAGTCGGAAATATAACTTTTTACCAAAAATGACAAAAATATTCACCAAAATTAGAGAATTGAAGATATCATCATGAAATAAACAAATTTAAGAGAGGTCCACATGTAGTATCTATATATGTAATATCAAAGCAATCGGACTAGCGGTTTTTAACAAGAAGTCAAAAATATCACTTTTCACCAAAAATTACAAAAATATTCACCAAAATTAGAGAATGGAAGATATCATCATGAAATGAACAAATCTAAGAGAAGTCTCACAAGGTACATATACACCAAGTATCAAAGCATTCAGACTTGTAGTTGCCAAGAAGAAGTCAAAAAAGTAAAAGATTGACACGGACACCAGACGACGACAATCACTCATATGATAATAAAAATATAGGAAAAAAGGTATATTCGCAAGATTTTATTTTCACTGAATCATTTCATCTGCGAAAATAGCGAAAAATAAAATTCCAAGCGAAAATAAAGAATTCTACAGTACATGTATATAATGAACCACAGTCTCTCTCGAACTGTGAATGAACCTAAAACAAAGGCAATCATAATGTCTCTAATTAATGCACAAGCAACACAAGAGCTCCAATAAACCTGCATATTTCACTGTTACAAAATCAATTCCTGCCTATTTAGCAATTTACAACTATGAATATCATAGTCATGCAAAATTTATAATGATTCCTTGAATATTTGTAAAGATTTTCTTGAAAACCTAGATAGATTCAAGGCCAGAGGAGAGAAAGTGGAAGTCCCCCTAGTGAATAAACTCTTGTCAATCACTGTTATGTAACAGTGATGGTAAATAAGCAGCTCCTTTCTATCTATTTATAGAGCAGGCTTTCTGTATTCTGTAATTTCTGTATTTCTGTACTTGTGCACTGTTTTAACAGACAGCTGAATTTAAATAGCCACACCTCCATAGTTCTGCTCAAGGCATTTGGCAACTGAATAATAATTCATTATTCTAAAATACATGGATCACATATTTGTAGTTGTTATACAATATGGTAGTCAAGGGCAAGGGCTTTGAAAAGGTGGTAGTCAAATGGACTTGAGATCTTCTACAGCATGCCACTAGTGAGCATGTATATGCCATTGCTCAATTTGTAAACAATGCCTTTAAATTCTGAAGACAAATTTGGGTGTGAGATAATTCTATTTGCGCATATGTAACCTACCAGCCCGACAGAAAATATAAAAAGTTGAAAAAGAACAATAGACATGCAACCCCAGAAGAAGTTATTGACATATCAACAGTTTTTAAAAGCCCATATTTGGGTAGCTAGGAGAACTATAAAAACAGCTGCGAAAAGTGGATTAGCAGTTAAAAAAAAATGATTTTTTTCCAGAGAAAATGAAGTGAAAAACAGATGGCACACATGTGTGTGTTTAGCTGAGAAAAATATGACTGTGACATTGTTTTTAATTCCCATTTGAAATATTTCAAGTTCAAGACCATATACAGGTCAATATAATCTCCTCAGCTGCCTTAAAATTTGACACACATTGTCAGCTTTCTATTTTGAAATAAGATAACCATAATTCCACTGTTAGCAATGCACGTTTCAATTAAAGAACAGAAGATATCATTAGAAAATGAACAATATGTATAGTATCAAAGCAATCGGACCCAAAATTACAAAAATATTCGTCAAAATTAGAGATTTGAAGATATCATCATGAAATGAACAAATCTAAGAGAGGTCTACTCAAGGTACATATACACCAAGTATCAAAGCATTTCGGCTTGCAGTTTTCAAGAAGAAGTCAAAAAAGTAAAATATTGACACGGACGATAGACGACTAACAATCACTCGTATGATAAGCTCTGCTCGTCAAAGTCGACAGCGGAGCTAAAAAAGAATGGATAAACATAGTTGACACTTGTGCATTTAGAGTAAATACAGTATATAATACGGTACATCTTCTATGTATGCATCTATAGAGACTAAGGTGCAAACTACAACTTTGCAGCACTTATACACCTAATTTACATGACAGTACAGGATCAAAATTAAAACAGGAAGTCAGTCAGTCAGTCAAATTCCTGCAAATTTACATGTGGGGGTAAACAAAAGATTCTTCAAAGCAACTGTTCACTGAGGGGCTTAATGTTCTATGGTGAAATTGAGTAAAAAATACTATCCTCGAATTATTCCGACGCAAAATAAAGATTAATCACACAGCCTATGTGCAAAAAACATTTACTGAAATACAGTAATATAATAATATCACACTGTTATTGATAGTTGAATGGGCACCGTAATTTACATATTTATAATATTAACCAGCTGTATGTGATCTCATCGTACGTGTCACCGTCCCCGAAATAGTGTGTAACAGATAGAACTATGTTGTCAACTACGCCCACGGTCACTTCTAACAGGGGTTTGTGGTTGGGTATATCATGGATGTACATCCATGGGTATATATAACAGTTTAATATAACCATATACTGGCTATAGCATTATCCAAAGAAGTGTCCCTGCTTACGGTATCCACTACGCTTTAATACTTACACATAAGAGTACTGAATGCAACGACAGCCAATATCCCTTGAATGAAAATGCCAAATGGATCTGTTAAAGCCCCGTGGTCGCAGTGGGGATGAAGCCGCACATCAGCCACATTTACCGTAATGTCATCTACCCCCAGTGTACGGTTCATTGTGAACGCTGCTCTGGTGCACTCTTGGTTTCGTGATTCAGTGACTGCTATCGAGACATGAATAGTCTGGTAGTTAGTGACTACAAGATATACACATACGCGATATAATATGTATAATTAAAAAGTTAATCTGGCCAAACGAACTAAATTTGCAAAATATTTTGGTGTCATATCTTCTGCTTCGTTGTCAAACTTCCGCCATGTTTAGGTGTTTACCTTTCTAAACAACGCATGCGCAATTCCAATGACGTCATAACCCGCCGTTTAGAGCGTGCTGATTATTTCCTGCTGTATCATTTAGTCAGATTTGAGCGAAAAATAAACTACCAAAATCAGCCAAAAGGGGGTGGAAAGAAAGAAAAACACAATTAAAATTATTATCTTTGCTTAGAAATGTGTTTTTCTCCGTATTTTCCCATTTTTGGGGGCAGTCAAAAACGGCTTATCTTGTCTGGACATTCTATTTTTCCAAAGGGTAGATTTTGTTTACCTACTTCTTACGTTGTGAAAGCTTTGCCATGTATATGCGATTAATTATACTGTTGTCACTGTAATGTATTTATTGTAATGGTTTATAAATTAAAAGTAAATTCTCGAGTTTCGTAAAACCCATAATATAGATGTGCCTCAAAAGATAGCTACACTATCCTCGTTCATTGAAATTGTCTTCACCCATGAATGTGTGGGTTTTTAAAGTCATGGGCATGCGCAGATCACTTTACAGGTGCCATCTTGAAATTTTCCGAAAATTTACTGAGGTATTCCTGCAAAGTGGCTACGAGAGTACCACCAAAAATGGCAGAAAAAGAAGATAAGGTACAAATTGTTTTATATCATGCAGTTGCTAAGAATATCTTTTACCTTGTTTAATTTTTTTCCCATTTTCTAACGTGTGTTTTTGCGGTTTTTCTAGCAACTTTTTCAACCCATGTATGTTCGCAGTTGGCTTGTTTATTCAGCGACATCGACGCAGTGTCGTCAGTCCTATTTGGGGGCGTTAACTTTTTAGATGTTTTGCATCGAGAAAACACTATATGGTGCTCTTTGCAAGGTGTATACCTATTGTGAATATGTTTATGAATGTGTCGAATTGTTTTTCGCCTTGAGTCTAAGCTATATTTACTTTTAATATGTTCCAATGTTGGCACCATGAACTCACTCAGTCACTGTAATTCATTCGACGTGGTAGTCTCCCATACAGTGTCCCGGGCATAGCTGATCATTTGACGATTTATTCTCAATTATAATTTAGGGGATGCAAAAAGGAACACCATTCGTCACTACTTTCGACTTCTTTCACTGTCATAGTGATATTTTTAAAGGCTAATTTTTGCCCGTTATATTTTTTCCAAACGAGAAATAAAACTGTATGGAGGCCCGGAATTTAGTGAACAAGATGGCGACTGCCGTGAAATCTAACCACACATCGTTCGTGTCTCAAGCCTATTTCTTCTTTAAAAAAACGTTCACAGTATTTTCTTTTACTTAAGTACAATTTTGATTTATTTTTCAAACGAATCATGATTTTGTAAATGAGTTATAGTGATTTTTCTAAGTTTTTCTAGATGTGGAAAAATTTGCGTGAATGTAGATTCTCGCTACATAATGACCTTTCAGACCTCATTAGCAATGCAGAAGGGGCGGGGCCTACATGATAATCAATCCTGGCAATTGACGCCTTTGCCAACAACACCCAAGCAACGCAATTTTATGAGGGTTTTGGGGAACTTGGTGGAGAAACTTACACTTCCCTGTTTTTTCAACATGTCAGAATTATTCTGATAATAATGTTCTTATCTGTTGTCAGTCACAAAATAAAATGAAAGCTATGCATCTTGTTGGTTAAATCATACAGCTAAAATGAAATGGTTAAACCATGCTGTAGACTTGGAATAAAGTCATCACTGTTTCCATTATTGTTATCTAAGTACATGTAGGCCATTTTTACTTTAGAAGGAAAGCCCTGATTTACGTTTTCCTATTTGGGGATATCAACAGTGATGCTCAAGTAATTTTAGCCAACTCATTGAATGTCCATTTGATATATCCAAACAAATTAGCAATATTGTCCATTGTTGTATTGAATCACTTTATGACCATTTCACTCTGTTTTCTTTAAAAGTATAGGGGTGGCGTAGTTTCAACACTAATGTGGCCCTCCTTTATGGTATGATAACTGTGTGTTTGATGGATATCCCTGATTTTGAATACTCAGTCCAATCAAGCTGAGTAATCCAAATAATAATAATGAATTGTATCTTTATGTCGTCCTTAAAATTATATTTTTCTATTTGTTTATACTGACATCTATGTAAATGAAAAGAAAAATATTTAAAATCACAAATTAAGTGAATTTTCATTTTTTAAATGAAAGAATTGTGAATAACATCACCCAATGCAGTTTTGTGACAGATTTAATTTCAAATTAAAAAAAAAATTCTTCTAATGTTTTAGTCAATTTTGGTGATTTTCCTCAAGACACCAGCACCCAACCAATTTAATGGTATTTGTTCCTATTGAGGACACCTTTAGTTATTTATCTATACAATGAAATTGTGGGCTGGAAGATTAGGTATGGGTAGAGGTAGCTCTAAGAATTAATTAACATGCATCCAGGGTTCTTCCCAGAAAAAATGCATAGTGTTGTAACTAATTTGCATAGTCATTTGTATAATTAATAATTTGCGTATCATTTACATACCTTTCATTCATTAATTAACAGAACTCATTTACAATTATGAATATTAATGAACTCGGTCACAGTGCAAATATTTTTTTTAATGGAATCAACACATTATGTTTCACAATTTAGAAGTGTTTGAATTTAAAAATGAAACATTCTCGAAATACAAATGCTGCAGACTAAAAAAACAAAAATAAATAAATTATTGTTGCAATATTAATGTCGCATTTGAAATGTTAAGCCAGAAATATGTTCAAGAATTTCATGATTTTATTTACTCCAAAAATATTCTCCTTCAAAAAATCGACCACATAATTAATTGGCGTATTGTTGTAATTTAATTATTAATATTCGTACCATCAACTTCAAACAAACAAATAAAACTTCAAAACGATAAAAGTTACGAGGTGACATAACTTACTTTGCTATGTTATACACCGGTTATACCAATAATTCCTCTTACTCAGTCATGATGCCATGCAAAAAATGTTACATGTTTTTTTTAGCTCCACTGTCGACACAGCGGAGCTGTTCATATTACTGATTGTCCGTCGTCGTCAACTTTAATTTAAATTTCAACTTCTTCTTCGAAACCACAGGTCAGAATTTTTTCAACTTTGATATGCAAGTAGTTTGGATGGTTCTTTCTCAGATTTGTTCATTTCATGTCAAAATCTCCAATTCTCTAATTTTGATGAATATTTTTGTCATTTTTGGTAGAAACTGATATTTTTGACTTCTTGTTAAAAACCGCTAGTCTGATTGCTTTGATATTACATATATAGGTACTACATGAGGACCTCTCTCAGATTTGTTCATTTTGTGATGATATCTTCAATTCTCTAATTTTGCTTAATTTTTTTGTAATTTTTGGTAAAAAGTTATATTTTCGACTTCTTGTTAAAAACCACAAGTCTGATTGCTTTGATACTATACATATTGTTAATTTTCTAATGATATCTCTAGTTCTTAATTGAAATGTGCATTGCTAACAACGGAGCTATCTCAGCCGAAAGGCTGCTTGTTTTTATATAAAATGAAAGTAAAATCTGACTTATTTATTGAGTGATCGATCGCTTTGGTAAAAAAATACAGACCCGCCATGATAATTGTGACATATTAGTTGACCGGCATGTGTTCTTTGACCCGATGGGTCAAGAATGCCATTAATCAATCAAAATGCCATGCCGGTAGAATCCAAAGATTTCTGAATGATAGTGATCATAAAAATTATGTTGCAGAAGTAAAGCGAAGTTGTAGCACAATGTGTTAGCATAGATTTCAGTTGAAAACTGCATGATGGGTTTTGAAAGAGGTGATTAGCAATTTTTAAAAGGTAAAATAGGTCTTGAAAGAAGAGTTTTTACATGATTCGTGATAACCAAAACCAACCAATTTTACCAAATCACGCAATAAACACGTTTTTTTCTTTCTTGAGTAGCGTAAACTGACCGTGAACTCCGCTTTGACCATGTTATATCGAGGTGGAATTGATTTTGAAAGAATTTTAGCTTTCAATCTAAAGACTGTCTATCGCAGAAAGTATTTACTTACAAACAAAGAGGTGCTAATTTCACAAAATTGACTGGCCACTACGTATCGTGCGACTAGGTCTATTGTTTACAAATTGTAATCCATGACTGGCAGGATGCGTGTCGGTCGGTACGTACGTAATAACAATCGGACAATAGTTTCCATGGTGGTCACTAATTTTGAGTGCCGGTCGGGGCCGACCAGTGTGACGAACAAACCTTTTGCTCATCTGATATTGGCAATGTCAAATATGAAATCAAGCGCCGAGGTCAGAACACATAGCACCGAGGTACCAAGTAAAGCGCCGAGATTCACAAATATAGCACCACGCAGCGCAGCGCTAAAAAGCCCTGGGTAGAACCCTGCATGCATCTACATCTACTCGTAATAATATCAAATGATTCAACTTTAACACATGTAATTTTTGGCTTATACTTGTGAATTTCAATGTTCTGTGATTGTTTTGTTTTTAGACCATATTATTGAAACGTTTGCTGTTACCTCATATATTTGTGAGCAAAATAATTGTTATAATGAAATGTTAGAAAAAAACTAATAAGTACTGATTTGTTTCTTGTTATATTTTGTTTCGAATGATTGGAAATGATAGTTTGTATGTTTCCATTATTTCCTAGTTGGAAGATTTGAATGCCAAGAAAACAATTCTAATACAGCCAGCTGTTGAGGCAACAAGAACAAGCACGCCTGTTTTGACAATCAGAGCTGCTACTCCAGGCATGATTACTGAAGGTGAGTAAAATCCTTAAAGTTCACATATCCTGTTTTTTTTACTGGGAATGGTGGCAATTTACTTTCAGTGAACATTTTTCAATTATTTTCTCCAACCCCTGGCAATGTAAGCAGTTATTTAAAGTCAAAAATGACAACATGCAAATCTTGTGGTATAACATTAGATTTTATTGATTCATGTATGGCAAAAATTAATTATTGTTTCCTGTGACTGAATTATTTAAACAAAAATATTTTTGAGTGGTTGGTTAAGGTTGTCAGTGGAGGTAATTTTCAAAACACAAAATTGTGAAACAAAAGTCAGAAAGCCTTAAAGATAGAATTGGTTTTATTTCTTATGAAGGTAATAACATATAAATGTGGTTGAATTACTAAAGAAAAATAGAAAACAAAAAATAAGGCGTTCCAACTAAGAGAATTCAAACTAATAGATTATTTTGTCTATAGCTATCTGTAGCCATTTATGCAAAAGATGTGCAGGTAATCTCTGGGTCTGTGAACTGTAATGTATTCCTGTATCTAACTAGTCAAACAATGTTGAGGTATTCACTGGGACTCTCACCTGCAATATATTTCTGTGTCTAATTAGGCAAACAATGTTGAGGTATTCACTAGGACTCTCACCTGTAATGTATTACTGTAACAAACTAGGCAAACAATGTTGAGGTATTCACTGGGACTCTCTCCTGTAATATATTTCTGTGTCTAATTAGGCAAACAATGTTGAGGTATTAACTGGGACTCTTACCTGTAATATATTTCTGTGTCTAATTAGGCAAACAATGTTGAGGTATTAACTGAGACTCTCTCCTGTAATATATTTCTGTGTCTAATTAGGCAAACAATGTTGAGGTATTAACTGGGACTCTCTCCTGTAATATATTTCTGTGTCTAATTAGGCAAACAATGTTGAGGTATTCACTGGGACTCTCTCCTGTAATATATTTCTGTGTCTAATTAGGCAAACAATGTTGAGGTATTCACTAGGACTCTCACCTGTAATGTATTACTGTAACAAACTAGGCAAACAATGTTGAGGTATTCACTGGGACTCTCTCCTGTAATATATTTCTGTGTCTAATTAGGCAAACAATGTTGAGGTATTAACTGGGACTCTCTCCTGTAATATATTTCTGTGTCTAATTAGGCAAACAATGTTGAGGTATTAACTGGGACTCTCTCCTGTAATATATTTCTGTGTCTAATTAGGCAAACAATGTTGAGGTATTAACTGGGACTCTCTCCTGTAATATATTTCTGTGTCTAATTGGGCAAACAATGTTGAGGTATTAACTGGGACTCTCTCCTGTAATATATTTCTGTGTCTAATTAGGCAAACAATGTTGAGGTATTTACTGGGACTCTCTCCTGTAATATATTTCTGTGTCTAATTGGGCAAACAATGTTGAGGTATTTCCTAGGACTATCACCTGTAATGTATTACTGTAACAAACTAGGCAAACAATGTTGAGGTATTCACTGGGACTCTCTCCTGTAATATATTTCTGTGTCTAATTAGGCAAACAATGTTGAGGTATTAACTGGGACTCTCTCCTGTAATATATTTCTGTGTCTAATTAGGCAAACAATGTTGAGGTATTAACTGGGACTCTCTCCTGTAATATATTTCTGTGTCTAATTAGGCAAACAATGTTGAGGTATTAACTGGGACTCTCTCCTGTAATATATTTCTGTGTCTAATTGGGCAAACAATGTTGAGGTATTAACTGGGACTCTCTCCTGTAATATATTTCTGTGTCTAATTAGGCAAACAATGTTGAGGTATTTACTGGGACTCTCTCCTGTAATATATTTCTGTGTCTAATTGGGCAAACAATGTTGAGGTATTTCCTAGGACTATCACCTGTAATGTATTACAGTAACTAACTAGTTACGCAATGTAGAGGTAAACACTAGGACTATCACCTGTAATGTATTACTGTAACTAACTAGGTACACAATGTAGAGGTAAACACTAGGACTATCACATGTAATGTGTTACTATCTAGGCACACAATGTAATGTTCTCCCCAGACTCCATTTCGAGCATCACAGCTAATTTACATAACAATGGGTATAATTGGCATACGAGTGATTGTCCGTCGTCATCCGTGTCAATGTTTTACTTTTTTTGACTTCTTGAAAACTGCAAGTTCAGTTGCTTTGATATTATACAGATAGGTGCCTCAGGTGGACATATATTTGTTTATTTCATGATGATATCTTCAATTCTTAAATTGAAATGTGTATTGCTAACAGCGAAGCTATCTCAGCCAAGAGGCTGCTTGTTTTAATTCTGATACATTTTTTCTTTTTGTACAGTGAATGCTGTCAAGTCTTCTTTGGTACATACAGTGCCATCACCACAAGCAGCGATAATAACTCAGATTCCAGCATCTGTACAAAACCTGGCACAGACAGTGAATACTGTAAAGTCTCCTATGCTACATACAGTGCCATCACCACATGCTGCGACTACACCAACGCCAACGCCAATTCCAGTTTCTGTACAAAACCTGGCACAGACAGTGAATCCTGTGAAGTCTCCTATGTTACATACAGTGCAATCACCACAAGCAGCGATGGCAACTACTCAGATCCCAGTCTCTGTACAAAACCTGGCACAGACAGTGAATCCTGTGAAGTCTCCTATGTTACATACAGTGCAATCACCACAAGCAGCGATGGCAACTACTCAGATCCCAGTCTCTGTACAAAACCTGGCACAGACAGTGAATCCTGTGAAGTCTCCTATGTTACATACAGTGCAATCACCACAAGCAGCGATGGCAACTACTCAGATCCCAGTCTCTGTACAAAACCTGGCACAGACAGTGAATCCTGTGAAGTCTCCTATGTTACATACAGTGCAATCACCACAAGCAGCGATGGCAACTACTCAGATCCCAGTCTCTGTACAAAACCTGGCACAGACAGTGAATCCTGTGAAGTCTCCTATGTTACATACAGTGCAATCACCACAAGCAGCGATGGCAACTACTCAGATCCCAGTCTCTGTACAAAACCTGGCACAGACAGTGAATCCTGTGAAGTCTCCTATGTTACATACAGTGCAATCACCACAAGCAGCGATGGCAACTACTCATATCCCAGTCTCTGTTAAGAATCTGACACAGACATCACTACAGGCTATTTCTCAAGTCGTAACTGGAAGTACCACTTGTATTCCAACTTTAGCATCAATATCTAATAGTATACAGGGAAAGCCACAATCACCAATGTTTTCACAGGCTTCAATACAGAGTATACTACGAGCAACTTCACAAAATATAGCTCCTGTGCAAAGTATTGCTACTATGGGGAATTCAATGACTACAGGAACTATTACAGTCCCTGCCACTGTAATGACAGCTACGATTACCCTACCAAGACAGTTACACATTCAACCTCATACTGCTATGACATTACAGCCACATCAAATTGGGCAACCGATTGTTACAATAGCTGGACATCAACATCGCCATGCTATCTTTACAACAAATCAAAGAGCCACTCTGATTACGCAACCGCAAGCCATTGTACAAGCTGGTTCAACGGGAGCACCAACACAAATTCTTGCTCAAGTTGGAGTACCTCGGCAGCAAAGACAAATACCACCAAATATCACTGTAGCTCACCCAGCATTGCAGTCTGGACATATTTTACAAAAAGCTGTTGTTCAGGCAGCAGCAAACACTCCGAACCAGGTGGTTCAAGCTAGTTTAGCTCAGTCACAACTAATGAAAACTGCTGTTGGGGGAGCACAACAGATAACACTTCAAAAAGCAATACCTCCACGCCTCCTGCAAGCAAGCACAGTGCAACAAATGATTCAGACAAGTGCTTCACAAAAAACAATTATGCCATCAACTGTTCTGCCGCAAACTATAGTGAAATCCCCACAGCAGCTTGGGCCACCTACTTTACTACCAGCAACAAGTACCTCGATGGCTTCACCTGTTATACAAACAACGATTGTGCACCAACCTAGTGGAGTACAGACTCAAATAATTCAGCAACCGGGAGCTGCAGCTGCAGCAGCAGTAGCTGCACATGCAGCACAGCAAGGAATGCAGGCTTCTAGACAATTACAGCAGCAAATAGTCAGTACAGTTACTCCTACATCACATTTGTTAACAAAACCAGTGTTTACACAGGCAGGTGCTCATCCTCTTGTTCATCAGGCTGTTCTTAGAGCAGGAACTCCATTAAATTCAACCCACATGGTAACTCTCGGACAACAGGTACACTTGCAACCAATCGCGCAAACAACTTTTGTCAAACAACCGTCCCTTCCCAAATTAACCCAAATTCAACCTGCAACAATACAGCTACAGGCAACCCAACATCCTCAACTAGCACAAATACAGTTACCAAATCAACAAGTCCAGGTACAACAAACTTCTCCACAACCCCAGTTACATTTACAGCAATCTACACAGTTGCCATTTCAACAATTTCAGCAAGTACCATTACAACAAACACAGATGGTAGCACAGCAACAACCACAGCAGCCAGTGAAGTCTCATGATATGGCCATAAAACCAGAGTCTGTTCCTGAAACTGTAGATGAACCTGAAGAAGAATTTCTTCTTCTAGAAGAAGAGGAAGAAAGGGAACCTATCTCGGCAATCGATTTGGCAATCATGAAAAATTTACTGTACCCTCAAGCACCAATGGAGAAGAAGAAGAAAATAGAATCTGAAAACAAGCCACAAAATGAAGAAACTGAACATGGTAATAATATCATATACTTTGTATATGCCAGCTAGATATTTTATAAATTTATAGTATTTAAAAGGAATAAGTTAAAGCGAGAGGGTCGTCCCCTGGCACGCGTGAAAATTGAGTCCCAAGCGACGATAACAACACACGCTAAAAGTGTAAAGGCTCATGGGTAGACGCCTGTTTGTAAACAATGACACACTATGGCCATCTGATGCAGGTGCAGGTGACGACTCCCCTACTTTAAATGAATGTCGCAGACTGAATAGTGCTACAAATTTTCATGATCTGACAAACAAATTTTCTTGCGAATTTAAATGGTTTTCAATGCGTATGCATGTTTTTTTATGTAGCTGATGCACTCACTGAGGAGTCACCAGAATTTACTTGGGAAGAATATCTAGAAGTAACTGGTGCCATGTCTTCACCACATTCTGCTTTTAAACATGTGAGTATTGTGTTACAATGACTTGTATCTTTGGTAAGGTATTGATGTGCAGACTATAGAGGAGATTATGCATGTAATATATTTAGACATTGGTTTATGGCTAGGATTGTTGCAAAACTCTAAGAGCATTCACCCATGTCAGCTGATGTCAACCTATAAGAGTGTCATTTATCACATGCAATTTCCAGAGCCTGAAAATATGCAGAAAGTTTTGTTGAAATAATACTAAATATGAATATATCATTGCACATACATGTAGTATGATAATTTTGTTGACATCATTTTTTTCCATTTCATGTTCTCTGTGGGCGTTTTTGTTCATTCGTATTAGCTCCATTTGTTAGGTTTTATTGTGTATAAATCTAATATTATTTTAAGTACATACTAAATCAAACCGATCTTTGTCATCTTGCTGTCCATATATACACATACAAAATGTAGTTTGTGTTCCTGTATTCAGGTTGAACATAGTTTGGAAAGTCCCTTTGTGGCTGGGATGAAACTAGAAGTGGTGAATAGAAATATTCAAGCTGGCCAAACAAAAACATTTTGGGTTGCGACTGTGATTGCTACATGTGGGCAGCTATTACTTCTGAGATACGATGGTTATGAAGAAGCAAGACATTCTGATTTTTGGTGTGATATTACATCAGGTGATCTACATCCTATCGGCTGGTGTGCTCAGAACAGTCAACAACTTTCACCTCCTGAAGGTAAGTTTGAATATCCTTTGTGTGATAACATAAATGTCAAAAAGCAAAATGTAAGTTGAGCAAAATCTCTCTAACTTGTTTAACTTGGTGCAAATGTACTGTACATTTTACTTGCATGTTTGAAAGACTTACTTGTACCATACATTATTGTCAATACAATTAAATATCATAGAAAGCTTAGGGGTGATCTCATATTCAAACACCTCGGTCAAACCTGGGTTAACCTGGGTTTACCCGACCTGCCCTATTCAGACCTACTAGACCTAAAATATGCAAATTAGTAGTAGGTTTGAACCTAACCTCCGGATTAACTGCCTATTAACGCCCCCACTGAAAACAAACAATAGAGAACAAAGAAGACAGACCTAGGGAAACCTAGGTTTTTCTTACAATACTGTTTCAGCCTGGTTTCAATAGGAAAAAAAATAAGATGTATACTATGGTGAAGTGTTAAGAATTAGAGCAGCGATTTTTTTTTTCTTTGCAATACTTGTACATGTAAATGCTAATAAAAACAAACTTGCATTTGTTTCACAAATCTATTTACATCATGTCATTTATAAGTGTGATGAAAATTATATTCATTTATTTCTGTGATTGGTAATAATAATCAGTTTTCCACAACTTACATTTTGGTACAAGTCAATACAATTGTTATTGTTATTCAATTTATCTGGAATTAATTACAGACGTGATGGTTTGTTATATTTTGTCATTAAATGTGAATCAAGTGATACCATAAACCCTCTCTATTGTGATATATATGGTAAATTAATGTTTGAAACAGAACAGGGAAAAGATGCACTAGAATTTTAATGAGCAGCTTCTTAGGATAAATTACTTACGTTATATATATATTTGGCATAGTCAGTAAAATATGTTTATCCATGGAGCGAACTTGTACATTTTGTCCGCAACAAGTACAGTCAGTTTTGTGTCCATGTCAGTTCATAAATTCATAGAACACATTTTTTGGTTAAGTTTGTAAAGACTGTGAGACTACGAGTTATCAAAATATGATGAAAGTATTAAATCGATAATGGCAACATTGTTTTCTACGAAGGCATCTGAAAACCACAGTCCCTCTATCACTGTGTCAAAACTAAAGTCGGGGCTAATGCTACGACTCCGGCGCTACGACCACCATAACACGGGTATTTACCGCTGCCGATATCTTACTTTTTTGTGACAAAATGCACACATTTCGAACCCCCGGTTAATTAAAAATAAACGATTATTTTAGAAAATACATCAAAGCACAGTGCCTTGAGGGACTGTGGGCGAAGTAGGCAGCGAGATATTGTTTTAAACACCGCAGAAAATCATGCACTCAACTCGGCCATCTTTGGTTACCTCAATCAGAATTCCCCCTTGTCACCCAGCATGCATCGATTGCGATATCGCAACGTGCACTGTGTCGCCTTGGGCGACGGTCTTAGGTACAAGGCACTCTATGAATAAGGTATTTTCAGAGGTCGGAGTTCGTTTTTTATAAGCAGTCTCGTCTGCAGATGAATAGCCGTAAATAATCAGTGCGAGTCCATTTAATTTAATTTACTGTTTTGATACTTCGTGTCACTGGAAATGGAATAAGAAAAACTGCAAATAACCGATGTGCAGCAAATCAAAATAAATTTTCATGGCGTTCGCTGCATTTGTTTTTCCGGATTTTGCGATGCCGCACTCCTGAATGAACTGTTTGAAAATTGAACGCGCAACAGTAGTAAAGGCTTAAACGCAGTAGCGTAAGTCTCAAGTGCAACTTTGTATCAACAAATGTTCGTCTTTTGATACTTATTAGCTGTCAGAGACACATATCTATTGTCCAGCCCAATGAAAAGTCTGATTCACGTCCTCTGCTCAACTTGCGACTCGGGCATAACAGTTTATCAAAACAAAACAATTTATTCAGCACGCTGTTCACCGATATACAAGAGTGTTTTTTTAGGCAAGGCACACGGTAAAATGACTACTGTACACCAATAAATCGACACATTTTAGAGACAACTATCTAGTCTTCAAAAAACAATGTAAACTTTGTCAATCTTAAAAATAAACAACAGCTTGAATGAGGTGTGAATGAGATCGGTTTGAACCGCAGTTTTTATGCAAATTCGTGCAGTCGTTCTGAACCGCACTGTCTATTGTTTAAACTTACGAACCGCGAAACTGGGTTTTGTACGGGCGGTTTAGGGCGGTTTGGGTTTTCGTAGGTTTGACCCTCATGTTTGAATATGAGATCACCCCCTAGTACTTCTCTGTGCTTGAGGGTACAAAAGGCATTGGAATTGTATGCCTGTGGATAATTTTTTTCCTATCCCTTTTCTATAGAGTCATATAAGAATATGTTTATTTTGATGTCAGTGTTTCATGAAACAACAGTCAATATTAGCTCCAATATTGAGGTGAAGACTTAAATGCAAATTATTGTTTTACAGAAATAAAATATAGATGTGATAATTGGAGTGATTTTCTCATTCAAGACTTGACTGGTGCAATTACAGCTCCTGTATTCTTATTAGAAGGGGTAAGCTTAACTGGTATCTATTCTTTCTATACACATGACTCACCCGCCATAAAAACGTGCTCGAGTGTAATAGTGTGATATTACTGTACCTGTCTTAAAACTTACTTACTTTTCTATCTTTACAATTGACATTATCACCATTTATTGTGCAGTGAAAGACAGCTTATGTGTTTGCGAACGGTTCATTGAGAAAGTTATCACAAAAACGAATTAAAAGAAGATTAATATAGTAGTGGTAAAATATGCGATTATTTTTGTGTTTATTTAATTAGGATGCTGGTAAAGTTCTTGCTGAGCAAATCAAAGCTGGTATGAGAGTTGAAGTGACAGATGTGTTAAATCCACTTGAAGTCTGGATAGCTACAGTAAAAGAAAACCACAGTGGTAGATTACTACTTAGATGGGAAGGATCCCAAGCAAATACAGATGCACATGATTTTTGGTTATTCTACCAGTCACACCGAATACATCCCATGGGGTGGGCTGCTAAGAATCAAGATAAGGGTATAGTTCTCAAACCCCCAGCAGGTAAGTCTTGTTCCTAGGAATTTGTAGAAGTACTTAAATTTGAGCCCAAAATAGGAATCAGAACTGATCAACAACATTCAGATACAACGTTTGAAGCTTAATTACATATTTTCAAAAATTAGTAGAAAATCGTGCCACCAGATATGTCATACAATAGCTCTACCATCTCAGAGTAAATGAAACAAACGTTATACTAGTAGAGAATGTGAACAACACACATTGCCTACTAGATTTCAGTAAATACTAATATAACACATTTCACTGTCGACAAATGTCTTGCGAAACTATACATATTACTGATTGTCTGTTGTCATTTAAATTATGTGAATATTTTTGTCACTTATGGTTAAAAAAAGTGCTATTTTTGTTATCTTCTTGAATACAACAAACCTAGTTGTTATGTGTATACCTTGGCTGGACTTGGATAGATTTGGTCATTTTTACTCCCAACTCTCTCTATACTTTGCTTTAGATAGCTTTTTATCCATGTTAGTAATTTCTACTTTTTAAACCAGTTCTAGTTGCAGGATTACCATATTCTACCCCAGAATGGTCATATATTCATCAGAAAGCTGGACTTGCTGCAAGCACAAAACCACTACCAAAAGGATTCTTCAAGGTAAAATACTTAATTAATATTAATTAATTCAATTATCAAAAATGTGTGTTCATTTTGTAGCTTATTATGATTATCAGATCTGAGATAACATTGACATTGAAGATGTGCATCTAGTATTATGAATTGTCTTGCATGTTCTTCTGATAGGAATAAAATACTCATCATAATTACCAAAGAATTTCTTGTGATTTTCAGTGAAAATTGCATAGATTTATTCTGAAAACAAGTGTTTGTTCTCAAAATTTTCTACTTGCTGCTTTGCCTTCCATGTTAGCAAGAAACTGATAACAATGTGTCTACAAGAACAAACAATATCTGTCCCATGTTAAATGTGCCAGTTAGGGGTTTAATTTTGATCTCTACATCAATTAGTTCCCCTATTGTTATTGCCACATTGTCAAGTATCTACTATTATTTGATACAGCATTTATCGTTCTTAAAATTTTATTTCGCAGCATCAGGAAACCGTTAGAGAACACTATTTCCGTGTTGGTATGAAATTGGAAGCCATTAACCCTAAAGAACCATCACAGATCTGTCCAGCAACCATCACAAAAATTTTCAATAGTAATTATTTCTTGGTGGAAATTGATGACTTAAGTGCTGATAAGACTCCAATACAGTTTGTTGGTTATGGTGAATGTGGTGGATTGTTCTATGTAGAATGGTGTAAGCAGCATAATGTACAGATTAAAATTCCTAATGGTGAGTTTCACCCAGCTGTATTATATCCAGGTAACACATTATAATCCCATTCCTCATATCCAGGTACATCATCATGATCCTGTGGCACTTATCTAGATATCACATTGTAATCTGTGGTCACTTATCGTACCACATAATACAACATCAAATTTAATACATAATTTGCATGGAATACTTAAGTTCATATTGTTCTTGTATTATATATCAGGGATTTTTTTAAACAAGGGAAACAGGGGCGCAGCGTCCTCATGTCATGGCCATGTGCCCCCTTACCCTGGGGAGCAGATCCTCTGCAACCATAAAATTCTGAATGACCAGGGATCACATGTGGCCACAGTCTTCAACTGTGACCTGTCTGGAAGGAAGTCATAGAATGCTCCATTTTAACTTAGAATTATCAAAAACTCCACACCCTGGTAGGGAGAACCCTATCTCCCCCACTTGGTGGCTCTGCTGAATTGCAGTGCCTCCTCTTATAGTTTTTTTCTAGAAAATCCCCTGATATATTATTGTGTTCTATCCTAGGATATGATTGTACAAGCTTTGACTGGAATGCATACCTCAAACATTGTAATTCACAGGCTGCTTCAAAGAATTTATTCAGAACTGTAAGTAACCATTACCTTTTATTTGTCACAAGGGGAAAGCCTGTTATGTAGTGGGTCAGAAAGAAAGCCTGTGTCATTGTGATGTGGTGGGTCAGAAGGAAAGCCTGTGTCATTGTGATGTGGTGGGTCAGAAGGAAAGCCTGTGTCATTGTTATGTGGTGGGTCAGAAGGAAAGCCTGTGTCATTGTTATGTGGTGGTGGGTTATGTGGTTGATACATATAATGTATTAAATTGAAATAATCTATAAAATAACATGATTCATAGACATCCCTGCATTGTCACAAAGTCTTGAATCTGGAATAAGTTTAAAGTTACAGTGTGAAGTCATAGTGCAGCTAAATGTAACTTCCATCAGTGGGGATGAGTTTATATCAATAAATCACAGACATTGTGGGTTCTATCCCAACTGACAGCAGTATACATTGTCTGTATTTGGCTTGGAAGAATTTTGTCCTGTCAGATAAGGATGATTACAACTGTTGGTTCAGTATCATGCTTACATTAAAGCCTAAGATCCACATTGCAAAGACCAGCTTTACAGTCTCTGAAACTGGGCGATGTTGCTACACTGTTGATAAAAATACTGGCTGTACTTTGTCTTGTTCATACAGTATAAGTAAAACCTAGTATCATCTGCCATCACTCTGTTACTGGTCAAAAAAAACTACTACAAATGTATCATTCTTAACATAAATATGTTGTTATTGGTGTTGACTACTCCTGGTTTTGATTGTAATAGCTCGGCAATGAATCTGATCTTCTTTAAAAAACAATAGTTTTTGCCATAGAGGGCAGTGTATATTCCCTCCCCAGATTTGTATGTAGCAGATGCTGAGATTTCTGAACAATGTTCACTAGTCCAGTATAAGTAACAAAACTTGTCTTACTAGTCCAAATTCAAACTTACAATGGTTCTAACTCGCTTTTACAAGTTCACGCTTAGCTCAAGTATTTTGATATTCACATGTTCATGTGCAGCTGGTTAAGATAATGATATTTCATTTTCAGAGAATCACATGTTGTTTATTAATACCAAAAAACATTTAAATTCTTATAAATGCTTATACTACTTGGCATTGCTTTATAGTGTTAGTGACGACGTCAAAAGATCGATGTCAGATAAAAAACTTATTTGCTTTAGTTTGGGGTGGGGGTGGGGTGACCTCAAAAAGTTTCCATCCTACAAAATACGATTTTATTTTTTAATGAAGTCAAAAAAATCAAAAAATAACCAGAAAATGGTTTAGTCCAAGTGTAAATATGTGTGTCAAATGAGGTCAATTTCAGGGCTTTTTACACCCACCCGACAGTCAACTGCTATGTTATACAACTGTCCGATTATCAATTTGTATTTAATGAGGAATGTAGTCTGACACCATGATCAATATTTATCAATTAAGTTTCGAGGGGGGGGGGACTAAAGGAATTAAGTTTTTTATCCTACATTGAACTTTTGATGTTATCCTTTAGTTATTCGCCGAAAATTTGCAATCCCTGTGTGTAGACATGAAATATTAACAGGACAACAAATAAATTACAGCTCATGCAGTATTAAGTAAAAGTGCAGCTAGTTCACAGATTTTTTTTGTTGGTTCTAGGTATCACCTGATCATGAATTTCAACGTGGTATGAAACTAGAGGCTGTAAATCCATTCAACCTTAATCAAATCTGTGTTGCCACAGTAACAAAGATAATTGATAGACATATGTGGTTGAATTTTGATGGCTGGAAACTACCCAATCATATCGTTGATGTGGAGTCACATGACATATTTCCAGTTGGTTGGTGTGAATCTGCAGGTTTACTACTGAAACAACCCAAAAAGCTGATGAGTAAGTAGAATTGTTTAACACCTCTCACCTTAGAAGGTTAATAAATGTATATGTTGCTTTGTGTGTTACTAGTTTGTTTGAGGTTAATATTTCGCTAGGTTAATAAAGTATAAACTTTTATGTTGCACAAGGTAATTAGCACTTGGTGGGTTAATAATGTATATTGTTCAATATGGTTACATGTATTTGCAGTTATTAAATATTTGTTTTATGTTTTTGTTGTATCAGTCAAGAAGACTAAAAAAGTTGCTGTTGTATGGCCAGAAAAACAGTAAGTATATTATTGGACAATCAAGTATGATTCTAATTTGGCACAATGACAATACATACTGTAAAATGGGTAATTATTGACGGGGTTTAATTTTCGCGTATTTAACGCAAACTAGAAGTGCGTGAAATTAAAACACCGCCATTTATCATTGTCGTCATTGGGACAGGAAGTCGAATGCACCAGTACATGTAGGTACTAGTACTAGTATAGGGTATTGCGTGACCAATTTTCATTCATCCACACATTATAATACTAGTAAAATAAGAAATATTACTATTCATCTTGCTTTATTGTACATACAGAAATAAATTATAACAATGTTAAATACTAGTAGTAGTATTTTTAAAATGTAAATAATGGCGAGGACGTCACTGTAAATACAATACTAGTACGAGAAAATTCAGTTCTCTTACTGAAAACAATTCAGAATTCCAGCTTGTGCAAAGCCTTCTACAAGTTGTTCACGCTGTTGGGAAACTTGCTGTACTGCACTGACCAACCATTTTGCATGAAGTGGTTTCATTGAACTTAGCCGTAGATCTAACGTTGATGTTGGATCATCAACAGAATTGCCCAATGCAGAGCATACGCGATCTCCGTACCATAGCTGAAATTCTCGCTTCATCTTGTCCTTGAAGACTTTGTTTGCTGCTAAATCCAAGGGCTGCAGGCGATCTGTACAGCATGCTGGAACAAATACGACAGAGATGTTACTTTCACGGAATTTATTCAGCAGTTCTTCACCCCGATGTGCCTTGTACACATCAAAAATGGCGACGGCTTGTTGTGTGGGCGGTAACTGCAGCCTCGCTCTCGTCGCCTTAACGTAGGGGATAAACACCTTGTCGATGTATCGCATCATAGAATCGTGATTAGACCAGTGGCTTTCAGTGTGGAAAATGTCCCAAGACTCGGGAAATTTGTAGTTAGCATGACAGCGATCGGTTTTTCCCTGATAGAGTAGCTGTGGTGGTAAAAATTCTCCCGTAGCAGACGCGGCAAATACAGCTGTTATTTGACGCTTGTCATCGAGGCCGGTTATTGACACTTGGCGACTCCCCTCTGCTTCCATGGTCCATTCTCCCGCGGGAATAATGGCAACACCAGTCTGGTCCCAATTGATGACAAGCTCTTGGGGAACGTTGTATTTTTCGACAGTCTCTTTTATACGGTTCAGAAACTTTTCTTTAACAGCTGGAAAATCATTAACCACTTTTGTCACTGCCTTTGTCCCTTTTCTCTTGACGTACCCCATACGATGTAGCAATGACTTTGCCCAGTCCACGCTTAAACTCACATGGCCTCCATATTCACCCAGCAAACTTCGGTTTTCATGTAGCAATACACCTCTTGCAATAGCGATACTAACTGACGAATTTACAACACCACCTTTGATGCGAAGTTGACGTACATAGGATTGCACTTTAGAGTCGAGTTCATCACCTAACATTACAGGACGCCCACGCTTTGCTGGTAGTTTGTTGATGTTCTCGGTTCCGTAGCGGGCCTCTTTTAGGTAAGACCTCTTCATACCACGAACGGTACTTTCGCTGATCGGCTTTCCAAATTCCTTACTGAATTTTCTCGTGGCATTCATCACTCCATTGTTGATTGCAAACTTTGCAATTTTTGCTCTGGTTGTGTCATCGTAGTGCTCATAATTACCACGTTTTCGTTTCCTACTTGCTACGGTGATTTCTTCGTTTATCACGGAAATGGCATCCTGAGGCAGCTTGCTTTTTTCGATGTCTTGTGTGTCGTTCGGATCGAGCAAACCTGGTTCAGTTTGAGCAGGCAATGGTGCTTTTTTTAACCAATGCATCAGGCTGCCAGCCATGATTAATTGAATTGTAGTACTAGTATAACTATTAGTGAGTAGCGAACGTAATGCGTAGAGCGATCTCCTAAAAGTAAAGCGATGCGTCTTTCACAGACACTCTACTTTATACCGATTTAAGCTAAACTTCCTGCTTGTGGTTGGTTGTTTACAAAAAACATTAGCACATTTATTTTCATCAAAAAAGTGTGAAAATCGCAACAATAAACAAAAGGCCAAACAACTGAGCAGACAGGACGTGAAACAGATGAACATTTACGTAGCTGGACATTGTTTTGATTTTGTACTCAGTGCGTGAAATTTAAACACCGTTAAATTGTCAAAATCACGAATGCGCTAAAATTTAACCCCGTCAAATATAACCACTTTACAGTATTGATTTCATGCATATATTATGTCTTATAACAATGTGACATGGCCGACTGGCTGCCATTTTAGTCCTATAATACCTGCCTACATGCAGATTTTATTAGTTGGCATAAATAACTACAAATCATTTTGTATACTCAACAATCAATGTATACAATCTGACTTTTATGAATTTACAAGTGCTTGTGGTTATCATGATTTATCACAATGTTAATTATTCTGTTCACAGAGTATCAGGTAAATCGACACCTCTCAGCCCTGGTAGAGACTTGTATCAGAAGATGAAAGAAGGGCCACCAAGAACTGATGAATCTGGAGAAGAAGGTGAGCAAGGGCACATTGGTTTCATGCAGCCATTATTGTGGTTAACCAACCATGATTAGTCCCCGTTCGAACGCAGTCTGCTTTGACCTCTGTGCTTCCGTGCGTGCATGCGTCCAGACCTGTATCTTAGAAATGCCTGAACCATAAATGTGGTTCTCGTGCCATATCTCTGACTTGCTGTGACTGATTATGTAAAAAATTTTAAATATTCATTATACATCATGTCATAGATATACAGATATATTGGTTTGACGATCCTATTAAAAATGGGCCGAATGGTGGCCTTTTTTGTGCTAAAAAATCATCAAATATCAAGCATTTCTGGGATTTATGGATGGATTTTGTTCAAACTTGGTACATACATTCGACATTACAGGTTCCTGATGCACGTCATTATATTTTTCAGATCAGATTCAAAATGGCTGACTAGTGGCGATTTTGTTTTAATGAATGGACTTCTAGAGCCATATCTTTGACATGCTTTGACTGACTGTTCAAATTTTATATATTCATTATACATGTATTCAAAATGGCTGATTTTGTTTTAATTAATGCTGTTCCAGAGCAATATCTCTCAATACTCGTTTGACGATCAGATACAAATGTCAATCATTTAAATGTTAAACCATCATCATAATCATATTCCTGACATGTTTATATTCCACCTATATTACTATAAACAAAACTATATATCTTAAATTTGATAACTAACGGGGACTGTGCCGTGCATGGCTTGTTGTATGTTGAATTTCTCTCAATTACCGAAGTTGAAAATCTTAAGTCAGTCTCTAGGTCTTGATTTTCAGGAATATGTAACAGGCGAGGAATGAACTCAAGTAACGAGTAGAGTATTATTTTTAGAATATTATTTTAGAAGAGTATGTAGTCAACTGAACAATTTCTACTTCTATGTGGAAATATTTAGTTGCTAATAGGTGAAAATGTTCGTAATAGATCTCTCATTAATATGTGTTTAGTGTCATCAAGTTAATCATAATCATGGCTAAATGTGACAGATTTTAGAGAACCTGAAAAATATTCCCAAGCGTTGTCGCCCAGTGTCTTAAACCTGTGCATCCTGTGAAGTTGCATCTTCATTCAATTTGTCATTCAACATTATCAGTTCCTTTTTTTTGTGTTGTATATTTATTAGGTAAAGCCTCGCATTGGAGTCCCAAGATTTACTTCAATCATAAATGTTTTTCTGGGCCATACCTTAATAAAGGCCGTATTGCTGAATTACCACGGGCTGTGGGTCCTGGTATTGTTACCTTAGTGCTAAAGGAAGTAATATCACTGCTTATCAATGCAGCATATAAACCACCCAGGGTTCTTAGAGAGTTACAAGTACAACATGAAGAAACTGCTGGAATGAATGGACATTTACAAGTCATGAAAGCAAAGTATGTTTTAATTTCTTTCTTAAATATCTCAAGATGCAAGCAATTGATAGTGCTCAATGACTTGTTTTACATAATATTTCACAAAAAACAATTGCTATTGATCTTGAAAACCAGTTGGTTATGATCAAATCTAAATTTAAATCTTTGTTAATGTACAAAATTTCTGAGAACACTTGTACAATTGCAAACTATGTGTTTGTAATTAAAGAATGTACATTTTTACAGATATAAAAGTAAAAGTTACAGAGCAATGGTTGAAATCTGTAAAAATGCTGGCGAGGTTGAGAGTTTCTGTAGAGATATGTGTATAAAGTTAGAATGTTGTCCCAATTTGGTTGCATTGGACCAGATAGAAGACAACTGCCCAGAAAACTGTTCAACACTCACAAAGACAAAATACAGTGAGTAATGCTTAATTATTTATTTAATAAATATGAATATTTGACTACTATACCGGTCTATCTAAGCTATCACCTGATGTATAGGTGGTTGTAGTAGTATGCTTAGTGAGCTTTAGAGAATATCTGAATCACAGGTTTTTAACTCATTTGTCATTGTTGGTATATTAAAGCACAAGGAAAATATTGTCATAAATCAAGTGCCTATAACGTTTCTAACTAATTTCATCCAGCACACTATTATGGGAAGAAAAAGAGAAGCAGGGTTGGTAGACCTCCGGGCGGACACAGCAACCTTGAACATGGACCAAAGAAACCAGGCAAGAGAAGGAAAAAGAGAAAGCCGTTTGTACACAGAAAGAAAAGAACATCATCCAATGAGGAAGCTGGAGGAGGTTTGGAAAATGGTGAAGAAGAGGAAGTTAGTGAAAATGAGGAAGAAGATGAAGAGGCATTAGCCATAAAGAGGAGAAAGAAGGAAGAACGCAGGAAAGAAAAAGAAAAGAGGATGGGATTGAAAAGACCACTAATCATGACAAGAGCCAAAGCTCTGTTGGAATCAGCAAAGAGGGCCAAGGTAAAATAGATCATACTAATCAGATAGAGGGCCAAGGTAAAATAGATCATACTAATCAGATAGAGGAAGATATCTACATTGCCCATCTGTCTGTAACTTTAAATATCCATCATAGGATATTAATCAAACATGCATTCTAATTTTATTTTGAATTCAGCTTCCACACAAGATGGTTTTACCTGATAGAGAACGTGGAAAGAAGATGAAAACTCGGTTTGGACACATTCATAAAAGTCATCATCATCATCATCACCATCACCATGCAGGCAGTAGCAATGTCACTCATAAAATCAAAAGTGAAACTAGAGTAAGTTGTAACTCAGTTAATTACATTTTGAATCTAATTTAACATAATTTTCGATAATTTCAATGTAAGAACATCCATAGTGTTAAAAATATTCAGTGTTGAACTAGTGTGTTCTACCAAGCAAGCTCAGTATAATTTTATAACAACCTGTTTGTTGATGATTTTCTGATTTCAGGATAGAAATAACGAAGATTTCTTGCAGTTAGACAGCAATCCACTTCATTGGAGTGTACAAGTTGTGGTGGATTTCATCAAAAGTACAGACTGTGCCCCGTTGGCTAAAATATTTAAAGAGCAGGTGAGGAAGTTATTTGTCTCATTAAGGCCTGCTGTCACAGAATGTCTATTGATCTTTGCTCCATTAAGTCTTCTGGTTAATTTAAGTTTTTTGTTTTGATTTGATTTTCAGGAGATCGATGGCCAAGCTTTACTTTTACTTACATTACCCACAGTTCAGGAGTGTATGGAGTTAAAACTGGGACCAGCTATAAAATTATGTCACCACATTGAAAGGGTCAAGATTGCATTTTATGAACAGTATGCAAAATAAATGGAAATTTCGACTGTCAAGCCATGTGTTTGACGTAGACTACAATTATATTTTAAAACATCTATATCAAAGTGTTTTGGATTAATACTGCGGTTATGGGTTTTGTAACGTAGAAGTTAGTTAGAAAGCACATGTAACATGTTGAGTACATTGTTTATGCAGCATGGCATTAAAAATATACTAATGTAACATTACATTAATTGCAAAATTGCAAACAGACTGGGCTTAGCCAATATGTTGTAACAAGGAAATATCAAATTGTAAAAAAATATTACACCACCATGAAATGGTTTGGTAAAATGCACTAATTTAATGCAATTTGCAGTTATTAGTTGCCATGACAGCAAGCTGTTATGCATGTTGATGGAGTGACTCTATAAAATAGAAATGATGCATAGTTTACTAATGACAAGATCGGTTAAAATAAAAGTAACCAGTTTCCTCATGGACTATAAAATAAATGTAATTTTGTAATATAAATTAATGTACAGGTAGTTAGGAAAACCTATTAATCCAGTATCTGCTTGAATTGTGTGGTGTATTTGTATTTTATTACTAGTATCCAAAATACACTGGACACTTTGTTAGTTAACGGCTTATTTTTCAGAAACAACCAAACAATATATGAGAAGGGGAGAATTATAGTCACATCATGATTTAAACAATTATTTGCAAAACTATGATTACTTAATCTGTTTTGAATGAACTATTGTTTTTGTAATCAGGAGTGCATTGGTAACTGAACAATCTACTTAGAGTTCTTTTAACGTCACATCACAAGGTCTTGCTTCAACAATGCTTAATGAAGAAGAAATACGTCTATTTATAATTGGAATTGTTTTATTTTTATGAAAACTGTATATTAGTCCATTGTGATATTTTCACTGGTGTGTCGTGCATTTTTTTACACGCAGTACAGAAAAGAAACTACTTTAGTTCCAAGTAAAAAAAAAAAAATTGTCTACAAAAAATAATGTGACTAAGTACTATTAACTCTAGAATTGATAGTGTATTTAAAAATGTTTATTTCAAGAAGTGGATTTAACTTGAATTTAAAACTTTAATAATAAAACAGCCACTGCCATATTTCATAAATTTGTATATTAGATGTAATGAAAACCACATATTGGTTGATCGGATACCGGTATTATGATTTTATTAAAGTGGAAGTCTAGGCAAACAACATGAAAATGCTCCACAAATTAAGGAGAATGCAATTTACAGTTATGTTAATATAATTTTTCATTCTCTAGATGTTCAACTTTTATTCAATATTGTGTAATCCACCACCTTGATTCTCCAGGAGAGGATTATGGGTAAAGTGTGACATCATAGTCACTGTTGTGAAAAATTAAGAAATTTATTTCATCTATAACTTACTAATGCAAATTAGTTCAAAATTATAACAATAGAAATTAGAATGTTACAAATACACAAAAAGTAAAGGTGTTGCCATAAACATGTAAAATAATCATTTTGGTCATTAAAAGTAGAATAACACTTTATTGTTCCTTTTTTTGTCATCAACGGTTTATATATAACCTGGATAACCCCCTCTCATTGGTAAAAAATGAATATCTTCAGTTCTGTTGCCATGCCAACTATTTTGTATGTATGGTTGGGAAGGACACGTGTATATTGCTACTATGTTGTGAACTTTCAAACAATTTGAAGTTAGACATGAAATCTTTTTTCAATTTCTCAAGAGGGAATATGATGTCCTATACTTTACCCATAATTATTTGTTGGAGAATCAAGATAGTTGACTACATAATACTGATGAAAAATTATATAAAAAACTGTAAATTGCCTTTCCCCACATTTGTAGAGCTCTTTCATCTGGGAGCATTGTTAGCCTGGACTTAATCCATGAACTGACTATACAAGTGCTGTAAATATTACAGCAACTTTAAATAAAAATAGTTTTCATTTGAAAATAAAATAGGATAAATGTAATTTTCATTGAGAACTGTCCCGATTGAAAAGGGATTGTTTTTATTCTTGTGTTATTTGTCAATGAAATGGGTAAATATCTTTTCGTTTCATCAAAATTTTAAAAGAGTACATGACATAAACATGGCATGTTGGAATAGAGGATTCTATGCAAGTGAATTGAGGTCATGTGTAGTTAGGTACAACCTTTGACCCTTTTGCTTTCCATGCAAAATTTTAGTGCAAACATTTTTGCAGTTCCTTAGTTGTCTTTTAATTGTGACCCAAGGAACTTTGTGTACAGGTTGTGGTTGCAAGTCCTGATTGAATTAGATTATTGAATAGATTCAGAACATACTGAGAATTAAGGCAAGGAAAAAGGGTCAATGGTTGCAACTGGCTGTACATCTGTTTCTCAGAATCTTTTTTTTTTTTTAATGAACTCAACTTGTAGTTGGTTTATGAAATGATTCAGAAACTGCTTACAGAAGGCGACTCATTGATAGAGATGAGTCTGTTTTGTACAGTTATTAATGAAATGTTAGTGCCTTTATGATTCATGCTTTTCAGAAAGAAAGAACCATATATGTGTTGAGTAAGATAGCATTGGTGTATCTTAAGTAAAAGGGTGGGTAGTTTGATATGTGCCGTCGTTTTGGATATCTCCCTAATAATTATAACAATATTTCTAACCCCAAACCTAAGTAAGCCCTTGTACAATATTGACTCTAATCTACCCAAACTTTAATTTTTTTCCAGAAGCATTTAATCAAAAATTGTGTTTCTATGACAATAATTACTACACCAGTGCCATATTAGTATTAATGTGGATCTGAATATGTTTTGTGTGCATAGCCATGAATATCTTAGACTAATTGGCCGACAATATAGCTGAGCTGCTTTCAGGAAGCCAAGAGATGATTATCAGATTTGGAGGCAACATTGCTTGCAACATCGCTGCCAATTAGCTTACTATATTGCTGGCTTGGTTTATGAAACATTTACGGTCACAGTTAAAATATCAGAGGGGAGTTTTGCTTTGACCATTCTGTGTTGTAACTTTTTAAGTCAAGTGAACAATAACTGTTTTTTTAAGATATCCTGCTGATTTGTTATTTCTGTTCACTTTTCATTACTTTCAGTATTTAGATAGCCTAAAATGATTGGGGGGGGGGGTTCCTAACCTCTGAAATTTGGTGGCATGTGAACAAAAAATTGGGTCGCTGACAACATCAAAAGGTAGTACAGAACTATGTAAATATATGACAGTTACAGTAGTTAATACATGGAAGATAGAAAGTATTCTGATGTGAGAATATGTGTGCATTTACTCACCCATATTTGTGACACTATATTGATAAACTTAAATTCTACTTTGCAGTGTGGGTTTTCAAGTTATAGTGCCAGATTACAACAACAAAAAACTACCAATAATCAAAATTACAGTTTAGATATAGATGCTTAGTGTGAATAGAACAATGCTACTACATAAATGTTTAGAAATAATTCATTAGCTTTATTTTGCAAAAAAGTTTTCCAATAAATATTTCCATTGAGGGGGGAATATAAAGTATATTTTTGAATTTGTAAGTTTCAAGAGAAATTGCATTGTTTTTGTAAAGATGAGATTCTGGGATGGTAAACATGCCTGTATGCAGCTAAATAAAAATTAATTTTGCCACAAGTCTTTGTATTTCTTTATTGTGTGATACTGCCCTCTAGTGACAAACAATGGCAGGAACTATTTACTGCCGATGAGTCAATAGACCACTTTCCCGGAAGTAGCAAAACTGGGGTGCAAAAATACTCCTGCTTTGTCATGGCGGAAAATACAACCATGTCAGTTTACTGATAGTCGATAGAAAAGAATTTTATTTTTGTTACGTCGATTGGTACACACAGGAGCACAATATCACGCGTGCAAGTTTACGTTACACCCCAATTTCGCATGCGCACCCATGCAAAAAGTCAGTTCTTCGACTTCCAGGAAAGTCGTCTATTCACATTTAAGATGCTGCAGTTATCGCTGACTATTTGCATTCAAACCCTCACTTTCAAATTGATGGAACATATCTGTGGAGAATCAATGCAGTGAGTCTGAAATTGGAACATAGTCGGCAGTGGCATGACAATAGCAAATTCTGTTGTGGTGGAGGATATAGAACAGTTTACAAGTTTGTCTCTTGGTATTCATTAGAGGGGCAACAGCCAAGAAAATCAACTTTGTCGGTGCACAAATTAAGTACTTTACAGAAATTTCATAAACATTGATGTCTACAATACAGAAAGGTTCTGCACAGAAACTGCATTATAATAAAGACACTAGAAAATAGTGTCCAGTTAGTTATAACCAGCCTGCCCCTTTCTCCTAGTCTTATTCTTGGTTTAGAAAAAATTAAAATGCAGTTATTTTAAATTGCTCATTAACAGGTTGTGATTAATGGAAACTAACTCCATAAACGAGAAATTAATGCAATTTACTTTGCTTCATAAATGGAAGTGGAATAGTCAACACAAAAGGTTGAATTCAGTGCTTTGTTGTACACTCGCATCATGTGATGGTGAATGTATTTTTCAAATGTTTTTATTTGTATACCTATCTCGACCAAATCCTTCAGAATATGAGTATTGGTACAGAGTGCCAAAGCATGGCATGGTTGAAACCAAGCTTGGCCAAGTTTTTTACCCTTTAAGCTTTAGGTTCTGGAATGCCGTACTACATGTATTCACTAATCAAACATGGATAAAGTATGTGAACTAATAATCTACATATGTATGAACCAAATCTTAGGGTGTTAAATATATGTATATGAAAAACTAATATGGACCTGATAAAAAAAATGGCGATTACTAATTACCAAATTCTAAATGTGGAGTTACTGAAATAAATACACGGCCAGGACAATTGGTCACATGACCATGAGTGATAGAAAACACATCTATTTATCTCAGATCTCAAGAACCTGTTATACTGATGATTTTCACAAGATATCCCTCAAGCCATGAACGATAATTATAATCAGATAAGGTAGTTCCTAAATTTCATGATTAGTTATTCCTGAAGATGTACAACTCAAAGAAATAGGTACATGAAAAAAAAATAGCGACACACATATTTGTAACTTATGATGTTGAAATAATTTAATAAGGACAATAAACTTTCCTTGGCATTCACAACAAATCACTGAAAAGCCATAGCTTGGTGTTGAATAGCTTTAAACATTTCACACCCTGAACAGTGTCCTATGATAACATTGCACTATTGTACAACTGACGGAGTTAGTTACCTGTATGTGGAATTAATGAACACTACAAAAGACAGACTTATATATTTATAAATGATATTTAAAATTCATATACAGTCAAAATGAATAAGATTTCTCTTTAAGATAAATTTATAAAAAAAAATTCTATTTTTATTATTTTATTTTCTTCTCGCTTGTAGCTTTTCTTCTTGTTATAAATTGTTGTGCTATGAATTCAATCATATCGTACTCTGAAAAATATACAGTTATTGATATAACTACACAACATATACCACCTATTGCAATATGTAGTAGCCGAAATAATATTCCTTTATCGCAGCAGAGTTTGGTCTGAAAGAAATACAATTATATGGTCAGAATTAGAAGAAATGCATACTGACTACCATTGCAGGAAATTAGGAAAGTTCTGCCCAAATTTAAGATTGTAATTTTTTATTTATGCTTTCATTATTATATGGGTTAAAGCCATTAAGTACAGATTCAATAACAAAATATGAATAATAAGAAATATTGATGGTTTCTACTATATCTACCTAGCAGTAATGATATAATAAATGGCATTCAACTATTTATGGCACAAATTGCAAACTATTTTCACTGATTCAAAAATCAATGAAATCTGATGTATAATGGGTGCAGCACAACCTAGTATGCAAATTAAATTAATTATCATTCAAACATTCTGCCAGTATTTTACTTATTAAAGAAATTTTCTGAAAAGAATACCATTTCACAGTAAATTAGTTATGTTTTGATTGACTTGAAGTGAAATATTGTATTTCCTCTATTGGAAACGCACATGATCAAAGAATTGTTTATACTGTTCACTGGATCGTTAGAATACGACTATTTGTGTCACACCTCTATCATTTACATAATAAGCATATGTGCTACTAATAGAGCAATTACGGTAAGTGCAAAGTTGTACACCCTTTCATATAGTTGTTTGAATTTTGAGCAAGAACAGAGCGTAGTGTGGACAACATTTGTTTTGAACCAGACAGAACCAGAGCAAAGATCAGGAGTGGAAAAGAAGGTCAATTTTTTTGCTTACCTCAGAAACTGCTGTGATAACAAGTGCTAATGAATAGACAACCAGTACCATAAGGGATGGTATGATTCCTTTTAGTGGTCTATATTCTGTATCTTTATAATAATTAAGTGTATAGTAGATACTGAAAAAGGAAATGACAAGTATTTCTTAATCTCTTATCTCAGAGGTGTTTTGTTTAATATTAAATTTTTGTCATTGAACTTGAGTGTGCCTTTTCACTACAAGTTATAAAACAGATACTCAGAATCAGAGTTTAGTGTTGCAGTTATATGCACATAATAAACTTAACTGAAGCTAGAATTAGAACAAAATAAAATTTCTCCCAACCAATTTGACAAAAATAAATTATCTGGATACGTATACATGTATGATAGGAACCATGTCTTGGATTTAAGCAGTGTTTGAAATTTATCAAAACTGTTTAACAGAGAACAGGGCTGGTAACTTTCAAATTTTATCATCCCTGCCAGAAAATAACGAGCCCTGGATTAAAGATTATTTGCACATAATTCCAAGCCAGCATACCAAGTCACATTATTTAGCAGTAGACAGTGACTATAATGAACTAAATGATGTCAGCGTTTCTTTATTCATCACTTGTATTTACATCTGAGAAGTCGGATGTATATAAGAATCTAAAATAATGAATTTCCATAGTTTGAATTCAAGCAGACCATGAAAAACCTTTCACCAGACCACTAGGCATGAAAATTGTAATTTTTATAAGACCAACTTGATTGTTAACCAGCCAGGGCATATGGGTGGCCAGTAATTTCAAACACTGCTTTATGGAAAGCATATGTACCCTGAACAATAATCTGTGAGTATATCCATGTCACTGTTGTGCCAACCAATTACATTGATGCACTGAGAGAAACCACTTTTATTTTCATTGACCTGAATTCCGTACGATTGAATATGACGGTATTCACTGTACATAAAATATATTCATTTAAGACTAACATACAATTTACACTTAACATAACTGACTAAGTGTAATAAGCATTAATAACCAAGGCAGGTGGTAGTTCAAGGAAAACAACCATTCATGTCAGACATTCTTATTTCTCCCTAGATACCACAATAGATTAAACATACCTGTGTAGGATTCTAACAGCTATATTGATACAGTTTGCCAATATGAATCCAACTGAACCCAATACCTTTGCAAAATACCACGAAAAGAACATGAATATGCCAGAAAATACCAGCAATTTATGGTTGAATCTGAAAATAGAATAGAAAAAATTGACATGCAGCATGACACCTGTTGTGACTGAAATAGTCAGAATTTATACAAGTGCATGTTATTTCCTGCTTTTTGAACAAAATGTCCAGGACTGCAAGACAACTTATGTGTGAATCTATAATATCTAGGTTGGCAAAAGGTAAAGCAAAACCATACACAGATTAACTTTCATTGATCAGTTAGAACATAATTGTCTTTGTACCATATTTTGAGATATAAGCAAATACATATAAGCAAAACTGAAAAAAAAAAAAAATTGACAATTGCTGCCAGTTGACCATTCTGGATTGGATACGAATGTAGCAAATTTTCTGTTTACCAAGCTTGAACTTTTGACAAATTTGAGATACAACAGAGTTGTGCAAAAAAGATGACATTTATTGATATTTGACAAACAAATTAGATAGGATTGCGGCAAAAATCAGCTTGCATCTTTTTGAATGAATACATTGCCTCTGTAGCAATTCTGAATGAACTTAGTGATTGCATCTGAATTACCAAAAATAAGTATTTTTGATGTACAAAAACAATCAGGAGCACATGTATTTCATTCTATATCAACTACCATATGTACCAAAACTAGAGATGTGTCGGGGCGAGATGCAAATCATAGGTGTGTTTGTTAATTAAGTTTGAATTGTCTAGTTAGACTTCAAAATGTTTTCTATAATTAATATTCAATTCGCTGTATTATTTCTGTTCAGCAATAGCTTTGACGTTTAAATTCGATTATTCGTATTACTATTATATCATACAAGTTGTATTTGACCTATGATGTTATTACCGCGATCAGTGATTGGTTTAGAACCGATCTATCACAACTTGAGTTTTGTGTCATGTGACACTTGAGGTCCTCGCGCCATTGTTATCATTATTAAATAAATGTCAATCCTGACATGAGACTTTCAAACTTCATGAATTGTTCCGACCAATAGTGTACAGTGGCTATACTTCGAGCCAAATCACAGCCACAAGATAAAAACTTTAGGAATTTAGGAAAATGTGAGAATGAACATTAATGCTTCCACCAGGATAGCAACTTATTTCCAATGGAATCCACAATGATGCACCAATAATTTTACACATGCTAGAATATCTCACCTGTCTACATCTGCGGTTGTCATGGCAGCAAAAACAAATGCTTCAGTAACACCATTAACAGACAACAGAAGCACATACACACAATACCATCGTAATAGTGTTGGTCCTGTAAAACAACATAACATAGTGAGTTTACATACATATTTTGTATAAAGGATTTATAAGTCTAGAGATAAGAATTGCAGGATCTATCTGTTTTCATGTAATGCTTCTTGTTTTTGATTGCACAAATACAAACACTCACAAATAAAAATACATGTTTCCACTATTTTGCATATTGCATCACAGAAAAACAGAGAAGCAGAAAACAAGGAAATGAAATATAAACTCAACAACAAGGAGACTGAAATCTGTACAAGCAGAACACCAAAGAATAAAATCTGTATAAACAGAACACCAAAGAGACTAAAGTTTCTCTAAACTGAACATCAAGAAAGACTAAAATCTTTGTACACTAACAACAACAAAATGAAAATCTCTAGACTGAACACCAAAGGGACTGAAATCTATCTAAACTGAACACCATTAAGGTCGAAATTTTTCTAAACTAAACACCAAAGCAACTGAAATCTCTCGAACTGTTCATTAAAGCAACAGAAAACTGTCTAAACTGAACACCAAAGAGACTGATATCTTTCGAAACTGAACACTAAAGACACTAAAAACTTTCTAAACAGGACACAAAAGGGACTGAAATCTAAAATAAAAGGAGACAAGTCATTGTCAAAGTCCCTCTAATACAGAAGTGAGATATTTAATATGACCTGATGTATGTGTGAAATTTAATCGTCATTGGCGCGGGTATGAATAAGGTATGGCTTTGTGGAACAGCATTCGTTTTAAACAAGATTGCAGCTAATTGGATTTAATAGTGACAAGAATGCACATGTGTTTGTTTGATGTGTTGTCTGATGTATGTGTGAAGTTTGAATTTTTGAACGATCCAGGCATGTCGAATATATGTATCATAAATAGCTTTATATGAAAAATGGCCACCAGTTAGCCATTTTGAACCCTTATGCATAAAATAAAATGACGTGCATCAAGGTCCCATTATGTTCAATGTATATACCAAGGTGTAAACGGGGACCATTAAAATATTGTGAGGTAATAGTGGATTCCCATGGATACGGTTTACAATCAGTATATAATTATTAAAATAATATAATATTTAGAAACACAAAATTGCAGTTGAAAACTATTCGAACAATCACATCCACGGTGATTTTGCAGATTTAAATTCAAATCATTGTGTAAATATTCACAAAGATTGGCATAGATGCCCCAAAATGAGAGTTCATTTTATACATGCTTGAGTTAACATAATTAACCCTAAACTTTACAGTACCAGGAATGATAATAATACCCTAGAATTATAATTCAAAAATAACTTTAAAAATTTATTTCAGGGCATACAGTGGAAAATAATATTAATACTGTGACAGTAAAAACATGATACATGAACTCTTTGTTTATTCTCACCTGGTCCATTACTTAAATCATCACCACCATAAAGGTGTAAGAGTAGATGTGAGTAGGAATATCCAAACACTGCTATTGTTAGACCAATAATAAATACAAACCCAAGTAAATACTCCAACACTTTGCTTGCTAAATCCATCGATTTCTAATCAAATTAAAACAAAATATCATTAAGCCAGGAAGGCTGACACACCATCTACAAATAATAACTACTGTAAAATACTTTATTTTCGCTGAAAAGGCTCTTTGGGCGTTTTATATGGAATTTATTTTCCCTGATTTTTGATGAGTTTAATGCGAAATATAGGAAAAAAAGTATATTTGCTGGATTTTATTTTCACGAAATCATCCCTTCAGTGAAAATAGCGAAAATAAATTCCAAGCAAAAATATAGTATTCTACAGTATTTTTTTTCATTTCGTAGTCATCAGAAAATTAATAATCAAGACATCTGTTTTTCCATTGCAAGTAAAAGTTGTAGCATATAAAAAAAGCACTAGAACATCAGAATGAAAATGACACACCCCCTCCACAATGAAAAAAATATCTGCTTCTAAAAATACACCATGACACACTAATAACAGTACCAGTATGTTTCAGTTATTCCTATGTAGAGGCATAACAAACAACAGATTTGTGTTTCTGGTGTTCATGCACATAAGCAAATTGTTAGCATATAATTTTTTTTTATTGGCATTTTAATTTCTAATATAAGTTTGTCCTCCATGATAAAATACCAAAACCACTTTTTTTATGCATATATAATTTTGTATTTTATTGCTGCAACAATTAATAACTATTAAAATACATCTGTCAACGTAACGCCATAAGTTACAGCTGTAATTTTGCGGCATTTTACAGGGTATTTTCATCCTACCATATTAGGAAATGAGAGTTCCAAATATGGAACAATTACACAGGTACCGGTAAGCGCCCTCTAATAATAAAAACAAATATGGTGGCCAGACCCCATACAAAAAGGTTCGCTAAATCTATTCTGAACTTTTTGGATTTCGGCATTCCCATGATGTATCATTGTGAGGAAAAGATGTATAAAAATAAGGTTATTACGAGGATACCGCAAAGTATGCACTCAGACAGTACGCTGTCACATCGACCTCCATTGCGCATCGAGCGATACTCCCACTGTACTGTCTTCATGCATACTTTCATAATATTAACACTGGTGCATCACAATGCAGCAGTCATTCACATTATTTGGATTCAGTTAAGTGAATTTAAACTGTTAGTTAGAAAAACTTTTCTCCATGACCTTTGTCACCCAATGAATACAGGTCAACATTTTTGAAAGAATATGGAAAAAATATGTGTGTCTATTTCAAAAATGCTGAAAACATTAGATTTTAAATTGAAATCTCATTGAAATTAGTACCTAATTTATCCCAAATTTGATGTAGAACATTTTGAATAAGCTACGTACTTTTGGTTGATCTTTCACTGGAATACCACGTTCAAGAGTTTGTGCAAAGAACAAATATGCGCTATCCTCCAGAGGAAAAAATATGAATCTAGCGGCGAGGGATCCCAAGTTACTGATAATGTCATAGACTCCCTGCTCACTGAAATTTATTGTCCCAAAAAATGTCATGATGTATCTTTCACCTGTAAAAAATGTAAAATTAATCATATTAATAAAAGAGTCACAGTCAATAATTTTTATGTCTTTAAAAAATAAGCCTAAAGTGAAGGTAAGAGACAGTAACATTGGTCCAGAGAAACAGGAACTTCTGCCATCTTGAATAGAATCACAACAAATAAAAATATTCAAATCGCCCCAGTCATCTCCGAGAACAGGCTGCAAATAAGTATTAAAATGTAATGTATTACCGTACAAAAATAATAACAGTCAGATGCAAACATATCATGTGATATAACCAAGTTTGAACATAATTAATCATAACATGCCAGGGAGGCAGGCATGCAGGCAGGCAGGCAGCAGGCAAGCAGGCAGGCAGGCAGGAAAATAATGAAAAAACAAAATGGTCATTGGTTGGCCATCTTAAATCAGATCTCCAATCTAATAACCTGCAACCAAATATATCTTGTCATTCTATCAAGTTTGATTGGAATTGGCCAAGTCGTCTGTTACAACTGATTGTGAGCATGTTCAGGCATTAAGACTTAGCGCAATTCAATTTGAAGAAATACATTTTGTATCATAGTTGAGCATGCACCACATGATGATAGTAAATCAGTAAGTGCTCTTGTCTTACCTTCTGTTAAAATCTGTTTCATAAAACCTTGTTTGAAAAAGCTCCAAGTTAACTTTGCTAGAGTATGATCAGTCCATTTCTTTGAAAAGGAAAAAAAATACAATAAGAAATAAACCTTCTAGATATACGGGTATATGGATATATATTATCCATGTTAGTGATTAGAATCCAAGTAATAGATAAAACCAGTATTGAAAAGTGTTACAGATGTTTTAAATAATACACTATGAAAGTATGCAATTATTTTTTCCATTATAGATGAAAACACTATCAACTAATAGTTTAATCAAACATAATTGTTTTGTTATATATTTCAACGAACTAAAGCCGATCACTGCAACATGAATGCTGTAATTTTTTTCTTGCCCTGGGTACATTGACAGCACTCAGAACAGGCATTTTTACGTTTCATTCTCCACCTTGAATGCCACCAGCCTGGCACGAAAGCAATATGGTTTTTAACGTTGGGCAGCCAACATTGGAGTCAACTCCGCTTCTGGTCAAGCAGATAACCTTATTCACTACGGTATATTCAAATATCATTCAAAACACTGCTCAAATGTAAAATGAGATGAATTGCTGTATCTGTACTCACATGACCTGGGTTCCTTTTTGGAAAAATATCTCTAGTGTTCTTGAGTGGAAAAGATTTATCCCCTGATGTTTTGATATAGTTTATAAAATATGCATAGTATAATACAACATACAGAATGGTGAAGGCGAGCTGAAACAGATCAGATGATATCATAGTACTCGTATATATGCATCAATATCTATTTGTAGTGATTTTGTAAGGGAAAAACCTCAAGCAGTGAGATAAGTACACAAGTAGACAATTATATGCAGTTTTATGAACCATATAAAGCAAATCTGTTCAAATACTATTATACAAATTTCTTATTGATTGAGAATTTATACAAGAAATCATAGTTAGTGCTTTTACTATATTAGTTTTACCATATACAACCTCTTACCTGTGCCCAACAGAAGGTAATGATACCCCAGTGTGGGAAGAATAATACTAATATTACTGTTAACACTGATCTAAAGAATACAGCCAAGCCTTCAACAATAACCTGGTATGAAAGAGAAAACGTGCATGTTATAGATTTTGTAATAACATATTGTACATACAGTTTTCAGTACACAAATATTAATATGCCATGCTTGTAATGCACAAGTTATTCTAAAAAACAAACAAATACACAATATCTAAGTTAAAGAGAGAAGACAATGTTATGTCTGTTATAAAGCATACACATGACCACAGTCCCTCTATCATAGATAGAGGGACTGTGACATGACCAACAAGTCTGCACAGCAAATGGCTGATACTTCCATGTATCCATACACATAAAGGGTTGTGTTAGAATTCCTGCGAGTGGAATACCACATATCCCAGAATAGACTTTTGACCTGCTTAAGTCCTTTAATAAATCTCATTTTTAGTTTCACTCCATTTTGCAGTAAATTTCACTAACATTTACAACATCAGTGAATACTTGATAGTTGATGCATATCCTGCTATTTTTTCATTTACTTCAAGTCATGTTTACCTACCTTAAGTTTCACAAACAACAGCACCTGTGCTATCACATAGAGTGGTTCTGCTAACAGTTCCAAGACAGCTGATAAAGTGTAAACTACAACGCCTACAGAATAATTAGGTATTGTTTCAGGATTTGGAACTTCCAGGAAATACACCCAGAAATACGCCAGCGATAAACCACATGCCAATCCCAGTAGTACTCTGGAAACAAATAAGTTAGGAATATTATTAGGGCTATGGTAAATACCATGCTACACATTTATTTGTTTTTCTGTGTGATGACATCTACCATTAAAAGAAACCTTATTGTAATTTTATTCTCCTTTAGATCTTAATTGTATACAATTTATTGAACTACAAATGTTTATAGAATGAGATGAAAAAAATATTAAGGTTAATTAAAAATGTATAAATAAATTTAAATATTTTGTTAAATCCACTAAGGGAAAAAGAATTCTGGTCCTGAGAATAGTATTATTTTTCAATATTTTAGAAGAAATTGACAAAATAAATATTTTTTTGTTGGCAACTCACGAACATGCTTAAATGAAAGAGCAGTCCTGATTGGTTCAAAGAATTGAGAGCAAAACTTACGTGCACCAGAGCAAATTAATTATTTGCATCCACTTAGCATTAGATGTTTTACTAAAACAAGCTTTACGGAATGCTTCTCGGGCAACAAACAAAGTTGTTGAATAGAGTAAAGTTAATCTGTTGAAATAATTCAGAAAACATAATGAAATCAATAGATTATAAAAATATATGTTGAATCAGATTCCTAGAATTATATAACTTCAGAACATATACTTGTGTTTACACTACACTGTTGCTACACTGTTCTCCATGAACAGATCAGAATATGTATGACCTTTGTACTGTGAACAGCAGCCAATCACAAACCCCCAGTAGATGCACATGATGCAAACACATGAATAAATTGGTTGACATATTTGGAATAGGGCAAGTAAAGGCAGATCAATGATCAATGCAGGATACATATTTATGTGTCTTTGTTTTGATACAGTAGCTGTACTGGATTTCAAATTATAACTTGTGAATAAGTGTCTTAAATTTAATATGGAAGAAGTATCAACTTTGACAAGACACTCCCCCATCATCCATAACTTGCCCCTCCCCATCATCCAGATCCATATCACCCCATAACTTACCCTTCCCAACACAAGATCCCCATCATCCAATAACTAGACCCTTCCCCCTCCCCAACACAAGATCCCTATCCCCCCATAACAAGATTTCCATCTCACCTGACATTGACAACCCCAAGCATTTCTTTTGAGATGTATCTTACAACAAATGCATTCAAAGCAAATGTTGTCATGCGAAATATCACCTGTAAAACAGACTACATTACTAGCATGTATGGATGAACAGATACAATGTAACATTATATTTAAATTTGGTTTCTGATTTCACTGTCAGCAAGGCACTTTTTCCTTAAATAAAGACATTCTCCCATTACTGTAACACTGTAAATTATCGAGAGAATATCTCCCAATCACATTTACTCTTCATTATCCCATATGAACATTGGTAACCCACACTTAAAAGAATTGTAATTTTGAATGTTCTAAAAGCACATAGACCTCATAAATTTTGCAACCTGGAGTCATCACAAAATGTTTCCATATTGAGTAATTATCTCCTGACATTAGAGAATTCACTCTTAAAAACTGTTCATTTTCAAATCCTAGATGCATACCATCAACATAACATATGCAGAGACTGACATTGGATTATTTGGAGGCAGAGAATTCAAAGAAGTATTTAGGAATGTCATCAGCTGACATCCATGCCTGAATATCCTTGCATTGAAAGATATAGAGTCCTGTATATTACAAGCTGTGACTCATGAAATGTGAACAAATAAACGCTATGACGAGACAATAAATTTAAGCTTGTAAACATGTAGAAACATGTATGATAAAAATATTAGAATTTACAAAAAAATCATTCACTTCTAATTTTTCACTTTATTTGGTATGTCCAATTTTATTGTCTGTTCATTGTTTTTTGCATACCCAAAATAAATGTCTTGAAACATGGCTTGTGAATGGTTTAATTCTTACATATATTCTTCTATATTGACAGCCAATCAGAACCAGCCTTATAAAATGTGTTCTTTAAAACAAACAAGGCAACCATTCAGATAAATGTGTGAGATTTTATGACTGTACATGTAGGTTGTGTGTGTTAATTATTATACAATCCTCCCTCAGCTTTCATGCTTAACTGCTATTTAAGTAATTCAAAAAATCTACACATTGTGAAGATCTACTCCTTTGCATGATTGTCGAAAAACCTTGCATATGTAAACATACCATCTACACTCATTATTACGTAAAATGTGGCTGCATCCAATAAAATCTAACTGCATGAACGTATGAAACTAATTTTAGTGAGCATTAGAGTACACATTGGAGTACAGGCAGACCATAAACACCATAGTCAGGTTTTTGGATAATAATTTTGAGAACAAATCACATTCGTACACCAAATTGCACGTCCACCAAAAATAAAGTGTACAGACGAGGTGCATAGATGTCTATTGTACAGAAATGGTTTTCATTGTTTTAGTTACGGTATGAATCGTTATTCAATGGGGCTTGGAAACATCTACTATGCAAGCCATTCAAGGGCCATTGTGAAATGAAAGGGCGAGAACGCTTTCTTTTTTTTCCAAGAATTTGATTAACACACAACAAAGATTTGGTTCGAGAGAATAGCATTTGAATCTGATGTTTAGAACTATAGCAGAAACCATTTCAGTACCCATCTGTACTCCATGAACCTACAAACCACAAGCAAATGGCAGTCACAATTGTGTGCCACCCTGTCCTCATCTAAGTGATGCAGCTGGAATCATATAGACAATTACATATGTTCAATTGTGATGACATGGTCACACCATATGGATATCCACAATATATAACAACCCGTTTGAGTTGTATTAAATTACAGTACTTCGACGTGTTGTCCCCCCCCCCTTCCTTCGCTTTATTAACTGTACATATTTGACTGTCTTTTTAGCACGTACTAGTATTCTATAGATGGGTTAGCTGCAGTTCTAGATGGGTGCGTTTATGGCTTTAGTACCTGTACATTCATGTACATTCATTGTCATAGCTTTACTCACAAAGTAACGGTGCTTTACATTGGTGTACAATGGGTCCAGATTGCGGGACTGTGATACACCGTACACGAACTCGGAGATCCATGATCTGATACAGAGGACTGCGATAATAGATACGTACCTGCAAAACCATGTTATAAGTTGCCGATCGAGCTGCACTCGCCAGTGTCTTACTACTATCTGCCGCCATGTTTAGGCAGTTACAATCAACCTCGTGTAGTAAGTCTAAACTGGAGAAATATCACATAGAACAAACCACAGTCCAGAGGGACTGTGAACAAACGAAAACAAATCAGCGATCAAACTGCCATCTATAAGCTAGTGCAATCACGTGTACGTCCCACCTGATTTGAGTTGAAAGGTCATGCTTGTTATATTGTTGTGCGTTGTTCTCACTGCAGCGTGGCTTGCTCCGTCAAACGCGAAGATGATATATTCATTATATAGCGTAAAAAGTGTAATGACGAAACCGAATAAAATAATTCACAATGAGCAATACAATAATTTGAAAAGGAAATGGCTTTTTAATTTTTTAAAACACGGCAAATACATTTTATTCCGCATATTTCAAACACTAACCGTGTTTCAAACAAACGAATAAATGCAAAAAAAAAGAAGGTCACTGGGACTTTATAGAATGTATAGATGATATTTTTCTTATTGGTCGAAAAAGTTAATTCAAATCTGTTGCTTTTACTATAATTTCGCGACGTTAATGTTTCCAGTGGTTGAGTAGTTACACGACTGAATGGTGTACTGGACAAGTTTCGTCCTACAATAGTACTATTGTAAAACCCTTGTTTTACTGATTACAGATTTTTGATTATCTGTAATTAGCGAAACGAGCCATATACGTATTAAATATTATTATTTTCGGCAATTAATTTGTAAATATTGTGCGTATAAAACCCATTTCGTTTCGTTTCTTCAATTACAATAAGTCGACGGTACCTAATCCTGGCCTGTGGTGGCCAATGCTATCAAAGCATGAGGCCATGTCGGTCGAGAACTTGCTGGCATATTCCCCCAATGATTCCCACGGCGACCCCTTCCTCTTCCGAACGGAAACACCGACTCAATTCATCTCTGATCTCTCGAGAACGCCGTGCGGAGAGTGTATGCGCCGAAGTCACCGCACGCGACGAGGAGCTCCCATTTGAAGCAACTTGAACATTCTGACCGGGATTTGTTTCAACCGGCAGCGGCGATCGTGACGCTGTTCCAGCATCGGTCGCTGAAACAGCTTGCTATAACAACAATCTTGCATCGCGCAAAGTATGACATGCTCCCCCAATTTTGGTCACTTTTACCGAAGGTAATACCACCTACCACCATCTACTATAATTAGCTTCGACTTTTTTTGGTAAATTCGCTATGAATACTTGACAGTAGATAAAATAAAGCTCATGTTTATGCCGCATTAGTACACTGGGACATAAATACAAGATATATTCATGCCACAAACGCGTAGTTTCAAACCAAGGACAACTACTCGCGCCTCCGCTGATCTAGGGAGTTTGTTCACCTTGCATAAATTATCATAATTAGACAGATAAACATGTCAAATAATGCTAACATAATGCTAACATAAAGACAAAATAATATATAAATGTGAACAAAATGATGAAATAATGTAAAAATGCTAGCTAAACGAAAACATAATGATAAAATAACGATAAAAATGTGAACATAATAATGAAATAATTAAAAAAAAAGATTGTGAACATAATGGTAAAATGCTAAGAGAAATGTTTTTGGTACTGCTCTCACCCCATATGTTTCGCCTGTTTGTATGTACTTAGTTTTGTATTGATGTTTTAGTTGTCATCCTTATTTAATTGTTTTGCTATTCTTGACTATATAAATATTTTAAGTGTAAACTGCCATGTTTTGAAATTACTTTCACCAGTGTGCTGAGTTTATTTTATTCAAGTGTGTGTAGTCATTGGTTGATGACGGTTACAACTGCTTATTTTGCTTATTGTGTAAATCGTTTTCGCCATGTTTGTTCATATGAGTCCATGTCTCGCGCATGCGTGTTGCGACGAACACCGCCCTTTCATAGGAGCAGTGGAAACATTGCTTTGTGCATGCAAATACGCTACTGATAACCTCTAACTGCAAGAGATAACGTTCAAATTCGCCTCGTGATGCAATATTGAGGTTTCTTCTGTTGAACCCAAAGAATGTTTACAAAATGTGAGTGTGTAAGCTTTACAGACTTCATTGCCGTATAGACATCTTTGTTTAGTTGAGCAATCTCAAACAAAGTGCAAAACGTTTTAATCTGAGTGTTATCATAAATGCCAAATTGTTGTCTAATTGAACAATATTTTAATGAGCCTTTGACTTATAACAAATTTACACATATGAGATTTTTCATTCATACTGATTACCGGATACCACTCTGAAATAAATACAGTCAGATAGTTGCGGCGAATATTGAAACATATGTGCACTTCCAGTTGACTCGTAAACTTAAATTGACTTAGTTCTGACTATGATTGAACTTCCTCTTCTTCGATAATTGGCCTTTTCATTATTATAGGATCTGAAAATATAGTTACATGAAGAAAAATAGGTTATGATCAATACCGCCCTATCAACGGCGCCCTCTAGTGACAGAGCGCTTCAAATCAATGTCGTCCCATAAAATATACTTCGTTGTGTGGTCATTTAGAATTTAAAATTTTTTTCAAAATCACATTTTTTATTTATTTACAGTGTCTCTTTTACACCCTGCTACACACACCCGCCACGTCACTAAAGCGTATAATCGCTAGATAGCGCAATTTATTTGATAGGCCAATAACATCGTTAAGAAATAAATTTAGTATTGTTATTTCTACATTTGAGGTGGTTACAAGTGTATTTGTAATTGATTATCTCACCGCAGTTCATAATTGTACACGCCCACTTTCCGTCTTCCTGGCAATAACTGCAAATAAAACGTATATCAATGATACATTATCATGTTATGACAATATAGCGAATGGCGAGATTGTTGGTCTCACGTTTCAATCAGATCACCATCCCCTCTGTCCAATATGTTTTAGATAAACACAGAAAAACTAGATATTAATTTGCAAGATAAGGGATGATTTTCATGATAAGGGATCCTTTAGATTTTAAAAGTTTACGACTTACATCCACCGCAAACGTGATACAGGGAATCAGTGTGAATTATTTTGGGAGACTTGTTGAATTACTGGTACACATCATTCGTGATTTGATCCGAAACGTATTAAACTCATGTTGTGTCCCACAAAACAACCATAGACCTTCGAGGTCAAATCTAGAGTGAGTGTACAGAAGGAAGTGTTCCCTGCCGGGTAAACGTGCTGCAATATGTATATTTGATATAGGTGGTATTCACTCGCAGACACCATAAATCTAACGCCAAAAGCTACACTGCCAAATTTCAAGATAAATCGTTCTCATTTATGTTAATTTCGTATGGACGTGTATAATGACTGCATTGTAGGGATCACATGATTACAAAGTCACGTGAGATTTGTTTATTTCACATTCAAACTCAGATAAACCGAAGACTTGTAAGGATGTGTTTTACCATATTCCAAATGTCCGATTATTAATAAATGGACACACCTGTGTCAACACCACGCTTTCCAGTGAAACTTGAATTTTTTTCTTTTACAAGTAATGGTCTAATATTTGCGTTTTAATATGTACTCACTGATGATGAATTATAATTTGGTAGCTTATTTCGATAGGTATGTGAGGTATATTTCTTATCAAATGTATTTGCCTTATGGCAATGTTAATTGATATTAATGACGTGTTACTGTGAATATATAAATCTACATAGCCTAAAGCTCTTACCATATCTCAAAATTTCATTTGGTTACATGTGGTGAAAAATCGTGTGTAATGACAAGATGTATGTCAGTAATTATTAGACCATTCTTATGATTACTATTATTTTGTCTGAAATTATAATATTTCAGTTTAACATGGCTTTCTATTAATTTTTTTAAATGTCTATTTTGACTCATTTTATGCAGTTTTTCTCAAAAAAATACTTTATAATGGAAACAAATTCGAATAGTTGATGACGTGTCAAAATCAATAATTATGTAACGAAACAAATATTGGCGAAGAACAGAAATTACAGACTATTTCTTGTTGAAGGCGAATGGTGATATATTGATTCGAAAGTTGTATTATTACTTGTTGTAATTCTAATAATGAAACATGCAGGTAAAAGCGGACACCATTTCTGTTTATTTATTTATTATTTAATTTATGTATCGGCAACAACTCTTTCTCAAACTATATTATTGAATATAATATATATAATTAAATTATTAATTAGTCTAAGATCTATCTTAAATTCGGTTTTGGTGTGACCGTAAAAATCCCAATTGGAAAACATCGATTGTACTTGATACGTGAAGTAAACCATTATACAGGCTGTACTGTGTATGAGACTGATATCTGGTTATTGCTCATATTAATTGAATAAGTTGTTATAACTGTAGTGTCTGATGAATTTCATCTAAACTTTCCAGTGACCAGATAGTAATTTGACAGGTTGTAATTGAAATGTGCACGTGCATGTGACTAAATACAGTAACCTGACGATAATTGAAGTTACCTGCCAGATGTAACATATTATTTAACCATACGTTATATAAGATGAGGTGATATGTTATAAAGTTCAGAAGAGGTGCAAGGTATATCCAGGTAGCATCGTTATATTGGTATATTACACTCACCACGTGTTACAATCTTCTTTGCGAGTTTCACCGTACTGATATTGCTTCCCATCATGCACACACAGGTGTACAGGCTCCATGCACGCTGTTCCACAGTTACTGCCACTTGGACAACATTTCTCACTTCCTGGACAATCAAAGTCAGTTTGACATTTGTAAAAGCAAAATCCTTTTGGATTGGTTTCCAGTTGATAGCCGGGTACTAAGGGACACTCGCCGGATTTCTCGGTAGCATCTGAAAAAAAAAACACGAAGCTCGTCGAATATAATTATTCATTTATAATGTGAAGCCCTTCCTCACCCAACCCCAGATGAAACTGAATTGATTGTTGAATAAATATTGCCGAATTTAAATTATTTACATTACCTAGTATTATAAAATAGCTTAACCACAGAATTATAATAATTATTTTTTTTAGTTTAAAAAAAAAGCAAGAAAGTTTAGAAATAGGTAAAAATAGGGTATATTTTTAAATATCTAAAAATTAGCTCTTCAAACAAGAAACCTGGCGACTACTAACTGTGATTTATTCCATGTTTCATTTGAATCGATATTATACTTGTTTTAGAGAAATTCGACTAAACATGTATCTGTGGAAAAGCTAAAGATAGGCTAACTTATGTAAATTAGATTATTAAATACATAGCAGTAACCAGGGTTTGGGTCTAATGCCACGTGGTGTAAGAGCTATACATCATATACATCATATATTATAATGTTAATTTACAGTTTACAGTTGAATTCAGTGAATTAGATATGCTGACATAATGAATTAGATCATGTGACATAAATGGTCAGTTGATATGTTAGCCATATGTCTTGTCCGATGCCTTGATTGTTGCACTGGTCACATGCAGGCTTTTGAAAAAACAGATGAAAACGCTAAAAACTGAATAATTAGTATGCAAATTAGATAATTAATATGCACATCGTGCAACCCAAAACTAATCAGACCTGTGGATCATCCGAGAATCTGTGTGTCATTGTAATATGTTATTAAGCGATTTCCGAGAAACAAGCGAAAAAGCTTAAAATTGGTAAATTAATATGCAAATTAGGTAATTAATATTTACTTTACAGCTTGCTACCAAAATTACTCGGTTCTCCGAATTATTCAAGAGCCTCTGTACTGCGGGAATTGTTAAAAAGAGTAGGTCCATGTTCAAGAAGGGAAGAATAAACCGCGTATGAACTGCAACTGCAAGATGAACTGCAAGATGACTTTATTGAACGAACTGAAGAAGAGAGGTTCGTTTCCTACTTGCCCTTGAACATGACTGGTTACAATGGATATGGCCTTGTACATATTGACGAAAAATAAACGAGTTGATTGGTCATGATGATTTTAACGAGCTTGACATTTGGTTGAAATTAAATCAACCTCATTGGCTGGATAATTCTCAGTCAGAATCCTAAATTGTTATAAAGCTCGGTAATTTTCCGATATAATAATTATACATTAAGGTAAAATAAGTGGTTCTTGAGATATCAGTGAACAGTCACTCAAACTTGCACACATAAATATAGACACACTAACTGAAAAGCCCCCCCCCCCTCCCAAAAAAAAACAAAACAAAACAAAACAAAAAAAACATATACATACAAAACTAAATTATGGAATGGCGATAATCATATTATAATAATGATAATAGTAATCTGTCAATCTGACAGTTATACACTGAAACGCATTGCAATATTAGTACACGACTTATATTGGTGGGCAACAGCAAATCATTGTATGCATTATGTCTGGGGAAATTATTGGTTTATATATTATACACTATGAAGAAAATTGGCACTTTGTTAAATCGCCAATAAATTATTTAGGCCACGGTGTCGCTAACTATTGGGAAAATCAAGTACTTTTAGTTCAGTCAGGGAGTAAAATACGTGGTAAAATATAATTGTACAAACCATCACAGCAGAATCGTACTTTGTAGTCTTGGCAAACGCCGTCGGGTTGATCGTCATTAATACAAGCAAAACCGCGAGTTGGACTCATGAACAGAAATACTTCACCAGTCTGGTCAGCCGGAGTTCCATCCAACGTGACTACATCAATGCTAACTGGGTTATCACACATTGTACCAGGAAACGCATCTTCCAAATCAGGTAATGTCTCCCAGTCACCTGTCTTACTAGAATCGTCTTTGTCCATCCATTTGGTCCAGTGTTCACATTCGATGATTTCTGTTGAAATATGGTATGCGTTTACGCATGTACTATGACTAACCGACATTGCATTTAGTATACACGCTCCACAAGAAGTTGAATTGAACATAACAATTCAATGTAAAAGTATGATTTAACAAAAAATATGCGTAATCTAGTAAAACATGGAATGAAATGATATATTAATGAATTTAAATACTGTGTGTAATAATGGTTACCTGGGCAACAGAACCTCACTTTGTAGTTGTCACACAAATCGTCATCTTGATCGGCGTTCAGGCAAGCAAATCCGTTGATTACGTCATAGCTGAAGATTACGTCACTGGTCATATCAGCTGGTAGTCCGCTCGTTATTGAAACAGCTTGGATTTTACTCGGACGTTCACATATTTCGTACTCGTCACATAAACGCGACAAAGTTTCAATGTCGCCTAGCTCATCGACTGTAGGGTCATCCACGTTAATCCACTCTGTCCATTCACCGTCACAGGGCGGAGGTTCAATCTCGTCTATATAAATAAATAAAAAGCAACACTTACTAGTAATTTAACACACCAATTTACGAATAGAACGCTTAAAACTCCTCGGAAGGAATTAAAACAAAGAAAACACATACAAAACAAAACTCACAAAATATACGAAAAATAATTACAAAAAATACAATTATAAAATGCAGAATTCAAGATATAACACTGCAATAGGCAAAAAGATAATGGTAGTTGTTGGTAGTGGTATCTATAAATTGAGCCATTGGCCATTAGACGCCACATATGAAATATTACTACGTATTTTACTAAATTAGTTTGTTTAAAACATGATTTATGTTGTTTTTCAGCAACGGTTCGCTACATAATTGATTCATAATAATACTATATATATAAGCTCTAATATGTAACAATTAAACTTTCTATTTAATTTTAATTAATATGTTAATTTGCGAAGCTTATAATGCATGCTCTTTGGTGCAGTGAATTATTAAACATAAAGCTCCTGATGAGTGAGGTACTTGTACCTTACGAAACAGTGCTGTCGAGTTTCAATATTCATGTAGTTGTGTATTAATTCCTCTGTCACCGTATTCACCCGCTCTACATATACTTTGTATTGAGCACTTTTGTTTTGGAATAATCGACTTTCGTATTTACATATATTTCGTATCTATCTATCTATCTATCTATCTATCTATCTATCTATCTATCTATCTATATCTATATATATATATGTGTGTAAAAATGTCAATTTATTACATGTGGAATACACAAAACGAAAAAAAAAAAAAAACTTCGCAAGATGATATACATGAAAATCGAGTGAAAATAAAACATTTACAGTACAACTCCGAGTCATTTTCGGCGATCTCGCGAGAAAGCAAAAGGTTTGATACAGCGCATGATACTGAGCATGCGTGTATTAGTAGTGCAAAGTAAACTAAATACAGCCACCGAAACTAAATATCTCGATGTATATTTTAAAGTAGAATTTAAATTGCATTATTAGAAGCCAGTTTGAGGGACATTTCAGTTTTTGGTAAATTAAAGTAAACTGTTAAAACATGACATCGTATAATTAAGAGTTACCATGGCAACAAAACCTGACTTTGTAATCTTCACAATATCCTTCCGCTTGTTGACTATTTCTACACACGAATCCCACCAATGGGCTATACTGTGAAAATATGTCACCGGTGCTCGATGCGGGGTTATCATCAAGAGTCTGTACCTCCAAAGCATAAGGTCGTGGGCAGAGGGCGCTGTTTGGATATTGACTGATTAGATCAGTTAACATCTCCCAGTCACCAGTGCCAGATGGATTGTCACGATCGAACCACTGAGTCCAGTCATCTGGACATTCTGTAATAAATAACGATGTGCGTTAAAGCTAAGTTTTTGTGCACAATTTTTCACATTGGTATGAACCAAATAATTTTGAGGCAAATTAAAATCAAGTTAAAATTTTGGCTTTAATTGTGATATTTTTCAAATGTTTAATTAGTCCCAGACACAGACTCTTGTACTACAATATATCTCGATATTTAAAAATGTAATTTTCTGAGAATACATTCTTTACCAAAGAAACTGAACCCATCCCTAGGACAATTAAAACGACTAACGCTACAGAGGGGGGAGGGGGCAAGGGTTATTTTCGCTCAACGTAATTGCAATATTTTTTTGTTCGTACAACGTAAGTTGATAAAATAAATTCCGTAATTCTGTAATCATAGGCTAGACGTACAACGTAATCAATCAAATATTTTGTTCGTACACTGTAAAAATGTGTCATTTTTCTCGGTACGTACAAGAATCTACTTCCAAATAAAAAAGTCGTAAAGAATAATCCAGGGAAATTACGTTTTCGAAACTGTAAACGACTAGATTCACTACAAAATTCAATTTTCACTGTAAACTGTAAAAACGTCTTTTTTCCTTGTAAATTGTAAAAAGCCCTTTTGTTCCCGCAAAACTGTACCAGCTATCCCCCTGCCCCCTACAAACGACATTGTAATAATGACACTCTCACTTATCGACTGATATGTTCAATAAACCAATTTTACAAAGCGCTATCGTACAAGGATTCAAGATACCTGTGTCCAATTATCATACCTGTTCTAGGGCAGCATATGCCATCGTTACATGTGAATCCATGAGAACACGTGTTATTGGCTTCACATTGTAGTACGTTTCCATCGGAGCCAAGTAGCGGCAAACCTTCTGGGCAGCTCATGTTGTTCACAATTTCCGGTTGTGTGATCTCAAATTCATCTGTTTCATTAATTTCCAAATTTACTTCTTGGTATTTATGCCCTGTGGTTAGCTTGGCTGCTTCTGGGCTGGAAATCTCAATTTGACTGATTACATTTGGTGTTAATAATAATACACATGCCACAAACCGATGAACGTTATTGGCAACCATCGCGTTCTTCAAACTATGTATGGAATTCAGAGATTGAGAAACTGTCAACAAAACCAATGTTCAACATATCTCAAAATAATGATTGGACCAGATGGAGATGGTTAGGATAAGAGTTGTCATGCCTGGGTTGGTTTCTACTAGTATCATTGATAATGGTAGCTTATCAAACAATACAAAAACACAAATCCTTATTAAACAAGTGGTGCGAAATTTCCGATCAAAGTGTCTTGGAATTGGAATTGTTGGATTAGTATAAAACTTCCCTGAAAAAATAAAAACACACATAACGGGGAGGGGCTTTGGTCGTCAATATTCGAGCCATGATGAAGTATATATAGATTTTGGAAGGTTCTGGTCAAGTGGAAAAATATAGGATTACAGACCCCTTTTGGATACAGCAAGCAATAGAGTACACTACAATACTTACGCTTGTGACTGTCACACTCGTCCAACTGACACGTGGTCTGTAATATCGGGTATATATAGAAGCGACAGAAAGTCACCGAGTTTTTTGCTATAGCAATCATAATGTTAATACAGTTTGTGATTGGTATTATTAAACGTCATATGCACGTCATATCATATGGTGTGACTAGATGTAATTACGCTAAGTGTGGACTGAAAGTAAAGAGTTTTGATTGCTATAAATATGATCCATCCGGTTTCGTCGTATAAGTTTGTTGTGTTGCCTTGAATTCGAGTTTGATTGACTATTGTAAAATGATGCGGTTGATATTGTGAATGGATACAAACAAGAGAGCATGGTTTGTTGTAAAACATTTTTTTTTTTTTACGGCAAACATAATTACAAATCACTCTTTTTTAAATTATGGGTACGCATTGTTTCTATGTGTAACAATGTCAAACATCCCTGCTTTTCAAGGGTTTACATTGTCGTCTATGGTAAGTGTATGACTTCTATTAATACTATGGTATGTCGTTGATAAAGAACGTGTTTTCGTGAGTTTAAAGGGCGATCGTCGCGCAGCGCGTGTTCGAATTTCATGTAAATAAACAATGTAATTTACACGCGTTGTATACGTCGCTATGAGTCCCATATCGAACAGGACGCGACACGACGATTGCCACCCTTTAACATTATCGGCGTCTCTTTGGTCTGCCAACGACAGATGCATTTGGGAAACATGCCACATTCTGCAACTGTTATGCGTAAAAAATCACACTACTCCGAACAATCACATGGCAATTTCACGCATAAATGCGCAAATAAAATAGAAAACAAAACAACAACATTGAAGTACACGTTACGGTGGATGAATTTCATCTCACTAATAACTTATAATTAATATCAATTTTAGCGTGTCTTAATATAAAACAAATCATTATAATAATGGCTGGACGTAGAGTTAAATTTTCAAATATGGTCTTCACGGTGTACAGATGTCCGTCACATACATTACAATGCATTTTCATCACATGTGGAAAAGTAATTATTGTTCAGGTAATTAAAAATATTCCCAGTCATGTTTCTCTGAATGTGACATGTGCTTTTCGGGTATTTTACCATTCAGAACCGCACGAATACAAAAACACACAAACAAGACTGCTATTTGTTTAACGAACCATGTGTTTTGCTGGAAATAATTACTGTATGAAAACATATTTTGCTGGGAATACATACTGAATGCGGGTACGGAGAAAATCATTCATATCGGTGAATTGTCACATACGATATCCATTTTAGAAAATGTTAATATGGGTATGTGTATGGGCAAAATTATACATCTCAGATGACAAAATACCTTCTTGGAACAGTAACACGTAAATTCACAGCGCGGCAATAAATAAATAAATATTGTCACATGATGACAATAAGGGTACAAACCATGAAAACAAGTCACATACCAACGGAAAACATGAACAGAATCCACATATATAAAAAAATATCAAACATTAGCATCACAATGACGAAACACAGAATAATGCTTATTTCCTTCAAATTGAATGGAACATACATCTACAGTATGTTTATTTTCATCATTTCTTTTTACCAAACGCTTCAGCGTGGTATTAAGAGTTTGTTTTCAGGGGTGGGTGATACCAAGGTGGGAAATGGATGCACATATGGGGTTAATTCCTTGAATTGCAATATAGAGGGTTCAGGCTGAAATACAATATATAGTGTTTTCATGTTTCGTCTGATATTTCTGTGGTATTCTGCTGCTGTAAGTAATGCACGATTTGTTCCGAAATTCAGTATATTGTGTGTATTCCAGGGTTATTCGTTTTTTGCTGAAAACACCCCTATTTTTTAGTGGCAGAGTCGAATAGTCTCACTCCCACTGGGAAATCTGCATTGTTGCTTGAATGTGAGCTAATTAAACACATTTTCCAGACCGGCGAAATAGTATGCAACAGCCAATTTTAACAGCCTGTCACATGATTTTACTCAGAATGTCAACATGAAAAGAGGATAGTCCATTTTACGCAGGAGTAATTGGGAGTAGAATATGTGAGGGATAGTATCAACAGAGATGTGTATAGTGAAAAGTAATATTTATCCTTCATTTGCATCTCTGAGCATTTCTGTTTTAGTATATTGGTTTGAAAATGTTGAACTTGCATGATTTGCAATGTGTTTTTTTTACAGTGACTCCCCTATTGATCGAATCCCGGGTTTGAACGAGAACGGCACACCACGTGATTCGTTTGAATACAATGCTGATGGCAAACATGCCGTGTTACTGCGGTACTCCACTGACAGGATGACTTACTACTACTGCATGCTACAACTTCGCTTGTGATGTTGCTTGTTAGCCATGGATTACATGAATCTTGATTACCAGTCAAATGTTGCTCATTTGATGTTGGTAATCTTTATTTGGAACTGAGTAACTTCCTGGTACTTCGTACTATGATAAAAATCAGTCAACATACATCAAGTTCTCTCAATCGTAGTATTCCATGTGATGTACACCTAATATGCCAAAAATGTTGCTGAACGATTTGAACTGAATAAAAATAGCAGACGAAAATTTGTTTACAAAATAAAAATACTTCGGTTGCCAATGAAAACCGGTAAAAAACAAGCAATATGTTTTCGGTTGTTATTATGGAAGGACATGAACGTGAAGCTAACGTCTATTTATAACTAAAACCGGACACCTTATACGAGGTTCGCAAAATAACATGGCAGTCATTAGAAGTCACTTTATTTTATTGTTAGGACGTATTCAGCCGTTAAATGTATTATTTCCAACCGTTTTGCGATAGTATTTTCTAGATTTGAGGCAGCATTTACATTTTATTCAAAGTTCAAAGCTGCGTTGGGATTACGTTGACAGTGGTAACAATGTCGGCGCCAGTGATCTCTTACCAGTGCGCAACGTAGCCAAAATAAAAGGCATCATCATTTGGGCACTGCTATTACAAGACTGGTAGGAGGCAATAAATTTGGCGAAAGTATTCAAAAAACAGATTTTGGCTGTTGCCATGGTAGCGGTTGGTCAGGATTGTTTTTCCAATTAGTGATGGTACGACCTGCCTGTCAAGTATGAACAAAATCAACCAAGCCAAAAAAAATCACAGAAGAGTTAAAAAGCCATTCCTGCTGAACAGTTACTCTAAATTCGGGGTCAACTTTCTCATTAATGAAAAAAGATATCAAAAATTCAAATAGTAACTTTTTGCCCACACTCAAGCCGAGTACAATGAGCTATGTCTGAGGTGTTGTATCACAGGGAGTTGGACAAACTTATAACTATGTATTTTAATAAATTATTGAATAATAAAATGTATATAACTTTTCGTTTACCCCCCCCCTTCCTGGTATCTATTTCAAGTATTTTTGTCAGGTTCAAATCGTTCACCAGCATTTTTGGCATGTTAGATGTACATCACACAGAATACTAGGATTGGGAGAACTTAATGTTTGTTGACCACCTGGAAACTGAGTTTTATAAATCTTGAAGGGCTCTCGGAAGATCCACCCGCTGCCTGGACCCCCAGTAAAATCTCCGATTAATATGGAGCCGCAACCATCAACATACATGTACCATGAGGTTTCTGCTGGCGACATTGCGGCGTTACTCAGTTCCAAATAAAGATTACCAACGCCAAATTAGCACAATTTAACCGGTAACCAGCGACGACCGATTTCAACGAAAGTCATTCCGTCAGTGGAGTACCGCAGTTGCACGACATGTTTGCCAATGCACAGATCTGTGGAGGAACTTTTAACTTCAACATCAACCGTGTATCGTAGTCGCCCTGTTTAAGTTCTGGTTCTGTCGTGGTCCCAACTAAAGGGCGACAGTCGTCGTGTCGCGTCCTGTTCGATATGGGACTCATAGCGACGTATACATGTACAACGCGTGTAAAATACATTGTTTATTTACATGATATTCGAACACGCGCTGCGCTACGACCACCGCGCTTAAACATCCACGAGTAATTTATTCGGACAATGACTCAAATTAGACGTCTGATTATTTTATTTTCACACGTACAGCGACACGCGTTCTACACTGACAAGCGTTGCTAGGTCGCAGCACTGTCTTGGAGCATATTAATGGGCAATTGGGTTCCCCGATCTAAATTTCTATCCCGGTTTGTTGCACGTTCTTTTTTTAATATGAAATAATCAAATATGGGACATATGTACAATAACAGAACCCCATACCCTCCCAGTGGCTTCGCTCGTGAAAGTACGGCAGCAGGATACACCGCATCACTCGTGAAAATAACTTCCATACGCAATGAAAGCCACGGGGAGGGTATCTGTCATAATACTTCATTATCACTGAAAACATTTTTCCCCTGAAATAAATTCCAGTGAATATGCCATTTCCCTCATACTCTATTGAGACACAGCGCAGTGAAAATTGGATTCACATGTGATGCTTGAAAACATGTCAGCAAAAATAAATTAAGTGAAATTCAACGTGACTTCATAATAGTTGGAAATGAACACATTACACCCGACCCTACCACTTCATATACAATGTAAACTACACCCCAAAACATCCTTTCACCCACAGTTACTACCGTGTTTAACGTCAGGAGAAATTGAAATAAACAAATTAATTATAATTTCAGCCTCTAGTTGACCACTGATTAAATAAACTACCTCGTCTTTATGTCAACTTGCAGTTATTCGTTGCCTACATCAGTGACTTCAAAATATATGTTTCAATCCCAGGAATTTCACTCGCTGTTAATTGCATGGGAGAGCCAGTCTTTAATGAATTTCTATTGTCACGTCAATTTCTTGCGATTACTCGGAATATTAAGCTGTAACCACATACCGCCTAGGTGCTGTAATTAAATCCTGGTGTAAGCACCATATGAACTATGAACAATGCATGTGAAGCCAGCTGTGTGGTATATTCAATCCTATAGATTTCTCATTGTTTGGTAACTATTTGCTGCAAATGCAACAAAAATCAATATAAAAAATATTACCCACACAGTATTCTACAGGTTACTTGTTTTGTTATAGTATTTGACTATGTTCTATTCAAAATAAATAATGTCAATAAAGTTATTATTATTAGTTATATACACATGCATGATAAGTTTAGGATCTGCCTAGTGTGTGACCAACAGGAAATTGAGAATGAAAAAAAAAATCCTTGTCAATTGCAATCTATCAATCTTTTTCTGTTTATTCATTTTTGATTTCATTTTGATATCAATATGTACATTATGAACAGCAGGGATTAATTACCACACTGTCCTATGCTATTCTCCTTAGGTCGTAAGTTTCTCTAAGTTACGGTGCCGCCATATTTGTATTTGTACGTAATTTTCAGAATATTTACGCAACATAGCAAACATTGTATTGAGCGGCGGACTGTTTCGATCGTGATAATGCTTCACGCTTTTGAAATGGTACAACTGCGTCGGTCGCCAGGGCCCCTCACATTTAAGCGTCTCGTTTATGACCGGCCACCCCTTCAATACAGTTGACGGTCAACTTGGTATGTGATCCACCTTCTTTTTACTGTTGCTGCTTGCGTCTCCATCTTGTTTTAGGGCATCGCTGGCATTAACGACTGACTTTCATCCGTAAATACATCAAAGTAAAGATACGGTAATGTATTAGGTTTGGTAAATCCACTGAACTTTTGAAGAAAATACAGTTGTGTTTCAGACACCACAGCCTCTCAGATCAAACTGCACTGATGAGTGATGGCTCTGCAGTTGTTTACGCAAGATGGTAAAACAAAAGGGGCGCTGAACTCGCGTCATCAACATTCGACTGAAGTCTGTAGTAATTTACACTTTACCAGTTCCACAGTTGCCTTCGCCGTAACCGTGGAACTAAAATGAAAATGTTATAGATTTTTTTATATTTATTTATAAATATAATAGAAGTTGTCATTTTCACGTTTTATTCGGAATTGACCATCAGCCAACACAACAACTATTAAGTTGTCAAGACTTGTGAAGCTCTGATTGGCGAATTGCAACTGCAGGCGTTCAACTCTGCGAGGGCCTCTTCTTGTCATATTTGGAGGGGGGTATTGAATTAAAATGAGGGGTGGGTAGGCTTATAGGCTTCAGGTCAAGGGGTGAGAGGGCCTTATAAGAGGAATGCTTTCCCTACAATGTTGTGACCTTTGACTCTTAGCTGTCGGACCCAGATCAGACGAGATTCTTATATTATCTATTCAAGGCTTGTCTTGAGGTGAAGGTAATGATATATCAAAAACTAGTTTCATTATTTTTGTTGAATAAGTGTAATCTATAGGTATATCTTCTGTATGAACCTCAATTCATAACCAATCTTCCATACTTTATTTAGTGTGCAACAATCAAAGATTTGTAAGACACAAAAACAACAGATTATGTTAAAGCGAGATGGTCATCCATCACCTGCAGACGTGCGAGAATTGAGTCCCAAGCGACGATAACAACACATGTTGAAAAACGCAAAGGCTCATGGGTAGACAATTGTTTGTAAACAATGACACACTATGTCCATCTGACGCATATGCAGGTGATAGATTAAGTCAAAATGCATGTAAAAACGACTAAATATGGAAGTTCTTTGCATTTGCATTTGCATATCAACCATATTTGGTGTAATATTCTACAAACCTGTCCTGGAACTAACTTTGCATTTATTAAAGTCTAATATGTTACTTGTAATTACTAGTATCCTGTACATATACCAATACCACAGTCAGCTGGCGCACATCTGATATAATAAAATAACACTTTCCTGGGGTATTTGAAACTAAAAATTGGCATTCCAGCTCAGCAGCCAATCAGCGACGGCCTTACACTTAGATGACAATTTCGGTTTTAAATACCCCGGCTTAGTGTTCTAGGTTCTTCGTGTAATTAGGTGTTCGTATACATAGGATTTTCCACATAAAAACGACGAATTTGGTCGAATTTTGTTATCGATTGGCTTAATATAACTCCAACGGGCCGTATTTTTGTGAAAGATTGGTACTTTTGTCCTGATTAGTAGGAATCTGAAATACACGTTTTACAACTTCTCTATTATTTAGTTTTATGCGTCATTCAAGATGGCGGCCCCCATATAGTAAATATCGCATTTATTTTATTATATCAGGTGTGCGCCAGCTGACTGTGACCAATACATGTTATACTGTTGTGATGAACAAAGCTAGAAAAAGTGACATAGCATCTGGATGCAATTATGTGACAGGTGTGCCCTTGTGTCATGACTGTGCATTTCTGTATGCGGCACTCTTGTGTCTGGAGTTCCTAAAATAGATGTCAATGTATACATACCAAATTAAATTTGTAGATTTGGGTTGAAAACCACTCCCCACAGTGAGGTTTTGTATTTGACTCTACTGTTTGATAGTTTCGGTGATAGGGTTAATAAATTGTCCATCGTTTCTATGTGAGTGGAATATGCTATAAAATGCGTAGTTTTATAGTTCAAATTTCATTTTATATACATTAGTTTGCATGAGATGCATATATCAAACATGATTCATTATAACAGCTCTAGCTATTTAACTTGATGCAGTTAACCAAAAACTGTATTGGAATATTGTGATTTGTTCTAGGCATACTTATATACTAATAATGGCATCCTGGGAACAAGACGAAGATGAGGAAGAGACAATTTGGCAAGAACTAGCAGATGAATATGCAGTGAAGTTATGGATTGAAGAACGAGAAACCAAGGATAGACAGAATTTAGAAGAAATGGGTTTGCCATATAATGATATCACAACTGGTGGGTTGTCTTATAAAGTCAGAAATGGGCTTGTGTACCAAGAATATTCTCAAGAAACGACTGGTAATAACAATAAATCAAATATTTGATCTTGTTACAATGTCTTGTTTGAGTCTCATGACACTGTAAAAATATTAATTGATGACTGTTTTACCAGAATCAGCAATTATTATTTTTCTTCTATGATATTGTCTTATTACACAAACTAGACATAGTCCCCATCCTGATGCAGTCTGAAATTCACTACGTTCAATTACCCACCATAGACTCCGGTCAGTCAAAATGATTATTTTGAACTGTAGGTACTAATCAGCGATTCTGTCGGTGACGGAGAGATAGAATCTAGGTCAGGGGAAGCCCCATGACGCCAAGATTCTTTTACCCCTTACGTCACAAACCCACGTGACCGAGGCCACATGACAGCGCCATAGGTAGCCGTCAATCACTCTTCATTTTTCTCTGCCTTGTCGGGGAATGATTCTGAGTGACTCTGCCTGGCTCTGTTGCTTTTTCCTGTCCGGGTTTCTAGCGTGGGTCGTCGCCGCAGCTGCGGCATCCGACATTCTAGCTGGTAGGATAAGTTTTTCTTGTCTTTTTACCCTCGTGTCGTTTTCCCCTTTGTGTGTTATGCTTTTCCACAACAAAGAAATTAAAACCCGGCGCCACTACGTAACCACATGTTGGTTTCATGGCGGCACCTTTTACAACTGTAATTCGTTTCCCTCATGCATGTCGTTTTTATTTACAATGTATTTAGCAATATATAGATGTAATGACAGCACCAGGGCTCGCTGCCGTTTTCTTTCCGGTCTCCTTGTGTTTCGAGTCGACCGTGCAGTGGTTATATTCAGAATTTACCAGCATAGAACCCACATCCAATATACTTTGTCGTAGCTTCGTGCGGGGTTCGGGGTTTTTTGCGTGAAGGTGTGTGTTTTTTCACTGGAGTTCTGAGGCCTGAGATTTTCTTTCAGAGCCATCAAAATCGCTGAGACTGACCGCGTCACAGCAAGGTCCCACGTCTAGTAAACAAATCGGTTAAAGTGAGTTGCACGTTTTGCATGATACCAGTACTTCGCATACCGGGACGTCGAGTAACAGGCCTGACGGTGGAGGTACCGATATTTTTCTCTGTCTCCCCCACTGATCGGAGGGTATCCTCACAGTCTGTTTTTTCAGGCGGTGGTTTACCCGATTTTACCGGCTGCAGCGAGGCTGTGCCCCTAGAGGCTTTCCTCCTATGGGGCCTGTTGCGGGTCCCTTTGAGGACCCTTCCTTGCACGGCGCCGGGTTTGCCTCCGAATTGAGGGCTTTGGTCGAAGGACTGTCGGGGCTTTGGTCGAAGGACTGTCGGGGCAATTGCGTCCCTGGCAGGCCGGGTAGATCAGACGCAGTCGGAGCGAGCTGTCTCCACTGTGTCCCCTCGGTGGGCAAGCAGGAAGGGACATGAAAGCATGTTTGCATTCAAACACATCTCTTCCGGGGAACCCCCGTTCCCAGCCGCGGCTCTCCCACTATTTTTGGGGGGAGGCCGAGGCTCAGGCTAATTGCACCGGGCCTTCTCTTGAGCCTCGGGCACTGAATGCCAACGGGGTGCTGGCAGTCAAGCCTCCGATCTTGGGGCAGGGCTTTCAGGTCAGGGCACACATTGCCCCCCCTACTTTCAGCCACCTAGGGTTCGTCATGCGGTAACGGTACAACGGTAACGAATTTATCCTTGTGTCCGGTCTCTGCTGTGGGTTCTGACTCCTTTCTTACTGACCCACAGGCGTCCCCAGAGGGAACCGACCCTGTCATGAGACACACAGTCAAACACGCTCCCTCTCACATATTTAAAGTGAAAGAGGACGCAGTTCGCTCACGTCGGATACAGCCGGTACTCCGGGCGGTCCCTCAGAGTCTTCCATCTGTATGACTCGGTGAGCCACGCTTTTGGGGTGAGGTGGAGTATCATCGATCCCAGTGATACAATGTAGATACCCCCACCCTTGATCTTAAAGCGACCACCTAAGGTTGCTTCAACGGTTATGGGATCACGGGCATCGGGATCCAAAGCAACCCCGTCAGCAAGTCTCTCCCTGTCCGCCTGAGTGCGGAGTGGGGCGCAGAGCACGCAAACGGTGTTGATGGGCAGCGTTCGTCAGCCGCGGAGGATGTAATGCTTAAGGCCCCGGGTGAGAATAACATTAGGCAACACTTCCCACTGGACCAAATGCTACCCGATTGGTGTGGTTTCGGGATCAGACCCCATAACGTGGGATGAGACCAAAACGCCCCCAACCGGATTCCAAGGCCTCTTCCCCAGACCGGTACCACAAATTTGGCAAACCGGGCAAAGGGGGATAGCCGCGTTCCATGGGTGTCTTTGCCCTGAGGGCAGAGTTGCTTGAGCGCATTATTGTGCATGTGTAGGACTCTGGAGACCTTGGAGGCAGAACGCACCAGCCTCCTAGACCAGGCGACATTTTACTGGTGGGTCACCGCACATCTACATGCATCACCCCCTAGTGTCACCTGACTCTCTTGGCCGGGGCCACTACTGTGCTACGAGACGCGGCCTTAGACGCACGTGTTTTCGCCGACAAGCTGAGCTGGGGTATGTCCCCACCTCAGTGATGCAGACTGGACATCCTCCACCCTCTTTGTTCAGGGAATGGTGGGTACAGTCTCGGAGCTTCGGAGTGCAATGAACCAGAGGGTTCAGATCGAATCCGCTAGCCAGTTATCCCTGCCAAGGGCAAGCGGAGGGCACCCCAAGCACAGAAAGCCCTAGGGCGTCGTCCGCTAGCCAGAGTCAGCCAGGAGGCAAGCGCTCATACCCTTCCATGGGAGGGAAGAGTAGTGGCACGCCCCCAGGGAGGAAAGAGCCAGGTGGTGGCTCCTCACCCTCTCTGGGTGGACGTCTACTTGGCAGCAGGGGAAGCATGTTTGACGCTCACCTCTGCAAGCGGTGGGGACAGGCACGTGTGAGTGGCCAGGTCACAACTTAGTGACTACTTCAGGCCTTGGGGAACTCACCTCATGGGGGAAGGGAGCACCACCACCCCCTTGCAACTGCCGAACACATGGCCACATATCCCTGTTGTACACAGATTGCGCCGGTGTAGTCCGGTTTTGAGACAGCGAGTGACCGATCCCTGGACCTTTCCAGGTGGTGACATCCTGTTACGGGATACCGCTGAAATCTCCATTTCCCCCCGTCAGTGTCTCCCCTGTTGGGCACTGCACTGACTCAATCAGACAGGAAGTAGTAGTTTGCTGGGAAAAGGTGCCATACATCAGCCGGAACCAAGTCCAGGCTTTACCCAAATGTGTTCGTAGTACCAAATCTACAAGTGGCGGGCGTCCGGTTCTGGACCTAGGCAGACTGAATCAGTACGTGCTCCTCGATCGGTTCCACATGGAGACACCATTCAGAGTTCTCCTCTCCATCCACTGTTTCGACTGGCTAGCCTCACTAGACTTAAGCAGGGCCTACCGGCACATACCGATGCACCCAGCAAGTTGCCATCTCCTTCAAATTGCCCAGCTGGGCCAAGTATTCAAATTTTTGGGTGCCCCCCCATTCGGGTTAGGCACAGCGCCCTACATGTTCACCCGAGTGATGAAACAGGTAGTACTGCTGCTTCACCAGATGTCGGTACACCTCAACCCGTACCCAGACTACTGGTTACTAACAACCATGGCAAGGGGTTAATAGCCAAACACGTCAGGCTAACACAGGATTTACTTCACCAGTTGGGCTCATTAGTAAATCGACAAGTCCCACCTCGACCCAACACGCAGTTGGTGTCCCTGGGCATGGAGTTTTGACACAGAGGTAAGCTTGGCTTATCGAGCGTGTTGCTTAGCGCTAAGCAGCCTAGTCGAATGCCTAGTCGGCGTTCCCTCAGTGTCCCTCCGAGAACTAATACAGATCATCGGAATGATGACCTCAGTTCAAAGGGTGTTCCCCAGGCCGCACTACTCAGCCGCCCGGTATAACGCTTGTTATAACACAGAGTTCTCTTATGGGAACTAGATAGGCGGGTTTTGTTCTTGGACCAAGTGAAGGAAGCCCTGCCCTGGTGGTCGTCACTGGCCAACCTCGGACGGAGTGCCCCTTGGACCCGCTCGCCGCAGGTATGACTCTGCTAACAGATGCCTCCCCCAGGGTTGGGAAGCACATCTATTGGACCAACAAGCCCAAGGATATGGCCCCCGCATTAGTTTCGGGACTACCATATCAACTGGCTCGAACTGAGAACAGTGTACTTGGCACTACCACGCTTGCTACTCGTAGTTTGAGACCACAGAGTCCTGCTCCGCACAGGCAACGCAGCGGTGGTCTCCTTCAAGAAGGAGGAGGGACGCTTTCCCCATCGTTGTCAGTCCTGGTGGAGCAAATCCTCCTTTGGTGCCTGGAATTCAATGTGGAGCTAACCGCACACCACCTTCCAGGGGTAAGGAACAGTCTGGCGACGCCCTTTCAGGGTGTTTCCGTCTTCGGAACACGGAGTGGCTGATACCCCAGTGGGTAGCCTCCAGGCTGTTTTGGCTGTGGGACGGTCCAAGGTTGGACCGGTTTGCCGCACCCCGGAATGCCAAGCTCCCGACGTACGTAACACTCCTGCTGACTCCAGGAGCCTGGCCAGGGTCACTTTGCTAACCCCGTGGACCCACTTAGTTGTGTACGCCTTTCCTCCCTTCTCGTTCACCGGGCACCTGAGAAAACTTTGACAGGTGCACACCCGCATATTATCATGGGTTGCACCCAATTGGCCAAGCAAGGCCTAGTTTCCACTTCTGTTGGAAATGCTAGTCGAAACACCAGCAGTGCTTCCGGACTTACCGGACCTGCCGTCCCAACCAGAAGGCACACTGCCAACGAGCCCAGCAGGCTCTCAGTAGACCCGCACATACGCAGTGTTCTCCCCAAAGTGTTTTAGCGTAGCGGGGCCGCTACTCCATTATTTATGCCGCTACTCTGAGAGATTGCCCGCTACTCTGTGGCATTTCCTGTTACTCTTTCTTTTAGCTTGTTAATACACGTGCGAATCTGTTAGTCAGCGTCATCAGCGTCCGGTACTGTGAGCCAAATCAGGTGTGAATGGAAACATGTCAGTGATTACGCAAAGACAATGGACTAATACAGCTTCGTACTTCGACAATAAACACTTTCGCCCTATTTAATTGGGGTAATAGCGAGTATTTTCTCAGTAGCATATTTGGCTGGAAGAAGCAACGATGTCAAACAGCAGAAATATTACGTTGTGGTTCCGCGTAGAACGCCCTGCTGGGCCCCTGGTTGTGAGCGATAAACCCACCAGCAACGCGGTCACCGGTACCCCTGTCGGCAGTAGTACTAAACGTGTCCAAGATGATGTTACAACGAAAAGTGCAAAAAATAAACTCTAGATTTGATGCACAATGGACAACAAAATATACGTGGCTGAGAGAAACATCCGATGGCAAAGGTAAAAAAAGTATTTATTTGTAGCGTTTTACTTGGAAGCGAGTTTTGACCTAGTTTAGTAAATTTTTGTATGGCTTCATTTTTTGCCGATCGTCGAAACATTTTTTTGGAAACGACCTTCTTTCTGGAAGTTCAAAAATTGTTGGCTACGATTTATCAAAGTAACTAATACTAGTATTGTGTTTTGAAATAGTTGGGTAAAGTTTATCGTGGCAATTTTTAAGTTTAGCGACTTTTCAAAATGGCGGCAATTTGTTTATTTTCGTGTTGATCGTGACGATATTTTTTAAATACAAGTATTGATTCGCTCCTATTTCTTATCTTTTAGGAATGCTGTGACACATATGTGGAAAATTCAACTTAAAAACATCCAGAAATAGTTCTTTGGTATGGAATTCTATGCCATGTGCAACTATTACGAAATATGCTATCGATAAACACGCACACTCGGAGATGCACAAGAAGGCCATGTCATTTAATAGAAGTGGGAAGCAAAGAAAATCACGGCGTTCTCAAAAGCTGCAGATCACTGGGCTTCCATGAAAGTCTGAAGAATCAACATTACATAGAAATCACACAGCAGCAGATTCATTTAATCTTCTACATAAATTTGTTAAAAAATAAAGACACATTTTCATCCATGCAAGCCTGTCATTATTGTTTTCTTTATCTTCAGACAAATGCTAATGATATGTAAATTATATGCAAATTAGCCGCCACTCTGATACATTTTTCTGGGGAGAACACTGATACGAAAGCCTTATCTGAGCGGGCTGCCAACATCCTGGCCAGGGCGAACAGGGATTCCACCAACGTAGCCTACATTTCTAGGCTGCAAGCATGCACTGATTGGTGTAGCGGAAGGGAGATTGATCCATACCATCCCTCTATTGGCCAGGTAGCAGTCTCCTTCGTCCACCTGTTTGACGAAGTGGGTTTGTCATACACAGCGATCGTTGGCTACAGGTCGGTCTTGTCCCCGCCACTCTAAATGTACGGGAACAAGACTAGCCGATTGTCCTATTATTAGGAGACTATTTACTGCTTTCCAGACGCCAAGACCCCATACAAGGGAGCCGCCCAACTGGGACTCGTCGGCTGTGTTGTCTGCTCTAAGCAGACCGCCCATTGAGTCTCTCCAATCAGCACCACTCAAATTTTGGACGTGGAAAATAGTCTACCTACTGGCCCTTGCCTCATTGCCTCAGGTAACCCTTACGAAAAAATTCTATAGAATTCTATAGAAATTTTATTGATTATTCTATAGAATTCTATAGAAATTCTATAGAATTTAACAGACATTTGGCCCATTTTCTATAGAATTCTGTAGAAATTTTACGGAATTCTATAGAAATTCTACAGAATTTTATAGAAATTCTACGGAATTTTCTAGAAATTCCACAGAATTCTATAGAAATTCTATGGAATTTAACAGACATTTGGCCCATTTTCTATAGAAATTCTACAGAATTCTATAGAAATTCTACAGAATTTTCTAGAAATTCCACGGAATTCTATAGAAATTCTACAGAATTCTATAGAAATGCTATGGAATTTAACAGACATTTGGCCCATTTTCTATAGAAATTCTACAGAGTTCTATAGAATTTGTAAAGAAAAAGGTACCAAGAAATTTGGACCCTTTCATATAGAATTCTACTGGTCATTTAAAGATTTTAATTAGGCAGTATTCAAGTTTCCACCCAAGGCTGAGCAAAGCAACATTGCCAAATATGTGAAGAAAAATGAGAAAACTTTATTAATTCACAGAAAAGTTAAACATTGACACAGCCGTGTAACTGAAACTTTAAATGACAAAATTAGTCAGACTGTCCATAAATACATTTAGTTATATAAAAAAATTGTATTCAATCAGTACAATTAAGGAAAATCTAAAAAAAATCATAGCTATATACATGTATTACTCTGGTTGTAAATACTGGTAGGGTGAAATGAAAAAAAATCAGATTCCACTTTCTAGTTTGTACACATAATTTATTCTTGATGAGTCCTCTTCAGTCTCAGCCAAATTGCTTTGATGCAGTCCCTAAAAGTGAATATGAATATTAAGATATTAGCGCAATGTTTTCGAATGATTTAAGAAAAGAAAATAATTAGGTTGTTTTACATCATGTCATGTGGAACAATGGTTTTCCCTCTAATCATGTATTCACTGGACAGGAGATAGCGGAATTTAGATGCTACACTGTACCATTTAACCTTTTTATACAAGTGCAAGGGTGTGTTTTGAGAGAAAATTGGGTGTTTAATGCACTACGGCCCTACAAGAGACCCCCCCCCCCCCCATACAGGCTAGGTGTTTGATGTTTCTGTAATTTTTTATTCCATTCTAATCACTATCAACGATATACATACCGTAATACATTTAAAAGTGTGCTTTAAATGTATTTAAAATATATTTTTAAGCTACAAAATCACTTTTTAATACAGTAAGCAACAAAAAAAGGTTCCATATTTTTACCACTTTATAAGTTGGAAACATGTAATGTTTATATCAATAATCTGTGTGACTAATAGTATCAAATTAAGTTCTTATGTATGTTATGCAGTATTTGCAAAAAAAAAGACATTTGCAGACAATAGAGGTCTTAAAATTTTAACCCTGTGTTGCTTTGTTGTGGCTTTTCAGTGATTTTATATGATTTCCTGGCAATATTTCAACCCCAGAATGATAATAATTCTATGTTTGTTGCTATTTTAGTTTTTGACTACTTATTCTTCATCTGAATTGGAAATGCTAATGACATGAACTCTGGCCAATGCTGATCTACATTGCTTACCACCTATGGGTATTATACTGTACATACATGTAGATCAAAGTTGCATCTCACAACATAAATCAATAGAAATACCCTTAACAAGAATTCTGTGCCCAAAGCAAAATAAAGCAAACAAAATATCACAGTTTCATTTCCATTGCATTTGGCAATGAAGAAATAAAATTGAAACCACAACATCTGGAAATATACACATTATAAACATTTCCATCTAGCACACAGAGTTGTCACTTATTCTTTTTGGTATTCTCTACCAGCCTTATTGAAATACATACTAGTCATGTGCCATCAGAATGTTTGCACACTTTCTACTAGTAACAGTCTAGATTTTGCACAAAAATGGATGCCACAGATTAACTCTTTGCTTTGAGCATCCAGCTTACCAAATTCAAAATTAATACCCGAGTGGTATCGATTGTAATAATGTTTTATACTGCATGTTGATGAACTCATTGAATTATAAATTAACATTAACTGAAACTTGTTTTCAATGAAGTGTGTCTATGATCAAAATTGTAATCCAGTATACTGTATAATTTTTGTTCATCCTATAGAGATGCACTTCTTATAGAGCAATTACTGTTACTATACTAAAGCTTGTCTCTGAATGAAAACTTATGTAATGTTCATATTGAACAATAAATCATATTCAAAATTGTCCATTAACAGGTAATTTGGGTTAAAACATAATTTGGGCTAAAACAGTTTTATGAGGGAGTTACACTAGAGCAGATACCTCCCTTTCAGGTAGATAACAGTTTAAATTTTGTCATTGTTGAGCCTCTTGCTTGATGCTAGATGTTTCATATTCACAGCTGTTTTCCTTTTACAATGTTATTTGCAAAAACACTTTCAAAAATAATATTATATCATTCAAATAATTCGGTTTATATGCAAATAGCTGATTTCACCAGTTTTTCATAACACAAAAAATACAATGTAGGTTTTTCTACATTACATGTACAGCAGCTGATAACATCTAGCTTGCATTAAACTATTTTTTAATCTCATTATATTATATTATATTAATTATATTATATTAATGTAAAAGTCATACAAAATTTCATAATACGATACTGACCTTGTACATTAATTGTTCCAGAAAATTGTTGTATATTTTGATGTGTTGTACTAAGTCAATAAATGGATATATTATAGTTTCCCATTTATGGCAGCACTAGAATAAAAGATGAAAGTATAATCATAGAAATTAATTAATTATCCTGTTTTACAGTAAAAAAATAGTTAAACAACTGCAAATTAATTTTAATAAATCTGTGAGAATGAATCTTAAAAAAAATATGTCCTAAATATAAATTGAATATCATTAAGGAAAGAGAAGAATAAACTCGGTGAATCTATTCATTGTAATGTTAATTGAATACAAGTTAATTTGCATAATTTATTCAAGGCGCCATATTTGAAAATCAGTAAACAAAGAAACAAAGTCAGTTGAATCATACCCCAGACCATTCGTCCCAGTGTTATCGCTATCGCCACACGAGACTCCAGCTTGTCTCCTATACAATTTGACTGCGCACATCCAGAAAGTAGATGTAGCTGTGATTGGTGGAATACTAATGAGTTGAGTGTCAATCAAACGCCCACGCTATCTTTAGTAAACAAAGTCACATGACACGCGTCATTTTAGTTTTGATTAGTTCATCGGATCGGAGTGTCGGTGCTCGCCATCCATAAATCAAATCAAAATGATTTCTAAGGAAATTGTCGCGTCAGCAGTGGACAGTGTCTTAAAACACATCGATGGTATCAACTCTATCAAAGAAGAACAATTGTCCGCAATTGAAGCTATATGTAACAGGAAAGATACTGTCGCTTTTTTGCCGACTGGTTTCGGAAAATCGCTTATTTTCCAAATTCTTCCACTTGTCATCAAAGAACTAGGGTTAGATCCAAACCCAATAATACTGGTAATTTCACCGCTAGTTGCGCTAATTGAGGATCAGGTGAATGCGGCAACGAAACTTGGAGTTAGTTCCAGTACACTGACATCGCTGAGAATGCCGCCGGCGCAATTTTTCACCCAACTCGCGATTCTGTTTTGCAACATTTTATCAATATTCCCTTTGACAAAATCGCCGACAAAAGCACCGCTTTGCTGATCTTTTGTTCTATAATTCTTAATGCAAACACCGACCCTAGTAGTAATTAGTAACGTCGCCTAGTACATATGAACGATTTCAAGGCACCGCACTTAAATATTAGCAACATATTTTTCTGAGCGGTTGTTTATTCTCTTTCAAACGAGACATAAATGTGACGACATAGTCGATCCCTTATCCACCGCTAAGAATGCCGCAATGTTTCGTTCGTTTTGCAACATGCCACAAATCGTCGAAAAAAACACCACTTCGACGGAAGCTTGCGTAATAAGGGGGTTAAAACAAGAAAACAAATGCCATGTTTAATACATATCGACCTGTTTTACTTGCGAAAGATAACGGAACATGAACTCGTTTCGTGCGACTTCGGAACCCGAAGGAACACACCAACAACGTTGAATTTACCCGCTATCTTCCAAATATGGTATATTAATTTATTCAGTTGTTTATTTAGAGTGATGTCCGCGGTCGAATGCGATTGGCTATCGATGTCAGTGTAAAGGTCATATGAATATTAAAATTAAGTGGGCGGAAGGAAAATTGTATAGGAGACAAGCTGGAGCCTCGTGTGGCGATAGCGATAGCACCGGGACGAATGGTCTGGGGTAGTTGAATCAAAACAGTCAAAAAAATTACTGGTGTCCATGTCTGACTCAATTACATTGTCTCACAATAACACTTAATACAGAAAGAAAATAACACATGTTTCACTTACCTATCTATGTTGTCTTTATAGCAATCTTTTATCCAACAATTATCATTAATTGTCATTGTTCTTTGTTAGTCAATTAAGCTGTTGGCTGAGTCAGACAATCAGATCACCACTGCATGAAAACTACAAGTTGATGTACTATGATTTTGTTACCCATGTGTTCCCTGTCATTCGTTGGTCACTAGGTTCCAATAGTATTATGTTCAACAGCTTGAAAGTCACCAGATATTCCTTCAAACTGTGCCTTCTCTGTGAATGTTGTTGAATGACAGCAGCCATCTTGTTTGGTTGTTTGTGTGAAGCGTCCTCAAGTACAATGCAATGCATTGTGGGCGAACAAAGAGAATACTTTCTGAGGGATGGTTGCAATATGTTTGTTTTCAATATTATTATATTAATTTTGATCTAATTATATTTGTCAATGTATCATTTTACACACCAACAAAAACATTATTTGTGCTCTCTTGGTATAAATTAGATTAGATATTAAATAAATAAACAAACCAAGAACAAAAGAACTTTCAAAAAAATCAATGGGGAACAGCAAACAGATGGCTAGACAGATAAGTGGAACAAATAAACACAAGAACACCTACTGCTGAATTTTGTATTTGCTAATGTATTCATTTCTGACGTGTTTTTTTGTGTAAATATTATGAATAATAAAAATGAAGATAAAAAATAAAATAACACAAGCAGCCTCTCAACTAAGACATTAACAATTTATGCACATTTCAATTAGAGAATTGAAGATATCCATTTAAGGTTCATATATGTTCGATATATAAAAGCAATCAAACTTTCAACGAGATGTAAAAAATATCACTGTTTACAAAAACATGTATAGTTTCAAAGCAACCGGACATCAAAAACATAACCTTTTACTAAAAATGAGAAAAATATTCATTAGAATTTGGGAACTGAAGTTATCATCACAAAATGAACAAAGCTGAGAGAGGTCCACTATAGGTACCTATATGTATAGTTTCAAAACAAAGAAGTCAAAAATATCACTTTTTACCAAAAAATGACAAAAATATTCATCAAAATTAAAGAATTGAAGATATCACAAAATAAACTAATCTAATAGGGGTCTACTCAAGGTACATATACCCCAAGTTATCAAAGTAATTGAGAAAGTAAAAAGTTTGCGAGGACGCGAGAGACTAATATGATAAGTTCCAATCAACAGTGGAGTTAATAAATATAATTTGACATTTTTAATAAAATCTTACCTCATATTTTTGGTTTCTCTAAAAACAATTTTGGTTGTGCCTAATAGATTTGAGAATGTTTATAATCATGTTCCAAATGTGTGTAATGTGAATCTAGCAATCTAGTATGTCACCGAGAGTCATTATCCTTTGACATTAAAATTAGAATACATCAAAACCTAACTTTTTTGTAAATTTATAATATATCAGCAATTTAGTGATGTGTAAATGCTGCTCTCTCTCCATTCCATTATTTTAATCTCTAAAATTCTATAGAATTACGTAGAGTTCCGCAGAAATTCTATAGAAATTGAGTGTTACATATATTTTCAATATTTTTGTTATAAGGGTGAATTTTTATTAATTCCATGCAGTTTTTTTAGTATGTACATGTACATCATTACAGAAATATACAGGAATTATTATTTAAAGTGAATGTCACCAGTTGTATAAACTAATGAGGGAAAAAAGTGTGAAGTAGATAGTCATGTGCTTGATATGATTCTACACAATTCTATAACATTCAACATTACATATACAATTCTATAACATTGTACAGATTTTCTATGGAATTTAAATAGAATTGAAAAAAAACTATAGCATTTTATAGAAGTTTTTCGTAAAATATAAAATATCTTGCGTGTTTCTGCATAGTGTAATAAAGTATTGGATTTCTATAGAATTCAATAGAATACCATTCTAGAGAAGAATACCATTCTATAGAACTCTATTGAATTCTATAGAATAATATTCTATAGATTTCTATTGAATTCTATAGAATAATATTCTATAGAATTACATTCTATTGAATTTCTATAGAATTCTATACAGTTCTATAGAATTCTATAGAACTTTTTCGTAAGGGAAGCGTCTGCCAGAGCTGGGGGGGGCATTGTCCTTCTCGGATGATGGACCACCGTTATGGACAATCAAGTTGTGCTAAAGACACGAATCGGGTTTCTCGCCTAGAACCAAATCCCAGGACACGATCCTCACCCGATCGTCATCCCCCGGCTGTCAAATTTTGTCTGCCCGGAGGGTCAGGAGGAATTGCTTCTCTACCCGGTTCGAGCACGGAGTTGCCACCAAACCGTACTAGGATTTGGAATGGGGTGCCAGGCACACATCTTTGTGTTATGGCCCAGGCAGGCAGGATAGGCCGGCCTCCCCAACTTCCATAACCAGGTGGTTTACTGCGACTGTATTAGAGGTCTAATACTTTATATTCCTCGACACAGAGCTCGCAGAGACACCAAGTATGAGCGCATGAAGTCTGTGCGATGGCTAACTCGCTAATGCTAGCGTCAGCCCCCCCCCCCCTCGAGCACACATGGAGGGCAGGCTTCTGGAGAACGCAGAACGTCTTTATCAACTACCATCTAAGAGACACCGAATCCATTGATAAGTCTCTCTCTATGTTGGGTCCCGTTGTAGCGGGTCAGTCTTGGTTTGCTGACCCAGCCCGAACGACTGCTAGGGTCCCTGCGCATAGGCAATAAGTCAGTTTTCATCCCGGACTGGGAAAAGACTTTCATAATTTTTTCTGTTTGCTCGGAAAAACCCGCCACCTATCGGTGTCTGACTCTGCCTACAGTTCAAAATAGTCATTTTGACTGACCGGAGTCTATGGTGGGTAATTGAAGGTAGTGAATATAGGCGAGGGTTCTCCGAACCCGCCTATTCACATAGTTCATACCCACCATGGACTCCGGGTCCCCCCCAACCTCCCCACTCTTTCCGTCGCGTTGGTCTAAGTCCTCGAGGCAGAGAGAAAGGAACCAGAGTGATTGACGGCTACCTATGGCGCTGCCATGTGGCCTCGGTCACGTGGGTTCGTGAAGTAAGGGGTAAAAGAATCTTGAGGTCATGGGGATTCCCCTGACCTAGATTCTATCTCTCCGTCACCGGCAGAATTGCTGATTAATACCTACAGTTCAAAATAGTCATTTTGACTGACCGGAGTCTATGGTGGGTATGAACTATGTGAATAGGCGGGTTCGGAGAACCCTCGCCTAAAACCGGGACTTTTGGATTGACCTTTGTGTACCCGTGCGTGCCTCCGGACCTGTATCTTAGACATGCCTGGACCAATCACAATCAAACTTCACACATACATCATACATAATATTATACATATGTACATCAATTTGTTTCACGATCAGATTTAAGATGACCGAATGGTGACCATTTTTATGCTAAAAAATCATCAAAATCAAGCATTTATGGATGGATTTTGTTCAAACTTGGTACATACATTAGAGAATATCAAATTCAATATAGCTGACTGGTGGCCATTTTGTTTTAATGAATGCGCTTCTAGAGCCATATCTCTGTTATGCTTTGACTGATTTTGTTCAAATTTTATATATTCATTGTGGTATTCAAAATGGCCGACTGGTGGCCATTTTGTTTTAATTAATGCTGTTCCAGAGCAATATTTCTCAATATGGACAAGTACACGTTTGACAATCAGATACAAGATGTCAATCATTGTAATGTTAAAAAATCATCATAATTAAGCATCATTTTCTGGATCCATACTTCTGACATGTTTATGCTCCAACAATATTACTATAAACAAAACTATATATCTTAAATTTGGTAACTAACGGGGACTGTGCCATGCATGGTTTGTTTTTCTTGATTATGAATTATACAAGATGCATTAAGTCATCTATCATTGCAGTATTTTTCCTATATAAATAATTTTGTTGTGTTCCAGGAAAAGCTGAAAATAGTAGATCGTCAACACCTGGAGCAAAACATGTATGGGGTGTGATTCAAGGAACAATGACATCGTCAACACGACTTAGGCCTGGACATGGTTCACTTAGGGGAGCAAGGAGGATATCACAATCGCACAGACAAGGATTTAGTTCTAATAGAGGAACATTAACATCATCTGCACACCCCAGACATGGACAGGGTTGTATGAATGGAGCAATGCCATCTTCAGTACACAGACATGGACAAGATTCGTTTCGAGAAGGAATGACAACATCACCACCCCTAAGATGCAAACAGGGTTCAGGTAGAGGAACAATGAGATCAGCACACAGACATGGACAGGGTTGTATGAATGGAGCAATGCCATCTTCAATACACAGACATGGACAATATTCGTTTCGAGAAGGAATGACAACATCACCACCCCTAAAATGCAAACGGGGTTCGGGTAGAGGAACAATGAGATCAGCACACGGACATGGACGGGGTTGTAAGAATGGAGCAATGCCATCTTCAGTACACAGACATGGACAGGATTCATTTCGAGGAGGAATGACAACATCACCACCCCTAAGATGCAAACGGGGTTCAGGTAAAGGAGCAATGGGATCATTAGCACACAGACATGGACAGAGTGTGATTGATGAAGCAGTCATAGCTCAACCTGTAACTGAACTGTCTGAAGGTTATATTGGTGAAGCAGTGTCATTTCTCCGTGTCTACCTCATCAGAAAAAACAATCGAACACTTAATTCCCTGTTTACCCTGATCCGCCAGATTCCAGAATCAAAATGCAGACCTGAGATAAAGAACTACCTGGGTTCCAGTTTGAAAACTTTGAAGAGTTTTATCTCAGACCAGTGTGAATACTTCAGAGAACAGAACGGAGTTGTATCTTTGATGCCTTATAAGACGAAAGCTGAAATACATGATATTATTCGACATCCAAGACCTACAGGAAACATCTATCCACATCAAATAGAAGTTATTAATGATGTCAGAAGATGTGCCTGTCTCATGCATGAATTGTTATCACAGGAAGTGGTGGCAGTCGACTGTGAAGGGGAATGTCTAGGTAATGCCCAAACAAGTTTTTGACTCCTGTGGTTAATGCATCTGTCTGTGTGTGTGTGTGTTTGTTCCACTGATATCTCAAGAACCAATTTATATAAGATTTTAATGAAACTTAGTACATAGATGCTCTGGGATAATGCTCAGACCTGAATAGTTTTTGGCTGAAATCTGTGCATATTAATTTTCATATGAACTAACCAAAACATTTTCACTTGTTCCTCATGTGCGATTAAACAGATTTCAATGAAGCTTGGTACATAAATGCTTTGGGATAATGTGAAATCTGATTAGTTTTTTGGCTGAAATTTATGCATATTAATTAGCCAATATTTAACTTTTCCTTCAATATCTCAACCACTCATTAGATTCAGTGAAACTTGGTACATACATGTAAATGCTCAGAGATAATCCATATACATGTTTAGTTCAGGGTTAAATGTTGTGCTTACTAGTTACCTAATTTGCATAAATTTAACCAATTTATATGTGCTCCACAGATATCTTGAGTATCAATGATCAAATTTTAATGAAACTAGGTACATAAGTGCTTTTAGATTGCTTCAGGACTGCAATCCATGTATATTAGTTTCCTACATTGTAAAAGTGAGCAGAACAAATTACCTAAAAGCGGAAGCAAGCCTGCGGTTACATGGATTGAGTACCGTACTGTAGATTGTAATTGAGTTCTACAAATTGTTGAATCAAATGTGTCAATCATAAAGTGTTGAAATCAAGTCAATATATTGTCACAAACCAAAGATTAATTTGCATAGTTTCTAATATTAATTTGTTATATTGTTCGCAGCATTGTATTTGGCATGTCATGTGTGTAATACAGTAATTCAGTAAATGCATCCAAAGTCTCTTTCCAATTGTCAAAAAATACACTAATGTATATACATGGTATCCTAGCAACAAGGTTACCCAAAACATTTTGATTTACTGTATTTTTACCTGCCAGGTGTGAATGGTAAGTTGACTTTAGTACAGTTGTCTACAGTCAGAGGCCAAGTGTATTTGGTTGATATCTTGTCTGGTAGTAACAAGGATCAACTATTTCATGCAGGAAGATTGAAGGAATTGCTGGAAGATGTACATGTAGTTAAGGTAAAAAATGACTTATTGTTTTTATGTGCCAAAAAAAAATGGTGGTACATATAGTACATTTTGCCACAGAAACCGTATTTCATGTTTAGGACTATGCTGATGGTGGTACATATAGTACATTTTGCCACAGAAACCATATTTCATGTTTAGGACTATGCTGATGGTGGTACATATAGTACATTTTGCCACAGAAACCGTATTTCATGTTTAGGACTATGCTGATGGTGGTACATATAGTACATTTTGCCACAGAAACTGTATTTCATGTTTAGGACTATGCTGATGGTGGTACATATAGTACATTTTGCCACAGAAACCGCATTTCATGTTTAGGACTATGCTGATGGTGGTACATATAGTACATTTTGCCACAGAAACCGTATTTCATGTTTAGGACTATGCTGACGGTGGTACATATAGTACCTTTTGCACAGAAACCGTATTTCATGTTTAGGACTATGCTGACGGTGGTACATGTAGTACATTTTGCCACAGAAACCGTATTTCATGTTTAGGACTATGCTGACGGTGGTACATATAGTACATTTTGCCACAGAAACCGTATTTCATGTTTAGGACTTTGCTGACAGTGGTACATATAATACATTTTTCCACAGAAACCATATTTCATGTTTAGGACTATGCTGACGGTGGTACATATAATACATTTTTCCACAGAAACCATATTCCATGTTTAGGACTATGCTGACGGTGGTACATATAGTACATTTTGCCACAGAAACCGTATTTCATGTTTAGGACTATGCTGGCAGTGGTACATATAGTACATTTTTCCACAGAAACCATATTCCATGTTAGGACTATGCTGACGGTGGTACATATAGTACATTTTGCTACAAAAACCATATTCCATGTTTGGGACCAAGTATTGATGGTGGTACATATAGTACATTTTGCCACAGAAACCATATTCCATGTTTAGGACTATGCTGATGGTGGTACATATAGTACATTTTGCCACAGAAACCATATTCCATGTTTAAGACTATGCTGACGGTGGTACATATAGTACATTTTGCTACAAAAACCATATTCCATGTTTGGGACCAAGTATTGATGGTGGTACATATAGTACATTTTGCCACAGAAACCGTATTTCATGTTTAGGACTATGCTGGCAGTGGTACATATAGTGCATTTTGCCACAGAAACCATATTTCATGTTTAGGACTATGCTGACGGTGGTACATATAGTACATTTTGCTACAAAAACCATATTCCATGTTTGGGACCAAGTATTGATGGTGGTACATATAGTACATTTTGCCACAGAAACCGTATTTCATGTTTAGGACTATGCTGGCAGTGGTACATATAGTGCATTTTGCCACAGAAACCATATTTCATGTTTAGGACTATGCTGACGGTGGTACATATAGTACATTTTGCTACAAAAACCATATTCCATGTTTGGGACCAAGTATTGATGGTGGTACATATAGTACATTTTGCCACAGAAACCGTATTTCATGTTTAGGACTATGCTGGCAGTGGTACATATAGTGCATTTTGCCACAGAAACCATATTTCATGTTTAGGACTATGCTGACGGTGGTACATATAGTACATTTTGCTACAAAAACCATATTCCATGTTTGGGACCAAGTATTGATGGTGGTACATATAGTGCATTTTGCCACAGAAACCATATTTCATGTTTAGGACTATGCTGATGGTGGTACATATAGTACATTTTGCCACAGAAACCGCATTTCATGTTTAGGACTATGCTGATGGTGGTACATATAGTACATTTTGCCACAGAAACCGTATTTCATGTTTAGGACTATGCTGACGGTGGTACATATAGTACATTTTGCTACAAAAACCATATTCCATGTTTGGGACCAAGTATTGATGGTGGTACATATAGTACATTTTGCCACAGAAACCATATTTCATGTTTAGGACTATGCTGACGGTGGTACATATAGTACATTTTGCTACAAAAACCATATTCCATGTTTGTGACCAAGTATTGATGGTGGTACATATAGTGCATTTTGCTACAAAAACCATATTCCATGTTTAGGACTACATAACTCTTATTATTATGACATCATAACAATTTAATTCACTATCAAGGCAACCAAGCTCAGTCAAATACAAATCACCTGAACAGTCTGGATTGATGAATGTGAAACCCGCAAATCACCTGAACAGTGTGGATTGATGAATGTGAAACCCGTCAATACAAATCACCTGAACAGTCTGGATTGATGAATGTGAAACCCGCAAATCACCTGAACAGTCTGGATTTATGAATGTGAAACCCGTCAATACAAATCACCTGAACAGTCTGGATTGATGAATGTGAAACCCGCCAATATAACACCAACTAAAAAATACAGTGATCTGCATAATGCATATGTACATTTTGTTTAACCCTTTTCTGCTCAAGTCAATGTAAAAGTACATGGAGCTGGCAGGATATAGGTTAAAAATGTGTGCTAGGCTAGAATGGTGTGATGCTTTGATAAATCATAAACTGTAAGACTATTTCTCTGAAAACTGATTGTGTACCATATTTGTTCTTATTTGCAGGTTATGCACAACTGCAGATCAGACAGTGCAGCACTCTATTGCCAATTTGGTGTCACTCTACGTAATGTTTTCGACACCGAGGTATGAAATATAATATTGAGTTATTTTGTTTTTACCTTTTAAATGTGGTGTTGACATGTTCTTTTTATTGGTTTCTGTGGTAAAAGTATTTTTTTTATATCTCAAAATTTTGCTCTGTGTATATTGATATGGATCCTAATGTTGTTAAAGATTTAGTCATTTTTCAGTGTGAATATATTTACAGTACATTACTCTCCCACAATGTATTGCACATATACTGAGTAGATACAAAATATGGATTGGGTCAAAATCCTTTAACATTTATAGAGTAGTGTATCCTACATTGTTTTCCATAATCATTGAAGCATTGAAATAATAATTTCTTCAGTTCAGGCAGTAAATGTCATTAATATTCACAACAAATCACTCATAATTGTTATCTGCACATTTTAAATGTCCTTACTTAATCTGTTTTATGCACTAATGAAATATTTTATGGTTACACCAGTTCATACCTTGTAATCGTGATTAATGCTAAGTTATTCAATATATCTAATAAATTACAGTGTGCATATACTGTTATATTGGAACAGCATAACATCAATAAGAGACAAAACAATCCTGGTATCAATCTTATATGCGAGCTGTTTGGAGGACACTTCAATCAGGTAAATAGACACGTGTTTCTACTCATCAGTTCATTTTCCTCCCTAAATCAATTTTCTCTATTATACTTAATACGTAAATGCCATGCGGAAATATCAGAATTTTTTTTTCTAACTTTTTTGTGGCAGTTTTATGTTGTCTCTAGCAACTTGTTTTTTTATGTACAATTTTCGAGGGCTGACATAAAGTCACTGTGCAAGACTCGACCACACTGTATTTAGAGAAACCTGGGAGCAGAGCAAACAATAAAACAATTGTTATTATTTTGATGAAAGGTAAATGAAGACATTAAGTGGAAGATGGTGCATGATAACTATTATTGGAGTTATCGACCAATGAGCAAACAAATGATTGAGTATGCCGCTGCTGATGTCTTTGCTTTACTTCCTCAAGTGTACCACAACATGAGACGGTAAGTATCATCCTCAATCGGTTATGAAAACATTGAAGTGCATTACAGGAAGTGTCATCCCCAATTGGTTACAAAAACACTAAATATTGGAGTGTGGTTGGTATGGAAACTGTGCATGACTGGAAAAGTTTACATATTGATAAAAAGCCCTGACTGAAAAGCTGAACCAACCATAATGGTTAAGCCAAGAATTACATATAGCTTAACTCATTGCACACCTAGAGTTTTGTCTCTTGCCACAGAATTACATATAGCTTAACTCATTGCACACCTAGAGTTTTGTCTCTTGCCACAGAATTACATATAGCTTAACTCATTGAACACCTAGAGTTTTGTCTCTTGCCACAGAATTACATATAGCTTAACTCATTGCACACCTAGAGTTTTGTCTCTTGCCACAGATTCTCTCATTCGTATCGTATATCATATCATCTGGAGTTTTATAACCATGGTTTATTGCAGTCATTACATTATTATTAAAAAGATTTATTTATTTATTTTTCCATAATTTCATTTATAAGTATGTTTTTTTCTGTCTACAGAGAATTGGACCCACGCTGGGAATCTATGTTTATGCATCTCTGTCAAGAAAATATAGACTGTCATCTCAAGAAAGAAGGACTTGTGTAATGTTTTGCACTAAATCTAGCGTGTACTAAGACATTGTATACACATATGTAATAGAAAAAATCACTTACTTATAAGATACATGTATGCAACTATGATATCCATGTTTGAATTCCATACATGTATCAAACCTTTTTGTTAGCATTACATAAAACAAGGGACATTTTTATTGTGAAAAAAAAGTTCTCAGTAATACACTATGAACATTTTTTTATGTATCACATCAGTTGCATAGCTTATATTATAAATCTTTGATAGATCAAAGTGTGTGAAAAATAAAATAACCGAGCACAGCTTACTTATTATCTGCCATCACTAACTTTTCAATTTCTTTGACCTCTTCAAAACCAGACATGGTGGTTGTCTGTGTTACATTGCATGAGAATATCTGTTAGCAAGATCTTTTGCTCAAAAAAGATGTATTTTTCATCTTCCGAAAATTTCAAGTCTGATTTTTGTCATTACATTTGTACAGTGCTACATTTTTAGTCCCCTTTTCAGGCTGCGTTTCTTTATTTCTGGTTTCCGTCTGTGACGTTTCCTTTACATCTCTAACATTTTCTCTAACAAATTCTGCAGCAGATATCGATGAAACTTGGCAGGTTGATGAACAAGTCTCTGTTGAATATGCATAATATCCTAAGTGGGTATTTTTCATGATTTTCATCCAAAATTACTATTCCCAACAACACTGAGAGAACAACTGAGCATGCTCAGAATAAATAATTAGCTTAGATTGTAATTCTACGGTTTTCAGTGACGTCATGACCTTGATCTGAATCAGTTACAGAAATGAACCACAGTCTGGTTTTTGTTTTTTTATGAAATATTAACACTGAAATCTTGAAAAAAGTGGTCAGAAATGTTGTTGTATATTATATCTTTAAACTGTAAAAATTGCATTCCATTATAAAGAGCCATCACTGAAATACCGGGTCACAAAGTTGAAGATCAGTGAAAACACAGGCAGTTGTCAGGGCTAGTGGATAAATGGGCCGTACCATTACAAATCTCAGTGGAAACTGTAGTGGGGTGTCAGGGCTACATTTTGATGGGAATTATAGTGGTAATACTGAAACAAACCCAGGTCCTGGTAATATACATGTACAAAGACCAGAATTAACAAAGAAGTCAAGTTGTTATTAAAGGTACATCAAGGTTTACTCAGATTTATGAATGCAGTTTCTTGAGCATGTATGAGACATAGTTTGGTTGAACTTGTGTACTCTAAGATTTTGGACCTGGGTCAATGAAAGTTTTCAGTTATCAGATTAAGGGAAATCACTTTATGACGAGTACATAAAGTACAACTGTTTGCAGATGTTCCATGTATTATTTTAACAAGAGTATTTTATAATTAAATTACTGGGACTGTGACATTCATTATTTTTCCAATCAGAAAACTATTTGTAATTTTAGTTTTCAATGTGTAGGCTTATAACATTATATTGTTTTTTATATACCCAACGAAGTTGACTGTGAGTCAACATATTAGAACTGAGAATTTATTATCAATAAATTGTGGTTACTATTTACTAGTAATGTGCTCTTCCATTGGATGCCCTGTTGTCTTTTCACTATGCTTTACTCACTAACATTCTCTTTCGACTTTACTTGCTTATTCAAGATTGAATCCCTACTTGCTCTGTATGCTGGATAAAATTGATTCATAAATTCTCAAGCTTCTGCTGACAAATATGTGATGCAAAGTTAAACAACTACCTTTCTGAGCCCTGAGAAGTCAACTGAGGTAGACGTATGGAAACATATACATGCGAGAAGAATAGTCCAATATAACACTGGGCAAGTCTATCTTGTGTGTGTAAAATGTTATGGATGTTTTGTCAAATTAATTACCACTGTAGTCACATTCTCAGAATATTAATAATATCTTTTGCCTCATTGTATGATTTTTTTAGTTTTCTTTTTCATCGCTGGTACATGACTCGTTCAATTTGTTGGTAAAGATGCATATCTTTATATCAGAACTTCATTATCCTATGCATTCCTTCCATAAATGACTGGTAGTATGGTTCTGTGGGAGAAATAAAACATGCAAATATACTTGTAAATAAATGACAGAGGTGTCTATTTTCAAATTAATTAATATTTTAATGATCTTGAAAACAATAAATGAAGTTCATCTGCTTCTAATAAAGCTGTTATTTGTTATCCAGTCCAGAAAATAACTTGTGATTCAAATTTAGTTTGTGAAGGAAAACAAGCTGGTCTTCAGATTTGTGTGTAAAAGGGAAGACTCAATTTGTGACTATTATATATGACATGTTGAATTCTTTTGATCAAGTACAGACGTTCTACCTGAGTCTGGATGTATTAGTCCTTTTCTTATTATAAAGTTCAAAGTCACTAAAGCAGAGTTAGGCTTGAAATCACCACTTACCAACTTCTCTTTAACCTAAAAAGAGACCATTTTCTTGTTATATAATTGTTTATAATCACTGGAGGCAGTACGTACATTGTAGCATAAAAGGAGGATTTCTGCTAAAGTGACGAGATGCCTTTGCTGAGGTCATGAGTTTTAATCATGTGTGTTCATACGTTTGTAATGTGTCGGTAATTTATTTTATTTTTTCAAATACCCCAGTAATATGAAATAGTTCTGTCAAGTACATAAATTAGCACAGCTTTACTGTATTGGTAGTATATTCAAATATTCCTTAAACTCCCCAGGATTGCGCATCAATGTAGATCTATCAATCTATTAAAGGTTCATGTTCCAATGGTTTTAATTTGTATGTGTTATTTCAAACAAAATGACTGACACTAACAAGCAGAAATAGCTGAAAATATTATCCATTACCCATATTAGATGATGAGTTGTCATGGTTACTTCAGTTAAATGGCCATCAATACCTCTGATTCAACATATCACTCTAGCTTGATCTAAAATCAATTTTTATGAGTTTTGTGAATGTGTATAGCGTTGATGTCATTTGACAAGATGTATTTCCTGTGAAATCTTTTTAACGTTTTGTTTTATTGAATACTCACTTCTTGTATGGTGTAAAAATAGAAATTACTGACTTCTCCATCACCAACTTGGGGTTGAAATTCCAACGGCAATTGTAAATCATAAACAAATTCAACTTCAGGACTGATACCTCTTTCATTTACAAAACAATAACTGAGGGACAATGAAATTGATATTATTAATCAAAAAGTAGTGAATGAAACCCCAGAGCTAGACTTATGCAGAGTACTTCATCACACGTCTGGTATAGAGACTACAGAGCCAGTTGCATGTAGGAAACCACATCACCAGTCTGGTACAGAAACCACAGAGCCAGTTTAATACATTTAAGGTAGAGATGCAGATTCGTGGGCACTTGGGAGTGAATTTCTTTTTTTTTGCTTTTCATTATTCAAACAGTCTTGGCTATAGACTGTTAAAATTTTGTAGAATTGTGAATAGTGGAACATTCTCAAAAAAACATTTTAAAATATAGATGACAGGTGCAAACATTCTCTTTTTTGAATGCTTAGCAAGATTTAGCAAGGCTGTAGAAAGAAAACATGAAACATGAAGAAAAAAAGAAATGACGGGATCTCCATATTACCGGTATGCACTATATTAACTTTTAACAAAATAATAATACATAATAATAATAATACATTTAAATTTGGAACTGTAACAGCCATTTTAATTATGAGCATTAGCAAACTTCTTACTGAGTGAATTGTTATGCAAATTAGCAATGATCTCAGTTTCTTTTCGTGCACATCCCAGAACTTTAAAATAAATAGCTCCTAGTCGCTTTGACCTTTCGTTTTGAAATTTTCACAAATGATTGACAATGTATTTATCTTCAAAACGCCGTCGGGGCATTGTTTTTGGTTGAGCAGTGTTACAACAATCGTACAGACAACTAGCCTGGATGTTAATATATGCATAAACTTGATGTAGTGAAATTTGGGCTGCTGCCCTGCAAAATTGACAACTGGTAGACAGTTTTCAAGACGGCACTTTCTTCATAGTAAACAGATGTACCCATAAACCAATTTTGACAGGAAACTGAAGCATGGTTTAGGAGCTAATTTTTTTTAAATCACTTTTGACCAAAAAAGCACATTTTTTTGCATATTTCAAACTACAATGACCAAAAAAAAAAAAAAAAAAACTAACAAAATTTTAAAATTCATACAATAAGCTTTCCGAAAATGTAGTTTTGTGGACAAGGGAGGTCATCTTGGTTTCCTAATTAACTAATTAAAATATCTGTCAGGTAAACTGCATCTCTACCTTAAGGAGCCCCAACGTAGTCTGGTACAGAAGACCATAAAATCAGTTGAAACCACAGTTAGTCCCATTCAGGATAGCACAAAGGCTGTCAGCAGTGAGAAACCACAGAATTAATCCCAAGTAAGGTATCACAGAGCTAGTCCTATACAAGATGCTATATAGTATGGTACAGAGAACCACAAAGCCAGTCACCTGTGAGAAACCACAGAGCCAGTCATCGGTGAATAAACAGAGCCAGTCTTGTACAGACTCATTCACCACTGGAAAACCACAGAGCCAGCTGGTACAAAGAACCACAGATCGTGTATGGTACAGACTCATTCAGCACTGAAAAACCACAGTGCCAGTCTGGTACCGAGGTCCACAGAACCAGTCATCAATGAGACCCCACCAGTTCAGTCCAGCACAGAGGACCACAGAGCTATTTCATTCAAAATATACTCCCATTCATACATTTAATTCATCGCAATAACAATCTTGATCAGTGGTGTGTATTACCTGATAGTGCCTGCTGGAATAGCTTTCTTTGCAATACTCTCTGGTATACATGCCTCTTCCAAGCATTCATTCAACATACAATCTTTTATTTTAACACCAGCTGGGAGACCCCCTGCAGCCTGAAAAAAAAATTGACAGCACTGATACACCTTTCATGACAGTAATTGGGAAATGTTTTCATATTTTGTGTGTCATTATACACTGAAGTCAACAAAGCCATGAATATTTATATAGCCAAACATGCCTAAACTCATATAAGGTTGTACATTGATATCTGGCAAATACAGCAGATTATGGATGAGTAGAAACTCAATTAATTACAAATTACTGCGGTTGCATATCAGTTGTACATTTCTTTTGAAACGACTGAATGCATTTTAATTTTGCCATATGAATGAAATACACAACGTCGTATTTACATAAGCATGGTACTTCTTAACCGTTAAACTAGAAGCAGATGCTAGTTGTCACTGACGTCGGAATTACTGGATCGAGATCTGAATCAACTCAGTTTGAACCGTATGGATGTGTGAACAGTAAAAAAAGCACTGCAAATGATTTTGAGAACAATGCAACATTATGCCTTTGTATTTTAGAATTAACTATTAAGTTAGGATTATTCAGCCATAATTTAAACATACTAGTATAACCATAGGATGTTTGTCCGTTATTGTTATATAGTAGAGTCTACTTTAGTGTGTAAATTGGCTACTCTAATTTATACAAGGAACAAAGGAATGAAGGCCAATCAAATTGTCTTATTTGGATTTGAATAAGACTGATTTGAAATGAAATTTGTTGACTTCAAATAATGTACATACAACACATTATGATCAGATTTACACATCAACATAGAGCATCAAATCCAAGATTCTTGTCTCGCCTTTTTAAAGTCACACAGTATGTCACTACCGGCAGTTGTGTATATGCCTCAAATGTTAAAACAAAACAGTTATAACTGTGTTGTATTTGATATGGTCTTATGTGACACATGCATGTTAGCCTGGGTACCAACTGCCATTACACTGGTCACACACTTACTACTAAGATTTCACCTCCTGATCAGTTGATTGGCTGACAGCATGTTGTGTAATCTGTATATGCTAATTTGCAATTAATGAGTTACTATAAAAAACAATTATATTTTCACTAGTTCAATATTTTGAGCACAATTGTCAGGTTTTGATTAAGATCATGTTTTTGCCAGTAAAACAATGAGTTCTATCGTTATTTCACACGTTTTAATTTGAATAATTAATGCATTTACAAAGTTTTCCAAAACTGCAATAGCAATGAAAGTGTGATCACTCCACTCTTCATGGCATTGCAAATAAATTGACATGATTAATGCACAAAGTCTTAGTAGCAAGTCTATAATAAAAAGTGGGTAATCAGTAAACCAGTAGTCAGTATACTGGATAAAATGAGTTAAAAATACAGTGTTTGTCTACGCAAGCTATTCATGGTTACCTTACCACATTATCCAGCATTCCTGGATAGGTTTGTTTAGTTTGAGATCTTCTTGCCAACCACATACACATGCCTTTATCAGGATCAACGCAGTATCCATTGATGTGAACACCATACTGGATGGTACCAAAAAGTGCTATAGGATATATGTAGTATATTGATGATTCATTATTTATGGTCGTACATAGGTATTAGAACAGATATTCAGATTTCTATGATTTTTACACTATGGTTTGATTTTATGTTGTTGCTCATAAAACCCACTTAAAAAGATATGGTCATGGAAATACTTTTCATGTGAAAAAAGTGACTTAAAATTTATGAAAACACTGATGTTTCAGTCATTTAACATTGGTTGCTATTTTGAAAAATCTTTTAGTCAAATATAATGAAAAAATAGTATGTTGTTATGAGTAATTCTGATTCAGGGGTTATTCCGAAGAATGCTGTTATTTTCTTTACTCCACGTTAGGAAATAGTTCCAAAAATGACAATTTGTTTGCACTTTGCCACCTGATTTCCTCTAAACTGTGTAAGAACACTCAAAAAGCTATGGCATATATCTAAATCTATAATTAAATTACTGTAGCACTTTTGAAACAAAAAATTGTGATAAAATTTTCACCCTATTGTACATCAGGCTCACATAATCATGTACATATCGGCTCAAGGTTATAAGAATGTGAAGATGATATCCTAAAATATTAACTACTGATTCAATCATTTAATTCTCAAGTTGCTCCCATCAATTGCTGTGAATGGAATATATGGTATTTATAAAAAATACATGTACCTACACGTTGCAGCTCGTTCCATTTCCATCAAAGGTTGTTCTTGAAAGGATGTACGAACAAAATAATTCTAATAGAATAATAACATACAATATTGCTATAAATGAACAGCACGTATAATGAACAATGCAAACATGCTTGACATGCATTTAGTCTAACTATCACTGCATCAGTATTTCATACAAGTCCAGTCTATTTATATTTATATTCAGATTCGATCTGAATATACTAATAATCTGGTGTAGGAAGCAACTCCACACATTGACTGCATGCAGTTCTGGTCACTTTTGTTTGCCGATGGTGTACACTGCCTTCAACGACATCTGACTATTAAAATAAAGATGCAAATTGTGTTGTAGTGGAAATAGCAATCAATCATGTTACATGACAATTAATAATACTGTATTTGCTCTAAAGCACATCTCCAATAAACGATTATTTAAACCAAAATTTGCATTAGTTCATTTATTTATTTAATCACTTAACATTCATTGGAATGAATGATAATGAATACAATTCACACAAAAAACACAAAAAGTGACATGCAAATACACATACACAGAAAAAACAATTAAAAATGAAAATAGCAGAAAATCAAAGAATTTTGAAGGTCATTAGTTGTATACTGAATCATTCATTAAACTATTACTTATTTTGTCAACAAAAAATTGAGGTTGATAAATTCTATACAAGGAAAAGCTGCCTGACTGAGATTTGCCATTTGGTCAGAAAATGAATGATCATAGCTCCTACATGTACATCTGATTTTAGTCATTGATTCTTGCTCAACCGTCTAATAGCCACTGTGGCAAGTGATTGGATGTGACCAGAAAGCAGGAATCTTATAAGGAAGTGTGGGGGTTTGAATCCTACAATCTGCAGTAGTTTTTCATCATGCAGGAAAATTAAACCGTTTTCTTCTCACAGCAGTTAATTTGCCCAGGAGAAAGTTTCATATGCTCCACTGAGTTCTTATCATTGTCAAATAAATTAATATTATTTTTTTAATCATATGCATACAGTGTGTGTATTATCCTTTAATACAGAACCCATAAATAATGCAGATCACATACTGTCGAACAACATAATGTTTTCATTGTACATGTTAACAGGAGGTTCTTGGAGCTTCAGGGTTTATATATGAACCAATAACTAATGAATTGTTTGTTTTATTATATGTAAATACATAGTGAATATAAGTAAAATGTACTGTGTTGGAGATAAAAATTCAATGAGGCCATTGTTCAGAACAAGTTACAGCAAGTCTCAGAAGTATTGGGGCAGCCAATTTGCAAACTCGCTAGCGAATTGGCTAACTACTTGGGTTTTGACTAAACGGTTGGTTTTCGAATATTAAATTAAATCTTCATCACCAGGTGCATTTATTTAATTTAGTTTAATTTAATTTAATTTAATTGCGTAACCACAGGGAGTCCAGGAACGATAATCAACTGTAGTATGGAGTCTCTATGAGGGGGGGGGGGCAATCGGCTGGTATCTAGTGTAAGAAATAGACAAGAGATGAAGGCTCCAGCCAGCTCACATTTTTTACGAACCAGTTGAGCAAGGCTAACCGAGTCGTGACCTCGATGTGGTTTTTAACCAGTCTTGTGATTGGTTGTTGACAAAATGCTGAACAGGCCATGCCTCCAACTGTGCCATGCGTTCGAGCAAACCGTTAGGAATTCCTAAATGGAGTCAATTTGTGTAATTTTCTTGATTTATTCTGCGTAAAATGTAGGTAAAGCTTTGGCGAAATTTGAAGGAGCAACTAATATTCTTCAACCTGGTATTTTTTTTAGATTTTATATTTCATTCTTTTCTTCTGTTTTTTTTGAGTTTAAAAAATGTGAGCTGGCTGGAGCCTTCATCTCTTGTCTATTTCTTGCACTAGATACCAGCCGATACCCCCCCCCCCACCCCCGCTCATAGAGACTGCGTAGTACAGTTGATTATAGTTCCTGGGCTCCCTGTGGTGTAACCGTGCAATGCTATAAAGACCTACTTCATGACGCCAACCTTTGAGTGCTACAGGAAACAAATTCTGATCTCGAAATTCTTCAAGTACTTTGTTCACTTTTTCAGTTCGTTCTTCATAAGTTTTAAGTTGTGATGCAAGACAGATTTTCTCTACTTGATTGTTGCTATTGGTTACCATATGAAAAACATCAGGATATTTTTTCAATTGTTCTATGACATCAGGTAGCAAAATTCCCACTTGCTTTCCATCTATCACAAATGCTTTACAGACTGCTTTTGGTGACCCTGAGCAGAAAACGAAAATCCTGTGTGAATGAAACGATAATCTGTATAGCAGATTTGTAATTGAAGGATGTCTGTTTTATAGTTACTGATGATGTTTACAGAGAAACTCCCAGATCATTTTAAAAAAGAAAAGGCCAGAAGCAACCCCTTATATCTTGAACTCATGATAATAACAAATATTAGTTGTCTGTATCAACTTTTCAACTTGATTCCATGTAAAATTTAAAAAAATACAATAATTATAACAATTTATAGACCGCCAAGAGCACAAGAGAACAAATTCATTATTGCAAGAATCCCTCTACTTTATCTTACCTGGCAAATCGTATGAATTACACCATTGTACAACTTTTAACATCCGTTCAGACCAAGAATCCGATGAAATATTTTTATTCTCTGACTCCATTCTTTTTAGTCTGCTACGAAAAAGAAATACTTCCGGGTTATGTCTTTACTATGGCCTCATGGTGGTGCTGCCATCTAGCTGAGAATGTCACTCCTGGCCACAGTCACTTGGGGGCTGAAAATCAATAAATACTAATTTTCAAAAAAAATGATCCGCTATACGTATATAAATAAACAAGTTGTGAAACACGGCACCTAGTAAATCGACACCCTGTCGGTTTCAAATGTCGATTTCTTACCTTAAAATGCGAAACAAAAATTTTAGGGGGGGGTCAGGTGTTACGTTAATAACCATTGTTCATAATCGCTAACTTGGTTTTATTCAAAACTGCACAAATCCCGCGTTTTCTGATGATATCCGACGATTTCATGAACGAAAATGGCCAGCAGCCAGAATCAAGGGGGATTCGCACAGAGTTCTGGGTAAATGAAGGAAATACTCGCTGTTACGGCACGCCTGATTGGCTGAAAATGAGTATGCGCACTTGATTTAACCAGATCTCTGTGCGAATCCCCCTTGATTCTGGCTGCTGGCCATTTTCGATCATGAAATTGTCGGATATCACCAGAAAACGCGCGATTTGTGCAGTTTTGAATAAAACCTAGTTAGCGATTATGAACAATGGTTATTAACATAACACCTGACCCCCTCTGCACTTTTTGTTTCGCATTTTAAGGTAAGAAATCAACATTTGAAACCGACAGGGTGTCGATTTACTAGGTGCCATGTTTCACAACTTGTTTATTTATATACGTATAGCGGATGATTTTTTTTTTGAAAATTAGTATTTATTGATTTTCAGCCCCCAAGTGACTGTGCTCCTGGCCCACAACACTGTCACTTGAGAACACACAAGAAATACAAGTTGTGAGTATAGACTGTGGCGGTGAACCAGTCAGGCAATCAGAAAAGCAAATTATGCGATGCTTTATGCACTCCGGAAGAGGTCAGAGAGGTGTAACTGTTTCATTGGGATTTCATGGTCTCTCTATTAGGGCTCATACCACTAATTGAATTTCCATAGACGACAATGTTAACATATGACGAGATTGCTATATGAAAATGACGAAGAAAGTTGAAAATATGGCTCAAAAATGGGAAATCAACATGCCAGTAATCAACCATATGAAAAAAACTAACATGTTGGCCAGCTCAAACTCTTGCAAATCTCAGGTAAACAAGACACACCTACTGTATTTGGATTGCACCAAGAGAAATCACTGGAAAAACACCAAGATTAGAACATCCATTAACACACAGAATAAACCCACAGGTACACAGCCGCTAAGTAGTAAACAAAAGACCACATGTTGGTCTCACCTCTGACCCAGGTGATTACGCCCTCAAACAGGGAGCACCTGAGAAAAATAATATTTAAAAAATTTCATTGGTTCTTGCTGGGCATTTACGAGCAGCCATTGGTTAATTAGTGGCATGAGACCTTATTCACATAGGAATGTCTTATCCTCGGGGGCGGAGCTACGTCACAGACGTTCCACGTTGCTAAGACGCGCACCACTGTACCATGCATTTCTATGGGCTCTGTGCGCTCTGCTATGAAACGCCGGTCGAGCCGGTGAAAATTCGAGAAAACAAAACAAACTCAACTTTAAAGTAATCGCGAACAACCAAATTTATATATGTTTTTAATACACACGTAGGGCTAATTTTGTTGCACTGTTCAGAGGAGTCTCAACAATCATCTCAAAGTACCGTTTTATGCGAGTTTTGGGTCTTTGTTTTCACCGCCGCGGGTTGCCAGGCGGTGAAAATGCCCGGATGTCCGCCCCCGAGGATAACTGACCCAGTGTGTGAAATAATGCTTACTTACTAGTGTTGCACTCTGAATGTATCTTACAATGTGAATTAGTTCCCCAGTCCAATCAATATACTCTGGCCATGTTTTCGGACGGGCGCAGTTGCGGACACTGACCCAAGCATATCCAATATGACCGCTCAATACGCCAATCTCTCCAACATTCATGAATATCTCCATCGACGCTGTCACCCATGACTGCATGCCCACGAGGCTTTGATTTGGTTGTTTGTACTCACCAGAGATGAGAATTTTCTTCTGTTCGTTTTTATTTTTGCCAAAATAATTTCACAGGAAAATTGTTGACATCATGATACAAGATTATTTGATATATACTAGTAGTCTGTTTCATTAATTGTAAGTTACGGGAGCGACTTTTTAAAAAAGTTTAATGAAAATGGTGAACGGTGTTGGATATGTCTATTACTCTGGACAAAACACTGATGGAGTTGGTGTTCTGAACTATTAGTGTAATAGTAGCTTCTTGGTGAAAGTATATTATTTATTTCAAAAACTGTTTACATCGAACCACAACCACAATTACAATTCACAATGTGTAATGCTAATTATAACCACGTGACGTCACGTCAGACCATAGCCCTGCGTACAGTGATGTGTGTACGGGGACGCGTTCGGTTGATAGATGTCCCCACCACAGCCCAGCGAACCTTCATAGACAAAGTCCGGGACTTTGAAAAAAATATCTTTTTTAATGAAATAACATGCCCAGGTACCAAAAATGATGATCGATTACCAGATACATGTATATACAGAACTATCAGTTCGGAATCCAATTGTGGATGGAATCGGCTACTTTGCCCTAAAAACAAACACATTCTCTTGCGTGAATGAAATTAAAAATGGCGGCGTTTGGTGGACTATTACTCCGGTACCAACGCGTTTACATTTTGTCCGTCTTTACACTAGTATTTTTAAAGACATTTCGGTTTCAGATAACTTTGTAATGGTTGTTACGGATAACTATCGTCATTTCAATCGATTTCGACTGGGAAACTACTTATTTTTAACTTGCGCATCAATTACGGTGCGCTCCCGGACTTTGTCTATGGAGGTACGCAGAGCTGTAGTGGGGACATCTATCAACCGAACGCGTCCCCGTACACACAGCACTGTACGCAGGGCTAGTCAGACCAATGCTATTCGATTCAACAATTCGACGTCCCTGACCGCTACGGTATATATTCGCTGGATCGAACCATTGACTCATCTCCACATCTTCTAAATACATAAATATTCGTTCCCATTGCATCTATCAAGAACATATTAGAAAATACCACAACAATGTGAGTGAAATACTATAAGAACCGTCACATGGTACACTTTATACGCACTTGCACGCTGACTACTGCGAATTAAGATAGAATGTTATTTAATAGTAAAAATGATGCCAAGATCTATATTGTTTTACATAGGAGAGTTTCATGTCACAATAATAATTAAAAAAAACTAAAATAAAAATATTGAGCCAATGTAAAAAATGATGTAAAACATGTTTTGTTTACTTTAGGGAATTTTCATTTTTTCCGATGGCGAAAATATCTCATTATTTTTGTAGATTACATATGGTAAAAATAGACCGGGAATAGGTTAAAAAAAATCAAGTACTGACAAATATTAAAACGATTCATTATAAGTAGATTTTTACACGAAGTATTGTCACTTCATAAACTTACGAATAACATTCTACAATATTATATGAAATTATTTCCTAATAAATACCGATGATTTATATACAAAGTGCCAGGTTTAAGCATATTTTAGCGCTGTAGCACAACTTTCTGATTATTAGAAAATAATAGAACCTGTGATGATGTCCATTTGCTGACAAATAAATGACAATATCGAAAACACATTTGAACCATGCCTTCTAGTGACATAGCAAGGACGCAGATAGTTAAAACTTACAACTGTTTGTCTGCATAGACGTTTATCACTTGGAAATACAGAAAATATCTCAAAATCAGTCGTTTTCAACTTTTAAAATATTAATCACGATAGTTTCTCACTGTGCTTCACGTAATCACATAATTTGTGCAATAACTCAGATCCAGTGCTTTATTTATTTTTACATCTACAGTCAATGAGAGTTGCATTATTTGCAGTGCATTTGTAAATACCAAGCACAATTTAAATAAATTTTGCATTATTTGTTTTCTGTTCCTGCTATAAAAATTCACCCTAAGATTGAGTATGTGATTACAGATTATAAGGGGGGGGCGTACCCCTTGAACACAGAGGCAAATGGCCTCTCGTTCAGCACGCCATTAAGTCAGAGAAGAATGTGGATGTTGTATTAACCTTGGACTGATAACGCCAAACACGTGTTTGGAAAAGGCAGTTGACTTATCCTGCCGTTCTTCAATTACGAACACAGTGTACAGACCTGAAGATGGAACAAATGGAGGAATTTCCACAGGATCCCGACGTCAAAGGAGAAAATGACGCTGTTGCCATGAAAAAAGAGTTCAGACTATTCAGTAGTATATGTATAATCGTGGGCTCAATTGTTGGTTCTGGAATCTTTATATCACCTAAGGGTGTGTTATATTACAGCGGCTCGGTAGGCACAGCGTTGATTGTTTGGGCGGCGTGCGGCATCATCGCGTTACTCGGTGGACTTTGCTACGCAGAGCTCGGGTCGTCGATTCCTAAATCCGGTGCTGAGTATACCTATATGAACGAGGCCTTTGGTCCGTTTGTGGCTTATCTTCAATTATGGGTCAGTGTTATCATTGTATCACCAGCAACAATAGCGATCGTTTCACAGACCTTCGCCGTCTACGTCATCGTACCATTTTATCCAGATTGTGTGCCACCGAGCTGGGTCGTGATTTTGGTATCAGAGGCTTGTATTAGTAAGTTATATACTCTTTGGAGAATCTGTCTTAATGGTTGATCCTCGTCAATAGAATTTTGTCTCTTCCAATTATGATTTGGTAATTTATAGGTAAAAGATTTTTTTTTTTAAATGTGAGAGAAAATGGCAGATTTGTATATATTTCCGGCCTCACTCATAGCTTAAAAATCCCAAATGGATACCCTTATTTTTTTTAGTGTACTTGGATTTTGGAAATAGTTATTCATTTAATATTATAATCACGCAATTTACTCTCTATCACAGACCCTTTTATATTCAGTTATTTATAGTTTTCGTAACAAATAATGAACATTGCATGAAGGAGTTTTTTAATCTAATTAATTAAGTTCCCATCTTATGCAGCTGATTAGATGTGTTGACTGAAATTCAAATCTTTTGTGAAACTTTAGAAACAATCCCGAAGGAAGTATATAAAAATATTAAAAACAAAATTTATAAACATATTTGCCAATTTACATATATTTTCTATTTAATAGTTTGTGTCTACACGTATAACTGTGTGACTGTGCGCGGTGCAGCATGGGTACAGAATATATGCACGGTGTTTAAAGTCTTGGGATTAGGAATTATCATATTGGTTGGTGTAGTACGGCTCTGTCAAGGTAAGAAAACAACATGTTTTGTCTTGTAATTATATGTACCCAACCTGGTCAATTTGTGGCTACCGATTCCGAAAATACATGTTATAAAAATGTTTTTAGTTTAAAGCCTCGTTTTCGTCAAATTATTGTTACAGTAATACCAGACCAACCTTTTTCGGTCAGTTTGAGAGGGGCGCTGATTCGAAAATGTATGTTATTCAGGGATGCACTTAGCCTAGATTTGAACTTAAAACCTCCCCAAACTTTATCCAAAAAAACAGTAAGGGCTGAGGTTTCATGCGGAGGTAAAATTTCTAAACAAATATTTTCTGGTCAGTTTCAAGAAGACGATTTCAAAATTCTTGATAAACATGTGTCTAAGGTGTATTTATTCATCAAAATGAAAATAGTTCTGAATCTTTAGTTTTCCGAAGAATATGAATACAAAGTGTCGTATAATTCAACGTATTGCTTATACGTTTCATGACGCTTTCTGTTGACACTCGTTAATTACGTCGACGACATTACTAATCATGATGGGATGAGAAGGTAATGTCGTCTGTAATCCAGGATCCATTTTTGACAGAAATGAAAATGCCGATTTAGACGATGAGAGTGTCGAGAAGCCAACTACTGGTGACAACTACATAAGCATTTCAGTGAATTGATTAATTTTGCCGAAATATAACAAATATATCCTAAAAACGATTTAAATGTTATCTTCCGATCATTGTTTTAAGTTATTCATAAATGAAAATAGCCAGAATTCCTTCAATTCTTATTATATTGTACTTATGTAAAGTATTATCATGTTATAAGGATGATGACGTAGACAAAATTGGGAATGGCTACGCTATTTTTCGAGACAATGTTGTATATGAATATAGTAATGACAGCATTATTCACATAATAACAAGTGTATCATAGTCAGAATGGTAACATTAATGTTTTGTGATTAGAGTCAGTATGCAATGTATCGACTTAAGTACGATGTAATCTATGACACCATGTTTATGACATCATAAACTAGTTTAGTTTGAATGACTCTGATACAAATTTGGCAAACTATGACTGTAAATAACCGAGGTATAAGCTTTTAGAATTTGCTCATAAAAACATTTTATGATACATTTGGCAAATAATCCCCACCGGGTTGACTTGACTACGATGAATTGCAGAACAAGGCAGGCTTTTAAATTCATAAACTCCAAGACTGAAGTGCTTGTATTTCTAATAAATTTTACCTACTCACAAGCTTTGATGCCGACATTAACTAAAAACTGTTTGCAATGTTAGCAAATAAAATTAACAATTTTTGATATCATTTTTTTTACCTGAAAAGCTTCGTCTGGAAAATCTCTCTCCTGCGTGACATCTTGTCTCTTACTGGTTCTGGTACTGGTTTACGCTAATTTGTCGCAACAAGGCTTTTGGTTGAAAAATAGGCCACGCAAACCCTTGTTTTGCATGTTATCCCTAAATAGACCAGAAAACGTTGGTCTGGCATATTTCTTCTCTAGATGACCCCTTCATCACTTGAGAAGTAATTGAGCAAAATAAGGCTTTAGACTGAAATCGTGACCAAACGCAGTCGTAAACACTGTGTAACATACATGTTTGTACCAAATCACAAGTAGGTCCTACAATTTTCTTCATCGCGTCGCTTCCTAGCCGCCCATGTTTTAACATCCAAATAGGGGGCATTCGTATAGACACAAATGGAACATAAGAGAGGGTATGGGATACGCGTAAAAAGCAAAAACACGATAATATTTCAGTAAATTCTCTGTCTTCCGATCTCGGACATTCATATCAGAATCGCCAGATTTCTTTGCATATCTCGGACACAATTTCCAACGACAAATCTAGTATTATATTGCTGCGCCCTCATATGACAATATCCTACATTTGTTTGTTTGTATCAGGTGAAACTCAATATTTGAACTTTGATGGACCTGGCACAAATGTATTCAGATTATCACTGGCTTTTTTCAATGGTCTTTACTCATATATGGGATGGTGAGTATTATATATTTAATATATGTTCGTTGACACTATTCAAACTTTCTTATTGAAGATTATATTTTACCGCCTACATTTTGTATAATATGTGTAAATTATAAAATTATATTTATTTTCGAATAAAATGTCCATGTTTAGATTTTTTCGCTTAAAGAAATTAAAGTTTCACTTAATAGAATAAGAAGTGAGTACTGCCTATCAAAATCAATACTTGGTGAATTTGTTCAGTAATAATCATTATCAGTATCGATTTCCAAATTGTTTAATAAAATACTGATCTTTGTCGCTGAAAGCGCGATTTGTTTTCATTTCAGAAACCTTATCCTACAATCTGAGACACAATATAGCCAATATGCATAAGAAGAATGTCCGACAATGACAGACAAATTGTTTGAGACAATGTTGACTTATACTATGTTGAATTTTCTTAATTATTGGAGGTCAGAAAGGTCAATAAATGCTAATTTACATAATCAATCTGTTTATGCCATTTATTGCATATTGTGTTTCCAAACGACAATAGATACAGTGGTTCAATATTCTGTAAAACTCGTATGCACAGACTGCTCTATTACACACTGTGATACCAATGCAAAAATTAAGTCATCTCACAAAAGGGTCCTTACGTACTTTTTCGTTAACTTTGCATGGCTATCCACTACCTGCGTTTATCTTCGGAATCATTTGTGTGGCAATTCTCTGCATTCAGGTTTCCAATATGTTGAACTTTGAAGCAATATATTGAGGAGGTGTCAAACACACCCATCACAAATATTAAAATTCATTCTTATGTCGGGACTAAAACTACAGTTATATAGGTATGTTTCAATCTTGTCTGTTACAGGTCGATATTAAATGCTGTAACGGAAGAGATGAATAACCCCAAAAGGTAAGTGAGGGATTTACTACGTCGTGGTAATCTGCATAATTACACCACTACCCTGTACCTATATATTGAAACATTTATTTTTTTAAATCACATTTTTCTCGAATCAGGTAGGAATCAGGACGGAAGCACTGATGCGCGCGCTCTGAAAGACTAACTAACTGAGGCTAACTGACTAAATAAATGAACGAACGAATGAATTTTAATTCCTACATTTTCTCTTTTTTAAAGAGATTTTCCGATAGCAGCATCTTTTTCTATGATAACCATTACTATTATTTACGTGATGGCAAATATATCCTACTTTACCGTAATGTCACCGATGGAGGTACTTCAGTCACCGGCAGTAGCTGTAGTGAGTATCGTCAGTAAACGTCATGTAACTGATGGAGGCACACGGACTTGTCACTATATGTACATGGTCGTATAGCTAACACGTAGTACGAGAATTCTAGCACTACGTGCTCGCTATAATAATAACGAATTCCTATTGAGGTGATTCAGTCACCTGTTGTAGTTATAACGAGTACCGTACTAAGTAACGGCTCAGCTAACCTGGGATAGCCGGCAAAATCGTTATGAGGCTGTACGAAAAATAATGACCCCTGTCATTATCTAGTCCATGAGAAGGAGGAAACAAATTATCAAGAATAAAATATATATTATTAAATGAAAAGTAGTACTTTCTGAATTTCGACAGAAATGGTGTGTATATATGTATGTTCCGCTGATAGTTTAGTATTGGGATTCTTGCGGTTTAATTACCTAAAATTACCACAATTCAATCAATTTTCAGATATCTCAAAAAACACACCGGATATATAATTCGTGGCGTATTTATATACACGTATAGTTTGGGAGTATGTCACTGCATGTTGATATGACATATTTTTAAATCTCTTAGACTTTTGGCGATCAAGTACTGGGCAACTTTGCATGGCTTATGCCTGTGACGGTGGCTTTATCAACGTTTGGTACAACTAATGGAAGCGTGCTCGGAGTTTCGAGGTACTGTTAATCTTGTTTGTCTTAATGGAATATCATCGATTACTTTAATATATTTTTATTTCAAGCAAATCATCTGTAACTTCTCTTACAAAACAAACACGTTTTACTCAGTATTCAATTAATACGTTTATACGTTAATAGGTTAGTATTCGTAGCAGCGAGAGATGGGATGCTACCGGATCTACTTTCTATGGTGAACATCAGATATAACACTCCAATGCCTGCCATTATTTCAGGGGTGAGTTAGCGACATTTTCCAGATCTTTGCCAAAATATTTCACATTATTTATTTATTCTAATAAATTTTGTGAACATTTATTTAAGTTTCTCCCGTTTTGTAATGGATATACGGAACGCCACCTTTACAAACTTACACCTTTATAAACTCACACAGCTAATAAATGTAATGTATATAGCAATTTTTACACAACATTATACCCCAAATGATCATACATTTCCAAAGATATCATACAATATATAGAAATATAGAACTTTTTAAAGAATATAGAAACAATTTACCGGAACAAGTGTAAGTGTTTAAAGTTCTGGTCACGGTCAGTTAAAACAGCACTATAGACATGCACATTTAATATTAATATATTTTTCTACTACTACGCTTCAGATGATACTGTCAGTAATATATGGTTTGTACCCGGATGTAGGTGTTCTCATTAATTACACGGGCTTCTCATATTGGTTATTTGTTGGTATTGTTGTAACCGGTCTCCTCTGGTTACGTTACAAACAACCAAATAGGGAACGTCCTTTCAAGGTCAGTGTCGTAGCATGATATTTGATAGATATTTGACTTTCCCTTAACAACACACATTGATCCACGCTTTTCATACTTGCGGTTTTCTATACCCATACTAATGAACAAATACGAAATTTCCTTTTTTGACTAAGTTTAAAAGGTAATTCGTGTATTTGAAATTTGCCAAATAGCGAAATTTATTAAAGTAAATAATTATTTTTTCAGTTCTAAGAATAATATTTTATTCAATTCTTTTTTACAGGTTCCTATTGGGATAGCAATTTTCTTTGCATTGTTTTGTTACTTTTTAGTGTTTTTATCCATATTTATTGCCACAATGGAAGCAGTCATTGGTACAGTCATCATATTGACTGGCATACCTGTTTATTTTTATGGTGTTGTATGGAAATCTAAGCCAAGGTGGTTAAAAAATATACTTGGTGAGTTTACATATTCCTTATTACGACTGTCGCATAACTCCGGTGATATAGTATCAATCAATCAATCAATCAATCAATCAATCAATCAATCAATCAATCAATCAATCAATCAATCAATCGATCAATCAATCAATCGATCAATCAATCGATCAATCAATCAATCACACGCACGTCATATATAAGACAGAATATATGAATTAAGGAATATAAAAATACTCGATATATGGCTATGCAAACAATGTAATCTGAGAATCACCATCAACATTTTTCTATTTATTTATCTTTTTTCTCTTTTAGATACCGGACTACGGTGTGGTCAGAAGATGATGCTCGTCGTTCGTCAAGAGAAAAAAACGTACTGATTTAGTGCTTGTACTCGTTTTAGTATATTTTGTCAAGAGAACGATTTTTGGAGAGCATTTATAATTTATATATTTTATTCGTAAAGGGTCTTTGTTATTATCCAATCTCGAGTTAGTCGGAAGTTGGATGGTTACGTTGAGAAAAGGAGTAATCCAAAAACACACAAAGAAAATACGCTCATTATTCTAGTACATCCTCATGTGAGACAAACTGCCTCACTCGTTGCCCCCCCCCCCCCGGGTTAACGTGGCCAACTATACAAGTATCCTATGTGTATATTTATGGTTGTGTTAATCTACGTAATCTGTAAATAAAAATGTGTTCTTTTCTTCATTATCACGAGTCAGTTTGATTGTGTATTGTCTACTACCATACAGCCTAATATTAAAATACTCGTTGTTTACAAGCACGACAACGAGATCAAATAAAACTATGTTTTTTTATTTTTTGGAGATTATCACCTAAGTAGTTAGAGGCACAGCAGTCGGTTGGCATGGAAACAAAGTCAATGCTAAATGTTATACTACAGTTGGTAATATAACGCAATGTGGTAACACTATAAGATTGAATGATTTGATTTTATCTAAAGAAAAATAAAGTACAAAATATACAAACATACATGGACATATGAAATACAGTACATAAATGAACATGGTTATAATACATCGTTTTTATACATCGGGCCCTCTAAGTCTAAAAGCAAAAAAAATGCAAATATGTTCGTCGTTTGTCACTATAGCATATTTCTACAAAGTAAAACAACAATCATGGTCGCTATTTATAAATTATTTATGGCGTATGAGGTTTCACTGTAACATAAAAATTGAAAGAATATTTTTTATATTATATGAGCTAACAAAATTGTTGGCAATAACTAAATAACACTCCGTTCTATTAGGTGAATTGAAGGTATATGTCAAGTTGAGTTCCGCATTTTGTTTTATTGAAGAGCCCTATGACGCTCTTGCCATGGCGCCACAGAAACACAAGATCCATGCAATCTGTTTTCTTTGCTATTTTCTGTGCTGATGATTTGTTATTAAGTTATTTATTTTCAACTTCACAGAGATGTATTAATATTTTAAACGAGGAAGTGCATGAAAGCTACTCTAGAAACAAAAAATCCTGATTTTTCGTGAAAGATGTTTTTAGGGCCGGCAAGCATAATCAGTAAGATATTGCAAGAGAATAATTTGTGAGATTTCTTATAAAAAAATGGCGGTCTGAAGCATCTGACCGGGAAAATAAAGCACTAACTGTGGTATTTTTAACTATAATTATAAACTATAACTATTTAATTATAAAGTTAACGAAATTTAAAGTACATTTGATTGTATGATTTTAAAAAATAGTTATAACAGATGTCCATTCACGAATACTACAATAGAGGTAGTATTCGCTGTATTGATAATCACGTGTTGCTTACATTTATTACAACGCCCTAATTGGTCCCATGTATACGATAGACAAACTTCACCAATTCAATTTTCTTATACTATGATTGATTTTATTGAAAACTTTGTTTATTTGTTGATGATGCTTTGAAAAGCAGAATAATATTTTAAACGCAATTTGAACATATCATTTCACAGCGTGTCCCTCTGCTGTAATTTTACAATTGTAGGGATTTGTCTTATAAATAGTAATTGCTCAATACAATTTGATCTATATCATGATGGATATTATGATATCATCAAATCTGCACATTGACCCGTGTGCTGTTTATTGATCTTTATGATCAGTGATCAATTGCGTATCAGTGTATTTGTTGTGGCCTATTGACCAGATTTAGTTATCGTCATGGCGAACGAGTTGCATGCACGGCGTCTTGTTCGAAAGAACCCATCGGATATTGTCAGTGGCATAAACGATGAGCGTGAAGCATCTATATCTCGTACGAATGGAGCGCCGGTCGCATTGGAGAGGAATATCGGTCTGCCAACGGCTATTTCCATTATAATGGGTTGTATAATAGGATCTGGTATATTCATATCTCCCAAGGGTGTCTTACTGTATAGTGGCTCGGTTGGTACTGCCTTGATCGTATGGGGTGTATGTGGTATTGTTGCGTTTCTCGGTGCTTTGTGTTACGCGGAGTTGGGAACCACAATCAAGAAATCGGGAGGAGACTATACGTATCTCTATGAGGTATACGGTTCGTTTATGGCTTTCTTGATGATATGGGTTTATTTGGCAATTATTGGGCCTGGTAACATTTCAATAATTTCACAGACATTTGCAGTATATGCAATTGCACCGTTCTATCCTGACTGCGATCCACCCCAACTCGCTGTGGTACTTGTGTCTGAATCATGCATATGTAAGTATACACTTGGGTTGTTGAAATAAACGACTTTGATATGATCGAATTAATCGATTGTCTTGGGTATTTGTGTCGTGTGCAAAACATTCTATCACTATAATAAACTAATGCAGACGTGATGTTATCTGTACATTTGATATCTTGTCGTCAAATGATAAGATGCTAGTATATTTCACAAACAAGCTAGACTGACTATTCTGACAACGTTGACAATAACAAATAAAAAAACACACACACACACACACACAAACGATTTCCGTAAGCGCCATTAGAAAAAATAGTAACCTAGTACCAGGGACTATATCGGACATGAGGGTCGATCTGGTTTGATCATGATCATTTTGTAAACATGTCCCGTCGTATGACCATAAACTTGCTTTAACGCTGTTTAATTGTGAAACTTTTTGTGTATAAAAATTTAGTGAATGATAAATCAATGTCAATGTCATTATTCCTTACAGTTTTGATATATTTCTACAACTGTATCACAGTGCGTGGAACAGCATGGGTTCAGATTGTAACGACAATCGCTAAAGTATTCGGGTTACTCATTATAATTGTGGTTGGAATTGTACAGTTATTTCAAGGTAAGTGCTATCTATATAAATAATTGAGTTGAGTAAAGTTTGACATAAAAACTATATGGTATGGTATGGTGTCAACTTTATTATAGTATTACGCCATATTGTTTGCGTTACGCCATATTGTTTGCGTTACGTTACATGGCTTGTTATTTGAATTGCACTGCGGTATAAAGCTTGTATTACGTTACGTGATTCATGTTAAATCGTTATTGTTTGTATTACGCTATATGGTTGTAATACGTTATATGGATCGTATTACTGTATGTACAAAGCGTTGTTATTTCATTTCGTAATTTTGAAGAAGTTCGATCTTATTGAACTTTACATATCACCTTCTTGATGTTTCCATTTTTATGGATTAATGTCATTGGGAATTTGGATCACATGACAATTTTTCAAGAAACAAGAAATGTTATTGAAAATAGAAGTTTTTCTAATTTTTCATATACTGTGTCTTGGTGACATTAGGAGAACAGTTTATAATATATTCTGTATTCGCTCATACATTTCAAGAAAATAACATAATTATGTCTTATCATGTCCATTATACACAATTATCTCATGTATGATGCATTGTACATATTGGCACAACACAACACTGTGTGGATGTTCATCTATAGCTTTATATGGCATGTATTATTATTATATGAAATGTATTACTATAAAATGCAATCTATTATAATACATACACCACATGTCTTGCAATCGTCCCGCAACAATGGTTTTACGGTAATAACAAATATCGCCACTATTGCTTCAATTCCAGGGCAAACTGAATATTTAAATTTTGATGGACCCGGAACATCTATCACTCGTATTTCATTAGCTTTATATGCCGGTCTATTTTCGTACGGCGGCTGGTGAGTATACAGTATAACGTAATGTGTTTCTAAAAAACTAAATATATATGAATTGGACAGCGAGTCATGGGTAGAGTGACCCGACAATACACATGTATTGAACGAGTTCTACGAGACTTACTGAACTTCTTCAACAAATGTGATATTGTAGTTCGCTAATTTGTTATCCTGTTTATCTCATAGCATCTCATAGCAGCTTTAAAAACGCGGAACAATTGACTTATGGTCGCCACAATGAAAGCATGTCTCCGTCTCATAACAATATCACGGGGAAAATTCTTTTCTCTCTGGGTTCTCCACACGTGTCAGGGGGGAAACTCGTCTCGTCTCTATATCGCGTCCCCTGGAGGTATGGGATCGGGAAAGTCACTTTACGCCTTACAGTCAAATAAGACACACACAACGAAATACGTTTCAGCTCTCGTCTTAGTCGGTCAATCGAGCACTCTATCAGACACAGCGCCCTGGGGAAAAATCCCCAAGACTATCGCAAGGCTGACTCAAGACTCTTTTAGACTGCGTCAACACTCGCCCCAAGGCTCTCCAGGACTGCACTCTCGACTGCGTCTATCGTGCTGTGCTCCCCAAGACCAACTCAAACTTTCTTTATTCATTTTCAAAACTCTAACCAATTACAAAACAGAAAAAAGACTCTAGGGCGTAACTTTCAATCATAAAGCCAATCACACTATGTACTGAATACGTCATATCTTTTGATTAATCGTTCACTACATTAATAACTATGAATATAAACTGTCAGAATGAGTAGTCTGAATAGCGGCGGTTATCTGGTAATTAGTTCCAAACCACTGAGCCAAGTTCCGTCCAAAACTTCAAATAGGCCTAAACGATGACAGACATAACACAGCAATTCAGCTAATAATCAACTAATTAAGTCGATTAACAGATACGCAAAAACAAATTCATGACAACAAACTCATTATATTACGTGTTTCATTATAGTGAACTGTACACTTCACTATAACTAACTAATAGTATTTCCCTTAAGATGTCGTTAGAAAAAGGTTACAGTGTAAATACTATGGAAATGTTGTCCCTTTATCACACTGAACTGTTATGAGTTAGGTTATTATACACACACCGTTCCTTTGTGCTCTGAATGAAAACTGTAAGCATCAGTATGTACGAAACGAAGAAAAAACGGTCGTAGCGTCATAGCGGTGTCAACACGTCGCCTGGGATTCTACAAACTCGAGTGTACTTGTATTTCGGAATATTTCCACAAATAATAATCTCGCAGAAAGATCTCACAGGGAACGGAAAATCACGAATCGAATTATATGTACCTAGGACAGTGTTTAATTAAATGCAATTGTTGATGATGTTTGTTCATGTTTTTTTTTAACAGGACTGCACTGAATGCGATTACAGAGGAGCTGAACAAACCAAACAGGTCATTATGTTTTAGAGAATAAGATTACCCGTTGTCATTGACAATTTAAACTATTATACTTTTATATACAAATAAAATGATACTATAAAGGAGATATATTTCCACTCAAAGTTGCATCCACTTTGTTAAATAAAAACAAAGTTGAGCAGCGAAACTAGCTTGGTAATTGAGAGAAACATGGTCATGGTATCTAAACACTAAAGTAAAAATTTAGCATAAAGTGTAGGAAATCAAAAGGCGCTTATAGATGTTAGTGGGAGGTTTTGTACAGATAATACAAAGTGAGAACGCACGTTTGAAGTCATTTTAGCATACATCAACATACATGCAATGTTTATCCTGTACTTAAAAGGGATGCATCGTACTTGTAATCGTTTTTGAAACGTGTTTTAAATCATTCTAAATGCAGGGATTTTCCAGTGGCAGCTTCTGTGTCGATGTTGTTGATCACCGCTATATATGTAATGACTAACATCGCCTACTTCACCGCCATGTCACCCACGGAACTTCTGAGATCACCAGCAGTCGCTGTGGTAATCACATTTCTTCCAATCATTGAATGGAAATATTCTAAATGCTCAAATATTGTGTTGTTGTAATTAGAAATTCATTATAATTTGAATATTATATTACAGACATTTGGAGACAAGCTTCTTGGTGACTGGGCGTGGACAATGCCGGTAGTTGTTGCAATTTCCACATTTGGAACAACAAATGGAAGCATCCTCACATCATCCAGGTAACATAGATACGATCTTTTGACATTAAAAGTCATGCTTGAACAGTTACTTCCGCAAATCCTTATCATTCTCTTAGGCCGGCCTTAAATACTGATATATCATCACTACAATTGTTTCGAAATAAAAAAGTCAGTCAGAATGTACGTCTGTGTGTGTGTTATTTAGACATGTCTATTGTTATCGATATCTAAAACACAAAACATGCGACAAAAATAATTTTTACGGACAGTAATATTTTAGATAAAATAAACATTTTTTTTTATTTGACACAGAATTATATTTGCTTGTGCAAGGGATGGTTATCTTCCAGATTTACTAAGCATGGTACAAATGAAATACAACTCACCTATGCCATCATTGATCATAATGGTAAGCCGTCGTTAAGACAAAATGAAATTGTATATTCCAACAAATTTTGCCACGCTTTAGTCAGTTACGTCAATACGACCCACTATATAACATTCTCAAAATAGTTTCTCCATTTCTTGATGTGTGGATTTGTATGCATTGAGTTACAGTGGATATTGTCCGCCATATATGGCTTGTACCCGTACATTGGAAGCTTGATAAACTATACAGCGTTTGCTTACTGGTTATTTGTTGGTATCGTTATCACGGGTCAAATATATTTACGATTCCGGAAGCCGTATCTACAGCGTCCATTCAAGGTAACGCATGTCGCATATTGCCTTTACAGTGATCGATTTAATAAAACATTGATAATTGTTCATGTTTGTGCGCAAGGACAATATGACAGAAATATGACAAATCTGTAATTAATAAGAAGCACATATTACGTCACGTTCTTTATTCTTATAGGGAGATAAAATTACAACAAACCTACAAACATTATATCTAATGTCGCCCAACAAATAGATGTATATATATATATTTGTAATCATAGATTTGATAATATTTTTTTTATTCAGATTCCAATTATCATTCCTATATTTTTTGCGATGTTCGCATATTTTCTGGTTTTTGTTTCAATATTTTCCGCAACAATGGAGGCTGTAATCGGACTTATCATTATATTAACTGGTGTACCAGTATATTTTTATTCAGTGTGGACTAATAAACCACGATGGTTATCAAGGATGTTCAGTAAGTGTTCAGTTATTTGTATAAATATTTTGTGTGATTCAGAATTCCTACACTGGCATTCCCACACAAGGTTATATCGTGTATTATAATATAGTATAATTTTGATAAATATATTTCGACTACGTTATTACAATTTTATCATGTGTGTTAATGTATGTCAATGTCAATGTCACAAATCACAGTTATCCTGTTATCATTGTTTTCTAACAGGTAGAAGCAAATATTCACTTCAAAAATTGATGCTTGTCATGAAACAAGAAATTGAAACATACTGACGTGACCTTAGACGTGGACTATACGAGTACAAACAGACGACTCCCTGTATACGATATGAGTCACATTCGTACTAGACAACGGTGACAAGAGGCACCGAGAAGAAATAATCCATATTTACATGAGTCTTTTGACGTTCAGCTTTCTTATTTAGCACATTATACTGGTATCAATTACACCAACTCTTTTAGTAATACTTAAATATCAAACACAATACTTGGAGACATGACTACCATAGTATTACTCTGTGTACTCAATTTAAGAATGCACACCAGAGAACATTTATAAAATAATCCCTATTTACATGAGTCTTCTGACGTTTAGTTTTCATATTTAGCACACTATACTTGTATTACTTACACCAACTCTTTCAGTGATACTTAAAGACGTGAAATATTTCTAAAACAACAAACACAATACTTAGAGACATGACGACCATAGTATTACTCTGTGTATTCAATCTAAGATCAAAACGACAATGAAACCCCGTTCATATATATAGATAATGGTTTCAAATCAAGAATGCACACCATAGAACATTTATAAAAGAACTAATCTAAATGAGACCATCTTACATCCTAGCCAAGCGTAATCATAGTATAAGAAAAAAATATTTCTATTTTCTGACACACAACTGTACTGTACACAAAATGACGAGTGGTTAACCCACTTCCATCGACCATTCAACATAAACCTAAACATAACTATAAGACACACATAATACAAAGTAAATACTTTTACTCACAATTCTTAAGTATTTTGATAAAAATGTTGGGTGTAATTGAAGACTGAATTTTAGTTTTCTTTGACTAATAAAACATTTTGTTTCACATTTCGGAATAACTCGCTGTTGTATGTGACTTTTTCTGCTACATATCCACAAAAATCTAACATTGCCCGTAGGTATAATTGTTCGTGTTCTTTGGTGGAATAAACATTTTGGGCGTTGTGCACTGATCGAAGTTTTAGTAGTTTTAGTTTAGAATGAATTGTTTGGTCATATGGAACTATGTATTATAACCATGTTCATTTATGTCCTGTATTTCATATGTCCATGTGTGTTTGTATATTTTGTACTTTGTTTTGCTTTAAATAAAAATAAAATCAAAACAGTCAATTAATCATGTTATAGTGTTGTAAGTAGTACAACATTTAGCATTTAGAATGCCAACCAACTGCGGTGTCACTAATCACTTGGATAGGTGATACTCAAACAATAAATAAATGTGGTTTTATTTAATCTCGTTGTCCCGCTTGTATACAGCGATTATTTTAATATTACGCTGTATGATGATAGACAACATACAACCAAACTAAACGACCATAATGATGAAGAAAAGAACACACATTTTTTAGACTACAAGATTACGCAGATTAACACAATCATACATATACAAAGAATGCTTGCATAGTGCGTAACATTAACAAAGATTCTTGATTAAAGTCTCAATCAGTACGTTTTTTTCTCTTGACGAACGACAAGCATTATCTTCTGGCCACACCGTAGTCCGGTATCTAAAAGAGAAAAAACGATAAATAAATAGAAATGTACCGTGTACTCACATTTTGTATTGATCATTTATTTCTGTGTATTTTTATAATCTTGAATTCATATATCATGTCCTATATATGACGTGCGTTTGATTGATTTATTGATTGATAGTATTTTACCGGAGTTATGAGACAGTCGTGATAAGAAATATCTATACTCACCAAGTATATTTTTTAACCACCTTGGCTTAGATTTCCACACAACACCATAAAAATAAACAGGTATGCCAGTTAAAAAGATAACCGTACCAATGACTGCTTCCATTGTGGCAATAAATATGGATAAAAACACTAAGAAGTAACAAAACAATGCAAAGAAAATTGCTATTCCAATAGGAACCTGAAAAAAAAATGAATAACAAATTATTCCTAGAACTGAACACAATATTTTTTTATTTCATTGAATTTCGCCTTTTTGCAAATTTCTGCATCTCCAGGGGATCTCGTTTAAGTACACGAATTACCTTTTGAAATTGTGCATCTATTTGATAACGTGGATATCGCAAATCGTATTTGTCCATGGATGGACTATTAGTTAGCTTATCTCAGACTGCTACGTACAATAATCAACTCAGAGTTACCATGCACAATGTTTTAAGGTTTAAGTGACCAATAGTAGATTGCCAGTATCTAGATAGAACCGTGTACCGAAAAACTACTGTACCACCACAAGTCGCGAGCCACTTGAGAACCGTTATGGTTGGGAAAATCAAATGTCTATCAAATATCACGACACTAACCTTAAAAGGACGTTCCCTATTTGGTTGTTTGTAACGTAACCAAAGAAGACCGGTTACAACAATACCAACAAATAACCAATATGCAAAGCCCGTGTAATTAACGAGAACACCTACATCCGGGTACAAACCATATATTATTGACAGTATCATCTGAAGCGTAGTAGTAGAAAAATATATTAATATTAAATGTGCATGTCTATAGTGCTGTTTTAACTGACCGTGACCAGAACTTTAAACACTAAAACTTGTTCCGGTTAACGTTGATGTAACGTTTAACCATGGACATGTCAGTACGTAACATATTTTCTGTAAAATTTAATTGATAATTTGAGAATTTAAGCTATGGTATACATGACATATAGCTGCAATAGTTGTGATTTAAAAAAAATGTAATGACATAAATATGACCAAATCTTGCCGAAATATTGTTTTTGACACAATTGTACGTCGAAGTGAACCTACACAAAAGTCACATAAAATGCAACGTCAGCTGATCGTCGAGTGGTCCCCATTTGGTTGAAAAATAGCCACGTGACGAGAACCGCAGAACCATGTGATGACACACACTATTATGGTAAATTACGCATAAAATCTTCAGTAAGGGGCCGTCAGAGATGGAGACGTATTTGACATTACGCCCAGGGCCTGGTAAAATTACCCTCTTGTAGCGTAACCCCTGAAGTTTGCTCGACAAAATTAGATTTCGAATGATGGCGTCCTCAGTTAGACGCAACCCTGTAGTCATCTTTTTCCACTTGCAAGTTATTTAATGTACAACGTCATTATATAGCGTATAGGATATGCTTTTTCGGCGATGGCCCTTACAAATTGACACTATAATTATTTAGGAAATGTTTGTATAAACAATTTAAAAAAACGGATACATATAATATACATGCCGCTCTAATAGAGTAAAGATGTAAAAGTGGTATTCAGTAAACCCATTACAAAACGCGAAAAATATACATAAATGTTCACAAAACGGAAGTTACTGATTCGTACCAATTACCGTCAGAGGGCGCCTTATACCAAACACAGATATGACATTATTACGATAGTTATTGATAACGTTTCATAACTTGCTTTCTGACATGATTCCTATCGTGTGAAGCGCTGTTAAAACTTACTAATATTAAAAATAAATTAATAAATAATGTGAAATATTTTGATAAAGATCAGAAACATGTCGATAACGATAGATATGTAGGACACACTCACCCCTGAAATAATGGCAGGCATAGGAGTGTTATATCTGATGTTCACCATAGAAAGTAGATCCGGTAGCATTCCATCTCTCGCTGCTACGAATACTAACCTATCAACGTATTAATTGAATACTGAGTAAAACGTGTTTGTTTTGTAAGAGAAATTAAAGATGATTTGCTTAGAGGACGAATACATTATAGTAATTGATAAGATTCCATTGCGACAATTCAAATGCTTAAAGGGTGGCAGTCATCGTGTCGCGTCCTGTTCGATATGGGACTCATAGCGACGTATACAACGCTTGTAAAATACATTGTTTATTTACATGAAATTCAAACACACGCTGCGCGACGACCACCGCGCTTTAACAGTACCTTGAAAATCCGAGCACGCTTCCATTATTCGAACCAAACGTTGATAAAGCCACCGTCACAGGCATAAGCCATGCAAAGTTGCCCAGTACTTGATCGCCAAAAGTCTAAGAGATTGAACAATATGTTATATCAACATGCAGTTACATATTCCCAAACTATACGTCTAAATACAATCATAAGAATGACCAAAACAGTCAACAAAACGACACTCCACTCTAATGACACTCCACATATACAGTTAATCGAACAGTTCAGTTTTTACAATCAGGGTTGGTCAGCAAAAACCGAGGCAGTCACTTTAATTTTAACAATACAAAACGGGATTCACGAATTCTTAAATGTATCACCATGAACTGGTAGCTGACTGAATAAAAATAATGATTTGTGATTTCCCATAGCGTTTAAATTACGTTAAAAAAGTATACGATGTAGAAACAGTGCTTATACATATACGTAGGTGTTCATAAGGAAAATGATATTTTTTTTCTGTCAAAATTGAGAAAGCACTACTTTTCATTCAATAATATATATTCTATTTTTGGTATTCCCCTTCTCCTAGAGTAGATCATCAATTTATTGAACAAATGACCGGGTAATTATTTTTCATTACAACTTTATAACAAATTAACCGGCCACCCCTGGTCAACTTAGCCGTTGCTTACGCTAAACTCGGTGACTTTATTACCTCAATAGGCGCTCGTTTTTATATACAGGGTCCGAATAATTCTCGTACTATGTGTTAGTTATAGAACCATGTACATATAGTGACAAGCCCATGTGCCTTCATCATTTGCATGACGTTTAATAACGATACTCACTACAGCTACTGCCGGTGACTGAAGTACCTCCATTGGTGACATTACGGTAAAGTAGGATATATTTGCCATCACGTAAATAATAGTAATGGTTATCATAGAAAAAGATACTGCTATCGGAAAATCTCTTTAAAAGAAGAGAAAATGTAGGAATTAAAATTCATTATTTAATTTATTCAGTCATTCAATCAAGCAGCTAGTGATTTAATGTGCGCGCATCAGTGCTTTAAAAACATGTTATAATATATAGGTACGGGGTCGTGGTGGAATTATGCATAATACCATGATGTAGTAAATCTCTTACCTACCTTTTGGGGTTATTCATCTCTTCCGTTACAGCATTTAATATCGACCTGTAACAGAACAAATAGTATAAGCCAGCATTGCCTCAATAAATTTGTTTGAAATTGTCGGACATTCTCCTCATACATATTTAGCATAATGTGTCTCATATGATAGGATAAAGCTTCTAGAATAGAAGAATTCGCGCTTTCAGTGACAAAATCAAGATTTTTTTTTAATATTTTGAAATTTGCTACTTTGAGTGGTTATTACTGAAATCTAGTATTGATTTTGATAGGCAGTGCCCACTTTTATTCGAAAATAAATACAATTTTATAACTTATACATATACAAATTATACAGAATGTAGGCGGTAACATATAATCTTCAATGAGAAACATAAGTTTAACTATAAGTGTCAACGAACATGAATATCATCTTTAGATATACAATACTCACCATCCCATATATGAGTAAAGACCATTGAAAAAAGCCAGTGATAATCTGAATACATTTGTACCAGGTCCTTCAAAGTTCAAATATTGAGTTTCACCTAATACAAACAAACAAATATATGGTATCGTCATATGAGGGCGCAGCAATATATAGTTATACTAGATTTGTCGTTGGAAACTGTGCCTGACACAAGATTCTGGTATGACAGTCCGAGATCTGAAGACAACGAATTCACTGAAATTTACTGTGTTACGTATGTGTCTATGTGTATACCCATTATTTAAATGTAAATGTTGAAACATTAGCGTCGATAGAGCGACACTATGGAGAACATTTCCTGGCCAATTTGGAGGTGCGATAATGCATGCTACACAGCGTTTACGGATGCGTTCATTCATGATTTCAGTCTAAAGCTTTATTTTGTTTCAATCACTGTAAAACATCTCCCTCAAGTAATGAAGAGGTCATCTAGAGAAGAAATATGCCAGACCAAGTTTTTCTGGTCCATTTAGGAAAAATAAATCTACAAATAATAACGTTCGGGGGTTCGCGAAGCTTATTTTTCAGTCGAAAGCCTTATTTCGACAAATTAACGTAAACAGAACAGAAACGAGCGCGGTATTGTCAGGGGTAAAACTTCGTTCTCTCGGGGTTCTCCACACTGTCAGGGGGGAAACTCGTCTCGTCTCTCTATCTCGTCCCCTTGAGGTACGGGATCGGGAAAGTCACTTTAACTTTACAGTCAAATAAGGCACACACAACGAAATACGTTTCAGCTCTCGTCTTAGTCGGTCAATCGAGCACTCTACCAGACACAGCGCCTTGGGGAAAAGTCCCCAAGACTCTCACAAGGCTGAACCAAGACTCGCCCAAGACTGGACTCTCGACTCTCAGACTGCCTCTCTCTACTCTACTGCGTCTATCGTGGAGTATTTGCCAAGACCAACTCAAACTCTCTTTATTCATTTTCAAAACTCTAACCAATTACAAAGCAGTAAAAAGACTCTAAGGCGTAAACTTCAATCATAAAGCCAATCAAACTAAGTACTGAATACGTCATATCTTTTGATTAATCGTTCACTACATTAATAACTACGGATATAAACTGTCAAAATCGCGACGGTTATCTGGTAATTAGTTCCAAACCACTGAGCCAAGTTCCGTCCAAAACTTCAAATAGACCTAAACGATGACAGACATAACACAGCAATTCGCTAATAATCAGCTAATTAAGTCGGTTAACAGATACGCGAAAACAAATTCATGACAGTATCACGAATTTTCCTAGACAAAACTTTTCAGGTCAATTTTGAAAAGCTGATTTCAAAATTGTATTAAACAAACCACTAAGGTTTTAATCTTACCAAGAATGATTTACGTTTTAGTTAATATCGAAATTTATTGGAAATAACGACACTTCAGTCCCGGAGTTTATGGCGTATAACCCTACATCATCGTTCCTCATATAACAAACTCTACAGGATTATACCTCGGTTATTTACAACCAACGTTTACCAAATCGATATCAGAGTCATTCACATAAAACTAGTTTATGATGTCATAAACATGGTTTCATAGAATCCGTACTCCCAAAGTGACCAAAATGGTTGACCTGGCAAATTTCCCCCAACGGATGAGACCTCTCTTGTCCTTCTCGTCTATAAGGTTGAGTACATGCCGTTACAAGACAAAACATGTTGTTTTCTTACCTTGACAGAGCCGTACTACACCAACCAATATGATAATTCCTAATCCCAAGACTTTAAACACCGTGCATATATTCTGTACCCATGCTGCACCGCGCACAGTCACACAGTTATACGTGTAGACACAAACTATTAAATAGAAAATATATATAAATTGGCAAATTTGTTTAAAAGGTTTTGTTTTCAATATTTGTGGACCAGCCATTACTCGAAGTCTCCAAGAAGTATATCAACTTACTAATACAAGCCTCTGATACCAAAATCACGACCCAGCTCGGTGGCACACAATCTGGATAAAATGGTACGATGACGTAGACGGCGAAGGTCTGTGAAACGATCGCTATTGTTGCTGGTGATACAATGATAACACTGACCCATAATTCAAGATAAGCCACAAACGGACCAAAGGCCTCGTTCATATAGGTATAATCGGCACCGGACTTGGGGAAAGAAGACCCGAGCTCTGCATAGCAAAGTGCACCAAGTAAAGCGATGATGCCGCACGCCGCCCAAACAATCAACGCTGTGCCTACCGAGCCGCTGTAGTATAACACACCCTTAGGTGATATAAAGATTCCAGAACCAACAATTGAGCCCACGATTATACATATACTACTGAATAGTCTGAACTCTTTTTTCATGGCAACAGCGTCATTTTCTCCTTTGACGTCGGGATCCTGTGGAAATTCCTCCATTTGTTCCATCTTCAGGTCTGTTCACTGCGTTCTTCACTACCAAAAATAGACTTCACTACAATTGCTATACGATTCGCCTATGCTTCGAAATTGGTCATGGCGCGTTGATTGGTCGCATTTTTAATGAATAAATTATTTATTCGCGTCATTCAAACGCCCTTATTTGCATAAGTGTACATTTCTTCTGCGATCGCATCAAAATTACAATGCATCATTTTATCATTTTTCTTTGATGTGACAACGTACCACACATCAAACCCATTCACCTTCCAATGAGAAAATATCCATCAACAATAAGGGTACACGTGAATGATATTTTTCTCGAAACAACGAACAGAATCCGGTTTCAAGATGTAATCATTCAATCGACACAATTGTACGTATGCACATTGATTTACTGCGACTGCGAAAATTTTACATCAAGAAATACCAATACAGCAAACGCCTATATGATTCTGTGGCATTGGAATCACGCGCCAATTGACAAAAATGGGCATGTAATTTATTAATTATTAAAGTGAGCGACTTTTAGTGCGGACACCATGTCTTACATGATTGTTTTTTTGTTTTTTTTGGAGATATGCAAAAATCTAGGTGCAACAAGAATCGTATATCAAATGTGCTGGAGTCCATTTTTCTAGTGAAGCAGAGAAACAGACGGAGAAAGCTGGGATAACTGTGTGCCTCTTCCGAACACGTGTTTGGTGTTATCGATCAAAAGTTAATAGCACCTTCATGTTGTGTCGGCCTAAATGGCGTGTTGAACGAGAGACCATTGGCCTCTGAACTCAAGGGTTTACGACCCCCCAATATAATCTGCAAACTCACAGGTGAGGTGAATTTTCATAGCAGGAACAGAAAACAAATCACGTAAAATGTATTAAAATAATACTTGGTATTAACAAATGCACTGCAAATAATACATCATAATAATGCAATGTTGATTTTTATGGTATCGTGAATACACTGTGAAGCATTTGTGGAGTGTGAAGAAAATGAAAATTGAACGAATGTTTTATTTGTGTGCACCATGTTCCTATGATGATTATGGCAGCTGTCGTCTAAAAGCTTTCCTTTAAGTCACGCCCTCTTGCGGCGAAGGCTGTTCACATCCATAGGGTTCACATCAGGCTCAATCTTCGATATTGTTCGATTGTCTACTATATATATAAAATAATCCATTTTCCTACGAAATTATTTTAAAACAAATTTCTGGTGTGAGAAGAACCTCTGACCCAGTGAATATATATATTTTAATGTTTAATTTCTTCGAATAATCCTCTTCTCTAGCAAATGGCGCCCATACTAAACGTAAATAAAATCAGAGTCAGATGAGTCGCTTACACCTATTGGCTAAACTTCAAATGAGTGTAGGAACCATTGATGCCGCAATGTATATTGAGAGGAATGCAGAAATTCGTGTTTGCATGTCTGATTGTAATTTTTGTGATGGGTGAAAGATGTGTTGATTGGTTGTTGGGTCATTAGTTTAGACATCATGCAGCTTGAAATGGTATGGTCCTAATCAAAATTCGCTATGACCCCTTCTGAAAATAGTGTTTTTTATGAGTTTGTATATAATATGTCAAAAAAAAAAGGTATGCCGAACAAGATGTATTAATTAATGCTGGCAAACTGTGATACAAAATCTATACGTTGTATTGTTATGCTTCTAAAATACATTTTTAAAATGTCTTGAAATATAAGAATATGGATTGTAAAATCTGAAGATGTGTCTAGCAAACCTGGATTTGATTATAAATATCGAGTAATTTTTATATTGTAATAGGTAAGCATATTGACACTGAAGTGACTGGATACTGGTTAATTTACTGACGGTTCCTGTCTCTTAATTTGGTATCCTCGGGGGCGGACATCCGGGCATTTTCACCGCCTGGCAACCCGCGGCGGTGAAAACAAAGGCCCAAAACTCGCAGAAAACGGTACTTTGGGGTGATTGTTGAGACTCCTCTGAACAGTGCAACAAGATTAGCCCTACGTGTGTAACATATATAAATTACTTAAAAGTTGAGTTTGTATTGTTTTCTCGAATTTTCACCGGCTCGACCGACGTTCCACAGCAGCGCGCAAAGAGCCCATAGAAATGCATGGTACAGTGGTGCGCGTCTTAGCAACGTGGAACGTCTGTGACGTAGCTCCGCCCCCGAGGATTGATGGTTGTATTCCATTTACCAGGAATTGCCCCGTGAGTAGCATCCATGTCACGTATGCTCCTCACGTGTATATCGTCACGTGACTTTGAACAACGTAACGAGTCAAAGTAAAATGCAGGAAGATGAACACAATTAATATTCAGTGTAGTACATAATGTAGTGTTTTCTATACGATAATTTACCAGTTAGATTGAAAAAAATAATCAGTAACTTTAAAAAAATGGATGGTCATGAGTTTAAATACGTGCACTTCAAGTGCATGCATGCTGTCAATTCGACACGGCAAATGGCTGACATTTTGTCCACCCTTTTCTATAAAGAACCTTCGGAGTAAGGAGATATTACCGGAGTAGGGAAAAAAACTATAAAAGCGATAAAATAACTGTGATGTAAGCAAATTATGTATTACAAGCGCACGTCCTCTGCAGGACATGATTGCAGTTGTAAAAGGCGCCAAAAACTCATTTTGTTCTATTTCAGTCTAGTTTCTGTTCGTGAATGTTTTGGTGTTCCCCAAACACACACCCACATGTTTTAGGTAAGTTCAGTTCCACCTAATACCTAAAGGCGAGCTGCAAATGTTTTGCCAGCTGCCAACCCACAGTTCCTCTGACTTTTGAAAGTTGATTTTGAAATTGGATTCGCTCTCATGGATTTTCAACTATTGTGCCAATTTATTAAAATCTTGTTTGCGTGTAATGAATATTTCTATGTCATCAGCTACGCTGTTGTGAGGGCACTGTTTACTCTGATTAGCATTTTTGTACAAAAGAAAAATATAATGAATAACATTTTGTTCAAAACCAAATGCACATGATGTATTGAACAAGAAGATGTGGTTGATTCTGTCAAAGGCTGTTTCCTGACCAAGAGCTACAATACTCAATGGAGTGTTTGTGGTATTACAGTAATCGGATACAATATCGCAGTAGATAGACGACTTTCCCAAAGATACGGCGTTTCGCACGCGCGCGCATGTCGTTTTGGGGTGTTACGTAAACTTGCATGCGTGATATTATGCTTCTTGGTACACTAATCGTTGTCACAAAAATAAAATTCCAAAATTTCCATCTATCGACTATCAGCAAACTGACATGTTTGTATTTTCAGCTATGACAAAGCAGAAGTATTTTTGCACACCAGTTTTGCTACTTCCGGGAAAGTGGTCTATTGATGTTGTCGTGAATGTGATCTGCAGCTCTGATCAGGATGAATGATGGAACCAATGACAGATCGAAGACGGAGTGAGAGTGTTTTCGTGAAGATCTTATAATCACTGCACAGGAGGCTAACATATCGCTAACATATAAGTTTTTAAGGAGGCTAACATATAAGTTTTCAAGACAAGTGATCTTCCTTTTTTGTGGAGGAATGTCACGACAGCCCATGTGCAGAATAAAACAGGCAAAAACTTAGCAGAAGTCTCTACGAATGATGCTCCGAAAAAGTTATATGGGAGTGCACCCACTGGCAAGAACCTTAACTATTTTCGTAACTTCTTCAAAAAAATGGTTTCATCTAGATATTCACGATCAGCTTCACTTAAATAATATTTTGTGTGTGATGTGTAAAGGCGTGTATCTCACAAGGATCGTCAGCTAGCCTGCAATTTTCCCGCTGAATGTGAGCTATCGCTTTCTGTGCCCGGTCTTCTTTTGAAATAGTCCTGTGACAACACTTCAATTTTATGTTTTCCAATGTGCCACTATGCTTGCAAATTTTTGAATGTATCGTGACGTTATTGTTGCCACTTGGCCCATGATTCTGTATTGACATTCACATATTCTGCGTCTTCAAGAACATCAGATGTTCAAACACCAGACAGAAAATAAAAAAAACTGACAAGCAAATTAAAGTAGAAAAAAAAGGTAAAATAAATTGGATTGTTTTCCATATTTGTGATGGTGAATATTTGGTTTACTAATGCATGTACATGACCTTATCTTGAGATAGCTGACTATATTGTTCTTCGTCCTCCATGGCGCTCTTTTCACAACATAGACATTTTTTGTCAGATATATCTGTGTTGTTATATCTCCCAGTCTCTATTTGTAGTCTGTGAGCACTAATCCTCAATTTTGTCATTGATGATCTGTGATGAGTATTTTTGACTACGTGTAAGTATTTTCCAAAGCCAAAGTCTGTTTTCAGTTCTCTGTAAGTGCGCCATTCGAATTCGATATATACGCGCTGCATTCGAAGTACAGAAAATTCTGGAAAATGCTTCATATTGGATATTTATTTTGTATCTGTGATCATCGATACAGAGATTTACCGTGTGTGATTCGATGGCTTAGTGACACCATAAGATGCTGAAAGTTCGATCACAATCGAATGTAGGGAACTGCTCGATGATGTTGGTAAGGCAGATACATTGCGAATACCGTGGCTGTTTATTATAGTGCGCATATTACCTAATATGTCAAAGGCTTCAAATTAAATTTTAAATTCTGGAGAGACATTCGTCTTGAGTTCTACTGTCCAACAACGAGATGGTCCTATGCGAATGAGCTATCATATCGGTTGACTGTTTGTATTGCGGTGCTTGTCCTGACGGTTGGTGGAGCAAATGTGTTACTATTCAAGTTTGGTATTGATTCTAGTCATAAATGGTTAGAAGAAACTGGGCAATTATGCTTCCTAGAAGACAAATCTTGTTGCATTCGAATTTTTTAAATCAGAAAGCCGAAATTCTTTTATGTTCGTTGAACCAAGAACAATGGCCGTTGACAAGCTGCTTCAAGGTATGCCAATCAGGCAGTGTTATTATACATTCATCTACTTTGACTGATTATGTAACACGTGAGTTTACAAACCCATTTATTGCACACTTGTTACATTTAGCTGGTGATATTGAACTCAACCCCGGTCCCCGTGATAATGATGTCATTGAAGTCGTGTCGTCCATGAAGTCAGAACTATTAAACGAAATGAAAAAGATGAGGGAAGACATACATCATGAGTTACGTGAAACGTGTTCAGTGATAAGCCACGAGTTTTTTCAACTTAAAAAATCGTTTGACAAAGTTGAAGTGGACGTTCGTGAACTGAAGGAAAGTAAGCATGCAGTAAATTTAGACTTGGCCTCTATATCTATGAAGCTGGATGAATTATGTGATCGCATAGAAACCGTCGAAAATGATGCAGATAAATCGGAATCGATCTTGCGGAGGGAAAATGTTCGGCTGTACGGAATTGAGGAGATACCGGGTGAATATTTTGAATATGCATGTGAACAAAAAGCAGTGGGTACCTCGTGATATAGTTAGAGCACATCGAGCACCAGGTAGTAGAACAAATAGTGCGCGTCCTGTTATCGTAAAGTTTCACCACTGGGACGATAAAATGCTTGAGTTGGCGGCCAGATCGGAACTTAAGAAGGTTGGTATCGGCATTGGCAATGACTTTACAAAGCGACAACGAAAAACCGTTACGGATTATAAGAAGCAAGGTAAAATTGCTTATTACAAGAGTGGAAAATTGGTTGTAATAGATAAGAAGATAGAAATGGATAGTACAAAGAAAACAAGGACCAGAAACACGGCTACAGAAACACACAAAAGAAAACGCAAGGACAAACATATATCAGGGGGAAAATTCTTCTCTCTGGGTTCTCCACACTTGTCAGGGGGGAATCTCGTCTCGTCTCTATATCTCGTCCCCTTGAGGTGCGGGATCGGGAAAGTCACTTATACTTTACAGTCAAATAAGACGCACACAGCGAAATACGTTTCAACACTCGTCTTAGTCGGTCTTTTTTGCACTCTCCAAGACACAGCGCCCTGGGGAAAAATCCCCAAGACTATCGCAAGGCTGACCCAAGACTAGCCCAAAACTGGACTGCCTCAAGGCTCGCCCCAGGACTGGACTCTCGACTGCTTCTCTCGTGGAGTATTCGCCAAGACCAACTCAAACTCTCTTTATTCATTTTCAAAACTCTAACCAATTACAAAGCAGTAAAAAGACTCTAGGGCGTAACCTTCAATCATAAAGCCAATCACACCAAGTACTGAATACGTCATATCTTTTGATTAATCGTTCACTACATTAATAACTACGGATACCAACTGTCAGAATAGCGACGGTTATCTCGTAATTAGTTCCAAATCACTGAGCCAAGTTCCGTCCAAAACTTCAAATAGGTCTAAACGATGACAGACATAACACAGCAATTCGCTAATAATCAACTAATTAAGTCGGTCAACAGATACGCAAAAACAAATTCATGACAGTATCAACGAATTCTCAGACTGTATGTTTATCATCTCGATCCCAGACAAAGTGACATCATCAGATGATATTCATGAACAAAAAACAAATACTTTTAAATCATTTTTTCATAAATTGTATTACGCATCACATTACCTATACTATCAAATACTTTTTGTTTTAACTATATATAATTATATGCACGCAACCTGACCCTTTGACCTCGATTTGGCTTGGACTGAATATTTTATTTTAAACAATATTCTGACGTGAAATACAAAATGTATTTCAACACAAGTACGACAGGGTTGTCTGGGGTTTCTTTCCTGATTGTTGAGTCTTCGCAATGTGTTTTGTATAATTATTGTTGTTTTCCCCCGATGCTGAAGGACCGTAAAGCTAAATGGCAGTTACATGCATGGGCTGAGTGAAAGAAAATATTTCTAAGCCTAAAATAAAACCTAATATTACACCTCTTTGTGTATTTGTTAATTTTACATATGTTTGTCATGACAGTATGTTTGTAAATATCTAGAAAAATCTCGTCTTTCGTTGATAATTTCGATTGTTTGTTTGGAATGTCGATCCCCGTTGGTTTTTCCATACTGAGTTTAGGAAGGGCGTCGATCAACACCGTGACAATCAGCCGAGAGAAGACAAACATTGACCGTAATTCATGGAGATCATGTCCGTAATTTGTGGGCTGAAACCCCAAATAATTAATCAAGTATTATTATTTTAATATATATTTTATTTTACATCGCAAAACTAAACCATGCCCAAAACAGAGCTAGAGTTGTTCGCGGTGAAACAACCGCATTGAAGACGATGCAACTTCAGCTAGCCATTTCTTACCTTGAAATAAAAAAAATAAAAATTCGAAGAGCATCGGGGAAAATATTAATAATCATCCTTATCAATCGCTTGCTTTATTTTATTCGAATCCATGAAATTCACGATTTTTTTTACATTTGTTGGCAACTTCCGCGCTAAAAATGATTGAAAATGTGGGTGTGGTTATTTTGCAAAGTCCTGTTGATAATACGGACAAATATGGTTCTGTGACCCAGTTCGTGCTCCGATCAGGTGACTCTCAGCCAATCAATGATGTTGTAACAAAGCATATTTGACGCTAATTGAAGGGTCGTCGTACAATCCAATCACCGGCGTCGATTCACATAGTTGTTTGTGCTGTGACAGGCTTCAAAATTATTCGCTGAAAAACATATATTTTGACAAACTGATGGAATTTGACCTTAGTTCAAAAAGAAAATACTAGGCTAAGATACATTAGAGCTCACGCGAATCAGTTTTCTCTGCAAGTTGTGAAATAAAGTAAACCAGAGTAGCGTCGATGATTTTCAGTCCTGAAGGACTTTGAATTGTTCATCGACTGGCCACCAAATAGTTATGGCTATAACTAAATTTGACACGTTTTTCATTTAAGCCCAATAAATTATTCATACATGTCAAGCTCTGTTCGATTTTTTCAGGGCATGTGGCCGTTTTTAGTCGAAAATATTTTGTGTGGGAACACTTTTGCGGTACGTATACGGTATAGACCGAGCTCATTCAATGATCGTGACTTAATTTTAAAAATTGAATGTCAAATTTTACCAGACGTGGACCGATGTGGATTCGATATCGTTATTTTTGGAATTAATCACTAACATTTCCTCGTTTCTCTGCTCTGTCAAAAGGAGTTACCTAGGCTTTTTTCACGTAACTGTCTCATTAAAATAAAAATAAAAATATTACATCTAGAACAAGCACCCAAAACACGTAACAAGAAGTCCCAGTTCAGTTGCTTTCACGATACAAGTGTAATACAGCTATTAGATTTGAAGTGTCGTTCAGAATGTAATAATAGTTAAAACTAGTTGTATGTTCACACTTTACTATCAAAACCACCATTTCGACCACCCATGTGCCAGTTTTCAGTGTTTGGGCGAGCGGTCAATGTTTTCAATGAGCGAGCGAGCGAAAAAAAAAACGCGATTAAAATGCGGTCGGTTTCCGGTCGGACAAGACCGCGTGGTCGGAAATTAAGCGATAAGCGGTCGATGTAAAAGCGGAAGGTTGGGCGAAATGAGTACTGTATGACCATGTTTCTCCGACGAAGTCTCGACTGACATTGTTTGCGACTGGAAGCTTATCACCCGTTATATCAGAATCGTCAACAACAGAGTATACAGATAAGATGTTATCATTTAATTCCTTCCAAAGATAAACACTATGCAAATATCCACGAAACGGCAGTTGTAGTCTTTTCTGCTAGTGTTTTAAAACACTAATTTGAGCAACGTTATTTCGTAATTTCGATCTTTTGTAAACTTGGGGTGATGTATCAAGGTCTAAAGTAACCGTTTTATCAATTTTTGAAAAATCAAGAAAAAAGTGAAAATTTCCCTTCTCGCTACCTTAAATGTAGTAAATAGTATATATACGGATACCGTTAAGCTGAGGGACTATTTTATACAGAACGCTTCAAACTACTTCCTTGTTGAATGATACAAGCGCAAAAAGGCTGTTTCAAAGTGTATTTTTGCAGGTGTTGCACACAGGTGAATATCATTCCGCCTTTTTTACATCGTGCATAATACGGCTGATAGTTTTGATTCGTATGCTGAGTTTATCTATGTCCAAGCGAATTCTGGCCAGATCATGAAGCCTCGTAACCCGAGCGTATTTGTTATATTAATCCTCGCAAGCCAATTTGTCCGGGAAAGCGATGGGAGCCCAACTGTTGAAATCGTACTTCGTGACAATGGATATGAAGGCATTGTAATCGCAATACACAACTATGTCAAAGAAGATACACAGCTGATACAAAAGATACAAGTATGTATTTTACAATAATTTGTAATACATAATTTATAGTCACTTATACTACTCAATCTACAAAGGTGAAATTAATTACGCGCAATAACAAGTTATGTAAGTGTTTTCGGTCGCACATATTACACAACGTTTCTTATTTCCGTAATACGATAGCCTTCCATTGAAAAATGTGTGTTCTTATGAATACAATGCAGCTTTTGTAACTGTTATGTTGATATTTTTTGTAATGGAGAGTTCCAATCTAGGTTACGTTTCATTCTATGCATAAATTACAATAGATTAGATAAAGAATACACTTTATTATACCCCATGTGCAAGATCATCGCGTTGATTGGACAGAAGACGGACGTGTGACGGTCAATAAATCACATTTTCGAGTCAATAATGAAAACCTAGTCGCCTCAATTTCGGTTTTGAAATGGCATCTGAGACTCCAATGTTAGATTTATGTGTTTACAAAACGTATAATTACTAGTACCTCAGTATCGGTCAATCGTATCACACTTATCAAACCTATATCACGATAATATTTTATTTAACCTTGTTCATTTTTTTTTTTCGTCACCATACCACACAGGACACTTTCACTGCGGCGTCGGCATTTCTATACACTGCTACCAATTACCGTACTTATTTCCGAAATATCACACTACTTATTCCTCTGAGCTGGTCGAACAAACCTGAATATGAAATGGCAACATTCGAGACATTTGAGAAGGCTCCTATTGTTGTTCAGAAACCAAATCCCCTGCACGGCAACGTACCATACGTCAAGCAGTACGGCGATTGTGGTGTGGGTGGTGAACAGATGCACTTGACGCCGGCTTTCTTCAATGATCTAACTATTCCAGATAATCAAGGGCCGCTTGGTGAATACTTATATTTGTGTTGAGAGATTATTTGTGTGTCTCTAATATTATCATCAGATTCAAATAATTTATGTTTCGTTATTACATTCCTGTTTTAAAATAATTGCGTCATGTGTACATGTGTGTATGTTTGTTTAATGACGTTTCACACCATCTTTGTTTGCTCTATCAGACAGAGTTATAGTGCATGAGTGGGGTCATCTACGATGGGGACTTTTCGACGAATACGTTACTGACGTCAATCAAAGCTGGTTTTATATGCACAATGGAGAAATTCACCCAGTTGCGTGCAATTCAGAAATACAAGGAGAATGGTCACCGTCTGCTGCCTGTGAGAGACGTGATGACGTCACAGGTCTGCCGCCACCAGAATGTAAATTCATACCAAATCAAGACCAATCGCAGCAGGTAACTGCATCTATAATGTACGCCCAATGGATTAACACGGTGAGTACGATGTATTCCTCGGGGTAAGGGGGAGATTTCTGGCATCACAGTCGTAAAGAAAACATGTGATACATACATCGTTATTCTCTACAAAGTCTGACGCAAAGTGCTGTCAACCGTCAAATAAATCAAAATCAAGGTAGTCATAAACAAAACAATTAGAGCAAGTACCCTAGCTGAATATTATAAAGTAGATACATGCGGGAACAACACAATAGCTCACTCTTTACAAAATTCAAGTTTGGTCGAACAGATTGTATTTCATACCGTGTTGTAATCGTTAAGTTATACGATAATTTTTGTCATTATACAAGATCGCAAGCTTCTGCAATAACAATTCTTCGGAGCCGCACAATTATCACAATAAGATTCCTGAGAACAGACAGAACAGACTATGTCAAGGTCAAAGCTCATGGGAAGTTATGCTACAGCACGAGGATTTCAAGAACAATGTCAACCTACCAAGACTGATGATAGACACCACGCCTACTTTTAACATTGTCAAAACTGGTAGGAGAAGAGTTGTTCTTGTACTGGATACTTCCGGAAGCATGGCGGTAGGTTGTCATGGAAAACGTACTTATGATATACTGATGAATCAATTATATACCACTCTTTTAATTGTGTCTATTATTATAAGTATGGTGTTTATTACTTTGTCGGCATTAAACGATTCTTTGGCCGCATTTACTAGTAAGCGGACTGTTTCAAATCTAATTTGTTCTTACAAACATTACAAACATTCTCTCACTTTAAAAAAATAGGAAATTGGTTTGAGTAGTAACACCCTTGATTCAAATTCACAGCAATGCAATACGTTGCGAATAAACCCTCATCCGTACTGAGAATGTTTGGTTATGTGTGTTTATACCTAATACTGTTCCCATATATTCCTATATCAATTCCACAATGAATGCGATATACATGTATGTTTTGTACGTATGTCTACCTAAGGATTCCCAGTTTCAAGTTATAGTTTTCATTAATACAATGTTGAATGATGCATTCTATCACAAATCACCTGCTCAGCTTATTCATGTTATTGAGACCATGCATGTAAATGAGTATTTTTGAGAACAAAAAACAAACAAACAGTAAACTCAAAGAGCGGTGGTCGCTGCGCCACGCATGCGTGAGATGGCGACTTTGACTATTGCGCAGATCAAAGAGTACAAACTGAGACGTTACCAAGCTTTAAACTACTATTGTTTCAGGTGATTTAAATGCATTGAAGGAATCACCGGCTTTAATTAGTTCAAGTCCTGACCAGGTCAAAACTCGTACTTGTGATTTCCATTAGTAGAGCGCATTGAATTGTGGGAAAATTAATGTTTATCAACACAAATGCCGCACATGCGCGGTGCGACGACCACTGCCCTTTAACTATAAGAAAGTACTAACGAAGGTTAGCGGACTGTTATACAGTTATCAGAGTTATATATACATTGATAACAAGTTTCACCTAATATAATATTCAAAATCCAATCATCCATGACGCTAGTTACTTTAGCATGTACGATCATCATCGTGTAGTTAAATAGGCGCCTTTATGACATACGACCCAAGGTCAGGATTCAAACTGTTTCTATTGTTGGGCATTGGTATGGATATTTATTACCCACTACTTTCAGTGGTACTTGTTGTCACCCACAAGCCTTTGAAATGAACTGAACAGGTCCTGCCATTGTACATAGTAATTTTATTTTGTTTGCTTTCCCCCAAGGGCCGAATTCTTTCACTCTTTGTATTTATCCTTATATTTTATTTGCGGCATATGCACGTGCAGTTGTTTAGCGATTCGAATATAGCCGACTTGAAGCAATTTTGTTTTTTGAAAATGTGGTATTGACACGAAGTTGAATGTTATTTTGCTCGAAAAATCATCTCTGTGAAAGACACTCAATTATACTTGTGACTGTACTTTCTTTTTGCCTGTCAAAACAGAGCCACAATGAACCTCTCAATAATAATAACCTGATTGGAATTCACAACAGTCATAATATAGTAGATACAGGATGTAACGTCATGTAAAGAACACGATATTAGGATAAGTTCCATGGTCTTTGTAGTCAGTCAGCAGCGTTCTCCATCAAGATTATCTGACTCCCAAAAAGGTCATCAAACAGCACGCTGCTTATTGGCTTGATATGTTCACATCGCATGTTATTGGCTTCCATAATTGGCCCGGTAAAACTCTCAGATCAGCCTGTATACAACATGGCCAGAGTTTCTTCATAATTAGCAGGGATAGCCCATGACCTCTAATACATCAGTTACCAAGAAAAGACTGCATCTGCATGTGCTCCCAATTCCACTGACGTTTCTACAGGAGGAATGCAAAAGTGGCGACAAAGGTTATATCAAACTTTTGTGCTAGTAATCAGATCAATGACCTTGTCTCGCCAGTTAGGCAATGATTCAGCCAAGTTGGTTTCCTATACAATTTTGCAATGATTCTCAATGTCCTTCAGCCAATTTTTATACAATTTGGTAGTGACTCTCTCTATTTTGCGAATACGACAATTTCTATAAGCTCGTGTTTATAAACTACAATGTTTTATCAGGAGCATGCATAGGTGGCATCGTGGCGTACGTATACACAATAATCTTCTTGCCTGGCTGTATAATCACATTGTCTAGAGGCTGGACATATATAGGTAAACGTAACAGACTAATTGTGATATATTTTCTGACACTGGATGCTAGAAAGGGTGGCATTGGGTAACTTCATAACAAATAAGCTTGTCTTTCAGTGATTAACTGTCGTGATTTACGTCAGCATAGACTGGTGGCGATGCAGTTAGCATTACAGCTTCCTGTGTAAACTTAATTAATTAATCGGGTCGTGTGCCAGGCGTAACACACTACAAAGCTGCCATCATCCACATGTTTAGTGAAAATATCCAAGCATTTCCATATATTCTTTGTTTTATTACATTGTTTGTATTTTTCTAGCTTAAATTAGGCGCAATTTGTTCGACAGTGAATGCGATATATTTGGATTTGGTATCATAACATGAATAGACATATAGGAATGAGAGACGCCATTAGTATATGGGAAATTAGTATTCAAATCTATTCATATTTAACGACGATTATAATGTTATGAACTACCATCATAAAGTCGACTTCAAATATCATTCGTTGTACTTATAACTCTTTTACCAATATGTGTTCCAACAATCCGCTGAATTAATACAATACAATTATAATACATAATTTATATGATATACTACGATTATTATTATTATTATTATTATTATTATTATTATTATTATTATTATTATTATTATTATTATTATTATTATTATTATTATTAATTATATATAAGCTACTAGTATATAACCTGTATGTTTCCTGTAGGGTAATCGCATAGAAAGATTGCACAGAGATACAACGCATTTCATTCTAAATGTAATTGACGATGACAGCTTTGTTGGCATAATTCAGTTTTCATCTGATGCCACTGTTCTTTCTGAAATGAAAAAGATTGATTACGCATCTCGACCGCAGATAGCTGCGTCTGTACCATACAGTGCTAATGGTGGCACCAATTTCGGTGCTGGAATAAGAGCTGCCTTACAGGTAAACACAAGTAGTCACATGTGTGTTATTTATTTGATGTAATTTTTAAAAAAATTAATTAAATTTAATTTTAAATGTATTTTCTTGGATACTGTGACATATTTGTTCATTATTTACAACTGCTGACACAATTGTTACTTATATCAGGAACTTAAGGAAAGCCAGTTGTCATTGAAGGGAGCATCGTTGTTGATAATAACAGATGGTCAATTCTCTTACACCAGCGATGTGACTGATGAGGTGTATGCTAGTGGTGTTAGAGTGGATACCATTGCATATACACAGGCAGCTGAAGATAGTTTGCGTGTCTTGTCTGATAGGACTGGCGGGTCATATTACTATGTATCAGACGATGAAACTTCTACAGAGTTACTGGACTCCCTAACATCAACCATCACAGACAGACCAGTGGACAATTATGAACAGATTCCTATAAATGTGAGTATGTCCAACACTTCTGAAATAAATGCAAATTGGGCATACATCATACATTAGTTGACTAGTTATGTCGGTTACTGTTAGCGAACACTGTTATAAAGTGCAATGTGGTAATGAGTATGTTTGCCCTTTGATACGTATATCAGCAGTATTTCGGAAATAATATATCGAAATTATCCAATCTCCCTACTCCATCCCAACGAAATCACCCATACAAGGCATTTGATAAGTTAGTTTATTGAGTAGTTAAACAATGCAAACTGAGTAAGTTATGTTCAATTACAAACACTATTCACACGTATCCCATGCTCGAACGACGACAAGGTATAAGTACAAAGGTAAAAGTGAAAATGATCATTAGTTGTGAACAGGAATGTCTAATCTGTAAGAGTGTTTACAATTCGTTTCCTTTTTGTTGCATTATATTCAACAATGTTTCACAAAGAAAAGCATTACAATAATTACACAATTTCCAACATCTGTTAGGGCCATAGCAAAACACAATTCTCTCACAGTCTTCTCCTCTCATAAATAATAATGAATCCCACCCCAAAATTTCTTCTTGGCTGATAATGATATTTGAATATTTGAGCCCACTAAATAATCTATATTTTCTTAACATTCCTTAGTGAGCGTTATCTAAAGACTTCATGTTAATATTATTTTTCACTAAAACGGACCTAGGTCAAGTAAGATACATGGATGGTAGTGAATAACAAAACCTGTGCCTTCATTCTCTTCAGATAGCAGATTTTGTACTCGATTTGAGCAATAATAATGAAACTGGGAGTCTCTTTGTTGATTCAAGTGTTGGTAATCATACCGTCTTCACCTTTACATATTCTGTAATACTTCAAGAGGTTCGACTCACATCACCGAGTGGTGATATTATAGATTCAAACGCTAATGAATACGTGCTGTACGAAGAATTGAAACAAGTTTGTATTACTATACAAGGCATCGCAGAGGTAAGCCACATTTGAGCCTTAGTGTACTTCTCAACAGTATATCATAACACTTTGGTCATACAATTATATGTTTTAGAATGTACAACGTCTATGTTGATATAATTATATTACAATATCAATATTTGGCCAAATACAATAACAACGACATTGAAATAGTTGTATATGTATGTGGTGTAATTGCTACTGACACAGGTTACTGTTTACCTTATCATTCAAGGCTGGTTCATGGAACTACTATATCTATGTGACAAATTCCAACCAATTAGTGACCATCACACTGAAGTCTCGAATCACAGACGTCACCAATGAACCAATCAAAGTTAGAGGGATTCTCGGGAGATCGTATCTTAATTACATGGAGGACCCAACTCTGGTAATATATGCCGAGGTTACGAAAGGTGGTATACCAGTCATGAATGCTGACGTGTTAGCTACAGTGAACAGACCAACAGGGGGGCCAAAGGACCTCGTTCTGCGTGACAGTGGATCAGGTGAGAGTAAACTTTAATTATCTTATTATCTTCAATCGTAAGACTGAATTGTGTTGTTTTACATAGTATGTTATTTACGTTTATATTGCAGGTGGCGATATTGTTAATGGTGACGGCATTTACAGTGCTTTCTTTGTAGACTTTTCCATTTGTTCATACGATGTTTGTACATATGGAGTGAAAATAACAGCTACAAATTACAACGACAAAGCTACGATTAACCAATATGGAATATTTAGTTCAGCTTTTCCAATCAACCCAGGTAAACTGAATATTTTTAGTTAAATACAATTAGTAATAAAAACAACCAATAATATATTTATTGCTAACATCCACATAACCTGTTATTTAAATGGTATATTTTACACTGTAGAAAACACCCTCGAAAACGTCACGACTGTTAGTGCAGATCTATTCAGCAGAGTTGCATCTGGCGGCGCGTTTGATGTACAAGATTCGCCGCAGAACGAGGGTGATATCCTAGATGTACATCCGCCATCACGCATTCATGACTTGAAGGTACAAGAAACATCCTATGAAAATAGTTCAATTGTTCTCACTTGGACTGCTGTTGGTGACGATCGTGATCAGGGAAAAGGTACACACTTTGATATTAATATTGGCAAATACAGCAGAAAAGATGGTTTATATAGTTAATTTGCATTGTATTAACGAGTACATAGTACTATTTTAAGACCTGAACCAGTGCTTTATGATATTTAAGCTTTCATTATAACATTGATGATGGACTAATACACATGAAAACTTAAGCAGTGATACAGAAGACCAACCAGCAGGTTGTTGGTTTCAGCAGGTAGCTCATCAATTAGAAATGTTGACCTTAGCAACAATTTCAATACAATGAGCACACCTTTTGTTGGTTATAATAAGTAAGAGCGTGGACAGCTCTGCTCCTGGTCAAGTGAAGGTCAACTTTTGAAAGTGCCATGAATGGTTAATTAACTTAATATTGCCCAATATGTTTTTGCCCAATATTTAGTCAAGCGAATTCATCAAGCATCAAAATGTTGCAAGTGTCGCTTAATTACATTAAATTGTGTTGATTAGAAAAATTCATTAGTGAGTGAGAAGATAGTTACCACAAAATTGTATATATTTCATTTCAGCCATGGAGTATGATTTGAGAATCAGTGACGACGTTATAAACCTGTATGACAACTTTGGAAGTACAACCCGTTTGACCATGAACGACATATCATTTGGGAATCTAACATCTCCTAGAATGTCCGGGTTATCAGAGTCAGTGACCGTAGTGGTGAATTCAACTGATGGGAATTCCACTTACGCTTTTGCTCTTCGTGCTATTGATGATTCTGGTAATAAGGGAGACAAGTCAAATGTAGTTCAAGCAAATCTTGTAAAACCACGGTTAATAACACTTACAACTGTAGCTGACGTGTTCACAGAGGTCACAGTTGTGACAGAAATAATGGTGTCCACAGAAGTAATCGCATCTACAGAAGTAACAGCGTCCACAGATGTAATGGCGTCCACAAACGTAATGGCGTCCACAAACGTAAGGGCGTCCACAGAAGTAATCGCATCCACAGAAGTAACAGCGTCCACAGATGTAATGGCGTCCACAAACGTAATGGCGTCCACAAACGTAAGGGCGTCCACAGAAGTAATGGCGTCTACGGAAGTAATGGCGTCTACGGAAGTAAAGGCGTCCACAGAAGCAATAGGATCCACAGATGTAATATTCTCTACAGAAGAAACAGAAACGACAGTGGGAACAGAATACACAGGGACAACTCAATCTCAAGCTATCACAGTGTCTGTCAATGAGTCGCAAACCTCATTAAGACTGAAGATAATAATTGCTTCTTGTGGATCAATGGCTATAATCCTCATAATCTGTGCAGCTTTATGGGCATCGCGATGCAAACAACCGCATTCAGTAAATGGGAAAACGTCAGGTGGATCACACAATAACGATAACTTTTCCAAGTTTCCTCGTCCTAAGAATATTTATCTTCCTCCAACAGATTACGATAGTCTTGTGATATCACATGACTATATTGACATAGAAGCTATTTCGCCAGATTCACGCGGTGAAGATCAGTAATGGCATATTAATACTTAGTGATTGACTTAGTAAGTGAACATTCCAAGACATAAAACAACATTCGTGAGGCGAGAAAGAAAAGTGATTTCTTTTAGAGTTATTGTATTATCTACATGGTTATTTTAGCTATACTGCCTCTCGGGACGAGTTTGTATTGGTTATTCTATATCGTCATTCATGAATATTCATGTTTCTATTCATATATATGTTATCCTTTTGCAGTTAAAGAAGATTAGCAAAATTTACCCACTAATACACTCCCAGTGTGAGGTTATTACCATTTGTACTACAGGTTTTGTACTATATATATTAATATTATCTTTCAACTTTTATGTTATAAATTTTTTTCATTGTATGTTCGTATTAATATGCTGATTGTTCATCACGCATCAAATTAACATGCAGATTGTACTTTGAATGCTGTTTTGCTGTATTCCATAATTCACGGTCTTCATACTTCTTTGGCTACTTACAATTTACATAATACATCATTGGCGAATTGTTGTAGTGCTTCAAAACATGGTATGCCAGGGACGAAATTGTAAAGCACAATTATAATGAAGCACGGCCTAATTTGGGATGACCCTGCGATTTGGAGCTATAGGCAAAGTACTTTTCTACTATATTACTGGTGTTTTTGAATGAGTATGATATAATCGAGAACAAGTAATTCAATATATAGACAGCTATACGGAGTCTAAGAAGACGTCACACGAGTGAGAAATTCCGTGCTAAATTTTGAAAGAAATATTTTGTGCAAAAAATGTAGAGAAGATTACGCTTTTGCAGCTGACTTCTACAATACGGGGCTAATCGACTGATTGTGAAACTCCATGTTGCTTGTTAATAATAATAGTTTATATCGAGATGCGATTGTATCGAATTTAAGCAGAATGCATATACAGGTAATGTGATGCGTAATACAATTTATGAAAAAATGATTTAAAAGTATTTGTTTTTTGTTCATGAATATCATCTGATGATGTCACTTTGTCTGGGATCGAGATGATAAACATACAGTCTGAGAATGCGTTGATACTTTCACAAGCATAATCACAACTCTTCGCATGCTTTTATTAAGAAACAGGACACATCAAAACACATCAACTTCGGCGATACCGAGGTGGCAGAAAAATGTAATCAAAAAAATAAATACTTCAAAAAACAAAACTTGTCATTAGTGCATTGATTCAAAATACTTACTACAGGTAATTTCTATTTCGTTTAGACAAGTAAAGGCAATCATTTTGATAAACTTAAATATACATGAAATATACAAATTTGTGTTCACTGATAATGGTATTCCACAATTAAATAATTATCTCTTGAGGGGTCGATGTATTATATGATTTCAGGGCAAAACGTGTTTCTGTATATTTTGAAGTATCTTTAAACTGTCATGTGAGCAATACATAATTGAAAGCCCTTTAAATTGTGATTAGCTTGGCTAAGAATCAAATCTTTGGTTGAACTTGTGACCTCTATTTGACGCCGTGACCACGATTTGACCTCGTAACCTCCATTCGTTCTCTGAGGGCGCCCCTTGTTTTTTTAAAAGTCCCATGTGAGGTCATTTCTGGTCTAATTTGACTCCGGTTTTCTATTGCGGCTTCTATTGTTCTCTGAGCGGCCATATTGTTCTGTATTTGACCCCGTGACCTCTACTTGACCTAAGGGGTGTCACGTGACGTCATCTGACGTCATCTGACCTATGATCGGAAGCTGACGCTGGTAATCGACTGCGTTATGTGTTCACTTCACCACAGTACATTCAGTTGGAAACAAGAGAACTGGCGATGGTTGTAGAACCATAACTGCCTCAGCTCAAAGACTGTTATGTAATATAATGGATGTAAAGGGAAATGTATTGTAGTGTTACCTCTGTGTAATTTACAATATATCTGCATTACCCTTTACTGTTAAGGACAATGTGGAGTTCACTTAAATGACTGGTAGAAGCAAGGCTGGGCAAATTTTGCAAAAAAAGTAGTTAGTTAGAATTACCAGGCACGCAATCGACACATTGATATCGAAATATGGATGATAAACGGCAAATGATATTTCTAGAGATATAGTTGGAATTGAAGCAAGGGAGTGGCCTATTATCCCATGAAACATACTCGTGCATATCCGTACATATCACCCTGTCTTAATGTGTGTATGTGGGGGGGGGGGGACATGTACACAATCATAATAACTGGAAATGGTTTCAGAACGGAAAACTGCTTTATTACTGTAAATAATTATGAAAAATAAAACCTGAAATTTAGAAAAACTATGGACAATAAATAAATAATGAAAATCTGTGATTTGCTGTACAGTTTCTAGAAAATTATTACAAGTCTCAGAAGTATTTGGACAGTCAATTTGCAAGCTCGCTAGCGAATTGGCAAACTGCTCGAGATGCTGAATTGTTCGAGTTACGGACATCGAGTTACGAAAACATCGTGTTACAGAAATGACCACGCCCATATTTTTGAACCACGCCCAAATTGTAACTCGATATTCAAACTATATTAACAGAACTTCGAGTTACGGGCAACATACATTTTGGTTTGTGTTGCACGTCCACATTCAGTAACTTTCAAATTTTGTAACTTTAATTAGCAGTTATTCAAATTCGAGTTGGTAACTCATGTGCGTGTCTGTAATGTCGCAACAATGTTACTGTTATTATTGCAACAAAACGCACCAAAATCGAGTAATGTGAAGATTTGAAAATATGTTTGCCTGATTTCACACGTTGAACTAGTGACACGGAAGACATTCGTGGTTTTTTTTAATTTACAATGAATTGTTATATAATAAAAGAGGGAGAGAGTCTGAGATGATGAAAATATGGAATGACGCCGATGAGGAAGTATCACGACTCTGGCCTCTGTAAAGTTGTGAAGATGTACAGGGACTAAGCCCAAAGTTGAAACAAGCAATCTCATTGCGTGGTAAAAAATGAAAGACAGTATCTGGATGAACAATAACTACAATCTACGTTGCTTACTGTTAATTACAATTCGAGTTAAATAATTAGAAAGTTAAACAAAACAAAAAATATATGTTGCCCGTTACTCGAAGTTTGATTAACTGTTATTTAAAGTTCGAAATGTATGGTGCCCGTAACTCGAAGTTCTGTTAACTGTTAATTGAAAGCGTGGTGGTCGTATTTTACACGCGTTGTATACGTCGCTATGAGTCCCATATCGAACAGGACGCAACACGACGACTGTCACCCTTGAACATCGAGTTACAATTTAGACGTGGTTTCACAAAAGTGGGCGTGGTTTCAAAAACATGGGCGTGGTCATTTCTGTAACTCAATGTTTTCGTAACTCACTGTTCGTAATCGATGTCCTGATGGCTACCTCCAAAACGACGAATGGGGTCGAATATTATTAGCAGTTGGATGTGAAAATTTATTTTCTCCTCCTTTGTAGGAAACTGTTTCTCAACTTGTCTCTTTATTCAAACCGCGTAAAAGCATTTCATATCACCTAAGCAATATGGACTCGCCCCGAGTAGACGCGACCACAAATCGGCGCCAGCGAGATTCGAAAGCCAAGCAGTTAGCCAATTCGCTAGCGAGTTTGCAAATTGGATGCCCCAATACTTCTGAGATTTGCTGTAACAGAACCATAACATTTACAAGATAAACGTTTTGTTTACTAGAAGGAAATGCCTTTTGGCAGCATTTCTTGTGTTAATTTTGAACAAAAAAAGCAGCAGATACTGTTACTGAAGCACAGAATTTGCATGTTTTTTTCCCGGCCATTCACGCAAACTGCAAATAAAGTCTTTTACTGCATCCATAGTTGTTGTCACTTTGCAGCCGCAATGATGAATGCATTGTGACGTATTTTGACCCCCGGAATTTGACCTTGCATTCTAGCTACATTTACCTCCCTTTCATACCAGTTCAATTTCCTTTCATTATTTCATCTAGATTCCATGACATTTAACATTTAAAACCAACCTTTATTTCACAGTCACTCTAATTTTCACTTTTCTAAAATTATTTTATTGATCAAAAGAATTTTCACTCCCATCATGCAATCTCCCATAGTACTTCCGCAGACACAGAGGCGATCGCCAGCATATCTACAAATAACCTCGCTCTCAGGAGCTGAGGAATAACCTAGAAAGTACTTAATGATCGATGTTCTATGTTTGCTACACACAGTGGTAACACTAGTAAAATATTCCTATAAATTCGGAAGTAAGAGACATAATCGAATCCACGGAAATGCTCGGTGACGTTCAGCTGTTAGCAGAGCTGATATCTTGCAAATGTCGAAGCTGCAACATTCACCACAGTATACATATTACTCAAAATGTCAAAGGATACAAACAACATTTTGTTGAGAATATAAACTTAAATTATTTTATTCAAGTAACAATCATTTCACAATTGAAACATCAGAAAAGTGCAACATTGTTCGTTAGAGTCGCAACGTTTGTATATGTGTTTGTATATTTAATTGGTGTTAAGGGAAATTCACAATAATCTTGCACAATTAGCAAAACCAGTTTTTCTTGAAATTTTGACAATTAGTATTCGTGAAATGTGAAATGCGTTAATGCATCATCAATAAATTGTTTCAATTCCATTTTATGCTGAGACTAAATAACAAAACACGTAAAATGTATGTGGTGTATACGTATGATGATAATATTCGAAACTAGAATTTAATTTCATTTGTACTACTTAATTGTTTCCTTTATTGTTAATATGTTACCACAGTTGCTACAACATTCATGGCATCGAAACGCCACCTTCAATCTGACAAGTTGATTAAACTGTGTACTTAAACCTTTCGAAGGTTACAAACTTTCAGTGTAGTGTAGTGTAGTGTAGTGTAGTGTAGTGTAGTGTAGTGTAGTGTAGTGTAGTGTAGTGTAGTGTAGTGTAGTGCAGTGTAGTGCAGTGTAGTGCAGTGTAGTAAAGTGTAGTGTAGTGTAGTGTTGTGTTGTGTAATGTTTCTCTACTGGATAAAAGTTTGAACTTGTTATTACGTTAAAAAGAACGAATCAAATGGCAGCGATAATTAATTAGAACTTTAAACATATATGAAGCCAAATACACGATATACTGATATATAACAACGTCGGTATTGAATGACCAGAATGAATATTCAATTAGATAGACAAATAATCAATGATGGTATTAGGGCGCTGGTTCAAAATGTCCTGACGTACAAATATATATGCAAATTAGTACAATTCAACATTCATACACACGTCTCAAGTGAAATTGGGTTGTAATAACCGTTCGGAGAATACTTGATGTCACAAATTTCAGATACAGTTGAAATCACGTGACCATTTTCCAGTATCTCTTTCTCTGGAGCGTATTTGCCGGTGCGATATACAGCTAGCGAAGGACCCCAGTCCTCTGTGGGTTTCAGACGTGACGCCAAACGCTTTAGAAAAAAGAAATCATTTTCTCATTATTAAAATGTGTGGGGAAAATCAACAATATACAATTAAATATGTTTTTACACTGAAGGTCGTTCTTTTTGTTGAAATCCTAAATTGAAATATGATAATGAACATAAGCAGCACACCCCTTCGTGTCGGATCAATGGTCTTCCCCGACTGAAGTTGCAACAATGTTACATAAAAATAGTTGTCGTCAACACGAATCAATCTTGCCATTATTTTAGTAACGATGTAGAAAAAATATCTAAATTCGTGTCATCAATCATACCTCGATAAATCCGTCCCCTGTTCCATTAACATAGTATTCGATAACCATGAATAAGGGTATCATTATCAACGATGCAGATGCACACAGCCATCCAATCACTTCACCCGCTGGTGGGTATACGTAATCATTATAGTACACAGGTACGTAGTCAATATAGGTCATTATGATGATAAACTGTAATAAAACCAAATCAATGTTATTCACAGGGCATTATTCACATGACATTATTCACTCGTATGTACCCTGTTACATAATGCAAAGTAAATGGATCGTTAAATCAAATCAAAACAATCAATAAAATGATATTAATACGACTTATTATACGTAACGCGGTATTTTACGGGGTATTTTTATCCTACCATATAAGGAAATGCGAATTCCAAATATGGAATAATTACGCGCGCAAGCGTCCTCTAATAATAAAAACAAACATGACTGCCACCATGGATTGACCGGACTCCACACAAAGAATTTCGCTGATTCTGTTCTAAACTTTTTGGAAAACGGTATTCCCATGATTTATCCTTGAAAGAAAAAGACGTATAAAAATAAGGTTATTACGAAGATACCTCAAGATATGCACTCAGACAGTAGCAGTCGCATCCATAGTCAGCTGGCATCGGTGTCGCTGGGTGTATATGATAGAGGGCATATACATCCAGCGACACCGATGCCAGCTGACTGTGGTCGCATCGACCTCCGATGCGCGTCTGTCGATACTGTGCATAATTATTATCCTGAAGTATCTTTGTAGTAACCTTATATTATATTGTTGTGTCTATATAATGTAAAATACGTATTACTTATAGTTGTGTGGTGTTTCGTATGTAATGGTTACTTACACATATGGAGAGCGGAGTGATACCTTGCCAACACAATCTCCACCACAGATTAGGTCGTGATCCTAACATCATAGCAATGTCATCATAGAACTGACTGCCACCTGTCAATAATAAAGTATAAATACCGTCAAACAATAAATACATGATAGAAAAAATATACATATTGTAAATGTTATATTCCCCAGTGTCCCCCACCATCATTATATTGTAGCTGGTTTACGACTTACCGTATATCCAGCCAATCACCAGGCATTCTACGAGCGATACGACAAAAAGAGAGATTACTCCGGTGTACCAATCCATGATTGTAAGTAGATATATACCTCCCTGCAAACATAACATGACGTCAATTAAAAAAAACGCAGTCGACAATAAAAAAATACATTTTTTATGTCATGATATGGATATTGACAACATGTATCCATGACAATGATTTATCGTGGGAATGTAGTGAAATCATGGTTAGAAGATTATTAAATGCATGACAATCGAATGAATTTTCCCCTTATAATCACGTGATTACAGCACTCGTGGACTGACCTATCTCGAGAACGATCTTTGATAAACAGGACTGTAGAATTTGTCGAATCGTGACCTACCTTAGTGACAAGTGGTAATCCTAAAAGAAAACATCCGATACTGAGACATAACATGAAGATAGTCTTTCTTTTTCTGAGCAAACCGGGGAACATATCGGTGAGGGCGCTGCACACACCTTCTACCATACCGAACTACAAATGTAAGTTTAATAAAGTGATTACAGTAGCTGTCATTTCTTATCCTTTACAGGGCATTTTTATAACGAACGCCGGATGAAATCAGACTTCTATCAGCCACTGAAAAAAACATGTAATGTCGACGTTACAATTACACTATGGCGCTGTACTGTGCTGTAACCCACAGGCCACGTGACGATTGGTCTTCATTTGTCTGAAATAAAGCGCTGCTATATTGAATCAATGATTCGGCATGTAATACATGACACATACATATAATACATGACACATACAGCTGAGTACAGAGGAGTACAGTTACCTGGCTGTCAAGTCCTAACGTAAACAACATAAAGAAGAAAAGAATTGACCATAACGGAGCTAGCGGTATACGAGCCAAGGCCTCTGGGTATGCTACAAACGCCAAACCGGGACCTGTGGGGAGAAATGAACAATAAGCAAACACACACACCATTTTGCCAGCACAATTATATATCGCTGTCGCGTGATTGGGCTGAGAAGCTGGAAATTGAAAATAAAACCGTTAACTGAAAGTTTTTTCTTGACAAAGTCACAGGTCTGAGGCAACGACTGGAGTAGACATTATATTGAAATATTATGAAATTAAACATATTCACACAAATAAGATAAAAGACTCATAATAGAAACATCCGGGATATTTTGTGACCGAGTGAAGCACGTTTGGGTCGTTGCTATGAAATGTTTCAAGATGGCTGCAAATGATCATATATGTTGGGTCGGGAACATACCCCGCTAAATTTTCATTACAATATTTCCTTAATTAATTTACTTTGCTTTCCTACTTAAAGAATGAGGGGTCCATACCAACATTAAATGCAATCCGACATTTCTTACCTGATGTAACGACCGAGTCAATTGGTTGATCCAACTCATGTGACATAAAACCAACGATTGAAAATATCGCCAATCCTCCATAGATACTAGTACCAGAATTCACAAGCGGTACAATGAGGGCATCCCTGTGTGGTAAGACAATATTCAATGTTGATTGATTCACATAGATTCATTCAGAGTAGATTATCAGAATACCATTATCAGTTTTTGTAAATTCGTCGCATACGATAACGAGGAGTTATAAGACGTCGGTAGAAGGACGTTTCGGCCCTGTGGCTAAGATCATTTAAACATTGAATTCCAATGAGATCGAACCGGACAGGCCGAAACGTCCAGAGCCGAAAAATCCAGGCCGGAACGTCCAGCATTTATAAGACGTTATACATTTCTAATGTCTCTAATGCTTTAAATGGCGTTTGCTGTACAAGGTTTGACTGGTGGCTTGAAGGTAATTTCACTTGGTTGGACTATTTTCGTCGTGTGCTATGTTGAGGTTTCATCTTTCGTTACTTCCTGTTGTATGCAAGTCTGAGGAAAGACACTGTGCATTTGATTAAACAGCACCTATGCTCTGAAACATGTACTATTAGCAATTGCGTCAATACATTTTTATTTAAAAGTTACAAACCAACGTTTTGTATTTGTAATTATATTGTCTTCCTTCCATGTATACCACGACATAATTGTTTCTGCCAGTGGCGCTAACGATTCTTCCTCATCGGAACAATATTTGACGCACAAAGTATAGTCAAGTGTCATCAATATCAAAACTAAGTATGCCAAAACATTTATTGCCATATTCGTTTTCATTTATACTCAACTAACAATACAATGTATTTGATCGGAACGGGAAATGTGAATGCAGGGCGCTTATTGACCGATGCAGGGCGCTTGTTGACCGATGCAGGGCGCACGACTTCCTATGCAGGGCGCTGCGCCCTGCTAAAACCCCTCGTGGAGAACACTGATTTGTGTGATCTAAGTCAAGGTCAAACCACATGTCACCAATGAAAGGTGGAAAATCACTGAAAACCATGTGCATGAAGTAAAATATCACCACTCAAGTCACAGCAGAGCAGTAAAATACCGAAAGATGTTGTATACCTTTTTAAAAAATTGTCTGATTTCATATATCGCATTCCAGTCTGTGCCTGAAAGCAACAATGTTATTTCAAGGCTTGTTGAGCGCTACGACATTATGACTTGTATATCTAGACAGACAGACAAACAGACAGACAGACAGACACATTTCTGGTAACACAATCATTTACGTATGCACTCACCGGAAACAGTTATGGTGGAATCGATTGTAACTTGCCATAGTGAGTAAGCCTCCCCAAGCTGGTCCCAGTGAGTAGAAAATTTGGGAAAACGCATCTCCCCATACCTGAAAATAACATTTCTAAATGTCTATTCACAATTTTATATTCGTCTTTGTGTGATTGTGTGTTGAACCAAATACAACGCAGAAGATATTCTGTGTTTGAGGGCGCAGTGACGTTCATCTTCAATAATAGATTACAGCAGTATAAATCAAGTAACCAACCGTAGATCTTCATACAAAACTCATATAGACACATTTCAAAGAGCACAAAACAAACGACTGACATGAATTAACAAAACAATCCACAATAACAAAACAAAATAACTGATAAGTACAATATACTAAATAGTAAGAGTAATATATATGGACTCTGTGATTACAGGAAGTGATGTCAGCTGTGAACGCATTCCTCTCCATATGTGAACTCGCCATATATCAATCTGAGTCAATAATCAAATGGTTTATGTTTGAAACACGAGGTCTACGTCAGACACGTGGCATTGACGCAACCTGAGATCATCCGCTGAAATAACAATTGTACAACACATATGTATATCTACATAATTATGTATACTAAGAATCTACGTAAGTATATTATTGTATTCAAATCATAAGATAATGTATTTCATTTGTTATCTCGTCTAGATTGTTGTTTGGTATAGGGTTATTTGTGTGAAATTCCTCTGACATAGCCATGGTTCTGACAACGCCTTGCGTAGTACATGTTCACAACAACAAATAAAATACCGTTATTTTATATATTTACCTTTGGTATTAATAACGCCTCCCATTTTGGAATCAGGAAAAACTTTAATCCATTCAATGAACCTGGTAGGGTGACTCCACGAATCAGCAAAATGGTAATCACTACATACGGGAACGTTGCCGTGAAATATACCACCTATAGACATATAAAGAAACCGAGAATCGTTATTTATCGAGGGAACATTTTTTGAAAGGAAAGTGGTGAAAAAAATAATACAAGAAAATCGAAATTTTGTAATCGATAGGCGCATCTCAGCGAGTCGCTGACTACACTTAAAAGTTGTATGAAGTTTCTTTCTCTAGACCTCCTTACCAGACAGCCAAAATATACACTTTCTGGACAATGTTGATGTTGTCATTGTGTAGCCAGAATTAACGATTATATTGCTAGAGCGGTTCTTATACGCGTTTTTTTCTTTTTGCATTATATTATTATTAACGTAATGCATGCTAACATTCTAGACTTCTTTCCAGATACATTTGCCCCAATAGGGGCCTTATTTGGTTTCCCATCGCTACCACTTTACCAGGTTACCCCCCCCACTCCCCCCCCCCAACGAGCACATTCTTCAACTTCCGGGCACAAGTCGTGTGTCGTCATAGAAGCAACACGAGACTTGGGGAAGCCGCGAACAATTTTTTTTTCAGATTTTCTACTTTTGTACGGAATAGCACAGTAGAGTCACTCAAGTTAAAATAGTATTTTGTTTGCCAGATAAAAAGTTCACATGGTTTTGTTCACGATATAAACTGTCCTTAGATCGTGCAGTTTTGTTTTTGACAGATCGTGGGTAGTCGTCTCTCTAAAAACATGTCGTTTTACATGTCAGGTCATCAAAACAGACGAACGAAAATCACTGTAAAGGTCATCATACGCAGATTATTTTTTTTAAACAAAAGCTGCAGCTTGTTAATACATGGCCTTTACAGATGCATACCACAAATAATGTTTTTTTAAAACGACAATTTATACCATTTTATTAATAATATGTTACCATCGCCTCGAGATCACACATTTCAAGACGACGACTGAACGATAACAATTTTAGAAAACAATATAATTTGTTATTTAGTTCATTGTTGTCACTTTATATTGCCTATTTACATTATGCATTAATTTTAAAGCCCAGAGACTCGTTACCTAATCCTTTTTGAGATATCATTGTTTTTGTAATAAAGTTTGTTGATTTGTTAAAAAACTTTTTCATAAATTATTAAAAAGGCAAATTTATGTAATATATTCACACTATTTCTAGCACCATCATGTTATACATCAAAATAAAGATAATTTTTGCAGGAATATTTTATTTTGGCGTAGTAATTATATAAGTACATGTTAATATGGTTCCATATGAGATGCTTTAGCGCAAGCAATGGTCAAAGGATTACTCAAAGTTGCAATAAGTCTCTCCTTCTTATTTTGATTTTGGTATTTTCACGTATATTCATTTTAAATAGAAATACGTATGAAAATATTAACATCATATAATATCAAATGAAAAGTATTTTAATGTAGAATTATATTCTGCAATAACATAAGAAAGCTATTTCCCTGATCGGTGTTTTCAAATTTGACTTTCACATTAAAATACCTTGATATATCACGTATTTTTGGTAAAATAATTTGGTCATTTGCCAATACGTTGATTTCCGCCATCAACCTCGTTCCACAACATACATTTTTGGAATAGCAAATGTCACACCTAACAATTAAATACGGTGTACCAATTCGCACAGTGGGATACGACACTAATATATTGCGATAACGGACGATATAACTTGTGAATATATGGTGAAGACGGGTCATGTGACGAAATAGGCCTATCCTTATTTGGTGTTGGTCGGTCATGTGATGTACGACTTACCCGTCCAGAAGACTTCACTCCTTTCATAAGACACAAGAATACTACAATCCACGAAAACAACAAACATAGTGCTAGTTTCCATTGTATATTGCCCAAATTGTCGATCCCATCGCTGATATTAAGAACGTTGTTCCTATCAAAAAACAAGCGATGTGTTCATGATAATCATTATTAATATTATGTAATATTGTGTGTATGAACGCTCAGACAGAATTGGATATTAAATGTAACTTTTGCCAGACTAACAATAGAAAACAAAGAAATATTCATTGATATAATAATCTGGCTCGATGATAATACATAATTGATATATTATTATTTGATATAAAACATTAAAACATAATATTTAATAGTCAGTTTATGTGATGAACACGACTTACGACCAGAATTCCTGGGCAGGACTAACCCGTGTTATATTGTTTATCGTATCGTTGATAGTGCTGCCGAGCGTAGAGCAAGCATCGGTATTCCACCAGTTGTCACATCCTGCCCAAGGCACGGTGGACGTGAATGAAGAAAAAAGATAGTACACCGTGTAGCAGATAATAACATTATAGTAAATAGTGGTTATAAATGATATTACAACCATGGCAGCGCCGGCACCTGTAATAAATACAAATATGGTCTGTTACATGTAAACAGTATTGGATGAATATCGGTAGCTAAATTAAATAAACAAATAGCCATAGTGTCAATGACCGACAGGTGAGTGACGTATAATATCATGAAATTGGAACTTTCTCGCATAAACTTGTGTTTTACAATGACAGCCAACTGAAAATCATTACAGATCAACCAATGCTAACGCGCATTTTCAATAAGTATCGCACGGCACTGTCCTGATTAACATTTGTTCGTAAGCAAGACAAATGTCATTTGCATCGTTAAGACACGAATCTTTTAAAAGTACTTCCGTTCCTAAACTGGTGGTCATAAAACCATATTTACGCTGAAGCTAGCAGCTTACCTTTAAACAAAGGACACAGTTTCCAGGCTGTTATTGGTCCCTCACTGCAAAACTGTCCCCATGCTACCTCCATGAAAAATAATGTCATGCCACAAAGCAACATGGCGGTAAGATACGGGATGAGAAATGCACCTATCAATACACAAAACATGTATATATATATAAGTATGAGTTATTTGATGAAATGTCATACGAACTGTGGTACACGTACCATGGTCACGTGATTCAACAGGTGGTTTCCTGTCGATAAGCTTTACGTTTCAACTGTAAAGTAAATCGTACAGTCCAACTTGAACAAGTGTATATTATAACACCAAATTACAGTCCATTATGCCACTTAACTCAGGATACAAGTTAGTACGAAATACCTAGAAAAACAATTATAATCATTACGCTGCCTAAACACAAAATTATAACTGGCTAATCAATGTAATCATAATAATATTGTATCGTCGGTATTCATATTGACATAAGAAAATCAAGTGTTGCAATATAAATCACTATACTGACCCCCGCCATTCCGGTAACACAGTGCAGGAAACCGCCACAAATTGCCCAAACCAACAGCATATCCTATCAAGGACAATATAAAATCCAACTTTCCTGTCCAATTACCACGCTCTGTGTTTTCGGCTCCTTCAGTTCCCATGGAATCGTACATTTCTGTGTCCACCTATTTAGTATACGAACACGCTGCAATTACTGTGCGCACGTGCAATATCCCGAAGTAAAAGTTACAAAAAAGTTCTCTCTGTAGGAGTGTCTGGAGATCATAAAAACCTATATGACATATCTGTACGTTTAAAACACCAACAATGGGAGTCCCTGCACCAAACCCGCCCCTGGTCCTTGCCCAGACGTTTTATACACTACGTTGTCGGCATGCATTAGTCCAAGTCGATTGTGTTTAGTGACAGTGTGTTTTAAATTTCTTTCAAGTTTATTGTATGATGTGACAACATTTATAATATTATGTAGATTGTGTCACGTGATGTGTTCACCCGTCCAATTAGGTATGATAAAACCTTATTTACATATTGTGTGTTATTTCACCGTGAAATCATCAGTTTAACAGAGGGTGGTCAAGCTATTAGAGTAAATGATACCACAACGTTTCAACGATCTTCATAATACTCCTTAAAGCTGAAACATGACATCATTTTGTTGTTGTGAATATCATAATTGTCCGGCATCATTCTACTTGTCATTACCAGAGGCCGTGGTGTTTTCGTCGGGCGTGACGTTTCTTTAAAATTCTCTAAACATGGAAAGTCAAATTGATCTCTGACAATTAGAAGTGTAGTACAATTTCTGCCCTATTCAGATGCAAGTGGCAGTATTGAGACCCACTGTGTGATGAAGTGAGGGTAACTCTGAACATGACCTAGTCTTTTCGTATGTTATGCATTTGTATTTTGTGAGTTGGCATGTAGTGTACGTGACTGCTGAGTTTTGTGAATCTTTGATTTGGCATGTAGTGTACATGGCTGCTGAGTTTTGTGAATCTTTGATTTGGCATGTAGTGTACGTGACTGCTGAGTTTTGTGAATCTTTGATTTGGCATGTAGTGTACATGGCTGCTGAGTTTTGTGAATCTTTGATTTGGCAAGTAGTGTACATGGCTGCTGAGTTTTGTGAATCTTTGATTTGGCATGTAGTATACGTGACTGCTGAGTTTTGTGAATCTTTGTGTTGGCATGTAGTGTACGTGACTGCTGAGTTTTGTGAATCTTTGATTTGGCATGTAGTGTACGTGACTGCTGAGTTTTGTGAATCTTTGATTTGGCATGTAGTGTACGTGACTGCTGAGTTTTGTGAATCTTTGATTTGGCATGTAGTGTACGTGACTGCTGAGTTTTGTGAATCTTTGATTTGGCATGTAGTGTACGTGACTGCTGAGTTTTGTGAATCTTTGATTTGGCATGTAGTGTACGTGACTGCTGAGTTTTGTGAATCTTTGATTTGGCATGTAGTGTACGTGACTGCTGAGTTTTGTGAATCTTTGATTTGGCATGTAGTGTACGTGACTGCTGAGTTTTGTGAATCTTTGATTTGGCATGTAGTGTACGTGACTGCTGAGTTTTGTGAATCTTTGATTTGGCATGTAGTGTACGTGGCTGCTGAGTTTTGTGAATCTTTGATTTGGCATGTAGTGTACGTGACTGCTGAGTTTTGTGAATCTTTGTGTTGGCATGTAGTGTACGTGGCTGCTGAGTTTTGTGAATCTTTGATTTGGCAAGTAGTGTACGTGGCTGCTGAGTTTTGTGAATCTTTGATTTGGCATGTAGTGTACGTGACTGCTGAGTTTTGTGAATCTTTGTGTTGGCATGTAGTGTACGTGACTGCTGAGTTTTGTGAATCTTTGATTTGGCATGTAGTGTACGTGACTGCTGAGTTTTGTGAATCTTTGATTTGGCATGTAGTGTACGTGACTGCTGAGTTTTGTGAATCTTTGATTTGGCATGTAGTGTACGTGACTGCTGAGTTTTGTGAATCTTTGATTTGGCATGTAGTGTACATGGCTGCTGAGTTTTGTGAATCTTTGATTTGGCATGTAGTGTACGTGACTGCTGAGTTTTGTGAATCTTTGATTTGGTACGTAGTGTACATGGCTGCTGAGTTTTGTGAATCTTTGATTTGGCATGTAGTGTACGTGACTGCTGAGTTTTGTGAATCTTTGATTTGGCATGTAGTGTACATGGCTGCTGAGTTTTGTGAATCTTTGATTTGGCATGTAGTGTACATGGCTGCTGAGTTTTGTGAATCTTTGTGTTGGCATGTAGTGTACGTGGCTGCTGAGTTTTGTGAATCTTTGATTTGGCATGTAGTGTACATGACTGCTGAGTTTTGTGAATCTTTGTGTTGGCATGTAGTTTACATGGCTGCTGCCAGTGAGTTTTGTGAATCTTTGATTTGGCATGTAGTGTACATGGCTGCTGCCAGTGAGTTTTGTGAATCTTTGATTTGGCGTGTAGTGTACATGGCTGCTGAGATGTGTTTACGTATAGTCAGAGTAGGCATTTTCACTAACGTGATTTACTGTAAAGGGGTTAATTATTCACTGGGTTTTAATTTGGCTTATTTCGCTGACTGGGAAAAGGCGCTAAATTAAAACCCAGTGAATATGTAAAATTTAGCATAGAACACATTGTCTAAATGATAAAACCGTGAATTTAAAACCCACTGAATATGTCTGAAATGGTAAATCAGTGAAATATAAACCCAGAGAAAATTAGTCATTTTACAGTATTGTTTTTAAGTGAGTCCCGGTTTTGCGTGTCGTTTGAAAGGAGATAGCTATGACCTACAAACCTTAAGGTGACCTAACACAAACAAACTCTCAATCCCCCAATCAATCTGAAACAACAATCAAGTTAGTTCTCTGAGAATCAACCAACCGGAGCAGAGACAAACGAGTATTTAGTACATATCACGAATGACTTTGTGCTGTGGAAGGTCGGATAAAAAAGTTCGCAACTATGGTTTATGAAATAAACTACTACCTTCACGATAAGAGAATGTATAGAACACCGAACTTGTAAAGACACCGTTGACCTCGCTATACTATGCTTTGTGTTGTTGTGAGAGTTGTGTGGAGATTTCATTCAATATATCAGCGTCAATAGACATTTAATTATGACGATTAATAAGGGTCCGATGTGATACCTGCCCGTAGTATCGGTATATCTAGTAGGTTTGGTCCACACAAACTTTTCATTACATGTAGGTAGAGACTCACAAGTGACTGTGATATAAATGAACGTGTCCCAACAGTTAGAGATTATTGGTGGCCTGTAATTCAATTCGTGTTTACTGCATAGAAGGAACTAATCGACCTACTTTTTACTGGCAAGAAGCTAAAATAATGCCTGGTTGAATGCAAGTAGTTCAACAATTGACGACGGAACTTACCTTCTCAGAGTCAGCCGGCTCGGCATTTTTTCGTTTACTTCGTTTTAGTTTCATAACTGTTGTTCCACACCGGCGAAATTCAGCTGACGGAGAAGGCTTTAGCGCATGTGGGGTTACTTTCTACACTGTATGTTACGATTCTGTAGTAAGGTGGAATGTTTTACAGCCTGTAATGTATTCAAATAGAAACACAATGGGCGTAAAGGGTGCGCCATTATTTCTTGGGGTGGGTGATATTAAAGTCATTGAACATAAGTTGAGAACACAGAAACCATCGATTAACACCTACAACAGTGATAGTGCGGTGTTGAAAGTGCGAATCGTTAAGAGCCGATAATATTAGCTTCGTGATATGTGACACCCCTTCCCACATAACAAAATATATATTTAGTCTTACACTCTTGTTTTCTATTATGTCCAGTTTCATCAACACCAAACACACACATTAGTTCTAGAAATTATAATTAATTAATTTACAAATAACTACATTCTTCTGGGCCCATTTCATTATCAAACCAATGGGCCCCTGGATTCGTAGTTTGACCGCATCAAGTACATCTGCATCACTATTATACGTGCGTGTTGGTTGGTTATAAACTAAACACCCCGTGATCAGTGCACGACATCACTGAGCCCTATATGCACCATTCAATACTCAAGGACATTCTATGCATTTGCATTCAGCTTGGTCACTCGACCATGGCAAAGCTGACCTTTTACACCGAGTGTGCTCTGTGTTCTGTTTAACCACAACTTCTGGAATATTGTTTGAAACCTCTTATCATTCAAGTTGTATGCGTTTTTATTTGGTATTTATTTATCTTGACTTCTTTCCAAGGCATTAGAATGTCGTACTATATATTTTTTTATCGAATTATAGACTGAAATATTACTGAATTCATGGGAATAATTATTACAACTGGCGCTGTTCGTATTTGAGTGACCATTGCTACCTTTCGGAGAGGACGTAAAAGATGTGTACTTGTGTTTTTGTACGCACAATAACAATCACGCACGCACATGGCATTTTTTCATTTAACGAATACTGTTTTGTGTCTCGCAAAATCAACAGTTTTATTTCATAATAAAGCATAACCCGACTTGGTTTACAGTATCAAAATGTGTTTGACCATATTGCACTTCGTCAACAAGAATGCCAATTCATGATCGCAATTACACGACTGACGATGCCAGAATGGACCGCACTCCCCAAGTGTCCTGCATCATGACCAATTATTGTCGTATATATTTTAACCTCTTTAACATCTAGTTAATAAGTTTATTTTATTTTATTATACTACGGCTAAAAAAAGGCAAGCGCAACTTGGTAGACTGAGGTGAGATATGCAAGAAACGAAATAAGTGAAGAACATCTCTGGCAGTTTTTAATGATGACAAATTGAAATGGACACACAAATGACTGGTCATGTGATAAGTAAATAATACTTATAAATTTATATTTATAGTGCATAAAATCCTTATAAATTTCTGCTGAATAATATTCTAGGTGACTCTTTACTATTGTGACTTACAGAGATTTAACGAGTTCAATAGCATTCTATATATCTCTGTTTACGTATACCTAATTATATGAGCCTCGTAATGGGGATTACTGTTAAGTAACGCCAAGAACTCTAATATCACTAACTCTATTACTTATAAGCGATAAAACTTCATAGAAAAGTAATTACATTTCATTTAGCAATAATAATTTCAAGATGCCAACTAGAACACTAATATAATTCGACCAAGATCTCTAGTAATTTGTGACAGGTACATGAATGGTTCTGTACAATTTTGAATCGTCAGAAAACATGGATACTTTGGAACATTTAAAAACGTAAATTGTTTGTATGCAATAAGAATAATAACGATACGAGCAATTATCCTTGACATTCAATAGTTATGTTGTGTTGTGTCGGATTCATTAGACTAAGTAATTTATATCTGGGCAAACTCAAATTCTGTTATGTACTACTGTTTCGAATTCCTCGGTGCACCCTAAACATCCGGCCTAAATGAAACAAAATGGCGGCTATCATTCAAAATCTGGCCGTATATACAGCGAAGTTTGATGCCTTGTAAGGATTACTCATATCCTAAACGTCGTTGTCACACCAGATCGAACGTTGTGCGACGTCTTGTACGACACACCGTGTGAACACCAAACACTAAGCACCCTCTAGTGACAACTTATTTATTTTAGACAGGTAATTTTCATTGATTTTCAGTGATCTAGATTATCAACAAATAAATTTGCCCTCACTCTACTGCTTGGTATTACTCGTGTCAGTATAATGGAATCTGTTATTCACATACTTGTATCCACAGCGACGACAATTTCTCCAATTTATGGGGTTTTGTCCGGGGTTTTTGTTTACTGCCAACCGTTTCAAGGAATTTGTTCACTAGGGCGTTAGTTTACATATGGACTATATGGGAATATGTATTCAACCAGGTATTCATGAGATAGAAACACAATTGCTAATACTTGTAAACATTCAATCCCAATGTATCTGACTTCTCAAATTGACAATATGCAAATAATTCCATACATCAAGCCTAGACTGGTTACTGCCGTTGACGGCGTGGTTTGGGTCAACTTTCATAAATATTGATGGAAGTTTTAATAAATTAAATTTGGATTTGTTTTATCAAAATCTACCCTAACCGGGCGCGATGACACGCGGCCTTAATTACCATTGTATATGTAAACCATTGGTAATAACATGTTGTTAACGTTTTATAGCTTCTACAAACACAAACACTTTGTATCATAAATAATATAATAACAATTGTTAAATTATACTGAAACATTTTGAAAATATCACTGATTATGAGACAAGACTGCTCTGAACCACGGTGAAGCTAAGTGAAGGAAAAATATGAAAAAATAAATTGATCTTAGTCATATAGGAACCGTGAGTCATATATGGATTCAATGACAGATTTTAAGATAATCCAACAAAAAATTAACGCTTGATTTGGCTTGTAGAATAGACCGAGAAATAGAAAAATTAACATTCTTGAAAACTGCACATGTTGTGAAGAGAAAGATGAAATTCTGTGGGCATCTTGTCCTTCGTTGCAACTATTTTGCAGAGAGTCAAGCTAACAGGAAAGGGGGTCAAATATATCTTACCGAGTATGGGAGAAAACCTGTACTCTAATTTTGAACAAATAATATGCCTATTACTTGAACACAAACATCGACAAACAATTCCTTAACAGTAACATGGAGCCAAGACAAAAGATTTAAGACTAACTAACTTGTAATATTTTGTCCAGTTTGTTATTGTTGTTTAATTTGTTATGAAATACGCCCATTTGGTTTATAATTTTTGCAGCTCCTATTTATTTAATAGTGATTCCCCTGGCTTCAAAAATAAATAAAATAATAATCCCTGTAATTGTGATTTAATACGGGTAACTTGTAAAACAAGAACTATGTGTAGTGTTTATATTATTTATACTTATTGATTAGTGTATGCATGATAGAGACAATACAAAAAAAATATTTGATGTTGGTCATGTTATCTATCTTTAAAATTTGAACTTTTGTCATATTTTGAGTTACCTCGTGAGTGTTGGTGTTTGTGTACTTATTGTTCAGATAACTTCTTGCAATCGTACAGAAATTGAAATGTTCGCCAAAGGTTTACACGAGGGAATGTAATGACGCCCTCGCCGGTGAGCCGTTGTTATTTCTTCTATACATGCCCAGAATCAAATATTCATTATCTGCGCATACAGCTGGTTCTTGCCGCGAAATAGCAGCTACTTCCGTTTTGCTTCGATCTGCTCCTGTTACTAGGGCTACTTAAAAATACGCTTAATTACATCTCAGTGAACGAAGATGCCGAAGGTGAAATCCAGTCAAAGGCAATCGCAAGTAGATGCAGATTCGGTAAAGTAGATTCTCGTTTAAAGGTTGTTTCCGGAATTCGATTTGTAGACTGTAATATGTTTGCTTGTTCATCAGTTTCATCGAAAACTAGTACATAATAACTACTAGTATCATGATAATATTAACCATTCATAGATCCTCAAACTAATTTGAGCCCTCGAAGAAGGTGACTCAGCGTGATACTCGGAAGTACTTATACTTTATTAAACACATAAAATTCCCCAGGAGGAATTAAAATGGTTACATTTACACTAAACAAAACTAGACTAATAAACTCGGAAGTGTTATATTAAGGTAGCGAGAGTATAAATTATTTGCGTTGAAAATAACGTTTTTTTTCAAATTTATTTCTAAATTTATGGAAGTGCACAATAAACTGTCAAATGCTGAAGTCGAAATAACATATAATGTCAGCTTTTCTGAGAGACAAGGCAACCTCAATAGTATCTGCAAAAATGAACAACACAAGTTTAATTCACTTTTATAAACAACAACTGCTAAGATGCATTCATTTAACAGACTACCGAACTAGTAGGAAACATGAAAAAAAGCACTTTTTTAGCACAAGCATAATTGTGTAATTTTTTTTCAGAAAAAGTAATATTTTATATGGAAGCATGTCATAGACATAAATAATTTTTAAAAAGCTTGAACCTTGTCGATTCTAAAAATATATACTTTACTGGATCTTTTTGTAGCCATTTAGTCACAATTAGAAGATGAAAACAAGTATGCAAATAATAGTCTCTCTACCTTAATGCACCAATGTTCTAGATTCAAAATATACCATTATATTTAGATTTTTTAAGCCCAAAAAATATGTACAGCCGAAAGTAATGGTAACACACACATTCTGTACATGTATGAGAAAAGGGTTTGACAGTATATATGTGCAGAATAGTTCACATGCCAATGGAAACAAAAAACTTGTTAGTTGTTTTTCAGCACCAGTGGATGATGGACTGCTCCTAAATTCCTGTAGTAAAATTGTTTCAGTTTGAAAACTGAATAAAGCACATTCTGTTGTCTCCTGAAGTACTAGTATTTAAAAGGTCTAACTGGGGCTTCGTATCAGACACTTTCAGCTTAGCTCAGTCAATTACATATGCTGTGATGTGTAATGTTGAAAAAAAGTGTTAAGTAATAATTTCGCAATATTGTTTGCGGTCTATTCATGACAAACTGACTTTTAAATAAGTTGTGTGTGTGAAATATGGTGCTAGAACCATGGTAGGAACCTGGAAACTTGTTATTAGGATAGAATATCTTCATTAGTCTCCGTTCGGACGCAGTCCGAAAACGGGGACTTATTTTTTGACTCTGTGCGTCCATGCTTCCGTGCGTCTATGCATCCGGACCTGTATCTTAGAAATGCCTGGACCAATCACAATCAAACTTCACACATACATCATACATGATATTATACATCAATTTGTTTCACGATCTGATTCATGATGGCTGAATGGCGGCCATTTTTGTTCTAAAAATCATTAAAATCAAGCATTTCACAGCTGTTTGCAGATGGATTTTGTTCAAACTTGGTATATACGTTGGACATTATGGGACCTTGATGCACATCATTTTGTTTTTCAGATAAGATTCAAAATGGCCGACTGGCGACCATTTTGTTTTAATGAATGTGGTTCTAGTGCCATATCTCCGACTTGCTGTGACTGATTATGTTCAAATTTTAAATATTCATTATACATCATGTCATAGATATACAGATTTATTGGTTTGACGATCCTATTAAAAATGGCCGAATGGTGGCCATTTTTGTGCTAAAAAATCATCAAAATCAAGCATTTCACGGCTGTTTACAGATGGATTTTGTTCAAACTTGGTATATACATTGATCATTATAGGACCTTGATGCACATCATTTTGTTTTTCAGATAAGATTCAAAATGGCCGACTGGCGACCATTTTGTTTTAATGAATGTGGTTCTAGTGCCATATCTCTGACTTGCTGTGACTGATTATGTTCAAATTTTAAATATTCATTATACATCATGTCATAGATATACAGATACATTGGTTTGACGATCCTATTAAAAATGGCCGAATGGTGGCCATTTTTGTGCTAAAAAATCATCAAATATCAAGCATTTATGGATGGATTTTGTTCAAACTTGGTACATACATTAGACATTACGGGTTCCTGATGCTGGTTATTTTATTTTTTAGATCGGATTCAGAATGGCTGACTAGTGGCCATTTTGTTTTAATGAATGGGCTTCTAGAGCCATATCTCTGACATGCTTTGACTATGTTCAAATTTTATATATTCATTATACATGTATTCAAAATAAAATGGCTGATTTTGTTTTAATTAATGCTGTTCCAGAGCAATATCTCTCAATACTTGTTTGACGATCAGATACAAATGTCAATCATTTAAATGTTAAACAATCATCATAATCATATTCCTGACATATATTCCAGCTATATTACTATAAACAAAACTATATATCTTAAATTCGATAACTAACAGGGACTGTGCCATGCATGGCTTGTTTTACAAGGATCTGTGATTTGGTAATGTTGTGTGATTTTAATATAAATTTTTCTCTGAACTAAATGCTGTATACTTATTCACGTAATCGCATTAGGGAAATGTACAAATCATACATATTCACGTCAATTCATTTCATGATTCAATTTAAGATGGCCAAGCAGCTGCCATTTTTGTGGTAAAATTCATTCATTCATTTCTGCCATTTTGTAACCCAGCAATTATGGCCATGTATGGATGGGTTGCATTAAAACTTGATACATATATCACCCTTGATGCACATAATTTTTTTTTTCTTATCAAATTCATAATGACCATCTAGCGGCCATTTGTTTAATTGGTCATCTGGCGGCCATTTTGTTTAATGAATGCTGTTCTAGAGTCATATCACTGACATGCCATGACTGTTTTCTTAAACTTTAATGTAATTATTTGTTGTTGTTTTTTTACATTGCATGGCATTGTATTACTGGGGAGAACACTAATAACTTATTAACACTTATTATTAAATGTTACAGGACGATGAATCTCCAATGACACAAGCCTCTCAGACACAATCATTGTCACAGGCAGAAAGAAATGCTTCAAGTATTGCTCCTGGTTTAATTGATTCCAAGGTGAGAAGGAAACCATTGTATAGCTGAGTTTTTTTGGATTCAGCAGTATTGCTATGAACAAAATCTTGAAATGAATTTGTTGTTGTTTTAGGTTAATGAGATCGTTCAGTTTATGTTGATTATGGAACAAAAAAAAATGCCAATAAAAAGAATTGGTAAGTAACTTTTTATTAGCTCCGCTGTTCACTTTGTCGAGCAGAGCTTATCATATGAATGATTGTTCGTCATCATCGGCCCACGTCAACTTTTTACTTTTTTGACTTCATCTTGAAAACTACAAGCCTGATTAGTTTGATACTTGTTGTATATGTACTATTGGTAGACCTTACTTAGATTTGTTAATTTCATGTAAATGTCTTTATTTCTTTAATTAAGGTAGAGATGCAGGTTTGTGGGCACTTTTCGTGAATTTTTTTTTTTTTTGCTTTTTCTCACCCAGACAGTCTTGGCTAGATAGTGTTAAAATTTCGGAGCATTGTCATTGTTGGAACATACTCAAAAATGAATTTTAAAATATAGGGAACCGAGGCACGCGTATGTGATTAAAAGTCTCGAAAGTTTGTTTGCGTTGCTCTTTGATTGACAAGTCACTGTTGATGTTATATGCAAATGATTGCTGGCCCAAGTTACGTAGCAGCCGGTGTGCGTCTTCCTGTCCTGGCTCTCTGTTTACTTACCTCAAGCTGACCAACTAGCAAACTACAAAAAACAGACAAGACGTAGACGCTTCCAGCATGCAAGTGGAATGAAACAAAACATACACTTGTAACTGATAAGTAAACTTTTTCACCCTTAAATAAATTGTTTTTTTCATTTATTTTCATGTAGGAGGTAGCGTCGATAGGGCGATTTAATTTTCGCGCAAAACAAGGCCACAATTTCTTTTGTTTTCTTGATGCATAGACTTCAAGCTTTTTCGCATTGTGGGCGAAATTTGTACTCCAACGGCATTTTAACACTGAAGTAAACTTTTTTCGTTTCGATGTAATGATTATCGTGCTGATAGAATTGCGATGCAATTGACAACAACACTGCTGTTGCTGTCATCGCTAACTTTTCAGTGTCAAAATACACAAACATAAAATGCTCGGTTAATTAAAAATAAAAAAAATACCCCTGAAATTACCGAAAAATCGGCAATGAGATGCTGTTTTTAAACACCGTGGAAAAACCATGCACTCTGCGATGCCATCTTGGTTACCTTAATCGGAAACGCCCTTGTCAGCTAGCATGCACCGGTAGCGATGTCGCAAACTACGTTGTATGGTCGTGATCGGCGACCTCTGGTACTAAGGAACTCTATGAATGAGGTATTTCCAGAGGTCAGAGTTCGTTTAATTTGCATCGACCTGTCTCGTCTGTAGTTGAATGAAACCTGCATCGATTTACAATAGTTCCCTTTCCAATGTGACTTTATTTCGAATTTGTTTCACCGGCGTTTGCGAATAGCCGTTGTGTAGTAAAATATTAGGGCCCATTTCAACCTGGTCTTCTAACTTCGCACGGTCCACGGAAACTGCGTGTTACAAAGTATTTTTTAAAGGTTTGAGGGAAGGTAAATTTAGACACAACCCACCCAATGGCGATCGCTATGTTTATATAACTGTATGAATATGTCATCGGATTTACGTAATCCATTGTGTCCCTCCCTCAGTGGAATTGACAACACGACGCCATGACAGTTTTCACGCAAGGTTGAGACTTCGCAGACGATTTTTCGTCCCCTTCCTTCGAATTGTAAATATTTTTATTTTATTTTTTTACCTGACGATTTAACATCGGCAAATTACGGTGTATGGTGTATTTCTAGGAGTTTCTGTTACACATATGAAGCGAATGATTCGTTTTAAAACTTTTTTTACAAAATGGTGATTATCTCAGTTTCATTTTTTACTCAAAATTTCAACTTTAAAACTATTTAACTTCTAGACGGTTCATTTGTTTTCAATGAAATTTTCAGGGGTAATTATTCAGGTCTATCCTAAGTAAATGGCTTCATATGGTTTTATTGTCTTTACTGGAATAGAAACAATAGAGCTGCCAATTAGCGGCTCTGTTAACTGTGAACGATTTATAAAATGTGAATGTTTCAAAGAGCACTGTGTAAAAACTTTTCAATGAAAGCACTAATAAATAAGCCATTATGTTCCTAGTAAACAGAAGTTTTAAATAAGTGTTCTTAAATTAAAATCAGGGTATGCATTCAAAAGTTAAATAGTTTTAAGTGCACTTTCACCTAAAATGCATGATTTTAACCCCAAATCAACACCACTTAATATGGTATCATTGTACATTATTGTAAACCATAAAACTCAAAAGTTTAAATATAACTCTTTCAAATGATATATAACTTGATTGGTAAAAGTTATATTCTACTTGTGTAATTACAGTGATTAGAGGCAATTAGAAATATAGTCTCCCAACCTGCATCTCTACCTTAATTATCTATATTCATGTTAGAAAAATCAATGTTGTATCAGATATGTCAGTATTCTCAAATCACTTGCATTGATAAGCCTATCAACATACTAAACTGGATTCTCAGAAGTAATACATTTGATGCTATTCCCGGAGTCTTATTTGATGTTTTTGTTAACCTTTGTAACTTGTCAGTTGAATATGACATGACAACAGTTGCCATGTTGCATGCATTTCAATGTACTTTGCATGCATTGCGTATGTCACATGGTATCCATACCAAACATGACACTGTGCAACAACTCTTTGGTATATGCAATGTTTTTATTCATCACCTTGTTCTTGCGTTTTTCCAGATATTAATAAACATGTGTTAAAAGATTCTTATAAAAGCATTTATGCTGTTGCAATGGAACGAGCAAAAACGAAGCTGAAACAGGTTTGTATCAATAATATAATAAAAAAATATCAGAGTTTTGACTTTAGTTTGAGTTGGCCTTTATTAGGTAATTTAGTGGAAATTAATCAATTTATTTATTTTAAGTGTGATGCTTTTTTTGCAAATTTGGAAAATACAAGATTGTCCGCTTTTTCGTGTATAGGTATATGGTATGGAAATGGCTGAAGTACAACATGGAAAACAAAAAGCTTATATTCTATTGAACAACCTTGATATGACTGGAACAGAGGATTATATTGATAGGTAATTTAAGTTAGTGTTAGTGAGGTCATTTAGGAGAGGTTGTCTGTGAGCCTTGTTGATATGTTGTCAATGATGTGACAATTGAATACGTCTGCTCTCTATGAATGCTGTATTGTGTTAATGTCACTTTAACCTCTAGATGACGTACATCACATCACAAAGACATGTCACAGTGTTTTATGGATTTAGGTTCAGGTATGATAGATCTTTTTTACAGGGCACCATGTGAGTTTACTCTAAATACATGTTTTCTATACAGTCGCTCTATGTAGGTGTGTGAATGTTGAATAACAAAACCATAGTCCAAACTCTCCTGAACTGATGGTCACGTATTTTAAGTCAGCCTTTCAACAACATTAAAAATTTGTAAACTTTTTTTTAATATTCCCCAAAACTCTTGATCAACACCCTTTAGATCAGTAGCCAATAAAAATGTACGTCTAGTTAAATGAAAACACATAAAATACAGAAAAATTGGAGAAATGTTGTACCATAATTTTGGCAAAATACAAATAAAGTGGCCCAGACCTATCCATATCTCATGATATTCTTTTTATCTTGATATTTTGAGAATGTTCTCTTTTCACATGATTACTCTGTAAACATTATCCATTTCCATTTGGGAAATGTGCCTCCATTTCGTTTATTTACAGGTTCCTCAAAAGCATATCTGCGGGTGAGTTTTGCAGGCATGCAGAAACCATAACACTAATGTCTGCGTGTTGATCTGCATATTGGTTCTGCGGGCCCGCAGATGCAGTTTTGATCAAGTCTGTGTGTGCTACAGGTTCTGTTTTAAAACAATAAATGCAGTCCATTAACCTAGCAATAAATAATGTTTTCAGTGCTGAATATATGGAGGTAATGACAGGAAGAATTTAAGCAAGAAGCAAGGCTCATGTTCAAAGTTAACCGAGCCATTATTTATTCTTTCCTTCTTATGAACGGTACGGGTATACCGACTATTCAATAGTTTGAATGTCGAACATACTCAATTTACAAATGACTCAATAGTTAGTTAGGGTATAGATGCAGGTTCATTGGCACTCAAAGTGATTTTTGACTCCCATGTGCGAAGCACAAAATGGGAGTCTTTGCAGTTAGTGTGTCTGTATGTGTGTGTGTGGGTGTGTGTATGTGTGTGTGTGTGTGTATGTGTGTATGTGTGTCCGACTGTTCCACTGCTATCTCAAGAACCATACATCGGTTTTTGATGAAACTTGGTGCATAGATGCTCTGGGCCAATGCGCAGATTTGATTAGGTTTTGGTAAAAATCCATGCTCGTTAATTACCTAATTTGCATGATAATTAGCTAATATTCACTACGTTCAATTACCCACCATAGACTCCGGTCAGTCAAAATGACTATTTTGAACTGTAGGCATTAATCAGCGATCCTGCCGGTGACGGAGAGATAGAATCCAGGTCAGGGGAAGCCCCATGACCTCAAGATTTTTTTACCCCTTACGTCACGAACCCACGTGACCGAGGCCACATGGCAACGCCATAGGCAGCCGTCCATCACTCTTAATTTCTCTCCGCCTCGGTGGAGATGAAATTTAGCGAGCTCTGCTGGATCGCCTGTTTTTTTTCCTGTTCGGATTTATAGCTTGGGTTGTTGCCGCTGCTCGGCATCCGACATGGTAGCTGGTAGGATAAGTTTTCCTTGTCTTTTTTTACCCTCGTGTCGTTTTCCCCTTTGTGTGTAGTATTTTTCACAGCAAAGAAGTCAAAATCCCGCGCCACTACGTAGTCACATGTTGATTTCATGGCGGCACCTTTTACAACTGTAATTCGTCTCCCTCATGCATGTCGTCTTTTATTTTTAATGTATTTAGCAATATATCGATGTAATGACAGCTCCAAGGCTCGCTGCCTTTTTCTTCCGGTCTCCTCGTCTTTCGAACCGACCGTACAGTGGTTTATTCAGAATCTACCAGCATAGAACCTGCATCCGAGATGCTTTGTCGTGGCTACGTGTGGGTTCCGGGTTTTTTTTGCATGAAAGCGTGGTTTTTTCACTGGAGTTCTGAGGCCTGAGATTTTCTTTCAGAGCCATCAAAATCGCTGACACTGACCGCGTCACAGCAAGGTCACGCGTCCAGTAAACAAATCGGTTAAAGTGAGTTGCGTGTTTTGCATGAGTGGAAAGTCCTCACGCTTGGCTACCGGTACTTCATGTACCGGGACGTCGAGTAAGAGGCCCAATGGCGGAGATACCGATATTTTCTCGGTCTCCCCCGCTGATCGGAGGGCATCCTCACAGTCTGTTTTTTCAGGCGGTGTTTTTTACCTGATTTTACCGGCTGCAGCGAGGCTGTGCCCCTGGAGGCTTTCCTCCTATGGGGCCCGTTGCGGGTCTCTTCGTGGACCCTTCCTCGCACCACGCCGAGTTTGCCTCCGAGTTGAGGGCTTTGGTCGAAGGACTGTCGGGGCAATTGCGTCCCTGGCAGGCCGGGTAGATCAGACGCAGTCGGAGCGAGCTGTCTCCACTGTGTCCCCTCGGTGGGCAAGCAGGAAGAGACACGAAAGCATGTTTGCATTCAAACACGTCTCTTCCGGGGAACCCCCGTTTTCAGTCACAGCTCTCCCACTATTTTGGGGGGTGGCCGAGGCTCAGGCTAATTACATCGGTCCTTCTCTGGATCCGCGGGCACTGAATGCCAACGGGGTGCTGGCAGCCAAGTCTCCGATCTCGGGGCAGGGCTTTCAGGGCAGGGCACGCGTTGACCCCCCCCACTTTCAGCCAGCTAGGGTTCGTCACGTGGTAACGGTACAACGGTAACGAATTTATCCTTGTGTCCGGTCCCCGCTGTGGGTTTTGACTCCTTTCTTACCGACCCACGGGCGTCCCCAGAGGGAACCGACCCTGTCATGAGACGCACAGTCGAACACGCTCCCTCTCACATATTTTAAGTTAAAGGAGACGCGTTCGCTCGTGTTGGATACAGCCGGTACTCCGGGCGGTCCCTCAGAGTCTTCCATCTGTATGACTCGGTGAGCCACGCTTTTGGGGTGAGGCGGAGTATCATCGTTCCCAGTGATACGATGTATATACCCCCACCCTTGATCCTAAAGCGACCACCTAAGGTTGCTTCAATGCTTATGGGATCACGGGCGTCGGGATCCAAAGCAACCCCGTCGGCACATCTCTCCCCTGTCCGTCTGAGTGCGGAGTGGGGCGCAGAGCACGCAAACGGTGTTGATGGGCGGCGTTGGTCAGCCGGATGTAATGCTTAAGTCCCCCGGGTGGGGATAACGTTAGGCAACACTTCCCACTGGACCAAACGCTACCCAGTCGGTGTGTTTCGGGATCAGACCCCATAGCGTGGGATGAGACCAAAACGCCCCCAACAGGATTCCAAGGCTCCTTCCCCACACCCCGGTACCACGAATTTGGCAAAACCGGGCAAAGGGGGATAGCTGCGTTCCATGGGTGTCTTTGCCAATTGAGGACGACCCATCTAGCCCTGAGGGCAGAGTTGCTTGAGCGTATTATTATGCGTGCCCAGCACTCTGGTGACCTTGGAGGCAGAACGCACCAGCCTCCTAGACCAGGCGACATTTTTACTGGTGGGCCACCGCACCTCTACGTGCGACACCCCCTAGTGTTGCCTGGCTCGCTTGGCCAGGGCCACTACTGGGCTACGAGACGCGGCCTTAGACGCACGTGTTTTCGCCGACAAGCTGAGCTGGGGTACGTCCCCCACCTCAGTGACGCAGACTGGACACCCTCCACCCTCTTTGTTCAGGGAATGGTGGGTACAGTCTCGGAGCTTCGGAGTGCAATGAATCAGAGGGTTCAGATTGAATCCGCTAGCCAGCTGGTCCTGCCATGGGCAAGCGGAGGGCACCCCAAGCACAGAAAACACAACGCCCTAGGGCGTTGCCCGCTAGCCAGAGTCAGCCAGGAGGCAAGCGCTTATACCCTTCCATGGGAGGGAAGAGTAGTGGCGTGCCCCCAGGGAGGTAAGAGCCAGGTGGTGGCTCCTCACCCTCTCTGGGCGGATGTCTACCCGGCAGCAGGGGAAGCATGTTTGACGCTCACTTCTGCAACCGGGGGAGACAGGCACGTGTTCGGTGAGTGGCCAGGTCACAACTTAGTGACTACTTCAGGCCTTGGGGAACTCGCCTCATGGGGGAAGGGAGCACCCTCCCCCCTTGCAACTGCCGAACACATGGCCACACATCCCTGTCGTACACAGATTGCGCCGGTGTAGCCCGGTTTGGAGACGGCGGGTGACCGACCCCTGGACCTTCCCAGGTGGTGACATTCGTTTACGGCATACCGCTGAAATCTCCACTTCCCCCCGTCAGTGTCTCCCCTGTTGGGCACTGCCAGGGGACTCCCGCAAGGCGGAAGCAATCAGACAGGAAGTAGCAGTTTGCTGGGGAAAGACACCATACACAGGGTACATCAGCCGGAACTAAGTCCAGGCTTCTACCCAAATGTGTTCGTAGTACCAAATCTACAAGTGGCAGGCGTCCAGTTTTGGACCTAGACAGACTGAATCAGTACGTGCCCCTCGATCGGTTCCACATGGAGACACCATTCAGGGTTCTTCTCTCCATCCACCGTTTTGACTGGCTAGCCCCGCTAGATTTAAGCGGGGCCTACCTGCACGTACTGATGCACCTAGCGAGTTGCCATCTCCTTCGAATCGCCCAGCTGGGCCAAGTATTCGAACTTCGGTGCCCCCCTCCGTTCGGGTTAGGCACAGCGCCCTACATGTTCACCAGAGGGATGAAACAGGTAGTGCTGCTGCTTCACCAGATGTCGGTACACCTCAATCCGTACCCAGACTACTGGTTACCAACAACCCGGGCAAGGGGTAATAGCCAAACGCATCAGGCTAACACAGGATTTACTTCACCAGTTGGGCTCGTTAGTAAATCGACAAGTCCCACCTCGAGCCAACGCGCAGTTGGTGTCCCTGGGCATGGAGTTTTGACACAGAGGTAAGCTTGGCTTAGCTATTTCAAGCATATTGCTTAGCGCTAAGCAGCCTAGCCGAATGCCTAGTCAGCGTTCCCTCGGTGTCCCTCCGTGAACTAATGCGGATCATCGGAATGATGACCTCGGTTCGAAGGGTCGTTCCCCAGGCCGCACTACGCAGCCGCCCGGTATAACACTTGTTATAACGCCGAGCTCTTCTATGGGAACTAGACAGGCGGGTATTGAGCTTGGACCAAGTGAAGGAAGCCCTGCCCTGGTGGTCGTCACTGACCAACCTCGGGCAGAGGGGCCCCCTTGGACCCGCTCGCCGCAGGTATGACTCTGGTAACAAATGCCTCCCCCAGGGTTGGGGAGCGCATCTATTGGACGAACAAGCCCAAGGATATGGCTCCCGCATAGTTTTGGGACCACCATATCAACCGGCTCGAACTGTGAGCAGTGTACTTAGCACTACCACGCTTTCTACCCGTAGTTCGAGACCACAGAGCCCTGCTCCGCACAGACAACGCAGCGGTGGTCTCCTTCAAGAAGGAGGGGGGGACGCTTTCCCCATCGTTGTCAGTCCTAGCGGGGCAAAATCCTCCTTTGGTGCCTGGAATACAATGGGGAGCTAACCGCACACCACCTTCCAGGGGTGAGGAACAGTCTGGCGACGCCCTTTCAGGGCGACTCCGTCTCCAGAACACGGAGTGGCTGATACCCCAGTGGGTAGCCTCCAGGCTGTTTCGGCTGTGGACGGTCCAAGGTTAGACCGTTTGCCGCACCCCGGAACACCAAGCTCCCGACGTACGTAACACTCCTGCTGACTCCAGGAGCCTGGGCCAGGGTCGCTTTGCTACCCCGCGGATCCACTTAGTTGTGTACGCTTTTCCTCCCTTCCCGCTAGTCCACCGGGCACCGGAGAAGACTTCGACAGGTGCACACCTGCATATTATCATTGGTCGCACCCAATTGGCCGAACAGGGCCTAGTTTCCACTTCTGTCGGAAACGATAGTCGAAACACCAGCAGTGCTTCCAGACTTACCGGACATGTCGTCCCAACCAGACGGCGCACTACCACGAGCCCAGTGGGTATCACTTACCCGCATAGAGGCTCTCATTAGACCCGCCCATACGAAAGCTTTATCTGAGCGGGCTGCCAACGTCCTGGCCAGGGCGAACTGGGATTCCACCAATGCAGCCTACATTTCTAGGCTGCGAGCATACACTGGTTAGTGTAGCGGAAGGGAGATTGATCGATACCATCCCTCTATTGGCCAGGTAGCAGGCTCCTTCGTCCACCTGTTTGACGAAGTGGGTTTGTCCTACGCAGCGATCGTTGGCTACAGGTCGGCCTTGTGCCCCACCATTCAAACGTACGGGAACAAGACTAACCGATTGTCCTACTATTAGGAGACTACAGGGCTCGAAATTAGCGGTGGTCTTGCGTCCAGAGACCACCCAATTCTCGTTTTGGACCACGAAATTTAATTCTCAGTGGTCCATTTGGACCACCACTTTGACATTCGCAAAATAAATCATTTGTGTTCGATCACAGTTTCCGGGAATAAAAAACACAACTAAAATAGACTTGTTAAAACGGTTTCACATTCCCCGGTGACAACGCGTATTCAAGACTGCAGACACAGTGCGTCAGCCATGAAACTGACACATTTAAATATTTAATCATATGCAGTGACGATTCACGATGTATTTAAATATATAATGAGATGCAGTGACGTTATGTTTTATGATTCGCTGAAACAGTTTCATGAGAACCGAAGGATGGTGGCCTAGCAACCACTGCACACCATGGAATCAACTGAACTTGAAACAAAAACTTATGCTAATGGCCATGTGGTTGTTGATCAGGGCAAAGACGAAGCATGTGTTTGTGATCGTCTGCTCGTTTCTTTGACATTTAAATTTGTTATTATGAGTGGGTTATTCAAGTTCGGTTTTACTAGAGCTGGGACAGCATCCAGACAAGACCAACAGGATCGTACTGAACAAGGTGTCGAATCAGATATCAGCTCAAAGGAGGCAAATGATCGTGATCTTGACGCTGTAAGTGAAACTCAAACCACTAGTGAAATTCTACTTACCGGGGATGCGTCAGCAACACCCCCGGCAAAGAAGAAAAAAGTTGTGAAGAAATTTGTTCCTATTTGGAAAACTGGGCGACCATGGCTTATTTTTGATAATGGAAATAACGTTATGTTCTGTCAATGGTGCCGGGATTTTGGCCGAGATAACATTGAAAATGCATTTCGCCGGGGAAGCAGTAACTTTCGTCTGTCATCTGTCACATCGCACGAGAAAAGTGAACCACATAAGAAGGCAAGTGGTGCGTATGTGGTAAATAATCTGTCAGCGAGTGAAAATGCCCCATTAGAACAAAGTATAATTAATGCAGAAGAGGAGCAAGTGTCTAAATTAGAAAAACTATTCCGCATTTGTTATTATTTAGCAGTTGCTGAACGACCTTTTACCGATTTTGCCGGACTTTGTGAATTACAAGAATTAAATGGAGTGGATCTTGGGGTTGCCTACAAAAACGACAAACAGGCGTCTACTTTTATTCACTATATTTCAGAAGTCCACAGAGAAGAACTGAAACGTGTGATTAATAACGAGATATTTTCTATTTTAATTGACTCTGCCACAGATGTGGCAACTATTGACGAGGAAATAATGTATCTACGCATGTTTGACGATGGAAGACCCACAACAAAATATTTCTCTTTGCAAGCACTGGAGCGTGCTGATAGTAAAGGAATTTTAACGTCAATAGACGCGGCTTTTGACAAAGAGTTTCAAATAGACGCACAGACCTGGAAAGAAAAACTTGTGGGCTTCGGTGCAGACGGGGCTGCCGTCAATTTTGGTCAGAGGCAGGGTGTTAGTGCGAAATTACGTGCGGATATCCCTCATCTTGTATCAGTCCATTGTGTAGCCCACAGATTGGAACTGGCTATTAAACACGCACTTAAACAATGTAAATATTTCAAAGAAATTGAGGATTTTCTCGTAAATATTTTCAAGTTTTATAAGAACTTGCCATTAAATTGGTCAAATTTACAGTTAGCTGGAGAAACCACGAATGTGAAAGTATACAAACCTTCTAACGTCCTGGGCACAAGATGGATTGGTCACCATGAACGTGCAATTATAAATATTACTAAGAACTATTCAGCTATGTTCACTCACCTCGACCAGGTTACGATCACAGGGCAGTCAAGTGATGCAAAAAATAAAGCAAAGGGATTTTGCAGGAAATTACAGTCTTACAGATTTATTAAATCTCTTTATGTGATGATGGACATATACACTGTATTATCACGTTTGTCATTAATGTTTCAAAAGAATGACAGTTCAGTTGAAACAGTGGATACTTGTTTTCAAGCTGCACTAAGCAACTTAAGGGAGCTGCGAGAAAACCCTGGGCCACGGGAAATGGAATTTAATAATCATATCACAATTGACAATGATGATATAAAGTTTTTGGATGTAACATGTAGAGCTGAACGAGGTGGAACACTAACTCAGCAAGAATATGATGAAATGGTGAACAGAGATAAGATGACATTAATACAAAACACTATTGATCAACTGGAAGTTAGGTTTACATCTTTCAGTGACAACCAGGTGTTAAATGGCTGCAAAGTAATTAATCAGAGAAATTGGCCCATTGATAACGTTGGTGATCTCCTGGAGTATGGCCAAATAGAAATACATCAACTCACAACACATTTCCAGGATTTGCTCATTAGGCGGAATTGTAAAATAAATGATATCCCATTGGAATGGAGGCAACTGAAACTGATTCTCAGAGACACTGCAATAACACAGCCACATTTAACTTACCTAGACTTCTGGCAGAGACTTCTTAGACACATACCAGAAGAGTTTGTTAATATACTCACCCTTGTGAAGATTGTGCTTCTTATTCCAATTCACACTAGTGAGTGTGAGCGAGGGTTTTCAATAATGGGTAAAATTAAAACTGACTGGAGATCCAGTCTCACAACAGAAAAACTGAATGAACTATTAAGAATAAAACTGTTAGGGCAACCATTGCATAAATTTAACCCACAACCTGCTATTATGACTTGGTGGAATGCAGGTAGGCGTACACGAAGACCAGATATTAGGCCATATGGACCACGTGCACAAAATGAAAGTGATACTGACACTGATTTGTAACATTACATTTTTACTTAATAAATGACATACCCCAAAGTATTGACTCATTTTATTAATGTTATACTGGACCAAATACATCCTGGTTTGGACCACCAAAAAATAGGGGTGGTGGTCCATATGGACCACCAGATTTAACCCTTTTCCGGTCAAGTCGGTGAAAAACCGCCGTCAATATGGGTATGCTAGAATTTCCCACTCCAGCTAGCTAACTGGTTAAGTCGTTGAAAAACGGCCTGTTATTTAGGTTGCTCAGACGGTCAAGCGTTTATAATATGTTGTACGGAACCTGATATTTTACACTTGCGAAATTATGGAGGGAGAGAATTTTTTTTCGATTACGCCAAGTCAAATAAATTAATCAAGTAATAAAGAATGTAATTCTATACTCTTGTCTGCTCATTTCACTATTTTACCGTCACAACGCGACGTTTGCGACGACGTAAAAAAACCGCCTTGACCACATTGCAAACTGCAGCATTACAACCGTATTTGAACGACACGATTCACGGTTATAACGGTAGTAACGTATTTTGACCAGCTTGGCAAATAGTCCCGGCACTTAGAATGAATAGCATAACGGATTCCAACAGCTGAGCTTGGAATGTCGGCAATCACCAACGTAAAATGACCGGGACAGCTGGTGGGAAATATTAAAGTCCACGTGATTTCACCGTCTGAGCTAGCATATGCAATTTATGTGTATGCAAATTGTAACCAATCTGTGTTCAAAAAAATAACATATTTATTTACATAACAATAAATATTCAAATTGTGGGGAGATGCAGTCTTGTGGACATCTGGTCGTTCAGTATAAATATGGCCGAAGAAAGTGAGATAAAGCCCAGACTCGCTGTGTGCCTCCTTTCCGACACATACGTTAATATGCCGTCCTATACAGATAGAAAGTGTTTTATGAAGGCAAGAAGGAAACTGAAGAAAACGCGTCAATCGTGCAGTGGCACGGGGAGTGATAAGTTTGACATTGACACGACAGATTTTTCACCAGCAAAGCGTGGAAAAAGAAAGAAATCCAAAGCAAAGGAAACTTTTGACGTCGGTGAGTTACCAGCCGAGCGTACCACGGACACCAGTGATAATAGTCCACTCAAGAAAAGGCGTAAAAAGAATAAGAACAAACGCAAGTCGGAGACTGTCTCCTCTGTCAATGAACATGCGATTACAGAAGAAAACCGTTTGAAGGACTGCAGGGGCAAACCAGGAGGCAAACGTAAATCGAAGACGAACCGTAAAGTGGTTGAATCGCCAGCTGCCGACAAAGCAGATGCCGAAGAAACGGAAGTTGGTCACGCTGAAATACAACGTGCCGTCGAAGATGTGATACAATTTTTGCAAGACAATGTTTGCGATTCGGAACCGTCGACATCCGCCACAACTGCCAACGCAGAAAAGCAGGGGCCTGAACATATCGACCCAGCGAGTACGCAACAAAACGTCGATGTCACCAAAGAAATGGTACAAGAAAATGTATGCGGTACAGAACAATCAACACTTGCGAGTTTCCCCGAAAAACAAACTATTAAAAAACGTGTTGTGTATGCACACGCATCGCCAATGGACACGCGTGATGATGAACTTGTATTGGACGAAAAAACGGGTGAGCTACGACACAAAATACCAGATGATTTCATAGTTGCAACTGACGACGATACAGATTCAGAAATCGATGAAGATCGTGCTGAGAATGACGATTTTTTAGAGCAACGTTACCCACCTGTACTCGATAGCGACATTGAAATTGAATCCGACACAGAAATTGGTGCTACATTCGATTATGTTGCCTCCGGCACTGGTGAATGGAGAATGGCCACGGAGGAAGACGGCGATATATTTACTATTCCAGTTTTTGAACCCGAACCTGGACCAACTTTCGAACTGCCTTCATATGCTCGTGAGGTGGAATATTTCTACAAATTTATCCCACCAGAACTGATAGAACTGGCTTCTACCGAGACTAATAAATACGCCAAATATCATCAAAAATGCATTGCAAAAAAATTAAATGCCCGCTGGCGTAATACAAATTTCATTGAAATGCAAGCATTCTTTGGTGTGATGATATGTATGGGTGTTGATCACAAATCAGCAATCGACGATTATTGGTCGAGTGACCCCTTTCTGCAGAACATGGGAATTGCATCAGTAATGACTCGGGCCAGATTTCAAATGCTAATGCGTTATTTTCATTTAGCTGATCCAGTAAATGACCCACGGCGGGATCCTGACATTGAACGTCGCCGTCAACGATCAGAGGCCGACCCGTTGTATAAAATCAACCCGTGGCTGAAACCCGTACTCGAAAATTGTCGGCGATACTACCAGATGGGACAGGAAATTTCGATTGATGAGGGTATGATTAGATTCAAGGGACGGTCCAAGTTTAAGCAGAGATTGCCCCACAAACCCGACCGTGATGGCTTCAAAATATGGCAGGTGTGCGACTCGACAACGTCTTACATTGCAAACTTTGAACCATATTTGGGGGTGAAATATAAAACTACAATTGAGGGGAGAAAGAAAGAAACTGGGACAATCAAGAAGACAACACACCGGTTGCTACAGCCCTTCACAGAAAAAAACCATATTCTTTTCTGTGATTCGCTTTTTACGTCAGTTAACACAGCCCTTGAATTACAAGACAAGAAAGTGTACATGGTCGGTAGTTTTAGCAGACGAAATCGGAAAACCATGCCGCCGCAATTAATTCCTGAAGGGAAAAGCAAGAAGCTGAAATTGAAAATTGGTGAAATGAAAGCAGCAACTAGACCGGACGACACTATCAATATTACTGCATACCAGGATGACAGCGCGCAAATATTGATTTTAAATACAGTCTATCCCCCACTGGCTACGTCGGCAGAAGCAGTAGATGACGAGAGACACGTGCCTGTATCGTTACAATGTTACAGACATCACATGGGTGGCGTGGATCGTTCTAACCAAAGGCGAAAATACTATCACACGGGCAGAAAAAACAATCGTTGGTGGATCTACATGGCCTGTTACCTCATAGATGTTGCATTGGTCAATGCTTATGAATGTTTCAAGGCATTGAATCGCACGACTAAAGTAACGCACAAATTCTTCAATATCCGCACAGGTAAACAACTGATTGGTGGACACTCGAGTAGAATTCAAAAATCCATAAGAGAAGTTGGCTCTCTTCCAAGTAACACGTCATTTATTCGTAGTGAAAACATGGATTCGCACGAAATATGCAGACTATCCGGGCGTCAAAAATCGTGTAAGCAGTGCAGCAAGGACGGGAGAAAAACTGCGAGTGGCCGATTATCAGAAACATCAAAAGGATGCCCAATTTGTAAAGTTCACCTTCACGCGGGCGAATGTTTCGCTGCTTTTCATCACAACATGGCACTGAGGGGAAAACGCACCGTGGGAACACAAACGCGAAGTACAGAAGAGCAGCCCTCGACATCAGGCAGACGCATGGGAGCAGCCCGCCGGGGTGGACGACTAAGAAAGGCGTACAACAAATAAATTTGGGACTTATTACAGCGTCACGAACTGTACAATAGTTTGAGTTGGTGAAAATACGTTATCGTTAATTTAGTTTCATGCTCAGTCGGTATTTATACGTTTTAATGTCAGGATAGTTCATCGGGTCTAGTCGGTGAAAATACGTTTCTGCGTGAGTATATATACACGCCAAGTCCCTGCAGTTACGTTCTCGCTAGTTCGTTTTATTTCAAGTCGTTAAATATACGTTGAAATATTTAGTTGGTTAATGTGGTCATGTCGGTGAATATACGTTGCCGTGTGAAGGTAACTCCGATCAAGTCGTTGCAGTTACGTTCTCGTTCGTTTCAGTCTCAGTTTGAGTCGTTAAATATACGTTGTAAGTGTGGACTTACTCATACGGTCAAGTCGGTTAATATACGTTAGAGCTTGAATATAACATCAGTTAAGTCACGGAAAGTACGTTGTAATACGTTACACATGTAGTTCAAGTCGTTGAATATACGTTGCAATTTGAAATGTACGCTAACGGGTCCAGTACGTCAAACACGTTTTCCCCCGTACATGTCCCAAATATCCCCATACTCGCGCGTTTTTTTCTTCTTACTTCGAACTTGCATTCATGTAGTGACCTTGTACTTGCTTGTAATGTGTTTTCAATTAAGCAATATTTATTTCAATGTTTAACACGTGTTTATTGAGACTGTACAAAGGGCAAAACATCGTTACTTAACGACAGTAAAAAATGTGTATTGAAATAAAACGGTGATTTTTTTTATACGAGAAATTGTTGTCCATGGTGGTAATGAAGTGTGTATGCAAACAGATTGCAAAAAATGTGAAAACTGTGGTTGATACAGTCTGTTAACTATGGCCTATTTTTGCAAAAATGTCTGGCAGGATAGCATGCACAGATGCTGGCTACTGGAGTGCATTGAATCATGACCGTTTTTCAACGACTTAACCTGATAGCGTGAAACTCCCCTGACCGGAAAAGGGTTAAAAGTTAATTTCGAGCCCTGAGACTATTTACTGCTTTCCAGACGCTGAGACCCCATGCAAGGGAACTGCCCAACTGGCACTTGTCGGCTGTGTTGTCCGCTCTAAGCAGACCGCCTTTTGAGCCTCTCCAATCAGCACCACTCAATTTTTTGATGTGGAAAATAGTCTTCCTACTGGCCCTCGCCTCAGGTAGGCGCCGGTCAAAGCTAGGCGCGCACTATCCTTTGCGGACGGTTGTGCCGCTTTTATGGGCGATCAAGTTGTACTAAGACACGAATCGGGTTCTCGCCAAGAACCAAATCCCAGGACACGATCCTCAACCGATCGTCATCCCCCGGCTGGCAAATATTGTCAGTCTGGAAGATCAGGAGGAGTTGCTTCTCTGCCCGGTCCGAGCGCTGAGTTGCTACGAGAACCGTACCAGGTTTTCTAGACGGGGACCCAAACACATGTTTTTGTGTTACGGCCCTGACAAGCGGGATAAGCCGGTTTCCCCGACTTCCATCCCCAGGTGGATTACTGCAACTGTACTGGAGGTCTATAATACACTATTCTCAACACAGACCTTGCAGAGACACCAAGTACAAGTACAAGAACATGAGGTCTGTGCGATTGCTAACTCACTAGCGCTAGCGTCAGGTGCCCCCCTCAAACACATTCTGAGGGCAGGCTTCTGGAGAACGCAGAATGTCTTCATCAACTACTACCTAGGAGACACCCAATCTATTGAGCAGGGTCTCTTCAGGTTAGGCCCCGTCGTAGCGGGTCAGGCCTTGTTTGCTGACCCAGCCCGAACGACTGCAGGGGCCTCTGCGCATAGGCGATAAGTCAGTCTCTGCATTTTTGCGGGCAGATTGTCTGTTCCACTAGCACTTCCTGGAAGCTCCCAGGTTTCGCTTCTGTCGACCTACGCCCTCATGCGAACTGTTTCGGTCCTACTTCAAGCTTATCACCCCCGAATTCGGCTTGGGTCTAGCTTTCTCGGGCACACCGAACCCTGTCACCACAGCAGCATTGGCTTCTTGCTTCTGGGACAGCACAGGCAAGGTAAGACACCACCCTTCTTGGGTCTTAACTTAGGTTTTTGGGTTTGTTTTTCATCCCGGACTGGGGGAAAGTCTTTCATCATTCTCCTTTTTTTTTCTGTTTGCTCGGAAAAACCCGCCACCTATCGGTGTCTGACTCTGCCTACAGTTCAAAATAGTCATTTTGACTGACCGGAGTCTATGGTGGGTAATTGAACGTAGTGAATTTAGGCGAGGGTTCTTCGAACCCGCCTATTCACATAGTTCATCCCCACCATAGACTCCGGGTCCCCCCAACCTCCCCACTCTTTCCGTCGCGTTGGTCTAAGTCCTCGAGGTGGAGAGAAAGGAACCAGAGTGATGGACGGCTGCCTATGGCGTTGCCATGTGGCCTCGGTCACATGGGTTCGTGACGTAAGGGGTAAAAGAATCTTGAGGTCATGGGGCTTCCCCTGACCTGGATTCTATCTCTCCGTCACCGGCAGGATCGCTGATTAATGCCTACAGTTCAAAATAGTCATTTTGACTGACCGGAGTCTATGGTGGGTATGAACTATGTGAATAGGCGGGTTCGAAGAACCCTCGCCTAATTTTAGCTGTTCTATGACTGTTCCACTGATATCTAAAGAACCACTCATTGGATTTTGATGAAACTTGGTACATAGATGCTCTGAACATATGCGCAGATTTGATTAGTTTTTGGTAAAAATCTGTGCATATTAATTACCTAATTTGCATGATAATTAGCTATTCTTTAGTGGTTCCCATGACTGTTCCACTGATATCTAAACAACCACTCATTGGATTTTGATGAAACTTGGTACATAGATGCTCTGAACTAATGCTAGGTTTTGATTAGTTTTTGGTAATAATCCGTGGATACTAATTACCTAATTTGCATAATGATTAGTCAATTTTCGGTTTTTCCACTGATATCTCAAGTACTAATCATCACATTTCAATGAAACTTGGTACATAGATGTCATATGACACTGCACAGATCTGATAGTTTTTATGGTAATATCAGTACATATAATTACCTAATTTGCATAATTAATTAAGTTTCAGCTTTTGATATAAGTAGTGAGCATTACATTTCAATAAAAGTTGGTACTTTCATACTCGAGGACTATGCAGAGATTGATTGTTTCGGATAAATAGTTGTGCATATTAATCACCTAATTTGCATAATTAGTTAATTTTCAGCTTTTCCATGGATATCTCAAGTACTAATCATCACATTTCAATGAAACTTGGTACATAGATCCTTTAGGACTATGCAGAGACCTGTTTAGTTTCAGGGTAAATAATTGTGCACATTAATTACCTAATTTGCATAATTAATTTTCAGCTTTTCTACTGATATCTAAAGTACTAATCATCACATTTCAATGAATCTAAAATTATGCAGAGACCCAATTAGTTTTTGGTAAATATTTGTGCATATTAATCACCCAATTTGCATAATTAACCAATTTTAAGCTTTCACACTGATATCTAAAGTACTAATTTCCATTTTAATGAAACTTAGTACAAAGATGCTCTAGGACAATGTACAAACCTAATTAGTTTGGGGTAAAACTCTGTTCATATTATTTCCCTAATTAGCATAATAATTCATAATTTTTTGGTTCTAATCACATTTTAATTAGTCCCCGTTCGGACGCAGTCCGAAAACGGGGACTTGTGTTTTGCCCTGTGTGCGTCCGTCCGTCCGTCCGTGATCACCTGTATCTCGAACATGCATGGACCGATTAAGTTCAAACTTCACTCATACATCACACATTATATGGGACATATGCACATGCATTTTTTTCATGATCCGATTAACGATAGCCAAATAGCGGCCATTTTAAGGCCGAAAATGCATCAAAATCGCACATTTTCACCATTCCGGACCCGGATCTCAGTTATGCATGGACGGATTTTGTTCAAATTTGGTACGTACATTAAACATAATAGGACCTTGATGCACGTCATTTTTTTTTTGGGATCGGGTTCGAAATGGCCGACTGGCGGCCATTTTGTTTTAAAGAATTCAGTTCTGGATCCGTATCTGAGACATGCTTGGATTGATCGAGTTCAAACTTCACACACACAAGGTACATCATGTCACAAATATGTATGTGCATTTGTTTCATGATCTCATTAACGATAGCCAAATGGCGGCCGCTTTAAGGCCGAAAATGCATTGAAATCGCACATTTTCACCATTCCGAACCCGGATCTCAGTTATGCATGGACGGATTTCATTCAAATTTGGTACATACATTAAACATAATAGGACCTTGATGCATGTCATTTTTTTTTTCGGATCAAGTTCGAAATGGCCGACTGGCGGCCATTTTGTTTTAAAGAATTCAGTTCTGGATCCGTATCTGAGACATGCTTGGATTGATCGAGTTCAAACTTCACACACACAAGGTACATCATGTCACAAATATGTATGTGCATTTGTTTCATGATCTCATTAACGATAGCCAAATGGCGGCCGCTTTAAGGCCGAAAATGCATTGAAATCGCACATTTTCACCATTCCGGACCCGGATCTCAGTTATGCATGGACGGATTTCATTCAAATTTGGTACATACATTAAACATAATAGGACCTTGATGCACGTCATTTTTTTTTTCGGATCAAGTTCGAAATGGCCGACTGGCGGCCATTTTGTTTTAAAGAATTCAGTTCTGGATTCGTATCCGAGACATGTCTGGATTGATCAAGTTCAAACTTCACACACACAAGGTACATCATGTCACAAATATGTATGTGCATTTGTTTCATGATCTCATTAACGATAGCCAAATGGGGGCCGCTTTAAGGCCGAAAATGCATTGAAATCGCACATTTTCACCATTCCGGACCCGTATCTCAGTTATGCATGGATGGATTTTGTTCAAATTTGGTACATACATTAAACATAATAGGACCTTGATGCACGTCTTTTTTTTCTTTTCGGATCAAGTTCGAAATGGCCGACTGGCGGCCATTTTGTTAAAGAATTCAGTTCTGGATCCGTATCCAAGACATGTCTGGATTGATCAAGTTCAAACTTCACACACACATGGTACATCATGTCACAAATAGATATGTGCATTTGTTTCATGATCTGCTTAACAATAGCGGAATGATGGCCATTTTAAGGCCGAAAATGCATCAAAATCACATATTTTCACAATTTCAGAACCGGATCTCAGTCATGCATGGATGGATTTTGTTCAGATTTAGCACAATGTGTTGTACATATGCAGGTGCATTTCGGTCATGATCTGCTTTGAATGTATATGTCACTCAAATATGAACGGAACGGGGACGTGTCATTGACAATGACTTGTTAAACTTGGTACATAGAGTTTTTGTTGCATTGCGCAGACCTCATTAGTTTTACAATCAAAACTGTTCATGTTAATTTTCTGATTTGCATAATTAGTTTCAGCTAAGTAATTTCAAATTATATTTAATGTGTCTCCAATACTCTCAGCACATGGGAGTTCTTTCTAAGCTTTCTTTGATTTCTTTTGCTTTTTCTTACCAGACAGTCTTGGCTAGAGAGTGTTAAAATTTCGAAGCATTGTCAATGCTGGAACAAACTCAAAAGTCAATTTTAAAATATAGGAAACCGAGGCATGCGTATGTGATTAAAGGTCCTGAAAGTTTGTATACGGTTCTCTTTGTTTGATTGACTGTTGATGTTATGTGCAAATGAGTTGCTGGCCTCAGTTACGGTGCGGCGATGTGTGGCTTCCTGTCCTCAATCCAGTTTAACTGGCCTCAAGCGCTATCAACTAGCCTCGCAAACTAAACAACATACAAGACGTAGACGCTTCCAGCATGCAAGCGGAATAAAAAAACATACAGTTGTAAATGATAAGTAAACTGTTTCACCCTTATCTCACAACATGTCAACAACTGCCAGCCTGGCTTCTTCTACTAGTGTTTTACTGTTTTTTTTCACCCATTTTTTTTCCCAAAGGCATTTTAATTAACATCACTTTCATAAAAACAGGCATTATCTTCGTTCGTGTTTTCTGGTTGGTCAGACAGATTGAAAATTAATTAGCTCCCACAGTTTTTGTCAATTTGACAACGTCTCTATGAACAAAATGACATTCGAAGTGTGAAATACTGACTGGGATTGAATAAATAGCACACATCCTGCTTGACAACTTTGTAATATGAAAACAAAACATACTATATATATGCCTGGACACCCATTTGTTAAATTAATAAACAACTGATAAACGTTGTGTGAAAGTTTCACTTGAAATAAACAAGAATTGTGAGAGCTACCGTGTATTTAGATTTGAACTTCCCTGGTAAACACAACAAGTGGAGATAACAGAACAAGTCGATTATGTTGAAATTATGAAACCCTGCAACCATGTGAAAGCGAGTGCCTGTGATTTTCATACTGCGATACTGTTTTAAATGTTGTATATTCGTTCATACAATAAATGCACTGTTTATAGACAAATTTGCATCATTTAAACTTTTTTTCATTTTAAATAATCTGTTGAAAAAGCATGTGAATGCGGTTTGTAACTCAAATATTTGTAAAAAAAAATGTCTAGTTGTCTAGTCAGTGTTTATTATGGCGTACACTAAAACTGGTATCTATTACGCCGGTGACCATTACATCACCTGTCACTTTACAATTCAGATATGCAAATTAGTCGATGAATGAAAGTGTCAACGTGTTGTTGACACCCGTGCCTGTCAATCAAAACTAAAACTAATACATTGTACTTGTATTACTAGTCTGAGATCAAAAATAGCCAACTTGTTCAACATGCGAACTCAAGATTGTGGTCTTCCAAAGGCAATAATTAACACCTGAATCATGCAAAGAAATGGTTTGGGTTTGTAAAATACCGATTACAATCGAACTTGTTTAGATTTATATACTCAGCATTAAACGTAGACTGGTCCAGTTGACTGACGTGGCATTTTTTGTTTTATACGATAATTCCTTCGGATTTTATAGAACCTCTCTCATTGACCACGATTTAACAAAATATATATATAAAATTTCCACTTTTCTAATTTTCTCTTGGCCAGTCTATATTAAATGATTATAAAATTAACTATTGAGTCATTTCCCATCGCACCATGGTAAATTGAGTATGTTCGACATTCAAACTATTGAATAGTCGGTATACCCGTACCGTTCATAAGAAGGAAAGAATAAATAATGACTTGGTTAACTTTGAACATGAGCCTTGCTTCTTGCTTAAATTCTTTCTTTCATCACCTCCATAGATTCAGCACTGAAAACATTATTTATTGCTAGCTCAATGGATTGCATTTATCGTATTAAAACAAAAGAATCGGTAGCACATGCAGACTTGATCAAAACAGCATCTGCGTGCTTGCAGAAGCAACACGTAGATCAACACGCAGACATCAGTGTTATGGTTTTTGCGAGTCATTTAAGAAATACAACAATCTTAACGTCGTGGTGCATTATTTTCATGTCGTACACAAACATGAATATATCAGCGGGTGCAATATTGATGTTAATTTACAAGTTCGGAGTGACGTCAGTGTGATTTCTGTGTAAAAATGACAGGAAACCATGATTCAAACAGTCATTTTGACTGCTAGAAATGACTCATTTGTTCAATCCTTAGATATGTTCATGTAATTACGGAGTTGATGATGTAATATCATGGATCTAATAAAAAATGTTCATTCGAGGGGCTTGCCAACATATACGTCCCGAAAATATGTCGCGTATGCTTCCCGAATGTAATATATGACGTTCCTGACAATATAAAAATTACAAATGTGTCTTGAAAATAAATAAATAAATAAATAAATAAATTGAAAGATGTTGCGAAAAGTGCTCCTTGAAATATATTCCCACAGTGAAATGATTGGTGACCAACAACATGGCATAATGTGTGTCCTTTTTAGTCCCCGTTCAGGCGCAGCCTGAAAAGGGGACTTTATAATTCAGGCTATGTCCATTTTTCCTGTCTCCAACATTTTCTCAGAAATTCTACAGCAGATATCAGTGAAACTTGGCAGGTTGATGAACAAGTCTCTGCTGAGTATGCACGTAATTTTTTTCCAGATCTGAAAATCCCAAGTGGGTCTTTTTCACGATTTTCATCAAAAATTACCTCTCCCGGCAACATTGACAGAACGTCTGCACATGCTCAGAATAAATTAATTACTGTAAAATACTTTATTTTTGCTTGCAACATTTTTTTGCTATTTTCGCTGAAGGAGTGTTTCAGTTAAAATAAAATCCAGCGAATATACCCCTTTCTTATACTTTACAGTCAACTTGTCAAAAATCAATGAAAATAAATTCAATACAAAACACCCAGAAAAAGTCTTTTCAACGAATGATAATCCAGCTGAAATGAAATATTTTACAGTAGATTAGATCTGTGAGTAACGCTGCTGTTATTACGGCACGTGATTTCTCCATTGTGTACAATTTATTATAGTACTGTTTATACATGTGTTCTGTTCGGCTCAGTGGTCTCATTCACTAGTTACTAGAAGAACTAGTAACTTTATTTGATTTCAAGAACTTCAAGAAGGCAGCATAAGAGACGTGTTTGCAAAGGTAAGTTCTCCAGTTTCAACAAAATTGAATGTATATTGGGGTACGATTGGTGTACATTCCGTGACGTTTGGACGTGAATATTATGATGATTGCCAGCTTTATATTCTTGTGAAAAGCCAAAAAAGCAAACAATTGTCTCCAATCTACGAAACTAGTTCGTAAACTGTCAAATTATTGTACATGGGGACATAGTTTTCAACTAAATCGTTATCCGGTCTTTTGCTTGTGTCGCGATTTCCGAAATATCCACAACTTGGGGGGGGGGTCCCTGTGTCGATCAATTTATTCATTATATAATAGTAGGTTGCCTATGATTATATTCGTATTTTTTATGTTGTGAGCATTAAACTGTTAGTTGTAATGAAGATTTTGCCGATCTCCTGCGATTCAACATGGCTGATGTGCAGTGACAACACGTGTATGGACGGTCGGTCGAGTAGTCTGCAATGGACCATGAAATCGCCCGGCGTTTTTTCGTCAGTTTTTTTTTTTAATATTTTGGATATTTCATTCACTCCTGACGCCTGAAAGAGTCTAATTTATATTTTACCGTAGTCATCGACACCTATTCAAGAGTATGATGTTTATTGTGAATAGCCTGAATGGGTAAGCTTTGTTTCGACAATGAGCTGTTATTTCTGTGAACAATGTTAAATTATTCTTTGAATGCTCAGTTTATTTTTTGAAAACAACTTATTTTTGGATTAAAATAAAAATCATGCCGTTTTTCCCGTCAAAATCAAAGCATAAAAATCTTGCTACAACATCGGTGAATCTCTGCAGTACCGCGTTGCGTTCACCACGAGGTCACTGAATCGTCATTAACATATTTAAATGAGCCACGTGTAAATGGAAACATGGCGGTATCGAGCATTTACATTCAACCGAAATCATTTGTTTACAATGAAACTAAGTTGAATATTACTTCCAATTCATAAAAATTCAACGAATTAATTTTTTGTGCGTTATTGTAATCATTACTGAATAATAATCAACAATTGCAATACTTCGAAAACAAGTAAGTTATTCACTTGTGAAACCGAGAATGACAGATTGTGCTACCGTGATCATTTGCTACCGGTACTAACCACTAAGCAATGTATTCATGTTTGTATTTATTCGAAACTTCTTTTAGAACATACTTTACTTTTCGTTATCAACAAAATTATAAAAAAATAATGCATATTACATTATGTGATTTTTTTTTTTGGGGGGGGGGGGTTCAATTCCAACATTTCGCGGTGCCTATGAACCAAAGGCCTTTCACTTTTTGAGTGTGACACCTAAACCAGAGGTTTTATGGTGTATAAACTGGCACTAAATGAAAAGTCCGTTGAACCTTATTCAAATTTATAAGTACATGTTATTATGCATTTCATTATGAAAACTGACTAAATTAAATGTGATCTTATTTTTAATTGTTTGAACAGAATGATTTATATCGGTAATGACGTTTTCATCCAATATTAATTGTGCAATTGTTAAAATACCTACCTACACATTTATTGTTTTTGTTTCTGAAATAGACATTTGTAAAAAAAAATTAAAAAATCATGCTTGATTAAAATTCAAAAAAAACAAGATGTAGCCATGTAGCCACTTTTCTGTTATGTTTCCAATTTCTTCCAAAGTAAAACTAGCGAAGGCATGTAATTGCCATACAATCATCAATTGTGGGAAAACTTGTTTGTTATTGAAAATCTTTATTTTGTTGTCTGTGAATTAATATAATATTTGAAATGGCGTAATGGTGCAAAATATTCTCGAACAATCGGTCTTCTGGTGGCACTACACTGCACATTTATGCACAGTCAGTATCCCAATGCGCGATCTCAGCTTACTAAGTGATGACGGTGGTTGAAATGGAAAACTGAATACAAAAATCCAGTAACATCTCAAACGAATTTCCGTCTGCTGTGAATGCATGTTTCGTTGCATCAAATAAATAACCCAATTTTATGATAGAAGCTTGCCATACAGGGTCAAGTGATTGAGCAATAAAAAACATGGTACAAATGTACCAATGATCTGAAATTTCAGGAGTGCTCGCTGAAGGTTTATCAATCTTGCGTATTGTCTTGTTCTTTTTCAATCCTACATTTCAGTTACTAGAATTTATACTAAAAAAAAATAGTTTCTGTTTTTCTTCTAATAATTCGGCCACTCTCAAAAACAAATATTTTTCCATGGTCGAAATGCAAGAAGAATACAAAACTACTGTGATTGCATAGCGATACCTGTAGGGCCATTGTCAATTAGTTCGCCTGATCAACACAGCATTATACATAGGGCTGATATTGAATCACGGAGAGTAAAATCTTGTGATACTAATCTACTAACCACTCAGATTGGTACATATGTCTTATGAACCCACATGTGTATATCTTGGACAATACTCATTTTATACTTTTTTTTTTTTTACAGTGATGCTGTGAACTGCTTCAATTTCGCAAGGCAATTTTTTCTGGGTTCCTACAACATGGAGTGTCAGGGACTTTATTGAAATGTTGTACACAAATTTCATAAAATCCTGAATATATCTAGAAGTGAAAATTAAATGGTTTACAGTATTTTATACCCATTAATAATGATTGAAATGCAATAATATCACTGCACTAAAAAGACTTCGAACAATTATTGTTACTTCTCTATTGAAGGTTATGAGCAGACCAACCTTTATCACTACTGGCTTTCTTAATTATTACATGTACTTGCTCTGAAAACATAGCTTTTACAATTGTTTAAATTAACAGATGTTGTTCTATGTACAATGAATACATTTTAAATAATAAACCTTACTGTGTTAACAAATTGTATTTGACAACATGAGAATGAATCTGATGCCCAGTGGTGATGTTGAAACAAACCCATGTCCTGGTAATATACTAAGACTTGATTAACAAAGAAGTCATGTACATCAAGGTTCACTCAGATTTATGAATGCAGTTTCTTGAGCAAGTATACATGTATGACAAATAGTTTTGTTGCACTTATGTACTCTGAGATTCTGAACATGGGTCAGTGGAAGTTTTTAGTTGTACAAAAGTAGATTATGGGAAATCACTTTATGATGAGTTGTACCCACAAAGAGTACATATTTATTCACCTGTTTGCAGATGTTCCTTGTACTACCTGTACTTTATAATCAAATAACGGGGACTGTGACATTTCATGTCTTGTTTCATGTTGCTTAACGTCATTATTGCCTAGCCGACAAGACACATTATGGCAAACGTTGTACTGTGCTATAACTGCATTGTTTAGGTCATTGAAATAAAGCACGGAACTAGTTAAAGAGCTCCATGATGCAAGTAATTGACAATATGTACAGTAACAGGGTATTCCATTGTTTTTATTGTGTCAGTCATTTTGTGGAAGCATTGACAACAATTACCATGTCGTTTTGATCTTTTCAAGTTAGAAGCGGTGATTGTATGTTTCGGTCACCGTTTACCACCGGATTTTTTCGGCAAAGGATTTTTGCCGAAGGTTTATTTAAAACAATTTTCCTCATGAGTCACATGTTACAAGTACGATGTACCTGTAGAAATGCAGAAAATTGGTCCCAAAAGATTGCGTGGGCCTGGTGAGCGCTGAAAAATGCGATTTAATAAGTTCTTTCAAATCAGATAATAGCGTAGTGCATGATTGTTAGCTTACAGAATTAATGCCTTCAGTTGAAATGATAACAGCTGTCTACCAAGTAAACAACTGGGCGGACCATGCAAATTAAATTTCCCATGACGCAGTCGTGCAATCCCTGGGATTGCAGAGCCACGCTTTAATGTAAACAAATAAACATGTTTGAATGTGACACGCATTCAAGGAAGGCATGCATTCTATTGTTTTCACTTTATGTTAATAGATATATGTATTCTTATAATATTACAGTTCCCCTGATGAGCCAAAAATGGGTTTATTAATGGTCGTATTGAGTATAATATTTATGAGTGGCAGTGTAATAACAGAATGTAAGTAAATAACATTCAATAAAAGCTGTGTTTTGGATTATGTATCAATCCCTGCACCATTTGACCTCATAGGTCAAACTGGTTGTTCACCAATCATAATGCCAAATGTACTCAAGAATCTCGAAATAGCATTAGATGATGAATGCTACCAAACAAATGAGATTGCAGTGTTGCAGTGCAGTGCATTGATTACTTGTTTAAAATATCAACATAACATTGTATTCTAAAAACTTGAAATTGAAAAATTATAATGAACAGATGGAAGTTTACCTGAATGCTAGTGTTTATAAATAAGCACCAAGTCAAGAGTGTGAAAAGGATGTAGTCTTTTGATTGTTGCAGTTTTGAGTGTTTTTTTATCTGACCATACTGTTCCTGATCATAATGTTGTGTAAGTTATTAAATTATGTCGGAACATTTCCTTTTCCATGTTGAGTGATCGCTTGCACAACATTTCACCAAAGGAAGCTAAAAAATTGAAAAAAGAACACATTATTTCTCAGCACATTGGAGTTACTTCTATAACTTCAGTGCTTTTAGGAAAGCTATTTTTCACTCCGCAGCCATTTTCAAAAAGAAAGGCCTGTTTTGTTCTAGTATGTTCTTGCCTATAAATAAATATTGGTTGATCTCATTTGCATAATAAACTTTTAGGGTTACCAAAACATAGAATGTAGTTTTTTGGCTTCTTAAACAGAGCACAGAATTCCAGCTTAGCTAAATTTATACATGCATACATAAAGCCAACATGTTTGCTTTCTTATGTCAACAAAATGGTGGTAATATTGTTCTTTTTTTCGCAGTTTCACTTTGGCATTCATTAAAGAAACTTGGAATTTATAAAGAGTGAGTATTGTATCTATGTGAGTGAATATTGTATTCATGTGAGTGAGTATTGTATCCATGTGAGTGAATATTGTACCCATGTGAGTGAGTATTGTAACCATGTAAGTGAGTTTTGTACCTGTGTTGGTGAGTATTGAATTTTGTAATCATGTTTGTGAATATTGTACTCATGTGAGAGTAATGTACCGATGTGAGTGTGAATTTTGTATCTATGTGAATGAGTTTTGTATTTTCGTGAGTGAGTATTGTATCTATGTGAGTGAGTTTTGTGTCCATGTGAGTGAGTTGTGTATCCATGTGAAATGAGTATTGTATCCATGTGAGTGAATTTTGTACTCATGTGGGTAGGTTTTGTATTTATGTGGGTGAGTATTGTATCTATGTGAGTGAGTTTGTGTCCATGTGAGTGAGTTTTGTATTCATGTGAGTAAGTAATGTATCCAAGTGAGTGAGTATTGTATCCATATGAGTGAGTATTGTATCCATGTTAGTGAGTTTTGTATTCATGTGAGTGAGTAGTGTATTCATGTGAGTGAGTAGTGTATTCATGTGAGTGAGTATTTTATCCATGTGATTGAGTATTGTATCTATGTGAGTGAGTATTTTATCCATGTGAGTATTTTATCCATGTGATTGAGTATTGTATCCATGTGGATGAGTATTGTATCTATGATTGAGTACCGGTATTGTATTCATATGACAGTATTATACCCATAAATTTGTTTATTTCTAATTGCATCCAGTAAAAGTCATGAAGTATTTGGAGATGTGAAGAAATTGTTGACTCAGGAATTTACCAGACAAACGTGAGTAAATAGTTGTCATCATATTTTATGTACAAGATATGATTCTTGCTATGTACACAGGGAGGACGATATTTTCAGCTGCCATACTGGATGTGAATTTCTGTGAATTTAGATTCAGGAGGACCATGACAAATGGTTTAATGTTTTTTTCCGTTTTGTTAAAAATAATGACTTTGATTTTGCAATGTGTTCAATTATTCATTTATATTTTTCATGTAGAACACTCATATGCAGTGTATACATGCTTTACTTTCACTCACTGCATCACTCATGAATATATGACTACAGAATACACTGCATCACTCATGAATATATGACCACAAGATACACTGTATCACACATGAATATATGACCACAGGATACACTGCATCACTCATGAATATATGACCACAGAATACACTGCATCACTCATGAATATATGACCACTGGATACATTGCATCACTCATGAATATATGACCACAGAATACACTGCATCACTCATGAATATATGACCACAGAATACACTGCATCACTCATGAATATATGACTACAGAATACACTGCATCACTCATGAATATATGACCACAGAATACACTGCATCACTCATGAATATATGACCACAGAATACACTGTATCACACATGAATATATGACCACAGAATACACTGCATCACTCATGAATATATGACCACAGGATACACTGCATCACTCATGAATATATGACCACAGGATACACTGTATCACACATGAATATATAACCACAGAATACACTGTATCACACATGAATATATGACCACAGAATACACTGCATCACTCATGAATATATGACCACAGGATACACTGCATCACTCATGAATATATGACCACAGGATACACTGTATCACACATGAATATATGACCACAGGATACACTGCATCACTCATGAATATATGACCACAGAATACACTGCATCACTCATGAATATATGACCACTGGATACATTGCATCACTCATGAATATATGACCACATAATACACTGCATCACTCATGAATATATGACCACAGGATACACTGTATCACACATGAATATATGACCACAGAATACACTGCATCACTCATGAATATATGACCACAGGATACACTGCATCACTCATGAATATATGACCACAGAATACACTGCATCACTCATGAATATATGACCACAGGATACACTGCATCACTCATGAATATATGACCACAGAATACACTGCATCACTCATGAATATATGACCACAGGATACACTGCATCACTCATGAATATATGACCACAGAATACACTGCATCACTCATGAATATATGACCACAGAATACACTGCGTCACTCATGAATATATGACCACAGAATACACTGCATCACTCATGAATATATGACCACAGGATACACTGCATCACTCATGAATATATGACCACAGAATACACTGCATCACTCATGAATATATGACCACAGAATACACTGCATCACTCATGAATATATGACCACAGAATACGCTGCATCACTCATGAATATATGACCACAGGATACACTGCATCACTCATGAATACACTGCATTGCTTACCCAACAAACATGAGGCTGAGGCCTGGGCATTTTGTCATATTACCTGTAAATATCTTTGTCATTCCTCCAATCATGACTGACACAGAAAATACTTTCATAACTCTTTAATTTAATTGTTCGCAGATATATATATTTTGAATAGAATAATTACTATCAACACAACTGCTTGGGGGCAGAACCTTAAAATTAATAAACAAATTTATTTTGAGTTTCTGGGAGATTATATTTTTAGGTCAGAAGTCAAAATGGCGGTTTGTATTATATAATAATAATTTTGGTTGGTATTATAATGCCGTGCATTGCCGTATATTGAAATGGCACGTTCTGATTTGTCAAACGTGAAGGAGTATCTCACGCGATATGCGACAGGGTTCATTGAATGTATGCGATCAGCTGCTCGGGCCATAATAAACAGCAGATGACAGTAGTCTAAACCTGTTTATTGAAGCTGGAATCGCCGGGTGACTCACTTATCTCGCAATAATGGGCTGATAAGGCTCTGATTGGTCAATGGTATTTTTATTTGATCATCATTCTAAATGTATAAATTAAAAGGTCTTTGTGAAAGTGATTGTATTGTATCTAACAGTTGTTATTCACTCTTTCATTATTTCCAGGTACTTGGACTATAACAGAGTTCTGAACTCGGACCCACCATCTTATCAGTTTCAATGGGGTTCAAGGGCTCATAAAGAAATATCAAAAAGAAGTGTTTTAGAATTTGTCACAAAGGTACCACACATATCAATCAAAGGATTGAACAGCGTTGATCATTTCATTGAGTCTTGAAGCATGTCATATTGTTTTAATCACAGATTTAGCTGAATGGCAGTCATTTTAATGTTAAAAACCGGATTTTAGTTGTGTATGGACAGACTTCCTTCAAACTTGATACTTACTTTGGACATTATGGGACCCAAATCATGCATGCATTTTGCTAAGATTCAAAATGGTAGACTGGTGGCCATTTTGTTTTAAAGAATGCTGTTCCAGATCTATATCTCTGACATGCCTTGATCACGTTTGAACTATATATTTACGTCATACATCATGTCACATATATGCACATTTATTTGTTTTTTCAATGTGATACAAGATTGCTGAATTGTGGCCATTTCAATATTAGGCTGACATCATTTTTAGACTCTAATAACATTCTTTCCGGTCAACGGTTCGGATTCAGGCATGATTGTCGAACTACAGACAATCTTTTCATACTAAAAACCCTGGTAAATAAATATCTCTACAGTGGTAAGTCAGAGAGCGCCAATAAACAAAATAACACAAATATTAAAAAATCAAAAAAATTATATGCCTGCTTTATTGACCTTAGAAAGGCCTTTGACAGTGTCTGGCATGATGGTCTATTCAAAAAGTTAATCAAATATGGTATAACAGGGAAAATGTATAAAACTATCAAAAACATGTACAGTAAAGTAAAATATAAAGAAGGCTTAACAAAACAATTTCAGTTCAATATTGGTGTTGAACAGGGATGTAATCTTAGTCCAACTCTCTTCAATCTTTTTTAGCTCCGCTGTCGACTTTGTCGAGCGGAGCTTATCATATGAGTGATTGTCCGTCGTCGTCGTCCGTGTCAATGTTTTACTTTTTCGACTTCTTCTTGAAAACTACAAGCCTAAATGCTTTGATACTTGGTGTATATGTACCTTGGGTAGACCTCTCTTAGATTTGTTCATTTCATGTTGATATCTTTAATTCTCTAATTTTGGTGAATATTTTTGTCATTTTTGGTAAAAACTGATATTTTCGACTTCTTGTTAAAAACCGCAAGCGCAATTGCTTTGATATTACATCTATAGGTACTACATGTGGACCTCTCTCAGATTTGTTAATTTTGTAATGATATCTTTAATTCTTTAATTTTGGTGAATATTTTTGTCATTTTTGGTAAAAACTGATATTTTCGACTTCTTGTTAAAAACCGCAAGTCCAATTGCTTTGATACTACATATATAGGTACTACATGTGGACCTCTCTCAGATTTGTTCATTTCGTGATGATATCTTCAATTCTCTAATTTTGGTGAATATTTTTGGTAAAAACTGATATTTTCGACTTCTTGTTAAAAACCGCAAGTGCAATTGCTTTGATATTACATATATAGGTACTACATGTGGACCTCTCTCAGATTTGTTCATTTTGTAATGATATCTTTAATTCTCTAATTTTGGTGAATATTTTTGTCATTTTTGGTAAACACTGATATTTTCGACTTCTTGTTAAAAACCACAAGTGCAATTGCTTTGATATTACATATATAGGTACTACATGTGGACCTCTCTCAGATTTGTTCATTTTGTAATGGTATCTTTAATTTTCTAATTTTGGTGAATATTTTTGTCATTTTTGGTAAAAACTGATATTTTCGACTTCTTGTTAAAAACCGCAAGTGCAAATGCTTTGATATTACATATATAGGTACTACATGTGGACCTCTTTCAGATTTGTTCATTTTGTAATGATATCTTTAATTCTCTAATTTTGGTGAATATTTTTGTCATTTTTTGGTGAAAAGTGATATTTTCGACTTCTTGTTAAAAACCGCAAGTCCAATTGCTTTGATATTACATATATAGGTACTACATGTGGACCTCTCTCAGATTTGTTTATTTCGTGATGATATCTTCAATTCTCTAATTAATTTATTTTGGTGAATATTTTTGTAATTTTTGGTAAAAAGTGATATTTTCGACTTCTTGTTAAAAACTGTAAGTCCGATTGCTTTGATACTATTCATATTGTTCATTTTCTAATGATGTCTTCAGTTCTTTAATTGAAATGTGCATTGCTAACAGCGGAGCTATCTCAGCCGATAGGCTGCTTGTTTAAATGACCTGCCCACTATTTTCAATCCTAATATCTGTGATCCTCCTTATTTAGAAAACTCGCATGTCAGCTGTCTACTCTATGCCGATGATATTGTGATACTTTCTAAAACTAAACAGGGATTACAGACATGTCTTGATAGTTTGGCATTGTATGCTAAAACGTGGAAGCTCTCTGTCAACACTGACAAAACCAAAATTTTAATTTTCAATAAATCAAACAGACGTTTGAATTATGATACATTTTTTCTTGGAGGTATCGAACTTGATACAGTTAAATCTTATAACTATCTGGGACTAGTCATTAGTGCCAATGGTAGGTTTAAGGATGGCCTAAAAAACCTTAAACGTAAGGCTCAAGAAGCTCTGTTTTCAATGAAAGCAAAGCTTGGCTCAATTCAAAACATAAGTATAAATAAAGTTTCAATTTCCCTTTTTGACAAACTTATCAGACCTATCCTCATTTATGGTTGTGATGTTTGGGGTGATGAGTTCTCCACTAAATCACCTATTGAAGACGTTCAATTAAGTTATTGTCTGTATCTACTGGGGGTGTCACAACACACACCAATTATGGCCATGTATAGCGAGTTAGGCAGATACCCCCTAGACGTAATTATAAAAAAACAAATAATTAAATATTACAGTCGGGCCATGAATTCTAATAATGCGTTACTCAAGGAAGCTTTTGTGGTTAACCAAAACATTAAAAGTAAATGGTATCTAGAAGTGACATCATTATTAAACAATATCCAACTATATCATTCAGTTAACAACTGTGATAAATTAACCTCGGCACAAATGAAACAAATTGATTTGGGCATCAAGGATTTATTTCTAACAAGATGGAAAGGTGAGGTCTATAATGATAACCGCACCAAAGCAAATGAGAAAAACAAACTAAGAACATATCGGCTAATCAAATCAGATTTAAAACTTGAGCCATATTTAGTCAAGCTAAAAAACTTTGAACTGCATAGTGTGCTTACCAAATTTCGTCTTAGTGACCATAGTCTCAAAATTGAAATGGGTTGTCATAAAAAAATCCCATTAAACAACAGGGTTTGTGACATGTGTAACAAAGGTCTAATTGATAATGAAATGCATTTTCTGCTGGAATGCAACAAATATAATGAGTTGCGTACCAATCTTTTCAATAAAGCTAAGAATATGATCCCAGCATTTGAAAATAAACTTGCAGAGAAAAAATTCATGGAATTGTTACAGAATGAAAAGGTTATTTATACCAGTAGCACAGTTCATAAGTAAAAGCTTCGAAGTCAGGAAGCAGGGTCTTAATGCCTGCTGTCAATTTTGTAATTTTATATTTATAGTTAGTAATTTAGAGATTTTGTATTATTTAGTAATTTAGTGATTGTATTTGTTATTTAGTATATTGTGTTTTTGTTTTATTTTTATATATATTTTTCTCCTTGTACTTTGTAACCATTTTCTTTCCCTTCGGGGATTGTGTAAGAGTCAATAAGTAAACAAATAAATAAATAAATAAATAAATAAATAAATAAATAAATAAATGTTAAAAATTCATCAAAATCATGCACTTCTGCAATTCCGATTATTATGCATGCACAGATTTTGTTCAAACTTGGTATATACATTGTACGTCATTTTGTTTATTACTTCATACAGAGCATATCATTTGAGAAGAGTGATTCCTTCACCCGCCTGTCACTTGAGCAAACCAAGACCCATGATAGCTAATAATAGTATCACTCGCAATTTAGCCCATTTTCAAAAGATTTAATAGCATGGTTTTCCTAATCACTCACCTTAATTACTGTATTCATGCGAGATATTAACTCTCCTTCCATTATTTTCAAATGACAAGTCTTGTTCTGATGATAGTTCTTTGTTCTTATTATAGATGTATGGTAAAGAAATGCAAGTAGATTCATGGAAATCACAATATAAAGAAGTTTTAAGATCAGAAGGAAAACTAACACCTGGTGTAGCGAAAAATGGAATTTAGAAACATCGTATCTATTGAATTTCTACTCGCTTTTGATACATTACAACAGAATAAATTTTGTTTGAGGCATCTCATTTTTTTGGAAGTGAAAGAAGAGCAAGATGACATGTATAAACTGCGTGAATACCTGGTAATGACTTCCAAGTTAGCCAATGACGTCAAAATGATTAGCGGATATTTAGGTACTGAACCTTCATATTATAAACAAAGAGTTATACATTGTATCCTAATGTTACAACTATGTTTAAGTCACACATCTGCAAATATCTCCCACATAGAAAGCTGAAAAAAAATGCTGGTTGGTAAAAAATTACTTTTCCAGCTATTTGCATGTTATTATGTGTTTACCAAAAAAACGTCAAGGTGAAAGATGCTGCAGTTCAAAGATATGTGCTACCAAGGATTCATAAGATAAGAGTATACAATCTTGATGACACATGTATGGTGATATGCAAATGTTCCAAGGGCATTCAAAATCCTTCTGACCAATAGCCATCACAGAATGAAATGCTTAAAAAGATTTGATTGTGGAAACAGAACAGAACAAGTTTATTGTTCAAAAACACATCTCGGTTAAAAAAGAGTTTGTGAATACACAAGAGCACTAAGGACTTGAGATGAACACCAACCAGTCACTCATTTGCAATTTAATATTTGTAGACATGTATGTTTGTTTTGCATTGATGATAACCTCTCAATTCATGCAACTTCAAGTTGGTTATGCATCACATAGCACTCCAGGTGAATACAAATATTAGATTGATTGATAACGTATGAACAACCTGTGTAGAAAGACACCTTATGTCTTATGTGACCTCTCTTTCAGCAATAATTTGTAGTTTGTCTTTGTTTAATGACCAAAATAAGAATTAGCAATCTTTATAGAACAATTTTTCATTTTCTCAAGTCAAACTTATTTGTGTTTTTGGTGCAACAGTATCATCTAATTATTTTCTGGACAAATGGTATGTCAAATCTACTAGTTTGTGATTCATAAAAAAAATAATCCAACCTCCAGACAATTTCCTTGTTTCTTGGGTGGTTGCTATACACATATCTGACTGTAGTATATTGCACATCCTATATGGAAGTAGAAATATTATAAATGCATACTATTTGCACTGTACACAGCAATACCATGTGTTACAAACATTATTCTCAGTTTTCATCAAAGAAATGATGTTCTCTTGATAATATTTACATATTGAATTTTTCATGTTTGTTAAATAAAAAGAATCAACTACTCACTTTTTAGCTTCCTGTTAGGAAACAGGCTTTTATACTAGTAGTTTTGTGTCTGTGTGTCTATAATTTTTAGAGCATGCATATGGTTGCTATGAACACTAATAATTCCTCAGTTGTCATGAGGGAGTGATATGGTATTCTGCTGTGTTTAATTTCATTTCAATTACCTGAAATTTTTACTGTCTCTCCTTTTTCATGTTGCCAATTAGAATCAGTCATTCACATCTGAAGGTAAAAGAATGCTGTTATATATATGCAAGTGTCCCGGTTTATAAAACAAATTATTGACACTATCACAGCAGATCGCAAGCTAATTCTGATCTGTGCGCAAGATTTTGTTCTCAGAAATGACGTCACAATACACTAGCCTATAAAATGTAGCAAAGTGGTATGAGAAAGCTGTGGTCTGACTTTAGTGATTGTACAATTTGTGGAGCTCTTTCTTCTGGGAGCAGTATGCTGTTTGCACGGCCTTCCCCTTTAAGTGGAAATGTTTGTACTTTACTGTGATATATGGGTAGACAAGTAAAGTAATAAAACTATTTGCCTTTGATATGGAAGATGCTTACAAATACAAGAAACATAACAACATAAACAATAAGAAAATAATAACATTATTTGAACAAAACTATTTGAGACCCAAATTGTCTTGATGAATTTTCTGATGTTTCTCTGCAAAGAGTATTGTTCAGTGCCCATAATTTATCACTAAATAGAAAGAAAAATCTAAGTCTTTTAAGAGTCCAAAATTAGCTGCTACATTTAGCATGCTTTCTAAGTTGTTGGCAATCAATGCTACATCATCTGCCCATAATAGTCCTGGAATTGTTTTTTTTTTTTACTTATCATAGCACCTAACTGTGAATTCAATAACATTTTGCAAACTCAGTAATGTATATTGAGAAAAGTAATGGACTCGAGACATATCCCTACTTAACTCTTTCAATGATTTCAAAATGTTTCAAGTTCATTAAAGTTAACCTTATTATATACATTTTCAATTATGTTCTACAAATGACCCCCTATCCCTTAAAATTTTGATATACACGAGTTAGAGTTCTGCTTCTATAATTAGTCCTCGTTCGGATGACGTCCAAAAACAGGGACTTATAATTGACCTCTATGCGTGCGGATTTGTATCTTAGACATGTCTCGGTCAATACATTAGACATGGGTCCCTGATGCATGTGATTTTTTTATTCTGATCTGTTTCAAAATGGCTGACTGGCGGTCATTTTGTTTTAATGAATGTGGTTCTAAGGCCATATCTCTGACATGCTTTGACTGATTATGTTCAAATTTTATATAATCATTATACATCATTTTATAGATATACAGATCTATTAGTTTGACAATATGATTCAAAATGGTCGAATGGTGGCCATGCATTGCCACCCCGCACAGCTAGATTTTTTTTAGCTAGAGTCCATACCAGTCTAGAGGAACCCGCCATTACGAAATACTATTATTTTTGTCTTATCAAGGTTCACCTGCATATCCAAGTGTTGACAGAATAACTCTAACTTATTTAATTTACTTTGTAAATAAATTGGCATGTCAGCTCCATCTGCTACGTAATCTTCATATAAAAGTATACTGACTGATGGACAGTCCTCGGTAACATAAAAACCACCCCCTGGTTCTAAATCCATACAATTAGCCAACTCGTTAATAAAAATAGAGAAAAAAAGAAAGGGGCTTAAAATACATCCTTGCCTTGTTCCCACAGTTCAACTATAAATATTCAGTAAGGGAACCATTAAAACGAACACAAGACTTTATTGGGAGTACATTGAGCGAAGAACCCTCAAAATGCTACCACGTATGCCTTTTGTAATCAATCTGTGCCACAATTTATTATGATTTATCCTATCGAAAATATTATATACATGCGTCCCCCCTTCTTCAATAATAATAGCATTTTCAGTGGCCCAATCATAAAAACGATTGTTCAAAAATACTGGTAAAAGTTTTGCTTACAATAGGTAATAGTGAGATGTCTCTGTAATTATTAACATCGAAACGAGAACCCTTTTTATAAATAGGTTGGATAATACCCTTGCACCATTCACTCGGGTACACCTTGGAATTCATAATAGCATTAAAGAGACTACATAGATAAGGAGATATAAAAGTTAGTGAACGATTAAAGAATTGTGGAATAAATCCATCTGGGCCCGGTGCTTTGTTTTCTGCTAACTTTCATTATACATCTAGTCATAAATGTACAGATATATGGGTTTGACAATCTGATTCAAAATGGCCGACCGGTGGCCATTTTGTTTTAATAAATGCTGTTTCAGAGCAACATCTCTCAATATGAACAAGTACGATCAGATACAAGATATCTGAATGTCAATCATTTTAATGTTAAAAAATCATAATCAAGCATCGCCTTCTGGATCCATGTCTCTGACATGTTTATGTTCAAAACAAAACTATATATCTTAAATTTGATAACTAACAGGGACTGTGCCATAAATGGCTTGTTATTTAGGGCTTTGGGGTAATTTTTATGAATAGGTTTTATTACTTGCTTCCACGCCTGTGGGATTTCATTGATTTCCAGAAAAGTGAAGCTAGAGACTCATGAGCAAAAGCTTGACCACTGTTTGAGAAATTCATTAGGAATATCTTCTGAACCAGTAGCTTTACCTGATTTAGTTAGATTCATAGGTGTCTGTAGTGACAATGTGTTTACTATTAATCATTTAACAGTTGATTTGGAACATTTCGATTTATTCCTAAATAACTTAGTAGATTTACTCCTTCTTTGGCTATTTCTACACTGAATATAACCTGGTATTTGAACATTTTTTTTAGCAAACTAGATCACGAGCTACATTCTTTATCAAGTATAATAATAAAGAAAATAAAAAGTGGTAATAAAGTACTTTCCCCGTACACTCAAGTTTTGAACGAGTGCCTATAAACTTGCATACCAGATCCTTGGGGATCAGACCACGTTGTTTCCTAGTATCGGGACCATCTTTTTGTCCAGTGAAAAGTTGTAGTACCTGAAGTCAAGGGTTGCCCCCCCCCCCAATTCATTAATATGGAAATGCCTTTCAAAGTCCCGCGTTCAGTTGGGCGCTTGTATTACACAGCTTGTTGGCTCCCGGCACGGTTGTCATGCCGCCAGCACGGATGTGATGTTTAGTTGATCGAGAATGGTATTGTGGAATGCCGGTTGCCATTGTAATAACTGGTCCCCTGCGTACTCTCTTCGCGGCATTGTTACTGACCTACTGTATCACAGTAGCGGCAATAATACTTTACTAATCAAATAATATAAGGTTATTACGAGGATACCTCAAAATATGCACGAAGACAGTACGGCAGGAGTATCGACCGACGCACAGCGGAGGTCCATGCGACAGTGTACTGAGTGCATACTTTGATGTATCCTCGTAATAACCTTATTATTATACATCTTTTCCATCTAACGATACATCATGGGAATTACGGCACGATGTAACCATCGAGGTAAATGATGTAACTTATGGCGTAACGGTGACAGATGTATAATAATGTTATTTGGAACGAACCAAAGTAACCTTGAGTTATGTCCAATAATAACAAAACAAATCAAGAATATAGAAAATATATTTTGCAAAAATGGTATTTATGATTTTGGAATTCATAGTGTGATAAAAGAAAAAAGCAGACAGTGTTCAATACTAGTGGTTCATAATTATCGGGACGGGAGGGGTGAATATCTTATACAGTGTTGGTTTATTGGTACAGTAGGTGTACTTATTTTCACCGTAATACAGGGTATTATGGCGAGTCACATGACCTGTACCAATGTCGCTCAGACAACTAGTAGAAATACAGTTAGTTTTAACGGAAAACGAGGTTCTCATTTTATTTTTCTGTTTTCTCTACAGTGCGTGTGATGAATTCAAAACATCTGTCAACCGTGACAAGCAGCTCATTGGCATTCAACGATTGTATTTGTGTGATAGGTATTTTTGATGGTTAAAAACCTTTCACTTAGGTAACCAGGATTCGGTCGTTTCCACGCTAGGCTGACCAAAGACACACACAAGCTTCGTTCATGTTCCCAAAACGATTCTCTGCCAAGTCCCTGGTTTTCACCCGAGACAGCATTAAATCCATCTTTATTTCTTGTCACCCCTTAACCAATTACAATCAGTATAAGAGACTCCAAGGCCTTGCCTTCCAACAAACAACCAATCACATGAAAGTTTTACACATCATAATCAATTAATTACTCGTCAAGCTGTCTAGAAAAAACACTTCTATATATTGTCAACACTAACTAATATTGATGGGGTAATAGTCTCGCACTAACATTCCACAAAGATACCACCTTAGTTAAAATCGCAAACAAAATTGGTTTAGAATTACAGCTACTGTATTGTATCTTAAAAACTGCAGAGTCATAAGATGTTTTTGGTTGATTTCGACCAGCTCGCCATCTGGTCTTGTCATTAACCTTTATCAGTATATGTCATGGCAACCACTGTCAAACTGACTGAAATATAAATCATGATATTTGCTTTCTTAATTGTAAATAGACTATAATTTCTTTCAAAGCTCAATTCTAAGTTGTAAAAATAAAACCCGATTTTAGACAACTTTATCAGTTTTATGTAATTTAAATAATGTTTGAATAACCATAGACTATGTAATAGTGTGTATGTTCCCAATGCATATTTTTGTCCCCAGGGGTTGCAGTCACGGTACGGCGAACCATCAAATATCAAATATGCTTCATTGACTGTGTTGTCAGCAACCCAATTGGGACAAAGATCGCCATGGAATGTGTACCACGTATACTTTTTGATATAAAACACTTTTTGTTTTGGCCATTTTTGTCGCGTTCAAGTTTGGTTTCGAGGTTTGTAATATGCGCAATGTTATGTGTTGAAAACAAATTCAGATAAAAAAATACTCCATGTATAATGTGACAAAGATGTAAAAACTAGTCACTGGAACGTTGAGTTGGACCTGACCAAGATGCTTTGCAGTGGTGGCAACGTTGATGCATCTCGTAAATTTCCGAATGGGTAGATTAAAGGCAATGCCTCTCATGTTGCAAAAACTGAAAACACACTTTTATAGATTGCGGTCACAATACTAAGAAGAACATTGCATGACTGAAATATTAAAAATTAATGACAATTTATGTGAATTATAATCGTCATATCTAACTTATAAATCATTGTATGGCTGCAGCCCCCGCCCAGGCATTAAACGTCATGTTGCTATATTGTGAGATACCATTAAACATTCAGTCGACTTATAACGTTATTCTTATCACACGAATATATGAATTTGTTTGATTATGTTCATCGTAACCTTCAACCGTAAATTGGCGAGTCCCATACCGAGACAGTAGAATCGGCCATTGCATTATTATAATAGTAGTCTTAACTAACTTCAGTACTATCTTTCGTGTTATAATAAACGATTTATTTGTAGCGGCAGATGAATGCTTAAATCTTGCAAAACAAGATAGGTAAATGATATTATTATGGGGGGATTGGTAGTTGTGTTGTAACTACTGTAACTATGGTGAAAAAACAATAAACGGTCTGTCAAATTGGATTGACCAAAACAATTCGAGAATTTGCCATATTATTATCACTCTAGTACTCGTAGTCGAAAAATGTACACGATGTAAGAGAGTGGATGGGAAAAAAGTATTGAACATGTTCCGGGACTCCTGTTTGACCGACACAAAAATCTCGAACGTGCTGTTAAAATTGGGAGGAGTAACTTAACTACACTTCACATGGTTTCCCTGGGATCACAGTTCACTTGAGAACAATGTCGGTGATTAAGAGACAATAGCTGTGTCCACTCTGTTGTGGTTACTGCTTACCGTTGCCCAGTAAATAAACACTGAAGTAAAAATTATCGATCAAACGCTACGTGCTTTACCAAATACAATTTAATTTATAATATTCATAATAAAAATGTTGCCATATTTACTGTACGTATTATTTGTGCTATTTTTCCTGTTAACATGACAGTGTAAAATGACATTGTGAAGTGTACTTGTGTGTATATATATATAAAATGGATACATCAAGTGTGTTGCCGTGTACGTGTCATGTCTGTAATACCGAGTATAATCGACAAACACCTTCACAACTAGCGCCAATTGTTATACACTTGCACAAACAGGACAGAAACAACCAATGGAGTCAATCATGAATATCACGTGGTTTACTCAGACAATCTACGCGCATGCGTCGATAGTCGTTGTTATGACAGCAGAAAGGCGACCGAACTCATTACATGCCAAGTTGTAGCGTTTCATTACTGTCGGCAGCACTCGTCCAAGGAACATTCTGTTTATTTTTTGCTTAGAATTTGTCAGTAATTGTGAAATATGGGTTGCGGTGGATCCAAAGCAGATACTGCGTCCGGTAAGTGTTCTCTCGTGATCATAATGTTATGATTTTCACAACTTTTTTCAAAACCAAATAATCAGCTGCCTGTTCGCGCTTCGCCATTTTATCGGTTGGTACCATACCTACGTGATCACAATGTGGACTTGATTTTATGTCATATCATTGATGTAACGAAGTCGTACCATTTCGATTCACACATTTTCAAGCGATTAAACGTCTTATTATGCAACCAACATGTGAATAATACAATGTCTTTATTCTCTTTTGAATTGCAGAGCTTGCAAAGTAAGTATACAACGACAGTTTGTGATACTGTAATATTTACAAGTTTAGTGTCTGGACCAATCTTCGAGCCACGATGATCCAGAGTCCGGTCATATTTAAGGTTTTAATATTTTGTCATCATTGAGTAATGATCGATATATGTAGAATTGAATCTTCATGTGTACATGTACAAGGAAGAAATGATAACAATCGTTTATAAAGCTTTTGGCAGGTTCAAAATGCGGTCCAGTAAAGCAGTTGCTTCCGCGGATACAGTAACATCATGGTGTTTTGGGGTAACCTTGACTTCCCCCACGATTCCATTTACGATGAAATACTATCACTTTCGTGGATTTTGTTTAATATTTTACCAGTCATGTGTACTGTATAATGCCCCCTTCCCCCAAGAGTTAAAACAAATGTTTGTTGTGCCTGAATTCTGTCTACATCGAGTCATAGTCCCTCAATGAGGCTTTTATCTGCAGGTATTTTACCTGCAGATAAAAGCTTTGTCATTGGGGAGGATGTAACAACTCATGTCTGTTGTGAGATCCTAACCAGTATTGACAATGACTGTTGAACTTGTAGTGACTTGTACTATTGTCATTTGTTGTATTGTAGTAATGAACTACAATACAACTAGTACAGTAGTGTCCATGAATTGTGTTCATTTAAAGTGCCTGTGAAATGGCTGCTATTTTCACGCCTAAAATTATCAATTGATAAATAAATATTATTAATTTTAAGTTTCTAAGCATGAATTATTTTTTTTAAGTGAAAAAATGTGTTTTAAACTCAGTCTACGGCAACTTTATTTTTGTGTATTTTAAAACGAGGCTCCTCATTAGCTTCTCATTTGCATACAGAAATTCCCCTTGTGACGTCAGAAGGGGAAGTCGCATGGCAGCTTGCATTGCCGATACGTGTAAATAAGGCAAATTTCTTGTGCAGTTTTCTCGTCTTTGACTATATTGTCACTTATGTACTTGTTCGTCGAGGAAGAATGGACCATAATGAACACATAGTATAAATTTTTGTTGCATGGGGTTGAGTTAGATGGGAAATATGTCCGTTCTGGTGTAGCTGGTCACCATGATCGTCACCGACACCGGCGCACGTTTGTACACTGTTGCTGGACAAAATAGAATTTGACGTCGGAATTATATCGTTATTTAGCAGGTTACTAGGCATGTCACTACACTGTTTTATTTCATCGATCGTCCGAGTAAAACTTTCAAAATTAAAATAAAAGAGAACATATTTTGACATTCTAAACATTAGACTATAGTGATCACTATAAAATAATTAAAAAAAACGACAAATCACAGTTACTAAATAAATGACAGTCGCGTGGAAATAAATTGACATTTTGTTGAAATAGGTGAACGCGTCGGATCACGACGAGGGCAAGTGTGTTGAAAGCGGCGCTTAATTGGATAACAAAAATAATCGAGATCGACACACATACAGATAAATTCAGAGTGGATTTGAGTTAGCTTGATCCATGGCGTGATTGTCATAATTATAACATCGTATTAAAACTTTATTTGGTGGAAACACATTGACCAAGCCCGGATTCTTATTTCATAAATTATTACGCAGATCAAGCTGCAAGCATGGAGGTAAAAAAGAACAGAGGTGTGAATTCGACATTCAACACCAATCATCAAACAATTCAGAAACTTTTAGCCTTCGAAAATGAAAACAGTTAGTGTGTAAGGGCTATGTAATTTCCTGTTTGTCCGACGCTTTGTTTTCGTGTCACTGTCAAAATTATTGCTACCTTTTACTTAACAGGGACTAAATGGTCTCTATAAAACGATAATCAGAATCGCAAAAAAAGTCAACTGATTTGAAACACTTGCCGGACGTCTCTCTCTCTTCTGAAATTTGTCTCGGTGATCATGGGCTGGTCCGGAATCTATTTCTTTCAAAAGTGTTGCGCCAGGTTTACGTTGTCGGCGTTTCTCTTTAAACCTAGACGTTTTTTTTATGAACGAGGACAGTTGAATCACAGTCACTCTACTAGTACAGTGACTGTGGTTGAATGAATCTAAGGTTAAGTGATGTCGCACCTTTGGATCGATTAGAAACGTGTGAATACATACACTATGGCTATACGTTTCACTGCAACTGCCCACAACACAACATCTAAAACCTCTCTCTCTCAAAAAAAATAAAATAGACAAAAAAGAAAAGACTCCGACCGAAAAATGTATATCGTTTAAAAGTACACTGAACGACCAGTGTTATTACGGCTCAGGGGTATGACTTCCTCTCACATTTTGTCATTTGGTGGTGCACTTTCGGCGAGAGTTGGAAATCCGGAAACAGTCGACCGTTTCACGATAGGTGGGCGTGGCTACAACACGAGAAATATCCCAAATTTACTTGGATACGAGTAATCATTTTCAGCAAAAAAATCAATAACTACCTTTTTCAGTGGGACACAGATCTAAAATGGGAAACGTGAGGGTGGGTATTGCACAGGCACTTTAACATACTGATTAACTGATAAAAGAATTGAAATAACATTCATGATCTCCAAACAACATTCAATGTTACCAGTATTTGTAATGTTATTTGTACATGTATGGTATGGTTTAGTGTACAGTAATGTACAACTTTGTAGAGGGGGTACAATTAAACACATTGGAGGTCATGACATTTTTACAGCTTGTCGCTTTGGGTTGTTATTGTATTTAATTCCCTGTAACTTTATTTATATGCATAAGATATGTGTTTATAAATATGTATGACTTATTGCATTGAATTTTATGAAGGCATAATTGCTTTTTCATAGACCTATAGTCTATTGTTTTTTATATAAAATATTTCTAAATGTTTTATAAATTTCAAATTAAATGAGAGTTATCAATAGCCAATGAAAATATGTTTTTTGATTCAAATAAAGATATTTTTATAAATATTTTATTTCTAGGTAAACAGTCGTGCCTTCATGAAATTAACATTATATAAACTGTACTAGGTGGATAAAGTTATTGTAAAAACCGTAGTGTACTTATTGGTTGAACTGAAATTTATTTTCACTGAACATTTTGTGTTGTGTAAAGCCAAGAAAAAAAAGAGAGACAATGTTTCTGGTAACATTGCCTGCCCAAATTTAGGCTAATTAAATTGTTCTACTTATATTATTTCTTTTCTTGCAAATTAACCATGCTAATCCACCCATATAAAAAAACAGGATTTTGCCCATTTGCACTTCCTTTAATATAGTGGATTCTTTTTTTCTGTGTTTGCTTAGAAATTGCAATTGGGGAAAAAATAAATGATGTGCAGTTGGTCCTCAAAATAGGAAATCCTGCTAAATTTTGCCCAACCTGGAACATTCAATAGCTTCTATGTTATTTCAAGATTACATTGAATATACATTTTTTGTTATTTTATGTTTACTGAAAAAACTTTTTAAACAAATTCTGAAAATAATATAACCTCTAAATCTGATTAAGGATTATAACAATTTGGTAGAAAACTGGTCACTCAGAATTACTCCAGCCATTTATTTTGAAAGACAAAGATAATGGTAAAAATCATAAATATTTCTTCTGAGAACATATACTATATATGCATTCCAAAAATCAGTGATATCTGTGCTGTTGTCTTAACTTAATTCTGTTAAAATTCTTCTAACATTTTAACTACTTTTACAATGTATCCTCACTGCTGTAATTACCATACTTCTGGTAGCTCACACTCGTCAACTACATGCTGTATATCTGAATGGATATCTGTATACATGCAAGAAAGTGGCAAATCTATGGAAAATGTGAGATTGCATACCACCTACTTGTATACTTACCACCTTGTATAAAAATTCTTGTATATTTTTGCATTTGGCTCTGTGAATGTTTAACAAACGTACAAAGAATAAAACTATTGGTCTTGTTTCTGGTAATCTTTTGACTCGTACCTTCAGTACTAACCACTGTTTTTCCATCTGCTTCCCCTAATTTCTTTCAGAACTTCAGAGCTTGCTGGGTATGTGCAATTTTAATATCACAATTATTTAAATTTAATCAATTATTTTTTCTAAGATTTTTTTTTATTCTTACAATAAGAGAATCAATATATTTGTCTGTGGCATATTATTGTTTATACAATATAGTATCATACATATATCTGCTTGCCAGCCAGTATAACATGGAAATGATTCATGGATGTGATAATGATATGAGTGCATGGCTGCCAATGCAGGCTGAATAGTGTAGCTCTAGCTTATACCTACCGATGTCAGGCTTGCCTCCACATTTAATTAAAAATTCAGTTTGAATTTTTCAAAGTTTGTAGGTTTTGTAATAATGTAAAAATCATAATCCTACAATTTCATATTGATTTCCTCTTAAGAATTAGGTAAACTATCGGTAGTTTCTATTTAAATTTTAAATCTGTATTGTCTCATATATTTAATTTAAGTCTTTGACATGCATGTATGAAGTAGTCACTATTGTATTACAAATGCCTCTGTTATGGTATTCACAAGATAATATCTAGGTCAAAAGCTTCATGCCTCTGGCCAAAATTACTAAGCATATTTTCTGAAGATTCTTATATGAATTTTCAGTATTTCGTGGGTGTCGTTATGTCTCGAAATCTGAAGATGGCCTTATCACCAAATAAAAAATTCTGTGTGAAGTATTTTCTGTTAAGATGATGCACAATCAACGATCAACGGTTTTCTGTACAAATAATAGTATTAATCTTCCTTGCTTTTCAATGTTGCCACTATGTCAAAACTAATCAAACACCCACACACACACAGAAGCTTTCTGAGTTGGTAGACTCATTGAGTGAGCACCAAACGCAGAATTTTAAACAGCAATGCATGCTGGGATTTTACATGAATAGGTAGTACTTTAAATCTTACTGGGGGTAATGGCAAAATCAATCATTCGATGTTGCATATACAATCTATCTTGTGAACACCATAACCTTTGATTTGGGTTTATGACCAAAGTTTCTTAGTACCTGTATGTCAAAAACTCGTATACATGTGGGAGAGAATACATTTTTAACAAGATTGATTTTGAAAAATTAACTGAAACTGGCTGGTTGTTGTATAAGGTACTGCATGTCAATTACCGTATTTGTTCTATCAGAAGCGCATACAAACCAAAAATTGCATTTGTTGTTTTTGAATCATTAAACTATTACTTATTTTGACCATAGAAATACCACTGTAATATACATAAGATCATGTGCTACTAATAGAGGAAATACAGTAACAGTATAACTGTACAAGGTTCTCTCCCAAAAGACATCACATAATCCAGAAAGGCATTCCTACTTTTATTGGTAGAATTTCATTTCTGTTTAGTACAATGAATAACAGATAAATATTTTTTGTGCGTATGTTGGGTTGTATATTAATATTCATTTTACTTTACTTCTGGTGGAAAACCTTGTATACTAGTTGTAATGCATGTATGTATGTATTAAGCAATTTTGTATAATATACACAAAATATTGAAGAAAAGAAAAGGAGTCAGTGATCTTTTCACACATTTTCCTTTTTTATCATGCATGATGTATGTATGTACGTCATAATAAATCCTAAATCACTGAACTGACAAAGCAATTAAAAATTATATACACAATGACATGTATTAGAAGTAGTGGGGTTTATTTGAAAATGTGCCTTTTTTTATGAACAGCTGTCTTTGTAATCTGATATTAACTTGCGCTGAATAAGCCTCATGCATGACCTCCCAAAAAGGTCACATCCTGGTACTTCCTAGAGCAGCAATAATTTCCTATATTATACATAAATGTTGGTTATTTTTGTGAGTGAAAATTTCCGGATGTAGCACTTTTTTGGGATCATGCATCATCCCTGTTGTATGTTTATTGCCAAGATTTTGCCCATGAATCAAGTTTTAATAAAACCTTCTTGTAAGAGATAAATCAATAATTTTAATTAATTTGACACTGCTATCTGCTACACATGATTTCGAAGGTTTCAGAGATGGTTATTATTTGTATTGAATCATGACAATACTGGTTTAAAAATCTAATTTTTTAATAGAAAAACTAAGCTATCTATTTACTAGAATTTATCAACTAATATGTGCAATGCATATTTTTGAATGTTCAGTGTTTGAACTTCATTGAGGTAACAAATGCAATTACTTCTATGCTCTAAGAGTTTGCCATATTGCCATTCGAAAAATTATGATTTTCCCTATAGTATTTGTATACATCATGGCACTTTTATCAATTTTTACTTTGTAAATGGACACCTTCTCAACTCTGAAGTTCAAGCCCTAAATGTGTATTCTATGATTCGTGAACTTTGATATAATTTGAATAATATGAGATATGTTTCAGTTGTAACTTATTACGAAAATCATATTTTGATACGTTTTCATCAACACTTAAAAAGGTACCATTGATAAAAAAAAAATGTATTCCGATCATGTAGAAAGTTTTACATTTTTAATTTCGTCTTTAAAATAAAATTTACAATAAACTTTGCTAAGTAAACAAATATATAGATTAACATGTCAAAGAATAAATATATGAAATATCGTGATAACATTCAAGAATTTTACTGTAAATCACAAATTATAACAAATTAGCTTATTTATGCTGTAGGTGTGTACTAATACATATCTGCTTTTTATATCATTTTGCTGTTAACTTTGGTATTTATTTTCATTGTAGCTATAATGTTCTGTTTTATACAGGGCATAATCAGTATTATTTTTTCTTACCAGATAATCCATGCAATTTCAGTTCTCTGACTTCTTAACATTATTTTTCTTCTAATTTTTATATATTTCTTCTATCTATGAAACTCAATAACTTCTCTGGCTTGTTCTTGTCAGCTATCCTATTTTATTTGTTAACCATTGCTTATTGCAGAGAGAAAACCACTACACCACAAATGACTAATAAAGCAGTTTCTGGTAGTGTGAAGCCAGAGCCTATACCCAAATCCAAGGCTGAACCTAGTCCTAAACCCGAATCCCAACCAAAACCACCCCCTAAACCAGAACCTGTGCCTAAACCTAAATCTGAACCAGAATCCAAAATTGTACCAAAATCTAAGCATGACCCCCCAGCTAAAACTGACAAACCACTTCAGCCTGCTGTCACTCAATCTGGTGTTGGGTAGGTGCTTCCTTTTAAGTTCTCAGTCTTCTTGCATCTTGTTCTATCATTTAACTGTTTTGTATTTTAAACCTAAATACCCTACTTTCCTCCAAAAAATGCATAAAACTAATTATTTTTAAATATTTTGGATTGGTTCTGTTATATATAAAGTTCTTGTTTTCTGTTACTTTTGCTCTATGCTTAGAATAGTTTGCTAGTATGCACTTTCCAAACTTAGTTTCGCACATAAAATTTAATAAGCCGCCCCACAGGCAATTTTTTTCTACTAATGTCACGGTCCCAATAGTAAGAGCAGTCAAATTTGTCTGCATTCCCTAATGATATGTGATTTTCCTTGATCAGAATTTTATTTCAATATGTTTGTTTTATTGGCACTTTTTTGTGAGTTCAGTTTATTATGCATGTTACTTAAGAGAATGCTAGTCATTTCTAGAATATTTTATAACTCATTTGTTAATATACCAAGTGTAAGCATTTTACAGGTTAAATACAACATTATGTTGAACTGTATTGATACCAAAAAAATTGTCAACAAGTGCATTCTTCATAGCATAGCATAACTGACTGTCTAGGTACTTCTAACAAAATATTTACAATTCAAATCCTAACCAGTTCTCCATTTCACATGAATGAACCTCCAGGTTAGTACATGTAGTAAGAATGCATTGTTTTTATTCTTTTGGTGTCAGTAATATTAATAACAGTGTTTCCTCTATACTTCTATTTCTGCTTGTAACACTATTGAAGTCTCAAAAACCATACAGTCAGACAGACATCATTTCTTGGTACAAGACCAAGACAAAATGGTATACATAGGCATTGTACGTTGTACTTTAATTTGTTTCTCATTTTGTTGGCATTTGACTTGCAGCCATTTTTGTAAAAAAAAGCATCAACATGTCGTCAACTGTTCCACTGTAATGCCCAAGCCAATTTAAAATTTAGTATAAACATTGTGGTGGGTTACTGATGCACTTCATTTTGTATTTCTCATTTACACTCTCGCCAAGACAAAGAAATTTGTTTCTTTATGCTCTTCTATTGTTTGTATGTTTTAATAAAATTTAATCGACCAGAAAACTTGATCACAAAATTTCAACATGTTATAAACCATTTCAAATTTGGTATTGGTATCACTCATGATGAGTTACTGATGCTCATCATTTTGTTTTGTGATTTTATTTAAATTGTATGACTGGCCGCTCTCTGTTCTTACCTTTCTCCCCCAAGACAGATATGTTCAAATTTGTTAGGGTTAGTGTTTGCATTTTCTTTAAAACTGTTTTGGGGTTTTGACGAAATTAGTATTTGCATCCAAAAAACGTATGTCAGCTGTTACTCAGACATGTTTTTTTGTTTCACTGACAATAATGACTTGATCTTCTCAAAGTTTATGTTTGAAAGACTAAAATATTTAAACTAAAAACAAGACATTCTATGGGTTGACAAGAATTGTGTATACCGTAGAAATGCAGTCAAGCCAAATGGCTAATTAGGTGGATTCCCCTTTAGCCATTTGGTTTATATGTAGAGGAAGCACTGTTATTGATTTAACACTGAAAATTTGTATGAATGTTAATCTTTAGTCCTAACCAAAATACATTGTATTGCCACAGGGATGTTAAACCAGCTTCTAATAATGCTAGTAAAACAGGTGATAGTGATGTCACACAGGGGTAGGTATTGCTAACTGCTATATGTAAATTTGCATGCTACTGTAAATCTCAGTATCTTTTGTACATGCAGCATGATATATACATGTATATATAGTGTAAGCAGTTTCTAATCAACAATATTATGTATATTTTAATATAATTACATATTTGTATTGTTCATGTGGCAGGCACTATTGTATTGTAATTTTGTTGTTGGCAGTACGCAAATTTTTTTTGTGTTGTGAATGTTTTGTTCCCCCCTATTGCTGCGTTTAAACGACAGTATTTTATCGGAGCCCTATGTCTCGAGCCAGCAAAAATGGCTGTGTATACACGTTCAACTTGAGTCAAGTTCGACTCCCTCTGGGTTGAGCTCTAATATGTTTGGACCCTGACACGGCTCCAACCATGTAAAAGCATCAGGCCAACGATTGAACTCCAGTGGATCTTAGCTCTCGTTTGGCCCGACCATGTAAACTCATTGGAGATAATCTCCTGTTAATCGGTCGGAAGAGTAGTAGTTTGGCTCTGATAGAATACTGTTGTGTAAATGTAACAGGTATTCCTTTTATTGCCCATACTTTTAATCATATGTGATACATGTATGTGTATTTCTTTTGTTTAGTAAATGTCAACAATACACGTTACTTAAAGTTTTTTCAGTAAAATCTGAAAATGTAATTTTGTGATATTTTTTTGTTCCTCAAATAGCTGAATAGTTTGTTTTGAGGAGTACTTTTTGTTATCAAGTTCTGATAATCACTGTTAAATTGACAGATACTGGTAAACTAATAGGGTTAACATAATTATTAACAACCAGAGATTGTATGCATGTTTATGTCATGTATATATATCACTCTGACATTGTGGCTGGTTCTTGGTGCATGTTTCCATAATGCACTACTACATGCATGTACTGTATAATTATCATAGCATTTGGTACAATTAGTTGTAGTCAATATTATTGTCAATGATGTCACAAACAAACACTGTTAGCAAATACACCAAATACAGTTCATGTTAGTTGGGACCCACTCGATCATGCTCATTGTTCCCTCATTTGTGATTTTGTTATTTTACGATGTGTCTGATGCACGGCAAAGGATGATTCGAAGAACAGTTGTATTTTCATGTTGATTTAGCACTGTAAGAAGAAACCAGTTGCAACAGCAAATAAATTTATGTCGCTGACAATGTTCTGCATTCATTTCATTCATTACTTCATCATCTGACCATATCTTTCTTGACAAGCTAGCTGCCGTTCCCTCCATCGCCATGTCATATCATATGAATCAGTATATGTTCTCTCAAATTGAGGGTGTATTTTTGAGCGTTCAGACAGCAAATTTTTGCATGTCACAAGTTTTGACCATAGAAATGTTATGTTTATGTGTGCTATTATTGGAGCAGTTTCACAATATTGAATAAAATAACATTTTGTCACAAATTTAAACCTATTAAGCTTAGTAACTTTAACTATTTACAAGTAGATGATAGCATGTTAAGCAAATGATTTTAGTATACTGTAAACTGTTTGGATTTTGTGAGAGTCAAATTTTCACAGAATTTGTCTTCACAAATGTTATAAATCCTGATACCTGATAAGAAAAAAACTGTGTTTAGAATACAAATACAATTTTGTTTTGACCATAGACATTCTCTGTTATTTACATAATGATATGTGCTAGTAATAAAGAGCAAATAAGATATATACAATATAAACTTAAATTTTCATTGTGTCACTAAATTTTTATTATTTTTTTGATTGCAGAGCTGGTCCCAACTATCCTGATCTATCAAAGCATAACAACTGGATGTCTAAATGCATGACACCTGCCATCTATGCAAAGTTGAAAGATCTCAAGACAGAATCTGGATTTACTTTAGACAAGTTGATTCAAACTGGTGTGGACAATCCTGGTCATCCATTTATCATGACTGTTGGGTGTGTAGCAGGTGATGAAGAAAGCTACAAGACATTTGCTGATTTACTTGACCCAGTCATCGATGGTCGTTTCAATGGTTATGGGAAAGATGCTAAGCACAAAACTGATCTCAATCCTGATCATTTGTGTGGTGGAGATGATTTGGATCCCAATTATGTTTTGTCTTCAAGAGTGCGTACTGGGCGTAGTATCCGTGGATATGCTTTACCTCCACAATGCTCACGTGCAGAGAGACGAGATGTGGAGAAGATCTGTGTAGATGCACTAGGTAAACTTGATGGTTCACTGAAAGGTAAATACTTTCCTCTCAATAGTATGTCAGATGAAGAACAAGAAAAGCTGATTGAAGAACACTTTTTGTTTGATAAACCAGTATCTCCTTTACTCCTTGCATCAAGAATGGCACGTGATTGGCCTGATGCACGTGGTATCTTTCACAATGACGAAAAGAATTTCCTTGTATGGATCAATGAAGAAGACCACACTCGTGTCATTTCCATGGAAAAGGGTGGTAACATGAAAGCAGTTTTCACTCGCTTCTGTGATGGGCTCAACAAAGTGGAGGCTTCAATCAAGGAGAAGGGATACGAGTTCATGTGGAATCCTCATCTTGGCTATGTGCTTACCTGCCCATCCAACTTGGGTACTGGTCTTCGTGCTGGTGTACATGTCAAGCTGCCCAACCTCTGCAAGCATAAAAAGTTTGATGATATTCTGTTGAAGCTTCGTTTACAAAAACGTGGTACTGGTGGTGTTGATACTGAGTCAACTGATGGTATCTTTGATATGTCTAACCTTGATCGTTTAGGAAAATCTGAAGTCCAACTAGTACAGCTTGTTGTTGATGGTATCAAATTACTTGTTGAAATGGAAAAGAAGTTAGAGAAAGGTGAAGCAATAGATGATCTTGTTCCTGGTGCCAAACGTGATCCTGATCTTGCTGGTTACCCAGATTTATCTAAGCACAACAATCATATGGCTAATTGCCTGACACCTCAGATATACAAGAAGCTGAAAGATCTGAAAACACCTAGTGGATTTACTTTGGAGCAGGTTATTCGTACTGGAGTTGAGAACCCCGGTCATCCATTCATTATGACTGTTGGGTGTGTTGCCGGTGATGAAGAGAGTTATGAGGTGTTTGCTGACCTTTTCGATCCAATTATAGATAGTCGCCACAACGGGTATGGAAAAGATGCCAAACATAAAACCGATCTAAATGCAGAAAACCTCAAGGGTGAGGCCTTTGATGAAGCATACGTGTTGTCTTGTCGTGTACGTACTGGTCGTAGTATAAGAGGATACAGTCTACCACCCCATTGCACTAAAGAAGAGAGAAAGGAAGTAGAGAAGATCACAACCGAAGCTTTGGCCAAGTTAGATGGTGCATACAAAGGCACTTATTATCCATTAGAGGGTATGACTTCTGAAACACAAGACAAACTGATTGAAGACCACTTTTTGTTCGATAAACCAGTCTCACCTTTGCTAACTGCATCAAATATGGATCGTGATTGGCCTGATGCACGTGGTATCTTTCACAATGACGAGAAAAACTTTCTACTTTGGGTCAATGAGGAAGACCACACACGTGTCATTTCCATGCAAAGTAATGGAAACATGAAAGAAGTCTTCACTCGTTTCTGTGAGGGTCTAAACAAAGTAGAAGCAGCCATTAAAGATCAAGGCAAAGAATTCATGTGGAATGAACACTTAGGTTTTGTATTGACCTGTCCTTCTAACCTTGGTACAGGTCTGCGTGCAGGTGTTCATGTCAAATTACCGAAACTTAGCAAACATGAGCAGTTTGACACCATATTGGATGCATTGCGCCTTCAGAAGCGCGGTACTGGTGGTGTAGATACTGCTTCTACTGATGGTACCTTTGACATCTCAAACTCTGATCGTCTTGGTTACTCTGAGGTAGAATTGGTACAGATGGTTGTTGATGGTGTCAATCTATTGGTTGCAATGGAGAAGAAACTTGAGAAAGATGAATCTATTGATGAGCTCCTGCCAGAAGCTGCAAAACCCAAGAAGAAAGTAGAGGTCTTCAGTAGTAACTTCCCAGATCTCTCCAAGCATAATAACTTCATGTCCAAGTGTCTGACTGAGGAAATGTACAACTCCCTGAAAGATAAGAAGACTAGTTCCGGTTTTACATTGGACGACTGCATTCAAACTGGTGTGGACAACCCTGGTCATCCATTCATTATGACTGTGGGCTGTGTTGCAGGTGATGAAGAAAGTTATGATGTGTTTGCTGATTTCTTTGACCCAATCATTGATGCCCGACATGGTGGTTATGGAAAAGATGCTAAACACAAGACTGATCTGAATCCTGACAATCTCAAAGGTGATGGTGTCTTTGATGAAGCATTCGTTTTGTCGACTCGTGTCCGCACTGGTCGTTGCATTAGAGGTTATCCTTTGCCACCCCATAATAACAGGGCAGAGCGCAGAGCTGTTGAAAAGTTGGTTACCACTGCATTAGCAACCCTGGATGGTCCACTCAAGGGAAAATATTATCCTTTGAATAACATGTCTGTCAAAGATCAAGAAAAGCTTATTGAAGATCACTTTTTGTTTGATAAACCAGTATCTCCTCTTCTTCTATCCTCAAATATGGCACGTGATTGGCCTGATGCACGTGGTATCTGGCACAACAATAACAAGAACTTTCTTGTCTGGGTCAATGAAGAAGACCACACTCGTGTCATTTCAATGGAAACTGGTGGAAATATGCGTAGTGTGTTTACTCGATTCTGTGAAGGCCTCCAAAAAGTGGAAACTTCCATAAAGAAATCTGGTAAAGAATTCATGTGGAATGAGCATTTGGGCTACGTGCTGACTTGCCCATCTAACTTGGGTACGGGTCTTCGTGCAGGGGTACATGTTAAACTGGAAAATCTGTGCAAGCATGAGAAGTTCAATGACATGCTGGATAACCTCCGTCTACAGAAACGTGGCACTGGTGGTGTTGATACAGCTTCTACCAATGGTATCTTTGATGTTTCAAATGCAGATCGTCTTGGCTACTCTGAAGTTGAACTAGTACAAATGGTCCTCAACGGGGTCAATCTATTGATAAAGATGGAGAAGAAGCTGATTGCTGGTGAAGCCATTGATGATTTGATTCCAACAGAGAAGATAAAGAATGCAGATGATGTTAAACTAGAAGATGAACCTGCAGCTACAGAGGCACCAGCAACAGAGCAGGCTGCTGAATAAAAGATTTTTTTTCTTTAACTGTTGCTGATCAGTATTGAGTCACCAATTTGAAAGCATGTAACATCTGTATGTTGTGGTCAGTCTAAACATGAATAAATAGAATGTACATATTGTAATTATAATTATGAATGTTTAGTTTTAATTAATTTAAGGACTAACATTGATGCCATTTTCATCAAAAAGATTTATTACACTTAGCATAGATTGTGTGGTGCTATATTTAACTCATTGCCAATTCTTCAGAAGTGTGTATGTTCAGTTGTTTGGTTCATCCTTTTATGTACTTTTAAAACCATAGATTTTGTGGTGCTATATTTCTATTCTTGAAAGTAATTTACACCAGTTAAAGAATAAATGCTTACAGTATCTAATACTTCTAGAATCTAGCCATGACATTATAGCGACTGCCATTTATTTTAAGATTGCAGTTTTTTGCATTTCCTTTTTTCATTCTTTTGAAAAAAATGATAAAAACACCTCACTTTTTGGATTTTGCCAAAGTGTAGTAACTTGTGTAAGTTCTAGAGATTAAATATATTGTATTATGTAAATAATGTACCTACATAGAGTTTAGTATCTTGAGAGTACTATTATTCAGTTTGAAAATCTAAAAGGATAAGGCTTTCCAAGTACTAAAAAGGCGTTGTGCATAGTTGACTTAAATTTTACCAAATAAATTGTACATAATTTGACAGCAAACTTGTTTTGAAAAGATATTTTCTATTCATTGCTTCTTTAAAGCTCTATGATTGTATTGCCATCAAATCATAAACATGTCAAGAAAAAACAGTTCTATGGCATTGGTGTGACAAAACAAAGAAAACACACTAAATTCTTACGATTGTCAAAGTTATTTGAATTTCATCAAGTAAGTTGTAAATCCATTTCCTAACAAGTTTGTTTGCAAATCTTGCATACCCTAATTTTTTGAGGTTTGTAAAAGTAATTTTTGTGGTTTGAAAATTTGTTTTTACATGTACTATGCTTTCTTAAGCCATTTCAACATTAGCCAGCATTATCAACTTTGACTTTTTTTAAATGTTTATAAACATTGTTGAACAGTCTGTCTATAGCAGACTAATTCATAAATTCAGAATAATTTTTGAACCCAACAATTAGAGTGGTGAAAGTGTTGAGGTGGATTACACATGTCATAAGTAGGTAATGACTTTACAATTTGTACTGATTTGGTCATTTGACCTAGGTTACATTTCAAGAAATGTACTTTTTCTACCACATGCAAAATGCATGTTTTGTTCAGGAGAGTTTATACAGGGACGTTATTTACCTCCCTAGTTTATATTTGAACAAATCTGTAATTATGTCTGAATACATTTTTACTACACTCACAACTTGTGTACAGCCAACCAATCATTAGTACGCTGTAAGTCTGTAATATAAAACATCCTAACTGCTTAATGCGACTGTTCAATTATTTTGTACATTATAATAGATAATTGAACTAAAACACACAGTTGCTGTATAGTACATGTTGTATGTGGTGCCTCACATCAAACTCAATGTAGTGATGTGATGAAGGGACTGGATGGGAATGTCAAATGGTGACCCACGATATTTCATTGTTGTCGTACAGTGGTATCTCAATATTATATTTACAATATTTCATTATGTAGGCAGTTCACTAGTTTAAATTTACAGTACCAAATACAGAACCCTTCCACTAGTACTATTAGTTTTGGATTTCAATGCACTGTTGAAATGTTATTAGTTTTAGAAAAAGTTTCAAGATTGACCATTACCTTTATTTATGCTCTGCAAAGCTGTTTGTGCTGTTCTATTAAACTCATTTAATTGAACTAAATGTTCAGTACGACTCACTGTTTACTCTTGTATCAGGAGATTAAATGTTTGTGATTTAGTCGTTTACTTTTTTCATTGCAACATATTTTGAAATTCGTAATGAGCATTTTTATACTAACAAAGTCGGTGACCCATCTTTACATTTTGTCATGTGCAAAAATGAAACTATTGGTCTGTCTTGTAGCTTAAGAAATGTGTTTATTTACACAAAATTTGAATACACACACGACTGTGCTCGTATATATTGTGAAAATTATTTGTATTACCATTTCTCTGTTAATATTTGGGTGTATAAAATTTTTTCCAAAATCAGTATCCTTATGTAATTCACCTCGTTTTACTACGCATTTCATAAAAGCGTGCTACTGTAGCTTTAAGAATTTTCAGATAAAATAATCATTTAATGTTCATATTTTAAGGTCAAATTTCTCTTTATCCCATCTTGTGGAGACGTCTATTTTTATACATTGTACAGTCCTGTTTGTTGCAGGACTGATGAGGAGTTCCACGGAACTGACTGATCCCGTCCACTTTTTTTAGCTTCATGAAGTGTCTTTCTACATACATTTTGAGCTTGATTGTACATAATGTTTGCGAAAACGTTTTTAAATAACCTTTATTCATTCTTTAAAAAAATGTTATTTAAATTTGGAGAAATGAATGCAATAAAATGCTTAGTGTTCTTGAACAATTTATAGCATTCTCCTGTTCCTTCTTTTCAACTCTTGATCATCTGATGCCCAGGCAAAAAATAGTAAAAGTCAAAAATATGCATTTCACAAGATTTTGTCAAAATTTTCGAAAACTCAATCATAAAATGTGTGCACATTGATTTGGGAACAAATTGACCAGTAACATTTTACTGTGTTTTTAAAATATTCCTGACATGCCATATTTGTTCAATTAGAAGAAGTGCATAGCTTAGATATTCCTAGCATGAGGAATTTGTGTAAAGTCATCAATTCCTCTTCCCCTGTATTTGACATGTTTTTTACATGTATGTAAAAGGAGATTTGGGAAGGTAGAAAACTGAGATTTTAAGTTATAATTACCGATATGGTCACAAGTTGGTTCTACATTGAGTACAAAACATTTTTCCAAAATAGACAATTCATAACCAGTTATTTTGTAAATAACATTCACTTAATAATTCCTGACAATTATTTGGCCAAAATATACAAAATGGTGCGGTTACAAAAACCTAGTGTTGCCAGACCAAAAACGACATAGATAGAATCCTGGGGTGACAAGATGATTCATTAAAAAAGGTGTGTATGAACACTGCATATTTCCATACTCTTAGCCAGTCAGATTTGTACAGGATAAATATTGTGCCAACATTTGTGTAAAAACATTACAGTATTTTTTTGTTTTGGATGCTGGTGAATCGTATTAACACAATTTGGAAATTGTCAAACAGTAATACTCAACAATTGTAAAACTTGCAAATGATGTAATACGATGAAATTTTTGCTAAAGATGCTTGACAAATGTTTCAGCCAATACTACAAACATGTTCATTTCTTGCCCTTATTTTCCTCAATAGTGAACAGCATCACTTAATAATACCTAAATACAAAATATTTGACAAAATAACATAACACTGGTTAAATTATTAGTAATTGTCAAATTGTTTTTAACCACACTGTATTGTGAGTAAGTTAAGCGTGGAAATACATGACATATCTGTGCTATAAATAACACAGAAAATTATAATGCATAAGGGTGGTGGTTGTCACGCAGTGTGTGTTTGAATTTCCATGGAAACAATATTTTTTACATACAAGTTGTATATATTACTATGAGTCCCATATTGAACAGGATGATCACAATAATATTGAGGGAACAAATCAAATACAATGTAATGTATATTCAAAACTGGTAAATATATATACTGTTATGTTCGTGGAATGTTACAGTAGTATATGTTGTATGATGTATTTCTTTTTCCATCATCGGCCAAATACCAAGAACTTTTTTCCCAATGAGGTTGTCCTAAATTTCTATGAACAAGTAAAGACTTGTGCCTAAGGGTCTACATCTTGGGCTTGTTTTGGGCAAGACAAATTTAATTTCTACATGTCCATAATTCCAAGTATTGAAGTGCAGTAATTGAGTCAAAAAAATGTTCCTTTTTTATGCAAATGAACAAGAAAACTAAAGACTGGAAATAAAATATATGTGTTCGCAAGTAAGTTACTGTTATTTTTTTTAGGATTTTTTTTTTTGGTGTTACTTGCTGCCTTAGATACAATATAAAAATTAGGTAAAACTAAAAAAATAATTATAAAGAAACTGAAATAACAATAAATATGAAAATTATAGATAAATAAACAAAAATTTAAGCCTATACTTATATCTGATTTTAATCATATATTACAATTACATTTCTTAATTTAAATTCAACACAAAGTGTGGATGCATGTGTCAATGCTCAGAGACCTCAACGCAGACAATGCACATTTAGTATGCTCCTGGGACTATTTAGTTATGCTTGATTGATACCAACGAGAAATGCATCAGTTATTTAATTTAATTAGTTTTATTTAATTGTTGTATATGTATTGCATGATGCATTTTCACTTCACACCACCACATGATGTGCTGCAAGGACTGCGTTGGTGACGATCTCTCATACCATGTAAGTAATTCGATGCACTTTACAAACATCTATATCACTTATATCATGGTAATAAAGCAACTTGCCTGTCAATGCAAATTGTAAACACTCGCTTTTTATTTTATCAGAGATGTTTTACATTGGTGAATCAAAATATCCTAAAAATAAAATAAAAAGTGTTAAATGAATATAAACACAAAATTATACTGTTACCTAAAAATATATTTATTGAAATCAATTAAAAAAAAATCATTGATAATGACATAGTCCCCGTCATTGTCTATGTGCTCAACAACAAGAAAAACAAAGACCACAAATGAAAGTAAAGAAACTTGAAGTGCATGATGTTTTTATAAATATAGAATAGAGACAGTCATTGCATTAAAAAGGAAACTGGCATGTACACCCTAAAATAGAAAATCAACCATATTTGGACGAATCACTGAAAAAAAGGAGATGTGTATTATGTTCAACCAACTTTGATCCAAATTGGCCTAGTCATCTCCAAGAAATGGCTTGGGACTCTCAAAAATGACGATCACAACACAAATACTGGAAAGAATGTTTCCCTTGATATGGCATCTACTGGTATATACTATTAAGATTACCGGTAAACAGAAGAGGTAATTTCATTGAATAGAAACTGGCTTGGAATGTCAATATTTGTTGACAAAAATTAGAATGGATTATGAAGGAAACAAATGTGTCAATTATACTTATATGAGCGAATATCTCCACCATATCCATCATCCCAGAAATTAAACAAGGCAATCAACATTTAAACGGAGATTTAACACGAAATAAAGGCGCACATTTCTCAGTGAAACATGTGCTTCTATTGGAGATGCTCTTCTAATAGAGCAAATACGGTAACTGTTTTATTTGTAATAAACAGCCTCTGAGTGACTTTGGTATAAATATGGGTATAGATTTTGCCAGGTATAAAAATGGTCACACTTTTGAGCACTTAGGGGCACCTTCCTACCCAGCTATGTATCAACTGCCCCGGGGTGACTTTGATGATTTTTAGCACTAAATTTGTTATCATTCGACCACCATTCACGTCGGTCGATACTACCGCTGTTATTGTTGTTATTATTATTATTATTATTATTATTAATTCCTTCAGAGCAATTGTACGTGCCCAGGTATGTCTGACTTACAGATGCGGACGGGCGCACAAACGCACAGGGGTGAAATTATAAGTCCCGGTTTTCGGGCTACTTCCGAACGGAACTAATGACATTCATATTTAATACAAAATTCTTTGGCAGTCCCTACAGTGAGACCAGGTGAGACGTCCGAATAAATGAACCTCGGCTGGCGAAGATGTTGCTTCATAAAAATTGTTCATTTCATTCAATGCAGTATGCAATATTAACACTCAGATGGGATTTATGTCGCCATCCCACAGTTATAGATAGACGGATGTGTTTCTCTTACATGGACACAATACGGAAAGTGACACACACCAAGCTGTGATACACAGATACACAGATACACAGATAGTGATCTGCTGAGCTATATAGTGATTTTGCAAGATGCCTCAAAAAAGCGTTTCTATATGCTATAAAAAGCACCGCTGAGGGCGGGATCATAAACTGCGACGAAACCCACAGCGTACTGGTCCGGGAGTGTTGGTTCCAGACTCTTTGATTAATCAATTTTGGTTCGAGCCTCTTTGTGTATCACAAAGGAGAGCCCCTCTAAAAAATCACAGCAGAATCTGGAAAGCAATTGTATAATGATTATTCTACAGAAACAATCATGGAATGAAGTAAAAGTTATATGTTTTTTTTTTTTAAATATAATGGAATTGATGATGAAGCTCAACATTTTAAAGATACATGAGTTTCCAAGATTTTACAGAAAAACGAAACCTAATTTATATCACAAGGTTTCGTGCACGTTCATTCCTTTGGTGTGTGGAAGCAATAAACTTACTTTAATACATTATACATTGAAAATTCCAGATGACGAATTCATTATAAATACCGTAAATTAACGCGGAGCTCATCATCGTTAATAATGTTTTTAAAAATATTTGCAATATTATGAAACTTGCCCTTTTCTAAAAAAATGTATATGTTTTGTTTTGCGAGAATAAATTGATTTTTGCTCCATTTTATTAGACAGTTATAATTACATATTGTAATTATTTTTCTATATTCAATTTGGACTACTCATTGTTTTATTTTTTTCACGCTGTCTTATCTGTACATGTTTTATTTCCCTTTGATGTGCCACAATTTTAAAAAAAAACAAATCTTTCAGCCTTCCCTCATGATTTCAAATGGTCGACCCCTACATCAGTTGATATACAGTAAATCATTGAAGATTTTTAATACTAAAGTATCAAGGAAGATGTTTTCATTATCTTCACATTATTGTCACATATTTTTAAGGAACGTGAAGTTGATAATCCAGGTAAGTATAGAAAAAAAATCATCTAAAATTCATAATATAATTGCTTGGTCTAAATATATATCCAACAAATAATAATAGATATAAAAAATGATAAAATACTGGATTCGTGTTAAAGATCTGGTAATAAATAACAATACAAAACAACTATTTCTGGAAGTGTCTGTCCAAATTACAATGGGAATCTTGTATGAAAAGTATATTAATTAACCCAGGTATATCAACAAAATCACAAAATAAAATTACACAATAACATATTAAAAAATAATAATAAACACAATTTTGAAGAATACTTATATATTCTGAACCCAATAATTATTATTATTATTATTATTATTGTTTTTTAATAACTTTTACATAACTTTTAAATGAGATGTCCCTCACATCGCCACGTTCGCATTTACAGTTGAAGGGTTCACAACATGCCAGGGTTCGCAAGGTCGACTAGGCTGGAGAAGCTGACCGACAACAAACATTCTTTACCGGAAGCGCCGATGCTACTGTTAGCTTCGGATTCGCATTAACCTCGAATTCGAAAATATTTTCACGGTTTCAGTTCATATTCTCTCCATATTCATTATTATTTTGACGATATTGTAGTACTTTTATGAAATGTTTGGTTTTTTGAGCACTTATTTTCAATCGAGGAGCACTATTGATATTAAAAATAAACAGGGAATCAAAACGAGTATTCGAAATGAGTATGAATTCAACTCAAACCAACGCTGGAACAATTTTGATAGTGTTGATAATATGTCGAACTCACAAAATCAATCTAAGAAGTCAGCACCCACCAACGTTGCATCGAGTCTACTTACACACCAAGAGAATGAACAACTTTTCAATATTCTTGGCAAGAGATGTGTGGTGAGTTCCCATGGTTTTATGGGTAAATGAATCTGATATCCCATGGCGTGAGTTCTGACACTATTTCCTCTGGGTGACTCACTCGTATCATGGAGCTATTTTTTAGCTCCATGCTCGTATTGAAATTCAACTGAGATAAAATGACGTAAATACAGTGCATGCTATGCTCAGACGTGTATTTTTCCGACAACTTTATGGCTCTTTTTCTCTACGGACGTATGAACACGTTGTTGAAAGTGTCATTGATTTAGAAACGGCTCGATTGTTTCGTTCGTGGAAGGGTGTATTTTCTATAGTATACATTCCCAAATATATTTATCTGAAAAAGTTTCTGTGTATGGCTAGCATGATGCATACACAGAAACACACACAATCAATTTTAGGTTGTATTTTTGATCTATAATTATGCATGTAGACATAGCATCTAATTAATCTAACCAATTTGTGGGTTGTTTTGCAAGGAAAGATGTGTAAGATATAATACTATAATCTGCATATTGAGGTTAATGACTAAGTGCATTAAAATACTTTTATTCAAAGAAAGAATTAAATGTACATATATTTGTACTCATGTGTGTGAACAGGAATAAACATGGCATTAGTACAAAAGCCGAGAGGGGCCTTCCTACTTCACAGTTCCAACTTCCGACTTCTAACTTCCGAGTTTCGACATCTAACTTCCGAGTTTCGACTTCTAACTTCTGAGTTTCGACTTGTAACTTGAGTTTCGACTTCTATCTACCGAGTTTCGACTTCTAATGCCATGTTTATTCCTGTTCACACACATGAGTACAAATATATGTACATTTAATTCTTTCTTTGAATAAAAGTATTTTAATGCACTTAGTCATTAACCTCAATATGCAGATTATAGTATTATATCTTACACATCTTTCCTTGCAAAACAACCCACAAATTGGTTAGATTAATTAGATGTTATGTCTTAGGAGTTTTAATAATTAATGGTTGCATTCCTTTGGTTTTTATGAATCTTTGAATTTCACGTTTTTGAACATAGTGTGCCATGATTTATACAAAGTAACTTTTTTTTTTGTTCACAGACTTTAGCAACAGCAATAGTGCAACTTTATGTTGCTCATCCAGACAGAGACAGATGGAGCAGAAAACACTGTGGGGTTGCATGTTTTGTAAAAGACAACCCCAAACGCTCTTACTTTATACGTATCTTTGATATCCATGTAAGTACTAATGTCAGATGATATACACTACTTATTCCGCCAGCTTGCTTTCGCTTTTCAATTTTTTTTTCACTCGCTTTTGCAACCACTTGTTTAATTTGCCTGGATAATTTCCATTTTATTTCCAGCCACGCAATCGGAGAAATATTGACCGTCTGTCCACCTCACTAGTGGTCTTTCTGATTTTCAGAGATATTGCCTATAATTACCGGATTCTGCCGTAAATTCGCCCATCTGTTATGAAATGCAAATTTTCAACGCTCGATGCTGTAGAAATGAATGTCCGCCATGTTTCGACCTAAAATGGTGTTCTTTGACCTGATAAGTCAAATTGATAATTAACCAATGAAAACGATGGATGATGCCAACGTGTTAAAATTACCATAGCTCATTTAAATATGTTAATGTTATTGAACGCAATGCGGAAGAGATTTGCCGATGTTGTAGTACAATCTTTTGGCTTGGATTTTGATGGGAGAGCGGCATGATTTGTTTTTAAATAAAAAAAATAGTTGTTTTCAAAAGAGAAACTGAGCATTTGAAGAATAATTTAACATTGTTTACAGCGATAACAGCTCATCGTCGAAAAGAAGCTAACCCATTCATGCTAGTCGCAATAAACATCAATACTCTTGAATAGGCGTCAATGACTACGGCGAAACTTTTAGGCATCAGAAAAGATTAAAATAACACCTTAAAAAACTGCTGAAAAATCGCCCTGGGTGGTTTCTTGGTCCCTTTTTATTACGGTAGTCCCCGTTCGGACGGAGTCCAAAAACGGGGACTTATGTTTTGCCCTGTGTGCGTCCATGATCACCTGTATCTCGAACATGCATGGACCGATTATGTTCAAACTTCACTCATACATCACACATTATATGGGACATATGCACATGCATTTTTTTCATGATCCGATTAACAATAGCCGAATAGCGGCCATTTTAAGGCCGAAAATGCATCAAAATCGCACATTTTCACCATTCCGGACCCGGATCTCAGTTATGCATGGACGGATTTCGTTCAAATTTGGTACATACATTAAACATAATAGGACCTTGATGCACGTCATTTTTTTTTTCGGATCAAGTTTGAAATGGCCGACTGGCGGCCATTTTGTTTTAAAGAATTCAGTTCTGGATCCGTATCCGAGACATGTCTGGATTGATCAAGTTCAAACTTCACACACACAAGGTACATCATGTCACAAATATGTATGTGCATTTGTTTCATGATCCCATTAACGATAGCCAAATGGCGGCCGCTTTAAGGCCGAAAATGCATTGAAATCGCACATTTTCACCATTCCGAACCCGGATCTCAGTTCTGCATGGACAGATTTCGTTCAAATTTGGTACTTACATTAAACATAATAGGATCTTGATGCACGTCATTTTTTTTTCCCGGATCAAGTTCGAAATGGCCGACTGGCGGCCATTTTCTTAAAGAATTCAGTTCTGGATCCGTATCCAAGACATGTCTGGATTGATCAAGTTCAAACTTCACACACACATGGTGCATCATGTCACAAATAGATATGTGCATTTGTTTCATGATCCGCTTAACAATAGCTGAATGGCCATTTTAAGACCGAAAATGCATTAAAATCACGTATTTTCACAATTCCGGAACCAGATCTCAGTCATGCATGGATGGATTTTGTTCAGATTTAGTACAATGTGTTGTACATATGCCGGTGCATTTCGGTCATGATCTGCTTTGAATGTATATGTCACTCTGTCTCAAATATGAACGGAACAGGGACGTGTCATTGACAATGACTTGTTTTTTTAAAAACCTGAACTGTCGTTTAACGGCCCTGGGCGAATTCACGGCAGAATCCGGTATATGCATGAAATCTTCCCATTTTAACACAAATGCAGTGTGATTGTTAGACTTTCAAAGTACATCACTGTAATTCACAACCAAAACTAAATTTAAACTAATCTTTATCTATGCTCTGTTGAGTTTTTCCAGGGAATCTGGCTCATTTTTATCAGAAAATGTTTGTTCTCGATATTGACGTCACAGTAGGTAGTCCTGTCTCACATAGAACAAGCCCATGCAGCCACTGATCATGACTTTATTTTGAAGTAAAATCTTACCAAACCGATTTGGCTTTGGCATTATCATTTTATGAAAGAAACCACATCAATATTTTCCTTGTTAGCATTGTATTTTTACGCAAGTGTCTTGATAATCATTATTATGTTTGTCAAATTTTATCTTGGGATAATTCAAAGGTTTGAGGCAGGTGTTGTTTTCTTTTATGTTTTACAGAAAGGCTATGTAGTATGGGAACAAGAGTTGTACAACCAGTTTAAGTATGGTACACCTAAATCTTTTTTCCACACCTTTGCTACAGATGTAAGTTGCAGTTCAAGTTCTTCTTCAAGGCAAATTTGTACTGAACTGTAGGATCTGCATGTGAAAAAATCTACAGGTTGTTTACACAAAGCCCAATTTCTGGCAATACTGATAAACTATTGTTTTCCAAATGGTTTTGTATGATATCTCTTTTTCGCAGTTCTCAAATTTATTCCCACAGTTGTGTCTATTATTGCATCTGCAATGTATTTTGCCAGATTCTAGTAACCACACCTTTATTTGCACCCAATGACAATGAGGATGCATTTCTGTAATACGGATTGATAAATTTATATTGTGAAATTAACCTAATGCTTAGTGCTATATTTGGGATAGTAAGTTTGATATATTATGCATTATTCAATAATTATTGTGCTTTATTGGTGATTTAGAATTTTCAAGTTGCTCTCAACTTTGCCAACGAAGTCGAGGCCAATGGTTTCAAAACTGTAATTAATGAGAAAATCAGACAGAAGCAGCAAAGAAAGCAAGGTAAGCTGAATTGAATAGTAATAACTACTGATCATTAGTAGCGTATGTTGCATTTATTCTATTAAAGCATATTTCAAGAGAAGCACACATAAATCCCAAAAGGCATTTATTATATACTGAATGTTTAAAATATGATCATAGACACATTGATTGATCATTAACATACTGTAGAATACTTTATTTTTGCTTGGAATTTATTTTCGCTATTTTCGCTAAAGGGATGATTCCGTGAAAATAAATCCAGTGAATATACATTTTTTCCTATATTTTACATTAATCTCATCAAAAATCAGTGAAAATAAATTCCAAGCAAAACGCCCAAAAAGCCTTTTCAGCGAAAATAAATTCCAGCGAAAATAAAGTATTCCACAGTATATACATCTATATGGACTACTAATGGGGTTGAACACTAAGTCACTAATCAAGATTCATTCACTAACAAGTGTTTAACTTTAGTGGGACTCTGCTTAAGGTACTTTGGTACTTTTGGTGTTCTGGTTGACATTGGAATAAACCATGCTATTATGATAGGGAGGTGGTCATACAGCCCAACATAAGTGTTCATATGGCAAAATGTAGTATGCTCATCACTTGCACAGTCCTGATATATAGTCCCAAACATGGAATACCGTATCTATATGTAATGTACATACACTTCCAATTTGCACACCAGACAATGATACTGTGTGTCACACGCAACGTAATATTACCGTAATTGGTATAGTACAGGTGTGATGGTTCAAATACCAAAATGGCAACAGTAACAGAAAGACTTCCCTGGCGGCGATGATAAAATACGAATACGGAGCCAACAGATGAGGTTTCAACTGGTACTGGTATTATTATACTCTGCAAACATCAAGTACAATAACGCGGTAAAACTCCACTACTCCAATAACTAGATACTTAAACTCCAATACAATTCAACGAGATCTCCGATCTGAACTCAGTGCTGAACAACTCCCTTACATATACCCACACTGTCTATAAATAGACCATTACATCAGCATACATAATGAGTCTGGAACTTACTACAAATTTCTAGAATGTTCCATTACCTTCTATTGCCTTCTACAGTGCCCTATTACCTATTCAACCAACTTCTAAAAATTCCACCCAGACACAGTACGGTTCTAGAACATTCTCAGTCACACGGAAGTGGTAAACAAGTCGTATGCGACACTGTGTACAAAGCAAATGTTGTGATTCAACTCATGTCACTTCATCAACAACAGCTTTTGGGTGCGATCTCACTCTGGTAGACTCTAATGCGACTGAATAGAAGGCCATGGTAACCAAGGCAACATGAAAGAAGTATCAGCACATATGTCTAACATACCGATAATAACCATCCAATGATGTAAACATAATTTGCTATTAATATTGTTTTTACAGAAAAAAAGAAACAAGCACCAGCAAGACCTCGAGGTGCCCCTCCTCCAGCCCCCATGCCTTCACCAATAATTCCTAGTAAGTACCTGTCTCATATTTATATTCTGTTTTTGTGTATTAGTTGATACTTTCTGACCTGTGTTAATAGCCATGTATGTACATATCACAGTCAGCTGGCGCACACGTGATAATAAAATAAATACGATATTTACTATATGGGGGGGGCGCCATCTTGAATGACGCATAAAACTAAATAAGAGACAAGTTGTGAAACGCGTTTTTCAGATTCGTACAAATCAGGACAAAAATATCAATATTTCACAAAAATACGGTCCGTTGGTGTTATATTAAGCCAACCGATAACAAAATTCAGCCGAATTCGTCGTTTTTGTGTGGAAAAATCTCTTGCATACGAACACCTAATTACGCGAAGAACCTGGAACACTAAGCCGGGGTATTTGAAACTAAAAATTGGCATTCCAGCACAGCAGCCAATCAGCGACGGCCTAACGCTTAGATGACAGATTTCCCATTTGGATGCTATGATGACAAATGCTATGATGCTCCATGGAGCTAAAAAGCTCCATGGAGAAACATGTGCACCAGATATTTATGTTAACAACTCCAGAAACAGACCACATGACAGTGTTCACCATTGAGTCTTTTTGTTGATGTATATGGATTTACCCTGTCTATCAGTAATAATTACTTGTGTCTCTGATAACTTAAGTAATTCTTTTTTGATTGTTCTGAAAATTGGGTATATCATTAATCAATGTATAATCTCAGATCAGTTCAATTCTTGTATGTTGCTTTTTATATTTTTGGAGATATTGGTGAAAATGTGTCTTCAAAATCTGCATTAGCTTAGCATAGCATGTCACTTTGACAAAACTTTAGTAACAACTTTGAAATGCATCAACTCATCATGTACCCATATATTGTTCATAATGGAACATTACTCTCAAAGATCTGTTATTTAGTGCATTAACAAATATGTTTTATGAATTGATTGTCCAGCCAAATTTTGGTCAGTAATACATTTCGCTAATTTTTTCCATGTCAAATTTTGCTTGCATACATTATTCTTTTGGAAAACAATTTGAATAAGAGTATGAATTTTGTAAGTAAATGTTGATGATCTTTTTTTTGTTCCTTAACTGATAGGATTTTAATGACATTGAGACAAGCATTCTCTTTTATACCAACTGTGAAGTATGCTGTAAGATGTATAATTATTCTTAATGCTCAAATTTTATTATCTACTAATCAGTACTAATCATCAGACTTCAATGAAACACAGCACAGACATATTAGTTTGAATCTTGGTACATAAATTCTCTAAGATAATGCAATAACATGATTAGTTTGGGGTTAAAAATACCTACTGGTAATTTTCTAAATAAGTCAAGTTTTTGCTTGCGTCAATATCTCAAGAACATTTCAATGAAACTTGGTACATGGGTGCCCAGGAACAATACACAATCTTTATTAGTTTGGGGTTGAAATCTAAGCATACTAATGATCTAATTTTCATAATAATTAACCAATTTTTACCTTTTCCAGTGACGTTTTAGAAACTGATTATTGCATTTCAATAATACTTAACACATAAGTGCTTGGGCAAAATGCTAGTTACCTAAATAATTTTGAATTGAAATCTGATCATACTAATTACCTGATTTGCATTTTGCAAATTATGTACAATCTCATCACATTTCATTGAAACTTGGTACATAGATGCTCTGGGGTAATCAACAGAGTTTAATAGTTTAAGCCATGCATATTGTTAAGAGGATTCTGCTAAATTAAATCCATATTTAAAATTGAAATAGAACACATTGTTTTAAATGTAGTCGTGAATTTGCTAAAAATAGCAATCATCCATATTATTCAATAAACACTGTGCGCCACATTTCTGTACAACTTGCTCATACTGACCATATCAAATAGCACAGATGTTAAACATACCTCACTTTACAAATCAGACTTGCCTTGCCACAAATAGACAAGACTTAGATAGTTCTTTTATGTTTTAGTCGTACTATCATATGGTAAATATTGTAAAATTATTAAAAATACATAAAAAGCAAAACATTTCATCCACATTTTAAAAAGAAAATTGTTCTAAAATATATGTATTCTGTATTTGACAAACAGTTCATTTGACAAATGAAAACTCACAGGAATATGTTTCAGCTATTAGAACAGAATGATAGAGTTTTTATAATACTGGTTTAAAAACGCACTTCAAAGATTGCAGTGTTTGAAGATGTAGATTCTCAGGAGGCAACAGTACTGTTGACTTCTCCCTTCACTGGACACCAACTAACTATTTAAGTTGATTTGCATACAAAGCAGAGCTTGCAACATGATAACTATTCATAAAGGGTGTTTTTTTTTTACTTTTCATATAATACAGCAGTCACACAATGAGGCAGTTCATATTTGTCTCAGTAAATCATTAATTTTTGACAGACACCTGTACAAAATACTTGGACTAAAGCCAGCTAAAATTTTCTGTTATCTTGCATGTTTTATGAATCTATTCACGTCTAAATGCAGCACTTTTTTTTTTGCGATGAGGCATTTGTTTTTATACTAAAATATCTGAATTACTTTGAATAAAGCTGGAAATTATGTTTTTAGTCTGTTACCAGAAAAACAAAATTAAAACAAGAATATATTTGGTCTAGTTATGATGGCCATTTTTACTCAACACTTAACAGACTACATGTACTTCTTTTCAGCCTCTATAGCTACTGCTCAACCAGAATCCAGTACCTTAAGGAAGAAGAAAAAGGGGAAGGAGAAAGGAAAAAAGTTGACAAAAGCTGATATTGGATTACCAAGTGATTTCAGGCAAGCAGTTATTGTTTCATCTGTAATATGATTGTATGTATGCTGTTTGAAATGAATCAAATAAATGTAAACCAAATCATTAAATCAGTTGAATGATATGATTGATGATATGAATGTAAACCAAATCATTCATAGCCCGTATGAATGATTAATACCTCACCTGCTAAATACCTCAACAGACAGTCGCTACAAATGGCATATAATACATGTAGCATAAATGTGTTAAATGAGCTTTTCGAATGCAGAATTTTTATTTCGTATACTGTTATATTATTATGTATTTTATTGAAGCATGGGTGTCATCGTATGCGCATGTGACAGACAGCCATAGCGTGTCTTTGTTTACAAACAAACTTCTGCCCATGAGCCTTTGTGTTTTTATTGTAATCATCAATTAGGGCTCAATTATTGTATGTGTGCAGATGGCCTGTGCTTTAAAGTACCGGTAGTGTTCTTTTCTCAGCTGATCTTGAATTTATATTTTTCCACAGACATGTAGGGCATGTTGGATGGGATCCAGACAAAGGATTTGATGTAAGTTTCTCGTTTACAATATATTACCGGTAAAACTACTTAAAGAGCTAACCCAAAGTAGATATTCATATGTGTGTTTGTTTTGTCTACTCCTCTTAGTAATAATTTATTTATACATATCTTTCTTTCAACAGTTTTCGTACCTTCCCCAGTAACGCACTCCCTCATCAGTACTCAGTTGTCTCCTAGCCCTCTAGTGAACTATTATCTGTCTTTCTTCTCAAATGTTCTACCTGTGATGCAAATCCTTGCCTATAACACACTGTCTGCATTGATTTGTGAGTTTATCATAATTATTCTGTATTACAGACTGACAATCTTGACCCAGATTTGAAGAATTTGTTTGACACTGTTGGTATTTCCGAATCGCAATTGAAAGACAAAGAGATGTCTAAATTCATATATGATTTCATTGAGAGTCAAGGCGGTGTGGAGGCTGTTAAGAGAGACCAAGAAAGAATTAGGCAAGGAACTATAAGTGGTGAGTTAATGTTTTTTTGTTAGTATCTTTTAGCGTACTGTAAAATACTATATTTTAGCTTGGAATTAATTTTTGCTATTTTCGCCAAAAGAATGATTCAGTAAAAATAAAATACATCAAATGTACCTTTTTTTCTGTATTTTACATTCAACCCGTCAAAAATCAGTGAAAATCAGTTCCATACAAAACACCCAAAAAGTGAAAATTAATTCCAGCTAAAATAAAGTATTTCACAATTCATCTTATTCCAGTGTATGAGTTGGCCATTTGACTTTATTTTATAATTATATATTTTTATTTTCAACTGGCAATAAGCATACGAACAATGATGAAATGCAAGCCCGAGTCGCCCTGTTCTTTGCAATTGTACTTTTCAAGTACATTAAACAAATACCAGTAATTCAAAAATAAGCCATTTAATATTACAGAGAATGATGGGCCTCACACATTAATATATTGAAAAGATTCTTACTCACACAAATCAAATGTTTGTAAAAGTGTAACTGCAGTGATACTGACAACATTAGCTTTAAAAAAGGGGAGGAGACGTTCATGTCTTTGGAATATAAGATAATAGGCTAAGTAACAATTCATGCTAGAAATATGCTTGACAAATAAAACTACATAAAAGTGTAGCAACAATGAATATAATAACAGTATAACACTATGTTTGTTTGGCCTCAACTTGGCTGACCACTGAAAAGCCAATAAAGTCTCGCTCGCTGAACCTCGCTATTCCTTCTGCAGTGTACACATCAACCAATTGCATTTCCCTCCTAATTAAATGTACCCTACAAACTCATTATGGTAGCTTAGCCTCTCTATTTGATATGCAGGCTAATGAGACATCACATACTGTCATGCCGAGATCATGTCATGTCAGTCTACGCAGCTTACCAAACAAGAATGTAAGCATGTCAAAACAACTATTTATGCTGTGAAAAACAACTACTGTAAAATCTGTATTAGAAACCGCGGCTTCTATTAAAATGGTACAATGCAACAGAGAGGATGCGGCTTCTATTAGAGCATCTACACATATGAGAAATGATGAATGTTTGGTTCTAAATTGTTCAAAAAGAATGGGTGCGACTTCTATTAGGGATGCGGCTTCTAATACAGATTTTACGGTACTTGTAATATATGTCATGATGAACCTTGTGAAAGGGTTTTAAGACGTCTCTGTAATATTTGTCATCAACCAAATTAATCAATGAAGTAACTATTATACAGTCCAAGCAAAAATAACTTTTTCTCACTCGATGATTTTATGATATTAATAATTTTATTAAGATGTAAAAAATAATTGGAATCCAACAGAAAATATGTATTTGTGTTATGAAAACACATTTAAGATAAACCACTGCTCACTTGCATTTTTAGTTCCTGTTCATATATGGTCCAAAAAGGATGACTCGTAATAATATTTCACTTCTGCACCTGTACCTCAGACATGCCTGGGCTGATTTCATTCAAACTTCACATCATATCATATATATGCACATGCATTTATTTCATGATCCAATTCAAGATGGCCAATAATGGTCTTTTCAGTGCCATTTTGTTTTTGCTAAATGCTGTTTTAGTAGCCATCGTTTTAATTTTTGCTGTTATTTGAGCATTATCTCAATATGGAAAAGTACTTGTTTAATGATCAGATACAAGATGACTTGATCATCAAGCATCAGCTTCTGGATCTATATCTGACATGTTCATGGTGCAACTATATTACTATAAACAAAATAACTAACGGGGACTGTGCCATGCATGGCTTGTTATACTTATTATGGTCCATAGATCATCATGCAACTATCTTTTTTTTTTGAAAAAAATTTAATAAAATTTACCTACTGCTTCTCAGATTGCTCTATTTCTCAATTTCTCAAAGGAAATCTCTTTGCTCTCATAAATTGCCCTGTGACTTTTATACCATATATTACATATACAAAATAAAAATGTTTTTTTGTTGTTCTTTTTTCAATATACAGGTGAACGTCCTGCACGATTAGCTGGACCACCTCCACCATTGCCACCTTCCCGAGGTCCAGGCCCTCCAGCTCCATCACGTAGTGGCCCACCTCCACCCCCTCCACCTGGACGTGCAACAGGACCACCTCCTCCCCCTCCCCCATCTAGAATGAATGGAGCCCCTCCACCACCACCACCCTCTCGAGGACCTTCACAAGCCCCTCCTCCTCCTCCCCCTAATATGTCATCTCGGGCACCACCACCTACTTGCCCTCCTCCACCGCCTTCTTCCTATGGTGCTCCTCCACCTCCTCCTGGTGGACCTCCACCTCCACCACCACCTGGACCCCCACCACCACCTTCAAGTGGACCCCCACCACCACCGCCACCTCCTATGCCCCCTTCAGAACCCGATGCTCCAGCTCCGTCTTCTGGGAGATCAGCACTACTTGGGCAGATTCAGCTAGGTGCATCACTAAAGCATGTGGATCCTTCAGAACAGAAAGCGGCAGCACCTTCAGATACCAGAGGAGATCTATTATCACAGATAAGACAGGGACGCTCACTCAAACCTGTAAGGTTCTATTGAATTCTGATGACACATAGTTTCTAAAATTCAATGTCTGCACAACAAGAACAACATTCATTATTAAGTGATCACTCTAAAATTACAAGAATTAGAAAAAGTCTGCATACATGTGTGCATATCACAATTCAATCAAATATGGTTGGTTTGATTTTGTAAGTTAGCCATCTACTGGTTTAAAATTGAATCTGAAATTGACATTTTTTTTGTATTCCAATCAATGTCTATGTGGTTCTCATTTTGGTGAAACACTATTAATCATCAAATTAGAATTTATTAGTTTCAATCATAAATAGTAGGTAAACAATATAACCTGTTAAATTGACAACTTTCATTCATACAACCCACAAAAATACTCGTTATTGACTCTCACTTCAAGGTAGTGACATTGATTAGTAACAATTCAATTGTGATTAGGGCATTTTCTACCAGTTACTAAGCATGTTACTATGGCAATGTAGATATTTTTCAGGGAACTGAGGTCTAGAAGATACAATCATGTAATTTTTGTTTAAACATTTTTCTGTCCTGCCTTTTTTTTTTTTCATGGGACTGACTGTTCCTCACTGTATGTTCATTCTGTGTTTTCAATTTCTTCACTGTTCACAAAATAATGACTTGATGTGTTGCTTAAGGGAAAAAAGTCAAGCCAAATAACATAATGCTCCCTAAAGCAAGAGCTCCACAAATGTAGGAGCTTATAATAATAATACTTTGCTGAAGAATCAGGATAGCGGACTGGATAAAAAGTGATATAAAAAAACTGTAAATTACATGTTCTTACATTTGCCGAGCTCTTTCGTTTGGGAGTATTATGTTGTTGTATAATGTTGTTGACTTTTTCTTTAATGGATTGTCTGTCCGCCCAGCATCAGGGAGATTGTGGGTTTGACTCCCAAGGTCAGATGCAGACTCAGTCATTGAAAGAAAAATCTAGAGTATATACTGCCCACTTGACAGGCTTGCAGTATTTAGTGTTGGGAATATAATATGCAATCATGGAGGAAATAACGTTATGTTTCTCTGTATAAGCTATATGAAAACATGTCAATATGCTGGCATAGTTTATTGTACTTGTATTTCATTTTATACCTTCAGTAAATTTATTGTTTATAGCATATAAATTAGTGCTTTGGAAGATTGACTCTGGTATGGTATTATAGTGGCAACAGACTTGTGATTGGTAGACCTGATTTCCCCCAAAAGCAATCATACATTTGCAATTTCAAGAGATGGATCATAGGATAACCATGTCTAGTTTGTCTTGAAAAATACACTGAGAGATGCTTCCTTAAAAAATATTGCATTTTAAAATTCTGTCACTGATATCATTGATTTTGATCTTACAGGTTGAGTATGATGATACCCCAGCCCCAGTGGAGCCACAGACTGGTATGGCTGCTGCTCTAGCTGCTGCCCTCTCACTGCGACATGATGTCATTCATTCATCGGGTAAGTACATCCTCCAAAAGTTTGTGGCTTGATAAAAAATAAACAGTATTCTGTTTTTTCCTGCAAATAAGCTATTTATTCTTTGTGCACAAGAGTTGATTCACTGTAGTGTTGGGCACCATGTATTTTATAAAATTTCACTGAAGATGTTTTTTTCTTCTTATGCAGATGATGATGACGATGATGATGAGTTTACTGATGATGATGATTGGAGTGATTAGATGTCTGAATCTCTGTGTGACTTCTCTAAAACTACTGACATATTTTTGTGAATACTATATAAATAACATGCATGTATTGGGTTGAGGGGAGTGCGGATGTGAGTTTGAGTTAAAAATTTTATATAAATGCACTTACCATACTGACTGGGTGAGTAAGAAAATTTGATGGGGCCACTTACAGGATTTGTATAATAACTTGTACCGGTAATAGCTCTCTAAACCACTATACCAGATACATTTCCAACAAATTAACCAAGTGTTTCAGATGATTGATGGTGATAATAATAGCATCATGAACATGTTCACTCAGTTTGGACCAAACCACTTTAATCTCAGGAACAATTTAGTAAATGTATTGACATACTTTTTGAATTGAATTATTACAGATAATGCAATATTACATGTACCATATATGATAACTTTACATTTTCCACCATCGGAGATTCTGGTTCATCCTGTAGTTAAATCATGTGCAGTGGCCCTTCCTAATTTATTTCGTTATATGATTAAATTTTTGTTCAATATTGAAATAAGTCACATAGAAGTAGCCATAGCATTGTTTGACTTCTTAGTCAGTTGCATGTATTATCAGGGAGATTATTGATCACTAACAGATTTTTACATGATTGAATTTGCTAATTATGATTTCTAGTAATGGTCTTGGCACTGTTTATTGGTATGAATCATTGTTTATCTACTATAACTGGCTAATTTTCATTCTGTTTTTATATGTTCATTTAAATGATATCAATTTTTGTTTATTTTCTTGTCATAGCAATACTTGTTTAACTCTGAGATAGGACGCAACTGATGACCAAGTTACTGACTTGTCTATAGACGACATGCCATTTTAGAGAATATTGGTGAACTTGTAGCTTCAAGGTTTAATGTGCAAAATCACAGTAACAAAATGTGTATGGCAGCATACTTCTGATCAACTTAGTGCAATATTTGTGTCCACACTTACTTTAGTTTATAAACATGTACAATCCAAAGTACATTAAATTGTAAGTACTTTGGGAATAAAGTTACAACCCAATCTTGAGATATGAACAGACAAGTGATATATTTTAACATTTGTATATATTTTGAAATGGAAAATGTTCAAATCTGTTGCTTGAGTTTCAAGTTTAAAATCAATTTATTAAAGTTAGTATATATGTAAGTATATTTAACACACAATTGGGCAATATTGTAATATTTGTGAGACTCGTTTGATTCATTGTTACCTCTTGAATTCAGAATTTTAGTTCTGCAAGTTATATAATGGACAAATATTTGTACACAATTTGTAAGACAATTGATTAAAATACCAATTAACATGCAAGGGTTGTATGTTTTACCTTAAACTTGCATATATATATATATATATATATCAACTTTTGAGGACATAACACCTTCCTAAGATGTTTTTCATAGTCCTCGGAAAACATGAGCTATATTAATAGTTAATTAGTCCCCGTTCGGACGAAGTCCGAAAACGGGGACTTATAATTCGGTCTCCATCCGTCCGTCCGTCCGTTCGTGTGTCTGTGCGTCTGTGCGTCTGTGCGTCCGTGCGTCCGTCCGGAGTCATATCTCAGAATCCCTTGGACCGATTCTGTTCATTCTTTGCATGTGTCTAGTACTTTATGTGGGACATATGCACATGCAGTGGTTTAGCGATCCGATTCAAAATGGCCGACTGGCAGCCATCAAGTTTTTTAAAAATGTTGTATTTTGGACATGCTTTGTCAGTTTTCATTCAAACTTGGTACATAGATTATACATGTTAGTATACATGTCCATGATGATTTATTTCACAATTGGATCAAAGATGGCCGACTGGCAGCCATCTTATGTTTTGAAAATGTCGTATTTTGGACATGCTTTGTCAGTTTTCATTCAAATTTAGTACATAGATCATACATGTTAGGATACATGTCCCCGACCGTCCGTGAGTTCCTGAGTTTGTCTGTCCAACCGTCTGTGTGTCCGTCTGTCCGTGTGTCAGTCTATCCAACGTCATATTTCAGAATCCTGTGGACCGATTCCGTTCATTCTTTGCATGTGCGTAGTACCTTATGTGGGACATATGCACATGCAGTGGTTTAGCGATTCAATTCAAAATGGCCGACTGGCAGCCATCTTGTTTTTTGAAAATGTTGTATTTTGGACATGCTTTGTCAGTTGTCATTCAAACTTGGTACATAGATTATACATGTTAGAATACATGTCCATGACGATTTATTTTGCAATTGGATCAAAGATGGTCGACTGGCAGGCATCTTGTTTTTGTTTTTTTATGCAGTATCTTGTTGGACGTGCTCTGTCAGTTTTCATTCAAATTTGGCACATACATGTACTTTATACATGTTAGAATGCATGTCCATGACAATTCGTTTCAAAATCTGGTCAAGGATGGCCGATTGACAGCCATCTGACTTTTTGGCCTTACTACTATATTTCCACAATTTATGTACTATTTTCATTGATTCGTATTTGGCACACACATCATACATATCAGTGTGTTTCATAATCAGATCAAAGATGGCTGAATAACGACTGTTTTTATTTTGGCCATATTACTATGACACGAAACACGTGTTTTGATGTAAATAAACAATCTGTTGTATACGCCACTTGGAACTCAAGTTTCAAGGACATGCTCGCGACAACCCCTCCGCTTTAATATGACGAGCACAAAGAGAACTTAACGGGGACTGTGTCATTTTCAATGACTTGTTTGATTATTAATGTTTTAGGCTTAGTAAAGGAAAATGTATGGTACTGTTTATACTAATATACCCCCTTTACTAAAACCTACAAACATTTCTCGTTAAGTCACAGGATATTAAACTTGAATTAAAACGCTATTCTATTTTGAATTGCATTGCATTTAATTAAACTCCAATACTAAGTATGTGTAAGCAAAGCTGAGCAGGTTTCGATCAAATTCGGTACATGTGTACTTTGGGGTGATGTGCATACATGATTGGGACCATGTCTATGTATTAAGTAGCTAATTTGCATTTTGTATAGCCTGTGTAAGCAAAATTTCTACTAAGCGGATTTTAATCAAACTTTGTACAGAAGTACCTTGGAGTAATGTTCAGACATAGTTAGTTTTTGGACCATGACCGTGCATATTAAAGAGCTAATTTGCATAATTATCTATCAATCTGTATACAAAATCTAAAACGTACAAGATTTTGATCAAACTTGGTACATTTGGGTAATGTGCAGATATAATTTGTATATATTGTTTAATTTCATCATGTGTAAGCAAAATCAATGACTGTATTTTTTATGAAAAAAAAATTGCATATACAAGAGTTATATTGATTCAAGTAACAATTAGTATTAGAAGGAACTGATTTAGTCAGTTGCTTATTGGTCACTACCAATTACTTGCACTATTTGGATACAGTAAACATATTGTTTAACAGACAAATTCTGGTCCTTGCTGGAGATGCTTTCTCAGTATATGGAAAAACTGGGTCTTGGTATTGTATGCAAACATCCAGAGCTTGTCTGCTTGGACCACATATGTTACCTGCACTCTTCGCACTCTAATGGATTGGCACTACCACTAAACATACACTGACACCACCAAAGCACTAACATTGTTTTGTGTTTTTCTGCCAGGTTTGGTAATTGCTCATCAGTAGCACGTCTATCCTTACATAGATATCACATGAAACCTACAACTGGATGATGTATCACTTACCCATGTTGGTTGCAATCACCATAATAAGTGATCAATAGTGGAGTCACCATTTTTGAAACTGTTTTTTGCATGGGTCTGTTAAAGGAAACCGTCATCTAACCTAATGTTTGAGTACCAGCAAATAGCATGGCTTATAGACATGCTGATTGGTCGATGAGCTATTTGATGGACCTTGCCACAGTTTTTGATTCTGAACAGTGGGCAGGACAGATTCAAATATGAATAATATGTGTTCAGTGCCACCTCAAAGAGCTTGTACAGTGATTTTGAATAAAAAAAATACATGACAGCTCAGCTTTTGTTCTCACAGGACAACGACATACCTTTCAAGGGAACAATACTGTTTAGTTGTGTATTTTTCAGGCGGTTAATAACCCTTTGGTACAGTTTGTAATGAGATTGAACCCTAGTCTGCTTCTCCATCACTTTCACACATCCCGTAATGGTATTGTGGGGACTAATGGAGAAGAATCCCAGACGTACATGTACAATCACGGGTACAATTTACCCTTTTTTTCAAGCATATGTGATTTTTAAACAAAGTTTACTTCCTGGTTAGCACATAGATTTACATGTATATACACTCCTGCACCAAATGACTTGCGAATTGTGTTAAACACAATCATTCTAAAAAAATGTCTCGCCACTCTTCCCATTATCTTTCTTTTTCCTTTTCCAAAAGAATTTTTGATCAACATAGGGAAATAACAAACCCAAATCTCATTCTGTTACTGAATCCCGGTGTAAAGAGGTTAGAAAATATAAAGACACCGAAATACACGTTCTCCGTTGTGTGTCTGGTTTGGTTACCGCATGTCCACCGTTGTGTGTCTGGTTTGGTTACCGCATGTCCACCGTTGTGTGTCTGGTTTGGTTACCGCATGTCCACCGTTGTGTGTCTGGTTTGGTTACCGCATGTCCACCGTTGTGTGTCTGGTTTGGTTACCGCATGTCCACCGTTGTGTGTCTGGTTTGGTTACCGCATGTCCACCGTTGTGTGTCTGGTTTGGTTACCGCATGTCCACCGTTGTGTGTCTGGTTTGGTTACCGCATGTCCACCGTTGTGTGTCTGGTTTGGTTACCGCATGTCCACCGTTGTGTGTCTGGTTTGGTTACCGCATGTCCACCGTTGTGTCTGGTTTGGTTACCGCATGTCCACCGTTGTGTGTCTGGTTTGGTTACCGCATGTCCACCGTTGTGTGTCTGGTTTGGTTACCGCATGTCCACCGTTGTGTGTCTGGTTTGGTTACCGCATAAATTATTTGAATATTTATTATGAACAAGGATACACAATCAAGTATACATAAAATAAACAAACATTAAACGACATGATAACTATGCTGACTGACAACGTATTTTAATGGATAAATCAAAATAATGGTAAGTTACAATATAAATAGTTCTCTCAAAATAATACAATTTATTACAATAAACGCAACCCTGGTGGAGTACTGTGTGTATGTGTATTAATTGCCACGTTACCGGGTGTCTTCAGTACGTCTTTCAACTATTCACCGTTGGGATTCATGTATATATAGACGGGCGGCGACGTAGTTAGCACGGTAGACTCCCCTCAAATGGTAGTGCTGCACACAGACTCACTTGCATAAACACGCACTTCCGCCGAAGATTGGTCCACAACACAAAATGTCAAATCAGGAACGTGTAACATCAGACCAATGTTTATATTACCGGTATATTATTATACACCATAATATGCACACCAGGTATTGTTCCAATCTACCAATCAGTAGCCTATATAAAGTGTTGCAGTTCAAGATACATCCAATCAGTGGCCTCTTCCAATATATATATATATATGTCTTTCGTAGGTTTAATAATATATTTACCCATACAGCTACCATATATATTCCCCATGTTATTATATTGTCCGGGTCCTTCTAGCACCAACTACGAACAATGGTTTCGACAATGAATGCTATATATTTTGTACGTATTTGCACGCAGGCATTTCCAATTGTAGGACATAGTTTTGAATAATACAATGACTCGCCATCCCAGAATATATATTACCCAAAAACTGCAAATCGTAAAGTCCATGGAACCAAGGTCAATGAGAACATTGGTATAGCAAGCTGCAGGTGTCATCATTCGGTGTAAATGCTGCTAAGGCAGCTTATGGACCAATTACATCGTAACATGCCATGTCAATCAATGGTATGTTCATCATTCAGAGACATAAATTCATTCATGTTCCGTTTTGAAGGAAAACGTAAAACTCCTGTGAGCTGTGCCAGACTGCCAGATTGACAGAGAATGCCGTGGCTCCACACACAGAACAAATATACGACCTTTTTTAGAATATTGTGATGGTGTATTAAATCATGTGTTACTGGAAATCGCACATCATTTTTATTTCCCACAATCTCGCCCCTGACAAAATACTGGTATTAGTTGTACATGGCCTTCGATATAAAGGTTTCATATGCAGCAAAAAAAATGTAGTTTCCCAAACTAACACGTAAAACTCTCGGGAGCATTCCAGCAAAGAGTCTGAAATGAAAACAATTTAATATTCAGTAAATACAGATATTTCACATTGTTATGTTTCACAAAATCGCTTTGATATACTAACCCTTGGATACCTTTCTCTCGCCATACCATGTGTAATATGGTAGAGGTTGCAGTGAATGTACCGTTCTGGAAAAAGAAATAATCGCAGAAAATATTACTATTAGTATGATCTAGTGTTACAATTTCTTCTCACTATCTATTTAGCAGTGGCGAATTCAGAGGGGGGGTGTCACGTCCCTCCCCCCAACGCATGACGATTCATATCATCCGGATTACGCATAGCTTCTCTGCGATTTACGCTCCGTATATCTTAACCGAAGCTTGGACCCCCCCAATACATTTTGCTGGATCCGCCACTGCTATTTAAAGAATGCTATTTTTCTATATTCTCACTCTTGTAATTATGTATATTTAAGTATTGAGGTGGAATGTAGGACTACTTAAATGTACAATATGATATATTAAAACTTGTATTTAATGACGTTCAAGTATGAATATAGTATGTGATTTAAGCCGCATAAGACGACATACAATATAGACTAAACACCAAATCCTTAAAATCCCTATGGCTGGTATAACTAAGCTTATGTAAAGGGTAACTGCAAGCACGTCACAGATAGCTGAGAAACAACTTACAAATACACCACCATAGTACGCATAGAACGTTATGTATGTATAAATAAATTATATCTAATCTCACCTTGGCTAACATTATTCTTGTTTTTGCCACATCTAATGGCGTCGTTACGCAACCTACAATAGCACCTATCATATTAAAGTAGTATAAGAATTATATATGATATCAGCGAAACAAGTTGATTGACTAGGAAGTTTTTATTTCATCATGAAAAATGAATTCATTTATGTGTGATGTTTCCATTGTCACATTTTGAAATCACCTAATATTTGAATTCAATTACTGTCATGGAAATGCAAAATAATTATAATTACCCGCGATAGCACCACACATTGCTGATTCAAATGAGTGGACCTTTCTACACTTTCTTCTAGACCAACACGTCTGAGATCAGCAAAAAAATTTAAAGGGTTATTATGACGGGGTAAAATGAAAGCAAATATAATGTATAACTTACTTACAAATTAGCATTTCAATAAATGTTAAATAAGTGTTATTTTGCCGGGGGTGAAACACTAACATGATAGAATGAAAGCTAATATAATGTATACCGGGATAACGTATTTTCATCAACTCCCACAGTTTAATAAATGGCGGGGGTAAAACGCTAACATAAATCACAATGGAACGAAAGCTAATATAATGTATAACTTACTTTCAACATTTCCCAAATTGGCATTTCAATAAATGACTTTGGTACCTGGAAAGAGTGCACTATGTGTAAGAATGACGTCATAACAAAAATATTAGATAGTATACGAAATAAAAAGTAACTGAAAAAGTTGTATGAACAGGCCCATATACTATTAAATAATAAACTGATATTATGACGTTTTGTCGATAAACTCTAGATACGTCATTCATCTCCTTGATAAAAACATTTTAAAATATCACGGGATTTTGATTACCCACAGATCTAAAATTCTAGCGAACACATATGTATAATTCACAAGGCATTAATGGTAATCGTTCCAGTACAAGTACTTAGGAATAATTTAGAATCGTATATATTGTGGCGCGAATTAAAAATACATAATGGTAGTCATGTGGCTATATTACAGAATTACTCTGTCAAATATATATGTGTGTCTCATGTTTCTTGTTTACTGTTTTTGGTCTTGGGTTTGTAAGTTTCCTCATGAATTCGACCATCAACTAGGCATTGGTGATATTTCTATTTGTATTTGTTCAATCACCAATATAAGGTTCAATCAATTGAACTTTAGTTAGTCTACTAGAAAGTTGCTATTATTAAATCTAAAACGATGTATAAATGTACGATGTGAGTATATCAACGCATCACGCAAATATAACTAATGTTTATTGTGCGATATAATCCGACTTTGAGTTAATTATAACTTAACATATATAAGTGATTGCCAAGGTGTATATTACCACAGTGTTGACTTGACATGCATAATATGGCGGTAGATTGTAAGCACCGAGAATGCAGAATACAGTTATTAAAATTATGACTCTTTAATTCGCTACGGTTCAATATTTTAAATGTAAATGGAGTTAAATTGACAATAGTAAATACGTGTGTTGAACAGTCATATCGGTTTTCAATTCGTGGAAGCAATGTATTGTACTATATTGTCGAAGATAATTAGAGATGTGGCTAGTTACATTTAGCATTTAATATAGACAAAATCTGTGTGTGAAATTACATTGCCGAACAAGAAAAAGAGCTGCAAACTGTTTTTCCATTGATTTAAGATAGTTACCTCTCTTAGTACTGTACTTGTATATCCTCTATATAAACCACTTACTCCCTATAGACAGATATAACGAGTTATTATTATATAATGATGTGTTTTATATATTTTTACAAGCCGCGAACATTAAATGATATTTCTTGCCGATAACCACAAGGCCGAATATTTAGTTGCATGTATAGTTGTGAGAATAGAAAAACAAATTGTTTCCCTTTTCCATGTCCTAATAAACGAGTATTGTAATGTACATCAACTAACTTCCTAAATTACTTTAAATGGTACTTCCTGAAACTAGTCCAATATATTATACCAGTGTCTGAATTGAAACCGACACTCCATATACATACAGACCTCTTTCTGTAAAGTCTTCCTCAATATTTGCATACCGGACAATTGTATATTTGCTTGTGTTCTTTGCTTTACAACCTCGGCTGGCACACCCACTGTACAGGCTATCTGGAATTATAAATAAGTAAAGTCATCTTCGTTATATACGTATATTACGAATGAATTTATGATGAAATGACATAAGCGCAAAACGAAATCATTGTTCTATATGTACACTTGTATTTACTACTCCGATCAACTTACTACTTCAGCTAAACATCCAGCTCCAGCGTGTATCAGAGGGTGATACTTATTATGCTCAAATCCACTAAATTTGTTCTTCACACTTTCGTAAACACAGAAGAATACACCAACTTAAATAATATAATCAGATACATTTAATAAATATGTTACTGTATTCAGAACTAGATGTTGAAAATTGCGAGAAACACAGTAATTAGTCCCAAGAATATATGAATTGTAAGATGTCAAACCATATTATGTGAGCAGACCAGTTTGCTGAGAGAGCATATCAAACACATTACCGTACGGAGTATATCCAATCACACATGGATAAATACCAGAGTAACATCTTTTGAATCCCCCAGATTTCGAAAATCCAGCTTCACTCTGTAAACGAGTCTTCAAAGTGTCCAGTGGAAACAAGAGTACTGATTCTATAATGCCGCCAAATGCACCAGCCTGAAATATATCATTATAAGAAACACTTTAAAGTGTTAATAAATATACATTGTCTTAATTATGTAACTGTGGCATGTTTTGTAAATCACCATTGTCTTAGCTATGTAACTGTGGCATATTTTGTAAACCACCATTGTCTTAGCTATGTAACAGTGGCATATTTTGAAAAACCACCATTGTCTTAGTTATGTAAATGTAGCATATTGTGTAAACCACCATTGTCTTAGATATGTAACTGTGACATATTTTGTAAACCACCATTGTCTTAGTTATGTAACTGTGGCATATTTTGTAAATCACCATTGTCTTAGCTACGTAACTGTGGCATATTTTGTAAACCACCATTGTCTTAGTTATGTAACTGTAGCATATTTTGTAAACCACCATTGTCTTAGATATGTAACTGTGGCATATTGAGTAAACCACCATTGTCTTAGTTATGTAACTGTAGCATATTTTGTAAACCACCATTGTCTTAGTTATGTAACTGTGGCATATTTTGTAAACCACCAATGTCTTAGCTATGTAACTGTGGCATATTTTGTAAATCACCATTGTCTTAGTTATGTAACTGTAGCATATTTTGTAAACCACCATTGTCTTAGTTATGTAACTGTGGCATATTTTGTAAACCACCATTGTCTTAGCTATGTAACTGTGGCATATTTTGTAAACCAACATTGTCTTAGCTATGTAACTGTGGCATGTTTTGTAAACCACCATTGCCTTAGTTATGTAACTGTGGCATATTTTGTAAACCACCATTGTCTTAGCTATGTAATTGTGGCATATATTGTAAATCACCATTGTCTTAGATATGTAATTGTGGCATATTTTGTAAACCAACATTGTCTTAGTTATGAAACTGTGGCATATTTTGTAAACCACCATTGTCTTAGTTATGTAACTGTGGCATATTTTGTAAACAACCATTGTCTTAGTTATGTAACTGTGGCATATTTTGTAAATCACCATTGTCTTAGCTATGTAACTGTGGCATATTTTGTAAATCACCATTGTCTTAGCTACGTAACTGAGGCATATTTTGTAAACCACCATTGTCTTAGTTATGTAACTGTGGGATATTTTGTAAACCACCATTGTCTTAGCTATGTAACTGTGGCATATTTTGTAAACCACCATTGTCTTAGCTATGTAACTGTGGCATATTTTGTAAATCACGATTGTCTTAGCTACGTAACTGTGGCATATTTTGTAAACCACCATTGCCTTAGCTATGTAACTGTGGCATATTTTGTAAACCACCATTGTCTTAGTCATGTAACTGTGGCATATTTTGTAAACCGCCATTGTCTTAGCTATGTAATTGTGGCATATTTTGTAAACCACCATTGTCTTTGTTATGTAACTGTGGCATATTTTGTAAACCACCATTGTCTTAGCTATGTAACTGTGGCATATTTTGTAAACCACCATTGTCTTTGCTATGTAACTGTGGCATATTTTGTAAATCACCATTGTCTTAGCTACATAACTGTGGCATATTTTATAAACCACCATTGTCTTAGCTACGTAACTGTGGCATATTTTGTAAACCACCAATGTCTTAGCTATGTAACTGTGGCATATTTTGTAAATCACCATTGTCTTAGTTATGTAACTGTAGCATATTTTGTAAACCACCGTTGTCTTAGTTATGTAACTGTGGCATATTTTGTAAACCACCATTGTCTTAGCTATGTAACTGTGGCATATTTTGTAAACCAACATTGTCTTAGCTATGTAACTGTGGCATGTTTTGTAAACCACCATTGTCTTAGTTATGTAACTGTGGCATATTTTGTAAATCACCATTGTCTTAGCTATGTAATTGTGGCATATTTTGTAAATCACCATTGTCTTAGATATGTAATTGTGGCATATTTTGTAAACCAACATTGTCTTAGTTATGAAACTGTGGCATATTTTGTAAACCACCATTGTCTTAGTTATGTAACTGTGGCATATTTTGTAAACAACCATTGTCGTAGTTATGTAACTGTGGCATATTTTGTAAATCACCATTGTCTTAGCTATGTAACTGTGGCATATTTTGTAAATCACCATTGTCTTAGCTACGTAACTGTGGCATATTTTGTAAACAACCATTGTCTTAGTTATGTAACTGTGGCATATTTTGTAAATCACCATTGTCTTAGCTATGTAACTGTGGCATATTTTGTAAATCACCATTGTCTTAGCTACGTAACTGAGGCATATTTTGTAAACCACCATTGTCTTAGTTATGTAACTGTGGGATATTTTGTAAACCACCATTGTCTTAGCTATGTAACTGTGGCATATTTTGTAAACCACCATTGTCTTAGCTATGTAACTGTGGCATATTTTGTAAATCACGATTGTCTTAGCTACGTAACTGTGGCATATTTTGTAAACCACCATTGCCTTAGCTATGTAACTGTGGCATATTTTGTAAACCACCATTGTCTTAGTCATGTAACTGTGGCATATTTTGTAAACCGCCATTGTCTTAGCTATGTAATTGTGGCATATTTTGTAAACCACCATTGTCTTTGTTATGTAACTGTGGCATATTTTGTAAACCACCATTGTCTTAGCTATGTAACTGTGGCATATTTTGTAAACCACCATTGTCTTTGCTATGTAACTGTGGCATATTTTGTAAATCACCATTGTCTTAGCTACATAACTGTGGCATATTTTATAAACCACCATTGTCTTAGCTACGTAACTGTGGCATATTTTGTAAACCACCATTGTCTTTGCTATGTAACTGTGGCATATTTTGTAAACCACCAATGTCTTAGCTATGTAACTGTGGCATATTTTGTAAATCACCATTGTCTTAGTTATGTAACTGTAGCATATTTTGTAAACCACCGTTGTCTTAGTTATGTAACTGTGGCATATTTTGTAAACCACCATTGTCTTAGCTATGTAACTGTGGCATATTTTGTAAACCAACATTGTCTTAGCTATGTAACTGTGGCATGTTTTGTAAACCACCATTGTCTTAGTTATGTAACTGTGGCATATTTTGTAAACCACAATTGTCTTAGCTATGTAATTGTGGCATATTTTGTAAATCACCATTGTCTTAGATATGTAATTGTGGCATATTTTGTAAACCAACATTGTCTTAGTTATGAAACTGTGGCATATTTTGTAAACCACCATTGTCTTAGTTATGTAACTGTGGCATATTTTGTAAACAACCATTGTCGTAGTTATGTAACTGTGGCATATTTTGTAAATCACCATTGTCTTAGCTATGTAACTGTGGCATATTTTGTAAATCACCATTGTCTTAGCTACGTAACTGTGGCATATTTTGTAAACCACCATTGTCTTAGTTATGTAACTATGGGATATTTTGTAAACCACCGTTGTCTTAGCTATGTAACTGTGGCATATTTTGTAAACCACCATTGTCTTAGCTATGTAACTGTGGCATATTTTGTAAATCACGATTGTCTTAGCTACGTAACTGTGGCATATTTTGTAAACCACCATTGCCTTAGCTATGTAACTGTGGCATATTTTGTAAACCACCATTGTCTTAGTTATGTAACTGTGGCATATTTCGTAAACCACCATTGTCTTAGCTATGTAATTGTGGCATATTTTGTAAACCACCATTGTCTTTGTTATGTAACTGTGGCATATTTTGTAAACCACCATTGTCTTAGCTATGTAACTGTGGCATATTTTGTAAACCACCATTGTCTTTGCTATGTAACTGTGGCATATTTTGTAAATCACCATTGTCTTAGCTACATAACTGTGGCATATTTTGTAAACCACCATTGTCTTAGCTATGTAACTGTGGCATATTTTGTAAATCACCATTGTCTTAGCTACGTAACTGTGGCATATTTTGCAAACCACCATTGTCTTAGCTATGTAACTGTGGCATATTTTGTAAACCACCATTGTCTTAGTTATGTAACTGTGGCATATTTTGTAAACCACCATTGTCTTAGCTACGTAACTGTGGCATATTTTGTAAACCACCATTGTCTTAGCTATGTAACTGTGGTATATTTTGTAAACCACCATTGTCTTAGCTATGTAACTGTGGCATATTTTGTAAACCACCATTGTCTTAGCTACGTAACTGTGGCATATTTTGTAAACCACCATTGTCTTAGCTATGTAACTGTGGCATATTTTGTAAACCACCATTGTCTTTGCTGTGTAACTGTGGCATATTTTGTAAATCACCATTGTCTTAGCTACATAACTGTGGTATATTTTGTAAACCACCATTGTCTTAGCTATGTAACTGTGGCATATTTTGTAAACCACCATTGTCTTAGTTATGTAACTGTGGTATATTTTGAAAACCACCATTGTCTTAGTTATGTAACTGTGGCATATTTTGTAAACCACTATTGTCTTTGCTACGTAACTGTGGCATATTTTGTAAACCACCATTGTCTTAGCTATGTAACTGTGGCATATTTTGTAAACCACCATTGTCTTAGCTATGTAACTGTGGCATGTTTTTGTAAACCACCATTGTCTTAGTTATGTAACTGTGGCATATTTTGTAAACCACCATTGTCTTAGCTATGTAACTGTGGCATATTTTGTAAACCACCATTGTCTTAGCTATGTAACTGTGGCATATTTTGTAAACCACCATTGTCTTAGCTACGTAACTGTGGCATATTTTGTAAACCACCATTGTCTTAGCTATGTAATTGTGGCATATTTTGTAAACCACCATTGTCTTAGTTATGTATCTGTGGCATATTTTGTAAACCACCATTGTCTTAGCTACGTAACTGTGGCATATTTTGTAAACCACCATTGTCTTAGCTACGTAACTGTGGCATATTTTGTAAACCACCATTGTCTAAGCTATGTAACTGTGGCATATTTTGTAAACCACCATTGTCTTAGCTATGTAACTGTGGCATATTTTGTAAATCACCATTGTCTTAGCTATGTAACTGTGGCATATTTTGTAAATCACCATTGTCTTAGCTACGTACTGTGGCATATTTTGTAAACCACCATTGTCTTAGCTATGTAACTGTGACATATTTTGTAAACCACCATTGTCTTAGTTATGTAACTGTGGCATATTTTGTAAACCACCATTGTCTTATCTATGTAATTGTGGCATATTTTGTAAACCACCATTGTCTTAGTTATGTAACTGTGGCATATTTTGTAAACCACCATTGTCTTAGCTACGTAACAGTGGCATATATTGTAAACCAACATTGTCTAAGCTACGTAACTGTGGCATATTTTGTAAACCACCATTGTCTTAGTTATGTAACTGTGGCATATTTTGTAAACCACCATTGTCTTAGCTATGTAACTGTGGCATATTTTGTAAACCACCATTGTCTTAGCTACGTAACTGTGGCATATTTTGTAAACCACCATTGTCTTAGCTATGTAACTGTGGCATATTTTGTAAACCACCATTGTCTTAGTTATGTAACTGTGGTATATTTTGAAAACCACCATTGTCTTAGTTATGTAACTGTGGCATATTTTGTAAACCACTATTGTCTTTGCTACGTAACTGTGGCATATTTTGTAAGCCACCATTGTCTTAGCTATGTAACTGTGGCATATTTTGTAAACCACCATTGTCTTAGCTATGTAACTGTGGCATGTTTTTGTAAACCACCATTGTCTTAGTTATGTAACTGTGGCATATTTTGTAAACCACCATTGTCTTAGCTATGTAACTGTGGCATATTTTGTAAACCACCATTGTCTTAGCTATGTAACTGTGGCATATTTTGTAAACCACCATTGTCTTAGCTACGTAACTGTGGCATATTTTGTAAACCACCATTGTCTTAGCTATGTAATTGTGGCATATTTTGTAAACCACCATTGTCTTAGTTATGTATCTGTGGCATATTTTGTAAACCACCATTGTCTTAGCTACGTAACTGTGGCATATTTTGTAAACCACCATTGTCTTAGCTACGTAACTGTGGCATATTTTGTAAACCACCATTGTCTAAGCTATGTAATTGTGGTATATTTTGTAAACCACCATTGTCTTAGTTATGTAACTTTGGCATATTTTGTAAACCACCATTGTCTTAGTTATGTAACTGTAGCATATTTTGTAAACCACAATTTTCTTAGCTACGTAACTGTGGCATATTTTGTAAACCATCATTGTCTTAGCTATGTAATTGTGGCATATTTTGTAAACCACCATTGTCTTAGTTATGTAACTGTGGCATATTTTGTAAACCACCATTGTCTTAGCTATGTAACTGTGGCATATTTTGTAAACCACCATTGTCTTAGCTATGTAACTGTGGCATATTTTGTAAACCACCATTGTCTTAGCTATGTAACTGTGGCATATTTTGTAAACCACCATTGTCTTAGTTATGTAACTGTGGCATGTTTTGTAAACCACCATTGTCTTAGTTATGTAACTGTGGCATATTTTGTAAACCACAATTGTCTTAGCTATGTAATTGTGGCATATTTTGTAAATCACCATTGTCTTAGATATGTAATTGTGGCATATTTTGTAAACCAACATTGTCTTAGTTATGAAACTGTGGCATATTTTGTAAACCACCATTGTCTTAGTTATGTAACTGTGGCATATTTTGTAAACAACCATTGTCGTAGTTATGTAACTGTGGCATATTTTGTAAATCACCTTTGTCTTAGCTATGTAACTGTGGCATATTTTGTAAATCACCATTGTCTTAGCTACGTAACTGTGGCATATTTTGTAAACCACCATTGTCTTAGTTATGTAACTGTGGGATATTTTGTAAACCACCGTTGTCTTAGCTATGTAACTGTGGCATATTTTGTAAACCACCATTGTCTTAGCTATGTAACTGTGGCATATTTTGTAAATCACGATTGTCTTAGCTACGTAACTGTGGCATATTTTGTAAACCACCATTGCCTTAGCTATGTAACTGTGGCATATTTTGTAAACCACCATTGTCTTAGTTATGTAACTGTGGCATATTTCGTAAACCACCATTGTCTTAGCTATGTAATTGTGGCATATTTTGTAAACCACCATTGTCTTTGTTATGTAACTGTGGCATATTTTGTAAACCACCATTGTCTTAGCTATGTAACTGTGGCATATTTTGTAAACCACCATTGTCTTTGCTATGTAACTGTGGCATATTTTGTAAATCACCATTGTCTTAGCTACATAACTGTGGCATATTTTGTAAACCACCATTGTCTTAGCTATGTAACTGTGGCATATTTTGTAAATCACCATTGTCTTAGCTTCGTAACTGTGGCATATTTTGCAAACCACCATTGTCTTAGCTATGTAACTGTGGCATATTTTGTAAACCACCATTGTCTTAGTTATGTAACTGTGGCATATTTTGTAAACCACCATTGTCTTAGCTACGTAACTGTGGCATATTTTGTAAACCACCATTGTCTTAGCTATGTAACTGTGGTATATTTTGTAAACCACCATTGTCTTAGCTATGTAACTGTGGCATATTTTGTAAAGCACCATTGTCTTAGCTACGTAACTGTGGCATATTTTGTAAACCACCATTGTCTTAGCTATGTAACTGTGGCATATTTTGTAAACCACCATTGTCTTTGCTGTGTAACTGTGGCATATTTTGTAAATCACCATTGTCTTAGCTACATAACTGTGGCATATTTTGTAAACCACCATTGTCTTAGCTATGTAACTGTGGCATATTTTGTAAACCACCATTGTCTTAGCTATGTAACTGTGGCATATTTTGTAAATCACCATTGTCTTAGCTATGTAACTGTGGCATATTTTGTAAATCACCATTGTCTTAGCTACGTACTGTGGCATATTTTGTAAACCACCATTGTCTTAGCTATGTAACTGTGACATATTTTGTAAACCACCATTGTCTTAGTTATGTAACTGTGGCATATTTTGTAAACCACCATTGTCTTATCTATGTAATTGTGGCATATTTTGTAAACCACCATTGTCTTAGTTATGTAACTGTGGCATATTTTGTAAACCACCATTGTCTTAGCTACGTAACAGTGGCATATATTGTAAACCAACATTGTTTAAGCTACGTAACTGTGGCATATTTTGTAAACCACCATTGTCTTAGTTATGTAACTGTGGCATATTTTGTAAACCACCATTGTCTTAGCTATGTAACTGTGGCATATTTTGTAAACCACCATTGTCTTAGCTACGTAACTGTGGCATATTTTGTAAACCACCATTGTCTTAGCTATGTAACTGTGGCATATTTTGTAAACCACCATTGTCTTAGTTATGTAACTGTGGTATATTTTGAAAACCACCATTGTCTTAGTTATGTAACTGTGGCATATTTTGTAAACCACTATTGTCTTTGCTACGTAACTGTGGCATATTTTGTAAACCACCATTGTCTTAGCTATGTAACTGTGGCATATTTTGTAAACCACCATTGTCTTAGCTATGTAACTGTGGCATGTTTTTGTAAACCACCATTGTCTTAGTTATGTAACTGTGGCATATTTTGTAAACCACCATTGTCTTAGCTATGTAACTGTGGCATATTTTGTAAACCACCATTGTCTTAGCTATGTAACTGTGGCATATTTTGTAAACCACCATTGTCTTAGCTACGTAACTGTGGCATATTTTGTAAACCACCATTGTCTTAGCTATGTAATTGTGGCATATTTTGTAAACCACCATTGTCTTAGTTATGTATCTGTGGCATATTGTGTAAACCACCATTGTCTTAGCTACGTAACTGTGGCATATTTTGTAAACCACCATTGTCTAAGCTATGTAACTGTGGCATATTTTGTAAACCACCATTGTCTTAGCTATGTAACTGTGGCATATTTTGTAAATCACCATTGTCTTAGCTATGTAACTGTGGCATATTTTGTAAAACACCATTGTCTTAGCTACGTACTGTGGCATATTTTGTAAACCACCATTGTCTTAGCTATGTAACTGTGACATATTTTGTAAACCACCATTGTCTTAGTTATGTAACTGTGGCATATTTTGTAAACCACCATTGTCTTATCTATGTAATTGTGGCATATTTTGTAAACCACCATTGTCTTAGTTATGTAACTGTGGCATATTTTGTAAACCACCATTGTCTTAGCTACGTAACAGTGGCATATATTGTAAACCAACATTGTCTAAGCTACGTAACTGTGGCATATTTTGTAAACCACCATTGTCTTAGTTATGTAACTGTGGCATATTTTGTAAACCACCATTGTCTTAGCTATGTAACTGTGGCATATTTTGTAAACCACCATTGTCTTAGCTACGTAACTGTGGCATATTTTGTAAACCACCATTGTCTTAGCTATGTAACTGTGGCATATTTTGTAAACCACCATTGTCTTAGTTATGTAACTGTGGTATATTTTGAAAACCACCATTGTCTTAGTTATGTAACTGTGGCATATTTTGTAAACCACTATTGTCTTTGCTACGTAACTGTGGCATATTTTGTAAACCACCATTGTCTTAGCTATGTAACTGTGGCATATTTTGTAAACCACCATTGTCTTAGCTATGTAACTGTGGCATGTTTTTGTAAACCACCATTGTCTTAGTTATGTAACTGTGGCATATTTTGTAAACCACCATTGTCTTAGCTATGTAACTGTGGCATATTTTGTAAACCACCATTGTCTTAGCTATGTAACTGTGGCATATTTTGTAAACCACCATTGTCTTAGCTACGTAACTGTGGCATATTTTGTAAACCACCATTGTCTTAGCTATGTAATTGTGGCATATTTTGTAAACCACCATTGTCTTAGTTATGTATCTGTGGCATATTTTGTAAACCACCATTGTCTTAGCTACGTAACTGTGGCATATTTTGTAAACCACCATTGTCTTAGCTACGTAACTGTGGCATATTTTGTAAACCACCATTGTCTAAGCTATGTAATTGTGGTATATTTTGTAAACCACCATTGTCTTAGTTATGTAACTTTGGCATATTTTGTAAACCACCATTGTCTTAGTTATGTAACTGTAGCATATTTTGTAAACCACAATTTTCTTAGCTACGTAACTGTGGCATATTTTGTAAACCACCATTGTCTTAGCTATGTAATTGTGGCATATTTTGTAAACCACCATTGTCTTAGTCATGTAACTGTGGCATATTTTGTAAACCACCATTGTCTTAGCTATGTAACTGTGGCATATTTTGTAAACCACCATTGTCTTAGCTATGTAACTGTGGCATATTTTGTAAACCACCATTGTCTTAGCTATGTAACTGTGGCATATTTTGTAAACCACCATTGTCTTAGTTATGTAACTGTGGCATATTTTGTAAACCACCATTGTCTTAGTTATGTAACTGTGGCATATTTTGTAAACCACCATTGTCTTAGCTACGTAACTGTGGCATATTTTATAAACCACCATTATCTTAGCTATGTAACTGTGGCATATTTTGTAAACCACCATTGTCTTAGCTATGTAACTGTGGCATGTTTTTGTAAACCACCATTGTCTTAGTTATGTAACTGTGGCATATTTTGTAAACCACCATTGTCTTAGCTATGTAACTGTGGCATATTTTGTAAACCACCATTGTCTTAGCTATGTAACTGTGGCATATTTTGTAAACCACCATTGTCTTAGCTACGTAACTGTGGCATATTTTGTAAACCACCATTGTCTTAGCTATGTAATTGTGGCATATTTTGTAAACCACCATTGTCTTAGTTATGTATCTGTGGCATATTTTGTAAACCACCATTGTCTTAGCTACGTAACTGTGGCATATTTTGTAAACCACCATTGTCTAAGCTATGTAATTGTGGTATATTTTGTAAACCACCATTGTCTTAGTTATGTAACTTTGGCATATTTTGTAAACCACCATTGTCTTAGTTATGTAACTGTAGCATATTGTGTAAACCACAATTTTCTTAGCTACGTAACTGTGGCATATTTTGTAAACCAACATTGTCTTTGTTATGTAACTGTAGCATATTTTGTAAACCACAATTTTCTTAGCTATGTAGCTTTGGCATATTTTGTAAACCATCGTTGTCTTAGTTATGTAACTGTGGCACATTTTGTAAATCACCATTGTCTTAGCTATGTAACTGTGGCATATTTTGTAAATCACCATTGTCTTAGCTACGTAACTGTGGCATATTTTGTAAACCACCATTGTCTTAGTTATGTAACTGTGGCATATTTTGTAAACCACCATTGTCTTAGCTATGTAATTGTGGCATATTTTGTAAACCACCATTGTCTTAGCAACGTAACTGTAGCATATTTTGTAAACCACCATTGTCTTAGCTATGTAACTGTGGCATATTTTGTAACCCACCATTGTCTTAGCTATGTAACTGTGGCATGTTTTGTAAACCACCATTGTCTTAGTTATGCAACTGTGGCATATTTTGTAAACCACCATTGTCTTAGCTATGTAACTGTGGCATATTTTGTAAACCACCATTATCTTAGCTACGTAACTGTGGCATATTTTGTAAACCACCATTGTCTTAGTTATGTAACTGTGGCATATTTTGTAAACCACCATTGTCTTAGTTATGTAACTGTGGCATATTTTGTAAACCACTATTGTCTGAGCTATGTAACTGTGGCATATTTTGTAAACCACCATTGTCTTAGCTATGTAACTGTGGCATATTTTGTAAACCACCATTGTCTTAGCTACGTAACTGTGGCATATTTTGTAAGCCACCATTGTCTTAGCTATGTAACTGTGGCATATTTTGTAAACCACCATTGTCTTAGTTATGTAACTGTGGCATATTTTGTAAACCACTATTGTCTTAGCTACGTAACTGTGGCATATTTTGTAAACCACCATTGTCTTAGCTATGTAACTGTGGCATATTTTGTAAACCACCATTGTCTTAGCTATGTAACTGTGGCATGTTTTTGTAAACCACCATTGTCTTAGTTATGTAACTGTGGCATATTTTGTAAACCACCATTGTCTGAGCTATGTAACTGTGGCATATTTTGTAAACCACCATTGTCTTAGCTATGTAACTGTGACATATTTTGTAAACCACCATTGTCTTAGCTACGTAACTGTGGCATATTTTGTAAGCCACCATAGTCTTAGCTATGTAATTGTGGCATATTTTGTAAACCACCATTGTCTTAGTTATGTAATTGTGGCATATTTTGTAAACCACCATTGTCTTAGCTACGTAACTGTGGCATATTTTGTAAACCACCATTGTCTTAGCTACGTAACTGTGGCATATTTTGTAAACCACCATTGTCTAAGCTATGTAATTGTGGCATATTTTGTAAACCACCATTGTCTTAGTTATGTAACTTTGGCATATTTTGTAAACCACCATTGTCTTAGTTATGTAACTGTAGCATATTTTGTAAACCACAATTTTCTTAGCTACGTAACTGTGGCATATTTTGTAAACCAACATTGTCTTTGTTATGTAACTGTAGCATATTTTGTAAACCACAATTTTCTTAGCTATGTAGCTTTGGAATATTTTGTAAACCATCGTTGTCTTAGTTATGTAACTGTTGCATATTTTGTAACCCACCATTGTCTTAGTTATGTAACTGTGGCATATTTTGTAAACCACCATTGTCTTAGCTATGTAATTGTGGCATATTTTGTAAACCACCATTGTCTTAGCTACGTAACTGTGGCATATTTTGTAAACCACCATTGTCTTAGCTACGTAACTGTGGTATATTTTGTAAACCATCATTGTCTAAGCTATGTAATTGTGGCATATTTTGTAAACCACCATTGTCTTAGTTATGTAACTTTGGCATATTTTGTAAACCACCATTGTCTTAGTTATGTAACTGTTGCATATTTTGTAACCCACCATTGTCTTAGTTATGTAACTGTGGCATATTTTGTAACCCAACATTGTCTTAGTTATGTAACTGTGGCATATTTTGTAAACCAACATTGTCTTAGTTATGTAACTGTGGCATATTTTGTAACCCACCATTGTCTTAGTTATGTAACTGTGGCATATTTTGTAAACCGCTATTGTAAATAAGACCTTGTACCTGGATTGGAATGAGCAGCTTGTACAATGTTGAAAAGAAAAAGGTGTTCGAACCCAAAACATAAACCATAGCAGATAGAGTTTCTAATGATTGAGCTATTGGATTTCTAGTGGTGGTTTTGTGGAGAATGAGTATTAGAAAGGTCATTGTCAAATATTGTGAATTGCCGTCGTGCCATTTACTCTAACCAAAACAGTGGGTGTATATTTGTAAACTCACACTTTCTCGTTGTGTTTCTAATACATCTATAGATTACAATTTTGCCAGTCTACTTGTTTGTATACTTTTTGTGACAATAAATGGTAATGCGTAAACTTTGACCCCTAAATATGTTAATAAGGCTTCTGATATAAACCAGCTATCACACATTTCTGAAAAATAACATTTCTAAGGATAAGACACGTAATTATCCACACAGTTTGCACCAAATCAGAAAACACTAAATGTACATAACTCGTGGACAGTTATTAGTATACCTCATTTCTACGTAGATATGTCCACCAAAACAGATTATAGTAATTCACACTAATACCCATACAAAAGGGTGACAATATTATTGTCTACAATTCTAATCCATTGATAGCGTTCTTGCCACCGGTAGGTTACAACAATGAGACCAAATACTCATTAAGTTAAACTATTTAGAAATGATCACTTGGTTATGTCTTCTTTTAGATCGTGGATAGAAATGCGTCCGATAAAACAATAAGAAACAGATCACTAACATGATTTGTTCAGAGAATTGCATACCAGTACGAGTGACTGTGGATGATTATTCCTGTGGTATTCAGTCTATAATAATACACATACAAAATGGCCACAATATTTTTAATCCATTGATTGGTGACGTTCTTACCACTGATAGATGACAAAACAATTTTTTGAAATGATCACTTCACGCAGAAATATCCCCTTTCCTTTCGTGTTGAAATATCCGCTTAAAACGTCTTGTTCTCACATGGCCGCTGAAACAAAATGTGTGATGGCAGATCTGAAAATTGCATATACCTGTCGAAATAAATAATTAATACTTACAGTCAATGCAACAGAGAACGTTGGTAGTTTTTCACTAATTTCTTGAAATCCAGTATTTGCCATGATTTCAATGAAAAGTAAGACGTTCGCCAACGCGTGACTGTGCATATATAATTGCGTAATTAAATTAATACGACTATTGGGTTTGTCAAATTCCGAGGATAAATAAATAAAAAAATAAATGATTAGGTGTTAGTCGAGAACTAAAATAACACCGGCCACGATGAATGGTTCAGGTTTTTGCATGTAGTCATTTGAATAATGCGGAAGCACATGCGCAGAAAACAAATCAACCTTGAATACTTACATTTGTGTTCCCAAGCATATCCCTAATTAAAATGTGTTCATTGTGATAGTACGATACCAGTGAGTGTATGTTTTTGTATTGTTATTTTACGTACACCAACGGACCATACAATCAACCAACCAAACATATAGTATAGTATACAATCTTTTATGCATGTATGCATGTATGCATGTTATTGGGTATAATTATTTTTTATGGGAATCGAAACATACACAATTTAGTGCATGTATATATGACCCTGAAAAACAGCTATTATTCTTGTTAATTATAAACATTTATTTTTACACATGAACCGGGGAAAAAAACTGACCACTACATGAATACGCACATTCAGCATGTTGTAGTATATATATATAGTCGTCAGTTTTGAATCCCCACACTGTTATATAATTTGTGAAGCCTATATCCTCCCTGACGAACATTGCGAGTGTAATGATCTGAGGTTTCATAAGTACGATGTGTACGCCATATTGATAAACTGATATTCTTAGGACTGATATTTTGCTGAATTGTCTGAAGTATGAATTCCCTAAATTATAATTATATACGTTATACTACTAATAGATATAGCCGAATGTGTAAAACAACTTTTTGTGATAAAAAATAGAATGCGTAAACTTTGAAGTTAATAAGGCTTCTCATATAAACCAACCATCAAAACTTTCCAGTGATAACACACATCATGATACACACAGTTAGCACCAAATCATAAAACTCAAACTCAAAACCTAACTCATGGACTGTTATTAGTATACTTTATTCCCACATGGATAGAAAAACAAGAAGAAACAGATCTAGATCACTAACATGATTTGTTTGGAGATTTGAATAACAGTATGAGTGACAGTAGATGGCAATTCCTATGGTATTTAATTTATAATAATACGCAGACAGAATGGTAACAATATTAAAATAAACTGTCTGTAAATGGTCACTATAAGCAGAATTACCTCACCCCTTTCCTCACTTGTTAAAATATCCGCTTAACACGTCTCGTTCCCATAAGGACACTGAAACAAAATGTGTGATGGCAGATCTAAAATTAACTTATTTGACATGACTAGAATTCACACATTCACAATGCTGTAGTATATATATATTCAGTCATACATCTTGAGTTTTGAATCCTTCACACAATTTTTTTTATAGTTTTGGAGTCTATATTCTCTCTGTAGCGGCGAGCATTGTAAGTGTCTGGATCTAAGGTTTCATAGTTTGCCGTTATATTTCGAGCTATATATATAAACATTATGTTATGTCGGATTATTTTGAATTACTTGATGCTTAGAGAAAGTAGCTAGTAGTTAGAATTCTTCAACATATCAACAATCTGTCAACAAATAAACTGAAACTTACACGAATACTGATAATTAATCCATGCCTAATTATACATTGAAACTTAGTCTATGCGTGTTGGAATATTTTGTAAACCATCGTTGTCTTAGTTATGTAACTGTTGCATATTTTGTAACCCACCATTGTCTTAGTTATGTAACTGTGGCATATTTTGTAAACCACCATTGTCTTAGCTATGTAATTGTGGCATATTTTGTAAACCACCATTGTCTTAGCTACGTAACTGTGGCATATTTTGTAAACCACCATTGTCTTAGCTACGTAACTGTGGTATATTTTGTAAACCATCATTGTCTAAGCTATGTAATTGTGGCATATTTTGTAAACCACCATTGTCTTAGTTATGTAACTTTGGCATATTTTGTAAACCACCATTGTCTTAGTTATGTAACTGTTGCATATTTTGTAACCCACCATTGTCTTAGTTATGTAACTGTGGCATATTTTGTAACCCAACATTGTCTTAGTTATGTAACTGTGGCATATTTTGTAAACCAACATTGTCTTAGTTATGTAACTGTGGCATATTTTGTAACCCACCATTGTCTTAGTTATGTAACTGTGGCATATTTTGTAAACCGCTATTGTAAATAAGACCTTGTACCTGGATTGGAATGAGCAGCTTGTACAATGTTGAAAAGAAAAAGGTGTTCGAACCCAAAACATAAACCATAGCAGATAGAGTTTCTAATGATTGAGCTATTGGATTTCTAGTGGTGGTTTTGTGGAGAATGAGTATTAGAAAGGTCATTGTCAAATATTGTGAATTGCCGTCGTGCCATTTACTCTAACCAAAACAGTGGGTGTATATTTGTAAACTCACACTTTCTCGTTGTGTTTCTAATACATCTATAGATTACAATTTTGCCAGTCTACTTGTTTGTATACTTTTTGTGACAATAAATGGTAATGCGTAAACTTTGACCCCTAAATATGTTAATAAGGCTTCTGATATAAACCAGCTATCACACATTTCTGAAAAATAACATTTCTAAGGATAAGACACGTAATTATCCACACAGTTTGCACCAAATCAGAAAACACTAAATGTACATAACTCGTGGACAGTTATTAGTATACCTCATTTCTACGTAGATATGTCCACCAAAACAGATTATAGTAATTCACACTAATACCCATACAAAAGGGTGACAATATTATTGTCTACAATTCTAATCCATTGATAGCGTTCTTGCCACCGGTAGGTTACAACAATGAGACCAAATACTCATTAAGTTAAACTATTTAGAAATGATCACTTGGTTATGTCTTCTTTTAGATCGTGGATAGAAATGCGTCCGATAAAACAATAAGAAACAGATCACTAACATGATTTGTTCAGAGAATTGCATACCAGTACGAGTGACTGTGGATGATTATTCCTGTGGTATTCAGTCTATAATAATACACATACAAAATGGCCACAATATTTTTAATCCATTGATTGGTGACGTTCTTACCACTGATAGATGACAAAACAATTTTTTGAAATGATCACTTCACGCAGAAATATCCCCTTTCCTTTCGTGTTGAAATATCCGCTTAAAACGTCTTGTTCTCACATGGCCGCTGAAACAAAATGTGTGATGGCAGATCTGAAAATTGCATATACCTGTCGAAATAAATAATTAATACTTACAGTCAATGCAACAGAGAACGTTGGTAGTTTTTCACTAATTTCTTGAAATCCAGTATTTGCCATGATTTCAATGAAAAGTAAGACGTTCGCCAACGCGTGACTGTGCATATATAATTGCGTAATTAAATTAATACGACTATTGGGTTTGTCAAATTCCGAGGATAAATAAATAAAAAAATAAATGATTAGGTGTTAGTCGAGAACTAAAATAACACCGGCCACGATGAATGGTTCAGGTTTTTGCATGTAGTCATTTGAATAATGCGGAAGCACATGCGCAGAAAACAAATCAACCTTGAATACTTACATTTGTGTTCCCAAGCATATCCCTAATTAAAATGTGTTCATTGTGATAGTACGATACCAGTGAGTGTATGTTTTTGTATTGTTATTTTACGTACACCAACGGACCATACAATCAACCAACCAAACATATAGTATAGTATACAATCTTTTATGCATGTATGCATGTATGCATGTTATTGGGTATAATTATTTTTTATGGGAATCGAAACATACACAATTTAGTGCATGTATATATGACCCTGAAAAACAGCTATTATTCTTGTTAATTATAAACATTTATTTTTACACATGAACCGGGGAAAAAAACTGACCACTACATGAATACGCACATTCAGCATGTTGTAGTATATATATATAGTCGTCAGTTTTGAATCCCCACACTGTTATATAATTTGTGAAGCCTATATCCTCCCTGACGAACATTGCGAGTGTAATGATCTGAGGTTTCATAAGTACGATGTGTACGCCATATTGATAAACTGATATTCTTAGGACTGATATTTTGCTGAATTGTCTGAAGTATGAATTCCCTAAATTATAATTATATACGTTATACTACTAATAGATATAGCCGAATGTGTAAAACAACTTTTTGTGATAAAAAATAGAATGCGTAAACTTTGAAGTTAATAAGGCTTCTCATATAAACCAACCATCAAAACTTTCCAGTGATAACACACATCATGATACACACAGTTAGCACCAAATCATAAAACTCAAACTCAAAACCTAACTCATGGACTGTTATTAGTATACTTTATTCCCACATGGATAGAAAAACAAGAAGAAACAGATCTAGATCACTAACATGATTTGTTTAGAGATTTGAATAACAGTATGAGTGACAGTAGATGGCAATTCCTATGGTATTTAATTTATAATAATACGCAGACAGAATGGTAACAATATTAAAATAAACTGTCTGTAAATGGTCACTATAAGCAGAATTACCTCACCCCTTTCCTCACTTGTTAAAATATCCGCTTAACACGTCTCGTTCCCATAAGGACACTGAAACAAAATGTGTGATGGCAGATCTAAAATTAACTTATTTGACATGACTAGAATTCACACATTCACAATGCTGTAGTATATATATATTCAGTCATACATCTTGAGTTTTGAATCCTTCACACAATTTTTTTTATAGTTTTGGAGTCTATATTCTCTCTGTAGCGGCGAGCATTGTAAGTGTCTGGATCTAAGGTTTCATAGTTTGCCGTTATATTTCGAGCTATATATATAAACATTATGTTATGTCGGATTATTTTGAATTACTTGATGCTTAGAGAAAGTAGCTAGTAGTTAGAATTCTTCAACATATCAACAATCTGTCAACAAATAAACTGAAACTTACACGAATACTGATAATTAATCCATGCCTAATTATACATTGAAACTTAGTCTATGCGTGTTGGTTTTGTAGTTGAGTGTTTTATTATTATTATTATACTGTATTTCAGACTCAAAGGTCCATAGAGAAATTACAACAGAAATAACATTATTTATAAAGAAGGCGTCTATAATTGCGCCAAAAACTAGACCTTAGGAATAAATCACTATTTATACAAATATCAATTATACTATTGTCACTCTGAAACAATCGCTGTTTAAAATTGTACAATGATTTTCTGTGAAGTGTTGAACAATTGAAAATATTTCTTCTGACACAATTACCACTTGCACTACTCGACCTCTCTAATTTAAAAATCAACCGAAGTGCATTTTGTACGCTACATGCAGAGCACGCATCTGCATAACAGTATAATTGCTCCATACATTTAAGCAATAGTTACTATATAAAAATGAGCGAAAAAGAGTACATTTCACATGTTCCGAACACTTCCCAAAGTTCCTCAAAAGAAGATTTGCTCTCGCATGAATTGACCTGAATTGTCTACGCATGTCTCTAGCATCATCTCCAGAGGCTGACACTATGTATCCAAGGTACTTTATATCATCAACAAATTGTAATGGTTTGTTATACAAATATACAGAAGGAACTCTGGCTTGTTTCCAATATTTTGCGAAAAAAGCCATACATTTTGTTTTTATTGGGTGAAATATAATATTATTGCGTGTACCATACTCTTGACATATTTCAACCAATTTACGAAGTGCCTTCACCGACGGAGACATTAACACCAAGTCATCGGCGTAAAGTAAATGATTTATAGGCACACCTGCTAAATGGCATCCCACTTTTGCCAAACGTAGCTTATCACTAAGCTCGTCTACATGCAACGCAAATAATTTTGGTGACAGAATACTTCCCTGGCGGACACCGTTAGTCACATTAAAGCTACTTGTAACCACCGTAGCCCACCGTACACAGAAAAGCTGGCTGCTATACCAAACCATTAGAAAACGCACAATAAACAATGGAACACCTCTATTAATTAACTTACTGAACAATGTCCAATGATTCACCCGATCGAACGCTTTAGATGCGTCCATAAAACAAGCGAATACCGGCGACTGGTGGCACTTATAAAATTCTATAATTTCCTTAAGTACAAAAATACACATATCTGTGGAGTGCCTCTTCTTAAAGCCAAATTGATAGTCACTGGTATGAATATACTTCTCGAGGCGCGTTAGCAAACACGATTCTAAAACTTTAGATAAAACGGACACAATTGCCACTGGTCTATAATTTTCTTTTGACGATACATCTATGGACTTGTCTTTGACGATAGGAACAATAAGTGCATTTGTCAAACTACCAGGCAGTTTCCCGTGCACAAGAAATGCAGTAAAACACAAACTAAGAATTGAATAAAGGCTTAAATTGGCATGTATCACGTGTTCAGAGACCAGATTGTCCATACCCATGGCTTTACCTTTCTCTAACCTGTTCACCCCCTGCGCGATTTCCTGTGACGTGACTATCATGTCATTGTCAAATTCAATGTCGTGTAATGCTGTCATCACGTTATTTTTCTTAGCACAATCATTTACACAGTTAAGAAGGGATGAATAATGCTGTTTCCACATGCTCGATAAGCACAAATCGCCATTACATCCGTCTACAGTGGTAGGTAGTGGGCATGATCTATTAGTAACCGTTCGGACCGAATCCCAGAATGTACGTGTGTCATCATGATATAATTTACTAGCCATTTTGTTTGCTTTAATTTGATCATCATTCCTCCTGCACATCCTAAATGCGCACGTGTTTTACGCATTAGTTCATATATTACACCAGTGCGCGGTTTGCCATTCGACACCCATAATCTGAACGAATCTCTCGCAATATGGTGACAATCACGAACTTGGTCATTCCACCCCGGAACTACTTTATCCTTCCTAATTTTAGATTTTGGTATACAATGCTGGGCCGATTGCACCAACGATGTCACTATATTAGTATATAATTTACACAACTCCTCAGTATGGTTGTCATTAATACAGTTCGGGTTACAACAGCTTAGTGCGTCCTTGGGGAGGACGAGATTTCTCAGTAGATGACCTGATTTTAATAGCATAGAAATATTTTGTGTATAAAAAATAAATCAATTGCCCGCTAATTACCAATCCCCACCTTATTGTGATGTACGTAAGTTTATATCTTACTTACATTGTCAGTAAGTTGATTAACAACATTATGATGAAAGCAAGCACAAGATTAAATATTACTTATAGTATATTAATTGTGTCAGCCTCTGTGCCACTGTGAACAGTCCTTTTGAAAGTGTGTTCTATTCCAAATTCATGAAATCTCAGAATAAATTAGGTCAATCCAAGTTTAATCAATTATACAGTATATATCTAATATATGTTATTGCTACACCTCTTCTTGTTCAGAAAACAGCATAACCGTTCAGCATAAGGAATGCATGGTCATCCATACATTCCCAAACCTTTAATCGTCTTACTCTTTGCATGTTTCCCCAAATCAGGTAATATCCTGTGAAGTTGAAAACAGTCTTCCATTTCATTTGGCATAACGTATTTGGATGAAACACAATAAGCTGAGTTTTCACAAATAAACTACAAATATCCATGTCTTTGTAGTGTAACACTGGTCTTAGTCTTTGTCCTTTATAATACGCTTAATTTAATCTGAATTCATCTGTCGTTTGTTTTTCTCACTACTGCAAAGTTAGCATTTCATTGACCATGAGTAACTATATATATATAATTACAGTTTATATTCAGTTCCTTGTCTCATATATTATCTTAGATATGAAATATGTGAATATAAAATAGCGTCTTCTTATTCACTTACATTGCTTTTTTCCAGCCTCATTTTACGGATGTATTCGTCACCTTTTCCTGCTTATGCCACAGGATGAACTGCTTTGGACGTTGTTCGTTTTTTTTCGAAACAAGTAGATGGATGAAACTTACTACAACCATTAGCTTTGTATGTGTTTTCACTTTAGTTCTCTGTATATATTGTACGTTACACTGGTAATTATTATTTTCACAACATTACGCACATAAAGACAGATTTGCATTTGACAAGCAAAGTTTTTTCTACCTTGTTAAAATAACATAAAAATAAGTATCTAAGATCAATTTAAAATGAAAATTAAACATTGGAATATGAACCAAGTTCATCTTTGTCACAGTGACTAGCATGTCTAAATTTCAAATATAAAAAAAAGAAAATTTGCTCCGCTGACCAAAATATCGGTAGTACATATTAAAGAAATGTTACATAGATAGCACAGTAACCAGATATGTTTTTGTTGAGAAAAATGAACAGTTGTTTCTCCCATTTCTCGTATTTTCTCACCAAAATGTTGCTTAATAGATATACTACTGTACAATTTTGGAACTGTTATGCACTTTATTTATACTGAACATTCAGATTAATGTAGTACATGTATTATTAAAGGTAAAAGTACAATGCATATCATATCATTCATTTAATTTATAATCTCAAAGAGTCAGATATCTACTAATAAAAGGATAAACACAGTTCACAGTTTGTATTCATCATGTGTAAAGTGCAGTTTCCAAGAAGGCAAACTATTTGATTGGCCTAAGCAAAAATACCGTGTAGGAAGTCTCCGGTTTGTAAGTGTTTTTCCTTGTTGAAGCCAGCCACGTGATCGTAAATGTAGTCACTGTTGTTCATGTGGCCTGTTTGAAAACTTGATTAAATATTGACTACCATTAAACATATTCGTAAGTTTCCCCCTAATTACTATAAATTAACATAAGTGTATAACACTGGTGGAATATTTAATTTATGTTGTATATAAAAAAAAAAGCCAAAATAAAACATACCAGAATTTATATGTGTTCTGAGTAGAAGGTGAAATTATTTGGGAAGTCTGCTCCCATTTATTTTGTCAAATTAATCGTATATACGTATGCTCCATTAATGTATCACCTGAAGAAAAATGAAATCGTTTTGTAGGGTGAAATTTCTTTTCTTGGCACTAAAGAAAATATTGTTTTTGTTTATTTTACATTGAATGTTTGATGTTGCCCAGGATAGTTTGTAGGTTACGACATACATTATAAAATAATTGTGCAAATGCTGTACAAAACACTGACAGTTTCTTTGTTTATTAAAATACTACATACTTACCTTTGCAACAAATTTGATATGTGGTGATATTTAATCACTCATATAGGGCTTGATTTGAGAAATAACCCAATTCTTAATCATGTAACCATGGCAATCAATGTATTAAGTAGCTATGTCTAATGGCACAGGTTGTTTAATATTCGGCGTTACTGGCCATTCATCAAAATAAAATATGGATCATATGAATAAATTAAAATTTGTATTTATTATAATTGTTAGTTGTACAATGTATCCGATATAAATATTTCATATACAGCAAAAAAGATGTAGGACCCTAAACTAATGCGCACAACTCTTGGAACCATCCCAGCAAAAAGTCTGAAATGAAAACCATTTAATATTCAGTAAAAATGCTTATTGTAATATATTGCTTAAAATGTCTAATATTGTTTCTCTGACAAATCATTTGCATATACTAACCCTTGAATACCTTTTTCCCGCCATACCATGCGTTTTACAAGTAGTATGTTGGAAGTTGCAGCGAATGTACCTTTCTGAAGAACAACATTGAAAAAGAATAATAATAAAAATACACCTATAATGCAATAATTCCAAAATTGATATACAGTTCCAATAGCTTAAACTATCGATATTTCAGTTTTCTCCGATTTTTCTTTTTCTATTGAAATCCAGGTTTTTTAAGCGAGCCTGTAAGATTACGGTACAAGATGCTATACCGGGAGCCCAAAACGAAATGTCAAATACGTCGCTTTCTTAAGAGGCTAAGCCTTTCTGACGGTTGTATGAGTCACTTTCCATAGTGTCTATATCGTACGTCCTAATTTTCTATGGCTCCCATCACGAACCGATTTCAAAGAAATGGCGACTACTCGATCCTTAGTTTTCACATCTCATTTTATGTGAACCTTGTAATTGTGTTTTGTATTTCGCTGATTTCGGCAAGATTTGGTCATCTTTATGTGGTTATATTAAAAAAAATTATCAAAATCACAGCTATTGTTATTCTAATATTGGTATAATGTAGTATTATAGCATCGTTTAATATTTCAGTATATTTTCAAAGATGCTATTTTATCATATTTTCAATCTTGTAATGCTCTGTATTCATTAAAAAAAACTTATATGACTTGTACAATCTGGGTTAATGAAACAACCGATTTTACAAGACATTGAATTTCTTTGGATCATTAATGTTTGCATTTCGGTGTATTTATGTAGGTGTAAATTAGTGATAACACACCCAAATGATATCCATTGTCGTAAAAGTGTCCAGTCTCGCAAAACAAATGTCTGACAGACAATCCACAATAAACAACTGATAACTACACAGCCACAACACACAGTTAAATATTATATATGAATCCATGGTACTCAAGAACTGACGTTAGCTATGTAGATTACAAAGTCACTTACCAGTGTTGAAATATACAGACGGGAAATCACACATAGAAATGTATTCAAATCTTTTCATGCATATGTTTGTTATATCAAAATTACTACATATATTCAGTCTTACCTCGGCTAACATTATTCTTGTTTTTGCCACATCCAATGGTGTCGTTAAGCAACCTACAATAGCACCTGTCATATTACAGTAATATTATCATTAGATACGATATCTGCAGAACGAGTTAACTGACCAGGAAAGTTTACTTCATAATGAAAAATAGTGAACTAATTATAGAAAGTTAGGCAAACAAATGCATTTATTCCAGGTGTTTCTATCATCACAAACAATTGAAATTGTCCAATATTTATTTTAGAATTTATTTTGACGTGGCAGAAATGTAAATTATTATAATTACCTGAGATGGCACCACACATAGCTGATTCAAATGGACCGATTTTTCTCCTTTTTCTTCTGGACCAAAACGTCTAAGATCAGCAAAAAAGCCAAGGATTATTATGACGAATGTAATACACTGACATATTGAAATGAACGCGAATATTATGTATAACTTACTTTTAACAACTCCCAAATGGGCATTTCAATACATGACCCTGGCATCTGGAAAAGGTGAAATATATTTGGCATATTAACAAGAAGAAAGAGAATTTTATATGGAGCTCAAGATTAGAGTGGAATTAGTACCAAATATTACGCAAATTGTTTTACTCGTATAGTCCGTCGCATCAGTTCAATACACAATTAGGTATAGGGCCGGGCGTATTGGGTTATATTATGATACAACACCCATCCGCACGCACACACGCACGCACATTCTTGTATTGCTAGGACTCAGTTGGATTAGCTTTTAATATAGTTGAATTTACTTTTAATATAGTTGCGCTAAGTTTTAGATTGAGACGCGACTCATTATAGGGTTGCGATTTAATTGGAGCGTAATTAAACTCCATTACATTGCATTTCTATATAGAATTGCGTTATATCAAATTTAATATAAAAAGTACCACACTTCACCCATTTACTAACCCTAAAGAAGATGCTGAAATGAGTGCAATTTATTATACTAACGAGCGTAAATAGAGATGTTGAAAAACGAGTGTATGTAAAATAAAGCTGGAAATTGTGTTTAGTTTAATACTACAAGCAACATTTTAATTGAAGATAGTTACCTCTCTTAGTACTGTACTTGTATACCCTCTATATAAACCACTTACTCCCTATAGACATATAGGACGAGTTATTATCAGATAATATTTTTTTATAATAATAACTGGCTAAAGTAAAAAAATAAACTGTACGTATGTTGGTGAAGAACATGTGCAGACGATTTGACATTTTGATTAAATGGTGGACAACGACATTGTCATCACGTTTTACTCGCCAACTTTTCCAATGTTTGTTTGTGTTAATTCATCAAATCATATTTTTCCTTATTAAATTATATTGACCGAAATGTACATACATATACATGCATACACTTTTCGCCTTTCAAACAACGGTGTGTTTTATATTGTAAGTCTCTAAGAATCTTAAGTAAGTGAGCAACATTTTCTTTTCTTTTAAGATAATGCGCAGAATACTCTCAGATGCAACTATCAACAATTTGTTTTGGTCAAATTGTAACTTTATATTATGTAATAATATTCACACAAACTGAAATGAAATTGTATGGCTATTCGTGTTTCTGTGATCCCATTATATTTTTACTAATTGATGACAGTATTTGTCATCACTTTCAATATAAGACAATCATGGTTTATATTCAACTGTACAAAATTAGCTATTCCTCATCTGTAATATTCGCCTCAAACATTAAATGCAATTTCTTGCCGATATCGTAACCACAATGCCGAATATTTAGTTGCCTAATTGAAATGTATTGTCGTGTTCATGTCATTTAAGTATGTTTAATATCTCCCTTGGGGAAAAGGACGATTTTTCCCTTTCTATGTCCATAGTCATATTTTGCTTAAAATTTGTTTATGGACACAGAAAGGGGAAAAAACGTCTTAAATTGCCTCAAATGCCGACTGCTGATAAATCAGTATATTAGAGTGGAGTGTTGAAACCGACACTCCATATACATACAGACCTCTTTCTGTAAAGTCTTTCGCAATATTTGCATACCGGACATTTGTATATTTGCTTGTGTTCTTTGCTTTACAACCTCGGCTGGCACACCCACTGTACAGGCTATCTGGAATTATAAATAATTGAAGTCATCTTCGAATGAATGAATGAATTATACAAACTAATACAATTTAGTCGTAGAAAAGGCATTTATTTCATCTGATTATCATTTGATTGATTCAGTATGTATTCATATTAGAGTGCGCAAAATTAACGAATAGTTTTCGATATATACACTCGTATTTACTACTCTGATCAACTTACTACTTCAGCTAAACATCCAGCTCCAGCGTGTAACAGAGGGTGATACTTATTATGGACACATGCACCAAGGTTGTTTTTCACACTTTCATAAATAGAGAAGTATACACCAACTTAAAAAAATGTAATCAAATACATTTGATAAATATATCACTGTGTTCAGATAAGAAACATTAATATTTACAATTAATTGCTAAAGATTGCGAGAAACACTGGTAGTCAGACACAAGAATACATGATTTGTAAGATGTGAAACCATATTATGTGAGACTGACCAGTTTGCTCAGATAGCATATCAAACACGTACTGTACGGAGTATATCCAATCACACATGGATAAATACCAGAGTAACATCTTTTGAATCCTCCAGATTTCGAAAATCCAGCTTCACTCTGTAAACGAGTCTTTAAAGTGTCCAGAGGAAACAAGAGTACTGATTCTATAATGCCCCCAAATGCACCAGCCTGAAATGCATAAATGCATAAATAAAAACATTACAATACTTATGCTAGAATGTATGATTCATATACAATTTTCACTTCCATGCATGATATATAGAGATAAAGGTATATCACTTTCACTTCTATATATTATATTTAGAAATAAAGGTATATAGCTTCCACCTTCATTTACTATGTATAAAGGTGTACATTTTCATCTACATTTAAGATATCGTATGAAGAATTTTTGCGAAAAGTACATTTACCAGAATATAATAGTGCATAACGAAGACAAACTACGTTGTAAATATTAGTTACTGCTACTAGATTAAATAAGTTTCAATTTAAAGCATGAATTATCTGAATTATATTGATATACGTTATATTACAGCATGGATATAGACGGCGTAAAACCATGTTTGTGTTGTTAAATGGCAATATAACGAATACAGGTGACAAAACCAATGATCAAATTTATTGCTTATAAGTTCAACAATTTTGTGCTCATCATTTTTCACTGTATATTTACATACTATTTACAAAAATATCGCCCGTGTGATCGAATCTTAATTGTAAGCCACTTTGAATATATTCTTATAACATATTGTGCTTTAATCAAAGAATCAGTTTTAAAATGTGTGTTGACTTTAGTGGTGTAAGTAAATGTATCTACATACATGTGTGCACAATAGATAACGTTACAATTCATAATAGCAGGTTACGTTGACCCATGCGTCACTGTTTGATAAGGTTTTTCATTTAAATCAACCAACCATACATTTATACAAAACCTGTCCGATAATTACTTATTATCCACACAGTTAGTAGTAAATCAGCAAACACAAAATGTACTTAGCTCACGAACCGTTATTAGTCACAGTCAGCTAGCGCACGCGTGGTAATAAAATAAATGCGATATTTACTATATGGGGGCGGCCATCTTGAATGCAGCATAAAACTAAATAAGAGACAAGTTGTGAAACGTGTTTTTCAGATTCCCACGAATCAGGACACAAAATACCTATCTTTCACAGAAATACGATCCATTGGGGGGTAATATTGAGCCAACCGATAACAAAATTCGTCGTTTTTGTGTGGAAAAATCCCTTAAATACGAACACCTAATTACACAAAGAACATAGAACACTTTCCCGGTAGTAAAAATCGCATTTATTTTATTATCACGTGCGTACCAGCTAAATACGTTCAACAAAACAGATTCACACTAACACCCATAGACAATGGTGACAATTTTATTTTTCACACTTCTAATCCATCAACACCGATAGGTTACGACAAAGAGACCAAATATTTTTTAACTTAAACTATTTTAAAATGGTCACTTGGTTATAAAATATCTGCTTAAAATGTCTCGTTCCCGCACAGCCACTGAAACAAAATATCTGCTTTAAGATCTAAAAATTGCATATATGACTATTCGTCAAAATAAATAAATAATAATTACCGTCAATGCAACATAGAACGTCGGAGATTTGTCATTGCCATCTTGGAATTCTGAAGCCATATCTAATCAAAGTCACAGAAGTCGTCAATGGGTGATTGCGTAGTCAGAATGTTGTGTTGCGATAAAATGCCAACTAGGATGAATTATTAAACAATAAACGTACGTGTTTGTCGGGAACTGAAATAACACCGGCCACAAGGCTCGGTTCAGTTATTTTAATTCCCGACAAACACGTTAGCTTTCATTTGAATAATGTAGATACACATGCGCAGATGACGCATCCACTGTGAATATTTACATTTTTTATTCACAAGCATACCACGAATATGTTTATTATGATACTACAATATAGTGAGAGTATGTCATTGTGCTGTTCATTCACGTGAACTACCTATCAACCAAAATAGAAATGTGTTATCAAAATTATATTATACATGCTTGTAATATGTATGTTTACTACATCTATTTTGGTAAAGATCAAAGCATATATAACCCAGGATATATATATATTGTGCCAAAAAGACAGATGATTTACGTACTAGTAGTCCATATGAGCATATATTTAGACTGAGGAACAGAAATAACAGACTGATTTGACATGACTAGAATACACATATTCACCATGATGTAACATGTAATTCTCACACTGTTATATTTATTGCCGTTACAGTTCTAAAGTCTATAGAGGCGAACATTGTGAGTGTTTGGATCTGAGGATTCAGAGTTTGCCGTTATATTTCCAGCAATACATTATGTTATGTCTAATAATTTGGAATTTCTTACCGTTTAGTCACAACATTAGTAATATTCAGCATATTTTGCGAGCATCCTATCACATCATGGTTGACTGCACACACAACAGTGCTACCACTTGCCATGCTAAAGCTATCCCGTTTACTGTTCATACCTTCAGTGCTGCTAAAACAATCCAGTTGTTCTTGTTGCAATGAGTAGTTGTTTCCGCTGTACAACCGATGCATTTCTTTCGTGTATGCTAGAGTTGTGCCGTTTCTCATACCGAGCCTGTTATTGGTCCACCCTGTTGACCAAAAATGATTGTACGAGTGGGTATTATGCATCTTAAATCAAATCAGATCAAATCAAATTTTGTTGTATTGAGCTATTTTTGTTTTGTTTTTAGTAGTCCATTCGAGCCTACTGATTTGTATTATTTTGGTCTTTTGACATTTTACGAGAATTATACTGCTTACTTCTTTATTTGAAATCTCTATTCATTTCCAGGATGGCAACTAGACCTGAATCTAGTAGAGAAACATTACGTATGGATGCCACCAAATGTTGTTGTACAGAACACTATATACAATAGTTTTGTTGTACACTAGATACGTTTTACCACATAATCCGTATATATGCAATCATACCTGTGCACAAGAAAATATCGCTACTTATACTTGTACCACGCATGTATCTTCACATTCGCAAGAACTTACATATGAAAATACTTGGCTTGATTTGAACCAATGTATTAGTCTAGTAGCAACGCTAACGCCAGCGTTACTGGCGATTCGTTTAAAATAATAAATAACAATTGTATTTGCTTTAAATGTTACTTGTATGGAGTGTCGATTTAAATGTTTCATATATTACAGTAAAAAAAATTAGGATTCCAAACTAATACGAACAAATCTTAGGACCATTTTAGCAAATAGTCTGAAATGTAAACCATTTAATATTCAGTAAAAATGCTTATTGTAATATATTGCTTAAATATGTCTAATATTGTTTCTCAACCCTTGAATATCCCTTTCCCGCCATACCATGCGTTTTACAAGTAGTGTTTTGGAGGTTGTTGCGAATGTACATTTTTGTAGAAGATATAAAACAATAAAATACACTCATAAAAAAATTCTTCGACGATTTCAAATTTAAAAAAAATATATAATATTGGTATAATGTGGTGTAACTACCTTGTTCCAGTATATATTCGAAGAACGTTATTTCATCATAGCCCACTTTGTGTATTCAATTATAGCTTGAGGAATAATTGATAAATCGGAAGTAGAATGTTGGTAGCCTACTTAATATCATAATTTATGATAGTCACACAAAAGAGCATTATAGTAAGTTGTTGAACATCATGTATGACTATGATTTAAGAAGGTCACCAACGACGGCGTACATTATTGGCGAGAAAGAATGCAAAATCTATCATGGTCTAAAGTAAAGCACTGTTATCCATAATAGTACAAAATATAGGGCTTGTACAATTCGGCTCAATGAAACTAATTGTATTATTTACATTAACAATCATAGTTACACAAAAACTGTATCCAATCTTTCTGTGTTTTATTTGTGATAGCAAAACTACTTTATATATTCAGTCTTACCTCGGCTAACATTATTCTCGTTTTTTCCACGTCCAATGGTTTTATTACATGTCCTACAATACCACAGTAATATTAGCATTGGATATGATATTTACAGAAGATGATTTACCAGGAACCTTTATTTTATCATCGCAAAAGTTCATGACATCATGAACATTTGAACTTATTTTCGGGATGCAAATTATTAAAATTATCTGCTATAGCACCACACAAGGCTGATTTAAATGGGTCTAACTTTTTTCTGGACCCAAAACGTCTAACAACGAAAAACACTAGGTAATACACTACCGTATTCGAATCAGCATTTCAATACCGGGATCCGGCAAAAATGAAATATGGAAGAATCGAATTTGGCATTATAACAAGAAACTAATCACTAAGAGAAAGTTATATGGATCTCAAGAGTGAAAGTAGTTCCGGATATTATGCAAATAGTAAGTGTAGTAATTATCCGAACTCCGCACAGTTCGACACGCGTTACTTATCATCACTGCACAAAGCAGATTTGCATAGAACTCATTTGCATATTCGAATATGTTCGAACTATAAGACCCAGTCGGTTAACAAAGTTAGGCGTAAATCACTTGGTTACTTTAATCATTTTAATAAGACGTTTCACGCCCGACGCCGAATAAAATGTTCAGTTAATTAGATTAAAATATACAAGACTTGCGTTAGAAAAGTACGATCCTGTCCCACATGCCAAAGCATTAGTTTCTACTATAAATGACTAACTTTATAAACGTACTAGAACCTTTGTGTTCTATGGCTGTTAGACGCGCAAAATCGAACCCGTTCAAGCCAGAAATAGTATTGAAATATTCACCAGAATACAAGATAAACGGAAAGGCTAGGAAACTCCTTTCAGTGAAATTAGTCTTTAATGTTTCTTTTCCAACTATATACGTTAACAGAACGTGTTTTCTCCCCAGTTTTAGTGTATCACGTGCGCCATTTCACTACAGTAACATTACCTTGCAAAACATAATCCGCGATAAAATGGTTCGTATTTACGTTTTTACTTAAGTCTGACATTAATAAATAGTTCGAATGTCACGTACGTTTTTTCCCACTTTTTGTAGTTCGGTTTCAAATGAAACAACCGCGGAAAAATGGCCGTGCGTAGTGAGGTGATTGACCACAAAATTGAAGGCTGCCTGTGGCAGAGGCACTATTGCGTAAAGCGCAAAGGCCTCTGGGAAGGAGATTGGTAATTGTCACCCTATCAGCGTTGTGTCGTTGACCTGCAGCGTCAATGCCTTATCAGTTTAATGTCCAATTGCGTATAGCGCCGTATTTGATTGGCCTATAGTGTGATACAAGATCGGCATGCATTAAAAAGAAGCAAACACACATACATACATACTTAAGTTAAATTTGAAACTGTATTTAGTTCTATACGACTTTTAGTACTGTACTCGTATACCCTCTATATAAAACTCCCTACAAACAAATATGACTAGTCATTATTATATAATTATATGTTTTATAATAATAATTGGCTATAGTAAACATTTTTGTGAAGAACCTATGTAGATGATTTGATATTTTGGCCAAAGTTCAATATCATTACGTTTCACGCTCCATCGCTTTTTGGGTTGTCTTTATATTATTGGCCGAATTGTGTATACATGCACACACTTTCTTTGCGTTTCAAACAGCGGTGTTTTATAGTGTACAGAAGACTTGAGTAAAGGAGTCTTAAATTGCCTTTGCTTTTAAAATAACGCGGAGAATACTCTCTGATTCAACTATAAACAATTTGTCAAGTTGTAACTTTATGTTATGTAATACTGTCACAGAAAGTAAAATGGAATTGTATGGCTATTAGAGTTTCTGTGATCTCATAATAGTTTTAGTGACCGTATAATCAATCCATCACTGACAATATACGACAATCATGTTGTTTATTCACGTTATACAAAACTAGCTATTCCGCATCTATAACATTAGCCATAAACAAGATATTTGTTGCCAATCTCCTAACCACAAGGCCGAAGTGTTGAAACCGAAACTCCATATACATACAAACCTATTGCTATAATGTCTTTCGTAATATTTGCATACCGGACATTTGTATATTAGCTTGTGATCTTGTTACAAGCTCGGCTAGTACATCCACTGTACAGGCCGAGATTAATAAAGTCATATATACGTTATATACGTACACTATTGCATACAATACATAATATGCTAACTCAACACCAATGTGAATGATGATACTTATTATGGACATATGGGCCAAGATTGTTCTTCACACTTTCATAAACACAGAAGTATACAACCAATTAAAAATCAATCAGATACATTTGATGAACATGTTACTGTTTTAACGTGAAATACATCAATATTCTGAATTTGCTTTTTGGGATAAAGAAAAACACTGGCAATCAGTGCCAGGAATATATAAATTGTACAGTTATGTTTGTGACAAGTGAGATTGGACAGTTTTCCAACTAGAGAGAGTATATTAAATACATTACTGTAACGAGTGTATTCAACAGCACATTAATAAATACCAAAGTAACATCTTTTGAATCCATTAAAATACGAAAGTTTACTTTATGATAAATTGCCCATGGATGAGCTCATAGTCAGCTGGCGCATACGTGATAATAAAATAAATGCGATATTTACTATATGGGGGCTGCCATCTTGAATGCGGCATAAAACCGATTACTCGAAGAACATAGAACACTTTCCTGGGGTATTTGAAACCAAAAATTGTCATTCCAACTCAGCAACACAGTGTATTAACATTCCTGATAATGACTCCCTTCACAGAACATTGCTAAGATACATTGTGTAAGGAAACGCAATACAAGCACAGGTATGGTTCCTACTAGCCAAATGGGAGATATTCCCCTACCCATAACGATACTGTTTTATACAAAAGATGACATCGCATAAGACAAAATGTCAAATCATTTAACTTCTCCTTTATGTATGTTGAAGCACTTTCCATTAACAATTGTCTTTCCATATCTCCGTCTGAACTTGTAATCCAATAAACTGCAGAATCAAGTTATTCTGCCTCATATCTAAACACCTACTGTGCGACAGGGGAGATAACTTTTGATTTTACAATTATCCCCATTTTGTGTAGCAATAACCTCCTTTCTTCTGCATATGGTCGTATACATTTCCCAATTCAATATACTCCCTCCACCAAGCAAGTCAAGATCTTTTCAGAGAATATCCTATCTTAACATTCTAGTGTTTCTATTGCATATGTCATGAATTAGTGACAACAGATGACAGGTCACTTACGCTGATAATCTTTGATTGTTTTAACATCAATTGACCTAAGTAAAATATCTCATCATGAATTGACTACTTAGATTGGTGGATGCTACCGATAGCACAGGTATACTTTCTTTCACACTTCTTGGCTTTAACCTTGATGTCTATATATCATTTTTGTCTATATATTCATTTTCTGAGGCTGACCATTTCAATTTGTGTAATTTATGTACAACTGTACACATTATGCGTTTGTGCGTGTGTAAATTTACTATGTCCCATGTATATTGTTATTGCTTGATGTCAACCGTATTTTGTTGAAATCTCTATAAAGCTATACAATTTACATATACATAATGTACATATTGCAAGTTCAAAATTAAATGCAAGGACACAAGCTTTATAATTATGCTAGTTGTTTAGCTGCATGACGTTACCCTTTCATTCTTGTACCGGTATTAGTAAAATTTCATCTACATATATTGACCAGACATCTACAATGTGTTGTCATGTATAAATGATATAATTTACGATTTAGCCAATCAAGAAAAGTCCCATTTCTACTAGCATATGTTTCAATACATTTGATATTTTAGGTCACAACAGTGCATTAATTCATTTTCTTCACAAAATAAAATAATATACAAGAATGGTTTACAGCTTTATTATATTCGATAGTATGGTACATAGCGAAATAAAGAACAAAACACCAGAAAACTCCCAAGAAGACTGCCACTACAATTAGTCAGAACATTCTCTAAATCCTATTAATGTTATAATAAATAACATACCATAACAGGTGTTTAATTCTTGTGATAACTGTGATGTATTATTTACATTTTGTTTGTTTGTTTGTTTGTAGATTACAATTCTATAAACCAGAAAAGTATACTTAATATACTCTAGAGTGTATGTCTGGGTACAAAAACAAAAACAATCAATGGACAAAGAAAACAATCGACCTGACTGTCGAAATAGCTCCACTGTCTTCATTATCATGGAACAAGAATATGAGAAAAAGGTTCACTAAAAATCCAAATTTGCATATTTTAACAAATCTGACAGAGAACCACCCCACGTATCATTTCTGGAAATATGAAAGCATTTTGACTTTTGGTTTCAGACTACGCGGTAGTTGTCGAAAATAACATTTTTTACCAAAAATGAAAAATTTATTCACTAAAAATCCAAATTTGCATATTTTGACACAAATTTAACAAATCGGTCAGAGGACCACCCTAAGTACCATTGCTGCAAATATAAAAGTATTTGGAATTACGGTTTTGGACTAGTTGTCGAAAATAACATTTTTTACCAAAAAATGACAAAAATATTCACTAAAAATCTAAATTTGCATATTTTGAGACGAATTTAACAAATACAAATACAAATATGAATGTAATTGGTCAAATACTTTTGAAGAAGAAGTCGTTTGAAGGAAAACTTCATGCGGGATGCAGGAGGGACAACGCCGGAGTAACCCACATACCAACAGCTCCGCTGGGTCATCTGCGATGACAGCGGAGCTAAAAATTATGTATGAGCTTTACAATCAGTAAAACATAGAAGACATTTGCTATTGAGAATGGGCAGAGAAAATACAAAACAAGCGACTTGACAATCCAAATAGCTCTGCTGTCCTACAACATTGAGGTAGCCAAGTCAAGTGATGTACACCCATAAGATAAGTAGTTTTCAGGGAAAAATTAAAAATATCAATTTTTACCCCAAAATACAATACAAAAATAAATATAAAAATAGAGCAATAATGACTTCCTCATGAAATGAACAAATCTGGACACCCAAGGTAGGTGTATCAAAGTATTTAGGCTGAACAATCACAAATATGAATAGCTCTGCTCTATCTTTGACGATACCTGAGCTAAAATAATATACCAGACACCAAAAACAAACTAAAAACATAAAATAAAGATAATGAAAGTTTTTGGTCACAATTTGCTCATAGAAAAGGTATGCTAAATTTGTGATAAGGATCATTACATTATGATGTAGCCAATAGATACAATCATTGAATTATTTATCTATTGCTTATTAAAAATAGTTTACAGTTTATTATCTGTAGCTATATTAGAGCCATACTATTGTACCATTACAATCAGTGTTTATTAATAAATTGGTTGTTGAATCAGAGACAGCATGTTCAAATGGAATTTTTAGAATGTCATAGTTCAAATTAGAAAGCTCAGGAATAACATTGTTTTAAAAAAAATATTACATAATGAATAACTGGTCTTCATGCAATAACGGAATAATATATAACAATGTAAAGCTAGACATTTGAACTTACAAAATATAAAATTAGCATTCTTCCATACAATATTTGAACCATTATATATTCATATTGATTTCAATTGAATGTAGGCGAGACTGGGCGTTTCAAACACATTTTCAAAAAATCTATTCAAAAGTAAAAATTAAATTACCATTTTTCATTATGGGAGGAAAGATATTAAAGTGCGGTGGTTGTCGCGCGTGTTCAAATTTCATGTAAACAAACAATGTATTTTACACGCAATGTATACATCGCTATGAGTCCCATAACGAACAGAACGCGGTACGACGACTGCCGCCCTTTATGTATATGCAGTGTTTTTAAGTTATTTGTATTGCACAATTCTAGTATGGTAATAAAAATTAGATAAAATTGGATCCATTAAAATTGAAATAGAGGTAATTGACAAAGAATTAAGTTACCGGTAGTATGAATAAGGCTGTAGTTAAACTAAGACAAATGAGCCAAACCCTATTTACTGTAAAAGTGATTTTGACTTTTCATAAATTCCAAAGAATATGCATCCACCGACGCTGATCCATATAGTTCTTGGCACTATGCCAGCAAATAGTCTGAAATAGGGATAAACAAATAAATAAATAAAATAATGAATGAATGAATGAACGAACGAACGAACAAACGAACAAACAAACAAACAAACAAACAAACAAACAAACAAACAAACAAACAAATAAATAAATAAATTATATAAATATTACAAATCTGGAATGTAATACTCGATTCTCTAAAGTAACGACATAATGACATTGTTATAAAGCCAGCTGCTAAAGGTGGAGCAGTGATAGTTTGGCATAGAGACTTTACGAACTCCTAGCGGCAGTTACGAACTCCTACCAGCCATTTGATGTGGATATCACCATCGAAATACAACAGGAAATAGGTGACGTGGTTAATGGTTTTACAGCTAATGGTGTTTTACCCAAAGTAAATTCTTACATTGAGTACACATCCAACACCGGTTTTCTATCTTTTACCCAAGATTCACAAGGTAATTGCCCGACTGAGCACATAGCTCGATATTTAGATTCGATATTGAGACCTACTGTGTTGTCACAGCCTGCATACGTTTGTGACACTACTAATACGCTAAAAAAAGTTATTTAATTTTACTCCAGGATTTGTATTTTCTATGGATGTAAAATCACTGTGTACATCTATCACGCACACTAATGGGTTATTGGCTAAACAACATTTTCTTAATAACAGGGCAGTTTAATTGGATCCTCCCACATACGTTTTGGTGTGCCTAGCGTAATTGGTTTTGAATGACAATTGTTTCTCTTTTAATTCTAAATATTTTTTACTGAAACAGGGAATTTCTCATTTTTCAGCGTAATAAACCAGAATGTGAGGTATATTGATGATGGTTATGGTGTTATTTCCAGCAGTGTGATGAATTATTACAGTTCATTGAGTTTGTGAACAACTTTAATCCCGCTATGAAATATCAGAAATAACACTACCATTCCTTAATATTTTCACAATGGTTGATGGTAATCTATACCATACCATATTCACAATTTCTGTTGTAATTAACAGAGAAAAACAGAATTTGATGAAGGGAATGGATTTAAAAAAATGTATCTGCATACTAAAGTAGGTACTTGTGATGGTATGCTTACTTCTATTTATATCATACTTTAATACAAACCATCCACCACAGATATTTTTATTACAAAACAATAAAATATTCATTAAATTATCTTATTTTTTTTTTATTTATATCTTATCCAAGTTCAGTTTCTTCCTGATGTTATGTGAATCTATCAGCATGTGGGTACATGTATAAACACAATACAGATATGACATAAATAACTTACAATGTTGAACTTACCCACGAACACCGTCACGCTGACCCACCTTTTGAAGCACTTGAAATATATTACTCTTGGCAGTTGTGGAACCTTGCTGAAATGGACAAAAAATACTTATAATGCAATGATTCTCACTCATTCTCAATTTTATTAACAGTGTAAGTGTAAACTGCATAGATCTTTTAGCTGGAAAATAATTGGGATAGAGATATGATGACAATTTGATGATTAATTAATTAAGGAAATGTGTAGTACACTTTTCACACAAATATGGAAAACAATCCAATTTACTTTACCATTATTTTTTTTCTACTTTTATTTGCTTGTCATTTTTTTTTTTATTTTCCTGTGTGTATTTTATTCTCACTTTAATTGTTTGTTGTCTTTATTCACATCTATATTACATTTTATTCAAAATCCTAATAGGGATACAACCCACAATAAAGATAATTATTATTACACAACTCATCAATATATTAGCATATGCAATGCATTAGCATCATTCAATTATGGTATTTATCTCATACCGTATTTGCTCTATTAGTAGTGCATGCACTTATACACAAGAGATTTTTCTATAGTCAAAGTAAGTAATATTTTGATAATATAGTAAACAGCTAGCCAATGCAATTTTTTGATCATATACACTTCTATTGGAGATGTGCCTCTAACGAAACATTGATTATATCACTTATCACTGGTATTGAGTTACCAACTGATTGCATTTGGGTTATGTAGTTATGGTATTTGTGTCATACTATTTTTTTTAAACATGTTTTCTGGTGAACATTATGTTGTCCATCAGTTGATTTGCATATGGTTGTTCTAAAAACAATAAAACTAGAAATCAACAAGAACATTAAACAAAGTCAAAAATAGCTAAGCTTAAGTAAATTACAAACTAAAGATAGCATAAAAATTAAAATACTTTAATATGGACAGGGGGCCCTTCGGTCAGGCATCCCAGGCCAAGGTTAAGACCACAAACCTTGGAGTGAAGGTAACCCTGTGGGGTGCCATGGAGTAGAGGTAGCCTGAAAGTGGCTACCAGAAAGTGAATGGGGGTCAGAATGAAATTTGTGGCCCACAACTGAGGGAATGGGAGAACAAAGCCAATTTGTGTTTTAATCACAGGCACTTTAATTAATCTATAATAAAAAAAATTATGCTATGAATTATTATCTCACCTCTGCTAACATTATTCTTGTTTTTGCTACATCAAATGGGGTAGTCAAGGCTGCAGAAAATCCTCCTACAATAAAGAAAATGTGAAAATTATCAAGAATTTAAATTAAATTAAATTATGTTGGTAAAAGAGCAAAAAGGTAAGAAACATTTTGTATTCAAGGTTATTCTATTTTTCAATACTTATATTTGAGAACAAATATTGTCATTCTTCGTTCATTTATTTAAAATTTGCATGTGCATTGATCTTCATGGCTATTTTTCGCACTGAAAGAACCCTAGAAACCATGGTAACACAGGCAGAAACCTAGAGACCCAGATAACAGATAATACAGACTGTGAGACCTGGAGACCTTGTGACCAGTAACACTGGCAGAGACCCAAGGACCTGGTAACACTGGCAGAGACCTGGAGACCCAAATAACAGAGACGGAACCCTGGAGACCCAGATAACACTGACAGAGACCTTGAGACCCAGGTAACACTGGCAGAAACCTGGAGACCCAGATAACACAGGCAGAGACCTGGAGACCCAAACAACACATGCAGAGACCTGAAACCCAGGTAACACTGGCAGAAACCTGGAGATCCAAACAATACATGCAGAGACCTAGCGACCTGGTAACACTGGCAGAAACCTGGAGACCCAGATAACACAGGCAGAGACCTGGAGACCCAGATAACACAGGCAGAGACCTGGAGACCCAGATAACACAGGCAGAGACCTGGAGACCAAAACAACACATGCAGAGACCTGGAGACCCAGATAACACAGGCAGAGACCTGGAGACCCAGATAACACAGGCAGCGACCTGGAGACCCAGGTAACACAGGCAGAGACCTGGAGACCCAGGTAACACAGGCAGAAACCTGGAGACCCAAATAACACATGCAGAGACCTGGAGACCCAGATAACACTGGCAGAAACCTGGAGATCCAGATAACACAGGCAGAGACCTGGAGACCCAGGTAACACTGGCAGAAACCTGGAGACCCAAACAACACATGCATAGACCTGACACCCAGGTAACACTGGCAGAAACCTGGAGATCCAGATAACACAGGCAGAGACCTGGAGACCCAAACAACACATGCAGAGACCTGACACCCAAGTAACACTGGCAGAAACCTGGAGATCCAGATAACACAGGCAGAGACCTGGAGACCCAGATAACACAGGCAGAGACCTGGAGACCCAAACAACACATGCAGAGACCTGACACCCAGGTAACACTGGCAGAGACCTGGAGACCCAGATAACACATGCAGAGACCTGGAGACCCAAACAACACATGCAGAGACCTGACACCCAGGTAACACTGGCAGAAACCTGGAGATCCAGATAACACAGGCAGAGACCTGGAGACCCAGATAACACAGGCAGAGACCTGGAGACCCCGATAACACTGGCAGAGACCTGGAGACCCAGATAACACAGGCAGAGACCTGGAGACCCAGATAACACAGGCAGAAACCTGGAGACCCAGATAACACAGGCAGAGACCTGGAGACCCAGATAACACAGGCAGAGACCTGGAGACCCAGATAACACAGGCAGAGACCTGGAGACCCAGATAACACAGGCAGAGACCTGGAGACCCAGGTAACACTGGCAGAAACCTGGAGACCCAGATAACACAGGCAGAGACCTGGAGACCCAAACAACACAGGCAGAAACCTGGAGACCCAAACAACACATGCAGAGACTTGGAGACCCAGATAACACAGGCAGAGACCTGGAGACCCAGGTAACACTGGCAGAAACCTGGAGACCCAGATAACACAGGCAGAGACCTGGAGACCCAGATAACACAGGCAGAGACCTGGAGACCCAGATAACACAGGCAGAGACCTTGAGACCCAGATAACACAGGCAGAGACCTGGAGACCCAGATAACACAGGCAGAGACCTGGAGACCCAGGTAACACTGGCAGAAACCTGGAGACCCAGATAACACTGGCAGAGACCTGGAGACCCAAACAACACATGCAGAGACCTGACACCCAGGTAACACTGGCAGAGACCTGGAGACCCAGATAACACATGCAGAGACCTGGAGACCCAAACAACACATGCAGAGACCTGACACCCAGGTAACACTGGCAGAAACCTGGAGATCCAGATAACACAGGCAGAGACCTGGAGACCCAGATAACACAGGCAGAGACCTGGAGACCCAGATAACACAGGCAGATACCTGGAGACCCAGATAACACAGGCAGATACCTGGAGACCCAGATAACACAGGCAGAAACCTGGAGACCCAGATAACACAGGCAGAAACCTGGAGACCCAGATAACACAGGCAGAGACCTGGAGACCCAGATAACACAGGTAGAGACCTGGAGACCCAGATAACACAGGCAGAGACCTGGAGACCCAAACAACACATGCAGAGACCTGACACCCAGATAACACAGGCAGAAACCTGGAGACCCAAACAACACATGCAGAGACCTGGAGACCCAAACAACACATGCAGAGACCTGACACCCAGGTACCACTGGCAGAAACCTGGAGACCCAGATAACACTGGCAGAGACCTGGAGACCCAAACAACACATGCAGAGACCTGACACCCAGGTAACACTGGCAGAAACCTGGAGACCCAAACAACACATGCAGAGACCTGACACCCAGGTAACACTGGCAGAAACATGGAGACCCAGATAACACAGGCAGAGACCTGGAGACCCAGATAACACAGGCAGAGACCTGACACCCAGATAACACAGGCAGAGACCTGACACCCAGGTAACACTGGCAGAAACCTGGAGACCCAAACAACACATGCAGAGACCTGACACCCAGGTAACACTGGCAGAAACCTGGAGACCCAAACAACACATGCAGAGACCTGACACCCAGGTAACACTGGCAGAGACCTGGAGACCCAAACAACACATGCAGAGACCTGACACCCAGGTAACACTGGCAGAAACCTGGAGACCCAGATAACACAGGCAGAGACCTGGAGACCCAGGTAACACAGGCAGAGACCTGGAGACCCAGGTAACACAGGCAGAGACCTGGAGACCCAGATAACACAGGCAGAGACCTGGAGACCCAGATAACACAGGCAGAGACCTGGAGACCCAGATAACACAGGCAGAGACCTGGAGACCAAAACAACACATGCAGAGACCTGGAGACCCAGATAACACAGGCAGAGACCTGGAGACCCAGATAACACAGGCAGCGACCTGGAGACCCAGGTAACACAGGCAGAGACCTGGAGACCCAGGTAACACAGGCAGAAACCTGGAGACCCAAATAACACATGCAGAGACCTGGAGACCCAGATAACACTGGCAGAAACCTGGAGATCCAGATAACACAGGCAGAGACCTGGAGACCCAGGTAACACTGGCAGAAACCTGGAGACCCAAACAACACATGCAGAGACCTGACACCCAGGTAACACTGGCAGAAACCTGGAGATCCAGATAACACAGGCAGAGACCTGGAGACCCAAACAACACATGCAGAGACCTGACACCCAAGTAACACTGGCAGAAACCTGGAGATCCAGATAACACAGGCAGAGACCTGGAGACCCAGATAACACAGGCAGAGACCTGGAGACCCAAACAACACATGCAGAGACCTGACACCCAGGTAACACTGGCAGAGACCTGGAGACCCAGATAACACATGCAGAGACCTGGAGACCCAAACAACACATGCAGAGACCTGACACCCAGGTAACACTGGCAGAAACCTGGAGATCCAGATAACACAGGCAGAGACCTGGAGACCCAGATAACACAGGCAGAGACCTGGAGACCCCGATAACACTGGCAGAGACCTGGAGACCCAGATAACACAGGCAGAGACCTGGAGACCCAGATAACACAGGCAGAAACCTGGAGACCCAGATAACACAGGCAGAGACCTGGAGACCCAGATAACACAGGCAGAGACCTGGAGACCCAGATAACACAGGCAGAGACCTGGAGACCCAGATAACACAGGCAGAGACCTGGAGACCCAGGTAACACTGGCAGAAACCTGGAGACCCAGATAACACAGGCAGAGACCTGGAGACCCAAACAACACAGGCAGAAACCTGGAGACCCAAACAACACATGCAGAGACTTGGAGACCCAGATAACACAGGCAGAGACCTGGAGACCCAGGTAACACTGGCAGAAACCTGGAGACCCAGATAACACAGGCAGAGACCTGGAGACCCAGATAACACAGGCAGAGACCTGGAGACCCAGATAACACAGGCAGAGACCTTGAGACCCAGATAACACAGGCAGAGACCTGGAGACCCAGATAACACAGGCAGAGACCTGGAGACCCAGGTAACACTGGCAGAAACCTGGAGACCCAGATAACACTGGCAGAGACCTGGAGACCCAAACAACACATGCAGAGACCTGACACCCAGGTAACACTGGCAGAGACCTGGAGACCCAGATAACACATGCAGAGACCTGGAGACCCAAACAACACATGCAGAGACCTGACACCCAGGTAACACTGGCAGAAACCTGGAGATCCAGATAACACAGGCAGAGACCTGGAGACCCAGATAACACAGGCAGAGACCTGGAGACCCAGATAACACAGGCAGATACCTGGAGACCCAGATAACACAGGCAGATACCTGGAGACCCAGATAACACAGGCAGAAACCTGGAGACCCAGATAACACAGGCAGAAACCTGGAGACCCAGATAACACAGGCAGAGACCTGGAGACCCAGATAACACAGGTAGAGACCTGGAGACCCAGATAACACAGGCAGAGACCTGGAGACCCAGATAACACAGGCAGAGACCTGGAGACCCAGATAACACAGGCAGAGACCTGGAGACCCAAACAACACATGCAGAGACCTGACACCCAGATAACACAGGCAGAAACCTGGAGACCCAAACAACACATGCAGAGACCTGGAGACCCAAACAACACATGCAGAGACCTGACACCCAGGTACCACTGGCAGAAACCTGGAGACCCAGATAACACTGGCAGAGACCTGGAGACCCAAACAACACATGCAGAGACCTGACACCCAGGTAACACTGGCAGAAACCTGGAGACCCAAACAACACATGCAGAGACCTGACACCCAGGTAACACTGGCAGAAACATGGAGACCCAGATAACACAGGCAGAGACCTGGAGACCCAGATAACACAGGCAGAGACCTGACACCCAGATAACACAGGCAGAGACCTGACACCCAGGTAACACTGGCAGAAACCTGGAGACCCAAACAACACATGCAGAGACCTGACACCCAGGTAACACTGGCAGAAACCTGGAGACCCAAACAACACATGCAGAGACCTGACACCCAGGTAACACTGGCAGAGACCTGGAGACCCAAACAACACATGCAGAGACCTGACACCCAGGTAACACTGGCAGAAACCTGGAGACCCAGATAACACAGGCAGAGACCTGGAGACCCAGGTAACACAGGCAGAGACCTGGAGACCCAGGTAACACAGGCAGAGACCTGGAGACCCAGATAACACAGGCAGAGACCTGGAGACCCAAACAACACATGCAGAGACCTGACACGCAGATAACACAGGCAGAAACCTGGAGACCCAAACAACACATGCAGAGACCTGACACCCAGGTAACACTGGCAGAAACCTGGAGACCCAGATAACACTGGCAGAGACCTGGAGACCCAAACAACACATGCAGAGACCTGACACCCAGGTAACACTGGCAGAAACCTAGAGACCCAAACAACACATGCAGAGACCTGACACCCAGGTAACACTGGCAGAAACCTGGAGACCCAGATAACACAGGCAGAGACCTGGAGACCCAGGTAACACTGGCAGAAACCTGGAGACCCAAACAACACATGCAGAGACCTGGAGACCCAAACAACACATGCAGAGACCTGACACCCAGGTAACACTGGCAGAAACCTGGAGACCCAGATAACACTGGCAGAGACCTGGAGACCCAAACAACACATGCAGAGACCTGACACCCAGGTAACACTGGCAGAAACCTGGAGACCCAAACAACACATGCAGAGACCTGACACCCAGGTACCACTGGCAGAAACCTGGAGACCCAGATAACACTGGCAGAGACCTGGAGACCCAAACAACACATGCAGAGACCTGACACCCAGGTAACACTGGCAGAAACCTGGAGACCCAAACAACACATGCAAAGACCTGACACCCAGGTAACACTGGCAGAAACATGGAGACCCAGATAACACAGGCAGAGACCTGACACCCAGATAACACAGGCAGAGACCTGACACCCAGGTAACACTGGCAGAAACCTGGAGACCCAAACAACACATGCAGAGACCTGACACCCAGGTAACACTGGCAGAAACCTGGAGACCCAAACAACACATGCAGAGACCTGACACCCAGGTAACACTGGCAGAAACCTGGAGACCCAGATAACACAGGCAGAGACCTGGAGACCCAGGTAACACAGGCAGAGACCTGGAGACCCAGATAACACAGGCAGAGACCTGGAGACCCAAACAACACATGCAGAGACCTGACACGCAGATAACACAGGCAGAAACCTGGAGACCCAAACAACACATGCAGAGACCTGGAGACCCAAACAACACATGCAGAGACCTGACACCCAGGTAACACTGGCAGAAACCTGGAGACCCAGATAACACTGGCAGAGACCTGGAGACCCAAACAACACATGCAGAGACCTGACACCCAGGTAACACTGGCAGAAACCTGGAGACCCAAACAACACATGCAGAGACCTGACACCCAGGTAACACTGGCAGAAACCTGGAGACCCAGATAACACAGGCAGAGACCTGGAGACCCAGGTAACACTGGCAGAAACCTGGAGACCCAAACAATACATGCAGAGACCTGGAGACCCAAACAACACATGCAGAGACCTGACACCCAGGTAACACTGGCAGAAACCTGGAGACCCAGATAACACTGGCAGAGACCTGGAGACCCAAACAACACATGCAGAGACCTGACACCCAGGTAACACTGGCAGAAACCTGGAGACCCAAACAACACATGCAGAGACCTGACACCCAGGTAACACTGGCAGAAACCTGGAGACCCAGATAACACAGGCCTGGAGACCTGGAGACCCAGGTAACACTGGCAGAAATCTGGAGACCCAGATAACGCAGGCAGAGACCTGGAGACCCAGATAACACAGGCAGAGACCTGACACCCAGGTAACACTGGCAGAAACCTGGAGACCCAGATAACACATGCAGAGACCTGGAGACCCAGATAACACTGGCAGAAACCTGGAGACCCAAACAACACATGCAGAGACCTGACACCCAGGTAACACTGGCAGAAACCTGGAGACCCAGATAACACATGCAGAGACCTGGAGACCCAGATAACACTGACAGAGACACAGAAACCCAGATAACACATGCAGAGACCTTGAGATCCAAACAACACATGCAGAGACCTAGAGACCCGGTAACACTGGCAGAGACCTGGAGACCCAGATAACACAGGCAGAGACCTGGAGACCCAAACAACACATGCAGAGATCTGGAGACCCAGGTAACACAGGCAGAGACCTGGAGACCCAGATAACACTGGCAGAGACCTGGAGACCCAAACAACACATGCAGAGACCTGGAGACCCAGGTAACACTGGCAGAGACCTGGAAACCCAGATAACACAGGCAGAAACCTGGAGACCCAAACAACACATGCAGAGGCCTGGAGACCCAGGTAACACTGGCAGAGACCTGGAGACCCAGATAACACAGACAGAGACCTGGAGACCCAGGTAACACTGGCAGAGACCTGGAGATCAAACTAAACACTGGCATTGACTTTAAAGACCAAAATAACATCAACAAAAAATTGTAGACTAGGATATACTAGCATAGAGGTCCGAATAACACCAGCAGAGATCTGTATAACAATCACAAATACCTAGATAATACTAGAAGAGACTCAGATAAAACAGATAAAAAATAAATAGTAAAACACATATTTTTATATTTTATGTGTTGACAAATATGAAGGTTATTTTTTACTATAGGATCAAAATGGACTATGCAATCTATGTATGATAATACCTGCTATAGCACCACATACTGCAGACTCCCATGGGGTAACTAGTCTTCCTCTCTTTCTTGACCAATATTTCTGAAATATCAATTAATACCAATATAAAGCACAAAATGTAAATATATTCTAAAAACCATTCTTCCATGGTTATTCAATTTATCCCCCCATGGGAAGTGGGTGTGTCATCAGTGCAATAACGGCAAGTCAAGCATAATGATTTTAGTGAAATGGGGATTTGTTGTGTATGTTGAACGGTCCTAGTACTTAACGCGCGGATGCGCGAGGGAGTGTCCGGGCACACGCGGAAGCGAACAGGGGGGAATACCTAACGCGCGGGGCAGCGGCAGCAATCCTTGTACTGTATAATATTTGTTTATGATCAAAATTTGAAACAGTGGCGAATTCGAGCAGCTATCCGCACTTTATATGATCGACGCCCGGGCATTCCAGTGAGTCGAGTCCGCCATGTTGTTTACTAATTTTGGTTAGCGTTTAACAGTAGGACAATACCATTCGATCCATGGGGGTGACAGTCCTGCGAATGTTGAACATTGAAGTTTTGACCTGAATGAATATGCACTAATTACTGTCAGCAACACCTTTGATGTCTTCCAATCACCAAGGAAATTACCCAGTTAAAACTAGGAAATATGTCTCGATTAAGGTGTTCTGTTAATATTACATATGCTCGCAGGCTTAACGAAAACTGTCAGGAAAGTTTTAACTACTTTCCTATATTTGACCTATTTTAAATTTTGGTTAATCCTGCATTCAATTCTATTCTGAATCATGTGCAACTGTGGGCCGATCTGTTCTGTGTTTTAAGAATTTTTCGAAATAAAATTTATACAATATATCTTTTGGACATTGCATTAAAATCTGTTGAAATGTACTCCAGAAACATGTAAAAAATGCTCAAAATTGGCTAATTAATATGCAAAATAGGTAATTAATATGCACCGATTTCAACCAGCAACTAATTAATCAGGTCTAAGAATTATCTCAGAACTTCTATGTACCACATTTCATTCAAATCTGATAATTGGTTCTTGAGATACAAGTGAAACAGACACACACACAGAAGCATGAACAGCAAAGACTCCTATTGTGTGCTTCACACATGAGAGTCAACAATTTTGCAAAGTTGACTATATTAATTTAATATGCAGATCATCATACAACTGTCATTAAAATTATCTAGAGTAAATACAGACTCACTTTTAAAATCTCCCAAGCAGGCATTTGGATAAAAGAGAATGGAATCTGAAAAAAAAATCTGTTTGACATCAACAACTTGCGATGTACTGTCTTAATAAGTTACAATCCTCATCACTGGTACATAGAAATGCAAAAAGCTATACTAATAGCATTGACTAATATCACCTGTTGAATATACTGTAATATACTTTATTTTAGCTGGAATTAATTTTGCACTGAAAATTGGGTGTTTTGTATGAGATTTATTTTCACTGATTTTTGGCGAGTTGGAAGGTAAAATATAGGAAAAAAGGTATATTCGCTGGATTTTATTTTCACTGAATCATTCCTTCAGCAAAAATAGCGAAAACTTAATTCTAAGCGAAGAAAAGTATTTTACAGTACAACGAGGTGGTTTGACTAAAACAAATACACCAATATCGAAAACTAGAATGGTATTTATATATTATTAAAATAATTTTGTAATGGTATGTTCAGGCAGTAAACTTCCTTCATAACAATTTACGGAAATGCAGCAACAAAGTTGAGTTGGATTGAACATATCTTTATCGTCTGAACACATTGTTCAAATCTTTTTCACAACATTTTATAGTTACTTCAATGCTGTTTTTAGTAAAATTACATATTCATCAGCTGACTGAAATAAATAAAACACACTACTATTAAATAATCAAATCTGGTAATGGCAATTGTGTTTTTAATACTGCAAACCAAAAATAACACACGATTCAAGAACATTTCTACCAAATAGGTTGGTGCTGAAACAGTATTACTTTTTTTTAGTTATGTACAATATTTTTTCTGCCATTTATTTCATTTCGTCAACACATATTTTTCAAGATGGTTATCTGTATAGGAGTTTGATTTGCTCAGCAAAGTATCCTGTATTGTTGGCGATGAGGTTTTCACAATGTTTTGTGTAAAACTTTAAATAGAAAGCTTATTTCTGTACCCTGCAGTCAACCAGACCATTACATAAAATACATCAAATAAATCCAGTTAAAAAAACGGTTGACATTTAACCCCCTAATGACCTTTGACCTTTTCAACAGGAATCAGTTGCGTTGGCAATACAGAACACCAGACAAATGTTTGCATTACATATGATGTATTTGGAGATTAGTATGGCATTGGATGAACAGAAAGTATAATTATTATTTTCTTACCTCTCGCAACACAGTGCTAAGATATCCTCTGTATAAACCAGAAAATCCCTAGGAAAAGTAATATACGTGATGACAATATGAAACCAAGTGTAAAGATACTGAGACACACAAGATGATGCATGGGTTGACACTGAAATATAACCAAGCATTGAGATGCTAAGACACACAAGGTGATACATGGGTTGACACTGAAATATAACCAAGCATTGAAATGCTGAGACACACAAGGTGATGCATGGGTTGACACTGAAATATAACCAAGCATTGAGATGCTAAGACACACAAGATTATGCATGGGTTGACACTGAAATACAACCAAGCATTGAGATGCTAAGACACACAATATGATACATGGGTTGACACTGAAATATAACCAAGCATTGAGATGCTAAGACACACAATATGATACATGGGTTGACACTGAAATACAACCAAGCATTGAGATGCTAAGACACACAATATGATACATGGGTTGACACTGAAATATAACCAAGCATTGAGATGCTGAGACACACAATATGATACATGGGTTGACACTGAAATATAACCAAGCATTGAGATGCTAAGACACACAAGATGATGCATGGGTTGACACTGAAATATAACCAAGCATTGAGATGCTGAGACACACAATATGATACATGGGTTGACACTGAAATATAACCAAGCATTGAGATGCTAAGACACACAAGATGATGCATGGGTTAACACTGAAATATAACCAAGCATTGAGATGCTGAGACACACAATATGATACATGGGTTGACACTGAAATATAACCAAGCATTGAGATACTGAGACACACAAGATGATGCATGGGTTGACACTGAAATACAACCAAGCATTGAGGTGCTAAGACACACAATATGATACATGGGTTGACACTGAAATACAACCAAGCATTGAGATGCTAAGACACACAATATGATACATGGGTTGACACTGAAATATAACAAAGCATTGAGATGCTGAGACACACAATATGATACATGGGTTAACACTGAAATATAACCAAGCATTGAGATGCTAAGACACACAATATGATACATGGGTTAACACTGAAATACAACCAAGCATTGAGATGCTAAGACACACAAGATTATGCATGGGTTGACACTGAAATATAACCAAGCATTGAGATGCTGAGACACACAAGATGATGCATGGGTTGACACTGAAATATAACCAAGTATTGAGATGCTGAGACACACAGAGTGATGCATGGGTTGACACTGAAATACAACCAAGCATTGAGGTGCTAAGACACACAATATGATACATGGGTTGACACTGAAATATAACAAAGCATTGAGATGCTGAGACACACAATATGATACATGGGTTAACACTGAAATATAACCAAGCATTGAGATGCTGAGACACACAATATGATACATGGGTTGACACTGAAATATAACCAAGCATTGAGATGCTAAGACACACAAGATGATGCATGGGTTGACACTGAAATATAACCAAGCATTGAGATGCTGAGACACACAATATGATACATGGGTTGACACTGAAATATAACCAAGCATTGAGATGCTAAGACACACAAGATGATGCATGGGTTAACACTGAAATATAACCAAGCATTGAGATGCTGAGACACACAATATGATACATGGGTTGACACTGAAATATAACCAAGCATTGAGATACTGAGACACACAAGATGATGCATGGGTTGACACTGAAATACAACCAAGCATTGAGATGCTAAGACACACAATATGATGCATGGGTTAACACTGAAATATAACCAAGCATTGAAATGCTGAGACACACAAGATGATACATGGGTTAACACTGAAATATAACCAAGCATTGAGATGCTAAGACACACAAGATGATGCATGGGTTGACACTGAAATATAACCAAGCATTGAGATGCTAAGACACACAATATGATACATGGGTTGACACTGAAATATAACCAAGCATTGAGATGCTAAGACACACAAGATGATGCATGGGTTGACACTGAAATACAACCAAGCATTGAGATGCTAAGACACACAAGATGATGCATGGGTTGACACTGAAATATAACCAAGCATTGAGATGCTAAGACACACAAGATGATGCATGGGTTGACACTGAAATACAACCAAGCATTGAGATGCTAAGACACACAAGATGATGCACGGGTTGACACTGAAATATAACCAAGCATTGAGATGCTAAGACACACAAGATGATGCATGGGTTAACACTGAAATATAACCAGGCATTGAAATGCTAAGACACACAATATGATACATGGGTTGACACTGAAATATAACCAAGCATTGAGATGCTAAGACACACAATATGATACATGGGTTGACACTGAAATATAACCAAGCATTGAGATGCTAAGACACACAATATGATACATGGGTTGACACTGAAATATAACCAAGCATTGAGATGCTGAGACACACAAGATGATGCATGGGTTGGCACTGAAATATAACCAAGTATTGAGATGCTAAGACACACAAGATGATGCATGGGTTGGCACTGAAATATAACCAAGTATTGAGATGCTAAGACACACAAGATGATGCATGGGTTAACACTGAAATATAACCAAGCATTGAAATGCTGAGACACACAAGATGATACATGGGTTGACACTGAAATACAACCAAGCATTGAGATGCTGAGACACACAATATGATACATGGGTTAACACTGAAATATAACCAAGCATTGAGATGCTAAGACACACAATATGATACATGGGTTAACACTGAAATACAACCAAGCATTGAGATGCTAAGACACACAAGATTATGCATGGGTTGACACTGAAATACAACCAAGCATTGAGATGCTAAGACACACAATATGATACATGGGTTGACACTGAAATATAACCAAGCATTGAGATGCTAAGACACACAATATGATACATGGGTTGACACTGAAATACAACCAAGCATTGAGATGCTAAGACACACAATATGATACATGGGTTGACACTGAAATATAACCAAGCATTGAGATGCTAAGACACACAATATGATACATGGGTTGACACTGAAATATAACAAAGCATTGAGATGCTGAGACACACAATATGATACATGGGTTAACACTGAAATATAACCAAGCATTGAGATGCTGAGACACACAATATGATACATGCGTTGACACTGAAATATAACAAAGCATTGAGATGCTGAGACACACAATATGATACATGAGTTAACACTGAAATATAACCAAGCATTGAGATGCTGAGACACACAATATGATACATGGGTTGACCCTGAAATATAACCAAGCATTGAGATGCTGAGACACACAATATGATACATGGGTTAACACTGAAATATAACCAAGCATTGAAATGCTGAGACACACAAGATGATACATGGGTTGACACTGAAATACAACCAAGCATTGAGATGCTAAGACACACAATATGATACATGGGTTGACACTGAAATATAACAAAGCATTGAGATGCTGAGACACACAATATGATACATGGGTTAACACTGAAATATAACCAAGCATTGAGATGCTAAGACACACAATATGATACATGGGTTAACACTGAAATACAACCAAGCATTGAGATGCTAAGACACACAAGATTATGCATGGGTTGACACTGAAATACAACCAAGCATTGAGATGCTAAGACACACAATATGATACATGGGTTGACACTGAAATATAACCAAGCATTGAGATGCTAAGACACACAATATGATACATGGGTTGACACTGAAATACAACCAAGCATTGAGATGCTAAGACACACAATATGATACATGGGTTGACACTGAAATATAACCAAGCATTGAGATGCTAAGACACACAATATGATACATGGGTTGACACTGAAATATAACAAAGCATTGAGATGCTGAGACACACAATATGATACATGGGTTAACACTGAAATATAACCAAGCATTGAGATGCTGAGACACACAATATGATACATGCGTTGACACTGAAATATAACAAAGCATTGAGATGCTGAGACACACAATATGATACATGAGTTAACACTGAAATATAACCAAGCATTGAGATGCTGAGACACACAATATGATACATGGGTTGACACTGAAATATAACCAAGCATTGAGATGCTGAGACACACAATATGATACATGGGTTGACACTGAAATATAACAAAGCATTGAGATGCTGAGACACACAATATGATACATGGGTTGACACTGAAATATAACAAAGCATTGAGATGCTGAGACACACAATATGATACATGGGTTAACACTGAAATATAACCAAGCATTGAGATGCTAAGACACACAATATGATACATGGGTTGACACTGAAATATAACAAAGCATTGAGATGCTGAGACACACAATATGATACATGGGTTAACACTGAAATATAACCAAGCATTGAGATGCTAAGACACACAAGATGATGCATGGGTTGACACTGAAATACAACCAAGCATTGAGATACTAAGACACACAAGATGATGCATGGGTTAACACTGAAATATAACCAAGTATTGAGATGCTAAGACACACAAGATGATGCATGGGTTAACACTGAAATATAACCAAGCATTGAGATGCTAAGACACACAAGGTGATGCATGGGTTGACACTGAAATATAACCAAGCATTGAGATGCTAAGACACACAAGATGATGCATGGGTTGACACTGAAATACAACCAAGCATTGAGATGCTAAGACACACAAGATGATGCATGGGTTAACACTGAAATATAACCAAGTATTGAGATGCTAAGACACACAAGATGATGCATGGGTTAACACTGAAATATAACCAAGCATTGAGATGCTAAGACACACAAGGTGATGCATGGGTTGACACTGAAATATAACCAAGCATTGAGATGCTAAGACACACAAGGTGATGCATGGGTTGACACTGAAATATAACCAAGCATTGAGATGCTAAGACACACAAGATGATGCATGGGTTGACACTGAAATACAACCAAGCATTGATATGCTAAGACACACAATATGATACATGGGTTGACACTGAAATATAACCAAGCATTGAGATGCTGAGACACACAGAGTGATGCATGGGTTGACACTGAAATATAACCAAGCATTGAGATGCTGAGACACACAATATGATACATGGGTTGACACTGAAATACAACCAAGCATTGAGATGCTAAGACACACAAGATGATGCATGGGTTGACACTGAAATACAACCAAGCATTGAGATGCTAAGACACACAAGATGATGCATGGGTTGACACTGAAATATAACCAAGCATTGAGATGCTAAGACACACAAGATGATGCATGGGTTGACACTGAAATACAACCAAGCATTGAGATGCTAAGACACACAAGATGATGCATGGGTTGACACTGAAATATAACCAAGTATTGAGATGCTAAGACACACAAGATGATGCATGGGTTGACACTGAAATATAACCAAGCATTGAGATGCTAAGACACACAAGATGATGCATGGGTTGACACTGAAATACAACCAAGCATTGAGATGCTAAGACACACCAGATGATACATGGGTTGACACTGAAATACAACCAAGCATTGAGATGCTAAGACACACAAGATGATGCATGGGTTAACACTGAAATATAACCAAGTATTGAGATGCTAAGACACACAAGATGATGCATGGGTTAACACTGAAATATAACCAAGCATTGAGATGCTGAGACACACAAGATGATGCATGGGTTAACACTGAAATATAACAAAGCATTGAGATGCTAAGACACACAAGGTGATGCATGGGTTGACACTGAAATATAACCAAGCATTGAGATGCTAAGACACACAAGATGATGCATGGGTTGACACTGAAATACAACCAAGCATTGAGATGCTAAGACACACAAGATGATGCATGGGTTGACACTGAAATATAACCAAGCATTGAGATGCTAAGACACACAAGATGATGCATGGGTTGACACTGAAATACAACCAAGCATTGAGATGCTAAGACACACAAGATGATGCATGGGTTGACACTGAAATATAACCAAGTATTGAGATGCTAAGACACACAAGATGATGCATGGGTTGACACTGAAATATAACCAAGCATTGAAATGTTGTGAAAAATCTGATTATAATCAAACCAGAGGTACATTACTTGGGGTTTGTAACTACGGTGACATGATACCAAGATCCCGTCACAATCTCGCTCTCGCATAAACGTTCCAACTCAGAAAAAATGCGAATGCGCATGCCCGAGGTAACTAGGATACTGGGATGTCCAGGTGGAGCAAAATAGCTGCCCACGATATGACGGATTACGAGAACTATATTTTCTGTACATTTTCGATGTATTACATTTTTCACTATGATAGTGACAAGAAAAGTTTATTTTTTTCATTACAAACCTTGAACATTGATATGCGTCATGTCAGAAGGTCGTAGCCTCAGTCTCGCTATCTACGAGAAGAGACTTGAATGGGATCTTGACATGATGTCACCATACAGTACTATGCCAGTTGCAAACCCCAAGTAATGTACCTCTGATCAAACTCATTTGATCGATCATTTTGATGTTAAATTAAAACAAAGATATATACTGATTTTCACATCAATAGATAAATAGTGAAGTTGTTGCATTGATTTTTAAATGGATATGAAACCTTTGATAAGTACAAATGTTCAGTGAATTGTAGATGTTAATAAGCATCAAAAGATATTTTAAAATTATTTTATGTTTGATTGTACAATTTATTAATTATTTAATTATACATCCAGATATGCAAATTTATTCACCGTTTTAGGTATGTATGTTCCATTCATGATAGAGCTCTGAAATTGTCTAATAAGGTATACCTATGGAGTCTATAAAATATAAAAAGTTCATTTTGAAAACATGTGTAAAAGAAACTACGGTACTATCTATAAGGTTGATGCTGAACAATGCATTAGAAAGCACATAACAAGTTTTTACCTCTTGACGTATGGTCATTCTAAGTACTTGTACACTTGATAACTGTATATTTGTCTGTGCTCTTTGTTTTATCACTTCCACAGGCACTCGTATACCACATGCTGTCTTATAGATTAAGAAAATAAACAAATCAAAGAATTAGGTAAGACATCTATTTGTGACTTGATCATCATGGATATTACCACCATCACATTTGCATATTTTATTAATTTTGGACCATACAGATATAATTTCTCATTGGCTAGATGTGATTAAAACCGACTTTGGCAAGGGTTAAACAAATAGGTAAAAAGTGATTTTTTTGAAAGATGACAATATTTGAATTTATTAACATTCAAACAGGTAAACACAAAACCTTTATCGGACAACCATATGTTCATGTGAGCAATTTTGTATTTTTTTTTTAATTTTGACCCTTGAATATATGAGGTTTATTTCTACCTGCCCCGGCAAATTAATTTAGTTGTCACGATAAGGTTGTTGTGACTTGCAATGATGCACATTTGGTGGAATCTTGGATGAGTTTAATGTGAATCCAGTGTGGGATTACTGGTATATACCACCAAAAATGAAAGCAATATTTTCTATATGTTATAGTCTCACCTCTGTCCACAATAAATAATTTAACCAATATATTTACTATACTCACCACTTCACTAGCTGATGCAGCTAGCATATGGACAAACGGGTGGTATTTTTCAGAAACAACCCCACCAATGGTCTTCTTCAGTCCTTCATAAGTATAGAAGAATATGGCAGCTGATGGGAACACAACCAAGAACATGTTATTTTTGGTTCCCGTAAGTTGAATGTGTATAAAATTAAGTGATTCAGAAGTAAATGTCTACAAATCATGCAAACAATAAACTTCTTACACTATAATTCAAAAATTATTTTTCTCCATATATATTTTGAACACAATCAAAGTGTTGTAACTGTAGCATACATGGCAAACAAGACATGTCAGTCTCAAACAAAATTTTCCGAAAAACATACTATAAAACTTAAACAAGCAACCTGTAGGCTGAGATAGCTCCGCTGTTAGCAATGCACATTTCAATTAAAGAACTGAAGATATCATTAGAAAATGAACAATATGTATAGTATCAAAGCAATAAGACTTGGGGTTTTTTACAGGAATTCGAAAATATCACTTTTTACCAAAAATTACAAAAATATTCATCAAAATTAGAGAATTGAAGGTATCATCATGAAATGAACAAATCTGAGAGAGGCCCACATGTAGTACATATATATATATAATATCAAAGCAATTAAACTTGTGGTTTTTAACCTGAAGTCAAAAATATAACTTTTTACCAAAAATGACAAAAATATTCATCAAAATTAGAAAATTTACGATATCATCACAAAATGAACAAATCTGAGAGAGATCCACATGTAGTACCTATATATGTAATATCAAAGCAATCAGACTTGTGGTTTTTAACAAGAAGTCAAAAATATCACTTTTTACCAAAAATTACAAAAATATTCACCAAAATTAGAGAATTGAAGATATCATCATGAAATGAACAAATCTGAGAAAGAATCATCCAAGGTACTTGCATATCAAATTTGAAAACATTCTGACTTGCGGTTTCGAAGAAGAAGTTGAAATTGTAAAGTTGATGAAGACGGAGACGAACAATCAGTAATATGAACAGCTCCGCTGTGTCGAATTTGTCGACAGTGGAGCTAATAAACAACTTTTGAGTTTACTACTGTTGAGGTTTTTTGCAGATTTTTTGTGAGTGCCACCTAGAGTTCAGAGTTGTTAATCGTTTGTTTTAGCTAGAAGCCATTGGAACCGCAAAGGGAACTGTTTTGTGAAGATACTGCATAGCCCAACACAGTTTTTTATGAGCGTGTTTTGTGCAAGTTACTGTACTTTACGAATACAGATGAATGAACGAGCTGTGTTGTCAGAATAAACAAGCCAAGACAAGATTTGACGTTTCCTTGTTTGGCTGTTATTGAAGGAAATCTGGTAAGCCGCAATTCTTCACTTCTCAGTTTAGCGCCGTATTGAGCTCGTAAACATTGCCCTGTAAATCTATAGTTGTTAGGAGAACTGTATAGTAACTAGTATTTTTTATTAACTCATAACAACCTACTAAAGGAGGTTAAAGGTTACAAAAGAATATTACAGATAAAAATTAATCAAATATAATATACTGCGTAAAATAAAAAGTTTGTTTACATTGTAATGACCACCTCCTTTTAAAAAGAACATTTCGTTTTCACAAAGCAAAGAATTCAAATTTTGATGACAAAGACATATCAAAGCCCACAATACACAGATAATATAAGTTACTCTGTTTGCATTAAACACCATGCACTACTGTGAATGATATATTGCACTATTATATCCATGTGGTATTAATTAGTCTCAATGTATACATAAAAAATATTACCAGTAGGAGCTGATCCAAGGGCAGCTGAACCTAAACCAGAATAAATTCCTCGAAATCCTCCAGATTTAAAGAAACCAGCTTCACTTTGCAAGCGTGTTTTGATTGTATCAATGGGAAACAAAGCTATGTCAACAGAAGTACCAGCAACTCCACCAGCCTGCAGAACAAAAGTACATAATAAACATAACTCAAGTGACATTTTGTCAAAATTAGACAATTGCAATTGTCAAAATCTCTTTTGAACTACATGTAGGTCAAAGAATACCATCAATATTGACATGGAATCGAATCCAGAGTTTTTTACTGTGATTCCTATTATTTAAAGAAAAGGTAAACCTATCCCACATTTATGATTCTGTAGTAGATTGTTATCATCATTGCACATGTTGTGTGAACGAGAGACCCTTGTGAACAAACGTGTGTGAAGTTAGTACTTGCAATTTTCCGAATGTTGTGTATATATCCACAACTTACGGAGAAGTATGTATTTTTATGTATTTGAGCTTTAGTTAAGCCACAATTATATCAGGGAAATCAATCACTTCTCCCACAATCCCTTGCTTCATAACCTCATACTTCTTTATAAGGGCGTTGTTTTGTACAACAATGTCGCCCATCACGGTATCCGTCATTTGTACAGTATTTAGTTTATAAAACACTCATAAATCATACTACTTAATATGCACACTCTCCTTATTGTCATTTTTGATGCAATTGAACATCAATAGTTTTAAACAACCTTGAATATGTTATAGATTTACATTTCCTTTAATGAAAACAAGTCATTGTCAATGACATAGCCCCTAATAATATTTTTGTAACAGTATCAATTACATATGATGAAAGATATAGATTATAAGTCAAATGTTGGAGGGGGGTTATTAAGTGCTCTAAAAATATTAAATAACAAAACAAAACATCAGGTGTGTTGTTCATACCAAAATCAGTTCAAGCAGAGAATAAAATTGACCTAAAGTGCACCATTTTCAAACTCGTAGGGCATATAGATTACTTCCATATACACATATTATTTGTAGGGCTTGCTTCATGAGCAGACTTTGATTGTTCTCATTGCGCTTGCTATAATCTACTGTTTCAATCAAAGTGGTCCCAATTTTACTGATAACATTAGCAACTTCATAAACCCAGAATACTGTGAGACAAGTTAATTAAACTGTAATGAAATATATAGGATTGTAATTTAATTGAGTTTAATTAAACTTTAATTAAATTGCATTACTATATAGGATTGCAATTTATTTGAGTTAAATTAAACAAACTTTAATTAAATTTCATTACTATATAGATTTGCAATTTATTTGAGTTTAATTAAACTTTTAATTAAATTGCATAAGGTACTATATAGGATTGCAATATAATTGAGTTCATTTAAACAAACTTTAATTAAATTGCATTACTATATTGGATTGCAATTTATTTGAGTTTAATTAAACTTTTAATTAAATTGCATAAGGTACTTTAAGGGATTGCGATATAATTGAGTTCATTTAAACAAACTTTAATTAAATTGCATTACTATATAGGATTGCAATTCATTTGAGTTCAATTAAACAAACTTTAATTAAATTGCATTACTATATAGGATTGCAATTCATTTGAGTTCAATTAAACAAACTTTAATTAAATTGCATTACTATATAGGATTGCAATTCATTTGAGTTCAATTAAACAAACTTTAATTAAATTGCATTACTATATAGGATTGCAATTCATTTGAGTTCAATTAAACAAACTTTAATAAAATTGCATTACTATATAGGATTGCAATTCATTTGAGTTCAATTAATCAAACTTAATTAAATTGCATTACTATATAGGATTGCAATTCATTTGAGTTCAATTAAACAAACTTTAATTAAATTGCATTACTATATAGGATTGCAATTCATTTGAGTTCATTTAAACAAACTTTAATTAAATTGCATTACTATATAGGATTGCAATTCATTTGAGTTCAATTAAACAAACTTTAATTAAATTGCATTACTATATAGGATTGCAATTCATTTGAGTTCAATTAAACAAACTTTAATTAAATTGCATTACTATATAGGATTGCAATTCATTTGAGTTCAATTAAACAAACTTTAATTAAATTGCATTACTATATATAGGATTGCAATTCATTTGAGTTCAATTAAACAAACTTTAATTAAATTGCATTACTATATAGGATTGCAATTCATTTGAGTTCAATTAAACAAACTTTAATAAAATTGCATTACTATATAGGATTGCAATTCATTTGAGTTCAATTAATCAAACTTTAATTAAATTGCATTACTATATAGGATTGCAATTCATTTGAGTTCAATTAAACAAACTTTAATTAAATTGCATTACTATATAGGATTGCAATTCATTTGAGTTCAATTAAACAAACTTTAATTAAATTGCATTACTATATAGGATTGCAATTCATTTGAGTTCAATTAAACAAACTTTAATTAAATTGCATTACTATATAGGATTGCAATTCATTTGAGTTCAATTAAACAAACTTTAATTAAATTGCATTACTATATAGGATTATTGATGATATTTCTTGCAGCAATTTGTGTTTATTTCAGATCACAACAGTCTATGTTAATCTGCTAAAATGTGAATGTGTATTTATAGTGTATCAGCGTGTGAAGCCATGCAGCATGCAGTCGTGTTTCGCACACAGGGTTTCACCGCGCTTTCATCATTACCGCGTGAAAGGTCATATGCTTCTGCGGCAAAATGAGACGTCAGTTCGCGGACGAGAATAGTCCTTTACAAAATGTAATCAAAGTGTTTTCTCTATATTGTACTAATGATATATAGCCAGGTGGAGTGCTATAATAAACCTTTAAATATACTAGTTTAGTTACTCCTACAAATACAAAAATAAGGACATACCATTAATGCGACGTGACTCGGCACTGGTTCTTCAACTTGCCGGACTTCAATTTCTTCTATCTCCATTATTCGCGTCGTCAAATGAACGGAGCTGTATCATGTACATTATTTTGAATGATTATACTGGCAATGCAGCAGCAGTCGACATCTCACGTGTACCGATATGCCTGCTCGAACGGTTTTACTTCCGGGTTATTTAACTCACTTCCGGATTGAGTTGAGGTCAGCTTGGAGTGTGTTGAAGGTATGGAGGATAGCTTGCTTGAGGTCGATCCAAGCTATAGAAGCGTTGTTTTAGACTGGTTCCCAGAGTTGTCATCTACAGAAATTGAAAATGACAATTCAAGGAATATCGAGAAATCCAAGAAGTCAAATCCTATAAGGTAGGTACACTCATTGGGGGCTATAATAACTTATGTTTGCAGTTTTCAGACAAAAGCAACCTTGAAAGTTGACCAATCACTCGATTATGTACAGTGAAATGGCTGTTGTTGATAGATAAAAAACCGTAAGTGTTGTACCTACCAATTAATTGAAATATACCAAAGGCTGCTACCATGGCCAGTTTCTTATGAAATACAAAAATACACGTTAACATGTGTTGAAAGAGATATGTGAATTCTCTTCAAATACTGCCCTCAGCAGTTCAATTTAAATATTGCTATCTGCCCCAACCAGGTCTACCAACATAGCCGTATTACAAAATTTTTACCTAAGTGGCTGTGCACTACATCGGGTTTCATGAAGGCATGAATTTGTTTCATATATATTCAATTAACAATTGACAGATCGACCAATCACAATGTTTTACAGTAAATTGGCCAATGATTGAAAAAAAAAAAAAAAAAAAAAAACTTGCTGGTAATTGGCATTACCGCCACTGAAAGCATCTTCTCTGGAGTTAAATGCAGTGCAAGGGTATTTCAGAATGTATGTTTTATAAATATTTATAAATGTCCATAAAACAAATTTTTACGCTATCGCGAAACCTGGTGTAATTCCTCATACAACAAATGAAAAGTAAATTTATTTCCTTTTTTCCTTTGTTTATAAACTCAGAATAATTAAGTGAAATTGTACTTGATCTTTGGGCAAATGGCTTTTATACTTTTTGCAATAAAATAAATCTACCAACTATATAGGTCATGTGGTCAGCAAAACGATGAACAATCACAACCTATGCAATCAGTGATCACAGTAAAATCTAGAAACAGTTTGGAATCAGTTATTAGGAAGAAACTGAAAAAGAGAAAACAACATGAAGACAAACATGGTAGGTACTGAATTATAGGTCAATGTTTACATCATTGTCAAAACTAATCCTACATCACATACATGTACCTGACCCAGCAGTACATACACGAGCCTCAATGTAACCCACGTGTGATGATTTGACTCACTTGACTCGCACTACTCTGAGAAATAGACTCTCAGCTTACCTGGATTTGGTGACCAATACTCACTTGACTCGCACTACTCTGAGAAATAGACTCTCGGCTTACATGGATTTGGTGACCAATTTTCACTTGACTCACACTATTCTGAGAAATACGCTCTCAGATTACCTGGATTTGGTGACCAATACTCACTTGACTCGCACTACTCTGAGAAATACGCTCTCAGCTTACCTGGATTTGGTGACCAATACTCACTTGACTCACACTACTCTGAGAAATAGACTCAGCTTACATGGATTTGGTGACCAATACTCACTTGACTCACACTACTCTGAGAACAACATAACACATAAATGAGTTTTCTACTAAGATGTAATGTATAGCTTCATGTGGGTGAGTCTTACAGCAACACATGAATTTTGATCCGTGAAAATCTCAATATTGGAATGAAATCTTGTATCTTATTATATTGTTTGCAGAAGAAGTCCAGCAAACGAATACTGATGAGGATGAAGAGAGCAAAACTGCAATCGTTGCTAAGAAACAAAAGCTGCATGATTCATGGGAAGCAAGTACTGTAAAGAAAAAGAGAAGGAAAAGAAATAGAAAAAGAGGAAGATTGAACACTGATGGAATTGATAAACAACAAAAAGATCAGAAAAGTTGTGGCCATAACCCAATAAGAATCTCTCACGAAGAAGAGAAAGGGAAAAAGTCTGGTGAGAACAACGATGCTTATAATAACATGAATGAAGAATTACAGAAGAAAAACAGGGATGACATTACTGAGAAAATGAAACACCAACAAAGATCAAATAAGAAGAAATTGAAAACAGACAAGAAAATTATTTCTAAACAGGTATGATATGCTAATGGTTTGTTTTTGTCTTCTGTATGCGAAACACACAATGGGAGTCTTTGTGGTTACTCTGTATATGTGTGTAGAATATGTGTGAAAATATGTGTGTCAGTTCCACTGATATCTCTAGGACCAATTGTTTGATTTCAATGACAATTAGTAAATCTATGCATATTAATCACCTAGTTAATTTGCATTATTATTTTCAACTGAATGAATTTTGGTAAAAATGTCTAAATGTGACAATGGAAGCTATATGCTATATATCAACGTTGTATATTAAGTTACTTGCAAGTGAAAAAATATGGCCATGTGATTGTGTCCAGGTCTTCAGAGGGCATTGTCTATTGAAATCCAGTTTTGTCAAGCAATCCTTGGAATGACAAGCTAACAAAGACCCTGGGCAAAACCTCCCAATACATCACTGATGGTCTCTCCATTGAAGATTTTATGAGTCATTTCCAATAATAGTGTGTGTCACGCATCACAATTTTTTACAAACTTTATCACACAACCAATTTCAAAGAAATGGCAACTACTCAACTCTTAGTTTTTGCATCACATTTTATGTTACATTAGCCTAGTGTAGGCTTACTGTGCCCATGCATTTGTGTCTAAAACAAAATTTCAGTAAGATTTAGCGATCTTTATGTGGTTATATTTAAACAAAAAAATCAAAACGACATTACATAATCTTAGCTTCATTGGTTTGGGATTGGAATGTGTGCATATAAATTATTTATTTTGCTTAATAATTAGACAATTTTTAGATTTCTACTGATATCTCAAGACCAGTGGGATTGTCATCCAACTTACCTCTTCAAGAATTTCTATATCTATTTGCATACAATCAATGCAGCCAATACCGCATCAAGTTCTTTTTCAGCATTTATTTTTTTCTTTATTGGCACCTAAGAAATTCAGAATAAACATTGAATATTTTGTCTCTCTAGTTACTATTGAAGGACAAAGATTCATTTTTTTTCGTTTCTATTTTTTAGATGACATCGTCAAGAGGTTTCATTCTCTCCACTAAGACTTCTCAGGATGCTGTCACTTCAAGTCACTTGAACAAGACTAAAACTCAGAAGAAAAAACATAAGAAAGAGGAAACAAGTTTAAAGTCAACAAAACTTAGCGTGGAGAAGACGCACCAACTCACAAGGAAATTTAAGAGAAAAAGAAAATTTTTATTATTTAGAACAAGAGATTCTGGTAAAGCCCTCAAAACACATCAACAATCAGATAAACATACTAAAACAAAAGTGCATAGCAAAAAAAGGAAACATGTTGATTTAGTTGTACCATCCACTGGATTAACTAATCCATTACCAGACAAACAGTTGTCTAGGGGTGATACAGAACAACAAAAGTCTCGTACAAATGCACAACAACAACAACTATCAGTAGTGAATGACGTCCAGCAATCCAATTATCAACCGAAATGTAATGAAAGAATGAAACCAAAAAGAAAGAAAATTAGAAGTAAACTGAAGAACATCAGAAAAGACAACAGACCTGATCATCTTGTGAGTACAGATTTCTAATATGAATTTTGATAAACTTATTTAATAACAATTACTGTACACATGAATACAATTCAGTCATGCATAGCAAATTATTGAATTCATTAGAGCAAGATTGTAATAGGTGTGATATGTTTTATTTGCCATGACTGTGGAATGTCATGTAATTGATAAAATTCAAAAACTGTAATTTATTTCAATAATTTCTTTGTTTTTGTTACAGAAACCACCTCATCTGCGAGTAATCACTGAAACAAGATTTCCTGTTCTTGGAATCAAAGATTAACACATTCTGATAGACATTATTTATTGTTTACTTTTAGAGGATTTTTTGTATATTTCATTTTTTCTGCTGTCTAGCTCTTAAAAATAAACAATAAATTCTTGTATTATCGTTTTGTTCTTTGTTGTATTACATGTGAATATTTGGATACATTTAAAGATTACACTTTAATTTAAAAACGATGCTTATAATTTCTGCATTTGTTGAGATCTGCAGAATGTGTACATTAAACATCTACATGTAGCACGGATGCTCAGTTTGTCTTATTAGCAATACAAATGTATTCACGTATCATCGGCTGTCAAACCTAAACCATGGGAAGTAAAATACTCTTTGTTCGTTGGTCAGTTTAGCTTATTAGCCATGCAAATGTATTCAAATGTCACATATTATGGGCTGTAAATCTGAACCATAGGAAGAAAAAGGTGTCAGGGAATTTTCCCATAATCCCCGGAAAAAAAAACAGAAAATAGATGACACTTTGGTAATGTCCATCAACAATTAAATTTTCATCTTCTCCTTGAAAACTAGCAGCTCAATTACTTTTATACTTGGTAAACCTCTGTTAGATTGTTCATTTCATGACAATATCTTCAATTCTCTATTTTTATTGAATAATCTTTGGTAAAAAATGTTATTTCTGACTTCTTATTGAAAACTACCAGCTCAATTGCTATACTTTTTTGTATGTTCCATGAGTTAACTTTTGACAGGTTTGTTTATTTTCGTGTAAATATTTTCAGTTCAGAATACATTGTCCTTGTGTTTGTTCTTTTACAAGTTCTTCTTGAAAACTACCAGCTAAATTATTTTGATACTTGGTAGGGTTTGGAACAAGATGATAAACTTTTTGGATTTCGGTATTCCTATGATGTATCCTTGAAAAAAAAATGTACAATAATAAGGTTATTATGAGGATACCTCAAAGTATGCTCTCAGACAATATGCCGTCGCATTGACCTCCGCTGCACGTCGGTTGATCCTTTCACTGTACTCTGTTCGTGTATACGTTGAGGTATCCTCGTAATAACCTCATATTAACCATAGATGTGGTTAACTGATAAAGGGGGAACACTGTGCCCACAGTTCACAACAAGCATTAACTTTATTACGAAAGAATCTGCCACTTTAACCACTAGAGGGCATACTCATGGGTCAATTTTACTGTTCAAGTTCGCAACTAAACTAAGCTAAGTCTAAGAAATTACTTTTATATGTTATATACTTATTAACTACATGAATTCTGTGCCAAATATGGTATATTTTTTCATTGTTAACAATATTCAGCGAAATAAAACTTTCCACTCAACTTCAAGTTACTGTGTTTTGGTCACTTTACTTTATTTGTTCGGATTTGTTCGTAGGTCAAACATCGCTCGAACGAAATCCCGAATTTTGCAAACCGTATCTTATAAAAGACTGTCAGCTAATCGAAGGTCAAGCAGGTGGGCAAGACGAGATAGTATTTTGTCAGTGGACCTTCAAGTTGGTGTTTTGAACGTTCCACCTGAACCAAACGCATCAAATGCACAGAAAAAAACAACAACAGAAAGACAGCGTATCTGTCAGTTTTGTTTTGATTTTTCTAAAAGTCCGCATATTGTCAAAAAATGGGGCAGTGGAAAGGGTCATATAGCGGGTGTGTGTCACTGATCAACCTGTTGCCAAGTATACAAGTTGTCATGGCCGTCACTGGTTGCACGGTCAAGACTGTTGAGGTGTATTCTAACGTAGCGTGTGTACTCATGCGACAACATAATTATATCCTTTGTTCATTTTTGGATCGAACAATTCACTGTGCGATTAACGCTTTATAGAAAGTCTATCAGGGGAATAAGCCGTATTTAGGCCCACACGATATATGGGCATACATCAGTATGACTTGGCCACGGTTACAATTCTTCTAGTAACTGTCACTGGTGACCGTCAACATCGTCCATTATCAATAGTAATTATGTTGACGGGCGGTAAAATAACTTTCAATATGCATTAACCTCAAATTGTGGCCTAGCCGACGCACAACATAATTTACGACTATAGCGCCTCATTAAAATGCCGTTATTGTAAATATCGTGGAGGTTCACCAAATTTATACAACATTAATTATGATGCATTAGTTAAATATTGAAAAACCATAATTTATATATAATTTTTAGTAGCAATCATTATTGGTCGTTATACCGAATGATGCCGTCAATGCCGTATATGGGGTGCTTCGACGGGAAAAAACATGTCAATGACTTCAAATGAACTATCTTAATTTGCCAGTACTGAACTTTGATTTAGCAGACGCCGTTCAAACGTAAGATAGTATATTAGAGATGTGGAGTTTAAAATCCATTGGCCACTATCTCCCCAAATTGACACAAAACATGTGAATAAACGATTTCATGCGTATGCATGTTAATTTTGTAAGCACATTCATTATTGTGTCTTTAATCTTAACACTGCTTCAATGTGTTCACAATTGTTTCAGAGATGACAGCGCTAATTTAAATCAAAGTATGTATAATAACAATTAGTATTAGGTCGTGGTATGTTATTTTTTTTCGAAATCGTATTCAACATTGCAGACTATGAATCATTTTGTTTCACTCTGTCGATGGCTGTTTCACAAACAATACATCACAAAATGCATATATAATTTATATTGCTGTGTGCTCTAAGCGTGTTCGATCAACTGGTTGAATCGTAAAACTTGGTGTGATGCCAAAAATTGCTTTAAAAGTGCACATTAGTTTATTCGAGATCCAGTTCAAGTTAGTCATTGTTTTCCAATTATTTCTTTTTCTTTTTATATCAAGGGGTCTCAATCATTGTTATCCCATTGTTATTTCGAAATGTCAAAGGCGTGATCTAGTGGGGTGGCAAAAACTGAAAAAGATGCTGGAAATAACTTCCGATGGCATTCTTTAGTACAATATGGCATCCATGCTAGAAATGTTGTCATGATATAGTAGAACAACACAAGGGTGGATGCCAACTCATGTATCTGCATATTAAGGGTATAAACCTGGCTAAAGTGGGGGGGGGCTCAAAATCAGTAAGAAATAAGAAAACGCACATACTAATATAGGTTGCTAGTTTCTACAAATAATTTAATGGAACTGTTTAGTTACAAATGGTATTTATATTCTGGAAATGTGTTTTGCTAGTGCAGTGAGACAATTTTCGGAGTGTTTACTACACATATAGTTGGATTTTAAGGGTTCATTGCTAGCTCGAGGGGGGGGGGGCTTCTCTACATTGTAGGAATTGGGAATACAGGCATACTAATAAAGTCTCTAGAAATAAATAATAAATGATGCTTTGAGATTAGGATGCTTATCCAATGTAGAAATGCTCGGAATATTTATTAGAACCACCCATAATTAGAGGCATTTTCTATACTAGTATTGGAAAGACCAGTGGTTTGGCTCGAAATTTACAGGAGTAAAAACTAGGATTATACATCCAGGAAATTTGTTGTAATAGCACATTTTGTTGATATTATGCATGGAGGTAACTTTTGAGTCCAACACGGAGTGCTATAAATTCTGTCTTGATAAAACCAAACAATTTCAAGGTGATGTCATATTCTGGAGGGGGAGGGTCAAATCCTCTTAACACTTGGGCAACAAATGTGTACTTGCATGTTGCAGGGGGGTCAAGATGATAGCATGATACAAGAAATCACAATCAAATGCAGGTTCCTATAAATACATGTTGGCATTAACATTACTTATACTAAAAAAAACATCTTAACATACATTGCTTGTTCAGAAATTGTTTATTATCCTTTAGCACTCAATATACTAATGAGGAAATATCACCGAATATAGTCACCTTGTATAACTAACTATGGAGCTCGCTAGATTGGGCTGAGAAGATGAAATGATTTAGTGCAATACATCATTAATGTTCGACTTCTCGTAGTTAATCAACTACAAAATACTAAGAGTCCTAATTCGCCATCAGTATCATCAATAAACATGAAAAGCAACATTTCTGAATAAATAATCGTAGAAATAACAACGAACAGATGCATTTGCAAATCCTTGCCTATTATGACAATTGAATGGTTAGTCATATATGTCCTTGATCAATAATAATAAATTGTGCAAGATCTAGTATATATTTTTTACTATGCTACAAATAATTACACTATGAAACACTACATCAAATTAAGTACTTCGGGTGATACTCTGTATGCTCTTTTTCTTCTTATTCTGCAGTTGGGTTATTGTAATCTTCTGCCCCACATCAACACGCCCCTGTACAAATGAGTTTTTTAACATAACATTTACACCTTGAAGTAGAACACTTTGTTCGGCAGCCACAGGCGATAATTTCGAGACAAACTGCTGGTACAGGCTCCTTTGACATCAGAACAGGAAGAAGACATGACTGACACTCATCCTTTCTCCACCCACCAGAGTCAACTGGATCAGGAACTTTCTGGGTAGTAGTTAATTCTTGCACCCACACAGTCGTCTGATGATGAACACGTTTCATATGATACTCAAGTGAATCATTAGTTGGAGGTAATCCTTCAGGAACTTTCTTTGCACGAAGAAACAGTGTGAGCCGGGCTTCATTCACCAGTGAGCAATCACATCCATACAAGAGACACACGAACCTTTCAACTCTTCCTGATATATGTTGATCCAAATTACCATAGCCAAGACCATTTAGATGTTGTGGATTCTTGATGAACATTTTCCATGCAGTTTTCTTACCAATTCCAGAGAAGCTTGAGGTTGTGTCGCAACCTGTTAATGCATGGAATGCAACAATATTCCCTCGTACCATTGGTGATATTACAATGTCATGTATAGGAATATATTTGTTACCCCTCTTGAACCATATTTCTTTTGTCAGGCTATCTTTGAAATGAATAAGAAGCACCATTACATCTGTATCAGAGCATTCAATTACTGTTCTTTCAAAATCTTGTGATCTAGCATCTTTAGCATGTAGAACCAATCTGGTATCTGCTTCTTCATGGTTGGCATTAAGGCTTGAAATATCACATTCACTTGATGATACTGCAAGTGTTCCGTCAGACAATCCACCTGCTGTCAGAAGCTCACATTCTTCGGGAAGGTCATTCATTCGTTCAATTAGTTGTAAGGAAAGAAATCTGGCCAAATTTGCCTTATTCAGAGGCATGTCCAAGAAATTCTTCCATACTTGGGGCAATGGTACTTCTCTGCTATCAATAACTTTCCTAATCGCATGACGGGATTTTCCACCTCTTTTATATCTTGTAGCATTCTTTATAGAATATTCTTCATAACAATCAAAACAAACATCAACTCTTTTGTATATTGATCCTAGGTGTCTGATTACTCTGTCACAGAAAAGATCAGCCAAGTCACCAAAGTTCTTGGCACCAGATGGTTTCCCTATTGCCTGTATCAAGGCTGCTCCATCGATAAGTAAACATGTCTTCTTCTCATTCTCTGGGAGGGACATTCTAATATCAATATCAGCTTGAAGGATATCTGAGAGACTTGATTTTGTTGTTGAACGGAGATTTCCGCCTATATCTGCTAAGGAAAGAGGAACATGCGATAATTCGTGTTGGAAAACTGCTGATAGATCAACCTTCCTCCCTGCATCTGTTGCTACAAGCAATCTATGAAATAAATTTCTGTCAGCTTTGACAACTTTGCTTTCATCTTTTCTTTGAACTGTTACTTTCAAGAGTGACCCAAATGTTTGAGAATTGTTGCGATGAAGTGGAGAATAAAGAGACACCATCTTATTGGTTAATCTGTCTTCCACAAAACGCTTGACCAGTCGTCTACCATGTTCTTCAGCTTGTAGTAAATCTTGACAAAATATACACAATTCCCAGTTTACTGATGGAAGAGAACTTCTTGACCGTGGTCGTTCTGTTGTTTCTTTCTCATCAATTGCAGTTGATGAGTTACTTTGACCTTCATGGTGTTGCTTTAATCTACCTATTTTATTAGATGATGTGAAAGACGAGTAACAATCTTTGTGCCAGACAAATGTTTGGTTCCAATCAGTTATGGTCTCTAAACGATCAAGTAAATCTCTATTTGGGTCATCATATTTCCTTCTGAGAGTAATAATATCTTGAACTCTACAAACACTTTCACTTTTTCCACTCCTTAGCCCTAGCTTTTCAGAAGATTTGCAGAATAAACATCTTGAAATGACAGTACTTAAATCTGGCGTTTTTCTTTTTAAACTTGTTGTAGGTTCTATTGCAATTGGTTCAATTCCTGTAATGACCATGAAAAAAATCCTTGGTTATGAAGAAGGTTCACCTATCAAAAAATAACTATACTATTATATATATAATAGCTTATTCAAATATATATTTTAAGATGTAACTTTGATAACCCGTCTGTACAACCTTTATGTTCATATTTATTGTTTTTCTGTAAAATTGACGCCCACCTTCAAATGCTCATTTCAAACCATTATGATGTAGTATTCTGGGGGGGGGGGGTTCTAAAAAGGTATGATACACGTTCACTACACATTCAACATTGATTTTCGTTCGGAAAATACTCTGCTATGTGCTTATTCAAGTTCTGGTTTTAGAGACATAGTCTGATTTGTTACATATTTTGTTAATATTCCCAATATAGTTCAGGTATTAACCCCCTCCCCAAGTTACCTGGATTGACAAATATAGCAAAAATAGGTTAAATTAATTATACAGGAATTTTTAAAAATATTATAGCAAACACTGTATAATATTCATTACCATGGATGTGCAAAATAATAAATTTAAAATATTTTTTTTCACGAATCTAAGGATTTTTTTTGTCTTTTCGCCCCCCCCCCCAAAGAAGCTTTGTACCTGCCCTTAACAGCTGTTACCAATGTGGCATCCACCATAAAAGTGTTCCCTACTATAATAGGGACAACTTCAGCATGGATGCCATATTGTACTAAAAAATGCCAACAGATTTTTTTTTTTATTTTGCCACCCCACTAATCATTATTGACGGGGACAATGTCATTTGCATTGACCTGTTAATTATTATTGTATATATATAGTTAAACCAAGAGCAATGTGCCTGCAGTTACACTGCAGTTACTATTTCTGAAAAGTTCAAATTTTTGTTTCATTTTTATATTACACAATGTAATTCAGCTGAAATTTAATTACTGCTAATCACGGTGTCGGTGAGTAGTGGCGAACCACCACGCCAGTAGGTTGACGGTATTTTGAATTCGAATTTCACCTTCAAAAACGCCTACTAGACTCCCGCAATCTGAATTCCTAAATGGAGTCAATTTGTGTAGTTTTCTTGATTTATTCTGCAGATATCGGTAAAATGTAGGTAAGGCTTTGGCGAAATTCGAAGGAGCAACTAATATTCTTCAACCTGGTATTTTTTTTAGATTTTATTTTTTATTTGTTTCGTCTGTTTTTTCGAGTTTAAACAATGTGAGCTGGCTGGAGCCTTCATCCCTTGTCTATTTCTTACACTAGAAACCAGCCGATACCCCCCCCCCCCCCGCTCATAGAGACTGCGTATTACAGTTGATTATAGTTCCTGGGCTCCCTGTGATTATACCGACGTTAGCGACCGAGAATAACACGGCTTTTCGGTAAGTTTATCATTGTCAAATGCAACGAAAGTCATTTTTATGTTAATATTGTGGCTCGAATGGTTCGACTTTAGATCGTTATTTTGCATAGTTATTCTGGGAGTGACGATTTTGTTTCCACCGTTTCGACCGAACACCAGTGTCTTTTTCCAGTCGCCTGCCCTGGAGACGGGTGATGTTTTGTTGACGATCGGGCCAACATCGTCTACGGTATTGAAGCCGTAGCTGTAAATATTCATCAAATTGTATCAACATTTTGTACATTATACAATAACTCTATTTTAAAGTAATTGAGCTGATTTGGACTGGAATAAAATATTTTTTATTGGAACACATCGCAATTGATCAGGAAATTTTTTTTTGCTCCAATTTTCTGCGTCGATGCCGTGGGCCGGTGACCGTTATACAATTTAAAATCAGTTTGCATTGTTTACTATAGCTGTTTACAGTGCTCTAATCATTACGATTTACTTATTTTTTTGCTTCCATTCTAGATAATTATGCTCAGTGATGTAAAATTGAAGCGATGACTGAATGAACGAACCTTGGCTGGCGAAGATGTATCTGGAAGTGTACACATTTGTTGGAAGTGAACAAAATATTCAATGTAATGACAATAATTGTAAAATGCTGTGGAATTTCTTTTGCAAATAAAAAATATACTAGCAATTTTCTATTAATGGTTTATTCAAGTGGTCAAAATATAATGTACAGAAAGATTGCCCGTAGAGTATCGCTACACTGAAAAGTAAGCAACCGACAGCCTGTATAAAAGTTTATAAATAAATAAACGCTGCTCGGACTGATAAATATGATACCAAATATTATCAAATATTATCTTCTATATATCGCCTGTATAAAAGGGGGGCTGTGATTGGTTGTTACTTACGCGAGATTTGAACGGGACTTACATAGGCGTCGGATCAGATGTAGGTAGGGCGGAATAAAAAAAAATCACAAAATCAAAGTAAAATAATAAAATAAAAGAGCATTAATAACAAAAGTAATAAAAAATAAAATTAAAATAAGTTTATAGCCAAAATAATTAAAGCCCGTACACTACATCAGATTTTAATCAGATTGAGACTCCCGCCACCTGAAAGTTGATACTCTTTGGTCAGGAATTATGTCATTAATCCCGTTAACTATTGGGCGTTATACGTACCCTTACAATACATTTATATTATACCTTTTTTACGAATTTAAATTAACATTAATATGCATGTCCAGGGCCAAACGACAGGGTAATACTCTATCAGGTGATCATAGAATAGAATCTCTATTGATATCGTACCCCATATTTGAGGTTTTGATGAAAAGTACAATAAAGTAATAAATTTGAAAACATAAAAAATAACTAACAATACAGGAAAAAAATCAAATAAGACGCTAAAACATAGAAAAACTAGTTAATTTATATTTTCTAAAACAGCTGGTTTAAGCATTTCACTTTTAATTGAATTTTCTCGTATATATTAAAACAGTTATGGATGTGTTTCACCACATCATTTATAATAATGTTTTTCGTCTTTATTGTTTAAAATATTAATTAATAATTGTTCATTGGTTTCGTTGTCATGAAAGATGTTGTGTTTCTTGAACATTTTTTTTCTTTTTCTTTATAACCGTTCAAGTTCAATCTGTTAGCGATGGGCACGTATCCTCAGTTTGGTTATTGCAGTGCGATATAGAGTTTTTTTTATTATATGCAGGTACATTTTGTACTATTTCTCTAAGTGAAAAATCTGTTTTTAATTTTCTGTACGTTCTCAGTTTGTTTTTATGGTTCGTGCCTTTGTCGTCATTGTGCATAAATTCGTTACATCCTTTTTGGCATTGAGTTTCATGTCTTTCACAACCTTCTTTTATAAAGGCTTCGCTGTGTTTTAATTCATTGTTTTTCCAAATATTGAGTTTCAATTCATTTAATATTTGAATCACACTAGATACCTAATTCTGTGTACCTAAAGTTGCTTCACTCATTAGTATATTTTCTGGCATATCCCTTACCTTATCCAATATTTTATCATTTGCCTATTGCTTTCTATGACAAGAGTAAGTAAACAAGCTACTTTGGGGACCCTGCTTTTTACTTTCAGCATATGTAGCAATAATGATTTACTAGTAACGTGTCCACAGTAATAAAGTATCTAATATACGATGAATACGACAACTTATAGTTTGTTTAATTTGTTGACGCTTAGCAATACCTTGTTTTGAAATAATACTTGATTACATTGACCATGGATTATGTTTCAGTTTATTCCCGCTACGCTACTGTGACTCACTGGCAGCATCGAGTGCCCAGTGAGCCGCTGCAATTTGTGTACCTGTGTGAAATGACTACCGTTGAGGACGGTATAACAACACGGACTGGAAATCTATGTTGACCATTGTTGTATGATTTGGAAGTGATAGAATTTCCACACATACGAGACAGTTTGTTGAATGCTATTCTTTGATTCTGTTGAACACAATTATACAAAATATTACAGGTCACATATAAACCTTATTTAAATGTGTCTCGTTGGAGGTCACATGGTACCTATCGACTAATGAGTTTGGAACTTGGCGTATAGATAAGATTATCTTGTACCTTACATGGTGTGATCGGAATGCATTTCAATCATTTCATGATCTGTTTGCTTTAATTCATTGTCCATTTTTATTTAAAGTATCCATTGAGCAGAAGTGTTTCTTATTTTAAGGTCATTTTTCACGTATGCTAGCCTGAATTAAATGCATCATTCTATTCAGTGATATCCCTTGTACTCAAGCCACTGTTTCTGAATTCCTTTTGAATTTAGTAATGACATAGGAACATGCGCAAATAGTCGGGTATGTGATCCATTGTGTTTTCTCAGCTGAGAATAGACTATTGCTCAGTCTAGTAGTGACGATTGAGACTTCGCGGCTAGGTTTAGTCGTATTTTTTGTGTGCGTTTCATTTTAATTAATTAACTGATCGATTGAATGGTATAATTATTGTCATCGATATTAACTAGAGGATGTTTCTTGTCGATTACCGATATTTTAGATAACGGGGAAACGGCCAGTGTCCAATTGAGTTTATAGTACAAAAGTGACTTTATGCGCTCTAGCATTATTGGGGTGATTTCTAAAATGCACATTATTACCACTGCCCTCAGTATTGACATATTCTAACAGATTCGTGTTATCGGTCTCTTTAAGTACATCTCTAGACGTACACCAGTTTACAATCTCTCTACTTTCAATTTATTAACAAGATCTTTGAAATAATGAATACAATCTCTCCAAGGAATCGTGATGCATTATCTTCTCCTGGCGCTAAGACTGGTCAAGGGTAGGGTTAATGGTACAAACAGTGAACATGGAAATTAATCCAATATAAGACAGCTTCAGTGCACTTGTATCAACGCAGTGTCAATAAACTATTGAATCGCGGTACGCACTACAATACGCAGACGAGGTTGACCGCCTAGTCGATATGCCTATAAATCGTGTGGGCCTAAATGCGGCATATTCCCTGACCAGGCTTTCTATAAAGCGTTAATCGCATAGTGTGTTGTTCGATTCACAACTTAACACAAAGGAGTAATTACGTCGTCGCCTGACTACACACGCTACGTACGATTACCCCTCAACTGTCTTGTCTGTGCAACCAGTGACGGCCATGTCAAGTTGTATACTAGACCCTGGCAACAGGTCGTTTGAATCGGACATTAAAGGTACTTACACATACGCACCCGCTGTATGTGTGCATGCCCGGATATAGTTAGCCATACGAGTAAATCAAATGCAGCCCCTTTCTACTGATTTTGAAATACAAATTTACCCCCTGTTTTGATAACATGCAGAGTTTTATAAATATCAAAACACCCACCACCATTATAGTAGATCATAGTATTATGTATATACACAGCTGTATTACTAAATTCGACTTATGTGTGTTAAGAGACATTCAGTGAAATAGTACACCCGTTATAAAACCTCACTTATCAATATTGACGTATATAGAATATTAATTTCACTTCTCTTCCATTAAAATAAAATACTTTAATCTAATACTAGTATATAGTATGTCCTTAATAGACAGCCTTGAGTTTCACCGGCGTAAGTTGCACCCGGTGCGTAAGATAAGATCTCGTAATCTCTTTGTATTATTATTACAAGTGATGTAAATGTGGTGTCCGCCGATGCACACTGGTGCTGACCCGCATTTTTAATATTTATGTCTTTGACGCAATTGAGTATCAATGGTTCACAACTATTGTCCATTTTAAATCTCATTATAATAAACGCCTTACGTATAAATTTGTTCAAACCAAGCAGAAAATTCAACAATTATACACAGATCCAAATAACCAAAAATTTTCTTAAAAATCGACACTTATGGTGAGTACCGACTTTTAAATTAAGCATAGGTGAATACAGCTGACCATAGCACCAAAATACAATGACTTACACTCACTTACAAGGCTACAGCGGATGTTCGCCGAGTGATGGCCGGTTTTGTCACGGTGCTCACATCTGTTTTTATGTCAACGTAAGTGTTGCATAATAGTTGCGCCAGTGCTGAACTCCATGCGGCTTTCAGCTCTGCTTTTTATGTCCATTTTTGATGGCGTAACTTGAAAACGCCGGTTGTCCTCTTACGCCGGCGTAAATGGGTACAGAAAACAGATCTGAACACGCTAACAATACGATATGTTGTTTTGAGTTGCAAGCGAAGCCCAGGAGCGAAGTTAAATCATCGATTTAAACGTGGAAATTTGGCCTCATAGAGCGATATTACCGCTGAATTACGATCAGCAACTAGTGGCTTGCGGCAACACGGAATTCATCAATATTTCATTTTGAGAGTAAATCAGTTTAATACTGGTGCCTTTGTAACGTGCGATTAACTGTGATACCAGTATAGTTGCACTCAGGATATTAATTTGAAAAAAAAAGATTGATTTAGTTATATTAGAAAAAAAAACTATTATATAATGTGTTATTAGTCATTTGGTAAAGCTACTGTCATACTATTTAGAATACTGACTTGGTTTCATAGCACACGCGATCGATAGCTTTGCATCCGGATAGCGGATCATTCCATTCTGTCGCATGGGAAGGTGGCTCAATCACCGATGTCCATGTCATCCCGTCTATGTGAGCTTAATATGTATCAATATTCCCATACACTGCATCGGGGTGCGTTTTAAAGTGTCAGGAAGTCGGAGTTCAACTGAACATCGCTTACGTTCCAAGCATTAAAGGACTATTAAGATGAAGAAAAACGTTGATTGTTACCAAATGCCCTCCGGCAACTATAACTCGTCTTCTGGCATACCCCTTAATGAATACAAAAGCCCTCTTGACTACAATTGTTCATTATCAGTCACGTGACGGCCACACAATACTGTCTTGGATATGTGTGTAGAAGAGAGTGTGGTGGACAAACAAAAGGCGAATGTAAACTGATTCAGACGTAACGATAGTAGACACTTGATCACAGTAGATAGTGTTCTACCCCTAGGTAGTCGCAATGGACATACCTGTTCTTGCCCTGTAGAATGGACTATAATATTGCCGACGACGAAAATGGCTGATTCTGGCACACTTGTTTTACCACCTATTGCTTCCAAACCTCGGTATGACTCGGCTTCAGCTCTGGTTCCCGTAGTTAACCGTGAACACCAACACATCGTAGATGCCGTCGTTTCTCAGCTACCTGAAATAGCAGGTTAGTCAGAACTGTTACTGTACTCCATAGATACAGCGAAACACGACCTCACCTGGTTTACAGCTCACGCCGCCACCATTTTAAGATTAGAGCACCTTGCGTCCAAAGTCTGATAACTCTGAATTGCTGTATTCGGTACATTAATCTTGAGTAGTGGACGCATCGAGTCGTGGCGATGATCATAGTTGGTCCTTTATTGTTTTCTTTTTAAATCACTGTATGTACGATCAAATTGAAAATAACTGTAATGGTTAGAACTATGTCACGATATGAAATTTCGAAGAGAAAATAATGTGGATTTGAGCAGAAATGACCGTGCCATGTCAACACATTTTGTTCAGGGAAACCGTTTTTATTTTGAGCATTTTGACGCAGCAACTACGAATCTAACATGGCATTTTGTGACGATGTTTATGTTCTGTAATTCTTAGAGGGAACACAATATACTACAATGGCGCGTAATTTTGTGCCTCGCTTTTATTAACCTTGTAACGTCGATGTGATATTCACTGCAAACTTTAGTATATAACATCATGTTAGCAGTGAAATAAACAAAACAGAGACGGGAGAAAATAGTTGATGGGAAAGACATTTTATTCGTAGATATCGGGACATGCCATTAAATGAATATCAACATTAATTGACACATGCATGCAAAATGGGGCTTATTTTGCTCCCCCATACCTGATGACATTGTTTGATACCGTCGCCCCTGTCAATTGACAGATGAATAGATCGATGACAATGCACAAACACCTTGTTGTTTACGATACCCTTTAGTGATTGCGACAGATAACTTTGTTATCTCTAACCCCACAGGGGGTCACCTCCAAATATCGAATAGCACATTCGTTTCAACTGATCGACAGACATAACTAACCAGATTGTGTTGTATTACCGATATTATTAGCAATACAATATTGTTTTGTCTTCGCAGATATTTTACGCCGCTCACATAGCCATTATGGCAGCACTAACTCGCTAACCGATTTGTTACTGCGAACGTCACTGAACGACGTAGAACGACTACCTCCCATACATCCCTCAGTTGCGGTAAGTGTTTGAAAACCCCCTTTAAAACAATAATGCCATGACATTGAAACGATTCAACCAAGGGGATTAGCTTATTCTCTTTAAATAAAGAATTCTCACTTTTTATGGGAAAGAGTGTGTATTGTTTATGTATTATTAGATTTATTTTCAAAGGTTATTACACTGGTACTTTATTTTAAATTAGAATAGGACACTGTGCTTTTCAATTCTTCTTACTCTGAATGCATGTGCTGTAATCATATTGTTGTAAAAATATATGGAATTGTGTAGTCTCCGTCTGACCCAATAAGCTGACATGGCCACGCAAATCCGTACCGTGTTGTACGTAGATGTCCCCCGAGGAAGTTTAAATCACAAACCATAAAGGGCGAACGCCCAAGTTTTATTTCACACTTTGTCCACTAGTAGTTTTATTCTCGCTCGTTAAAAGAAGCTTTATGTGTATCCGTGATTAACAAGGTTTGTGATAATAACAAAGTTGGCTATACATGTTTTACCCCAGCGTGCCTGTAGTGTTGTTTCTATTCAAGGCCGTAGCAATAGAAGGACTACCACCAAACAATACGTTGCGGCTATCTAATGACGCAAATGATGCAAATCCCGCGAGTACATTCAATTCGAGGTTACCGTGGGGCATCTCCCAAATGGTGTTCTTTCTTACACATACACACAAAGGCAACATATATCATTCGCTGATTTACTGATGGGAATTACGACTTTTAGGTTGATTTGTCGACATTACGTAGTTTACATGGATTACGGCGTTTTTCCTATATGACAACATACCATGGCATGTTGAAGAATTCGAGCCTGGCAACCGGCCATGCTGTCCATCATGGCGTCGGGTTGCAAAGATAATACCAGGCGAGTTACTCGATAGGGGTGCTCGCATTTCTGTGGTGGGAAAAGGAACGAGTGAAACAATGTATGGTTAAACCAAGAGTATGTATTCATAGTGCCGACTTTCATATGGTATCGCCGTCAAAACAGTGTGCGGTTACGAATGTTAGGGTCGTGTACTGAACTTGCTGAACATTGGGTTTTCGCCCTGAAAGAAAAAGAATGTGTTTACATAGCCATATTAATGTTGGTAGCCATCTGTGTGGAAATTGATTGGAAGTCATCAAGTAAATCTCACCAATGATAATTTTGCACAATTATTTATATTGGGGAGGAAAGGAGATGGGAGGGGATGAAACCGCAGACAGCCTAGAGAGGAAAAAAACTCTAGGTAGTATAAAGAAAGAAAACAAACTTCCTATTTATTTCCAACGTCCACGGTAACGTCTCAACTATTGCCTGAATCACAGTCTCTCTATCCCTGTGCCTGAATTAATGTCATGAATTATGCAATCATCGACTACTTGTATGTTCAACATAAATCATCCTTTTGTACATAGGTAGTTAAATTTAAACAACGATTTTGTTCTCTGTCACGGAATAGTTTAGTGGTTACGAGCAGTGAGAGAGTCCTAGAAAAAGGGAGGAAAACGTAAATGTTTATGAATAGAGGACAATTAGTTGTCCTGTAATTTGAACGCTGAACTCGTATATATTATTTATATCGATTGAATCAATTACAAATTTATATGAATCATTGTATTCAATTTCTAAATCGCAATCATTTAGTCCGGATTTCAATCAATGTGAAAACTACCAAAATAACTACTTCTTGATTCACGTGTGCTCGCTTAACTACTCACAACAATACTGATATAACGAATGCAATCAACTAATTAACAATACAATTCTTCAATGGGAGACATGATTTTGTCGATCAACCATCCAGCATGTTTATTTTATACGTGCACACAGCAAAAGTGACGTTTAAGTTCGTCATAAATCACTCTAATATGATACTGCGTCAAAAAGAAAGTATTCTAAACAGCTAGGTTACTCTGTCATTTACGTCACGACAGATAATTTGATGATATTGATGTTTTATAACGCGCGTAACCATAGAGACACAGAGACGCGGAAACTCACGTGTAGCTTAAATTGACCGAGATTCTTTCAAGTTGAATTCGGAAGGCGAGTTAGTTCTTTTGCTGGTGGGTTTGATGTATTAATTTGTAATTCTTAAAGGAGTTCTCGTCATTCATGTTATACGACCTTTGTATAAGAAATGAGTCCATTCGTCACGTGATCTTCGTTTCGGAAAAGGGACATTATCGTTAGTTACCAAGGCGACAAGAAGGGCGTATCGGCAGTTTATAAATTGTAGTGGGTTGTCCAAATAATGTAGTCTGCCGATATTTGTTCGATTCTAAAATGTAATAAATAACCAACCAGATTTGGATAATGCGACAGCATTGCAATAAATTCATAGCTCCGTGCCTGCCATACCACCATCACCACCGTCTACACGGCCACGCTGAAAGAAAAACACGTTTCGCTTCCAGTGAAATCTGTGAAAATACTCGAGAGGTACTGTGTGTAGTTTAGTGGTGTAAACAAATACAATGCACGGTAATTCCAGCCATCGGGTGTTACCAGTGCTGTCAGAATGTTTACGTGTGGACGTCAGCTACGTGTAGTGTTTAAAAGGTCACCAACTACCTTTTTTCATAATTGTATAATCCATGTAATGAGCCCAAACATGATTTTTGTGATATCAAATCAAACTATATTTAGTTCAGCGCCATCTTTTTTCATGTTAAGCAGACATAACCAACATTTAGACAGATTGACAATTAATTTTAGTTGGAAAGAAAATCCATTTCCCAGCTTAATAGTAGGTTTTTTCACGTGGCGTGTGTATTCATTTTGTGCAACGAGGGCAATGTTGGCTTAGTATTGCATGGATTGAAAAATATGAAAGAATATGGCGAAAAAACGCCTTTTTCAAGTCACCGTACATGTCGATCAAGTTTAAACTATGTGTTTACACTTTACAATCGGAACTATTCTACAACCGGATGCTCAAATCCACTAAACTGAAAAAATGTAATGTTTATTTAATGTTTTCCTGTGCCATTGTCAAATGTCGTGCGCATAGAACTACTCGGCTGTAATCGGTTACGCAGATTACTTGTAATCTCCTATGCGCTGCTCGATTGTCCGAGATATAAACATGATGCTTGTATGTATCATGGTATATAACATAGTTGTAAAATTCTATGTTGTTCAACGTATGGATTATAATTTATCAGTAATGATGGGCAATATCGGTTATTACTCACTGTAAAACCATAAGTTTTGTGATTATGAATCTTTGGGAACTGACTTAGTATACTGTAGCTGAAATAGCCAAGTCATTCAGTTGGTAATTTGGTTCACCAAATTGAATCTGAACTTTTATATAACCAAGGAAAGTATCCGGCAATTTCAGCAAGAATACACTTCAATCTATACATTATCAAAGCAAACCCATGGTGCAATGGGTGTCAATCACGAAATTCGGTTGTCCATAGAAATAAAACAATTACGAGAAATTTAACACATAATCACCAGATTGTACTCGGGTAATTTAATTACACGGCTGTCCTGATATCTTTAAAATTATTACTTGTACGCTGCTGTTATAAATATTAACTATCCATCTCGATTCTACTTACTGGCTAATGATAACATATTTAAACAACCATGGCAACAACTTGTCACAACACTGATGCCGTGTTTGATTTCTAATCATAGGCGACGGTTATAGCTCTCGCGAGATAACATATCACGTCACGATCTTATTGAATTGTAAAGATTTACGGCGAATGACTTCATTTAGAGGGGTTGGACAGTATGGCTTATGGGGAGACAAGATGGTAGAACAACTGTGCTAGATTTGTTTTACGATATGTCGCTGTATATTATTCTTGCACCCCTCTATTAAATGTATGGGTTTTTGAAAATATATTCTGTCATCCCCCCCCCCCCAAAGAATTTTGTTTTTAGTTTGAAATTCACTCTTTGCGGCCCCAAACAAAATTCACCGCACAGTATATTATACTGGTCAAACACCAAGTCTGGTTGAACTGGACTGAAGATTACGAGAGGGTGGCGTACATCAAATCACGCATAGATTTAGTTGTCGAGTTGAGTCATGAAAGACGAGAGTTCAAGGTACTGCAACTTCAGCACATAACAAATAAACACATACTAAAGTTACTTATAATTTGACATAAGTGGGCCCATAAGTAGCCCAGTTCCCTTTGTCAAATGTCAATATATTTATTCAAGGTACACATTTAAAGTCAGATTCCTACCCTTGCTTTTAAATGAGGAGTCTGCGATAATAATTGAAACGTTTGTGTTTTACTCACATCCGCTGTGTGTTTGTGAACCACCTGTTGCTTGTTTGACACGCTCCTCGTAAAATGATTCTTTAGGTTAGTGACTATAATGTTTTATTTTATATTCATGTCGATATAATCAATAAATCGCTGTGGGAGTGGTACTGCCAGAAGGATTTCTCACTCTCAATACAATTATAATGTATGTGTTTTATTTGCGAAATTCTGTTAGATAACCAAAACTGTGATTCACGATCATTTGACGTGCATGGCAATACTGATAGTGATATTAAAGATGAATCCACCATGATATCACACGAAAGGGACGATACCTTCACTGAAACAAATCTGAACTTGAACGTGCTGATATTCACGTCAACCAATTGTTGACAGCCTAAACCCCCAACACCGTACATGATTTCGTGAAAACAACAATATACGGTTACTTGTTGTTTTCAAGTATTGACATCGCCTCCGGTTCCACCATTAATATCTTGTATCTAAGGTTTTACACAAAAACATACTTTCTATCCTTTAACCTTTCCTAATCCGTGTGTCTCAATGGGAAAAGTCATTCTCTATTATTTCAAGTTTAATGTGCAAAGGTTTGGGGTAGTACCTGCTGGCTTTAATTGTTGTGAGCACTTGGTATCCCGTGGCTGAAAGTCGGCGGTGTGTCCGCGGTTATTGTGTTCATGGGGATTATTATTACCTTAGCGTGTACATTTTACTCAATTTGCCGCAACTTTGTTTATTTTCTTGCTACCGGTTTTCGTCGGTTGACTACTCCCTAGTAAAATGTTAGCAGAATGTAATGATTGCACTTACAAAGGTCATTCGTGTCAAACGGCTAACAATACATTGGTATGTTTACCACATTCAATGTGCGTTCAAGCAAGTCACTCAAAGCGTCTTTACCGACGACATATTGGTTGGTACTTGGGTATCGATGTCTGCCCCATGACCCGTACTGTAGGCTGGTTGTTGACAGAAAACACGAAAATTGTTAATTAAGTTGATTACAATGAATGATGTATCTATGCATCGTGTATCGAATATTGAATAACGCGGACTGACGCAGACATAAGTTAGTAGGTTGGAGCCGTATATACCAAATTGTGGGATGTATCAATGCAACCATAGTGCTTTCTTTCCAAGTCATATTCAATTCGTTGCCCAAATTAAGCTGAAATGACCACAATATACATAGCTCAATTGCAGATTAAATAATAGTTATCTATTTTACAAAATACGTACATTTGACTACCAATTATGAAACCCCATTATGCAATGGATGTCAATCGCAATAGTTGATACGTAGTAGGTAGAGGGCACATTTGATTTCCATAGACCTATTTTATCGGCCAATACGATCGACTCACATTGACGTTTTGTGTATGAAGAAACCCTGCAAACATTAGAGAATCTCTGCTCAGTTCGACTTTTCTATATCAGTATTTATTTTTCTTCTAGTATTTAATTATAAATTCAGTGTTGCTTGTTTATTATTGTAATCGTGACTAGAATGCGTTTTATCCTGCATTTTGATCCCCCGGGGTGTATGCAACTCACTACAAGTTAACTATAATTGTACACGAGTACACGGTACGACCAGCCAGATTGAAGACATATTACCTAGTATACAATCACTTCAATAAAATTACGCTAACAGCAGAAGTTAAAATTAAATGCAAATAGGTAAATAAGGATTAAAATCATCGACTGACAGTGACCAAAATTCTCCCCAGCGAAGACAACACCGATTTTACTTGCGTCAAAAAACCCAACAACGTCATGATAGATCACCATATAGCATACACAGTAGTAACTTTAACATCAACGATGCTGCTGCAATTCATTCTAATTTACAGTTGTCGACGGATCTACAAACACATCCAAGTCAAACACGCGGCTTTTAGTAAAGCCAGGTGTTGCAATATTGCGTGAACTATTGGCCCTAGGAGACGTTAAAGCCCGGCGACGTCTGCTGCACGGTTGTCATATTTGGAGTATCACGTATTGCGTGTATTGTGTTGAATTTCCAAGTACGTACTTAAATGTGACGCACGAATAAGACGAAACAAATCTTCAAACATTATACTAGTACATTAATAGCCTGATCACGCAAGTATAACATACAAGTGATTTGAGATAAAATTCGACAATTTTGCTAAAAAAGTAAACATGGCTCCGTCAAAATATAATTCGCGTCGAACTAGATTGCCAAATCGTTTGCAACACATAATAACACCCATACTTGTTGTCGGCCATTTTTAAACGCCGTTTTTGCTTGATAATGTTTTTTAAAGTGGTTGTCATAGTTACAAGTGTTAACCCATTATTATGTCTGAGATTAGACGGGCCATTAGTCGCGCCGATTGGCAGACGTAATAATGATTCCAAGCTAGAATGTCATAACCTACAACAGAATGGCATTCTTCACTATTAAATTACGAAGCCAGTTCTTCAACCTGAATTAATGGCTTTGTGTGGTTACCCGAGAAAGACAAAATGTAAAACTACACTGATAATTGTGGTATAGTATGGTTAGTATCTCCTTCAATTACAAACAACCACATTCATTGTTGTCTGTTCATGCTACTTGTGAACTCGACTAATATTTAGCTATTTGCCTCACAATGACATCATCATGTATACATACTACGTGTCTAGTTTATAAATGATATACAACACGTGATTAAATACATGTATTTGCATCGTCCCCCTTAGGTATGTGTGTTAACCGATTGTAGGTGAGGGAGATCTCTAATAAACTTGTATTTTGTGTTGCTTTCTTTTAGAGTTCCCGGGGTGAACAAGTCACGAGGTATATAACCTTCGTTTCACAGCCGCCAATCGAGAGACGACCTCCTGGCAAGAGACCAAAACATACACCTAGAAAGGTATAAGTACCATCTTATTTAGACCTATGCACATACTTGTATCGAATCATAATGACTTCAAGCCATGACTCTTCAAATAAGGAATGCCGAGAGAGAAATGACACTGTTTTAATTTAACGAAATTTTATTATAATTCAGTTTGAAAGTTGAAGTGTTCTAAGTGTCCTCTGGCGAGTATTCATACATGCGAAGCACACAATGGGAGTTTTTGCAGTTAGATTGTCTGTATGCGTGTTTGTATGTGTGTGTCCGTGTGTCCGACTGTTCTACTAATATCTTAAGAACCATGTGTTGTTTGTTATGAAATGTTTAAATGCTATAAGCTAATGCACAGATTTTATTATGATTTGGATTAAATCCATGCTTATTATTTACCTTATTTACATGATTAGCTCAATTAGCTGTTCCACTGATACTATTTAAAGAACTACTCATCAGATTTTGATAAAACTGGTTACTTTTTGGAAACATTCATGTCTATAAATTACCTAATTTGCATAATGATTAGTCAATTTGTAGTTTTTCAACTGATAATGATTAGTCATTTTTGGCTTTTCAACTGATATCTCAATGAAACCTGGTACATAGATGTCATAGGACAATGCACAGATCTTATAAGTTCTGGGATAATATCCATGTATATTAATTACATAATTTGCATTTCAATGAAACTTGGTACATAGATTTTCCAGAACTATGCACATGCCTAACTAGTTTTGAATACAAACCTGTGCATATTTATCACCTAATTTGCATGAACATTAGTCTTTTTTGGCCTTTCCACTGATATCTCAAGTATTAATCGTCATATTTCAATGAAATCTGGTACATAGATGTCATAGGACAATGCACAGACCTGATAAGTTTTGGGTTAATATCCGTTCTTATTAATTACCTAATTTGCATAATTAGTGAAATTTTGGCTTTTCCGCTATTTCAAGTTCTATTTATTGCATTTCAATGAAACTTGGTACATAAATTTTATATGCACATGCCTAATTAGTTTTGAATAAAAATCGATGCATATTAATCACCTAATTTGCATAAAGATTACTCTAGTTTTGGCTTTTCCACTAATATCTCAAGTACCAAACATCACATTTCAATGGAACCTTATACATAAATGTCATATGACAATGCGCAGACCTGATAAGTTTTGGGTTAATATCCGTGCATATTAATACCTAATTTGCATAATTAGTACTAATCATATCATTTCAATGAAACTTGGTTACATGGATGCTGATGGTATCTCAAAAAATCAGATTTAAATTGACCTTGTGGTAAAGGTGCCCTGGAATAAATTAGAATGAAAACCACAGATCAAATGTATTTTCTGTAAGTATTATAAACTTCAATAATGTGGATCACATTGTTTTCCCATTGTACATCTCAAATAGCAGACAAATATCAGTTACCAAGATTCTTCTTTGGGAGGCTAATACATTTTTAATGTTTACAATACTCTCAACACACCGGACTCATTTCTAAGCTTTCTCTGATTAGTATTTGGGATGGGGGTTTCTGTGAAGTTAGAATCTGAGGATTTTCGAATTAGTATATCCATGCTTTTATGAAAATATGCATGGAAAGGTCACAGCATTATACCCAGTGTTCTGTGGGAGAGGAACTCAGAAAGAGGCTTCTAAAGAAAACTTTAGTATATTGACAATATCATAAATGAACCCACTGATGGGTTAAATTAAAAAGAAACAAAAAATATAAAATGTTCCCTATCTAAAGATTGGTTTCCTTTACCTGTACATGCAGCAAAACAAGTTAATCGCCCAGGAACCTCTTTCTGAGTTACTAAGGCTCTCCCACGTAAAACTGTGAGGGCGACGACCTATGAAAAGAGTCTACGTAGATGCAAATATTTTACAACACAGAATAAACAGAGGGAAGACAAATCATCAAACAACAATCATCTTGCTGCCCGCCTGCATACCAAGAGTGTATGCTGGTAAATAATGATCTAACGTATTTTCCCATAAAACCTTCCCTGCACTAATCGCCACATATTTATTACAGACAGAGCGTCTTGGACCAGAAGAATGTTACAGATGTCAACTACATACAGAACATGTAGAGTGCGAGAAGGTATTCAGTATATTATAATCCGTATTTTGCCGACTCAAAACCCTGGCCATGTAAAGTAGCTTTGAAAACTGATAATTTTATACTTATCATCGATATTATTATTTTTACTAACAATGCCTACTTATATTTGCATCAGCACAAGTACCTCCGCATCGGCGGCGGATTTCGTCACAGTTACTGGTACATACGGGGAATTCTAGATGTCATCGAGGAGGTAAGTGCTGTTATATAATTACACGATCATGTGCGTATACTAACCATTGTCAATTTTCCGTTTTCAATGTCCCACGCCAACTTGCGATGAATATATAATGCGAATTAATCTTACGATCTAGGAACAAAGAATCATTGCACAGGCAGCGATGAAAAAACTACAGGAAGAAGAAGAAGAACGTCGCCGAAAAGCAGAACGTAAGTTCGTATTCGGAGTAACATTAAAAAAATACATCCTGCTTCTGTTTGTTTTAATATTATTAGTTTCCCTCTCCAAATACCAAATATACAATATGAAACTATGCACAGGTTCATACTATATTTTGCCAAAAAAATCAGGATCTGGCTATCAGCAAATGAGCTACTATAACTGAGCTATCATCATGTAATTGTATTCACAGCGAAACGACGGGTCAAGACGTACGTGCGAACTAAGAGCGGCAAAGTCGTCAAGAAGTATCACTACTTTACTGAAGATGAATACAAGGATTTTAAAAAAGACGACAAAACTGCGCGAAAAATGTTGGGTCTCAGCGAAGGCGAAGAATTGGAAGATTATAGTACTTCTAGGGGTGTTTATGTACAGAGCGATACCGGTGAATTTAAAAAATGTGAGTAATCGATGACGTCACGTTGTCATCAAACATTACGTCTATTGACTCTAGCGGGCGTGTGAGTACAGTACCATGTGAACTGTTCGCTGGAAGTTTTGTTGTTTATAACAAATCTTGTTATTCACAGCAAGAAAACGTCGAGGCGATGTTAAAGACAGTGCTTATGAAGATTATGGTGATAATGACTCAGACAGGCACGTCCGGCACAGACGACGAAGGTACTTGTTTCATTTTGAGACTTTTAAGTAATTTGAGTAATTCACAAAGTATCATATTTACCAGATAAGGAGAAAACATATTGTTACAATGCGAATATCGGAAGAGAATGCAATACAATACATCTACTAAGTGTATTTTGTCGATCTCCGTTATTTACTTTTCAGATACAGTGATGATAGCCTGGAGAGTGGTATGGGTGGTAGTATCGTCAGCGGGGAACGCCAGCATCGCCGCCATCGTCGCCATCGGCGTCGCTCGCGGTCTTTTAGTGACTCAGAAGACAGTAGAGATGGGTCACGTGGCGGTAAGTTAACATAACACGGGGGACGGTTTGTGGGGCATGACTCCACTCTTATACAGCGTCTTCCCATTATTATTAACTCTATTAACTCTCGCTCCTTTCAAGTCACGGACCGGAAATCATTGGCTTTTTTGATCCGTGTATTTCTACTAGTATATGCTCATGCTTCCTCAACTGTCTTATAGGTCGAAGACATAGGCGTAGAGGGCGTCGACACCACTCTAGCGACGACAGTGGCACAGACGTCGGAAGCGGAGATCGCCACCACAGAAGACGTCGCCATCATCGCCGAAGACGTAGCGGCAGTAGAGGGGGTAGTCGAGATTCTAGTTACGATAGTCATGATAGTCGGGATAGGCGAAGGCGTCGGAGACGTCGTCGAAGGAGTTATTCGTCTGGTTCGGGTAGTGATCGATCAAGGGAGAGATCTACAAGACGCAGACACCGTAGACACAGGTACAAAGCCAGTGACGCACTAGTATATCATTGTGTTTATATTATTAGTTATTTGTATTATTATTACGAGAATATTTTAAAAACTATAGACTCCACAAACGAATGTGTCGGATCATATTAATTATTTTTTCACCAGGGACGACTCATCCGACTACAGCAGTCGAAGCAGAAGTGGTGGGCGTAGACGGCGTGGGGGTGGACGGCGTCGACGACGACGATCATACGATAGTGACTCAGGAAGCGCGGATAGTAGAAGTAAGCATTGGATTTATTATTATATGCATGTGTGTGTGTGTGTGTGTGTGTGTGTTTTGAAGTGAAATAACCACGCACTTACGACTAACATAAAATTTCACCACACTAATAACATTATAACTTCTAATTTTTCATGGAAGCATTAGGAGCTGTCAGGAATGAAACATGCGGTGTCAATTTCATGTTGATCACAATTCTTTAGACCTTTATTGGGAGTCACGTTGTCACCCCATTGTCAATTCATTCCAACATAGTGTACTAACTTGTTTTACTCACTCATTAATCGCATGATTACAGGATTGTTGGCTGAACATCGGTGATGGCGAGCGTCAAGCGCTGACTTATAACATACCTAGGGCAAGTAGGAATAACTGTCAGAGTTTTAATGTCTTCATCAGGGTATTAAATACGCATGCGCAGCTTGGTGAAATAGTCGCTTTAACTTTGACGATTTCCGATTGAGTATGTACGGTATAATATCATATCAATGTCATCAATAATTGACATAACTACTGTTTAGGACATTCACGGCGCCGACATTCTGGAAGGCGCCGCCATGGTAGGCGTCGTCGTGATTACAGTTACAGTGATGACGAAGGTAGTGCATATTCTGGAGATTCCAGAAGAGGCCGTGGTGAAGGAAGGCGGCGGAGACGGCATCGACGTAGAAGCTACGATAGTTACAGCGACAGTTATAGCGATAATGGCAGTGATGGTGAAGGTGGTGGCAGGAGACGACGTGGCGGAAAACGTGGTGGTAAAGGCGGCCGCCGTCGTCGACGTCACAGTTACTCGTCTGACGATTATTCAGATGTAAGTTATTTTTGACTCAGCGTTTTAGTGGTTTAGTTCCAATGTAATTAAAACTAATTACTGAATGTCGAGTCTTTTGGTCAGTAGTGACACTTCCTGTATTCAATGTAGGAGTGGCAGTTTGCATCGTGTACTATATTAAATCTATTGATTTACGTATATAAACAGGACAGTCGCGATGGTGGTGGTGGTGGTAGACGGAAAGGTCGTCGGCGCCGACGCTACAGTGACGATGAAGATGATTTCAGCGATGCTTCGAGTTCACGTCATGGTGGAAGACGACGAGGTGGTAAAGGTGGGAGGCGTCGCCGACGAGGCAGGCGTCGAGATAGCTACAGCGATGGTGAAGGCAGCTACAGTGATGATTATAGTGACCACGGCAGACGGAGGCGAGGGCGGAGAGGTCGGCGACGCGATGGTATGTAAATATATGTATAAGCATCTGATTAAGCATGCCAATTTTCCAATTTAAATGATTAAATATACTACTATAATTTTATTATTTCCTCGAAATTGTACTTTTAATTATCTAATACCCTATCGAATCGCATGGCCCCTTGAACCATGCACCTAAACTATATCTCAAAAATAGAATATTTCAATTTTCAGACGATTATAGTAGCAGTGATGACGATAGTGACCACAGTAGACGGAGGCGAAGGCGAAAAGGTCGACGACGGCATGGTAAATAAAAAAAAACATATATACATGTTAGATTAAGCATGTCCTCTTTATTCCTAATTTTTAAATTACTATACTTTTATTATTACGTGTTTTGATGCTATACTGTTTCTCATCGTCTCCTATCGCATGCCACCTTATAAGGTAATATATCTACCTAAAATATTTATCTATCTGTTTCACATCTCCCCGAAATGATATATTTAAATTTTCAGACGATTACAGTAGCAGTAATGACGATAGTGACCAGAGTAGACGGGGGCGAAGGCGAAAAGGTCGACGACGACATGGTATATGTACATGCTTGATTAAGCATACCATTTTCCCTTATATTTTCAAATGACTATACTTTTATTATTACGTATCTTGATACTATACTATTTCTGATCGTCTCTTATCGCATGCCACCTAAAGGTATTGAACTATCCATCGATCTGTTTCACTAACCCCCAAAAATAATATATTTCAATTTTCAGACGATCACAGTAGCAGTGATGACGATAGCGACCACAGTAGACGGGGGCGACGTCGAAGAGGCCGAGGCAGAGGCCGAGGCAGAGGCCGGCGGCATGGTACATACTTATATGCGTACACAACATTTCAATCATTCAAAATTTAATAAATGTTATTGCCCAAAAATATAACCCTTGAAAACGTCAATATTAGATGCTCGTATGCGCTTCGGTAGCAGGGTCATATCTTCGTTATTTTAACAACTTTCAATAACCATTGTAATGCATGCAGTTGGCTCCTATTCCATGCTTGAACATTGTAATATTCTAATCTCAGATACAATATTAAAAAAAACTAATGGGCGTGTAAAGCGACAGCGGACTATATACCATGGAATTTCGTATAATGCCATTTTGGGTTTTTTATTTGCAGGTTTGACACGAGAATCATCCACATCGTTTTCCATGAGAGGTTCGATCATAAACATGCCGTTGGTGGCGGCAGTCACATCAATCTAATTTTTCTCATTTTCAAAAAAAGGGACCATCTTGTTTTTCAAGTTTTAACAGCGTCATTTCACTACATGTCAAAGCAATTGAAATCACAGAGTATGAAATACATCAACACATCATTCTACATTTTCAGTTGTTACGCCATCGGTGGTAACTAACACAATTAACATTCACCTTTCGTTTTCACAGGTGGTTGCTTTAACTGTTTATAATGTGGTATTGCAGTTTTCGCACTATTGTACACTAACTGTGGTGGCGCACTTTGCTGTTGCACGACGAATTCATCTTGTTTTTATATATTTTCATATTTTGTATGATTTATCGCAATTGTATGTCCAATATAATATGCATTTATCACATTAGTCAAATTGAAATTGAATATTGTTACGATGAATAGTTTTCTAAGTTCAAAATTTAAAATTGATCTATAAGATCTGTGCGTACGCCCTCTCGTGGTATTGTCAATGAAAACGTTGAATTATTTTATTCCTACGTCAATTTGAGTTTTTTTGTGCAGTGATATTTCATTCTGTGCGTTATATAATTAAACTTGTTTTCATAATTATTTTGTAGACTATTATAGCAGTGATTCGTACAGGTAAGGATATAGTTTTACAAAAAAATATTAAAGTGTCATAACAATAAAATCGTGTGTGTCAAATTATATAAACCAAATACGATTCAATCCACTCAATCGTGTGGCATTATAAATATATTACGAGTTATATTAACACATTACGTAACTTCCTATCAATACAGTTCGTCCTCAAGAAGTTCGGTTGTAAGCCTTGCCAGTGCAGCTAGTAGCGTCCATAGCAGCGAGTTGTCAAGTATCCATGGCGATTTTAGCGAAAGTGAGATCAAACGCATGAAACAGGAAAAAAAGCTGAAGAAGATGCAGGAGAAAATGGAGAAGAAACAAGAGCAGAAAATAGAACAGCGCAGGGAGATACGGGAAGTAAAGAGAGCGGAGAAACGCAAAGAGAAGCAGGAGAAAAGGGAACGTAAGAGAGAACGGCGGAAAGATAGAGAGCGACGACGGTAATGCCATATTTTTTTTCCTTTTTTTATATACATTTTGCGTTTTCTTGATCAACATTTTTATTTTGTTAACGGTGATTATTTATAGAAAAGTTGTCCTTGAAAGGTTAAAAGTTAATTAACTTGAGGTGAAAGTTTACTCATCGAGGTCTATTAAGCGCTCAGCCTAAATGTGAGCAAAACGCATAACATGAGTGTGAGGGAAGAGAACACGGAAAAGACAAATTTCTCTGAGAATACTAGTAACTAGTATAATTACCAGTACCATTAGAAAAAAATCATTATATTATGAATCGTCATATTGTCTAAAGTGATGTGTTTATTGTACTTAGAGGGCGGTATTACAGTAGCAGTAGTTCGGAGAGACCAGTCAGCGCGGTCCGAAGTGAAGACGTTTCAAGCGTGCATAGCAGCGATGTGTCCAGTGTTTCTGGCGATTTCAGCGAAGGCGAAAGGCGCAAACGAAAGGAAGAAAAGAAAAAGAAGTTGAAAGAACAAAAGAAAGAGATAAAAATGGAACAAAAAGAGCAGAAACGGAAACAAGAAAAACGAGAAAGGAGGCGGGAACGAAGAAGGTAAATCAGTTGTATTGTGTGAGCCTGAGATGTTTCGGTTTTGGGTTGCTTGAATTTTAAAACAGCGTATAAATGAGTCTTTTTTAAGTCGTATTCTTTATATTCGTTTTATACTGAATGTATATGAAATAAATTGTCGCCAAACACTCCGATACATCCCATCATACCATAATAAAATAATTACAAACCTTGATGTGTTTGTTTCGTAGGCGTCGTAGTTACGTTAGTACTGTGAGCGCCGCCAGTGAAGTTAGCAGCGTCCACAGCAGTGAGTTGTCTGATTTAACTGATGATGGTGAATACAGCGAAGGTGAAAGGGCAAAACGGATAGAAAAAAAGAAACAACGAAAGAAGGAAGAGAAACAAAAAGTGAAACAAGAGAAAAAGGTACAACAGAAAAAAGAAGAAAGGAGAAGAGAGCGGAAAGAGCGGAGGTAACTAATATTAAACCATTACATAAACCATTTTCTGCCTCTAAACCCCACAGAATATACATTAAAGATGTAAAACATGTAATTTTGATTATTGGTGTTTGTTATTTGAATACATTGGGCTATGATTTATCATGTGACCCGGAAACACTGTTTCAGTAGCTCATATCCGAGTTTTGTTGGAATGTCTAATACGCGTGCGCACTGATTGTTTTTGTTTTAACATGTACAATAACAATCACTGCACATGCGTATTAGTGTATTTAATTTTTCATACAACGAATACTGTTGTGTGCTGCAAAAATAACAACTTTCAGTTTATGATAAATCATACTAATTCAATTGGGTCTACACAGAAGTATATAGTTAAAATACGTTTTCGACCTAATAACATCTTTTATGTATTCTGGTCATGCTGATCTGCAATCTGATTAAAATAAGATCCTGGTTGACTTAATTTTTTTTTTAATTTTTTTTTTTAATTTTTTTTTTATATAAATACTATAATTATTTTTTATTTTATTTATTTACTATTATTATTATTTATTTAAATTATTTTTGACGTTACAATTATTTTGCTGCAAGAATGGTTTTGTTCGTGAAAGCCACCGGGAGATCCAGGTGGCTTTCACGAACAAAACCATTCTTGCAGCAAAATAATTGTAACGTTAAAAAATAGTTAAAATAAATAATAATAATAATAATTATAGTAAATAATTAAAATAAATAATAATAATTATATAAAAAAAAATTAAAAAAAATTAAGCCAACCAGGATCTTATTTTAATCAGATTGGCTGATCTGCCGCCTTTTATTATTCAAATTCCTCAAAGCACATCTTTCTTGATATTCGAAGATTTATATTTTTGGTACAATTTAAGATACTCTTATACCAACATTACGTTTTAAATTAATTCTTGACTGAGGGATTACTAAGTGTTATAGCACAATATAATAAAAACTAAGATGTGAAATTCCCCAAACCCTGGTGTGATATTATCACATGTTTCATTCGTTTGTTCATACATTCTCTATTTTTGAACCACATGCCCCGAACTACAATTATACATTAAATTATGTTTTAATTTCCACAGGAGACGGGAAGGTGATGATTATTCTAGTGATGATTCATACGCACGTGGGAAACAGGATTTTTATGACCTTCCCGAGGAGAAACGACGCTCCATGGTGAAGTATGGTAAAGGAAGTAGTCGTGGACTGAGTCCAATCGACATGAAGGACGGGTAAGTACGGATTACTACGGTATGTTTACTATGTAAATAAATGAAGAAAGAGCCGTGATACTTTCAAGTTTTTTACTACATCGTGGTGTCTAACAATTATCTTACATGCACACTTTTTAAAGTAAACGAAGAGGAAAGAAGAAAGGAAAGGGAGGGATTGAGGAAGATGATTCTGATGACTCGGGTAAGTACTAAAATGGATCAATTATTTCTATTGGATTCAAAATTAACAAGGAATTATTTGAAAAATGCAAACAAAAATGTGCTAATTGCTTTGAGTTGGGAATGAGGGGTTAAGGCTAGCAAATGTGTCTGTATTCTTGTTATCTTTGTTTTATCGCTATGTTATCGCGAGGGTATCTTTTTCTAAATGTAACGTTCGATCAGATAAATTTGTCTTGATCTGTATTTTAGGAACCGAGGTTGAGGTAACTACATCAGATGGAAAGAAAATAAAAATGAAGAAAGGTCTAATCAAGAAACTAACACGGGAGGGGAAATTAGACGCGAAGGGAAAGATAAAACACAAGATACGACTGAAAGCCGATGGAACGTTGGCAAGAGACAGTGATAGCGATGCTGAAAGCGTGACCCTGGATGCAGAGACAGTGACAAAGATACAAAGCCAAAGTGGGCCATTTAAAATTAAGACGTTACTTAACAATGAATGGAGTGGATTTGCCAAGACACCTGAACCACCTAAGACGCCTACCGATGGAGGAAAAATTAAACGTAAGTACGCATGCGCGCACATGCCAGGACTGGCCAATCTAAAATAATAGTATAGTTCACCATACCAGTTTTGAGTTATATGACTATCTTGTGTCGTTTCTCGTTTTTAGTTACTGGGATCCGCAAAGTTCAAGCCGCGTTCCGCAAGGACCAAGGACGTTTACAAACACACTTACAAAAAGTTTTAGAATCTGCCTCAGATTTACGGGACACCGACACAAGGGGAGCAGTGGACGAGAAAGGTGAGGAAGTTAATGGTTTATTTGCAGACTGTCACGTCACAATTGTGTCGTCCATTATAATAATTCGAAGCACAGTACCACGGTAAACAATATCAAACAAGCAATTCAGCAGTTCATAGTTCAAATAAAACCAGTTTTGCTACTGACGAGCTGATTCATAAATGGTCAGTTATTTTTTTATTTTATTTTTTCAGATTCCTCCATCGATTTTCTTTCACATTATCGCCTCATAGAGGAGTTCAAAGTTGAACCATTTGCTAGAGCGTTTGTGATTGAAGATAGCAATGAAGATCTGATCTTGGATACATCGGTAGGTAAACTAATTTTCAGGGAGGGCGCTGTGACATGGCGCATTTCACGTATATCTAAAAGTAGCCGGATAGCTCTAAGCTTATTATTACACAATTCCTATTCCGGATTTCATTATTTTTATTTCACATCTCTAGGAACTGAAAATTGCTTTAGATGGCATTCCATCCACACAGGACGTCAAAGAGAAACAGATAGACTATGCATTAAAAGTAAGAGATAACACAGCAACAATACACATTCCATGTGCGGTGCGCTCTCTGGCGGCCGAAGCACTTCTATGGCATAAATGGGGTGACAGATCTACCACAGAGTTTATAGTCACACATCATTTTTAGGGATTTGCGATATTTTAAATACCTAACGACTACACAACCAGGCACAGTTTTTCTACTATCATTATAACAACACAGTTTTTATCGTTGAACGGCGTATTGATGGACGAATCGGGGGATAGGACGCTGCCGCATTAAATCGATTAGTGTATGTGTACACGACACGTGGTATAATATAGTGATGATATTTAGTGTATTTTAAATGCGGATTTAAATTTGGCCTAGGATATATAAATCAACCCTTCACGGCTAAAATGTTAGTGAAAACATTTTGATGTATTTTTCGTTTTTAAAGTTGGATCATTTACACGTCTGTTATGTTGCCTACAGGTATTTGTAACAATTTGTATATAAACAAAATGGAAAACATGTGTTTGTTGTGTTTATTTGGTAACACGTGATAAAAGTTGACCCTTTCTCTCTCCAAGCATTAAATACATGTGTTTATATTCATGTAGGTACTCGATATCGATGGACACAGTAAAATATCATTTAAAATGTTTGCAATTGTAGCTGCAGTAATGGAACGAATATGTAACATGGAGTAAGTAAATTATGAACAAACGAGCAAAACATCAAAAACCACACGTTTCAGTGTCTCTTGCTCGGTTTCAAATATTATTACATCAAACCGGTACCTTTCCGTGAAGTTGAATTTCTTATGGCTAGCCGAGTTGGATATGTCGCACCGTCATCTGAAAAAAGACGTGAGTTCGAAACATTACCGGGGTAATTGGCAGCTCTATGCAAGATCGTCATTATAATGGTTCTAATAACGAGTAAACAAATAACACATATTTTAAAGGGTTTATTATTGACACTTGAATTAATGAGGTCGATTTGAGACATGGTGTATATAATTATAATACCCGTATTATAAAGAACATAAAATACCAGATATTTTTTATAATATTTATCCACTTGCTTTCCAGACCATATGACAAGAATCTGATAGATCAAACAAACCTAATGGATATTGAACGAAAGATGGCGCTATACAAGGTAAGGAATTATAATGGTGGGACGTCATTGTTATAATATGGGTGAAGAAAAAATTTGTAATTGTGGCATTGAAACATGATGATGTCCATGTTAATGTGTCGCATTTTTGTTCTTCAACACCAGGCCATGTTTTACTGCAATGTAAATTCTGACAGAAGTCCAAACTATATCACAGCCGAATCCTTGCGCATAGAGTTAATAGCAGGTGGACTGAATCGTGCACAAGAAGAGTACATTATGTCAAAAATGAAACCCAATGAATTTAGGGAGGTAAGTGTGAGAAGGTAATTTAGTTTATGTGTATGCGTGGTGGTGTTTGGTACAGTCCAAGCTGTATATACGACCAAGGCATACCCTGGTAATCTGGCTACATTCCGTGGTAGGACCCCTCCAGAATGATGGACTACTGGTCTGGTTGCGAGGCACTCCATTATGTGCCGCTCCGTCGACCATACTCAATATAATTCGTTCACAGTCTTGTCTCAGTGTTTTTCCGATAATGATGCTCACTCCCAGGTTCGTCAATATTGATTCATTAGTCAAGTGTATTACTATATTATTTTGTTTTGTTTCAGATTAATTTCATCGACTATATGACGTATATCCCACTATTTATGTCCATGCATGAAAACATTATGAATAACCCACTAGACCGATCCTTCAAATATCTTCACAAACGGGATGATTATTTACAACGCGACCAGGTACCGTTAGGATTGCCAATGAAAAGAGAATTCTTAGCATTGCCACGAAACGTATTCCCTGTCGGTGGTGCCACAGAAAGTGCCCAGAACAGAGATTTTGTAGAAAGTGGTGAACTCATCGGAAAGCCGGTCAAAAAGTAAGCTAGGTCACTTTCGTCTTCTTCTCGGACATCTGTATTCAGTACGAATTATAAACGACATCGTATTGTGTCATGGACACGGGGTCTATGCTTGTGCATTTAAAATTCCATATACAGCACAATTTCAGTTAATATTATGGTCATCATTTAGGACTTGTACTATGCAAAATTCTGCCATATACACTCATTCATGAAAGAGATACAACTTTACTTATATCGTGATATATACGGGTAAATCGCGTCTATATATGCTCGCATGGTGTTATAATTTTAAAAATTTGTTGTACTTGAATTAAATTTCATTTATACATTCAAAATTTCAAGCTATTTACAAATTCGACACAACCCACATTTTTACCACGTGAATATCACATTGTTTCTTTGCAGGCTTCCCAGTATACGTTCTCGTCAGGGATCACCAAAACGAAAGAAGTCGCGGATGTTTCTGTCACTGGACTGAAAATGTAAAGTTTTAAACTGACTCGGAGATTGGCCAGTGTGCAATTCACCTTTCCGTCCATGTCTATAAATAAAAGGTGCTATGCAAGAGCCGAGATTTTATTTGCATATTTCTGTTGATAAGGATTAAATTTGCCAAAACGTGACAGAAGACACATTGATGCTAACACTTTTCATACGTGTGACTGATTAAATCTGGTAATACGATCAGTATATTCCCGAAAATCAGTTTTGTTTCGTCATAATTTGTATTTTCTATTCATAGAGCAAGGGTAATATACAGAATACGTGTGTGTTTTATTCGAATTGACTGCGACCCCTCCACTTTTACTTACGTTTATAATTTATATTAATTTGTATTATATTTACGAACACTACATTCTTTCAGTTTTCATCTTGTTTTGTAGCTTGTTATAAATGTTGCCCTCGTAAATTGGTTAAAATGAATGTGGCTATCGATAGTTGATGTTCTGAGGGATTATTCGCCAGTGATGAAGTCTGAAGTATTACAGTTTAGCTTCATATCAATTTGTACAATGTTTTCTACTAATATCCCTTGAGTGTGTTTAGCTAAAGCTGACTTCAGTAAATGACGGGTTGGACAGGGGTACATGATTTTGTTCGATTTTGCGGATTCAATATATTTTATCGCCAAGAATAAATTGTTTTCACAGACGTTATTATATATTTGTAAATATAATGCAAAAACGATTCACAAATCAGCGTCCTTACTAAAGTCGTTATGATCATGAAGTCGTTGTAACGGGTGCTACAATAAAAAATATACACATTTTATTCAATTTTAATGTTGATATTTTATTTCCATCTTTTAATATTCTTTTTAGCAGTGGCCTCCCGGTTCCCTTCATGGAATCTGGTTGATGATAGGAATCAACATATTTATCATAATACTGCTGTGAACTCAGTTGACATGCATAACAAACAACACAGGTTCCCTTGTTTATTCTATTACCTTGTACAACTTGGAAAAAAATATACATATATAAATATAGATATTCTAATTCTAAAAATGTGAAAGAGCTCGTTTATTTTAGTAATTGTCGCCATTTTCCACGTACTCTCCAGTCTGTTATGTAGGTTTCACGCGACTATTACAAATTACGTTCTGTCGAGCATATGACCCAACCCATAACCAAACTTTCGATCTTACTAGATTCCGGTGGTTTCAGCAGAAATGTGTTGAGATGCCAACCACGATTTAGGTAAATTTGTATTCAGAATTCAGTGAATAGGGGTGTTTTTAATTTTGCAGAACACTCAAGTCCCCTTTCCACCGTCAATTCACCAACTTCCCGGTTAGTTGAACAATAACTGTAAGGCTCGAAATTTGTTTTAAAAATATCTCACAATCAAGAAGTGTATACTAAGTATATATGTACCAAGAAATACACGTAAGTTTCAGGTAGGTACGACCACACGTCCCGTAGCAGGACAGTAATTAAAGAAGTTTGGAATGGTTCATATTTTTATCCAGCATAATATGCGCTGTGTCGGAGTATACTACACATTGTGTTTGATCAGAAGTTTATGATTCCGACACTTTTGTGAAATGAGCGTTTTGTAAAAAAGAATTCATTCAACGCTATTTGGATTAAAAGATTTCCATGTGAAGTGTAATAACCACTGACTCAAAGACACACACAAAGTAATCCTGTAATTTGGATATCTGAAGCAATGATAGAACCTCAATTGTCATATATCAGAACCGCACATATGCCTGGATCAGATTGATACTTGAGTTCTAGATAGAATCAAGTTATAAAACATCGTACATATGAACATTTCTAGTTACAACTTTTCCAAGAGGGGATTTGGATTATAGCGAAATGTAAAGTTAATTTAAAGAGCTGTCTCTGGGTTTATATTAATTCATTGATTTCAATTTGTTTTGTAACAAACTTTTAGTAAATACATGTATACATATGTGAGTCGTTACTTCGTAGTTTAAAAGTCATCATAACAATAACCATCGTCATCGTTAAACCCCAAACCATGGCGAAACTTAATCCAAACTATTGAAATGTGTGTATGAGTCCTATGCATAAACCCAAGCCTAATGCTAATTTTCCCCCAAACCATATACCCAAACATAGTAATGGAAATTATTGCAGTCGTCACGATTGAATTGCCCCCCCCCCACCATGACGGGAAAATTACAGTACATCAATGTCGTATTCTGTAACCAAATATGTTGTATTGTTATCAAAATATAGCCCTGAGAAATAAAAGTGAACGCGAGACCGCGTTACAAAATCAATAATTTTCATTTTCTCATTTCGTTTACATATACAGGCCTATGTTGTTGAATTAATGCTCCCTGACCGTTAATGTCAACAGCTCGCTGTTGAACAATTATGCCAGGAAATAGTGTGTCTCAGGCTCCCCAACAAAATATTGGTTCAAGGTAAAAGTTTGGCAAACACAATTGCGGCGCTTCAGCAATGAGCTAGAGGTTTCAGATTTTCCAAGTAGGAATTATTTTTCGGAAGAAAACTGTCAAAAAATAACATTATTGAAACAATTTTTATATGAATATATTTCATAAAAACGATAGTGTTAATCGGAATTACACAATAGTACGTTAGTTTATTTTGTGTTAACGCTGTCGATTCACTAGACTGGCCACAGTCGGGCGATTTTTTCAAACATAGGTGTAATTTTTAATTAAAATAAATGTGTTCCCCACTCGCCGCTAGTTTTCGCGATCACGCTAAATGGGCCAAATTGACAATTAATTATATTTATTTTTGTAAAACATAAAAGAAGTCCCGACTTTGCCAGTCTATCGATTCATCGAAATCGACAGTGTAGTGCAACGCGCAATACCGCCCTCAATATTTTCTAATTTGCATATGACAGCGAACGTTGAATGGCGAGTGTACTGTCGTGCTTGTCACCCTTGTCACCTATTAAGAACATACACTTTCTCCGTCCACCACGTAAATGTGTTATTGTCTGCAAAACATGAGGTAACCAACGTATTATACAATGGACATATTCGGTGACAGTCACATTACGCGCTAAGACAAGACGAAGACGGATAGTACGTATATTTACTCTCGGTTTTTCCCACAAGACTCGCAGATATCAATAGCAAAATCTAAAAGGTGAGTAAACGTAAACAAACAAATTCTACCGTCGCACTACTATACAAAGCTTTGTAGTTATACGCAAGTGCTTTTATAGCATACGGGCAATCGTACTACGCGGGTTACAGTCTATCTGCTGGAGATCCGTGGTTTCGTTTAGGAAACTCCTAGTCTTATGATACTACTCTGTGTTGACTGGGGCATGGAACTAAAAAAGATCCATGTTTGGGGCGAAAGAATGGACAGTGTCCTTAGGGGTCACCTGTCCTTATTATGACACTAAAGACGAACTCAGACACCGTCGTCCGACGATAATTCTTGAATAATGATCGTCCGGTAATAGCAGAAAACCCGACGCGTCATCCGAGACTGACGTCTCATATTGAAAAGACTTGTTGTCAAGGTGTTTAAGTCACGTGAACATTTATATAGACAACATGGGGAGAAAACGCAAATAATGCTTTTAAATTCTGGGCAGAAATGTTATGTACACATGCGAGTATGCATGGTTGTCTTTTTAACTATCATTATTATTATAAACATATTTATTTCGTTCACCTTGTATCATTTAAAGTTATATGACTCAGAGTCCACAATAGTTGGGCAACTACAATATTTACATCAATCAAAATTCATGGTTGCTGAATTTACTGAAAATTCAACATGAACCTGCCTTTTACGTGGTTTCAGTTTTCTCATTTTGACACATTTCCTAGGGTCTTTGTCTGAAAAACTACTTACAATGAAAAACTAGTTACAATAAAGAAACTTTGGCAATGAGTGCATATATTTACAGCACAATTTCACTATTTTCACTGAAGGAATGATTCAGTGAAAATTAAATCCAGCAAATATACTTTTTTTACTATATTTTACATTTAACTTTTCAAAAATCAGTGAAAATAAATTCCATACATAACTCCAAAAAAGTCGTTTCAGTGAAAATTAATTCCAGCTAAAATAAAAAGTATTTTACAAGATATGATTTTGAAAAAATATTTACTTGTGGCATGTGCAGTCAGTCAAGCCCCACACAATCCAATCCAATTTGAAAGTTGTTTTCAATATAGTATGTGCTCATAGAGATTTTTTTTCTATTCCTTGTTATTGTTGCTAAACTCTAATTTATAGATTAGCCTAATGGTAAACTCAGGTTTCTGCAAGTTTGATGAAAAGATGGTTTGATGAGGTATGTAGGCACGTATGCATTCCATTTATTCCATTCACTCAATCACAAAATTTAGATGATCAATGTGACACAAAACATAAGATTTCTAAAACTACTATTGATTGATGGATTGAAATATTAAACGAAATTAATTTTCTAAGACTGTCACTGATGCTCTCTGTCATTGGTTTGCCTTGTGCTTACGATGAAGCAATGTGATGTTGCATCTTTGTTGGAGAGTGTTGGGTGACGTTGTCTTGAGTTGGCCTTAAACCCCTCCTTTAAACTTCAAACAAGATATAGTATAGATATAGTCATGAACTACAATTTCTGACCAAATTTAAAAATTTCAGATCAGATTGTAAATAAAAAGATGGTAAAAAACTGCAGTTGTCTGTTGCAATATGTGAGTACCTGAGAATGACCAATAAAACTGCAGTTGTCTGTTGCAATATGTGAGTACCTGGGAATGACCAATAAAACTGCAGTTGTCTGTTGCAATATGTGAGTACCTGGGAATGACCAATAAAACTGCAGTTGTCTGTTGCAATATGTGAGTACCTGGGAATGACCAATAAAACTGCAGTTGTCTGTTGCAATATGTGAGTACCTGGGAATGACCAATAAAACTGCAGTTGTCTGTTGCAATATGTGAGTACCTGGAAATAACCAATAAAACTGTAGTTGTCTGTTGCAATATGTGAGTACCTGGGAATGACCAATAAAACTGCAGTTGTCTGTTGCAATATGTGAGAATCTGGGAATGACCAATAAAACTGCAGTTGTCTGTTGCAATATGTGAGTACCTGGGAATGACCAATAAAACTGCAGTTGTCTGTTGCAATATGTGAGTACCTGGGAATGACCAATAAAACTGCAGTTGTCTGTTGCAATATGTGAGTACCTGGGAATGACCAATAAAACTGCAGTTGTCTGTTGCAATATGTGAGTACCTGGGAATGACCAATAAAACTGCAGTTGTCTGTTGCAATATGTGAGTACCTGGGAATGACCAATAAAACTGCAGTTGTCTGTTGCAATATGTGAGTACCTGGGAATGACCAATAAAATTGCAGTTTGTTGCCTTGGTTGGGTTATTAAAATGAATACTGTGAAATACTTTATTTTAGCCTGGAATTAATTTTTGCTGAAAAGACTTTTTGGGTATTTTGTATGGAATTTATTTTCACTGATTTGTGACGAGTTGAATGTAAGATATAGGAAAAAAGGTATATTTGCTGGATTTTATTTTCACTGAATCATTGCTTCAGCGAAAATAGCGAAAATTAATTCCAAGCGAAAATAAAATATTTTACAGCATCCATGTATTGGTTGCTACATGTAGTCCCAATTTTTGAAGATTTTGGAGACAAAATTTGACTTTGGCATTCAGAAGTTTGAACTGGAAATTCAAAATTTTAGCAACAACTATTCTCCCACAACTCACTGCTGTTACCTGGATATCTGATTTCTTGCAATATAAATGTATATATAATCGTTTTAGAATATTTGATTTACTAATGTTATGTCATTTTTATGGTATGTTGCTGACATTAGAGCATATGTACTTGTATTGAGTCTCAAAACTTCATTCTCTGGAATCACAGAGTTCCATGCATAAATATATTAATTTTGACCTGATTATTGCTTTACAGGAAATTATGAAATAATAATTCCAAATTAAAATTAATTCACTTTCCCTATTCATATTTTTGAGAAAAACAACAGGCTTATGAGTTGTACAGGTATTCTAACAATAACTTGAATGTACACCATGGTAATATAAAAAATAAAAAACATTTGACCCTTTGTATTATGACTATGATGGTTGTTTCTATTGAATATTGTTGAGTGTCAGACTCATTATTATACATGTACGAGTCATGTTTTGATAATCGAATACACAAATAAATGCAACTGTTTGTTTACAATTCAAAACATGCTATATATGAGAAATACACTTAGTGAAGGAAATATGATAGCTATTTTTATTAGCATAGAGGTGACAAAATGGAGCTAGTAGTTTTAATCAGAGACAGACATTAGCTAAAATTGTGTGTTAACATTGTATACAGTCTCACATTAAACACTTAGGGATGCAATAATTTTGTCCCTTTAAGTTATTGATAATTCATATACTGACCATTCATAATGAGTTGTAAACAAAATATGAAACTTTGTATAACAAACATTAGAGCCATTTCAATCGAACTGCTACTTGTCCAAGACTCAGACTACTACAGACAGACTAGTAGTGTAGCTTTTCCTTTGGTCAGATGCGTGCCACGTTTGTTTTGGGCTTAACTTTTTAATCCAATAAACAATCCAACTAACGCATTTATAACGTAATAACGCGATATCCTTATAAATAATCTCCCAAATGTGACAAAACATGTGTAAGTTATTTGTGTTTATTCTCCATGTTTCTGTAACCATGAACCAAACAAGCATAGAGATAGCTAAAATTTATGCACCATTAAAATATCAGCTTCCTACTGAATATTAAATGACTTTAATCCCTTAGTTGCGTGAGCATATCAAGTTTTTAAACGCATTGTCCACAAAAACTACAAAGCATCCACACAAAGGAACAATGTCAACGTCAACATCACCATTTGACCTTTTCACATCTTCTGGGAAAATTGTAATAATGAGAAATAATAATATAAATTTGCTCATTATATATTCTTAAATATAGTAGACGAAAGTAGAAGATATTAAAAATAGTCAAAACGCACAAATTTCATTTGCGGTTAGATCAAAAAGTATACGTCTGTGCGTTTGGCAATAGAATGACATTACCAAAACACATGAAGCAGGTAAATGCGATTGTCAGAAAACTACCAGCAATGTCTGCCAAGGCACACATCTTACAGGCACAATCCCCAATTAAAACCTACAACAATAGGCATTGTTAGTTTGTCTATAGTAGTCTGAGTCCAAGAGAATAGAGTATCTATTGTTCAATAACGACTTTAATTCCTTTGTGTGTACAATGCATTCAAAATAGACTGAACACTTGTAGAGGGAACTCTGAACTCTGCGCATGCTAGTACCAATAGTAAATGCAATGGACATTACAATCCTGCAATCACGCATATATGTTCATATAAATTACATACTGGTTAGTATAAACACTTCCTTCCTACAACTCATATACTTTAATATATTGAACATAATGTCTGCTTGTTGCTTTGCCTAATAAACTGAAAGGAATTAGTTATGTGCTTGTCAACATAATTGTAAATAATTTGTGCTACCTGAATAATAAGTAATAATTTTCAAACTCACATTATTGGTTACATGTAACATCAAGATAGGCTCACATGTGGTAAACCTATGGCTCACCTGTGGTAAACCTATGGCTCACCTGTGGTAAACCTATGGCTCACCTGTGGTAAACCTATGGCTCACCTGTGGTAAACCTATGGCTCACCTGTGGTAAACCTATGGCTCACATGTGGTAAACCTATGGCTCACCTGTGGTAAACCTATGGCTCACATGTGGTAAACCTATGGCTCGCCTGTGGTAAACCTATGGCTCGCCTGTGGTAAACCTATGGCTCGCCTGTGGTAAACCTATGGCTCGCCTGTGGTAAACCTATGGCTCACCTGTGGTAAACCTATGGCTTGCCTGTGGTAAACCTATGGCTCACCTGTGGTAAACCTATGGCTCACATGTGGTAAACCTATGGCTCACATGTGGTAAACCTATGGCTCACCTGTGGTAAACCTATGGCTTGCCTGTGGTAAACCTATGGCTCACATGTGGTAAACCTATGGCTCACCTGTGGTAAACCTATGGCTCACATGTGGTAAACCTATGGCTCGCCTGTGGTAAACCTATGGCTCGCCTGTGGTAAACCTATGGCTCGCCTGTGGTAAACCTATGGCTCACATGTGGTAAACCTATGGCTCACATGTGGTAAACCTATGGCTCGCCTGTGGTAAACCTATGGCTCGCCTGTGGTAAACCTATGGCTCGCCTGTGGTAAACCTATGGCTCGCCTGTGGTAAACCTATGGCTCGCCTGTGGTAAACCTATGGCTCGCCTGTGGTAAACCTATAGCTCGCCTGTGGTAAACCTATGGCTCGCCTGTGGTAAACCTATGGCTCGCCTGTGGTAAACCTATGGCTCGCCTGTGGTAAACCTATGGCTCGCCTGTGGTAAACCTATGGCTCGCCTGTGGTAAACCTATGGCTCGCCTGTGGTAAACCTATGGCTCGCCTGTGGTAAACCTATGGCTCGCCTGTGGTAAACCTATGGCTCGCCTGTGGTAAACCTATGGCTCACATGTGGTAAACCTTACCTGTGGTACAAATGAAAACCTGTGGCTCAATTTTATTCTTTTGCCTCATGTGTGGTACACCAATGGTCGGTCACATCCCTGGCTCATTTGTACATATTGTCGGACCAAAAAATCATAAACAGGTGGGGATTTTGTTTTTGTTATTAAATTTCTTTCATTGGACATCATTTATTTTAGCTTGCTGATTGTTTAATAAAATCTGTGTTTAATGATATGTGTTTACAGTAGTCTTTTCAATTTGACCAACATTCTGGATATAAATTTAGTTCATTCAATTTTCACTGAAATCTTAGCGATGTTGCCCTGTTCATGTTTGGCCAATAAAAGTTGATGGTATGCAATAAATTTTAGGTAGCGTAAGGTTATGAGAACCACACATATTTTTATTTGGCCTTGGAGATCTTCTGATTACCTTAATGCACTGTCCACTGCACCCTCACTGTGATGTTTACTTGTGTTGCACTGTATTTATCACTGCTTCATAATGGGACGAAACATCAACACTGTATTTTGCAAACTGGCTATTTGTTGTACAATCGGAGTCAATTTTCTACCTGTAAATTACAGGACCTGTTACGTACCCAATGTTATGTTTAATTTCAGATATTAAAGCACCTTGAACAGTATGGCTAATGTATTCATTTGTTGCCTGTTTATACTACTGACAATTTTACCATTGGAGATAGCAGGATGTGAAGATCAATTGGTGGAAATACCGGGCAGAGATGATGTTGAACACATACAAGCTCCTGGATATCCTGAAAACTATCCACCATTACAAGAATGTAAATATTCTATTATAGGAAAAGAAGGTATGCAAGTTCAGTTCAAAATTTTCAGTGATTACATATGAGCTAACCTTTGGCAAATTTATTCATTTTTTTTAATAACACTCAAATACTCTATATGGTTTCAAATAAGTAAAGAAGGGGAAATATGGTCAGTTCCTATGGTCTATGCAAATGAGTAGAAATCAATTTTTGGAGAAACAAATATTTATCTTTCAGTTGTATAAATTTGCAATATTTGTGTAAACCAGCCCACTTCTCTTTAATCCACTTTATTTTTAATTCAAGTAAAGCTACTGTATTATATTAGTGATTGTCCAGCAACGTCTGGCATCTGTCAGCCTCAACTTTACAATTTGGACTTCTTCTTTAAAACTTTCATACTCACTACAAATGTATCTTGAGTAGTTCTCTTTCAGATTTGATCACTTTGTGAAGATACATTTAATTCTCTATTTTTAGTGAATATTTTTGTCAATTTTGGTAAAAATTCAATTACTTTGATACTTGTATGTGGTTACATCAAGTGGACCTCAATCTGATTATCTCATGACACTATTTTTTATTAGCTCCGCATATAGGCATTACAGGTGGACCTCTCTAAGATTTGTTCATATCATGATGATATTTTCAATTCTCTAATTTTGACGAAAATTTTTTCATTTTTGGTAAAAAGTGATATTTTCGACTTTTTTTATCTACTTCTTCTTGAAAAATACAAAGACAGTACAGCAGGAGTATCGATCGATGCACAGTGGAGGTCGATGTATCTGCATACTGTCTGAGTGCATACTTTGCAGTCTCCTTGTAATAACATTTTTATAACACATCTTTTCCTCCCAGGAGTACATCATGGGAATGCCCAAATCCAAAACAGATTTAGCGAACTTCTTTGTGTGGAGTCCGGTCAAACCCTGGTGGCAGCCATGTTTGTTTTTATTATTAGAGGACGCTTACGCGCACAATCATTCCATATTTGTTCAAATTTCCTTATATGGTAGGATGAAATTACCCCGTAACATACCACAAAATTACGGCACGCTGTAACTTATGGCATTACGGTGACAGATGTATAATAATAAATTATATTACTACCCTACTCCTAAATTAAATGCCATTTTTTTTGACAAAAACCGTTGAGCCTAGTGGCCTATTTTTTGGTTGAACTATCCAATTCTATCTAAATATGTAACTATTCAATTTGTTTACAGAAACATTAATATGGAATGTAAAGAATTATTTGTAAAGATATGATAAGTTTCAATAATTTGTCCCTATGTTAATATATGGATGAAAACTCTTGCATATCCATTTCAATTAAACTACCCATATTCGGGAAATTGTATTCAAAAAATGAATGGATGAAAACAGTGTAGCAGGCAATGTGTTAAGAAGGCATTTACATATTGAACAATGTGCAAAGATGGTATACTTTCGGTATGAAAAAATAGTCTATGGAATTTCATGCTGTAAAATTGTGCCAGTCTATAGCTACGAACCCCAAACTCATTATTGCCAATTAATTAATGTATACTAAAATTAACATTTTTTTTTTGGATTTGAAGGTTACAAGGTTCGAGTTGAGTTTGAAGAGTTCTATCTGGAACGGCGTTCGAATAGTATTTGTTTCTATGACTATGTAGAATTTTTTGATGGAGCCTCCGAGGAGGATCATCATCTTGGTCGTTTCTGTGATCAAACATTCCCATCGCCGGTGGTTTCTACAACAAATAAAATGCTGATAATATTCGTGAGTGATGATGCAATTGAACCAGGGACATTCGTGGCCAGAATAGAGAATGTTCCATTAACTTATCAAGGTAAGTTGCTCACTATGTTGGGTTGCATTACCACTTATCTTTTACATGAACATACAATGTATCTACAATGTAACTGACCTTAATAGACAAACAAAGACTCCTAACTCAGTGATTAATGTCTAATGTTTACAAATATACCTTAATTTATGAGAATATTTTAAATTCATATTCTAGAGTTAATTTTTTATTACTTTTTTGCAATCCGAACATGGTTGATTTAAACTTGAATACTTATTATATTATATTTATTAATTTTCACTGACATTCATTTTCATGATTTTGATGTTTTGAGCACGAGTTCATGTAGATTTAATTAGCGGATTTTACTTATCAGCGAAAATAGTGAAATTAAAACCCAGTGAATAATTAATGTATTTACAGTATATGGTATATACAGGATCTATTTGGTATGCATAGTGCATTCTTTACAATTCCTATTTCTCATTGTATAGTTACATGTTTTTGCCTTGAATATAAAAATCACTTTTAATTTTAATAAACTAATGACTCTTTTTCAGTCGTTAGTTTTAAAATATGCATACATGTATATGGTGAAATGAATTTTTGCCAATTTGATTGCTTCGAATGCAACAAACTTACAAATTTAAAATATGAATATGCAAAAGTGACAAATTTAATGAAATATAAATATTATTGTTTAATTTAAAAGTAAAATAATGAGAAAGCTGAATCAACTGAATTATTTTTGGACTTATTTTCAATGTGTAAATATAGTTGGAGCCTTTGTTTGCAGACTACAAATAAGGTAGATTGTGTCAATATTTTTCTCTGTGTGTATTTGCATGCATAATTGTGTGTGTGCGCGCTTTATAGATGTTTCTATACAGATATCTAAACAATCAATCGATACACAGCTATTATTGTATGATTAAAGTCGGAAATTATTAGTTTTTTTGACAAATTTTTGAGTTTCAATGAAATTCAACTGCCCTGCAGCCACTCTGTTGTATTTTTCTATTCTGCTACCCTTTTTTGTTTAAATTTGGTACAAAGGCGAGACATATACATTTTTGTTTGTTTCAAACATTTTCTTGACATCATTCATTCTGCTTTTGTGTCCTTATGCATACAAATATAGATGTAAACTTGACAGTGACTTGATTGTAAAAGCAGTAAATAAATAATCATCACTAGAACCAATAAATATGATGTACAGTAGATAATATTTGGTAATCGTAGTCCTAAGTAACTTTTATAAATAGCTAGACGCTTCGAGCAATGGCTCTTTATCAATAGCATAAAAGAAAATGTTTAAATGTATCGGTAGAACATATGAACACACACAACAACTATAAAATGGAATACTAATATACATGTAAATATTAACAAGTGTTCAAGTATGTCAAATTGTTATTAGTCTCTGTTCAAAACAGGGACTTATATTTGGTCTACATCCATTCGTTCATTTGATTAGTTGTTCATTTGGAATTTTATTCCACACAAAATGACCTTCCTCGAAAATTATATCCATGCGATGATAAAGTGTTTTACAGTATTAAGAACTTGCATGTCATTGAAACCCTACAGATGTGACGCACCTCTCCAAAATAGCTGGTTGAAAACTTTTAACGTGTCAGAACCACTTTTGTAAAACACAGTAATCTCATTAATCTGCAATGAAATGAACTCCAGGCCTCACATTACAATTATTTGAAATTCTATGCCATGGGTACCTTGATAGAACTTGCCAGTATGTATGCCAAGGTGAACAGTCGTCAACTATAATTTGCATATTGAAAGAATCTTGGCTGTGGTAGGCCACCAAAATGTGGCTCATGTACCTTCAAATGCAGCCCATGCCCTTTAAATGTGGCTCATGTCCCTTTAAATGTAGCTGATGCCTCTTTAAATGTAGCTCATGCCCTCTTTAAATACAGCCCATGCCCTTTAAATGTGGCTCATGTCCCTTTAAATGTGGCTCATGTCCCTTTAAATGTAGCTGATGCCTCTTTAAATGTGGCTCATGCCCTCTTTAAATGCAGCCCATGCCCCATAAAATGTAGCTGATGCCCCTTTAAATGTAGCTCATGTCCTCTTTAAATGCAGTCCAAGCCCTCTTTAAATGCAGCCCATGCCCTTTAAATGTGGCTCATGTCCCTTTAAATGTAGCTGATGCCTCTTTTAATGTGGCTCATGTCCCTTTAAATACAGCCCATGCCCTTTAAATGTTGCTCATGTCCCTTTAAATGTGGTTAATGTCCCTTTAAATGTGGCTCATGTCCTTTTAAATGTGGCTCATGTCCTTTTAAATGTAGCTGATGCCCCTTTAAATGTGGTTCATGTCCCTTTAAATGCAGCCCATGCCCTTTAAATGTTGCTCATGTCCCTTTAAATGTGGTTAATGTCCCTTTAAATGTGGCTCATGTCCCTTTAAATGTGGCTCATGTCCTTTTAAATGTGGCTCATGTCCTTTTAAATGTGGCTCATGTCCTTTAAATGTAGCTGATACCCCTTTAAATGTGGCCCATGTCCTTTAAATGTGGCTCATGTCCTTTTAAATGTGGCTCATGTCCTTTAAATGTAGCTGATACCCCTTTAAATGTGGCCCATGTCCCTTTAAATGTGGCTCATGTCCTTTTAAATGTGGCTCATGTCCTTTTAAATGTGGCTCATGTCCTTTTAAATGTAGCTGATACCCCTTTAAATGTGGCCCATGTCCTTTAAATGTGGCTCATGTCCTTTTAAATGTAGCTGATACCCCTTTAAATGTGGCCCATGTCCCTTTAAATGTGGTTCATGTCCCTTTAAATGCAGCCCATGCCCTTTAAATGTTGCTCATGTCCCTTTAAATGTGGTTAATGTCCCTTTAAATGTGGCTCATGTCCTTTTAAATGTAGCTGATGCCCCTTTAAATGCAGCCCATGCCCTTTAAATGTGGTTCATGTCCTTTTAAATGTGGCTTATGTCCTTTTAAATGTGGCTCATGTCCTTTTAAATGTGGCTCATGTCCTTTTAAATGTAGCTGATGCCCCTTTAAATGCAGCCCATGCCCTTTAAATGTGGCTCATGTCCCTTTAAATGTTGCTCATGTCCCTTTAAATGTGGCTCATGTCCCTTTAAATGTGGCTCATGTCCCTTTAAGTGTGGTTCATGTCCTTTTAAATGTGGCTCATGTCCCTTTAAATGTGGCTGATGTCCCTTTAAATGTGGCTCATGTTCCTTTAAATGTGGCAGACTCTCATTTTCAACATTGTCATGCATTTTCTTTATTTTCTTTGTTAAATTTAGATAAGATACACATAATTAACCATTACCTAAACGTCTTGGAAAAAAATCCAATGGAAAACAAGATATTGTTTCACTAACGTAGCTTTTAAGGAACATTAAGTTATTAATCAGACGATTCTGTTAGCACTATTATAATCCAGTATGCTGCATCAGTAGCTAAAGGTTTCAGACATCCATCACTTCTATGTAACCATGACAACAGTACATTCACTGTTATAAATGCTTGTGGTTATTGCGGCTTAAACAATTAATGAGTATTAATGATGCACTAGTTGTCATTTTCCATTGCGGATACTAATTTCCAGGTGGGAATAATATATTTTTATTTAACTATAATCAGTCTACTAATATTTAGGATTGGTTGCACGCATGCAGATTGCTCAAATTAATTCTTAAATTTTCATTTGTTAGTTGACATCTTATAAAATAAATGATAAAATAAAATATAAAGGGTGCAATGTATATAGTGGTTAAAGGTACAGAATAATGACAAACAAAATACGATATTCTCAAATTCATGCTCAATCATACCATACTTCTTCCTGCGAAAATATTGGTGCTTTATTTCGATCATTTGAAGTATTTTCCTTTACTTTCAATTTCCACACTGACTTCATTCTGTATACTACAGTATTGTGTTGCCCTCCACACTGCTTCATTTTGTATACCACAGTATTGTGTTGCCCTCCACACTGGCTTCATTCCGTATACCACAGTATTGTGTTGCCCTCCACACTGACTTCATTCCGTATAACACAGTATTGTGTTGCCCTCCACACTGCTTCAATTCGCATACCACAGTATTGTGTTGCCCTCCACGCTGGCTTCAATTCGTATACCACAGTATTGTGTTGCCCTCCACACTGCTTCAATTCGTATACCACAGTATTGTGTTGCCCTCCACACTGCTTCAATTCGCATACCACAGTATTGTGTTGCCCTCCACACTGCTTCAATTCGTATACCACAGTATTGTGTTGCCCTCCACACTGCTTCAATTCGTATAACACAGTATTGTGTTGCCCTCCACACTGTTTCATTTTGTATACTACAGTATTGTGTTGCCCTCCACACAGGTAGCTTCATTCTGTATACCACAGTATTGTGTTGCCCTCCACACTGACTTCATTCCATATACTACAGTCTTGTGTTGCCCTCCACACTGCTTCAATTCGCATACCACAGTATTGTGTTGCCCTCCACACTGCTTCAATTCGTATAACACAGTATTGTGTTGCCCTCCACACTGCTTCATTTTGTATACTACAGTATTGTGTTGCCCCCCCTTACGGAAATACAAGGCTTCTGGCACATACTTGTGGCAAGCTTGCCACAACTTTGTGGCGTGTGTACCACAAGTGATTTGCAGCACACTTGCAGCATATGCATATTTTCGCATGCAAATTAGCACTTGTGGCAACTAATGTGGCAAGGTTGCCACAAAGTTTGCGGCATGTATGCCACAATTTCTTGTAAACTGCCAGAATCCAGCTTGTGGCACAGTTGCCAGAAAACCGCTTGTGGTAAGGAAATATAGGTAGGCACATCCCCCCACCCCCACAACCACCATGCACTACCACCACGCACAAAACCCCACCAACACAAACACAAAATCAAACAATGGATTTATTCTGAGTGAAGCAACAAATTTTAATTGCCTTATTAAACTAGTGGTGATTTACAGGATTTGCAAAGTGCAAAATATTATTTTTGATAGTAAAGTCTAATAATAATTTTGAAAAATAATGATAAATAATATCATTTTTAAACATAAAATATAAAATAACAGAACTGAAGGTAACTTCACAAAATGTGAGAGGTCCACTCAGTGAATACACATGACACATCCCCACTCTGTGACATAAACACTGAGGAACCATAAATATGTCAGGTCTGTTTCACCCTACAAGTATGTCTGAACGAGGCTTAACAAAGCAATTGGAATACAAGACATTATTTTTTTATACTAAAGTCTAATAATTTTGAAAAATAAGTAGATATTGTCATTTTTAAACATAAAGTTTAAAATAAGAAAACTGAAGTTAACTTTACAAAATGCGAGAGGTCCAATCATGAACAAATCACTGTCAAGACACATTCAAGCTCTGTGACATTAACATTGAGAAACCATAAATATGTAAGGTCTGTTTTAGTCTACAAGTACCGGTGGTATGTCTGAAAAGGGACTAACAAAGCAATTGGAATACAAGACGAAGTTTCATACACTTAACCCTCAAAAAAAAATCCAGGACTTTCTCTGCAACCTATTTTTAACCATCCAGTTAAAAATCAGAAAAATTATGACATTGCTGTGAATTTAGAAAGATTTTCCAGGACCATACAAACACTGCAAGATAACACTGGATGACCATCATAACATTCCACATCGGCAGAGCTTGAAAATATAGATTGGTTGAATTCTCTCATTACACGGCCCAAAGACACTGTTCGCTTACACGTTGACATGTGTACGACATTGACATGTGTAATTTGTTTATGCCAAACACTGAAAAAGAAAGAAACAAAAATTAATCAATTGGTTGTGGTTCAAGACAAAAGTCACTTATAAATATTCTATAATCAATTGCAATTAGGTGTACATTGTTGTACACAGGAGAAAATGACAACTTTTGAAGAGACAAAAAAATGACCTGTTTTGCCACTCTTGATGTTTAGACACACAACACACGGTGAGAAATGAGTTAGTGTGAACAAGAGACAAGATATGAGCTGTGGGATAGATATAATTTCCCGGATTTGACCTTCTTGTTTGTCAGTCATTTGTTTTGTGTTCTTGAATTTGTAAATTTCGTTTTGACGACGTGTATTCGGATATTGTTTGGCTACATTATTCCTACTGTATTCAACTGAATTGTTCGCCAAAATCACGGAAATTAAACTGAACATTGGTCAAAATATTGACTCAATATTCAACAAGATTGTAATGTTAATTTATAAAAGATCGATCGAATCGGTAACGCATCATGACATGCAAGCAGCAGATGACCTTGGATTACAGCGTTTGTGTCATTCTGAATAAAATACGCAAAATCGACATTGCGATTACGGCCAGCATAGACTCACACAAACAAAACATATTTAGCTCAGTAAAATTAATATATATTTATATTATATTCTTACCTGTGAAAAGTGACAGCTCTTTCAACGTGCGTTTGACAAGGCCCGGTGCGCGAGGAGACGATACAAGTTCGCGCGCGAAGTCAGACAGTCCATGCACTTTGACCTTTTTGTATTTGTGCGAATTTCATTTCTCCACATAAAGTCGTAACATTTTGCAACGATTAGTAAAAGCGGTTACTGAGACCACATCGTTCGCCTGCACGGTGTTCCGTTGTTCCGTTCGGACATTCAAAATGCTGAGACCATGGAAAAAATAACGACTGGTATGATGCTTCGGTAAAAAAAATATTTCAATCTACAGCCTATGGATGTAAAAATGTACTCCGTGATTTTGGCACGTACGTAAAATTGAAAAAAAAAAATTATACAGAACGTGGCAAGCGGAGATATACGTTGTGTTTTGATTGCTTTTCTTTAATTTCTGTTCTGTAATCTTGTTTTTTATAATACAATACAATATAATGTTCTTACATTGACAAGAAAAAAAAAATTGCATACTTTTGTTTTCACATGAAAAGTTGCACCAGCTTTTAAAACATCAAATTGCCGACGTTTTACAATTATCTGGGAGAGCAGCGATAATTCCCTGCCACAAAAGTAGGTGATTAAATTTAAAACCAAGTTGATAAAGATCATCCAAGGTTTTAAATTTAGCACATAATTTCCTTATTGATAAAACCACACCAATTCATTTCATGACAATATCTTGAATTTTTTAATTTTTGTGAATAATTTTGTCACATTTTCTTGAAAACAGCTTAACTGAATAGTTTATTAATGTAAGTGCATTCCTTGGGTTTACCACCATAAGATTTTGCAACAGTGTCTTCAGTTTGGATCAAATTACTTTCAGAGTATGCAGTGGAGCTATATCAGCCGACAGGCTGCATGCTTATACAATATTGGGCTAGTACATTTTTCATTCATTTAATTTCTGACAATATATTTTTTGAATTCAGTATAAGTTTGTAATTTGTAAGTCAAATGTGATGCGTAATAAAGAAAGATTTTAAATACATATTCAATGTTGACGTCACACAACTTTTTTTACTTATGGCTAAGATATACATACACTTATGCCCACTCTATAAATTACCACTTTTGCCGCATAGTTGCCACAAAATTATGTTTACTCTGTGTTGTGGCAATGTTGCCACAAATAACTAAGTAGTTGCCAGAATGATTGCCACTACTGGCAATGATCGGCAACTAGTTGCCAGAATGTTCTGGCAATCAAATATGCTTGCGCTATGCTTGCCACAAGCGTGCGAACTAGTTGCCACAAAAAAACAGTTTGGTAAGGGCCTCCACACTGGTTTCATTCCGTATACCACAGTATTGTGTTGCCCTCCACACTGACTTCATTCCATATACTACAGTATTGTGTTGCCCTCCACACTGGTTTCATTCAGTATACCACAGTATTGTGTTGCCCTCCACACTGACTTCATTCCATATACTACAGTATTGTGTTGCCCTCCACACTGACTTCATTCCGTATAACACAGTATTGTATTGCCCTCCACACTTGCTTCAATTCGTATACCACAGTATTGTGTTGCCCTCCACGCTGGCTTCATTCTGTATACCACAGTATTGTGTTGCCCTCCACACAGGTGGCTTCATTTTGTATGCTACAGTATTGTGTTGCCCTCCACACTGACTTCATTTCGTATAACACAGTATTGTGTTGCCCTCCACACTGACTTCATTTCGTATAACACAGTATTGTGTTGCGCTCCACACTGGCTTCATTCTGTATACTACAGTATTGTGTTGCCCTCCACACTGGTTTCATTCTGTACATTGTATACTACAGTATTGTGTTGCCCTCCAAACTGGCTTCATTTTGTATATTACTGTGTTGTGTTGCCCTCCACACTGGTTTCATTCCGTATACCACAGTATTGTGTTGCCCTCCACACTGACTTCATTCCATATACTACAGTATTGTGTTGCCCTCCACACTGGTTTCATTCCGTATACCACAGTATTGTGTTGCCCTCCACACTGACTTCATTCCATATACTACAGTATTGTGTTGCCCTCCACACTGACTTCATTCCGTATAACACAGTATTGTATTGCCCTCCACACTTGCTTCAATTCGTATACCACAGTATTGTGTTGCCCTCCACGCTGGCTTCATTCTGTATACCACAGTATTGTGTTGCCCTCCACACAGGTGGCTTCATTTTGTATGCTACAGTATTGTGTTGCCCTCCACACTGACTTCATTTCGTATAACACAGTATTGTGTTGCCCTCCACACTGACATCATTTCGTATAACACAGTATTGTGTTGCCCTCCACACTGACATCATTTCGTATAACACAGTATTGTGTTGCCCTCCACACTGGTTTCATTCTGTACATTGTATACTACAGTATTGTGTTGCCCTCCAAACTGGCTTCATTTTGTATATTACTGTGTTGTGTTGCCCTTGACACTGCTTCATTTTACATATACTACAGTATTGTGTTGCCCTCCACACTGGCTTCATTCTGTATACTGCAGTATTGTGTTGCCCTCCACACTGGTTTCATTCTGTATACTACAATATTGTGTTGCCCTCCACACTGCTTCATTTTGTATACTACAGTATTGTGCTGCCCTCAACACTGCTTAATTTTGTATACTACAGTATTGTGCCGCCCTCCACACTGCTTCATTTTGTATACTACAGTATTGTGTTGCCCTCCACGCTGGCTTCATTCTGTATACCACAGTATTGTGTTGCCCTCCACGCTGGCTTCATTTTGTATACTACAGTATTGTGCTGCCCCCCACACTGCTTAATTTTGTATACTACAGTATTGTGTTGCCCTCCACGCTGGCTTCATTCTGTATACCACAGTATTGTGTTGCCCTCCACGCTGGCTTCATTCTGTATACCACAGTATTGTGTTGCCCTCCACGCTGGCTTCATTTTGTATACTACTGTATTGTGATACCCTCCACACTGCTTCATTTTGTATGCTACAATATTGTGTTGCCCTCCACACTGGCTTCATTCCGTAAACCACAGTATTGTGTTGCCATCCACACTGGCTTCATTCCGTATACCACAGTATTGTGTTGCCCTCCACGCTGGCTTCATTCTGTATACCACAGTATTGTGTTGGCCTCCACGCTGGCTTCATTCCGTATACCACAGTATTGTGTTGCCCTCCACGCTGGCTTCATTCTGTATACTACTGTATTGTGTTGCCCTCCACGCTGGCTTCATTCTGTATACCACAGTATTGTGTTGCACTCCACACAGGTGGCTTCATTTTGTATGCTACAGTATTGTGATGCCCTTCACACTGCTTCATTAGTCCCCGTTCGGACGAAGTCCGAAAACGGGGACTTATAATTCGGTCTCCGTCCGTGCATCTGTGCGTCCGTCTGGAGTCATATCTCAGAATATTAGACCGATTTCGTTCATTCTTTGCATGTGCCTAGTACTTTATGTGGGACATATGCACATGCAGTGGTTTAGCGATTCGATTCAAAATGGCCGACTGGCAGCCATCTTGTTTTTTGAAAATGTTGTATTTTGGACATGCTTTGTCAGTTTTCATTCAAACTTGGTACATAGATTATACATGTTAGAATACATGTCCATGACAATTTATTTCAGAATTGGATTAAAGATGGCCGACTGGCAGCCATCTTGTTTTTTAAAAAATGTCGTATTTTGGACATGCTTTGTCAGTTTTCATTCAAATTTAGTACATAGATCATACATGTTAGGATACATGTCCCCGACCATCCGTGAGTTCCTGAGTCTGTCCATCTGTGTGTCCGTCCGTCCGTGCGTCAGTATGTCCAGAGTCATATTTCAGAATCCTGTGGACCGATTCCTTTCATTCTTTGCATGTGCCTAGTACTTTATGTGGGACATATGCACATGCAGTGGTTTAGCGATTCGATTCAAAATGGCCGACTGGCAGCCATCTTGTTTTTTGAAAATGTTGTATTTTGGACATGCTTTGCCAGTTGTCATTCAAACTTGGTACATAGATTATACATGTTAGGATACATGTCCATGATGATTTATTTCGCAATTGGATCAAAGATGGTCGACTGGCAGGCATCTTGTTTTTGTTTTTTTATGCGGTATCTTGGACGTACTCTGTCAGTTTTCATTCAAATTTGGCACATACAATGTACATGTACTTCATACATGTTAGGATGCATGTCCATGACAATTTGTTTCAAAACCTGGTCAAGGATGGCCGATTGACAGCCATCTGACTTTTTGGCCTTACTCTTATATTTCCACAATTTATGTACCATTTTCATTCGTATTTGGCACATACATCATACATATCAGTGTGTTTCTTAATCAGATCAAAGATGGTCGAATAACGACTGTTTTTATTTTTGGCCATATTACTACTACATGGAACACGTGTTTTGATGTAAATAAACAATCTGTTGTATACGCCACTTGGAACTCAAGTTTCAAGGACACGCTCGCGACAACCCCTCCGCTTTAATATGACGAGCACAAAGAGAACTTAACGGGGACTGTGTCATTTTCAATGACTTGTTTTGTATACTACAGTATTGTGTTGCCCTCCACGCTGGCTTCATTCTGTATACCGCAGTATTGTGTTGCCCTCCACACAGGTGGCTTCATTTTGTATGCTACAATAGTGTGTTGCCCTCCACACAGGTGGCTTCATTTTGTATGCTACAATATTGTGTTGCCCTCCACACACGTGGCTTCATTTTGTATGCTACAATATTGTGAGACTATTATCATTGAAGCATGGTATCAGCAACTATCTATTTTTAGAGAGCATTCATTTGTCTTTCATCAATCACTAGGATACTGACTTGTACAACAATGAAATGTGATGCATCATTGATTCTCGGTTCACTTAAATTCATGGTTAAGTTATATTTTTCTATTTATTTCTTTTTGATACACCTTATATCACATTCATGTACTAAAACATTTTATTTTTTCAAAACTAAATAAATTATAACGTGGCTTATTTACCTTAGGAGCAAATTGAGCTAATTTTAACGATACAAAAGGTGCTAAAGGTTCCAATTAAATTCTGTTGTCCTGTGTTGCTCAGTGCATTTAAATTGTACTTTGAATAGTTAACCCTATGAAAAATAAATCTATTATTTCCTGTAGACCCCAGCTAAGACGCATTTAATTCATAATCTTTCACAGAACCCTATGAGATTGGTGAGTGTGGCGGATTATTAACAGACACGCAGGGCGTCTTCAGTTCACCCGGGTATCCCTATGGTTATGAAGAAAATGAATTTTGCATATTTACAATCACCGTGGATACTGGAAAAACAATAGAGGTGAGACGGATTCTATTATAAGACTGCATGTTTAAAAATCAATTAACTGAAATTTTTTTTTCTATACAATGACTTCCTTTGTCACTTTCTCTGTTCATTTATCGCACTGTAATGCACGTTGACAAAGGTTTCAACACTTGTCACTTAATTGACGCACACACAGCCTTTCCTTATTTACAGCATTATGTCAGTTGATATTTTCCTGTATTAAAAAATTAAACTACATAATTATATATATTTTTATTATTTAATAGTAAAGATTATTTACATTAGCCACAGAAGTAGCAGCAAGGGAACATATTTTATTTAGAATTCTTAAGACAGTGATTGAGTCATGAATTTCCATATATCAAATTTCAAAAATTTATAGTATTCTAAATGAAATAGTTCAATATATTTCATTATTACAAAGTTTTAAAGACAAAACCAACCTTACACTTACAATATGTATCATGTTGTCTATGTTTTGTAACGCCAAGAATATTACACAAACAAGATGGTAGAGTTTAATGCAATGTCCTGTTCTTTTTATTTCTGGACCAGTGTAAACAAAAGCAAAAACAAAAAAACCCTGACTCAGTCTAGACAACCGCCACTGTAAACAGCTTCAATCAAATAGTGTAGTTCAGTTTCAGCTAACAGTCAGTGACATTGGCATCAAAATGAATGATTGATGGCCAAAATTAACTCAGAAAAGAAGAAGAATCTTCCGCGAACCTAGCAGAAGACAACATTAAAAATGGACGGATGCTGAAACATGACCTTTGACCGGTCAAAAGAAAGTAAATAAAGAAATTGTTCTCCGATAAAAATAGTATTAAATCCAAGCATTGCATTATCAAAGATATGAAATTACAACAATAGGGCACTTTACAATGTCAGAAAAATCATTTCACAGAAAAATCTCAAAATTACCAAAAATCGTCTCAAGAGGGCGCTGTGTTCAATTTCATGTCTCACACACTTCCCTGCTTAAAGTTGTTGTCTCAACAACTATGCAAATGAAAACAAAATACAATCTTGAAATACAAACGGTGTCATATGACAGAAAAATGAACTCAAAATACAACACTTGTAAGATCACAAATACAATGTTTGAATACTATCAAATACAATATTCAAAAGATCACAAATACAATGTTTGAATACTATCAAATACAATATTCAAAAGATCACAAATACAATGTTTGGGTCTATCAGTGAACTAGGTATCTCGGGCAAACAGTTGCATCATCAAAAGATTAGTCTGAGTAATATTATTGTTACTCTGTATAAGGCTAGCTAACACTGTCGGGTCAAGTTGTATGTTGGCAGTAGCTTCCTGTATGGCAGATTTTGGCAAATGGTGGGGGTTAGAATGTTGTCCTGCAGCTGCACGAGTAGTGCGTCTGGGGACGACAGGAGCATCGTCTGTCACCAATGGTTGTGAATCTACAGGAGTTTCTACAGGATGGGTATGTCCTGCAGTTTGTTCAAATGGATGCTTCCCTGCTTTGTCTGAAGACCTCAGTTGATCATTTTCTGAATCGCTAGGTTCCTGTCTATTTCCTGTGGATTCCCTTGGTGTAAAGGACACAGCTTGTGGACTTAGGGTGCACATTTCGTTCCACTGCCTACTATCCACACCAATATCGTACTCTTCGTCATCAGAGTTATTGCTAGACAGCTCATAAGACTCAATATTGTCAGGAACATCGTTGATCTCCATGCCTTTTGCAAGGATTCTGGAGTCTAACAATTCTGCTCGATGTACCGTCTTCCTTGGCAGGTCTCCATTAACAGGTTCAACTACATACGTGTTTCCTCCAGTGTCAAGCCGATCAACCACTCTGTACGGTTCTGGGTCCCATTTGTCCTGGATTTTGTTACGGCCTTTCACACTTCTATTCTTCAGGAATACACGGGCACCAAGCTGTAGATCAGTTTTATCAGCTTTACGGTCATTTGCTACTCTTCTTCTGAGAGCTTCCTTCTCTGTCTTCAGTGAGGCCATTTTGAAAGCTTCAGTCAGTTTCTTATGATGGTCAGAAATCCATTCATCCATCTGTGCATCACCTTCCGTTACAGTGTCATTACCGAGTAGGTAATCAATAGGGAGTACTGGTTCCCTACCAAAGAACAAGTAGTGAGGTGTATAACCAGTAGACGAATGAGGAGTGCTATTATATGCATAGACTAATTCAGGTAACTGATCTGGCCATCTGCGTTTCTTGGCAGGAGAGAGGGTACGTAAACGATTGTGTAGGGTCCGATTAAAGCGCTCACATTGGCCGTTCCCTTCTGGGTGGTACGCAGTGGTTCGACTTTTAGTAATGCCATATACCTTGCAAAGTTCTCTCACTATTTGACTTTCAAAATTACGTCCTTGGTCACTGTGTAGTCTTCGTGGGACACCGAATCTGACAAACCAATCACGAACTAACACTCGTGCCACAGTTGTAGCTTTCTGGTCTCGCGTTGGTATAGCTTGTGTAAACTTAGTGAATACATCTGTGAATACAAGTACATTCTCGATACCTGTGGAACTTGGCTCCAAGACGGTATAATCCATAGCAAGTACCTCTAGCGGTTTAGTTGCAGTCAGGGATCCCATTGTGGGGTGAAGGCTTTTCCCTGCTTTGGCAAAAGTACATCGTGAGCATTTACGACAATACTCTGCAATTTGAACAACCATTTCTGGCCAATAACATCTAGTTCGTGCTAAAGCTGTTGTTTTCTCAGCTGCCTGATGTCCAGCCTCATCATGGATTGCACTTAACACTTTGTCCTGGAGAGTCTCTGGCAAAACCAGTTGTTTAACTTCTGTGCCATCAGCATGTACTATACGATAGAGTACACCATTGTCTTCTCTGATGCGTTTCCAAGAACGTAGTAGTTTTCTCACTGGTTTGGACTCTTTCATCAGCTGACGTGTTGTGGGTGGATGTTTTGACTGCCAATAAAACCACAATCTAGAGATGTTATTATCTGCTTTCTGCATCTGGGCTAAGTCGACCTTTGATATGGATGGTAAAGTGGAGATGGTTTTTGGTTCGACCTTCTTGGATTTCACACGTATTTCATTGAGCAACACAGTAGCAGTCATACTTTGAACCTTCATACGGAGAGAGTTAGGTAGTGCAGTAGATAAACTAACGTCTGGAGCACATTCAGCAAAACAGCTACTTCTCACCTCTTCCAGTCTAACAGACATTGTATGAGGTTCGCTACCATGGCTAGTTTTTCTACTCAGGGAATCAGCATTCTGGTTACTTTTACCAGAGCGGTATTTTGTAGTAAACCGGAACTGTGCAAGTTCTGCTGCCCAACGCGTCTCAGTCGCTCCCAACCTAGCAGTTGTTTGTAAGTAACTCAGGGGATTGTTATCCGTATAAATCACAAACTCTGCACCAATCAACAGATCCCTAAATTTTTCTGTCACTGCCCATTTAAGTGCTAACAATTCAAGCTTCATGCTTGAATAGTTCTGCATATTCCTCTCATTTGGCTTTAGACTTCTACTAGCGTAGGCCAGTACAACTATCTGGTCACCTTGTTTTTGTGAAAGTACAGCACCTAGGCCCAAGAAACTTGCATCAGTCTCAAGTATCAAAGGTAGAGTGAAATCTGGATAACCTAAGACTGGAGGGGAAATTAGTGCTTTTTTCAAATTATTGAAAGCTACATCACAGGATTCATCCCAATGTTGTTTGACATCAACTGACAAATGGTTCTTGGCACTTTTCTTTCTCTTTCTTTTTGTCTTTGAGACTTTCTCAGATTCATCAGGCTTCTTCAGTAAGTTATGAAGCGGGGCAGCTATTTTGGCATACCCTGGAACAAACCTTCGATAGTAACCACTCAGTCCAAGGAATCCTCTCAGTTCTCGTTCAGTTTCAGGTCTAGACCACTCTTGAACAGCACGGATCTTCTCAGGATCTGGGGCTACACCTTCACTGGAAACCATGTGACCCAAGTAATGAACTTTAGTACCAAAGAGATGGCACTTCTCTGGTTTAACCTTAAGATTCAGTTCACCTAAACGAGTGAGCACAGTATCTAGTCTGGTAAGAGTTTCATCGAATGTTGACCCGAATACAAGAATATCATCCAAGTACACCAGAAGAGTTTGAAAGTTTAGGTCACCAAAAGCCTTGTCCATTAGTCTCATGAAGGTGGCAGGGGCATTGCATAAGCCAAAGGGCATTCTAGTATACTCGTATAAACCACCTGTACCAGTACGGAAAGCAGTTTTTTCAATGTCTTCTTCTGCAACAGGAAGTTGGTTGAATCCATGGGCAAGATCTAAACTGCAGAAATACTTCGCACCACCTAGAGCCTCTAATGCCTCTTCTATTCTGGGGAGTGGATATGCATCCTTGTGTGTCTTCATATTTAAAGAACGGTAATCGACACAGAGTCTCATCTTACCATTCTTTTTCCTCACAAGAACTATTGGTGAAGCATAGGGACTGCATGATTCACGTATGATGCCTCTGTCCAATGACTTGCGTATGTATTCTCGAACTTCCTCCCAATGATGTGGAGATACTCTGCGATGCGGCACCTTTACTGGTATGTTGTCAGTGGTTATTATTCTGTGTTTCACCAGGTCACAGTAACCGATATCATCTTCATCCTTACTAAATTTGTCATAGTGTTTGACAATTAGACTGTTTAATCTGACCTGTTCAGCATCACTAATCTTGTCAACCTTCATTCTTGAAACAAGTTCGTTCACTAATGATGTGTTCACATTAGCTTCTGACACTTGAACTTCATTCACATTTACTGTATGAAATTGTATAGATGGTTCCACAGAAGCAGTTTCAATCACACCAACTGGAGTACGAGGGAGTAAGTAAACATCATTATCGCTGAAATTTGCTACCTGCATGGGAATTCTACCACTATCATCAATTGTGACATAAGCTGTAGCAACAGTCACTCCATTTTGCAGTTCTGTAGCATGGGCTGTATGTCTCTCAAGCATTGCATAATGCACACAACCTTTTGGGCTGGGTTGAACTGACCCTTCAATGACGCTTAATGATCTAGCAGGCAGTAACACCGATTTTTTTCCAGCAACTCTGACATGTCTAACTTCAGGCTCCACAACACAAGTCTCCTGATTCACGACTGTAGTTTTGTAAGCCTCCAATATATGCAAAAGTTTAACTTCATCAGGTCTCAGCTTCTCACTTAATTTCTCAACAAACTGCTCACCATGCTTATCTACAAGTACCATTCTCATATCTCTGAAAACATTAGAACCTAAAACACCTGGTATCCTACGCTTGCGTGATTCAATAGGAGTATTTATTGGATCACGCACAACTAAGAAACCTAATTTATGGAAAGTGTGGTTAAACAATGTCACAGGAAGTTCTACATAGCCGGAGTATGGGATTTCCAGGCCCTGGGAACCAGTAATCTTGATGTATGCAGTGACATCCTGTAGTTTTTCCCCGTGAGCGAGGTGCTCACTGAAAAATTGTTCAGTCACTGTAGACACCTCAGCACCAGTGTCAATCAAACATGCTATTGCTGTCCCTGCAAACTTGGCAACAACTTCTGGACAATCTCCAACAATCTTGCTTATAACTGAGCCTCCATCAATTGTTTCACCCACCACACGGCTCTCAGCAGTAGGTTTAACTAGTTTAAACTTGGTGACTTAGGTACATTCTCTCTGCGGCGTGGCTTCTTATCTGGACAATCACAGCGTAAGTGGTTTGTGGATCCGCAAGTCCAACAGTGCCTCTTACCATCTGGTGCAACAACAGGTTTTCTATTTACAGGCTTGGTCTGCGAGGATATGTGTGACTCTAACTGTTTCTGTAATGCAGCTATTTGTTCACCCTGCTTCAAGATCAATTCACGGTAGTCATCTTCAACTTTGACCTCTCGAACAGCAGCACTGTGCTTTACTTTAAATTTGCCTCGCTGTCCCATCAGCTCCATAACACGGTCACGTGTGTCAAAGTAACTAAGCTCAGGCTGGTTACTATTCAGTCTACGCAACTCCATTTTCAGGCTCTCATCAGACACAGCTTCAGACAGACGGTTTTTCAGCTGAATATCTCTGCCAAATTTAAAGGATGGATCAAGTTGTACCATACGGTCATACAAATTAACCAATTCTAGGGAACAGGAAATGAGATCTTCGCCATCGGTTTGCTTGTAAGAATAAAATCGTTGTTGAAGCTGGGGCAAACTATCTCCATCACCAAAGACTCTTGACAGTACAGCAAATATCTTTTGGGCATCGTACTGTATTTCATTTCTTCCCAGTATTTCGTGTCTGGCCTTACCACCTAGATGTTCGATAAGGAAACTCGCACTTTCACTTGCATTAAGACCTCTGGATGTAATAGTAGCTTGGGCATCCTCGATCCAGTCATTTACCGTCAGATCACTATCTGTTTCTGGTTTGCCTCTGAAGCGGTCAAGTTTCCTGCTGGGGGCAACATACACCATGCGACCAGTACTACTACTATTCACAGGGGGAGAACTGACCTCTACATTGGGTTTCAATCTCAGTTCTGCAACCAGACGTTTCACTTCTCTATCTGACACTTCAGCTTCAGCAATCGCACGGGCAGCTGCTTCATCTCTTTCCATCACAACTGACTCCAGCTGTTGGATCTTCAACTTTAAAGCTTGTACCTCCTGCTCGGTGTCTGAGTCAGACATGTTAATTCATATAATAATCAACACAGTTTACAAGCATGCATCAGTATACAATACAATCAATAAGAAAATTGCTGTACACTCAGAATTGATCATACAATAACAGTTCAATATGTGGACCATGCAAATGATTTTAGACAAAAATCACAGAGATACAAGTGAAATACATGTACAATATAAAATATAAGACCTGTTTACATACAACTACGCATGTGAGTATCACACTGTTACTAAAACAAAATAATTCTGACAAGTGTCAATGTTGATCTTCCGTACTCTTGGATAATTCACACCATTCAACGGTGAAATGGACGGTAAGTATATTTTCTTACTTCACATTAGTAGAAACACAGTTGCGATCTTCACAGTTAGTCCTCACGTCAACAGTCAGGGTTTTTAATAACACGGTGCAGAAATCCTGCCGACTACGCCATGATGTAACGCCAAGAATATTACACAAACAAGATGGTAGAGTTTAATGCAATGTCCTGTTCTTTTTATTTCTGGACCAGTGTAAACAAAAGCAAAAACAAAAAAACCCTGACTCAGTCTAGACAACCGCCACTGTAAACAGCTTCAATCAAATAGTGTAGTTCAGTTTCAGCTAACAGTCAGTGACATTGGCATCAAAATGAATGATTGATGGCCAAAATTAACTCAGAAAAGAAGAAGAATCTTCCGCGAACCTAGCAGAAGACAACATTAAAAATGGACGGATGCTGAAACATGACCTTTGACCGGTCAAAAGAAAGTAAATAAAGAAATTGTTCTCCGATAAAAATAGTATTAAATCCAAGCATTGCATTATCAAAGATATGAAATTACAACAATAGGGCACTTTACAATGTCAGAAAAATCATTTCACAGAAAAATCTCAAAATTACCAAAAATCGTCTCAAGAGGGCGCTGTGTTCAATTTCATGTCTCACAGTTTCATTCTGTATGCATTATTGCTACTGTTGACTTGTAAATACTGCATTGAAAGAACTCTGAATTGATGTACACTTTGACATTATTACAAAATTATATCTGTACATGTATATGCTAAAAGTTCTTATTTTAAAATTATCACTTTTGAACTTTAAGGTAAAATTATCTGCACTTTTGTGTGGAAAACTACGGTTGAATTGATCAAACATTTCAATATCTCACTAATCTCCTTAAAGTTCAGGCGTTTTTCAGTTCATTCATTATTTATTTATTTATTTATTTTGTGTTTCCATGGTAATGTTTGATAAAGATAATTTCAGTTGCAGCTGTGAATGTAACCTGATGGGCAATGTCTGCATGTGCTCATCATCATCACAGAGCTTATCCTTACAAATACCAATTCTAATTCTTAATCAGTTCTTCTCTGTTCATCACACTTGTGTCTGAAGAATGACTGTTTTAATATCAAATGATCACAAATACCTTAATTCATATCTTAATTGTTTGTCCTCACAATATTGAAAGGGACATACTATGCAATATTGAAAGGGACATACTATGCAATATTGAAAGGGACATACTATGCAATATTGAAAGGGACATACTATGCAATATTGAAAGGGACATACTATGCAATATTGAAAGGGACATACTATGCAATATTGAAAGGGACATACTATGCAATATTGAAAGGGACATACTATGCAATATTGAAAGGGACATACTATGCAATATTGAAGACCTCAACTTTTTTGCATGTAACATATGTTCATTATTTATATAAACTGAAAGACTCCTGGATACCGGTTAATATGTATTTCCTTTTCGCATGAGCTGTGGACTTAGCCGCAAGACTGTTGTGTGTATAACTATGGATCTCTATCTTGTCTTCTATTCACATGTGCATTGTTACCATGTCTGTTTGTTTCGTATTTAAATTCTCTTGACTTTTGAACTTGGATAAAGCAACTTAATACAAAAACATGTACTGTAAAATCTGTATTAGAAATCGTGGCTTCTATTAAAATGGTACAATGCAACAGAGGGGATGCGGCTTCTAATAGAGCATCTACACATATGAGAAATGATGAATTTTTGGTTCTCAATTATTCAAAAAAAATGGGTGCGACTTCTATTAGGGATGCGGCTTCTAATACAGATTTTACGGTACATGTTGCCATAGTGAAGGATGATTATATGAAGTTTTAATTTATTTAATAGCTTGAATTGAATTTGCTATTACTTTGGGATATTTAGTCACAGTTTTTCATTTCCATAAATACCTATAGCACATAGAAGTTCTTCCTGTATGTACCGGTACTATTGTGAAAGCTAATAATATAAGTCAGTTTTTTATGCCATCTTGTATAAACTTTTTAATCCTGGGAGTAATTTTCTCAGCAGAAACCATCTTGTCATACGATATCACAGGTATTACTGCACAATCTCTCAGGCAGTTTTTAACTCATATCATGAAACACATTTGTAAGTGGCTGAAAATTTATATTGTGAAAGGCACAACTTCTATCCATCAGAACTAATCTATGAAGAACAATTATTACTACAAAGAATGTACTTTTGTATTGAGATTTTGGCAATATGCCAATAATAGCTTACAAATTTGTAAGGTGCAGTACCCTAGCTTATGTAGAATATATATTATGCATATAAATCTATAATTGTTATTTTACTTATTTTAAAGGTTATAAATTAAAATGAGTGCATAGATTTTTATTAAAACATGAAATTCTGTGAAGAACACAGTCCACAAAGTTTAATTGTTTTTTCTAGTGGCCATTGGCATATTCATATTGTTGGTGGCCAACTGAAAAAAAATTTAGTAGCCTGGTATAAAATTGTTGGTTGACAGAATATATTATGTTTTAAAAATAAACTACACAAAAACACCAATTATGTTAAAATTCAGATCTTGTATAATTAGCGGCCAACACTGATTCACTGCCAGGATGAGATCTTTTTTTCAATCATATCCACCTCCTGCAAACTGTGTTGTTTATCAATGGACTTGCAAAATATGTAACTACATAACAATAATATGCCTTATAATGAAATGTGTATATTTAAAGTTCACAATCTGTATAATCTGCTTGTTAGAGACTTTGTTGCCAGTCCGAATTTGTTTCAGTCACCAATTGGCGACCTAAATATATTTTTAAATCCCTATAGATTAAAATTAATTGTCATGGCGACTAAAATGGTTGCAATCTAGAAGCCTGTACTCAGCTCAAGCTGTTATCCTTTGATAAATATATTGTCTTGTAAACAAGGTTTGTATTGTCAGTGACAATGAATAAATAACTTAGAATAGCCTCAAGATTAGAAACAAGGTTTTCTGTAATGAAAGATACAATATTCAAAATATTCCTGAAGTATGTGCTTAAAAATTCATTCTAATATCACATTTTATGAGCAAGCAGCTCAGCAATGAGTTACTGTCAACGTAATTGTTGACATCACCAGCTAACAAATCACAATATGGTAACACAGTTTTTTCAATTAAGGCCAGACTTTTATTATCCCTTGTTTCGCGAACCTGCCGCCTGCCGCATAACAAATCCAAGTTGCATTTTCGTGGGAGTATCATGATCAAAATACCAAAGTCTCGCGCAGATGAGAAACAAGGTTATACATGGAATGATGGAATAAAATTTTATTTCATTTCTTTTCTCATATCAATGATCTCACTTACAATTCTTTGAGAATCACACAAATCTAATGGGAAAAAAAGAATTAATTTAATTTTTTTCCGCCCTCCTCAAAAAAATTGCCTGATAAAAACTCGCAAAACGAGGAATAAAAAAAGTCTGGCCTAAGAATAAGCTCTACATGTACATGTAGTTCATTATTTGCAGAACTCTGATATGAATGTTACAATAATAATAATAATAATAATATTTATTGCATCTTTAGAAATACAGTATTTCTATCAGTACAGTAGCAATAAAAGTATAATAATAATGAAATAATAAAGAAAGAGAAAATATTATAATGTTAAGTATAAAAGTAAAATGTAATGTGTTAAATTTTTTACTAATACTAATAAGTTTAATAATAATAAAACTAAGACTAATAATAATTCAAAGCTATCAACTATCTATTCTTTCTTGAAAGGCTTTGTAAATAAACTGTGAAACCTTTTTTATAATTTCACAATCATCTGCACTGAGCAATCGAATGAATGTATTGTGTGCATCATGTGATAGAAAATTAAATTCAGACATAAGTTGTTGGCGCAAGTTTCCATATTTTGGACAGATCATGAGAAAGTGAAATTCATCCTCAATCACATTCATGTTGCACTGTTTGCATTTTCTTTCATTTACTGGTGTTTTAGGGTGTGTGTACCTGCCCTTTTCAATTTCAAGTTTGTGTGTGCTTGTTCTCAATTTTAAATGCATTTCTATGGTTAATGTTTTGTAGTGTCAAATACGGCTCAAAAGAGTATTTAAATTTGATTTTTGCAAATGTTCTAAGTTTACTATTATCATTTGAGATTTGTTACTTCCACTGGTTTACATATGTTTGTTTTATATTTGCTTCAATGTTATTTATAATCTTATGAATGTTTCTTTTTGGAATACCTGTTGTAAAATTTATTAATGATGTGTAATAATTATCTTTTAATATTTTATTTACTGATGATAACCATGTATGTTGCTGTGATTTTCGTTGTTCATAGTATGCTTGTTTTGCAAGGTTATCCTCTGGCATATCTTTTAGTCTTAACCAGTATTTTATTAGCATTTTTTTAATTTCTATTAATAGTGGTAGTTCGCCTATTTCGCTCCTACATGCTGCATTGCTTGTATATCTGTTTAAACAAAGTGTTCTCTTACAAAATTTTAAGTGGGTTTTCTCAATTGGACATTTCTCCCATTTTCCAAAATCTAAAATGTCTGATCCCCAGACATCTGCACCATAGAGTAAAATGGGTTTAATGTTTGAATGAAATAATTTCAGAAAGAGTTTGATGTCAGTGTTCCCTTCCAATGTTTTATTCAGTATAAACATAGCTTTGCATGCTTTCTCTGCTAATGTTTTCTTTGCTTCTATAAAATTTCCAGATGATGAGATTATTATCCCAAGATAAGTATAACTTGACACACAGCAAATAATTGTATTTTTGTAATAGAAGTATTCAGATGTTTTTAATGATTTATTCCTAAAAATTAAGATTTTTGTTTTAGATAAATTTATTTCTAGGTTCCATTCAGAACAATATGTCTCCAAAATATTTATTAAATTTTGCAAACCGGGTGCTGTTTGAGACATAAGAACTAAATCATCTGCATATAATAATGATGATACAGTTTTATCATTCAGTATGGCTGGATTGAGTTGTTCATGACTGGAATTGAATGATGTACTTAAATCATTTATGAAAAGATTGAAAAGCGTTGGACTCATGTAAATTCGGAACATTGTAGTATGGGAGTTATTTTAAAATAAATATGGGCATGGGGCCAATTGTTCAGGCTAATAATGGCTTTATAAAACTGTATAACTCTGTGCTTTTTTATAGTTCTATTGTTGCAACCTCTGGAGCTATAAACAAGATTAGTTTCAGCACATCATATTATATTACTTCTCATTACCAACCTTAGAATAAATTCTAAGTTGGGTGATACATATAATAATGTCAGAGAAATGACCACTCATAAATATATTAGCATGAATGTGGAGCAGGAAACCTCATAAAGAATTCTTTGACCAATGAAATTGGCCATACATCGGTATACATAATTCCTCAGACAAACATTGGTACGGCATATACACTACTGTATTGTCTATATCTAAACTTTCTGATGATGTACATGCATAGATATTTATAGTATAAATTAAATTATATGCATAACTTTTTGAGAATAAATCTCAGATCAATTTTAAACTCATTTTTCTTCTGTTGCTACCTGCAAATATGCAACATGGATCTCATTTAAATTATTTGAAATTGTGGGCTTCAATACAACAATAATTCTCTGTCCTAAGCACATTATCATATTATATTAGAAGAAGGTTGCCCATAACATATAAACTCTGTTTAATATGAAAATATAAAACACAAAATATTGACTAATTACCAGATTACACAGTACACAGAACAATAACTGCTATGCATTAATCCTATTTTTTTCCTCTATGTTTATCCCCTTTTATAGCTCCACTTCACGACCTTTGACATTGAGAGCCATCCTTACTGTGAGTTTGACTTTATTGAGGTAATTGATGGTAGAGATATCGTAAATTCACCTGTTATTGGTACATATTGTGGTGGTTCGTCAAATAAACCTCCCCAGATTATGTCATCCACCGGCAACTCCATGATGGTCCTGTTCAGTTCAGATATATCTTTGCACTATGAAGGTTTCTATGCAGAATATGCAATCAGTGAAATCGGATTTCCAGATTTGCCACCTCCTGGTGCTTCGCCATCATCGCAAAAGATCTCAGGTAAAATATTTATATATCTACATGTAGGTTACAGTAATATTAGTTTATGGCATGTTGTCACTTTTGGCATGTGCATGGCTTGTTATCTATGAATTGACTATTTTTGACTGAACTAACATACTTTCTCAGTTTATCTACCACTGTGATTTTTCAAGCATTCTGCCTCCATCAGTATAGTTCTGGTTGTGCAATAGTAAAATTAGTCAGCGTTGTAGATTTTATCTCTGTGCATCATTCTGTGTTGAACTTATCATAATGCTTGAGGTGATATGTATTCAATGGAACTTAATCCTTTTCAGAGTGAGACATACATGTACAGCTGATGTGAAACCAATATATCCATATCAGACTGATTATTATCAATATTTAGTCTATATTTAGCTTTCATATTCCATATTTTTTTCAATATAATTAAAAAGGTATCTTTTTTCATTTGTATAGGCTTTGAAAAATCAAAAGTTTTCATCATTATAAATTACTAACCATGGAAAATTGTTTGCCCAACATAAGAAAAAAATGTTCTTCTATCAAAAATGTACAAATACCTATATTTAGTCTGTAACAGTAATTATTAAATGCCATTCAAACGATGAACCATGAAACTCTCCAAAACAATCACAGCCTACAATAAGTTATGACAAACTTTGACAATGGCCGCCATTTTGAATGTCTAGTTGCTGAGTAACAATGGCCCATACAAATGATAATTAATTGTAAGTTCCACACGATCCTCTGATTGATTTTACAAAGTGTGCGCTATTAAGTGTATTCCTTCTAAGTGCATACCTTTTTTCTCCTCTATAGTTTGTGATATATCCCGAGCTATTGTAACCGACCGAGGCGGTGTTATTGTATCCCATGAGAATTACCCCGATGGGCAGTATCCAAACTTTGCTCAGTGCATAATGGTCATTATTGGCAGTAGAATGTTTGAGAAAGTCTACTTGTCATTTAAGACTGTAGATCTTCAACCAAGTAAGTTTACTATGTTACCATATAATATGCTCTTTTAGAACTAATAAACGCATAAGGTGAACAAAGTTAATTGTTGGTTTTAAACTTATTTAACTGCCTGGGCATTTTTATTGTTATGTAAACAGTCTTTATGAGACTATGAAATTACTCAATAAATTATTCACTTAGAACATTATGTATCAATTATCTTAAACACAAGTCCTGACCTGAAGTAATTAAAACATACTGTTGAAAAACACAGGAGCTGAACTCTCTCAAACCGTATAAATAACTTTGGATTAAAAAATGCCTCTAATGACTGTACAATAAAACTATCATCACCTCGTCTCTATTGTATAAATTACAACTGACAAACAGCGAGTGATGTAATTGGTCAGTAAAAGAAAATTAATTGTAAACTTAACCATAGAACTATATTAAGCACAATACCAATTATTAATTTAAAGTGCCTGATTCAATAACTTTAAAACTGTATAGAATGTAAATAAAAATAACAAATTAAAGCACCAACAACATGTTTCTTTAGACTTTTACTGTAAACTGAAGACTAGTTTCAGCACATGTAATAGACCTGTACTCATAGCTACATATATGGCTGTACTGAAATATAATTAAATTTTGTAACATGCTCATATTGTGTCTCTAGTGGAAATAAAAAATAAAATAAAATATGTGGTTCATTATTATTAAAATATATATTATTGAAATAATATAATATTCAAAGATTACATTAATTTGTACCTATTATTTACAGAACAAACTCGTTTATTTCATTTTTATACATATTTATAAAGTTTAATTTGAATACAATTTATAAATTGTTCTATTGTTATTTTATCGACCAATGAAAGGGTTTGGCTTTGTTGTATTTACAGTATTGTATGAATTTAGGTGTTTGTTTAGAAGATTGTAACCAATTGTTGTTAAATTATATTAGTTTATTTTTTTCTGTAAATTGCATTTTTTCCAATAGTCTAAATTATTTAATTTATTCATCTTAGCACAAGATGGGGCTTGTCAGCCAGGGACAGGTGACTACATAGAAATAGTGGATGGTGATCGTAGTCTCTTCAATCCAACCTTGCTTGGAAGACTTTGTGCTGGACAAGAAGAATCGTTTGTGTCTGGATTTATGTATTTACAGTTAAACTTTGTTACTGACCGGGCAGCGACAGAGGATCATACTGGATTTGAAGCTGTCTTTACTGTATTTTATGAAGGTAAACCTATTTAACAATAACCTTATTCTCATATACATGCAGAGCTCCCATCTGTTTGTTTGAGCTGCCAACCCTTTGTCATGTGTTGATATTGTCAAAATACTGAAATTATTATTTTGACAATACAGTTTTGATCCCAGATATCTGAAATACGGTTGTGCAGCAAACGTGAGAGGTTGGAAATGACCGTGAGCAATTTATGAATGAAAATCATGAATTTGTTTTTGTTTTTAAATTTCATTGGTCATGGCACTGTGACCAAAGATGTTTGTAAACATGTTGCTTAGAAAGGTTTTGTCATTGTACATAATAAACAAAACTATTAACTTTATATCCTGCTCAATTTCTGGATAAATATGTGGATAGTTTGAGGCTCTACTTAAAGTTCCCATCAAGTACATGACAAAAAGCAAATAAAAGTTGGCTGTACTCACCTTTGTTTTCAAAGAACAATGACTACTTTATTTAGTATTCAACTTGAAAACAGTCAAACACTAAGAAATATTGTCACTTTCAAATTATACAGCTGTTTTCAGTATTCCAACAATGCGTTACATTCATTGTGCTCTATCCACCAATGTATGGATCAAATCAGCTGTGCTGATAGGAATTGTATTCATATTGGGATGTGTCTTTTAACAATTATCAAATCATATGGCTGACAAACACTGTATTCCCATGTAAAAAAATTCACATGTGAACTGAAATAATGTTATTGAGTTGTCCATGATCAGATTGTTGCTCCGTGGTTTTATGTTGTTACAGTAGTGTTCCCATGTAAAAAATTTCAGATGTGAACTGAAATAATGTTATCGAGTTATCCAAGATTAGAATGTTGCTCTGTTGGTTTTATGTTGTAGTGCTAATCAATTAATCTTTATTGTAAATCTTCTCAACATAGTTTTGTGCTTTGTGATAGCATAATGGTCTTCTGTAAACTTAAATGAGCAGTTTTGTTTTGAATGTTAGTGCTAGTGATTGAGCTGTTGTGTTTTGACCAAATTGGTATAAAAAAATAATGTCATTTTGACTTTTGAGTCTATATGGTTAACCTTGTGTCCACTGTTTTGGTATGCTGGTAATATTTTGTCAGATTTAGAATTGTGTCAGTCATATCAATGTGTGAGATAAAATTAATATTTTAAATATTTCTGAATGACATATGGGATGTTAAAGTTATTATGTTAGCAGGTGTGTGAAAGAGAGTGTGAAATGTATTTCATTTGAAAACAAAAAGTCTTTGCATTTTGACCACTAGGGGCATACTACGCATTTTCTACAGCTGAATGAATTGAATGAAATTTGCTACATTTTAGCAATGCAGACATAATGTTATCAATAAAAACGTAATTTGAGGATCTGTGTTAACAGTAAGCCATTATTACATCATTCTGTGCATATATCATATAAATAAATCATATAATTTGGTAATTTTTGATCATTTTTGTAAACTAATCAACAATATTAATTTTGTTCTTCATTTATTTTCATTCCACATTTGTAATGAATACTTGGCATATATGAGACATTGTTCACTTAAGTTATTTGTTTATATTGTTTACACTTGATTATTCAAATTTAAAAGCTGACATTCCTTTCATAGTCACATGGAATTTTATGCTGGCCACACAAAAACGTCCAAAATTACCCTTACCTGTAAATTATATCAATGTTACTGAATTAGTGCAATTAAAGAAAAAAGGACAATGTGCTGTCCATTATTTCATGAAAACATGGCAAGGACAGGATATGCACAATTATGGGTGAGACTCAGTTGAGTCTATTATGTAGGAGAACTTTTCCATCCAGGCCCTGTTATTTAAACAATAATGAATTCCCCACAATGCCATATTGAATGAGAAGAAGGGTCTATGGCACAATAATGTGTGAGGTGAAGTCTAACACATTATCTCATCTAGATATGACACTGTTGGGGATTCATTATTGATGGCTTGTTTCTTGAAATGAATAGAGATTTACATTATTGTGTGTTAATCTAAAGCTATGATGTCACAAACACCTCTAATTTTGATAGTGATGATTTAAAACACCTAATACTGGGGGGGTCCTTATTTCAATTATAATAACCCAAAATGTAAAAAGAAATTAATACACATGCAGTGGTGGAAGGAAGAATTCACCAGTGTTGTAAGTGTGTCATAGACGCTTGTATTTCAGTTTATGTATGATAAGTTTACAAGCTAACAACATACTAAACACACTGGTAATTTCTAGATGATTTCCTAATGTGAATGAGTCATGGAGGACTTGTTGTTTAAAAACTAAGGCAAACTCAATCTTGTTTGTATCTGTGTGTTCATGCATTGACCTCAAGTACTGCCCAGTTATTGTCTGATGACAGGAATGATCAACCAATGAGAACACAGCATTTCAATTATTGTCTGATGACAGGAATGATCAACCAATGAGAACACAGCATTTCAATTATTGGGCAGTGCATGGTATTGTAATTTGATTTAATTTGCGAGGGAGCGGCACATTTTTGAAACATTCGTCAAGGAAAACTGCAAAAATGTTGCAATGAACATTTCTTTTTGATCCTCAACGCTGTTTTGTACTTTCAAACAATTCATCTGCATAAAGACTATAATAATATATATAATATATAGACCATATAAAAGACCTTTGATTATATCTTAGATACATTTGGCTGTGAGACTGGTGATTTTCAATGTCGAAATGATCGTTGTATTGCTGATTACTTGGTGTGTGATGGTTACAACCATTGTGGTGACAACACAGATGAAGATACAGGATGTGGTAAGTTTAAAAAAAAAAACACTTGAAAAAAAGAAGCCAGAATTTTGTTTATTCTTTTATTTTGACCTGAATGCTAATTATGAGGCCAAACCATTAGTACAATGTATGAATATGCCTTCATTGGTATTGACTTTGTTTGTAAACCTGTACATATATATAGCTAGCATATTTTCAATGATTTCCCTTTCCTGCCAATATGTCTAGGAGTTAGTACAAAGTACAGGTTTCTGATTGGTCAAAAGAAAAATTTACCAGTCCCATGGTAGTTCTCAGTGCTGTGAATATGTGAGTCAGAGAACCCTGTCACCATTGTTTTCAACCAAGTTAGTATAATTTCCAACAATAAACATCAAATTGAATGAGATATATACATGTATATACAATTATATATTTACCAAATTACTATACATATTGTTGCTCCATGCAAAAGGACAATCACAAAAATTTGTTATGGTCATGCAGCCAGGGTAAGAGCTTTTCAGTGGTTTTTAACATGGCTATGTGCTATTCCACCAATCAGATCGCTGGATTCATGATTTATATTCTCTGTATAAATTGAGAGAAGTTAGTTAGAACATGGCTTTGTCAGCTGATCTAGATTGACTGTACTGCGTAAAACAAAAATAAAATTAAATAAATTGTTGCAAATTGTTGCCATGTTAGAATTGAACTGGCGCTTCGCACTTGTGACTTCAAAACCATGTATAAAGGGCGTGTCATTTTATAACCTATTCTTAAAACTCAGATGTATTATTTATGAACCTTTTTTCAGGACTTGCAGAGACAGATGATCCAGATTATGACCGGAATCGTCAAAGTAATCATAAAGATAGCAAGGGAGGTTTGAAAGTTGGTTTAACCGTTGGAATAAGCGTAGCTGTTGGGGCTATTATCATGGCGTCATCCTGTCTTGTTGCTATCAAATGTTACTCCAAGAAATCTCAACGTACACTGTCTACGTCTCGGTTAACAAACATCGCTGTAACTGAGTGGTGAGTATATGGAACAGCTGTATTTGAATTCTGCAACTTTATTTATTATCCAGTGGAAGTATGGATTATTGTTTTAAGATTGTTCATTCACAGTTTGCACAGTCAAAAATAAACCAAAAATTTCATGTTGATTTCAACAAGCACACAAAAGTGAGCAAAAAATTATCAAACAAAAGATAGAGTAGTGTACTAATGCAAATGTATAATCTGTTATCAGTCTTTGATGTTAAAATATGTTTTTAAATACTTAACCTTAAGTGTTGATTCCTGTTATTAGTTATTTTGAAATATTAATAAAGTTTATTTTAGGAATAATGATAAAAAATATATAGGTACTAAATAACCCCCTACTCTTAATTTCATTGAAAGTGACTTTGTCTGGAAAATGATATGCATCCTGATGCCCATGCCAAGGTCTATAACAACACTGTTAATACAAATGTTACTTGTACAATATTCACAGTTTTTAATTTGCACATGTGATGTTTTTTTCGGATATCCTTTATGTTAAAGTTCATTGGTTTTAGAGCAAAAATTCTTAATATTAACTTTGTATAGTTTCACTGCATAGTACAAAAAGAAATGTAGCTATATGATTAAATTAAGGAAAAATAAAACCCAGCTAATATTTCTATACAGTAACATAAATTTGTAAGTTATGAAATAAGTTATTGTAATTGCTATTATGCATGGTTCTCATTTTCTTCCCAGCCCGGAAATATCAGAACCAACGATGGGACATGACAACCCATTGTATCAAAGAGAAGGAGAACAAGCACCACCAGTTCCACCAAAATACTCTGAAATTGACATGTCACCGCCGATACAACAACCTGCTAACAACTTTTTCAGTCCAGCACCATTGTCTCCAATCGAACCATTCAGTGCTACAGGAAATGATACTTCAGCTCCTCCACTTGAACAAAAAGATGCATCTTTACTGCAGAGTGATCATGTTCCTTTGTCTCCACCAAGTCAACCATTACCATCCTTGGGTGACAGCACTGTTACTCAGCCCTCGTTGAGAGGTGCTAACCAGCCTTTACCACCACTTGGGGGTGCCCCTTTAAGTGTTGACTTGCCCTCTCGTGAGGTATTGTATAATAATAACATTGCTACGATTCATGGGGCGGAGAACCTACCCCCATTGAGGGGACCAGGAAGGTTACCACCACTTGGAAATATTCCTCCCCTCCCACATTCTGATGCATGATTTTGAGTTCTCATTTGTATATTTTTTATATGTCTTAATCTTATCTGCAGAATTGGATGTTATTCCCAAGTTAGGTTAAGTACTAATATGCTTGAAGGTTAAAATTTGTTTCCAATAGTTTACACTAAAAAAAAAGCAGTTATTGTTGGATAAATATCTCAAGAAAATTTACTATTGTTATCTCTGTTAGGAATGGTTTACATATTATCTACTTATTTGTTTTGTATATGCTTCTGACCATGATTTCGTGACATAATTTTGTTTTTTCTATTTGACACATTGATGGTGCGATATTTACAGATGAAACGAAATGAAACACTTGACATTACAAGTTGTATGTATAAGTAATTATACATATATTGAAATGAAATGTACAGTGGGATGCTATTGGTGATGTTAAATGAAATCAGTTAATTTGAGGGGAATAACAGGTTATATAAAATAAGTGTGGAATAACCAATATGTTGGTTTGATTATCAAAGTCTGCTTAAGCAATATGATGATATAATTTCTTGTTTTGGGACAAGAACACAATCCTTTGGTGAAGTAGTTCTTTTATACTTCTGAATAAAACAAACATGAACGTTCCTATGCACGAATTGACTCATAAAACATATCAGGCAGCACGAGGTACTGGTTATTTTTTGATTTCCTTTAATTTACATATTTACAAATTATTACTGGCTTATTATATTTGTGTATATAGTTCTGTTTTGTGTGTATATAATCTTTGTTACATCATAGACCTCAAAGGTCTATGGTTACGTACTTCTTTAAATCATCTGTGTTCACTTTTTAAAAGATATACATGTAGATTTTTAAAAAAAGATAATTTCTGATCACGATGTTTGGTTACGTAAAAAAGAATTTATTGTAAAATATGTACAAGGGCTTGCTTTTAAGTTGAATGTCTAACTTATGACACTGCCCTCTAGTGTAATTGGTTAAAACCTTTTGTTTTTTACAACACTGGTTTCTTGTATGCTTTTAATAAAAACAAGACAATTCTAATGCATAGATGAATCAGTGAATCAGTTAGGGTTAAGAAATGTTTGGGAATGGGAATCATTAATAGTATTTCAATGGTTTCATTAGTACTGAAAGTCTAAACTAATTCAGACATAATGTCAATGACATGCATACAAGTTGTACTCATTTACATTTTGCGTTTATAAGGTATTATGTAGATATTTCAGAATGCAACACAGAGTTTTGTGTTAATATGATTTAGTAAACCTCAGTACCGTAATATTTTAAAATTACAGATGTGTTTCTCTTTTCAAAAAAAGTAATATCAAATTGATTGAGTATACAACAAATGTGATTTTTGGTTTATGTGTGCGAGAGAATTGCTTTCAATAGAACAAATACCATATCTGTGTGAAATATGTAACTAATTTATAACAAATTTTTCTATCTTTGTGTGGTTGTGTACAGTGTTTAATATGTATATATATATATATATATATATTGCTTGTATATTATGTCATTCTATTTACTACTGAAAGAATATCTTTCTTACAATAATACATCTATCTATATTCTATGCTGTGTGATGTTTGTTTCATTTTTATTATTATTTAAAACTCACAACTCAACCCTGAGTGAGAATTATCTTCTGCAAAGTGATACCTAAGGTCCAAAAGATTGTGTGCTAAATTATTATGACATTCTCCCACCCTCTGGTTGCCTAGGCACCCAGGTAGTTCCTCATATGCAAATTACTGTGTATATTTCAGGGGTGGTACAAATACGGTGTTAGGACTACTGTGTTTATTCTAGTATTCTACGGCTGCCAATCGAAATAGTGAATATTTGCTGACCTGGTTTATTTATCTGTAGCAGTTATTTCAGTCTTAGGAACCGTACAGGTCTGCACAGAATTTGTACCAGTGTTCAATTGTGGTTCAGGCCTGAGCCAAAATTTATGGAACCTGTCCTGTTTTGTGTCCTGCTCCCTTTACAAGCTCTACCGGTCTGGATGAGTCATTTGTCACTCGCACCATGACATTGACACCAGCAAATCACAAAGCACCTTTTTGTGGCTAACCACATCCGATATCAACTTTTTTCACAAGCCCATTATTACATATTATTGACACAAGTAACACCTCCGAGCCAAACCCAGTCAGTTTAATATGAGGTTCCTTCTATGTGCATACTACTGTCTCTATCTTCAGCACCACACATACTTTTTGTCCACCATCATGCATGATGCTGTGCGTGTACATAATATTGTGCTGCTCCCCGGATTCACTGTCATCATTACCATTCAAACCTTTGCCAAGAGAACTGGTGGAGGCAAGGGCAGTACAAACAGAGATCGCATCTTTGGTGCCCAAGAGCATGATCATCATATGTATGAGCCAGTGGAAGTTTTGTCATCTTTGAATCCTTTTTAGATTTTCCAAGATGGTCATTCGGCATTTCATCAGGCATTGCTTCAAACTATACGACTATATGGCGGCTCTTATTATGAAACATACCTACATTTACTGATACACCTGGTCAGCCAAAAGTCTTTTCAAGGTTTGCAGCAAATGGAACAACATATCAATTCAGGGTATTTGTGCTCATTCTACTCTGCTTCTCAGGTGTTCATGGGGAATCTTCATTTACGTGTACATGCACAATTGGTTTCTACATCATCCATACAAGAAACACTGAGCACCTGTCTAAACAAGATTTCGTATGGAGACACAATATGAACAAATGTTCAATTCAATTCTAGCAGGGAAAAGTGTATCCATTGAAAAGCCCTGTTAAGGTGGACCATTCCTGCACACTTGTTTCCTTCGTCCAACTGCTCCAAGTTCAATCTTGTCAGATGTGGGCACAAAAATTGTCCCAAAACCAAGGTGAATAAGAATACTTGATGAGTCAGTGAGAGCTTAATTGTGGTGGTTACCATGGTGCATGATGTATATACACTATTTGGAAGATCATAAATCTACGTCATAAATCTACATTCTTTGGAATGTAGTCAACCCTCCCACGACTTGGGTAACTATTATTGATGGAAATGCATGTGTACCAAGTTGTCCAAATTGAGATCACATCCCATGCCAGAGACTCTAGATCTGCCTTTGACAAGTAGGAAACATCTTGTTTTTGCAACATGAGTAAAATGTTTCTCTTCTAATTTTCAGTGTTTTCTAATTCATGTGCATTCCTGCTTATCTTTTGTCCTAGAGATCCTGTACTTACATGTCCATCTAATGAGTTCCCCGTCTCATGGAAAGGCATAAGGTGATATACTGCACTAGTACTTTGACCAAGGTAAACGTCTCCAATGTGCTTATGTGTGGGACACAGTTTGATTCTTATGCCTTCCCATAATTGGACAGAAAGTCAATTCAGAGAATAATCTAAACATTGAACCAGATTATTCTTCATATGATTGAAAAAACCAGTAGGATTTTAAAAAGGACGGTGAAAATCGAAATCCTATTTTCATTTGCATGTTCCTACGCTTCGTTGACATGGTGACCTCGGTGATGATCTGCAATGTACACTATAGAAATGAAAATAGGATTTTGATTTTCCCCGTTTACTTCAAAATCCTATTGTTGAAAACGTAATGTCGCCACCACGGGCATAACCTCGGAAATAAGAGGTAAAATCTAGATTGTGATTACGCAAATTTATCAATTGCAATTGAAATTCCAATGAAGCTGAACAAAGATGTTATTTATTTATTTATTTATTTATTTATTTATTTATTCATTCATTTATTCATTTATTCATTTATTCATTCATTTATTCGTTCATTTATTTATTTATTTATTTATTTATTTATTTATTCATTTATTTATTTATTTATTTATTTATTTATTTATTTATTTATTTATTTATTTATTTATTTATTTATTTATTTATTTATTTATTTATTCATTTATTTATTTATTCATTTATTCATTTATTCATTTATTTATTCATTTATTCATTTATTTATTCATTCATTCATTCATTTATTCATTCTGATTTTACTATTCAATCAATAGATTTTACTATTCCAGGTTCCACCATCCCTGATAATCTGTTTTACAAATTCACACTGATTATGGTGAAACAACCAAAAAAGGATAGAGAGGGTGACACACCACCTAGTAGTAGGTTTCATAGGCCATCTAGGCTAAATAGATGCTGGATGGGCTGTAGACACGGCACAGGATCAGATCATGACGAGAGGCATTAAATCACAGTTCTAGATGAAAATCAGATTTCATTATAAGAATCGCGTTCCATGGTAATAATATCAGCAGAATGCCATTGCTCAACGAATTACTAAAATTGAGAGAAAACCCCATTGTATTGGTAGAATGTCGTTTACAAATAACCACCTACACAGCTTTCAAAGTTTGATTAACAATTAAGTTGTAGACGCAGGTTTGTGAGCGCTCGAAGCCCTAAACTTATGTTTATATATACTGTGGAATACTTTATTTTCGCTGGAATTAATTTTCACTGAAAAGGCTTTTCGGACGTTTCGTATGGAATTTATTTTCACTGATTTTTGATGAGTTTAATGTGAAATATAGAAAAAAAAGTATAATCGCTGGATTTTATTTTCACGGAATCATCCTTTCAGCGAAATTGCAAAAATAAATTCAAAGCGAAAATAAAGTATTCTACAGTATATATTTTTAGACAGTATTGGTCACACACTGTTAACATTTTGGGTTTTAAACGTTTTAAATGGCTCCCGGAATTTGTTCCATTGGATTTGACATTTTCAAAACAACGGACGTTTTTTCTGTATCGTGTTCTATTCTCAAGCAATGATGCTAAAAATGTTAAAGGGCAGTGGTCGTCTTATATGAACACTGATGGTGACTTTGACAGTTGTAATGACCAATGAGTACGAGCTGGGACGTTACCAAGACGTTACCAAGCTTTAACTAGGACATTTATTGTGAATGAACAATATTGAAGAATCAAAACTCGTACTTCTGATTTTCATTAGAAAGCCCACTGGTTTGCGGGAAAATACTAACACTGATCACGACTCTGTGAGATGTAAACAACACTCCACTGTCCAATCACCGTAGATGTTGTCATCTTGCACTAGTATACTATTAACTGGGTGACGGCAATTAAACACATTTTGTATTCATATGGCTTTGGGTATGTCTGGCTAGCTCAAGAAGTAGGTAGCAAGGACATTTTTCTTTCTGAATTTGTACTGCAGAGACAGCTATGGAAAACAAATGCGTCCTTGAAACCTAAATTACGTAATTACATTGAGTTCAAGAGTACCTTACAACCGGAGAAATATTTATCTTTAAATTGCAATCTGAAACTCGTCCGCATTTTTGCCTGTTTTCGTTGTGGGGTTTTTCCACTTAGAATTGAAGAAGGTAGGCGCGAAGGTTTGCCTTCAACGGAAAGATTCTGTAAAGTATGTCGTGCTAATTTTGTTGAGGATGAATATCATTTTCTGTTGATTTGCCCAGCCTATAACACATTAAGACGAGAGTTAATCCCCCAACATTTTTCTTTCCAACCAACCATGGATAAATTTCAAAGGCTTGTTCAAGCAACAAATGGTGTTATTCTACGAAATGTTTGTGTGTTTGTGCACAGAGCATTTGAAATTAGGAAACAATTGTTAACAAATTAATTATTATTTAATTCCATGTGATCATTAACCGAGATTATTATCATATTCTTCTTGTACCCGTTGCATTTTAAGCATTGGTTTGATATGTTTGTATATGGGCCGATGGCCTAGGAAAGCAATAAATACTTATTATATTAACACACCTGTGATTGGTGTGCTCCCAAATCAACCGGAATGCTTCCAGTCATTGAATGTGTAAAACGATATTTTGTTAATTTTCACGGAATATTTTTAGCTTGAATGTTTCGAATAAAAACTGAAAAAAACATCTCCTTTATCGAGACCGTGGTTAGGAAAACATACCTCATTTAGCGGCACGTTAACTCAATTATAGTTTACAATATACATCCCATGCTTTCTGCAATTTTCTGCATGTACTTTTTTCCATATACAAACACTACAATGACAATTAATAACTATATTCTCACGTATTCATCCCCGTTCAGACGAAGTTCCGAAAATGAGGACAAATAATGCTTTAGATCCGGCTCGTGCGTGCATGCGTGGGCATGTGTGCGTCAACTCATGTTACGGTCAGAGCTAGAGAGATTTTGTTCGAATTTGGTACAAATAGAAAATATTATTGGATACTTATGTACATCAAATAATGTTCAGTTTGAATCCTCGAATGTGACTGACTAACATCCATTTCTTATTTTAAACTATAAAACACAATATGTCAATGTCAGACTTTAGTGTGTCGATTTCAATCAAACGTGATGGTTAGGGCATGCATTTCGTTTTGTTTCACGATTTGATTCAAAATGGTCAAAAATGGCACAAATACGAACATCAATTTGTTTGAGATTTGGTGAAATTTGTACTCGTGTTCATTTATGTCCAAAAACACAACATTTCAACATGTTATCGACAGTTTTAAGGCATCATATTTTCATAATGTTAACAACAATAATCATTGGCAGTATTATGTAATCTCAGATGTTACACTGTTAAATTGTTGTCGGGAAAAAATAGGTACTAGTACGCTAGTACGGTCGAAGGGGTGACCACACTTAGGAATCCCATAACAGAAAATCTTGACAAACGTAGAATATTTTAAAACACGCGGCTATTAAGACCGTGATAGATTGACTATAGTAGATGATTGATCACCGCGCGTACTCGATTTGTGAATCTTTTTATCTAACTAAATTACCGGTACTCATCGTATTAGTACCCCTTGAAGTTGGAGAGTCGGCATGACCGTTGACCTAGTTGTACTTTGTGTCGCCGCCAGTCTCGTCATTTATAACTGCGGGATTTTCCTGTCATGAGCACCTGTTCAGTCCAGATAGTTGGCTTGACGCAATAAAACTTCAATTAAAATGTCTAAATAACATATTTGAGTCACAGGTTTGAGTATTTTACGGGTTTGTTGTTGCAATTGCCCTTTAAATGGTTCGCTATACTGTCTGCTCGTTTTGATAAGTGCATACATTGACAGTGATACTCTGCGTCAGCATACTAATTATATATGAATGCCTAATTGTTATTGCGTGGTAACAGGGCAAGGACGGGCTTGTGTGCAATAATGACCGAGGCGTAGTCGAACATCGTGTTCCGAATTATAATAGCTTGGACTTTCTAAAAATCTAATATACATGCGGTTGTAGCTTGAGAATAAGGAAATAGTCAGTGTGGTTACGTAATGGTCAGTGTGGTTACGTAATGGTCAGTGTGGTTACGTAATGGTCAGTGTGGTTACCGTATCGCAGACGCTTGTATTTCAGTTACGCGTACAAATTCACTAAATGAAATGCGAACATACGCAAATAGGTAAACCCGGGTTAAGTCGCCCTCTCGAAAAAATGGGGGGGGGGGGGGCTTCGCCATCCCCAAATCAAGCTTAAATCCTTTGTGTCAGCAAAATTTGCCCTTCAAAATGAAGGAAATAGGGTTTCAGAGAGTCTAGATTTCAGGTCGCGACTTCGGCGCAAGGTTGGTGAGCAGATCTCGTCCCCTCATGCAGAATTTGCTGTCTGCTAGCAGGGCTGCGCGTGCTACCGATCGACCAATGAGAATGCGGCGTTTCAATTGCGGGTTGTGCACGGTATTATACTACTCACTATTTATTTCGGTAATATTTTACTTAAAATATATCATGATGCAAATACTGTAGAAGACAAACACATTGTTGTATGCGTATTTAGGATTTTCAGTGTCCTTGCGTTGGACACACGGTCACGCAAAAGAATGTGCGCAATCTGAAAGGAAAGGCAATGTCAAAGTTCAATGTAATTAAGGACCCGATGAATCCCAAACAGATACACATGTACTCTTATAAGATTGTTACTATAGGTATATATCATTATTTAAACAATATTTTATTTACGCCGGTGAGATTTTCCATCATGCATTGCGATGCAATCGTCGTATCATCAGTTGCAACACAGTTATTTTTCCAATCTTCTCGATTTTTTATCATCAGCAAATGGTATTTTACAATCGCTATCATTTAATTAAATTATTTATGGTGATTGTGAATATCCATTAGAGTTGACCTGATGTCCGAATAAACGCTCCTTTTGTCGAATAATGAAAACAAGGGGTAGAAAAAACAAAATGTCGTGTCGTGTTTTATTAGCTCCGGTGCAGTGTGTGCGAAACACATCAGTGAGGTAACAAGTTTGGATTTGGTATGTGAGTGTGTGTGTCTGTGAAAGCAAAATCTCAAAAACTTGTGAGCGAATTTTGATCAAGTTTGGTACATGAGTATTTTTGAATATTAGTTTTGGCCCATGTCTATGCATATTAAGTAGCTCATTTGCATATTAATTATCTCTTTCCAGCTCTTTTAAGCCAATATTCAAACAATTTCGGATTGTAATCACATTTAGTATATAGGCATCTTCGGATAATGTACAGACGTGATTAGTTTTTTTTGGCTACGTATATGCATATTAGGCAGCTAATTTGCATTTTGATTGTCTCATTTCAGCCTGTGTAAGCCAATTTTCAAAAACTTCTGAGCGGATTTATCAAATTTAGCACTTAGGTATAATATGAATATTAAGTGACTAATTTGCATATTTATTATCTCATTTTAGTCTGTGTGTGCCAAAGCTCAAATTTGCTATGTATTGGCGCTGGACATTTGCTGGCTAATGATCCTAATCTATAATTATGGAATTGCTGCTTCACTGATATTTGTTATAAAACATCAATGATTGCATATAATCTGTATTCACACCGAAACTTTATTAAATGGTTATGCCATTGCTGATTTTTTCTTATTGGGGGGCAGCTGCTGACGTGTTTACAGTCATTATTGTGCGATGCTTGCGGCAACAGGTGGCGTTCGTTATCTAGATGTCACATACATGGACAATAAGCCGAGTGTTGTTCAGTCAAATTTAACCAGTAAATACACACTCAATGCCCGACGATAACTGACTTCACGGTCGATTACTTGAGTAGTTTGTTTTGATCGTTCTATGACGAGACCCGCGCCAACACGACTGTCGAATGTACTTGTCACATCAGGCATTAACCAAGCAAACACAACTCTTGTGTGTCATTACTACTTGTCGTAGTGTATTAAATTTGTACAACATGATATTTTAGTGTTTGTAAAGTTTAACTGAGTTTGCGAAGGGATTACCGCTGCTTGAACTATAGATTGGAGACATATCATCTCTTCATGTCATTAGATACAGCCAGTCTAAAAACAATTACACAAAACGAGTGTTTTATATTTATAAAATCTCAATTGATGGTCGATTTGATACACCAGTCCTCTGATAAAGCGCACAATTTTTGATTACACGATTTCTTGACGGTTCTGTATTGTTTTTTCTCGCCATTATTGCAATGTGCATGGACAAAGTTGTAAGACAGGCTCATTTCTACGGGAATATTTCCGTTTTAGTGAGATACACCTACGGTAGAAAAATTACTTATTTTTATATCAAGTTAAAAAAAATGAAACATGGGCCACGACGATAGCAAACATTTTAAAAATATTATGATATTGTCAGGTGTTCACAGCACCTAAATATGAGCATTAAAATAACGTTGATAGGTGTAGGCTCTACGTGTATTACTTCGCAGTTAGGAATTATAAATAAAGTGGTGATTTCAATGTAACTCTTTTGTACTCGGTGCTTTTCACTTAACCTTGGGTATTGCGCTACAGAAAACGCCTCCTACTGCGCGGTTTGTTGAAACACGTCTATAAGGAATATACCGCGTACGGGTTATCAGCGAGTACAGATAACCTGCATATACTGTATGTGTTAGAATTTACGTCGAATGATAGTTATATTTATTCAATCCACGCGAAAACATGACAGTTGTACGTGTCTCAAACCTTTGAGGCTGCCGCGATGTAACATGTCAAGGTACCTTTTCCGATACCGTCACGTTCTTACCACGATCCTAATAGTTATTATGTGCTAATTCGTACTCGTACTCGCAGATTGTTTCTGTTTGAAATTATTGAATGGATTTCTACATAGCAAGCCAAGTAACATTAAGGGTTTTGGAAGGTATTACTTTTAGGGTTTCTTGTAATGCAATTTCTTAGTGTAATTCCAGTCAGAATGTTTTCTCAACTTTAATGCATATAAACATTCAAAAATTCGAGAACGGCGATTTTTTGTCATACCGCAAAACTAATCTTCACATTTACGAATATTCCCGAGAATCATGAAAATCAACAACTGTATTACTTTAGATCAACAGAATTGAATCCATACTTTGTCCCTTGTCTACTCTCCACTGCACATACCATATACATTAACTACTGGTTGGCTTAAACATTGACACAAAACAAATTATGTTTACATACCCGAGGACCGTTTGGCTACTAAAAATAACTTAATAATACTTTATATTGAACGTTGTAGTTTTGCTGAATGTTTTCGGCGACCCCCTCTTGTTTAATGACCCAGCGTTACTTTGTATGCACTGTCACAATATCTAGCACATAGTTACCCAAGCCTCAAATACCGACTGGAAAGATGGTTGCCAGTCGGTGTATGTTAGCTACGGAATGTGCGACTCGACACACGTTGAAACTAGCCAGAGTCTCAGCAAAAATGAATACAATCAATCAAAATAATAACACACGAAACTCGACGTTCATACAAAGTAGTTATTTTAAATTTGTTCAAGTTACACGTCCAGGGAATTGTAGAAGGCGTTGCATAGTTACAACGATGTCACTCAGACTCATAAACTCTAATGACCATGCACTGAATATGGACATGAAAATACCCGGACCCATCACACCCTATGTTGAACACCATGAAAATACCCGGACCCATCACACCCTATGTTGTACACCATGAAAATACCCGGGCCCATCACACCCTATGTTGAACACCATGAAAATACCCGGGCCCATCACACCCTATGTTGAACACCATGAAAATACCCGGGCCAATCACACCCTATGTTGTACACCATGAAAATACCCGGACCCATCAAACCCTATGTTGAACACCATGGAAATACCCGGGCCCATCACACCCTATGTTGAACACCATGAACATACCCGGGCCCATCACACCCTATGTTGAACACCATGAAAATACCCGGGCCCATCACACCCTATGTTGTACACCATGAAAATACTCGGACCCATCACACCCTATGTTGTACACCATGAAAATACCCGGGCCCATCACACCCTATGTTGAACACCATGAAAATACCCGGGCCCATCACACCCTATGTTGAACACCATGAAAATACCCGGGCCCATCACACCCTATGTTGAACACCATGAAAATACCCGGACCCATCACACCCTATGTTGAACACCATGAAAATACCCGGGCCCATCACACCCAATGTTGAACACCGTGAAAATACCCGGACCCATCACACCCTATGTTGAACACCGTGAAAATACCCGGATCCATCACACCCTATGTTGAACACCATGAAAATACCCGGACCCATCACACCCTATGTTGAACACCATGAAAATACCCGGGCCCATCACACCCTATGTTGAACACCATGAAAATACCCGGGCCAATCACACCCTATGTTGTACACCATGAAAATACCCGGACCCATCAAACCCTATGTTGAACACCATGGAAATACCCGGGCCCATCACACCCTATGTTGAACACCATGAACATACCCGGGCCCATCACACCCTATGTTGAACACCATGAAAATACCCGGGCCCATCACACCCTATGTTGTACACCATGAAAATACTCGGACCCATCACACCCTATGTTGTACACCATGAAAATACCCGGGCCCATCACACCCTATGTTGAACACCATGAAAATACCCGGGCCCATCACACCCTATGTTGAACACCATGAAAATACCCGGGCCCATCACACCCTATGTTGAACACCATGAAAATACCCGGACCCATCACACCCTATGTTGAACACCATGAAAATACCCGGGCCCATCACACCCTATGTTGAACATCGTGAAAATACCCGGACCCATCACACCCTATGTTGAACACCGTGAAAATACCCGGATCCATCACACCCTATGTTGAACACCATGAAAATACCCGGACCCATCACACCCTATGTTGAACACCATGAAAATACCCGGGCCCATCACACCCTATGTTGAACACCATGAAAATACCCGGACCCATCACACCCTATGTTGAACACCATGAAAATACCCGGGCCCATCACACCCTGTGTTGAACACCATAAAAATACCCGGGCCCATCACACCCTATGTTGAACACCATGAAAATACCCGGACCCATCACACCCTATGTTGAACACCATGAAAATACCCGGGCCCATCACACCCTATGTTGAACACCGTGAAAATACCCGGACCCATCACACCCTATGTTGAACACCATGAAAATACCCGGGCCCATCACACCCTATGTTGAACACCATGAAAATACCCGGGCCCATCACATCCTATGTTTGTAATTGTGCGTGTGTGTGTGTTTTTTTCCTTATACTTATTAATATTGTGTTGAACACCGTGAAACAAAAAAATACAGAAGCACAATTGATCATTTCACTTTTATTGTTGTACGTAACTACACAGCAACACATGGGTATTTGGTAGCAACAACTCACAGTTCATAATTTGCAATAAACATAAACCCACCACTCCTTATTTCAAGTTCCCTAGTTACAGGAATACGTGATTTGTATGCATATACACACTCGGAACTACATCCTACCACCACCCAGACTTACATTTCACTGTTACAAGTTCGACTTACAATACATTCAACCAGCGTTTGTACCTCAAAACCGTGCTTGAAATCCCATATCAAGCAACACTAAACAGAATGAATGACATGAATGACACCGGCGAATGTCCAAGGTGAATTTTAATTCCCCCATACATAACGTTCAGGACTCCGGGGAATCCTCTCGTAAATACGGTTTACTTTTGATGTTTTCCTACTTGGGATGGGTTATTTTTTTCCAAATATATATATTCATCATGATATTTGAAGGCATGCTTGAGCATCATGATGGGAACCCATGCTCCGATTCGAGTGCGCCTTGGGTTGCTTACTAGTTTTTAACGGGTGGAGCAGAAGTTGCTTGAAATAACGAATCGATCAGTAAGGCTCGTTGAATATAAGTTTGCTACACTCTCAATAATTACCAGGGTTTATCACAAATGTTTCAGATCAAAATATATAGTAAACTCGTCACGTCTTATAACAGTACACATGCATATTAAATGTAGACTACTATAATTTGATTTATTGGATCAGTAAAAATAAAACATCGTCGTAAGGTGGAAGGTCAAATTTCCCGATTTGGTCACAAAAAAAACGAACCTTCAGTTAAGTTTATAGTGAAAGAATGTTTATATAATTTAAGAAACGTTGACTAATAATGTCACAATTCTATTACATTTGGAGAAATATTTGTTCGTTTAAATGTTGCTACTGGATACCTGCACATGAAGGTTGTATGAGTAGCTATAATAAAGTACTATGTCGAGGGATAAACACCACAATAAACAGTGTCAGTGATCACATGTTACACTTCAAGTATTTTATGGACCATTTAAAGTGGTTAGTTGAGCTGTAAAATTCAGGATTTGTAAGAGTATCTATCATTAATCAACTCATAAACGTTTTTGTTCTTCGATATTTCTATAATACTATTCTTGATAATACAATGATTATTTCCTTAACCATGCATAGGAGTGAATTGTCTTGGATTTGTCGCGTCTCTTGTGAAGAGTATAGGATCAGATGGTCTTGGCATGTTCAGTGTCTTAGTCATCTGGGCTTCTGAATATTGTTGGTACATCGGCACTGACGGTAGAACTGTGCAACAATTCGTTATTGGGTTTCGGTACACCGAGTCTACTAGTTGTTTGTTGTATGGGATTTGGTGCGGGATGTCCATCACGGGAGGCAGGGTATTTCTAGAATGTAGCTGGTAATCTTGATTTACCATATATGGCGTTATAAACGAGACGTTCATCGAGAGGTTGGGATTTGGTGCATACATCCCCGGTAGAACATCCAATGCCGTGTCACTATTGGGGTGAATGTAGCTCAACTCTAGTTCCTTCTTTCTGCCTCTTCGTCGGGATCGTCGTCTCTGGCGAAAATCTCCACGAGAAAAATCACGTACATAGATCGGATGGACGGCCCAATAGTTTCCTTTTCCGTCTTCACAACGTCCAGCTTTTACAAAGCATTCATTCAGCGACAGGTTGTGCCTGACGCTATTTCGCCATCCTGGTCCACAGTGTCGGTAATAAGGGAAACTGTCGGTGATGTACTTGTAGATTGAACCTAAACTAAGTCGACCAGTCGGGGATCCCAGTATGGATTTGGCAATCATCGCAATGTACGAAAGAGCGGGTTTGGTTTTACACGGTTCGTAACTGTTGGTGCATACACTAGTATCACTGCTTGGTTTATCTTTCGCCAACGCGCCTGCATCTGTCGCCGTACCTATTAGTTTGCATCCGTCACTTTTACTGTCCACGTCAACGGGGCTAGCTTTAGCATCAATACTGGCGAAATCCCTTTCCGCAGTGATATGTTCCTGAACTCTAGCGCCACCGAAAGCCGTGTTTATACTAGGTCTGAATGAAGTTCCGTTTGCAGTCAATGCGTTGCGTTGTTCTTGGTTCAACATTTCGCACATTGTACACGTTTTGTGGTGTTCCCATATCGAGCTTTCTCCGTACGCCAGGTGCCTCAAAGCTGGTCCATAATGAACTACCGAACGTCGCTCGGGGAACATACCGACTTGACCACTGTTGCTGTAGCAGTTCACCGGACTGGTAAATCTGCCTCCTCCCAATGACTGAGTGGCCATGACTTGTGACACGGGTTGTTAAAATCAGTCAGACCTGTGTTGTGACGAAATCATGTGCTGAACATCCTCTTTCCAGGTCTAGCACAGTCTACTGAATGACTTTACCGAGATTGTGATACGCACCTTGTCCCATCCAATATGTATATTAGTTTTTTAAGTTTATCTAAAACCAATAAGCGATGCCTACTGGTGTGACAATTATGACAAATTATCGTTTGAGTGATAAGTTTTGCTGCTTGGTAAATATAAACTACACTGTATAGTTTATATACCTGGTATCTAACCAACATCTACAGCGGTGTTGTACTCACAGAGTACTACCTGTTAAACATGGTGGGGTCACAGCAGACGTCAATTCCATAAGTAATTTATCATCACGTAAGTAATTAGACGAGTATAATTAACCCTCAATAACGGTCACAGTACGTAGAATACATGCCGTCGCGAGTTATTTCTACAGAAATGAGACTTAACTTTAAGGAGTATGATTGATCACCTCGTTTTTGGCTGCCAGCTGGACTACACATATAAATGAAATGCATATATATTTTACATGATATGCCAGAAGTATTAAGATAGCAAGTTAAAAAACTTGTTCAATAGTTTGCTGACAACTTTGCATAGTCGTCAGTTGGATAGCGACATAAATCAAAGTCATTGTATTATTAAAATTATAGGACGTCACTAACAAACCAAAGTCGTTTGAAAATCAGTGAGTAAGTTTGCTAACTTGCTGTAATAAAAAACAGTTTTTCCTTTGATGTGTAGAAAATGAGTTCTCATTACGTGTGGACACCGAGTTTAAGTAAACAGTAGATTCCATTTGGCTGTCATCCCAATACAGAATTTATGGTGACCCGTACGTGTCTCTAGTAGGCCAAAAGTGCGATGTTGTTTTTACAATAAAACGATTGTCTTTTTGATTATTCATGATTGTTTTCCAATACAGTCATATCTTTATTCGATAATCGTTCAACTCAAATTCTCAACTTTACAACCAGTCGGCAAGCTCCAAGTCTATTAAAAACTTACATAATTTCGATTATTAGCCAATTTTCATTTATGCCCTTCTCGATGTACCACGATTTATTCACACAATGCAACACTGACGTGCTATTATTCGGGTAATCACGGCACGCTGTTTTACACTGGCCATGAATATAACACCTAGAGCCGCTACGATATATGAGTATGTCGTTGATTCCGTCGTCATCAGCTGTAGCTGTATTGATGACGGCAGCGCATCCTATACCGAAGCATTCTTGGTGTTCCACCCTCGCCTGATAGTTACCATGGACGCGCTACTATGTTTTAGACAAATTGTTATTTGGATAAAAATGTCGCCATCATTAGTGATAGTTGATTAGACAAATTAGGCAAACACTATTATCGTAACAGCGGTACCAGTTACAAAACAGTTATTTTTTTCAATTTAAACCCGTCATATTAATGATCGGAAATTTAGTCGCGAAATGTAATATTGCTCTATGCTCATTTGCTGGGAATTTCATTACATTTAAATTTATAAAAAGCTGATTTGACGGAGCAGTACTCTATATACAGCGTGTTTAGATTACTCCCCTTACCATGATCCAGCTAGCTTGAGCCAGCTGTCTGCCCCTCTCGGTGTTTGAGCTTTTTATTAAATAACTAGATGATAAACAATGGATACATGTATATATTTATTTTCCCATGGATACACCGAGTAGTCTACATGTTCTACAATGATCGAAATTATAAATTGCCATTGCGGCCTATTTAAGTTATCATGAAATTATTGTCAATACCCAAATATCAAATCAACGGAAACTATATTATTTAGGATTATAATGCCATTTTGCGGTAGCACACCCACGTTGTAAAAAAATTACCTTTCGCTCTGGTGTGTTTAAGATTCGAAACGCGTGTCTGGTCACGGGGAATGTTTACAGGCTCGCGTTAGCGTGGCAGTCTGAACACCATGGTGACTTGTAAGGCCGTGTATACAAGCCAGATTTGCGTATCGTGTAAATGTACACACAAAAACGCCCTACTGTCTCTGATAATGTTTGTCCTGTGGGAACTATGCTCTGTTAGCTGATAGCAAAGGTGCTACACCGTCTTCAATGCGACCTCAGTTCGTTCTACCGGGACATACCATACACACAACTCACTCTAGGATACTGTTTATATATAATTGAACTTCAAGTACATGGATATGAGGGGAAATCTCCTCCTTAACTAGCAAGCAATTTTCCCCGTAGTTCAGTTAGGTGGCCACAATCTCTTAGTAAGCTTTGGACTTCAATTATTCGGTGACAAACACAGAGATGCAAGTGATAGGTAAATTCACATTTTGCGATATCACGTATTCTGCTTTAACCTTTCATCCAGTAAACACTACATGTCCACTATTCACGCACATTCACACGAGTTTAGCTTGTAACAGCTTGTATGCGCTATCGATTCGTAAATAACCACCATTTGTCCAGTAGACGAGCGAATAAAAACTACATCCCCAGAAACAGCAATTATTAGATAAAGCAAATACGTAAAGCTGAATGTATGTATACAGCAGATATCTGTAAATAGCGCCATAAGTTAATTGGGTTTTAACGAGTCTTTTCAAGTCGTTAGAGTATTTGCATGCTTATTTAATCACTAATTTATCATGGATCATTTGACCTGGGTTTGATAATTATGCAAACGACATGGACCAGGTGTGTGAATACTGACAATATTGACAAACGTGGTGAAAATGAAGGGGAATGATCGTTGCATATTACCACAGTGTGTATATCTTCACATATACCGACACGTGGTGAAACTGTATACGACGCCAATTTTATAAACAAAATTTTTACGTTAGCAGGTAACACATAATTTTGAGAGTGAATCTGTCGTATATATTAACAATATACTCCCTTTTTATCCACACTTAAGTAGAACGCTTCTTAAAGCTAAACGCACATAAGTAAAATGAATGTCCTGCCGATGAAATCAAATATGTGATTACCGCTCAAAGAGCGAACTCTAAATGCATGGACGAAACAAAACGAAATGAATGATACAGACGCCAGATGCTGTATTTTTCGTTTATTTTGACCCATTCCGTTGACATTCTTTGTTTTGATTGGCTGAACAAAAGCGACGAAAAATTTGAATATTCATTTTTCTGGTTGGATGCACGGAATGTACATACGATTGTCGTTCCAAAAACATGGATACACATTGTGATACCTCGACACACACTAAAGATACTTGGATACACACTAGCGATACTTAAATACATACTGACAATGATTTTAAATAGACTGGCGATATTTTGATACACATTGACGATACTTGGATACACCGACGGTACGTGGGTACACGCTGAAGTACTTCTATACACACAGAGGTTACTTGGATATATACAGATACACTTCGATACACACTAACGATACTTATATACACACTGACGTAACTTGAATACACACTGATATACTACGATACCAATCTGACGGTACTAAAATACACACTGCGATACTTGGTTGCACATTGACGATACTTCGATATACACTGAAGATACCCAATTGGATACACACTGAGGTACTTATTCCTCAGCTCCTGAGAGCGAGGTTATTTGTAGATACTAGTATGTTGGCGATCGCCACTGTGTCTGCGGAAGTACTATGGGAGATTGCATGATGGGAGTGAAAAGTCTTTGGATCTGTAAAATAATTTTAGAAAAGTGAAAACTAAAGTCATTGTGAACTAAAGGTTGGTTTTAAATATTAAATATCATGGAATTTGGATGTAATAATTAAAGGAAATTGAACTGGTACGAAAGGGCAGTAAATTTAGCCGGAATGCAAGGTCAGAATCCGGGGTCAAAATACATCCATCAAGGCGGTTGCAAAGTGTCAACAACTGGAAAGGTGAAAGACTTCGTTTGCATTTTGTGTGAATGGCCGGGGAGTAAAAATCATGCAAATTCTGTGCTTCAGTAAGAATATTTGCTACTTGTTTGTGCAATGGAAATTAATACAAGAAATTCTGCCAAAAGATATGTCCTGCTAGTAAACAAAACAACCTTGGGACGTTTATCTTGAGAAATTGAGAAGACGAAAATCCCTTGGAACAGTCGATGTGAAACAATGGACATACTTCGCCAGTGTATCAAGGTTATTTTGATTATTTGAAGATAGAAACTGCTGCTTTATGGAAGAGCAAAGTTCAATGTCATTGGCACAGTAATGACGTTTTTAGAGGGGTGACTCGCTAGAAGTATTCGCCGTGACTCCAGACGACCACCGCGCTTTAAATCTTGGTATCATTTCCAACTGTCACCAAACTGTACGTTTTGACGACTCGTATGCACTTCTGGGACTTGTAATAATTTTCTGGGAACTGTACAGCAAATCGCATATTTTCCTTATTAGTATTTCATAGTTTTTCTAAATTTCAGTTTCTATTGTTCATAATTATTTACAGTAATAACATATTTTTCCGATTGTGTGCATGACAGCTTTGCCCACACACAATAAGACAAGATGATATGTACGGATATGTGTGAGTATGTTTTATGTATTAATAGGCCACTCCTTTGCTTCAATTCCAACTATATCTCTGGAAATATCACTTGCTGTTTATCATCCATATTTTGATATCCCACAATGTGTCGATTGCGTATCTGGAAATTCTAACTACTATTTCGCAAAATTTGACCACCCTTGCTACTACCAGTCATTTAAGTCAACTTCCATATTGTCCTTCATAGTGAAGGTTAATGCAAATATATTGTAAATTACACAGAGGTAACATTACAATACATTTCCCTTCACATTCCCTTGTATTACATAACAATCTTTGAGCTGAGGCAGTTATGGTTCTACAACCATCACCAGTTATCTTGTATACACAATGTTACTTGGTGACACATAGACGCTACACGAACACACTCTGGCGATACTTGGATACACACTGGCGATACTTGGATACATACTGACGGTGCTTTGATACACACTGATGATGCTCAAGTGCACACTGACGATACTTGGATACACACTGACGATACTTGAAACACATTGACAGTACTTTGATACACACTCACGATACTTCGATATACACTGACGATTATTGGATACACACTGACGATACTTTGATACACACTGACAGTGCTTTGATACACAATGACGATGCTAAAATTCACACTGACGATACTTAGATACACAGTGACGGTGTTTTGATACACACTGACGATACTTTGATACACACTGACAATACATTGATACACACTGACGATATACGTTGATACACACTGACGATACTGACTGCCGATACTTGGATACACACTGACAGTGCTTTGATACACATTGACGATGCTTAAATTCACACTGACGATACTTAGATACACACTGACGGTGTTTTGATACACACTGATGATACTTTGATACACACTGACAATACTTTGATACACACTGACGATATACTTTGATACACATTGACGATACTGACTGCCGATACTTGGATACACACTGACGGTGTTTTGATACACACTGAGGTACTTATATACACACTGACGATACTTGGTTACACACATACGCTACATGAATACACATTGACGATACTTTGATACACACTGACGATATACTTTGATACGCACTGACGATGCTTGGATACACATTGCCGATATTTGGATACACACTGACAATACTTCGATATACACTGACGATAATTGAATACATACTATCGCTACTTGAACACTCATAGATATACACTTTATCAAGATTCGTACATTTTTTCTTCCGAAAAACACAACAAGTAAAATACAGCCAATGGACGCAGGAATTATTTCTGCACTGAAGAAACGCTACCGCAAAAAACTGCTTCACGAAATCGTTACCCGGGATGTCATAAATTTGCAAGATTATTTGAAAACTTTGGACATCAAAGAAATGATCTACGTCACCGGTGAAGCCTGGAGTGAGGTGACGTCATCAACGGTAAACAAGTGTTGGAAAAAAAAGCCTGGGACCCGCCATTTTCCCAGTCGATGACCACTTGGAAAATGACGATGATTTGGATGAAGACGACATCCCGTTGTCAGAGATCGTCAGAGATTTGCAGCATATCGAAGAGGTCAGTGGCGAAAACCTAGAGAATATTGCCAGAGAGTGGGTAAATATCGACAGTGAATTTCAAGTGAATTCCAGTGATGTTCAAGTGACTTGTTCAATGACGGACGAAGAAATCATTTCAGCAGTACGCGATTCACCCACTGACACGCCGTGTGAAAGTGACATTGACGATTCCCATGACAATCAAGAAATTCCTGCGACGATCGATGTTGTTAACAGACTTCAGACAGCACTTACTTGGTTTGAAGGACAATTAATTGAAAGCATTAACATTTTGCAACTTAGACAGTTATTATCGTTTGCACGTAAATAAAATGCTATTTCCAAGCGGAAACAAACCAAGATCACAAGCTTTTTCAACCAGTGAGGCGACGAACATTTGGTGATCGTGAATATGTTTAAATTACTCTAACATTTACATTGAATGTTTTTATTGTATTTATAATTGAATTGACGGAATACATGCACAAGCTTTGTAACTTTTTTTAATTTATTCGTAACGTGTAACGATGGTAGAATAAAATGAAACAACGCAACTACAATGACTTTATTGTTTTGCATATGAATAGGTGTCGATCCCGGGTGTCAGTACGAGCAATGACGAACTAAATGGCTGTCTACCGACGTGTTCGTTATAACGAGGTTACAGTGTACTTTGATACACACTGACGATACTTGGATACATACTGACGATACTTTGATACACACTGACGATACTTCGATACACATTGACTATACGTGAAAACATACCGACGATAAATTAAATGCACATTGTTCTTATAATTGTCTTTCTGGTTTTCATAGATGTTGAACAGCCAACAAAAGTTCAAATACTTTTTGTTTTAACTATCTGTGATAATATGCACACAATCTGACCCTTTGACCTCGATTTGGCTGGGATTAAATATTTTATTTTAAACAATATTCTGACGTGAAATACAAAATCTGTTTCAACACAAGTACGACATGGTTGTCTGGTGTTTCTTTCCTGATTGTTGAGTCTTCGTAATGTGTTTAAGACTTGTATAATTATTGTTGTTTTCCTCAAGGCGAAAACAAACTGATGGACCACGAAGCTAAATGGCAGTTCCATGCATGGACTGAGTGAAAGAAAAGCCTAAAATAAAAGCTAATATTACACCTCTTTGTGTATTTGTTAATTTTACATATGTTTGTCATGACAATATGTAGAAAAACTTAAAATATCTAGAAAAATTTCGTCTTTCGTTAATAATTTCGATTGTTTCGAATGTCTGTCGACCGTGTCCCAATAATTTGTTCGGATTATCGATTCCCATTAGTTTCTCCATACTGAGTTTAGGACGGGCGTTGGTCCGTAACAAAAGTAATAAAAAATAAAATTAAAATAAGTTTATAGCCAAAATAATTAAAGCCCGTACACTACATCAGATTTTAATCAGATTGACCATACACCGAGATTTTTAATTTGCGCACCACGGCGCCCACGGTGGCGAAAGCGGTAGATTATTTCGTTTTTACAAAAGCAAAAACGTGAACGAGAACGAGAATACCCATTTGCTACCTTTTGAGTGTGTGGTGGGGGTGACCAACTACAATAGAAACCAAATCTGACGAATAAATCTTATATGGATTTGGATAATCTACCTGACATGTTCTGTACAAAGGACACTCATATCTGTACATGACACTTTGACTCGAACTGGAGCTGAGTGACGTGGCGCTATTAAATTCATGATAAATGTGTATTATAAAGGCTAATCATTGCGATCTTCTCAACCTTCACTCTGGCTACTGTGCAAGGAGTTACATTTCATAACCTAATCATCGATTCGATCGCTATGAAAGACTGATATAAATGGTAATTATTTAGTAGGACGCCACCTTCCGACAGAAAGTGTATTTAGTATTCGCCAAAGTACTGTTTTGAGCTGCTATTCAAAATTCAGTGTCGAATACAACTAAATCACGGTCACTTTTATTACTCATCTTGTGAAGTAAACCAAGTAAACGCTAATTCATTGGGTGCTCATTTACATCGACAATACTCGTTTTAACAAGACCGGCAGAGACGCCACACAGCGACGCACACTTTCTATCCATGTGACTATATCCCTATTACTTATAAGGCGTAATGTAGTATGATGACCATAAGTTGTAAGAAATAATATGGAAACCAAAAAAGTAGTATTTGACAACGCACAAGGGTAATAATTCGATTTTGAAAGATGAATTGCTTATTATTTTGTATTTAAAAAAATGGAAATATATAGTTGCACATTCTATCACTAGAATAAAGCCGGAAGGTCGTCACCTGCGCACGCGCGGGAGTTGAGTCCCAAGCGACGATAACAACACACGCTAAAAACGCATAGGCTCATGGGCAGGCGCATGTTTGTAAACAATGACACGCTATGGCCATCTGACGCATGTGCAGGTGACGACTTCCCCCCGCTTTAAGCACACATTCACTCGCTCTCTTCTCTCTGTCTAATTTGATATACAGACACGATGTAAATCATATATTGGCGTCGCACTGTATTGGTTTAAGACATTACAGAGACGCTGTCATATTATTTATTTTCGAATTTAGTATTCATAATATATGTAATAAGTCAATTATATTCTTACTAATGGTTTCCACTTTGAGGTGTATTTTATATATATTTAAAAACGAATATTGCTCACAATACCTGATACATCCCAGTGCGGTTGTATTGGTGAGTTTTGTAATGGCAAATATTCGTATTTAACATTCATATCGCCCCAACATCTATTGACTTCAATCGCATTTAACATTTCACCAGCATTGAGATTTTGACTTCCTGATGAATTGACCGACCAACATGTTGCTGATAATAACGATAAATGACAAAACATAACTGCCTGATAATTAATAAATATGACAGCGTTATTATTCATTTATTGGTCCCAGAATCGTTCCCAAATGATTATTATTGGTCGGAGGCGAATGCAATAATTGTTTTATTATCCCGAAAGGAAACAGTTAGGCAGTAAGCGAGGTAAACTGTGAGATAAAATGCAAGCTTTCTGAGTTAAAAAAGCCGTCGATAGCGACCGATAGCATTATATTATTACTGATTTGTCATCTCAAAAAACTTATAGTCATCGTGATCTGCAAATTTTAGTAAAGTGACCTATCATTGTATATAAGATTTGATCTATATCGATACATAGGTCATTTTGACAATGTATAAACTTGAGGGCGTACATTACAAATCATGGGACGGTACAACTCCAACGTTCAATATACGGTTTATAAAAACGTGATTTTGCTAGATATACTTGTGTATTAATTGCAATAAAATCCAGAATGATAATTTCTTGAATACGTATTTATGTCTGCTAAATAGAACAAACTGTTCAACTATAGCATCATATCGCCAATGTCATAATAATAATAATAATAATAATAATAATAATAATAATAATAATAATAATAATAATAATAATAATAATTATTATTATTATTATTATTATAATAATAATTATAATAATAATAATAATAATAATAATACGCTAAATTAAATCAACGTGAACATGTAAAATAATAATACAACTCATTGTTTCCTTGACAAATTTGTGAAAATAAGACGCAGTGAATATGTTCAAAACATCAAAATAGTGAAATTAAATGTCTGTGAAAATTTCAAATTAAAATATATCACAAAACAGATAATCCATTGCTGCACTATATCGTCACAGAGATATATATTAATCTTTTCACCATCTCGCAGCAGCAGGTAGTTCATAGCCTGATGCCACGACATGGATAATCCACAGCCATTGCTATCGCGATAACAATAATTATATACTTATTTAATCCTCCGGTATTCCAAACGAGTGTAAAATGTTATGAGCCAAAATGTTATGAGGCCCAAACGCTGGTAGGCATAGCGCATTGGCATTTGATGTGTAGTCGAACGCCACGGTCGCGAATCACGCAGCTGGTAGCTTACCGTACTTTACAGAGATTCATCAATATGTAACATTCAACTGAAATGTTTTGTCATAGATTTTACATATTTTAACTGGATATACTTATTTAAAAGGTAAAAATTCATCGAGCGAATTTGAAATTTATCACAGTTTTTTGTTATGGTACGACCTCAAATGTATATTGCTGAGTCACAATGACCAGTTGACCAGTATATTGTTATTTTACAACAATAGGTTAATTTACTAAAATTCGCATATCACGATGACTACGAGTTTTTGACATGGTAAATCAAGAAGTAATATTATGATACGGTCGCTAACGATTATTGTTTTCATGTAAATTTGGGGGTATGCCCTTAATCACTTTTGTACATCAATTTAGTCAAATACACTATACAGGTCATCTCCAGATTCACTTTGTCTTTACTGCTAGGTATTCATTGGAAACGTAAGAACACACTCTATTTGGGAAATTCTACCACATAATAAAGCTTACTGCAAAGGCAAAGTAAAAACTGATTACCGCCATGAACTATATGATATTATTGTCCCCCAAGTGTGAGACAGCCAATATTATTGGTCCAACCGGCAAAAATGATAATAGTTTGATAATAATGATATTGACCTCTAGGCTTCAGTTTGTGTTACTGGCAACAGGTGTTGCAGGTGATAAAAGGATGGATGGCACTTTTCATACGTTTTCTACTGGAGCCTAATTATCAAACTCCGAAAGTTTGTATTTTGGCACACAGTTGTACTTTGCTTACGGCCTCGTTGTTCTCTTCGGATGTCAAAACGGTTACTGTCCCTGGCTTTGGCTAATTTCATGAATTATCATCCCCAATTGGCGGTTATTGCCGTCGGCTTCATGATATAATTCTTGATATTGGCCTAGGACATATTATATAATAATGCCGTTATATTTATTAACACTTTTTGATACTTATATCAATTAACCTGGCAGTTACGTTTTGTAATTTGCCGTTGTTATCAGCAACATGTTGATAGGTAAATCTACCAGGAAATGGCCAATGACCATCCTTGGGTAACTGGTAAAAACTTTGAAAGTATGTTACTGAATACAAAAAAGTATACGATATGTATTCTTTGTTGAACGTGACAATCATTACTCGACGAGACGAGAGAGGGCATTGTAATAACCTGACCACTGTTCGAGGTCAGAGTTTGCTGAACGAATTTATATATATGGGATATTTATATACAATCTCTCTGGTTTTCTACCGCATTCGGAACGTGTGACGCCATGGAGAACAAATGAACTCACGTACTACCGGCAGTCAGTATCCCTCCTAGGTACGGGGATTCACGAGTAGAGTGCAACCAATCAGATTACAGATAGGCTCCAATTTAGTTTATTTTTGTTTATATTTTTTTTTATCTTTATTCATATTTAATGTGTTTTTTGGTTTTATTTGCCGTTATTCAGTTTTGCAAATATCATTTCTTGTCATCACTGACAAATCAGTTGAATCATTCTTTATCAGTGCCTTACAGTATGTCTTTCTATTATTTTTTTCTCAATTTCAACATTTGTTCCAATTTTGTATCATGTTTGTAATGCGTACTAGAATGTGTAATGTACGCAGCTAATAGCTATCATTGATTCAAAAGATTATATGCGACAATTGTTATTACATCAGCACTCAGCAATTATAATAAACAAAAACATAAACACGTATACCTGCTTCGAGCATCGAAAATGGAAATTGGTCTAGATGAGAAAATTGAAAGCTTGATTTGTCGGTAAGGGTTGGAGTTACGATGCGACCCGTTGTGTTTAATATACATGTATTAACAGGCGTTAGCATTGTGACATTCGGTCAATCAATCCATCAGTTTTCAAATTAATAATGTTGATTTGTGAGTACGGGTCCGTGAGAATTAATTATTATTTATTTTGTAATCGCATAGTGCCTACTTTCAATGGAATACAGTATGTAGAACGCAAAATTCTATTCGGCTGTCATTCGCTGCAGTAATTTTACAGTAGCAGTAAACACTGAGCTCTCTAATTTGACAAGCAATCCTATAGACACAGTCCATGGCGTGAAATGTATATACTGCGATGTATGGCAATTGACAAGTCTTATCAGGTAGTTTGATTGTAATGGCCCATGTCTGATTGCGCGGTATACATATAGTTTGTTCTATTGTAATACAAGTCCAATAATAAATGCCGCGATGATAGTATCGCATATACAGCCACACTAAATACATCATGCAAATATGTAAAGAGATAACACAGCAATAACTTATAGTATTAGCGTCGTAGCGCTTGATGTTGAAATGAAATGACCGGGGATTGACGCTAAACTTCGTCATTCATTTGGCACGATATATATGATATATATGTCATTTCTGGCGCCAACTCAGTGAGCATGTTTGATTGGACTTTTATTTATACTAGACAATCACGTGTTAGTTAGTAAGATGTTTACTCCCCGACAAATGGCGTCGCGGACTTTATCCAAACTTCAACTAGCCATGAGTTATATGAGGTCTCATAGACCTACGCTAGCGGGACCATCTCCTCAGCACCTATATTTTTTGTTTTTTTGAACTTATTTCTGCTTGGTTAATAAATCTAAATTACAACGCAATTCTCATAATTATTGATATTCGCTACATTAGGTGGTATTTTTACGCTGAACTCTGATCGTCAATCAAGAAAGGCGGAGGCGAATTCATAAACTTAAACGACCGACGAGCAGCGGAGTTCGATGCGACTGCGTACTGTCTGAGTGCATTTTAGGTATCCTCGTAATAACCTTACTATTATATATCTTTTCCTTCCAAGGATACATAAGGTGAATGCCGAAATCCAAAAAGTTTAGAACAGAATCAGCGAACTTCTTTGTGTGGAATCCGGTCAAACCTTGGTGGCAGCCATGTTTGTTTTTATTATTACTATCACGGGGAAATCTTCTCTTCTGGGGTTCTCCACACGTGTCAGGGGGGAATCTCGTCTCGTCTCTATATCGCGTCCCCTTGAGGTATGGGATCGGGAAAGTCACTTTAACTTTACAGTCAAATAAGACACACACAACGAAATACGTTTCAGCTCTCGTCTTAGTCGGTCAATCGAGCACTCTATAAGACACAGCGCCCTGGGGACAAAACCCCAAGACTATCACAAGGCTGACCCAAGACTGCGTCTTAAGACTCGTCTAGCCTCTCCAAGACTGGACTGCGTCTATCGTGGTGTACTCGTCAAGACCAACTAAAACTTTCTTTATTCATTTTCAAAACTCTAACCAATTACAAAGCAGTAAAAAGACTCTAGGGCGTAACCTTCAATCATAAAGCCAATCACACTAAGTACTGAATACATCATATCTTTTGATTAATCGTTCACTACATTAATAACTACGGATACCAACTGTCAGAAATATAGTAGTCAGAAAAGCGACGGTTATCTCGTAATTAGTTCCAAATCACTGAGCCAAGTTCCGTTCAAAACTTCAAATACTAGTAGGCCTAAACGATGACAGACATAACACAGCAATTCGCTCGTAATCAGCTAATTAAGTCGACCAACAGATACGCAAAAACAAATTCATGACATTACACCACGCATACGGGCGTAATCATTCCATATTTGGAATTCGCATTTCCTAATACGGTAGGATGAAAATGCCCAGTAAAATACCGCAAAATTGCCACTGTGACACGTACCTGCCATACATGCCAGTGTGACACGTACCTGCCATACATGCCAGTGTGACACGTACCTGCCATACATGCCAGTGTGACACGTACCTGCCATACATGCCAGTGTGACACGTACCTGCCATACATGCCAGTGTGACACGTACCTGTCATACATGTCAGTGTGACACGTACCGGCCATACATGTCAGTGTGACACGTACCTGCCATACATGCCAGTGAGACACGTACCTGCCATACATGCCAGTGAGACACGTACCTGCCATACATGCCAGTGTGACACGTACCTGCCATACATGCCAGTGTGACACGTACCTGCCATACATGCCACTGTGACACGTACCTGCCATACATGCCACTGTGACACGTACCTGCCATACATGCCACTGTGACACGTACCTGCCATACATGCCATACATGCCAGTGTGACACGTAACTGCCATACATGCCACTGTGACACGTACCTGCCATACATGCCAGTGTGACACGTAACTGCCATACATGCCACTGTGACACGTACCTGCCATACATGCCACTGTGACACGTACCTGCCATACATGCCAGTGTGACACGTACCTGCCATACATGCCAGTGTGACACGTACCTGCCATACATGCCACTGTGACACGTACCTGCCATACATGCCAGTGTGACACGTACCTGCCATACATGCCACTGTGACACGTACCTGCCATACATGCCACTGAGACACGTACCTGCCATACATGCCACTGAGACACGTACCTTTCATACATGCCTGTGTGACACGTACCTGCCATACATGCCGCTGTGACACGTACCTGCCATACATGCCGCTGTGACACGTACCTGCCATACATGCCAGTGTGACACGTACCTGCCATACATGCCAGTGTGACATGTACCTGCCATACATGCCAGTGTGACACGTACCTGCCATACATGCCAGTGTGACACGTACCTGCCATACATGCCAGTGTGACACGTACCTGCCATACATGCCAGTGTGACACGTACCTGCCGTACATGCCAGTGTGACACGTACCTGCCGTACATGCCAGTGTGACACGTACCTGCCATACATGCCAGTGTGACACGTACCTGCCATACATGCCAGTGTGACACGTACCTGCCATACATGCCAGTGTGACACGTACCTGCCATGCATGCCAGTGTGACACGTACCTGTCATGCATGCCAGTGTGACAAGTACCTGCCATACATGCCAGTGTGACACGTACCTGCCATACATGCCAGTGTGACACGCACCTGCCATACATGCCAGTGTGACATGCACCTGCCATACATGCCAGTGTGACACGCACCTGCCATACATGCCAGTGTGACACGCACCTGCCATACATGCCACTGTGACACGCACCTGCCATACATGCCACTGTGACACGTACCTGCCATACATGCCACTGTGACACGTACATGCCATACATGCCATTGTGACACGTACCTGCCATACATGCCAGCGTGACACGTACCTGCCATACATGCCAGTGTGACACGTACCTGCCATACATGCCAGTGTGACACGTACCTGCCATACATGCCAGTGTGACACGTACCTGCCATACATGCCAGTGTGCACGTACCTGCCATACATGCCAGTGTGACACGTACCTGTCATACATGCCACCGTGACACGTACCTGCCATACATGCCAGTGTGACACGTACCTGCCATACATGCCAATGTGACACGTACCTGCCATACATGCCAGTGTGACACATACCTGCCATACATGCCAGTGTGACACGTACCTGCCATACATGCCACTGTGACACGTACCTGCCATACATGCCACTGTGACACGTACCTGCCATACATGCCAGTGTGACACGTACCTGCCGTACATGCCAGTGTGACACGTACCTGCCGTACATGCCACTGTGACACGTACCTGCCGTACATGCCACTGTGACACGTACCTGCCGTACATGCCACTGTGACACGTACCTGCCATACATGCCAGTGCGACACGTACCTGCCATACATGCCAGTGCGACACGTACCTGCCATACATGCCAGTGCGACATGTACCTGCCATACATGCCAGTGCGACACGTACCTGCCATACATGCCAGTGTGACACGTACCTGCCATACATGCCAGTGCGACACGTACCTGCCATACATGCCAGTGCGACACGTACCTGTCATACATGCCGGTGTGACACGTACCTGCTATACATGCCGGTGTGACACGTACCTGCCATACATGCCGGTGTGACACGTACCTGCCATACATGCCACTGTGACACGTACCTGCCATACATGCCAGTGTGACACGTACCTGCCATACATGCAACTGTGACACGTTCCTGCCACACATGCCACTGTGACACGTTCCTGCCACACATGCCACTGTGACACGTATACGTACCTGCCATACATGCCAGTGTGACACGGACCTGCCATACATGCCAGTGTGACACGTACTTGCCATACATGCCAGTGTGACACGTACCTGCCATACATGCCAGTGCGACACTACCTGCCATACATGCCACTGTGACACGTACCTGTTATACATGCCAGTGTGACACGTACCTGCCATACATGCCAGTGTGATACGTACCTGCCATGCATGCCACTGTGACACGTACCTGCCATACATGCCAGTGTGACACGTACCTGCCATACATGCCACTGTGACACGTACCTGCCATACATGCCACTGTGACACGTACCTGCCATACATGCCACTGTGACACGTGCCTGTCATACATGCCAGTGTGACACGTACCTGCCATACATTCCAGTGTGACACGTACCTGCCATACATGCCACTGTGACACTTACCTGCCATACATGCCAGTGTGACACGTACCTGCCATACATGCCACTGTGACACGTACCTGCCATACATGCCAGTGTGACACGTACCTGCCATACATGCCACTGTGACACGTACCTGCCATACATGCCAGTGTGACACGTACCTGCCATACATGCCACTGTGACACGTACCTGCCATACATGCCACTGTGACACGTACCTGCCATACATGCCACTGTGACACGTGCCTGTCATACATGCCAGTGTGACACGTACCTGCCATACATTCCAGTGTGACACGTACCTGCCATACATGCCACTGTGACACTTACCTGCCATACATGCCAGTGTGACACGTACCTGTCATACATGTCAGTGTGACGCGTACCTGCCATACATGCCACTGTGACGCGTACCTGCCATACATGCCAGTGTGACGCGTACCTGCCATACATGCTAGTGTGACACGTACCTGCCATACATACCAGTGTGACACGTACCTGTCATACATGCCAGTGTGACACGTACCTGCCATACATGCCAGTGTGACACGTACCTGCCATACATGCCAGTGTGACACGTACCTTCCATACATGCCAGTGTGACACGTACCTGCCATACATGCCACTGTGACACGTACCTGCCATACATGCCAGTGTGACACTATATAACATTATTTGCTGTTCGTGGGTATTGATTTAGTTACGGGATGAATAACCCATCGACCATTCAACGTATTGCACGAGTTTATTATCATACAGTCATATCATAAAGTTTTCGTTCAAAACTTGAATAAATTACCAAATTTTTTGAACTGAATTGTTTCCCTAGCTCTGTTGTTACTGTGTTCTGTGAGTAATCAATTTTACTAATGACCACAAATAAATAATGTGAGAGTCAGTCAAAAATTCTCTAGTATACTGAGTTGAATTTTATCTAATCAAAGGCTTTCAAGTTGAAATCAATTGATAGCTGAGTGTAAAAAAAAATAATTCGTTCGTTAGTAATATTACGTAGGTGAAATATATGTTACCTTGAGAATTGTACATTTCAGGTTAATCATTTGAGGGCATCTCCCGACATATAACTATTTTATATTGAGTTATTGGATCTGGTCCAAAAACTGCGAGTACTGTGTTTGTGTAATGGTAACACAAGTAATAGACTATGGTAAACTGTAATACGTATATAAATTAGTACGTCGTTTATTTCAGTAGAGAAGTCTGGCATCAATGTACAATGAGAACAATCCACCCAAACATGCACTGAAACACTCTTTATATAGGGTTAATTGGATTCACACCTTGGATTTTAAAATTGTAGGGAAACACTGTGATTGGTTTGCCATGCGAGAAGGTCACTATTAAGTATACATTGCGACTTAATCCGCTACAAAGTTGCGACTTTCCTTGCGTTCGCTGTGATAAGAGCGTATTTGTGACCTTTACGTAAATGGCTTAGATAAACTGATTTGTGTTTCTTTGTAATAGAGATACATGCATTATGAGGTGAAATCAAGCATGAAACGAGTTCTAACGAATATATCTGAGTTAATAATGCTTGGAATCGAATGACACGAAAACGAACTAATACAGAAAATCATTGTCTATCGATACAAACTAATTACGAATGAAAAATAACAAATACAATTAAACAACAACAAATATGAATGAAACAAGAATCACACCCGTGTATCCACGATAAAGATGGCGACTAGTGTTGTGTCACTTAATTTTCAAGTAGGCATTAATATTTCATTTTTGAATAGTGATTTATTTATAATGCCCGATAACGTGTTTTCAAAGTGTTTACTCTCTAAGGGCTGTGGAGAGAATGTGGACTTCACCCGCGTCTAAAACGAGCATATGAGTTTACTACTCGGAGACAGTCACTTTGGAAGTCGATAGCATGGCGAATCACGGAGATATCGCCAATGTGCGACAGCGTTCCAAATCAGATTCGACAGTGTCATCTGCTGCAAATATGTCAAGAAATGATGTGGCAATGAAAAGGCAAATTAGTCTATTTAATAGTATAACTATTATCATAGGCTGTATTATTGGATCGGGAATATTTATCTTTCCAAAAGGTGTTCTGCAGTACAGTGGTTCTGTTGGTAATGCATTGATTGTGTGGATTCTGTGTGGTGTCATTGCTACATTAGGTGGTATATGTTATGCCGAACTGGGATCTTCTATCAAGAAAGGCGGAGGCGAATACACTTATATAAAAGAAGCCTTTGGCAAATTTCCTGCTTTCTTGATGCTGTGGGTGAATTTTGTGATCTTAATACCCGGAGGCGCTGCTATAATTGCACAGACATTTGCAATATATTCTATTGCACCATTCTACCCAGACTGTGATCCTCCGGCATTGGCGGTGACACTTGTGGCCGAAGCATGCTTAAGTAAGTTTATACTATACTTAATAACGTATGACTGGAATAATGATTCATTAAGAATCATATTTTCCAGCAAATACTTGCTGAGAGAAGCGTGATACAGCCATATACAATATCATTTAATTATTCATAGGCATAAATCATGCAGTTTTCATTCATATGATAAATCATCCATATGGGAGTTCACGAGAATAGGTACAGTGTGACCTCATATCTCTGGAATATTAGAGCACCTGTTGACATGAATTAGCACCTTTGAAAATCGTAGTTATTAATATTCATGGCAGTTTAGAACAGACCCGCAACTTAAATACTGTGTTTGAAGTGCGTTTTATTCTAGAAAGATTTTTTATACAGTGTTTTACATTTATTGCATATTGTATTCCTCATTTATAACATTAGATTTCTAATTATAATATATTATATTAGAGTGATTAGAACATTCTGTATGTATGTATGTATGTAGGCTCTTGACAATTTGCCAAAGAAATGGCACCGACTTTCAACAATTATTTCATTCTTGCCGCACATAACCCTCCTATTCTTGCATCCTTGTTACACTTACGTGAGCTCCCAGTCAATAATGAGTGTAACAACCTTTTTCTTCTGTTTATTTCAACAGTCCTAGTATATTCATACAACTGCTACAGCGTGCGGGGTGTAACATCAATTCAAGATATTTTTACTATTGGTAAAATTGCTGGTTTGGGTATAATTATATGTGGCGGTATTGCTTTCCTGGTAATGGGTAAGTTAATCACTAAATTGAAATGAAAAACAAAACAAGCACATTACATTCATAATAATGAGTACATTTTGAGCATGTACCAATACACAAATATATCGTTTAATTTCAGGCAGAACGGAAAATATAGAAGATCCATTCACGGGTCCTGGCACTAACATATTTCGACTTTCACTGGCATTTTACAATGGACTGTTTGCATATATTGGTTGGTATGTATTACAACAATATTCCAATTACGAAACCGATTCATTCACAATCACGATTAATATTTTTGAATACTGATGTTCATTTTGCTAATTATTCATACATATAAGTATCGTGTGATAGTACGGTAGTGTAATCAGTCAATTCATGTAATATGATTTCAGGTCAAATATGAACAACATGGCCGAAGAAATTATAAATCCACACAGGTGGGCAACATGCTTTATATTCATGTATATTTATAGACGTTTATCGTGAAGTATTTATCTCCTTCTCTCGGAATATTATATTTGTATTCAAATCCTAAATAACGCCGGAAAGCATATAACAGCTGAATTCAAACTCATATAGTATATTGTGAAACGGGCCTTGTCGATCTAGTACATTTCAGAATGTTTCATGGAGTTATTAAAGTAGTCTGTCCACCATCCGACTTACTGACTCACGTCCAAGTCATAGACACACGCCACCGCACATGATCCTTATTCACAAATATATTTAACTATAGTTTGAATTTCAATGACAATTATGTCTTTGTTTGTTTCAGAAATTTCCCCATTGCAATAATCTCGTCCATGTTAATAATCACCATTATTTACGTACTGACGAATGTCTCGTACTTCACAATCCTATCGCCACAAGAATTATTATCTTCTAACGCAGTTGCTGTGGTGAGTTATATTACAAGTTACTAAAGCTAAATTTTATACATTATCAATTTTTTTCAATTTAATATGACGTAATTTTTGTTGTCATTTTCTTTTGATAGACATGGGGTGATAAAATTTTAGGTAGTGCGAGTTGGTTGATTCCAATTACTGTTGCTCTGTCTACATTCGGTTCTCTTAACGGAGGCGTTTTGGCGAATTCAAGGTTTGAAATTATAGAATATTAATTTCTAATACCAAAGCCTATACTGTAAAGTATGCGTTAGTAACGTTTTTGATGAATTGAAATTCCAAACTAATACACTTGAGTAATATCCACACATTGCAACTACAAATGACTCGGACTGCCAATGCTATTAAAACACATACATATTTATTAATTATGATTGGTATGATTACGTCAACAGATACATCTATGTTGGAGCTAGAGATGGTCTACTCCCGACATTACTAAGTATGATACACACTAAGTTTCTCACGCCTATGCCGAGTCTTATTGTCACGGTGAGCATCAATATAGTACTAACTTATTACTAAATGCACCTAGCAATGGCAGTAAAAATAGTGTTAAATAATGAGTCATAAATGTGATAATTTATTTACAGATGGTTATCACTTGTACATTATGTCTATATAAGGACACTGGGAGTTTAGTCACTTACATTGGTTTCTCCTATTGGCTGTTTGTGGGTATCGTCACTACAGGTTTGCTTTGGCTGCGTTATAAACAACCCAATCTTCACCGACCATTCAAGGTATTGTATGACTGTGTAATCTAGACACTACTATGGCTGGTATACGTAGTATATTTAGTGATGTGCAAAATAATATCACAATGGTGTTATTAAAGTGTGTAAATTGAGGTATTAGTATTGATGAGAATAAGAAGTTTACCAATATTCCAAGTTACACCTGCAGTTCATCAAATCTTATAGCGACAGTATGTATAATATCTAAGACTGTTTTATACTGACATTCTCAAGTAATTTTGACATTATATTATATTGTGTGTATTTGTGTGCGTGATATTTGAATTGTATTTCATATTGTTATTGTTATACAGGTGCCCATTGCAATCCCGATATTGTTCGCTCTCATTTGTTATTTTCTGGTGGTCTTGTCTATCTTTGTTGCGCCACTTGAAGCGGCGATTGGAACAATCATAATATTAACAGGAATACCTGTCTATATTTATGCAGTTATGTGGAAAAGCAAACCAGCGTTGCTAAGACGTTTTCTTGGTAAATATTTACATCTGTAATATACAGAATAATACCTCGTATGCAAAACAAAAATAACATATCATGGATTCATTTTGTCCCATCGTATTGTTGTTTTCTTGTAGATGAGATGATGATGTTCTTTCAACGGTTAATGAACGTTGTGCAACAAGAGGTGGAAACCTATTGAAGTATTACATTTCAGAGATATTCACGTGTCTGTACATAACGCAGTTGGTGATCTCCATTCTTCGACGTATACAAACAAGACAACCATAATTGATTGCGATTTTACTATGTACATATCGCATTTTTGTTATTTAGGAAATGTAGTGCGGCGCACTGTCTTTTTATTCAATTATAAAACTCCGAAATTTCGAAAAAGTGAAAAGAGTAAAAATCGAACATTTTGTTTTAGCGCGTCGAATACGCTTGTAATCAACTTGTGTAATACGACATTCAGATAACGTGAAAGAATCACAGCAGATTTGTCGTTTAAGAGAGCCGTACACATTGAATGTTGTTGATTACAACTATGGCAATGAAACACAATTGTTTGTATGTTCAAGCATTAACGGGCTGCACGTGGTAATAATCACACAATGAGAGTGTGCCGTGTCAATACAGAGCACGGTATTATAATCATACATGATTATGTGACATATGTGCATTCTTTGTGAATCTTTAATTATTATATATATTTCATAACTGATATTACTGAACAATGGAATAAATAATATTATGATTTGTGTTGGCTCTTCAACTTGAACACTGAGTTAGCAATCAATATGAAATGTTGGCAGATGCTGATGTTAAGATGTAGATCTCGCTATATATTTAGAAGTCGCTCAATTGAATATTTTTTCTATACTGGGGACAACATGATGATTCATATTATTGTATTGTCTGGGGAGGGTATATATGTTTTCTTGCTGCAACTGTTTTTATATAATATTGTGTATATTTTAAGTTTGCATTTGTAATGTACATGGCCATTAAGAACACACTACTGCCATTTAGTTACATGCGTTATTCAGTAAATCGTTATATATTCCAAATAAATAGGACCAATATTGTTTTAGTAAGTAGGAAAATTGTGTTTAAAAGTTAGTTAAAAGTATTTTAAATATTTGTAATATTAACTACATTAAAAGTGATATGCGTTGGGACCAAATGTATTAATCTAACGTTTTGGCTGTGTTTTCAATTAGTTCAAGGAGGCCACACTGGCACATTATAAACATTATGATCGTAAATATGACATAAACATAGTCACTTTGTTTTATGAATGTATCAATCAATATTTTAAAAATCAGGGCAAATATGACAGATTAATAAATAATCGGTTTTACGAGCGGGGGAGGGTCGTTACCAGCGCACTCACAAGAAGAATTGGGTCATAAAAAGGCATGCGCAAAACGCAAAGGCTCATGGGTAGACGGTTGTTTGCAAACAGCTACACGTTATAGCAATTGTATAGGAAGAGATGAATACCATATCGTGGCAGAGAGTTAATTATAGACAACAGTTTATCACAATATGCATCAATAGTCTTGCATGTTATGATTATTTTTATGACATATTCTAATTATTAGTGTTCCAGTATTAGTTTTTCCTCCTTCCATTGAAATACTAATATGAATTCCACTATTCGTCTCTTCTATGAGCCTTAAGGAACACAGTAATCGTCTATAGTACTGAATAACGTTATGAATTGCTACCAGGTTTTCAGGTACTGTTTTTTTTTATATTCTTATATTTTCAATTTATTTTTTAAATAACTTTTAGCTTTCAAAAGCGGTTTAATGCAAATTTGGATAATGATTTTAGTTGACCCAACATACATTCAAACTGTCGTGTAGTTCCATGCAGCATACAATGGAATAATGTATGTCATATCTCTCATATATTATATGCACTAACACATCGTTGTCTTTTCCTTCCAGTAATGGAAGTGGTATAGTAGCTATCAGTTCACTTCTTAGGAGAGAGGAGATGGTGAATATCATAGTTAATCTCGGCGGAGAGTTATTTTATAATTTTATAATTAACGATAGTTTGTATTGTAGTACAATTTTTATTTTTTATTATTTTTTACAAAATGGGGCAATATGGAGTGTCGCAACTGGCACACATACATTTATATAATATACCTATAATACACCCTAGTCACACACATTTGACAGACTACTGGCAACAAAAACAGCCCGAGGCGCCAAATTCCCGGTAATGGCGCGCTTACATAGGTATTCCAAGGGTGAACTATCAATTGAATATAAATCAAAATATAGTGATATATGTGATAGATCATTCTAAAGGTAAATTTGCTGTAGCGATATCATTATAATACAAAACGCTATTTTTGGCTTTGACTGTTTTTATTATTATTTTATACAAAACTTTTCTCAAAGTCCCATTTAACAGTCACTATTTGTATAAATTTGAATGTGTATTTAAACAAAGTTTTAGTCCAATTACAGGTCACGTGTGCGTAATCTCCATCTTAGGTCTATTTTTGAAATATGCGTGTGACGTACAAATCAGTTGTTGTACTGGGGTCTAAAGTATCTGCAATACACGTTATAGTCATCCTCTGGTTCACTTGTATTATATGCCCTTATCATCTTGAATTGAAAACAAATAAGAGGATTGTTCGTATCAGAGCTCATTTCACATTGATGGATTCACTCTCGAAAGACTCATTAGAAATGCCCATATAGACGTAAAAATCCATTTTTCTTACATGTTCGATACGATGTGAAACGCGTATACACAAGACACAGAGGCGGATTTAGGGGCCCGAGGAGGCCGCGGTCCCCCTATTTATAACCCCCGCAAGGACTTCACGCCATCGGCGCTCGCGAACTAGGCCTTCGACCAACTTATCTCCCCCCCTATTCCAGAATCCTAGATCCGCCCCTGACTGACATACAGTCAATCATATATCAACAGGTCAAAGGCGTGGGCTTCAAATTCGTAAATACTAGTACCCCTTGTTTACATCCAAGGATTGTAGATGACGTTTGATATTATTCTCTGTGAACTAGATACGATCTCGAAGTTGTATGGCGGATACCCTGCGACCAAGAGCCACGAAAGAAACATGGATTTCATAAATGCTTTATCATACACTTTGTATGTGTGTATATGGAACATTTTACTCGTTGACATGGATAATGATACACTAACACGCCCCGTGTCACTGTTGTCATCACATCGCTGTTATCATCACATCGACGTTATCTCGTGCGTTATCATGCACCGGGCTTTACGACACGAATGTCTAAAGTCCTAGCTATACACTAATGATATTTGCTGATATTTTACAGCGACGGAGTAATAAAACCGATGATATCTTCACATATACACATATTTATCAAATTAAACATGTCACAAAACTTTTAAAATCATGTTTGCCCTATGAATATACGAGGACAGCAAATCTCGGTCAGCAATCTATGCCTTTTAAAACATACGCCCAACAACTGTCTACATTTACAGAGTTTGTAACACAGAATATAACAGTAGAAGTAGTTAAACTTGGTGATAATATAGTATAACTACGCCGGATTATAGCACCAAACCTTGCAGACATTATATACAGTTACCGTCACTCAATTATACCGTCAATTGAGGGACAGTGATATAGTTTAGCTGATAGTGGTTAGTTGTGCCCGACTTGGATCGCCAAGGCTAAGATCAGGTCAAGGTCGTGTGATTTTCACACTATTTAGTATATAATGTAATATCATGCTTTGGCTGTGTTTGTTATAAATCAGTGAAATAATTATAATAGTAAAATAGTTATAATTTCAATTATGAGACATATGTGTATTATTCCTTTATATATTATTATGTCCTGATTTCCAATCTAAAATTATTTGAAGCAATGCTTCACCGAAATATTAAAAACAAAGTTGAAGATTGAGGTTACAGGTTCAAGGTTAAAGTTAAAGTGGGACTGTCATCGAATTTGCGCATGCTCACCTGATTACTGATACAGGCATACTTTGCATTTTTTTAATGACGTGATTGGTATTTTAAACACGAATGCATTTGTTATCATTCACTGAAATAACAGAATTCAGCTTTACAATAAATTCATAACATCTACTTGTTGATATTTATATTTATATGAATATGCTTCGTTAAAATGGTTATATAAGCACCCCACAACAGGGTTCATTGTTTATTTTACTCAAATAGAATATGCTAATTTCTTATCGTAATTAATTGTGTAATTTAATACTACAGTGCTTACTTTGTTGTGATGCTCATTTAAGTGTTCATAAACAGATAATATAGAATAGGAAGTGTTTTTGAAAGTGTATAACTGCGCACTTTCTTTATCGTAATATTGTTCACTATTCGAGTGGAAATTCATATATATACATGATGGCCCTACGAGATTGAAAAGAACAAATATAGTTAAGCCCTACGAGATTGAAAAGAATAAACATAATTAATCGAAAAATGAATGAGCAAACATGACATCCTTGTCCGTCCCTACCTTGGCCTTGAAAGAATCCGAAGACGCTCCCTTTTCAAAATGCAAAAAAATTACATCCTTATTACCAAAAATATCATGTATACTTAGATCCTAGTTATGTGTAGCTCAACTACGCCATCGGCGTGTTGTTTATGAAAATAAATTATTTGCCGCATGCAGGCTGAAATTTTACGAAAAGTTGCATGTCTTGGTACCATGTCGCATTTACTTCAGCAAATCAAAAAATAAGCCACTATTCAGAATTTCCCATTAATAAATACTTTTGTATGAGCATTGATCTCAAAATAATCACTATCCGTGACATTGTACCTCTTTGTTTGTCTAATAATTGACTGCTGCACATTGTAATGGTATCGATATAGGTGTTATTTGAATTATTTTGACGTCAAATAGGAACAGCTTGTTATATTTTTACTGTAAATGTATTTATGCAAACTTATAAGATATTCCATCATTGCAAAACTGTCCTTCCTCCTGAAGTTAACTGAATTGCGTTTGTCCCGCTGATTTTTTGGAAGAGAATTGAATATTGGCCGGAATAATACCACGAAATTGAAGTAGCATTGATGCCCTAATTCAACATTATTAACTGATTTAAAAACAAAACCAGGCTTTTAAACTAATTGTGTTGAGGTGTTAATATGGTTAATATAACGTGTCACCTTAAATACTATTTTATGTATGATAGTGAATATTTAATAATGTACATTACACTCTTACAAAATAACATTTTCTAAATACAGCATAGCTTTATCTTTTTCATGTCATTGCCAGCATTGATATGCAAATAGTAATTAATGGAAATAATGAGACTTAAAATTGCAATACAATATATTTTCAAATGTGTATGTTTAATTGTATTTAGATACAACAAAATAAATACACGAGACCAATGCTGTCTCATAAAGTACTATAGTTTGTTACGTAATGTTGATAAACCTATAACCACATTTCGAAAACTGACTGGACTGGATTTCTGTCACTTCAGTTGGGGAATGGATTTACCCTCGGCTATGACGCATTTAAAGGATATCAATATTCCGGAAACTGATCCTCAATAGGTTGCTTTTTCCTGTTGTACCACAAACATCAGTCTTTGTAGAAACTCTAAAGACCCGTCTGAAATACACACACAACTTTAATTAAATAAGTTATTGTAAAGTTATTGTCCCCGTAAATAATTTATGTGGCTTTGATATTTTGAAACCTAGTGACGGCATTAAGAGTAAACGTTAAAGTAAATGTTGAGACAATAACCTCGGTCGAGAGAAGCATGTAGGCACGTAGTGCAAAAATTCAAAATGGTCACCGTTTGCTCATCCTTTTTTTACAAATAAAACGTCAACATTTTAAAACCTATTTAGACCAACATCTACGTCTAAAATAAGAAACCCTACTTACCGAGAAAACGTCTCAGCCACGTTGGTTTGTTTTTCCACACAACTCCGTAAAAATAGATTGGTATTCCCGTCAGTATAATAATTGTTCCAATAACTGCTTCGAATGGCGCCGCAAAAATAGAGATAAAAACCAAGGAATAACAAATAAGTGTGAATACTACAGGAATTATAATGGGTACCTGAAAATAAAAAGATATATACATTACACAGTTACTACTAGAAGCTAATGCAAATACAGCTATCAATTAAGACATTTCATGTAGTGCGTGATACCTTGAATGGCCTCTCCATATGTGGTCTTTTGTAGCGTAACCACATTAAACCAGTAGTGACGATACCCACAAACAACCAATACGAGAAACCAGTATAATTGATTAAACTGCTCGTGTCTTGGTATAGACATAGTAAGCCAGTAATTAACATCTGCGAAAAAACACACACGTCATTTGTAAGGTTTCTTTGAAGCCATATCGATATTTCTTTTGTTTTGACAAGCTGGCATATGAATCCGAAACAGAAAAAATATATAATTATTATTACCATGGCAATAAGAGTTGGTAGCGGCGTCAGATAATTGATATGTATCATACTTAATAGTGTTGGCAGCAATCTATCTCTAGCACCAACAAACACGTATCTATGGAAACAGACATACACTATTAATAGGATAGAATGACACAGAAACGTAGACTAACTACAAACGAACCGTTAAACATCATAACTAGTTCTATTATTTTTCCTACCTTGAGCTAGATAAAGCAGTGCCATTGACAGCGCCAAATGTTGACATAGCAACAGCCACGGGCATCAGCCATGCTAACGGGCCCAATGCTAACTCTCCCCATGTCTGGAAAGTAAAAAAATCATTAGACCATCGGATTGTTTTATTTGAAAACGTGGTAATATACTAGTATGTCCACCAATTTGAATATATTTATCACATATCACTTAAAAGGTAACAATGAACTAGTAGATATTTCTGAAATTTGGCATATGAAGTTTTACACAAAGTTTAACCTTTAACAAGGAACCATGGTCAGAAATTGAAATTATGTTGCAATTCGAATCCTAAATGGTTCGATTGGCAGAAAACAATAGATTTAGTGATTTAGTGAGAATGTTCACGCTCACTATTTGTTACACCATATAAGCAAGACATGTGATCAGTCCAAATGTGGTAAGACGATTACGTGCAATAGTTTTGGTGACGTCACTAAAACTCCTTCACAAGTTAAATATCATTCAGTTGAGTAAGAACAACTTACGATCGCAACTGCATCAGATGCCAGCATTTCCTGTGGTGAGAGTATGGTGAAGTAGGCTATGTTGGTCATCACGTAGATCACGGTGATGATAGTCATTGACGAGATCGCCGCAATAGGAAAATTTCTGAAAGGCAATGCGTAACTAGGTAAGTCAGTCACATGTCATTCATTGACTCTAGAGGAGTAATACCAATGCGTTAATATATTTAAAAACAATATACGAGACAATATTTTTGATTCTGCCACAGACCTGCGAGGATTTACAATTTCTTCCGCCATATTATTCATGCTCGCCCTGGAAAATAATTATAACATATTAAAAGGACATTCGAGAATCAAATATTGTTATATTGACAATAGAGTGACAACTGACACGTACCATCCAACATATGCGAACAAGCCATTATAAAACGCCAAAGACAGGCGGAATACATTGGTACCAGGACCCTTAAATGCATCTTCTAAATATTCCGTATATCCTGTAATAATACCAGATGTCAACTTGTTATGGTAGAACAAAGCTATATTAACAATCTATCTACAATACTGTTTTGAGTACATTTAACGAGCAATGCTTCTATGCAAAACACAAATAACCTCATACTAGAAAATAACTAGCTACATTTGTTGAAGTTAACTATTTACTTATTCATTAAACAGTTGGGGTGCCACATTTTGTAATTACCTACTAACTAAAACTTGTATAGAATCAAAACGTACAGTAATGAGTTAAATCTATTGACTATCATTAGCTTACCCATAAAAAGGAACACAATACCGCCGACAATAATTATCATCAAACCTCCCACTTTAGCTACAGTGAAGACATCCTGCACAGCCGTAGATCCACGCACACTGTAACAATTATAGGCGAACACAAGAACTAGAATTTATAAATGAGAGAAAGCAGATTTGCAATTACGGCAAATAAAAGCGTGCATTCAATGAGACTTTCATGTTTTTTTGCAAGTCATTCATAAAGAGAGCATCATGATTGCATCATCCAAACTAAAATACACAGGCTGCTATTCAGCTATAAGCCTCTATCGTAGTTCATGATTCTTAAAATCACAACACCACGATAAATTTACACATTCTATGAGTAAATATATTGAACGTTTCTCCTTGTTATCTTTGAAGTGAAAATATGCCTGGAGTGTTTGAACACTTACCGATACATGCCTCGGCTACCAGTGTTATCGCCCATGGCGGAGGGTCACAGTCCGCATAAAATGGTACTATAGCATACGTAGCGAATGTTTGTGCGATGATAGCAGTATTACCAGGTGTTACAATCACAAAATTCACCCACAGCATCAAAAATGCTAGGATTTCACCAAATGCCTCGTTAAGGTATGTATATTCGCCTCCGCCTTTCCTGATAGATGATCCCAGTTCAGCGTAACACATACCGCCCATTGTGGCTATGACACCGCATAGACTCCATACAATCAATGCACCACCAACAGAACCACTGTACTCCAGAACACCTTTAGGTGAAATAAATATTCCTGATCCGATAATGGAACCTATAATTAAAGTTATACTGTTGAATAGACTGAGCTGTCTTTTCATCGCCACAGCATCTTCCGATCCTTCATCGTCATCGTTAATCTTTTCCAATGAAGGACGATGGCGAACATCGATTTGATCGTCTGACTCCGACATGTTTCAAATGTATTGTACACTAGGTAAAACGGAGTAGTTGACCGATGCGATGGCAAATGTTTCACGGAGTCACCTACCAATGATTAACCGACTTATCTGCCCCAGTTCCCATCGTATATCATAACATAATATCACCCAAGCGATGTGGCCCGTGATTGGGTTATTTGCAAAGCACGTAGGTGCATCTTTTGGGCGTATTATGAATGATAAATACATATTGTTTATACATATGTTTATAATTATAATACCGTTATTTATTCGACACATTTTCATTAGCTGATCCGTGGCCCGTGCAGCCCTGTTTATCTGAAGATAACTAGATAACGTGGAATGACTCGAGGTCACTGCATTAACATACGAACATTTTATTGTGTGTGTGACTCATCAATATTCAATGTTTCACCGCATTTGTTTGGATAGTTTAAACAAGAAACTCACCATTAATTTTTCAGGTTAAAGAAATCCCCGTCATTTTCATCTGGACGTTTGCCAATTTGTGTGTTGTCGCATATCGTTTGCTCGTGAATCACGCATGTTACTTTCCAACGATGTTTGTTAATATATTAAATAATATACAGCAATATATTCCACAGAATGGTAAACCAACATTAATTTCTTTAATACACTGTAGAAAGCATTTACCCATGAGATTTAAGACATAACAACTACGTAATCCGTCAATGGCTTACAGCTATTGGTGGATAACATACAACACAAGCCTACATATTTGCAAGAGCGGTAAGCAATTTTAATTGGAGTTGGGAGTTGGAAACCGGGCACCTTGCTGTCCGGCCGACTGGCAATAAAGTTGTATATCTGTGAGTACTTCAAGTATGTATTCATTTGGGTGGAGCCTGGTTTATCTACAGTGTAAGAGTTATCCGCTACTTTCGCAAGAATTCAAAAACATCTACGCCGAAGTGCCTTAATTCTGCGTATCCCTTCGTAGCACTTTACAACGCGCTAACTGTATTTTTCATTCTTCTCAAGTTACCACATCACAAATATTTAATCATTCGGCAGTCTGAGGTCTCCGCAATTATTGCGTACATCGCCATTTCTTTACATCCTGAATCACGCAATAATGGCAGCGTGTCGCTCTTTATTTCCTATATATCTGTCTCTGTTATATAGTGCATATATGCAAGGTTGTCCCAGGAAATGTACGACCAGTTGATGGCGTGGTCATGCCAATGACTTAGAATCATTGGATGATGCTATATTGCATTGCTGCTAAATAATGTTATGCTCTACGAGTTGACAACTCGACCTGAGACGGAGCTACGTACCACTTGTGAGTAACATCTTGTGTGCGTTCTTTGGGCAGAGTCGAGTATCACTTCATGGAAGTGTTATCTGCCAATCGAGTTTATGTCTCTACGTCTAGGCAGCCCATACAACCAGTACGCAGCATATGGGTTACAAATGTTTTTTTTTTTATATTTTTTATTTCACTGTAACGTATATTCTTCTTTTTTTTGTAAATGTCACAATGCAATGTAACGAAGGCACTGGTGTGGTTAAATAATTTAAATAAATTATAAATAAATAAATACAATAGCTACAATCTTAATTAGCTACGTGATAAACATTATTGTCTTACTATCGGCATCGCAACGGTACGGTTTTAATCAATCCCCGAGTTGAACACAAAGATCTAATTCAACTAGGATGAACTCATATATCGTTATCTGAACAGATAACGATTTTTTGAGTAAATCAGAAAACACGTCAAAGTGGCAAGGTTTATTGGTTCACGTTTTTATGCCAAGGTTTCAAATACGTGCACGCAAAAACATCTAATTGTGTGTAAATATTTATTATACATCGGAATCTGCAAATGTTGGCTGTCGCATGTCTCCTTTTTCACCCCTTCCAAATTGGAATATTAAATTTCTACATAGCCATAGGCAATTGAAAAAAGAAAATGCTCACCTTCACCCTCCGTTTGAATAACACTACCATGACACCGACATATATGTCTATCGATAGCGTGATTACCGGTCAACGTGGTTACCGATGCAAACGTTTCCAATCAAGTCAAAGACAGTATCACAGTATAGTCAGTGTATAGTGCAGACGCATCTGAGGTGCATGCTTCGCCGTGTATCAGGTGACTGAATGTCAACCCTTCTAAAGCAGCGGGGTCCAAAGCTCATGCCTTCACATGGTATGCAATAGATACAAGGCTTAGCTAAACGTGAAACAGACTATGTGAAATGAAACATATTTCACAACTTTACACCTAAAATGACACACGTACGCAAATGAAATATCGCGTAATGTTTCGATACCTCAGTAAGCCATTGCTTATTCATAAAACTCAATTTTAAAACTACCACCAAAGCCACAAATTCAAAGCGAACTTATACATCATAATCAAACACATTTTTATAATCGAACTAGCTAGTCATATGTGTGCATGTCAGGTATTGCTTTAGATGTATGGTTTACATGTGTTATTTTTACTATTCAGATGAGAATTCATATGGCGAGACACTGCAGCGCTGCGAAACTGTGGCGAGTATTATATTGCTGTGTTACAACAGATCAAAAACACACCAAATCTTCAACATTTTTAAAACTGACATAAACAGTTCAACCATGCAACATGTTTTCCTTCCATCTACAAAGTACTCATTCTCATCATCAGCTGCAGACATTTGAAAACTACAAATTTATATGTAATGTATATTGTTATTCTTGTAATCTTCACTGGCTGTATTGATCGATGTCGGATAAAAAACTTAATTCTTTTAGTCCCCCCCCCACTGAAACTTAATTGATAAATATTGATCATGGCGTCAGACTACATTCCTTATTAAATACAAATTGATATTCGGACAGTAGTATGGCATAGCAGTTGGTTGTTATAATGAAGGGGAATATACGCATGCGCAAACTACTTTTCTGGGTTCTGCGCATGCTCTAGGTCCATGCCATGAAATTGACCTCATTTGACGCATATATTTACAAGCGGGCCAAACTATTTTCTCGTCTTGGATGTTTTTGTTTTTTTTCATTTTCTATAATTTTTGTCTATGATTGGATAGAAAAAAAAACGAACTACACATACTACAAGATTTGTTTGACTTCATTAAAAATTGTTTTTGTAGGATGGAAACTTTCCGAGGTCACCCCCAACCCCCAAACTAGAGCAAATAAGTTTTTTATCTGACATCGATCTTTTGAAGTCGTCTCTAAATTCTACGCAATTGAATCGATGTTTACTGTGACCAGGACAGACTATAAATTAGCATCGATTATGGTGGCGATAAATATATACATTACACCTAATAAACAAACATCATGTCAAAACGTGTACAAAACTGCCAATGACAGGCTCACTGGGATAATATTTGCTGTCACTGTGTGGAGAATGTGGCGGTAAATACCAGTCAAAATGTTATCTGCTCATAATTAAAATGGCTGTAACAGTTCCAAATTTAAATGTATTATCGTTCTGTTAAAAATTAACTAAGGTCGTCAAAAGAACATATAATATCATACAGATGTAGTACCGTCATGTGACTGTAATTTGTTAAATCATGGCAGAAAGCAAGCATCACCAACGTACAAGGCCTCTTTCCAAAGAGGAAGAACAACAGTCTGTTAAAGATGATACCTCGGAAGATGCTGTTGTGATGAAAAGACAAATCGGTCTATTCAGCAGTATAACTATAGTCGTTGGTTCCATCATCGGATCAGGAATATTTATTTCTCCGAAAGGTGTTCTAGAGTACAGTGGTTCTGTTGGTGGTGCATTGATTGTATGGAGTCTATGCGGTGTCATAGCTACACTAGGTGGTATGTGTTACGCTGAACTGGGATCATCTATCAAGAAAGGCGGAGGCGAGTATACATACCTTAACGAGGCATTTGGTGAATTTCTCGCATTTTTTATGCTGTGGGTGAATTTTGTGATTGTATCACCTGGTAATACTGCTATCATCGCACAAACTTTCGCCACGTATGCTATAGTACCATTCTATGGGGACTGTGATCCTCCACCATGGGCGATAACACTGCTGGCCGAGGCATGTATTGGTAAGTACTGACACACCTTCTACATCTGTTCTATGCATATAGGTTTCTGCGCAATGGTTCAATATGATGATTGGATTCACCGATAAGATGAAATCATGATATAAACGTATCACTGATTTAAGCGATATCGAGAGGAATCATATATGTACAACGGATACTGTGACGAAGAAGAGAATGATGAGATAACGGAAAACCCATGATATTTTTTTGAAACAATAAATTCAGCTAAAGTAGTGTTTAATCAAGCAAAGCTCTACTCATGTTTCAACAACTGAATATGTCTTTATTTCTTCCAACAGTTCTTGTGTTTACCTACAACAGCTACAGTGTGCATGCAGGAACTGCCATCCAGAGTATCTTTACCGTAGCAAAAGTGGGTGGTTTGATGATAATTATCTTCGGTGGCATTGTTTTTTTATTTATGGGTAAGCTAATATTAATTTTTTTCCACGATTATTAAACTTTATTTCTGATAAAAACTGTGGTAAAAAACTAGGAAATAAATTTTCTTCAAATATTGGGTATGTGGTAGTAAATGGAGCTTGACAAGGAATGGATAATTGTAAAAATTTACCTAGTGCAGGATTCTGGCCCGCGACCCTCATTATACATAACTAATAAGCTAACAACTGCATCAACCACACTGCACGGCAATGGAGCCAAGTGGGATACACGTGATGACTAGCCCGTTCGTACTAGCAGCCGATTGTTCGGATCCTAAACTAGGCGACATATTGGGTATATGGTGATGAACGAGGGTGTGAGAAATGTCGAGCAATTGATTGATTGGATTTGGACTCCGAACTCGATGACAGAGACAGAGAATCGCCTAACCCACGCCTTTAACTCGATGGCAGTTTTTGAGTTCTCTTGCTGTAGTATAATACCAACATACACTCGGACTCGCTGAATGCCTCCAAAACTCTGAAATCCTCCCAAGTACATTTATATATGGATAAAATATAATTTGAGAAATACTCACCGAACTATAAAGTGTCTCGGAAATTATTTTTAGGTTGCATTTTTGGATAATAGGCTACAATAACCATCATGAATGAGAATAATGCCACATTCAGTCAACCTGGGGCAGCCAGGAACATGGCATGGTACGGTGGAAGTTTGATGATGTATGTCGGATACCATAAATTTACTAGAGAACATGGCGTTGCGAATATGTTCATTTCAAGGTTTGTGTTATTGAGGAGGAAGTCATATTTCGGATACTACTGATGCATTAGCACCACGGACTACGATTACCAATTACGAATCTCTATATTACAGGTAGGACGGAATATTTGGAAGATGCGTTTAAGGGTCCTGGTACTGATGTGCTACGACTGTCTCTGGCGTTTTATAATGGACTGTTTGCATATGTTGGCTGGTAAGTACGACAATATTATGTAAAAAAGTATGAATCTCGAATATAAGTAGATATTTTGTAAATGTCAAAATGATACTCCTTTGATTGTAAATTGAGCTCAGAACGATCACTACAAAAATACGGACTGTTCCCCATGATGCTTTGCGAGCACTTATTGATACGATTATAATGCCTGACATGTGTCAACCATGATATTAGAGGTTGAGTAAAAATAATGCGTTCAACTCCAATATGCAATATTGTAGCTCAGCAACTTACAAGGAAATTTTCGTCATGAAAGACAATTTTAACCACAGAGCTTTATTAAATTCATTTATCTAATTACAGGGCCAATATGAACAATATGGCAGAAGAAATAAAAAATCCTAAAAGGTTAGTGACAGAATATGCAATCAACCAAACATGTTTCTCCCGAATGTTCTGTTTTATTCCCCATAACGCAAACAAGTTATACCAGGCGTTTCCGTGACTGAAACGCCCTCTGTCGGAGTTCAAGACGCACAACTCGTTAATGCTATCAGGTCTTCAGCACTTCTTGTAAAATAAAATAAACCACTTCCGTTCACAGTCCCTCTATTAAAGATCGGTTTATAGAGAAACTGTGAACTAATGAACAACATAACGAAAATGTTTTATATATTTATGTAATAAACTGTGAGTGGTGAAATGTAATGTGAGTTTAAAGCGGGGGAGTCGTCACCTGCGCGTGCGTCAGATGGCCAAAGCGTGTCATTGTTTAAAAACAAGCGTCCACCCATGAGCCTTTGCGATTTTAGCGTGTGTTGTTATCGTCGCTTGGGACTCGATTCATTCATTATTCATCAAACTTACTGAACACGTGGTAATTTCCTCTCATATTTGATACGACACGGTGATCACCAATGTACCCCGGGCATTATGAACAATGCGCAAGAAATACGTTACACATGGTTTTTATTGACGTGCCATAAATGTTTGCGTTGACCATTTCACCGGATGCACTAATTGGAATTGGATTGTAAGACAGAAGCACGAACTCAGTGCTAACCATGATCTAAATAATCATGTTTAATTCTAAAACCCATTTAGTAGAGAAAAACAATTTCAGATTTGTGTGTTCTATATTGAGTATACGGTGCTACGACAGAAATGTAAATATGGGAGACTAGTATTATTTAAATATTTACATTGTTACAACTTAGCAGACTCCATTCAGTCGTCACTACTCAAAAGTGTGTTTTGACGCTCCGTCGTTTTCGATTGGTCCAATAGTAGAAGCGCATCGATCAATAGTCCGTGATAGAATTACAACACGAGAGGAAAGTGAGAGTGAAAGTGCAAAAGCGCAGGCGTTACGGTTTCAGTTGGGACTGTTTTTTAATGATTATGAATTGCGATCGTATTACAAAGTTACCAAAATCCCCCTGCGTTTCTTTCAGAAATTTCCCTATTGCAGCAACCTCGTCAATGATCGCTATAACTATCATCTACGTGATGACCAATATAGCCTACTTCACCGTCTTGTCACCCCAGGAAATGCTGTCTTCTAATGCAGTAGCAGTGGTACGTTCTTCTTCTCAGAATTCACATAACACATGAGGGATTTGTTGATGTCATACAATAATTATTGTAGATGGTATGAATTTGACAATGACCAGGGGCGGATACAGGATTTTTTTATGGGGGGGGGGGGGGTCCAAGCTTTAATCGCTAGACTAAGTTAATGATTTTTGTATATTATACAAAAACAAATTGAATACATTTTTCAACGGGGGGGGGGGGGTCCCAGGCCTCAAGACCCCCCAGATCCGCCACTGGTGACATTGAATGTTCATAGTCATTCTTCAGTCATTGTAGGGCTGTCTTCATTGAAATTTACAATGGGCTAGGAGACAAAATTAACTATGACATATAATGTTGAATAATATTTACATACTAGTGACAACCAATCCCGACAAAATCAAACGCTTGCACATGGACATAAAAGCAGGAGGGTCGTCACCTGCGCACGCGCGGGAATTGAGTCCCAAGCGACGATAACAACACACGCTAAAAATGCAAAGGTCCATGGGCAGACGCTTGTTTGTAAACAATTACACGCTATGGCCATCTGAAATTGTTGTGGATACTCAAGTACATGAAAAATCATAATATTATTTTGGTTATCACTGTATTATGTAGGAAATCTGTCTTATAAATTGTTAAAAATATTTGTTACAAATATGAAAGGATCCCGTTTTCAGACGTGGGGAGACTTGGCATTGGGACCGTTAGCATGGTTGATGCCCGTAACTGTTGCCATGTCAACATTTGGTAGTGTCAATTCCGGAGCTCTGTCAAATTCAAGGTAAGAAAATGACACATGCTTAAATGTTGCTAACAATTCATATCAACTCTATTAATGGATGCACTGTGACGTTCTCTCTCATGTTCGTTGTATGTCTGTTTCCATAGATACGTGTTTGTTGGTGCTAGAGACAGGCTGCTGCCAACATTATTGAGTATGATACACATAAGAAATTTGACTCCACTACCAGCTCTTATTGCCATGGTAATACATGATTCTGTATTGTATCAGTAGCTTTTTATTGAATGTTTAAATTCTGTTTACCAACGCCCAGCTCTACGGCACAATGTATATAATTTTTGGCAAAAGCTTCTCAGACTAGACATGCCGCTATAGTTTCCAATATGTTGTTACAATCCAACTGCTGTAAAACTATTGCGTGGGTTCCAATCTCAAGTACGAGTCACTGTCACATATCAGTTATCGTGTGCCAAATGTGACATCAGCGTTTTTTTATATTGTTTACATTGCGGCAGTATTGTCTGCGGTATTTGTTTGTCATCGATCGATCAGCCGGGTCAACGGAACACAAAGCACAACATTTAAAGATAACATGCCATTTCAATAGTCATGCTGATGTTGGTCAATTTTTAGTAATAACCTAAGTGATTGTACAAGTGGACTAAACTCAGGCAGCAACATTGTAGGACGATTCCATTCTTTTGTGGGGATTCTAGAATAATATTAACTGTATTTATTATGGGTGACTTATTTAGCAACAGAATTAGTCTACCACAAGGCCCAGATTATGACAAATAAAAATAACTAAATATATATAAAAAAAAAGTTGATATAAATAAAAGCAACAACAACAAGCAGATATATAACATTATGAGTTATATTTAAAACAAATATGAGTTAATATTGTTCATGCTCGCAGTAGCCTTATTGTTTGGGTTCCAAACCCTTGGTATTTGCTTGTGGGAGTACCATGCCATCCGCGTCATAGACCTTATCTGCCTGTCTCTAATACTTCTGGTAAAAAGATATATTTGCAGCCATGTGCAGAGATTAATGTGCCTCAAAACTGTGATCCATTTCAATTCCTTAAACATTTCCACAAAAGGCGTTGCATAATGACATCGTAGGATGATTCTCGTAACCAGTTTTTTTGGAATTTGAGAATTCGCTGCGCAAGAACAGTGTCACAAGTATGTCACGTGATACCGCAATAGCCTTTTAGAGATAACATTATGCAGTTAAATTGTAACTTGTCAGTATTTACATAAGTGTGTGGCGAATACGTTTGAAAAAGCCAAGTTTCCAGGATCTATCTGCAAATACCATGTATATGCTTTCGAAAGCTTTAGATTGTCACCAAAAATGACGCTCAATATTTTCCCCTCCGAGTCTCTGTTTATTTGTTCGTCTTAACAGTGAGTCGTATGTCGTGATTTTTTTCCTTGTCTCTGACTTTGTGCCTATAATCATATAGTTCGTTTTGGTAGCGTTCACAAATACCATTCTTGGTGACCCAGTTCACTACTAATCGGAAATATGCCACCAAAATTGTTCGTTAATTTCACATACAAATTTAAACAACGAGTGCGCATGTGGAAGTGCACCTTAGTCGTAGATCTCTCTTTTCTACATATTATGATGGTCCACTTTTTCGTCTTTGGTTTGCTTACTGGTGCAATTACATGTATGATAAAGAAGTATTTATGTATGTTTTTGTTCTCAGATGTTAATTACTTGTACGCTGTGTCTATATCAAGATACAAGCAGTTTAATTACTTTCACTGGCTTTTCGTATTGGCTGTTCGTGGGTATCGTCACTACAGGGTTGGTATGGCTACGGTATAAACGACCGCATATGGAGAGGCCGTTTAAGGTGCAGTATTAGCAAATATTATGATCATAAGACGACGGTGGGATCTAAGATACACAATACGTGTAATGTGATGCATCCAATGCATTATTTCGATTCGGTCACCATTGACTTACCCTCATAGCCTCGCTTTGACGTATGTGGGAATTTGAAGTTAAATTACTTTCACGAGTGACGCACGCAGTGTATCCTGTCGCGATCACGAAAAGAAAAAAACAACAAAGTAAATGGTTTGGCAGAAGCAAATCGTCGCGGTATTGTGGTGTACCGCTGTGCGTCGGACAATACAGGCGGCTTATTTGTATAATTTGCTGTGAAAATACCAAAACATTTTTAAATATACACGTGGCTTACAATTTGCATAATTATTACCTGCCTTAATTATAATTATATGTCATTGTGCGTATTACATGAGTGTAACACATTCCAAGAAAACTCAGGTTTAGATTTACTATGGACTATGGCAGTAATATACTGTATTTACAGGTACCTATTGTGATCCCTATATTATTTGCGCTTATATGTTATACCTTGGTGACAATCTCTATCTTCGCTGCGCCATTCGAAGCATTTGTTGGGACAGTTATTATATTAACGGGAATACCAATATATCTTTATGGAGTTGTATGGAAAAACAAACCAAATTGGTTGAGAAAGTTTCTTGGTAAGTAATTTACATTATCAATCAATTTATATTGACGATAGACTAGTATGACGTATTCATTTTTTGCGTGTTTATTTCAGATAGATCTTTGGAGTACCTACAGATGCTGATGTACGTGGTACCACAAGAGAAGGCTTCTTATTGAGATTCATTTTTCCGGAATATCGATATTGTCATTGATTGGCTCACAATCTGTGTATATCCATTCAATATCCATAGTAACAGAAACATATTACGTATTAAGAGATGACTAACTGATGAAGCTATTATATCGATTCAGAATCATTTTAGTATCGTTATGATTACTATAGGTGAGGTATGTCCGTTGTTGTTAGAAGCAGTTCAATCGTGAAAGCGTGTGTACAGTTGTCTGTAGTCAAAGTAAATGATGAACTATACGAATTGGTTATAAAAAGCTCACTGAAGTAGTCAGTAGATTGTAGATTGTAAATTCGTGTTGAAGAATGGCTATTTTTTTTAATTAGAACCTAAATGCGGCCTTAATTTATAGTTGTGTATATTCTAAACTATATTCAAAATAATATTGCAGTGGTTTAATTTTGTTTTAATTATAACTGTAGCTTGGATAGGCATTTGAAGTGCTTGCAATTAAACACCATGGAGGCCATTCATGGAGGGGAATAAATAACGAACGAACATATTTAACATCCGGGTACTTTTCAAAGCTATGACGTTTTAGTATCTGATCACATTCGTATACGCCATTGTACATAGCCGTTCATGCTGCCAAGCATTGTGTACTACTAGTATAAACTCAACTTTTATATGCACAATGTGCTTTTTAAAACTTGGGTTAGAGCCTTATGCGTTTGAACCACAATATTCTGAAAGTGAAAGCCCAATTGCGTTAAAGTATCGTACATGTACTTGCCCGATCGTAAGTCCCTCTCGAGTATGAAGCCCATCCCTATATTTTTACTTGGTATTTATCGAGTTGAGAGCATTCACGATTATAATATGCGTGTAAAAGGTGTGTTTCATTTCGTGAATGGCATGGTAGTTTGGTTCATGCTTTTAGTTTTATGAGAAAACTCGCATTAATTTCAGAGTGCATGGCGAACGTACACAACGTGGTTGGCATGCTTTCTATTTACTCAGGATGAACCCCGATGTTGCAATTCTGGAGTAATCCCTATTTCTTTGAGTAGTAGCTTTCGAAAAGCCAAAAATGTGATCGTTAAGTCGTGTACCTGGTTATTGGCCATGGTTTACTTTGAGACTATCATGAAAGGCCTAGGGTTTGAATGATGAGACATGTTGGCGACCGAGAAAGGTGTTTAAATTCTTCCTCCACACTCAGTTTACCCACGGTTACTATTAACCTTCATTTATATTTCGGAAATTGCGATTCGCCAGTTTTTAGGGGAAAAAATCATCGTTTTTTCGTTGCAATCAGTGCTACAGATCGCATTTTAACATTGCGGTAATTCACTTCCGCATTGCGTTTAAAAATCATCGTCAATAATCGGAAAATCTCATCATTACGACACATAATTTTGATTGGTTAATGAAAGACATGACCTGTTATGTCGAAGGAAGTTGTTCCAGGTCAAATCGTGCTGAAAAACCTCATGGTGGAAAATTGCTTTGCGTCGAGAGTTTGCGTACGATCGAAAACATACCAAAACGAAGATAATGATAAATGCTTTCGTCCACTGTTTTCTCACAGACTCTACCCATTATTTCACCGTAAATTCAGATGGTATGTAAATCGTATTGTAATAAAATGTGTGTGTTTTTTATGAACATGTTTGTTTCTTCATTGTAAGTGTCGTTCAAATCAATGACGCATTTTTTTTCAAAAATAAGTATTATTTTCCGAGCCCGGCGTGGTGAACGAATAACTTTTTTGGATAATTTTTCGTTGTTTTCAAGATGGTTACAGTGTTTAACCCCAAAACAAAATCATTTTTTCTGAGTTGGTCCTCGAGTACAAGCTCATCCCTTACTTTTCCATTACGTGTTCATGCCTCCGGGCTTATGATCAGGGAAGTACGGTATACTGTGAAGATTCAGATCAGTCCAGTGTGAGTGATGAGAGTATATCGTCGACGATGCCCCTTGTTCGGATGATAGTTCAAGTTTATTTCAAATTACATGGAAGTCTGTGAACAATCTGCTTGGTGTTCCTGTAACACTTGTCCCATGATTTGCCAGTGCAGCCCCGTGAATACATGGACGAAAATGTTTCCACCACCACCCTACGAACTCAAGATTGCATACTCCAGCATCTATACTAAATTGAATAATTTGCACGCCGCACAGTGCAGTACTGGAAACAGCATGTATTAGACAGTTAGACAAAAAACAAAACAAAATGCCTGTCTCGATCAATCGCACATTCATAATGTTTGTATGTTGATGATACGCTTGTAAATAACATTAACGTAAAAGTCGAAACAACCTAGACTAGAAGTCAATTCACCAGTCCAGCCAACTATGGCTCCCTAAGTTGCTTATATTTAATCAGATACTACAATTTCGTCATCATGCTTTGTTACCTTACCTGTTTATACCTCACGAGGGCGTTTTTTGATGGGAAGATGGCGCAAACGGAAGTCCTTCGCAGGTTTATGGTTTCTCATATTTAAATCATCATAACTCTGAAGATAATCATTTTTTTTAATTTTTTTTTCAAATTTATAATCAATATACATAACTTGATAAATACAAACACCAAAATAGGCTCTATTTAGTTCCCCTTTAATTAGAAGACTGTGTACGCTTCCTGCCATACTAAACTTGTCACTAGGTTTGTTCATTTGCTTTTTATACTTGACAAATTGAATATCTGTGTCAGCCTACAAAGACTTTGAAATGATACAGCACCAACAACGGTGGATATCCATGGTTCTATGCAGCGATAACTTAGTTGTGTATTTCATATTAGACCTGTCTGTCACTACATTCCCACCAATCATAAGCGACCTGACTGCTCGTCTAAAAGACCTTAAGACGGCGATTGTAATGTATCTATTATTACATACGCTAATGACATATGATAATGAAATTGATATGCTAATCTACATTACGATGAGCTGTGAAAAGTCTTCTGATAAATAACCAGAATATTGTAAATGTTCGTAGTCGTATAAGTAATTTTGAATTCCGATTATCAGATAGAGTGGTTGCGGGAAGACTGACATTATGTATATTTCATATTTAATGAATTTTAAAATTTTACTATTATGTCTACAACAAATCAGCAAATAAAGCTCTGTGACAATTGTTCAATATCAAAAACACGGGTTTTAAAATGTACACCAATCTTTATAATACCTGCGTCGTTTTCATAATGGACTACTGTTCTGCAATTACTTTTAGTGTCTTAACAATTGCATAATAAAGTTTAATATATGGCGTGGAGATTTTTCCTCGCAAACTTGCGCCGACTACGGCAGTGGTGAGAGACACGGGTTTAGTAACTTCAACATCACATCATTGTGTTAATATGGCCAGATACTGAAACAGATCAAGATTGAGGAGGGAAATAATAATTGGCTCTGTAAGCGAATATTTATGTTAGATACTGTAATATGCACCAATAAGCGTTTTTTAATGTATGAGATATTTATTCATGCAATATTAATATACTAAAATATGGTAAATTGTATGACACGAAACCAATACAAGAACGCTTGAATAATATATTGTTAAGTGGTCTGCACACGTAGAACACAAAACCTAAATTACGCAAATAATGAAATCTTTGATTTGTAGCTTAGACATGGCCACGGCCTCACTTTTTGTGCAGTTCTGATTAAACACTTTGACCCCCACTATGTTGAAACTGGACGTTATCAGGTGAGCGTGTAGAAAAAGAAAATCTATATTTTGTAAACTCAATCAAGAGGAGGATGAACTAAACTTTTTGTTACATCGCCCTTTTATAACGATATTGTATATATTGTTCAATGCTACTTGTAATTATTCAGAAGACTTTATGTCATGCACAGTTTAGAATTAAAAGCATTATCGGAACTACAGCGAAATTCATTCAAGCATTGTATTGTGATAATATTATCTAGTTTGATTATTTCTTTAGCATGCATTTATTTGCAAAACTGCCCTGAGATATATATGAAAATAATTCACGGAAAATGTAATGATGTTTACGAGAAAGCGTCATATTTATGATTCGAACTGGCGACAACGGCAACAAATCGCCTAGCTGTTCCAGTTGGCCACCGGGCATACACAACTAATACATGATAACCGAACTTATTCCTGCAGTGTGGAATAAGCTTGGTTATTAGTTAAGTATCCTCAGACCTGCCATATAAGATCTGGTGTTCAAATGGTGTTCACAGTAAATGAAGGATTATCTAGATCTACAGTGTTTGCAGTTTGAGAAGAGTCTTTAGTATTGTTCATCTTCCGACAATAATGTACTGCGCATACAATTACACACACAATGATGACAATGGCAAGGACACAACCAAGAGTAATTAGAAATATCTCCCACCACTCCAGTCCACTTGTCGGTATTGGCACTATAGTGTTCTGTGCTACATTGGAAATGTCACCTTCGTTGTCAGCTTTGTCCACTGCACGTACAGCGAAGTAATACGTTGTACCTGTTCCTCTTGTAGGAAGCCATACGATGAAATTCTCTTCAGATCCAGATGGCAGCGGAGAAGTTAAATTCCCAACAACCAAGTCGTCTTCTATGATTTGTGTAGCATTATCGAAGTGATTCAAAATCTCACTAAAATATGTGGAATATCTAAGATCATAATGGTCAGCTGAAATGAAAAGATTTACGGTGCACATATATTACAAGCTGTGTGATATATTATTATATTATATATTAGTTGTGCTGTAACATCATTAAAGCATGAATTGCTTTTTGTTCATACATTTAAGCAACACGAATACAAAAATAAACGCCTCCCATTGTAACAATGGTGTTTATTAATTGAAGAGATTTAGTGTATAAATAACAAAACAGATCGAGTGATGATGCAGTATTTTAATTCAGATATTAAATCTATGTACCTGTTCCTTGGTCAAGGTCGTCACCCACGGCAGTCCAACGTAATGTTATTGTTTGTTCATCATAGTTCGATGAAGGGCTTTCTAGATCTGATATTCTTGATGGTAGATAGAGATCCTCATCTTCTCCAGGGATGTGCACGTTCTCATCAACCTGAAACGATCCTCCAGAAGCCACTCTACCGAAATCTCCAATGGGAACAGGATCACCCTCCGTAGGAATAACATCTAAGAAATAATATAGAAATTCTATTTTGTATGACACGCATAGTAATTATGTAAAAGTTGCAATTTGATTTAAAATAACCTTGGCGGAATCGTCGTTATTGCTAGTGATACACAAACATTTGATAAATATATTGAAAGAACATATACGTGGGCAACATGACATAGCCTACGTGGGCAACGTGACATAGCCTACGTGGGCAACGTGAGATAGCCTACGTGGGCAACGTGACATAGCCGACATGGGCAACATAACATAGCCTACGTGGGCAACATAACATAGCCTACGTGGGCAACGTGACATAGCCTGCGTGGGCAACGTGACATAGCCGAAATGGGCAACATAACATAGCCTACGTGGGCAACGTGAGATAGCCTACGTGGGCAACGTGACATAGCCGACATGGGCAACATAACATAGCCTACGTGGGCAACGTGATATAACCGACGTGGGCAACGTGACATAGCCGACATGAGCAACATAACATAGCCTACGTGGGCAACGCGACATAGCCGACGTGGGCAACATGACATAGCCTACGTGGGCAACGTGACATACTAGTTACCTACGTGGGCAACGTGACATTACCTACGTGGGCAACGTGACATAACCGACATGGGCAACATGACATAGCTTACGTGGGCAACATGACATAGCCTACGTGGGCAACATGCATTCAGCAAGTTCGACATTTCATAGTTCAAGTTGTTCTCGTTCATATTGCGTCTTTAATAGATAAACAGACATCGTTGGTTGCGTCAGAGAGAGTTCCTGATAAAGATATTCAAAATTGGCAATTGTGTATCTTATGCATTGAAACATAACATGTCACTATGTGCCGTAATATAGGCTATAAACAGATCATATTTCATCATTGAACACCAGCGACACCTTACCATAGTTCGTTGGCATGGCTCCAGTGCTGATTAAAGTTCTTGTAATCGCAGTCCCATGCCCATCATTCGCAGTTACCTGTATAGCGTACCGACACGCTTGGTCACAATTAGCATTAACAAAATCCAGGAAATAAGCGGAATATGTTCCGTCATTCAATGTAACATCAGCACCTATTTAGAATTACATGTATTAGTGAATTAATAATTGTGTATTCCAAAGCTATTGGCATATTAATAAAAATCAAAATATCGTGATCACCTAAATCATGATTATTTTGATCTGAAGTATCCACTTGACAAACAAAACATGTTAAATGTCGACCCCCATATGAGTTTCAAACTGAATTAATAACAATATACGCCATTCTTACCTACGCCATTGTCCAATAAACTCAAGTCAATTGGGTCATAAGGACTCGGTCTCTCTATAGTAGCAATAACATTCGCTCCAAGGATCTGTTCATAACCCCTGTGAACCGTGGCGTATATAGCTACCTGGGGCGGTGACTCGGTGATTAGTTCACTTTCAACAGTTGATTGTAGTCGTAGTGGATCAGCATCGGGGTCTGTAGATGTAGATTCAATGGACACTTCCACTACTTGATCTACACTATCAGGATTTGTAATGTTATAGAACCATTGACCTGACTGGAAGATAAATGTGATATGCAAAATAGACGAAAGAAGTACAGATAACATTTATGGACGTGCAAAGAAAGAAGGCGACAATGTATTTGATAATACATTTACCTGAGCAATATCTTCAATTGTAATAATAATAGTATGAGTGTTTACATCGTTAAGGTATTCACCAGTGTCGCCATCTATTATACTGCCATCCGGTTTTTCGATGATAACATCTACGGGCATAGTTCCACTGAAATCCCAGAATATGAAGAATACTGTGTGTCTGCCAATGGTAGAGTCGATGTAGATGTATTCAGCGATGGTTTCACCAACATCGATAGTAGTCTTGTAGCTTGACAACTAAAACAAAAACACGATGGTTACTTAAACAGCCGTTGAATGGGAATCTGGGGGGAAAGAATGGCTATTATCCCTAATCATCAGTACATTATGTGTACATCAAATACATTTATGAACTACATCATTTTGTTGCAAACCTATTTAGTAGATTGTGAATGAATAAATAAATGAATGATACTTTATTCCACGAGAAATAATACCCATGTAGAAATTCTAAGTCGTTGTCAAATGTGCGACGAATCCGATATTGATATTAACATTAGCCTGGAACATTGGTTAAGTGATGTTTTTTACTTTACAAACCTGTACTGGCGTATCCGTGCTAGTACTCGTACGGCTAGTTATAGTGTCGGTAAAGGCATCATGTAAACCTGTAGAACTGTCACTTTCTGAATACCAATAAGCCGTACCACCGGTCTCTTCTGAAAGTTCAGCCAAACCAGGATCTGCTTCGTCACTTAGCGCAAGAGTATCAACAACGATTTCTTTTTCTACCAGTTCATCAATAACGTCTTTAATATACGGTCTACCATTTTCATCCCCATCTGTTATCAAAAACAGAATTCCACCAGCTGGACTTCCCCACTCATGTTCTAATACCTAGTATGATAGAAGGATACATACAAACATGACCCAGTAAATAACATTAAGTCGTACGTGCATCGTACATGACATTAGCTTGCAACTATTTTTTTTAGGAATATATACTTCAATTGCTCTGTGTCTGGTAGAGATGCTGAAATCTTGTTACTATCATAACCGGCATAAGATGTCGAAGTGCATCACACCCGACTAACGCCTGACAGTATAGCGTATGTCTCGTCGGTAAGATCAATACTGCAAATTCGCAAAGTTCGCGTCTTCTTGCAATGAGTTCCAATGAATATTCATTTTAGTGGTCATGGTAGCACCGGCAATCATGAAATTAAGATAATCGATAAGTAAATACCACTTAAAACTTGAGAACGGATTAGATAACGGAAGTAAACAATGTGTGTTTACAGATGTTGAAGCCGCGCGACTGCAGCGAGAAAGAGTCACTGTGCTGAAAAACATGCCGTTTTTGTAGTCCACGAGCAGCAAACAGTTGGGCTCGGAGCACCGCGGAGGGCGCAACTCACGCGACCTTGTCAGGCTACGGCAAAAGACTGCTAATTATGTTTGATTTGTGTGTGTGTACAAGATCAGCAACACTTTTGATAGAAAGTATAATCACATGACCACGGTGCTTATCAGTCAAAACAGTGAGGTTTAATGTGACATTTCACTAACTGGTCTATCCATGCGATACGAGAATTACATACTGGATATAGCTACAATTACTCGCATGCTGCAAATTACATAATAATGACGACAAAAAGTTCATTTTGAAAGAAATATTGTTAAAAGGGGTAACTTTTTGTCGAATCATATTACCGTAACTGCAAATGTGTTCACTGGCGCACTTAGACATAGATTATTAATGATTTATTAAACTTAGTTTTGTATAATTACAATTCCCTTGTCGTTTTGACATGTCATAAGATGAAACGGTTATCACCGCTAAACACTTACTCGTAGAGCTGGATGGTATGCGTGGAATCATGTGATGTGTTATCTACCGGGACTGAAATTCGGTTTGGGGATAATACTAGTCAGTGACGTCACTTGTATCAACTTGTACCACGAAAAGGGTATATACTCTTTAAGTCTCTTTTGCAAGCAGAGTAAACGAATTAGTTATTATTACCAAACGCTTCAGCGTGGTATTAAGAGTTTGTTTTCAGGGGTGGGTGATACCAAGGTGGGACATGGATGCACATATGGGGTTAATTCCTTGAATTGCAATATAGAGGGTTCAGGCTGAAATACAATATATAGTGTTTTCATGTTTCGTCTGATATTTCTGTGGTATTCTGCTGCTGTAAGTAATGCACGATTTGTTCCGAAATACAGTATATTGTGTGTATTCCAGGGTTATTCGTTTTTTGCTGAAAACACCCCTATTAAATCATGGTTCACCGCCAGAGGGCGCAACGCCAGAGCAGAGCAAAACACCCTCACAAACAAAACAAAATACTCGTACACAACAGTGTCTTGGGTCCAGTAGGGGGTAGTTTATTTCTACAAACTAAGTGTTCATCCTAAATCTAAAAGCAGGTAAATGATAAGTCAAACCAGAACTAAAGACTATATCCCCCTGGAAAAACAAAATTCAAAGCAAGCTAAATTCAAATGAATAGAAAATAACAAAATAGATAAGATTAAAGCAAAAACTACCAAACAGGTAAAATCATGAAAACAATTGTGAAAGCATAAACTTGAAAAGGTACAAGCACAAATATTGCAATAAAAACATAACATGTTTCAAACATACAAGAGCAAAAAACAAGTCTAAGTAAAAAAAAAAACTTGGAATCGCCAGCCCCAACCCTAGGAAAAAACAAAAACTACAAAAAAAAGGGGTGGGCAAGGGTGGGAAAACCGGCAGCAGCAGCAGGTGAGGTAAATTGGCAGCAAAGGCAGGCAATGCAGGAACACTGAATTAAGAGTGTTAAAACCATGCTTAAATAACGGCGCAAAGCGCCACCTCCGTTAATCCATAGGCAGTCGCCGAATGATTGGTCACCCCCCTCAAATATGCAAAAGTGACCTTTAAGTTAACTAGCCCTATACATGGTAGTTTATAAAAACAAAGGCAAATGAGACCTAAGTAAGAAACAGGTAAATATAAATATGCAAATGAGACCTTTGGGTTGAGGAGTCACCCTCAAGCTTCCCCCCTGATTTAAAACCAGTTAACAATTAACTTTGCCTTAAATCATGGTTCACCGCCAGAGGGCGCAACGCCAGAGCAGAGCAAAACACCCTCACAAACAAAACAAAATACTCGTACACAACAGTGTCTTGGGTCCAGTAGGGGGTAGTTTATTTCTACAAACTAAGTGTTCATCCTAAATCTAAAAGCAGGTAAATGATAAGTCAAACCAGAACTAAAGACTATATCCCAAAGGACCCAAGACATCGGTATGCGTAGTTAGGTAGGTGGTAGTTGAGAGGCAAACTGGGCCATGGTCTTTAAGCGAAGTGGGAGAGAGGGGTGCAGATATTTCCTAAATGAGTCACTCTGCCAATCTCCTAAAAGCTTAATCATTTCCGTAGGGATGCCACAATGCAGTGCCCAAGATGCCCCTCCTCTACGAAAGCTATGAGATGAATAATCAGCTGCATTACAAACCAACGGTTGTAAAAGTGACACAAGGCGCTTAGAAAATGCTGGGTAAAGAAGTGGGCGGGAGGGTGAGATAACAAAGGCAGGGCCCTCCTGTGGGGAGGGGGTACCCAGGAATGCAGAAATCACAGCAGACACTGGACATAGTGGGTGATCATGCAGGATGGGGAGTGGCAAGAGCAACTCTCGTTGTCTGGTCTGGATAGTCTTTGACCACCTAACCACAATGCCTAGCCCCCATGGGAATGCAAGAAAATCCCCACGGGACAGGTGCTTGTCAGAAGAAAAACCCTGCAACGATGGTGGTAGGACATTGGACTTCCGCAGCAGCCCGAAAAACATAACTAGACAAACTGCCCAAAAAACCTTGTCCTGCTTGTCTGAGAGATCAAGCTGGGAGCGAATGCCCAAGAGCAGGGCTGGGGTAATTGGCAATTTACGTTGGATTTTAGTGCCTTTTACCCTTGCCACACCTTTGAGCAGTGTTGAAAGAGTGAAGTTATCAGAAAGTGGGTTAGGAAATCCGCACTCAGAGTGCAGGATGCGAATGATGTTCAAATATTGGCGAATAGAATTCACCTTGAGACGGCGCGCCAAATGGGAAACATACCGACAAAGCACCACAGGATCAACTGGTACTGGGTTGTAGTTGAATTTCAAACAGAATTCCAGAAAGGCCTTACGATGGACGGCATAAGTGCTTTTAGTGGTTGACGCGAAGGTATGACCCCTATAGAACGCTGTCTCAAGGTCTAACTGTTCCTCCAGTTTACATAATTCTTGATCTGGGGAGAGAGCACAGAGACAGCTGTGTGAGACATGTGCCTGGGGAACGAGTTTATGAAATCCCAAGCTAGGCAGTAGGGGGCGATAAGGGAATGAAGGCGGTGGACCTGGCCTGGCTGGTGAAGTCTTGAAATTGCATCAGGGATGTCGTTATGGATGCCTGGGACATGGAATGCCTTGATATGAAAGTTATAGTACACTGAGTACCAGAACAGTTCACGCAGGGCCTCCATGACCAGTTTATTACGGGACGTACCATGGTTAATGTTGGCCATGGCGACCATGCTATCCGTGTGCACATGTACAGTAGAATCTCTCCAGTATGGGCCCCACCTTCTAGCCGCAAGAATCACTGAGAGAACCTCCTTATGATTAATATGGAGTGGGGTAGCTGTTGACCAATCATGGTGCCAGATAGTAAACTGCCAATCCCCCCTGTGAAAAATGCCTGAAGCTTGATTAGAGGCATCCATATGGACATCAGTAATGGGGCGGGGGTCGATGAACTTAGTAGCACCATTGAACAGGGGAAGGCATTCTAACCACCATTGGATGTCGCGATGGAAGTCCGAAGACAAAAGCAGCTTGTGTGACGGGCAGCGTAATTTGTGAAGCTGGTCGAGGATGCGTCGGAGGTAAGTTCTACCTCCTTTTATCACTCTGCATGCCCAGGCAAGTTTACCTGCGAGGGTCTCCAGCTGGCGGCGGCTTGCGCGTTTCTTTGCAGAATAAGATCTGACGAGATCTTGCAGTTCATTAAGCTTTTTCGGGGGCAGGCGCACAGTGAGCATATTTGTATCAATTTCAATCCCGAGAAAAGTCATGCGTTGAGATGGGCCTTCGACTTTGCTCCAAGCAATGCAAAAACCAAGTTGCCTAAGCAATCTAATAAGGGAATTGAGGCCTTCCATGCAGGTTTTATAGTCTGGTGCAATGATGAGGAAGTCATCTAAATACACCACCATTGCATCGTAACCGCGGCGGGCCATCATCCGGCGGACACTTTGGGTCAGGCGGTGAAAAATACTCGGTGCCAGCTTGGCACCGAACGGGAGGCGAGTATCATAGAGATAGGTGGGGTGATCCTCTCCAGTAAAAGTCCACTCAAGTCCTGTTGCCTGATAGTTTGATGGATGAATTTTTACTGAGCGGTATGCAGATTTGAGATCGACTTTCGCAAGGTAATCCCCCTTAGTAATAAGGTTAGTAGCATCATCAATCGTTTGGTATTGGAAGGTCTCATGTGAGGCATAATCATTGACAGCACTCCCACTTGGTTGGCTACAATCATGAATCAGACGAATGTCTGTAGAATTTGGTTTGGGGATGGCACCCAGGGCGCTGACAATGGTGGGTTGCTGTGGAGTAATGACATAATGACCCTCACTAATTTCCGCTAAAAGCTGCTTTTCAACCTGGTTTTTTGCTGACCCAGTGGCTGAATTGTAATTCTTGGTATAAGCTGGCTTATAATTAATGCTTGCATTGGTAATGTTAAAACCCTCTCTAATCCCTGTCATTAAAAATTCAGCATCAGGGTCATTCTTCAGCTCATTTTTCCAAACCGGATAATTGAGGGAATAAGTGGCTGCTGCTAAAGAGGGTTTGGCAATGGGCTGCGATTCCAGAGTTAGTTTTTTGAAGACTGAGATGAGACATGAGCTGATTTTGGGTGGGCTCTGCGACATGATGGTTCGAGGCACACATGTGCATAAGTACATTCAGTTCCAAACTTACAATTACCCCTATTGAAACCTAAGCAAATTGGTCTACCAGATTTGCTATCCACTGGGGCAGGGGAGCGGTTGGTACTATTAACCGCCCTTGTGCTGTAAGAGCCAGCATGTCTATTCGTATATGGGGTAGAGGATAATGGCTTATCTTTTAAAATGACAGTTGTCAGGTGTGGGATGTCACTACCCCATGCAAATTTATGAACTGCTTGCAGTTGGCGATATTGCCGATCATAAAGAAGAATGGATCCCCAACTGTAACGATTTGCCAACTGTGAAATTTTATCCGTGTATGACAAATAATTTAACACGGCATTGCCCTGCAGAGACCCCCCTTGAATCAGTTCGTACATAATGCGTGCGTTGGCACCAAACCACTGAGTAGGAGTGACTGATTCAAGGCGGGGTCTCTTAATTTCGGATTCCAGAATTAAATTAACGCCATTGTCCTCTGTACGAAGAACTTGCTGTTCTTTTACACTATCAGTAATGGATAAAAAATCTACGATATCAAGGCACTTCTCACCTTTCCGGGTCTGAATATAAACCAAAGGGTCTAAATCTGCCCGTAAATTAATACCACATTGAGAATTGTTCAAAGTGTTCGCTTCTAAAGTGTTCTTGTTGTCATACAGCAACGCAGACTGTAGTAACTGTTGCAGTGGTGTGATCGGTTGGTTCGGGATGGCAGGATCGGCGAGTGGTTGCTGTATATTCTGCATGGGGGCCGCCATGTTGGTGTGTTGTTGTTGTATTAGCAGCTGTGGGTCACCGTTGGTGGCGCTCAGGTCTTGCATCCGTGTTCCGATAACGTGTTGGTTTTCCGGATTAACTTGACTGCTGTTTCGTTTTGTTCTGATTGCGTCGATCGCGACGATTAGTTGACGGAATTGTGCCAATGGCTCAATCTGCATTTTGATAATATCTTCTTTTTCAATCAGTCGAATGGATGACATTGAGTTGAACCCCGATTCGGCTAACTTAGCTAGCGTATGTGAGCTTATTTCGTTGTCAATCGCCCATTGTTGAATGTCAATTGTTGGGTCATCGGTAGCCATTGTTTTCTGGGCTGTAGGTGTGAAAGCTAGTTTGCTTGAAAAGGCACCTGGAAACGTGCTTGGATCAGAGTTCATTGTCTCGGTGCAATAAGGATTGTTACCTGTAAACTGGTATACTATAGTGTGTCCTTTTTCTCAGTATCTTGTTTGGCCGATCTATCAGGATCTTGGTGTAACAGGCGAAGAACACTTTCAGTTGTCGCAGCTTGCAGAAAAATCCAACAGCCTAGCCAGGCGTGGATGTGTATCAGTCAAAAGCGAGCGTACGGACGTAGCTGTGCACTATAGAATGTAAGTGGTAGGTATACCAAAAACAAAACGTACGGTTGTTCAATAGGATTGGATGATAAGGACATCAGGATGACAAAGATATGGTGTTCCTGGCAGAAAAACCGGCAGCAGCAGCAGGTGAGGTAAATTGGCAGCAAAGGCAGGCAATGCAGGAACACTGAATTAAGAGTGTTAAAACCATGCTTAAATAACGGCGCAAAGCGCCACCTCCGTTAATCCATAGGCAGTCGCCGAATGATTGGTCACCCCCCTCAAATATGCAAAAGTGACCTTTAAGTTAACTAGCCCTATACATGGTAGTTTATAAAAACAAAGGCAAATGAGACCTAAGTAAGAAACAGGTAAATATAAATATGCAAATGAGACCTTTGGGTTGAGGAGTCACCCTCAAGCTTCCCCCCTGATTTAAAACCAGTTAACAATTAACTTTGCCTTTTTTAGTGACAGAGTTTGAATAGTCTCACTCCCACTGGGAAATCTGCATTGTTGCTTGAATGTGAGTTAATTAAACACATTTTCCAGACCGGCGAAAGAGTATGCAACAGCCAATTTTAACAGCCTGTCACGTGATTTTAGTCTGAATGTCAACATGAAGAGGCTAGTCCATTTTACGCAGGAGTAATTGGGAGTAGAATATGTGAGGAATAGTATCAACAGAGATGTGTATAGTGAAAAGTAATATCTATCCTTCATTTACATCTCTGAGCATTTCTGTTTTAGTATATTGGTTTGAAAATGTTGAACTTGCATGATTTGCAATGTGTTTTTTTAATGGGACTCCCCTATTGATCGAATCCCGGGTTTGAACGAGAACGGCACACCACGTGATTCGTTTGAATACAATGCTGATGGCAAACATGCCGTGTTACTGCGGTACTCCACTGACGGGATGACTTACTGCATGCTACAACTTCGCTTGTGATGTTGCTTGCTAGCCATGGATTACATGAATCTTGATTACCAGTCAAATGTTGCTCATTTGACGTTGGTAATCTTTATTTGGAACTGAGTAACTTCCTGGTACTTCGTACTATGATAAAAATCAGTCAACATACATCAAGTTCTCTCAATCGTAGTATTCCATGTGATGTACACCTAATATGCCAAAAATGTTGCTGAACGATTTGAACTGAATAAAAATAGCAGACGAAAATTTGTTTACAAAATAAAAATACTTCGGTTGCCAATGAAAACCGGTAAAAAACAAGCAATATGTTTTCGGCTGTTATCATGGAAGGGACATGAACGTGAAGCTAACGTCTGTTTATAACTAAAACCGGGCACCTTATACGAAGTTTGCAAAATAACATGGCAGTCATTAGAAGTCACTTTATTTTATTGTTAGGACGTATTCAGCCGTTAAATGTATAATTTCCAATCGTTTTGCGATAGTATTTTCTAGATTGGAAGCAGCATTTACATTTTATTCAAAGTTCAAAGCTGCGTTGGGATTCCGTTGACAGTGGTAACAATGTCGGCGCCGGTGATCGCTTACCAGTGCGCAACGTAGCCAAAATAAAAGGCATGATCATTTGGGCACTGCTATTACAAGACTTTGGCTGTTGCCATGGTAGCGGTGGGTCAGGATTGTTTTTCCAATTAGTGATGGTACGACCTGCCTGTCAAGTATGAACCGTGACAAAATCAGCCAAGCCAAAAAAAATCACAGAAGAGTTAAAAAGCCATTCCTGCTGAACAGTTACTCTAACTTCGGGGTCAACTTTCTCATTAATGAAAAAAGATATCAAACATTCAAATAGTAACTTTTTGCCCACACTCCAGCCGAGTACAATGAGCTATGTCTGAGGTGTTGTATCACAGGGAGTTGGACAAACTTGTGTATTTTAATAAATTATTGAATAATAAAATGTTATATAACTTTTCTTTTACCCCCCTCCCCTTCCTGGTATCTATTTCAAGTATTTTTGTCAGGTTCAAATCGTTCACCAGCATTTTTGGCATGTTAGATGTACATCACATAGAATACTAGGATTGGGAGAACTTAATGTTTGTTGACCACCTGGAATCTGAGTTTTATAAATCTTGAAGGGCTCTCGGAAGATCCACCGCTGCCTGGACCCGCAGTAAAATCTCCGATTAATATGGAGCCGCAACCATCAACATCGATATACCATGAGGTTTCTGCTGGCGACGTTGCGGCGTTACTCAGTTCCAAATAAAGATTACCAACGCCAAATTAGCAAAATTTAACCGGTAACCAAGACTCGGTCTATCCACGACAAGCAAGCAACATCACAAACGAGGTTGTAGTGTGCAGCTCACGAGTCAGCGACGACCGATTTCAACGAAAGTCATTCCGTCAGTGGAGTACCGCAGTTGCACGGCATGTTTGCCAATGCACAGATCTGTGGAGGAACTTTTAACTTCAACATCAACCGTGTATCGTAGTCGCCCAGTTTAAGTTCTGGTTCTGTCGTGGTCCCAACTAAAGGGCGACAGTCGTCGTGTCGCGTCCTGTTCGATATGGGACTCACAGCGACGTATACAACGCGTGTAAAATGCATTGTTTATTTACATGAAATTCGAACACGCGTTGTGCTACGACCACCGCGCTTAAACATCCACGAGTTATTTATTCGGACAATGACTTAAATTAGACGTCTGATTATTTTATTTTCACACGTACAGCGACACGCGTTCTACACTGACAAGCGTTGCTAGGTCGCAGCACTGTCTTGGAGCATATTAATGGGCAATTGGGTTCCCCGATCTAAATTTCTATCCCGGTTTGTTGCACGTTCTTTTTTTAATATGAAATAATCAAATATGGGACATGTGTATAATAACAGAACCCCACACCCTCCCCGTGGCTTCGCTCGTGAAAGTACGGCAGCAGGATACACCGCATCACTCGTGAAAATAACTTCCATACGCAATGAAAGCCACGGGGAGGGTATCTGTCATAATACTTCATTATCACTGAAAACATTTTTCCCCTGAAATAAATTCCAGTGAATATGCCATTTCCCTCATACTATATTGAGACACAGCGCAGTGAAAATTAGATTCACATGTAATGCTTGAAAACATGTCAGCAAAAATAAATTAAGTGAAATTCTACGTGACTTCATAATAGTTGGAAATGAACACATTACACCCGACCCTACCACTCCATATACAATGTAAACTACACCCCAAAACATCCTTTCACCCACAGTTACTACCGTGTTTCACCAGTGTATTCTATTTGACGTCAGGAGAAATTGAAATAAACAAATTAATTATAATTTCAGCCTCTAGTTTACCACTGATTAAATAAACTACCTCGTCTTTATGTCAACTTGCAGTTATTCGTTGCCTACATCAGTGACTTCAAAATATATGTTTCAATCCCAGGAATTTCACTCGCTGTTAATTGCATGGGAGTGGCAGTCTTTAATGAATTTCTATTGTCATGTCCATTTCTTGCGATTACTCGAACATTAAGCTGTAACCACATACCGCCTAGGTGCTGTAATTAAATCCTGGTGTAAGCACCATATGAACTATGAACAATGCATGTGAAGCCAGCTGTGGGGTATATTCAATCCTATAGATTTCTCATTGTTTGGTAACTATTTGCTGCAAATGCAACAAAAATCAATATAAAAAATATTACCCACACAGTATTCTACAGGTTACTTGTTATCTATAGTGGTTCGCTTGTGTGAGCATCACATTCATCTTACCTATGCAGTGGTGTGGTGGGTACGGTGTGTACTGGTATTGTTTCATCTTACCTATGCACTGGTTTGGTGGGTACGGTGTGTACTGGTATTGTTTCATCTTACCTATGCACTGGTGTGGTGGGTACGGTGTGTACTGGTATTGTTGATGACATCAAATCTGTCAATGTTTCCGCAAGGAATGGTGAAATGATTTTAAAACGAACTTAATTATATACGGCTAACTTAGATTATACACTGACGATCCAGGACTCAGTTTCATTTTGGTCCCTGATTTGGGCTTTTTTTAGTAATTTTCCATCACTAAATATACACATAAATGCTGATGTGAATTAACAAATAGTCTCCACTGAAGGCTGGTGCAACACACAGTATTGCACGACTATTGCGTATCTTAACAAATTAAACCACGGTGACACGGGGCATAGCTTGGGTACACTCACCTTAATCCCATCCAGCAATCCACAACCGATGCACGTGCCTCCGCCGGTCCCAGTAGGTAATTTCGCAATTAATTCTTGCCTAGTGTCCATGTCATCGAGTTGTACAAGATACGACAAAATGCTTGCGTCGCTACTGAATTCTACTATACCAATCCACGTGTCTCTAGGTGCAGTATAACCTACATATCTTGTACTTGCCTGTATCATTATCTTGAAACGATTGTACTGTGAAATAAATGTTAAGAAATATACAACAAAATAGAAACTAGCACATTGCCGGAATCTAAAACAAAGCAACGCACACGTAGATTCGCCACGCACAGAAATAAATGTAAATACATGTATATCTTATAACTTGTTATCTGATAATGTATAGCTCATCGAATAAATGTTAACAACTAACAAAATAAATAGTGACGTACTTACATTGGACATACTACCTGATATGTCAAGTATCAGAACGATTCGAAGTTCAATTTCTTGTACAATCAAAAACGATGGTGTCACATTTATATCAACAGCTGGTTCGTTTCCATCTCCGAAGTCGGGGTGTTTCAGCATTACTTCCCATACACTCTGATAACAACATTGTTTGTTTTGCTTGTTTCGTGCCAAACGGTTGTGTTGTGCTTCGGAGTCTTTTTCAGCATCATTGTGGCAAAAAGTGACGACCTGTTCATTAAAATAGTACTATCCAATTACAACGCATTGGTTAGTCCCATCAATGTTACTGTCAGTAATAACTCTTGTTGGCTATGTGAAACCACGCCATAAGCATACTGCCTTATATCACCGTCCCTCAACAGTGTTGAGGGACGGTGCTTATATAGTATGTACCAGGACAATTGAAAACGTATCTTGGGGAAAGACGTGTCAATTTTGTTCAAGATTTCTGGGACATTTTATTTACATATATTCATTATTCTGTGATTAACAACAATCAAGAAAATACATTTCCAACATCGCCAAATAGTTGCATAAAAAGTAACTTACAGAGTCGAGGTAATTTGCATACATATATGACGCTCTTGCCTCGTTGTTTTCTAGATCGGGAAAGAATCTGCACCCAGTACTCGGCACGACACCACTTGAAGGATCTGTGTTACATTCTTTGTAGTTGTCTGATATATCCAATGATTTCCCTGTGACAGCCTCAGAACATCTAGTGGGTTGTACATTACCATTTTCGTCATAATAAAAATGATCATACTCTTCTTCAGGATACTCATCATATACACCCCATCGTAAATGAGCCCATTCATGTACGATCACCTTCCCTGAAACGACAAGACAATATTTGCTTGAGAATGTGTCAGCTGGTTTATGTTTGTAATACGATAAATCTGGTTTGTTTGTAATCGACCATAGACACCGTGACTACTGGACAACGACTTGATTGTCACTGGTTATTATCGTTTCACATACATATAGTGTTCGCACGTGCAGTAAAACATAGGGCTCTATTCGTAGTTAATTTTGATGCACTTTTGAAAACCCCAAGACAAGATCTCGATGTTAAAATAATGGAAGATGAATCAGACATGAGCAGGTATGTGCGCCGGGCTAAATTAATACCACTGCAAAGTATGAACAGACCGCCGGTTGTGTACACTGATAAGGAATATTTACAAAGCGAACTAGTCTTCCGTTTGTTAACACGCGTGAACAAGACTGAAGTCGCCTTGAAGTGGCTATGCTATTTGTATTAGAGCTATGACAACAAAGTCGGATATGTTGTCACGGTCATTCAAATACTCTGTTTATTGCGGTCAAATAGCGAGACCAATTTTGTCCATTACTCCTTCCAGACACAGGTAAAAATAACGCCGCTATTTATATACAGTTACCACCATTCTGAAAACGTCAATCACATTTCGCCGCCGTTATAGTCTTAAATATGCGATAATCTCCCCTAACAATTCTTACATTAGTAACATGCAATTGAAATAAAAACTTGTCCTGCTTTTAGGTCTAGTGTAAAAAGTACAGTTTCAAAGGTCAGTTCATATGAATGAGCCACTGGGTTAAATCATAAAATCAAAAACATATAACAAAATGGCGGTGTGCATTTCTATTTAATCAGTTCAGGTTGAACTTAGCTTAACTGCGATCGGCCTTGGTGTAATGCAAGATGAGCACTTTACGCTCAGTTTAAAATTAAAAATATGAAGACAAATTAGTAAATTTATATTGATTATTAAGGCTACAAAATAGCAATTGTATTATATTATATTAAACAAAAATTGCGAATTATTCTTATTTTCAATATTCTATCAACAGTAACCTAGTTACTAACGTCACCGGCTTCAGGCCACAACGTAAAACATCTTTACCGAAAGTAACACAAATATACACTAAAATTTGAAGATATCACCACGCCAATGAGCAAAGGTTACACGAGAGGGTATAGGTTCCTCAAATGTGTCAACAAAAGAGTATAAACAATAATTACGGTTTTTTGTTTCTCAAATAAGCTTACCTGGATCCCCCCAGTAATACCAGCTAAACTGTTGGTCTTTAATCCATCGTTCTGTCAGATGTATATACTCTCCTGGATCCCCACATTTAAGAATTTGTTTTGTATACGGATTGTGTCCATAGTTGGTATTTGGCTGGTCCACTATGACATTAGCTAGATCAAATCTCTCTGTAGTCGCCGCTGCTTCCGTGAGATTATCACTCCACGTCTTTGGTATGAGTATCGTTACATTGTTAAAGTATGTATGATATTCAGTGGCACGATGCAGATGCGACGATGCACTAGTAAATATTTCCTGGGAAATATAATAAAGCATTTAGATATTACCTTACTCCCGATATGTTTGGGGAGCTGACCGTATTTCAAAATACTTAACTGGCAAATGGCGTGAATTCTTGTAATATGACTAAAGTCTAGATCATGTAGGCACTAACAGAATAGGGTGATACGCAATTGAAACAACACAGTGCGTTGTTGAGCGTCGTCACTTCCTCCCAAGTCCACTTAGTCCCAAGTAACTTCTTCCGAGGTTATTTCGACCCACAAAACCAATTTACACAAACGACCACTTACCGCAGGTAACACTAAGTTCGTCCCAAGTCACTTCGTACGACGTGTGCGATTCGTTTCAAGTCACTTTGTACAACGCTTGTATCTTGTATCGGGTTATGAGGTGTGTATTTTTATTGATATTTTGTATTTATGTAATTTACATTGAATACAAATAGCATTTGATAGTTACATTTGACCAGTTATGCAACACCCTGGAATTCTATTGTTATACATGTATATGATACAATGGTTAATCATTACATTTCCATTTTTCAACGCTAAGTGACTTGAAACTCAGCGACCATGTGATGCACAATGACTATGTGATGCGAAGTGACCGTACAACACTAAGTGACTTGAAACTCAACGACCATGTGATGCACCAGTGACCATTTGGTACGAAGTGACCGTGCAGTACAACATTATTTGTTACAAAGTACGAAGGCTCTTGTATGAAGTGACTGTATTTCATTGTCTACAAAGTAAACAGTGTTTAGAGAATACATGCCAAACTACCAATTCGTTGCGTATGCTTACGCTGACATTATAGATAAGCATGGCCACGTACGACACATGCCAATTATGGCCACACCTTGAGTAACATTCTGTTGGGAAATTTCGCCCACATGTTGAAATCAATAAAATGACAGACGAACATGCCTCACCCTTATTTCGCATAGTTTGATATACATTTACTGCCAAAAGAGAAAATCCCGCATTTAAATCGTCGCTTCAGTTTAACCGTGACACTCTTTCCCAATTTGACTATTGAGGTATTGTAACATAATATACCTGTTAGTGCAATTACATGACACCAGTTACGAAATGGGTATATATCTCCAAAAACTGACACTTCAACCATCAGTTGCGTATCAATACGCAGTTGGGCAACATAAAGATGCAGCCTGAAAAAGTTAGAGACGTTCTTACCCAAGACAATATAAAGTAACTGTAAAAACACAAAATACACGCATTAAAACAAACAAAGCCGTGCGTTGATCTCTATTATCGACTCGACAATTCAAGCGCTATATCCGTCTGTGCCATCTAAATAATGTTTTAGATATGCAGTTTGTTTAGTAGTGGTCAAAATTGGTTTTCAACATTATCTACGACTCATACATTTCTTCGCATTATGTAACCCCTATACGTACGATAGTTATTGCAGACTAGACGTTAGCTCTAGATCAACGGCGTTATCAGAGTGGGCGATATATGCGGTCATCGGCTGTACACTCGCTATGGATTCTGCTATATAAGGTGGGTGCGATTTTTTCGGACCAAAATAAATGAGCCAACCACAAACTAATAACGACCAGAAAACGGTTTATCTTTAAAAATCCTAATGGCATATTCAATTTAAGGAATTTTATAAATCTTTGCGTACGGGCCACTGTTGTTGTACGCATGCGCATTGAGCGTATTTTGTCGACTACCCGAATGTGCATGTCGCGCACAACGCCACGCACCCAGGTTTAACCGAACGAAATAATGACCGCCGTTACATGTGAATACTCACTTCCCTACACAACATCGACACTACTCACCTTGATTCTAGTAATCAGCAAAGGGTCTTCCTTAATACTTTCATGTATCGCCACCAGTACAGTACGATATCCATTATTTTCTAGGCTAACGGGATTACGACAGTCAGCAAAAGCCACCACATACAAAACAAAAAGTAATGCTCTCATCTTACCTGCGATAATTAGGTATCTCGCTAAAATTAGTTAAAGTTAGCAACTGTTTTTACAAGGTCTACCTTCATTGTCAACTTTTAGAACTAGTGCGAGCATGCCGATGCGGTCACACCCAACACTAAAGTGCTTACTACGTCATATACAGGGGGTGTCAAATCAAGAACAAAAATCCAAGCTCACTGTCTATGAGAGTACCATATGCTCTAGTGTAGATCTTAAAAATTACCGTCTCCATGGTATTTTATTCGTAATACAAACGGTGCCGCCACGCCGTTTTTGTAAGCTTGCTGCTGGAACACGAATTAAAAATGAAACGTTACAAATAGAAATTATATGCACAATAATCACAAGATATGACATCAAATTTGACCTAAATCATTGTTTTTATCAGTGTAACCCCCCGTAAAGTGGTAGTGAATATTCCAGAAGTGCTTTATATGGCCCTCTCACAGATAATTTATAAGTCAATTGCCCTCTGTCAAGCGATAGTTTAGCAAGGACATTTGTTGTCGTTAAAGACCTTTGAACATTCATATAATGAAAAATACGTTTTTTTGATCGACAATTGATTTCGATTGGTCAGCAAGTAATTTTTCATGGTTTTCTTTTAACTGCAGCGAAGCAGCAAACACAATGAGTCTTGATTTGTCGTAATTTGACATAAGGCGGGTGGTTATAAACACAAGCGCACTAATATCTTAATGTTTGAGAGCCTATTTGAAAAGTAACTGTGTAGTACTTTTGCAACATGACATTGAATTCCTTCCGTAGATGAAGGTGAATACATTCAATAAAGCGTCTACATTCACATTAACCACTCATCCCACTTTTCTGAATTCAGACACTATTTCGTTATCCTCGGCCAATCACATTTTCAGACGACTAGAAGGACACTAACGTTACTTAACGCCTGTCTATGAGCGAGGTTATACTAAACGTTTACTAGAACCGAGATCCAAACAGGCTTTCAACTAGGCTTAGTGTCCAAGTTGCCATGCTTAAATATCTTGGCGAATTTTAGGTGTTTTGGTTGTGCAGCCCCACTGCAATTACCTGTCGATTTAACATTTGATTTATGTATATACCATAGTAAACTACATGTTCCACTCAGCCAGAAATAACCAGCTTAGCCTAATCAGTAAGGAATCATGTATTTACACAGCTCATCCATCTAGAAATCGTTGTTTCGAATCAGGGAGTTGCTGCGCAAAACAAGTGAGGGGAAAGTTCGTGAGAACAAGCTCGCTCTGAAAAAAGCTGGCTCCTAGCAAACGTACATTGTCGAGAACAAAAAAAAAGCTAGTAAACGGACACTGTTTGGAAAGAAGAAGTACATTTCTAGTAAATGTTAAACGAAAACTATTCGTTATCGAAGCTTGGCGGACTATTTGAACAGAAGAGACAAGTCATATAGTAGCATAATTACTGTAAATAACTCCTTCCGTAACACAAATCAATGTTTCAATAAAAAATCATGATTCTCACACCAGTATTTCGAACTAGTTTTTCCTCCTTAATAATTACGACAAAAAATACTTTAATCTTGCCAGCTTTTACGTAAGTCGCGTACGCCCATGTACCCGAGCCTCCGGTCAGTGTTACTCAAAACAAAAGAACATATAGGTAATTACAATCAAATGTAACCATAAAGTGTTTATTCTACTTTGTTTTTTGTGCTTTATTTTGATCGTAACATTTCTACTCAAATTCACGTGCATTTTAAGTTTAACGTTCTACAGAAAGCGGCCGAAATAAATAAATATCACAGCATATTTGAAAAAGCGTGATGTCTCTAAATTTGGTGTAAAACAACAGTGGCTCGATAACAGCCGAATGTTCACACTGTAGATCAATCCAAGAGTACATTCTCCAGTTAAATGCCAACAAAATAAGAATTAGTTCAGGAAGAATAGAGTGTTAACGGATATTGGGGCCGGGTACTGTTTCTCTCATCAAACACACACAAACGCTACATCATCACCATCACAATGGGCAGCAGACGCGGTATGAGTCCACATACATCTACCACGTGAATAATTTTCAAGATCTATAACTAAAACTAGATAATCTAAACAAAATTATAAATGTTACGCGAATCATAAATATATCAAGAGGTTTTATAAGAAGTTTTCGATAAATGGTTCGTTTCCGAGGGTAAAAATATCAAACCGGCAAGCTGAAACACTGATGTAATTTCATTGCAGTAATAACTTACTACTCTACGGAAAGGTCACAACGGGTGTCAGAATAAAAAAAAATGGAAGAAATTAGATCCACGTTGTTGTCGGTCGTCCTCCCAAACACCATAGTTGAGCCTGCCATGGACAAATGAAGCGGACGTGTAAGACATGTGAATGTGTACACCACAGATAACCAGACTTAATTCCTCTTACTTAATTTAACTAAATTATACCAATTTGTAAATCAATTAAAACTCCAATCAACTTGAATGATCTTTATTGGATTCAATGTATACACCAATATATATAGTAAAAAGTGGTATTTTATGTTTTGTGTTATCAGTCGTTGGCTGTAAATCAGTCGTGCGGGGGCGTTTACACGTGTTCGTAGATTCAGCCTTGACAGTACTAATAACCTTAGAGATTTGAAGATATCGTAACGAAGTTAACAAATTCAAGAAAGGTCCATCTGAAGTGCCCATACAATCTGTGAATTATGGTGGTAATTCGTTTATTCTATTGTATAATGCGTTAATACTTGACTTGAGATTAGGGCAAAATGTCAAATCCCAAATGTTGAAATGCATTATAAATAGAATAAACAAATGGCCACAATATGCCACGGATTTTATACACTGAGTGTCATTACAATTGGAATTTCAGTTTTTTGAAGAGAATATCACTTTTCACAAAAAATTAACAAAATAAAAGATCTGAAGATACCATCGTTAAATTATAAAAATCTGAGAGAGGTTCGCCTTAGATAAATACATACATTAAATAACAGAGCAATCAGACATGCGGTTTTTAAGGAGAAGTAAAAACCAACAATTTTCATCGAAACTATAGAATTGAAATCTGCACGAAATGTACAAATTTGAGAGAGGTCCGTCCAAAGTAGGAATGTAGTAGTTCCAAGCAAACCCGACTTGTCATTTAGAGGGAAGTAAAAGTGTGAAATGTTGAATCGACAGCCAACTATTTCTAGTAATAAGGTCACGCCTACAATTATATTGAAATAATAGTAATAGTTTTTGTTAGATATTTGTGTTGATGAATGATTATCTGGGTCTACTAGTCAGAATTGGTACATCGTGTTTTGTGCTACATTGGAAACGTCACCGCCGTTTCCAATTTTCGCACTGCACGTACAGCGAAGTGATACGTGGTACGTTTTGTGGGAAGCCATACGATGAAACTCTCGTTAAAACCAGATTGAAGTGGATATTATATATATTTTACATATATTTTTTAAAAACCATATCACCATTTTCGTAGCATTGTGAAATTTATCTGATATATCACCAAATGACGTGCAATATCTGAGATCATAATGAAATGAAAAGCTTTGCCGTCAACTGTGCGTCAACATCTGTAGCGACATTAGTGCACTACAACATAACATACACGTATCGACTCAGGTGTATGATTGTATGTATCACATATACATCACATAGATGAGCATATTTGAGTATGCCTATGTCTATTACACAGATCCTTGTTCAAGATCATCCCCACTGCAATCCATCTTAATGTTATAGTTTGTTCATCATAGTTCGATAAAGGTATTTCTAGATCTGATATTCTTGATGGTGGATAGGGATCATTATCTTCTCCAGGAATGTACACGTTCTCATCAACCTGGAACGATACCCTCAGAAGCCACCCAACCGACATATATAATAGAAGCAGGATCACCCTCACTAAGAAAAACATCATTAGAAAAATATTATAGAAGTTGGCATAAAAAAATAAAAATTCTATCAACATCGAATATTTTCCTAAACGAATTTATGGTCATCATTCGCAATCCTTCCCGATCACGTCTCCCAAAATGAGAAGTTAAATCAAACCAAACGTTTCTAACTGAACTAACGGGGTCACTCGTCTATGGCACGTTGGTCTCGATTTCTTCAAATCTTCCTTACTCATTGCTATTTTATGTTCAACTTTATTGAATTCCTTATTGTGCCGTTGCTGGGTGCAGTAAAACTGACAAGAAAGAAGTGGGATTGGCCGTCGCCTACTAAACTGGGCCTGGCTGACATAGCTACAAATCTGGACAATGAATATATCACTATTGGTATATTTATTGACCTAAAAAAGCATTTGATACCATTGACCATAGCAGTAAACTCGAAAATTATGGATTTAGGGGTACAGTACTACAGTGGTTTACAAACTACCTCTCTGGTCGCAAACAGTATGATGCGATTGACACGAGCACCTCGTCCCCCAGAAATATCTCCTGCGGTGTTCCACAGAGATCGATTCTCGGTGTCACACGCAACGTAATATTACCGTAATTGGTATAGTACAGGTATGATGGTTCAAATACCAAAATAGCAACAGTAACAGAAAGACTTCCCTGGCGGCGATGATAAAATACGAACACGGAGCCAACAGATGAGGTTTCAACTGGTACTGGTATTATTATACTCTGCAAACATCAAGTACAATAACGCGGTAAAACTCCACTACTCCAATAACCAGATACTTAAACTTAGATGCTGAACAACTCCCCTATATATACCCACACTGTCTATAAATAGACCATTACATCAGCATACATAATGAGTCTGGAACTTACTACAAATTTCTAGAATGTTCCATTACCTTCTATTGCTTTCTACAGTGTCCTATTACCTATTCAACCAACTTCTAAAAAATCCACCCAGACACAGTACGGTTCTAGAACATTCTCAGTCACACGGAAGTGGTAAACAAGTCGTATGCGACACTCGGCCCAATATTATTTCTTTTGTATATAAATGATATTGATAACTCTTCCAGCGTCTTCAATTTCCGCTTTTTTACGGATGAGACAAATCTTTTCAAAGTTCTTAGAAATAATGTTATTGATCTCAACAACATTAACACTGAATCCCAGAAGGTGTGCAACTGGTGCAATGCAAATAAATTAACCATCAACACAGAAAAAAACTAATTATATGTTAATTAAAATAACCCGGAAGCAATTCATACTTGTGGTAACGTTAAGGTCCAAAATAAAACTATAGAGAGCGTCTCATCTACAAAGTACCTAGGTGTGACAATTGACAATACATTTAATTGCAAAGAACACATAGAACAAATTTGTAAAACTATTTCACCTAAAATTGATATTTTTTTCTAAAATCCGTCATTTTGTCCCACGATCTATTCTCATCTTGCTTTACAACTCTTTCATTTTACCACATATTACTTACTGTATTGAAATATGGGGTAACACCTACAAACCTTTCTTTAAAAAATTCTACTAATCCAGAAAAAAATTGTTCGCTTGATAATGTTTTCAGATTTTCGTGCCCTACGGCCCTTCTATTTTAAAAAAACTAAATATTTAAACTCAGTAAGTTCCACACATGTCTGTTTGTTTTTGGTCTTAATAATAATAATTTTATTCAACACGAAAATCTACTACAGAAAGTAATTTTATGGTTGTAAAACAAAAACAGAAATAATACTTCACACAACTAATATCACAAATAGCACATTAAACATAAGCTAATGTTATTGTTTAGTACAAAGCAAAACTGAAGTACAGTTCAGAACACCAGAATCACGAATAAAACATTGAATACATGTAACTAAGAATGGAAGAAAAAAAAACATGAATATTAGTATAACAATAAAACTACTAAGCTACTAAACTACCTGCAGACTAATTTGATGGAGTTGCTATGTTTCATCTCTTAAGTTCATAGTGTATGTATGAATTGTGCAGTTTCTATTCCTGCAAAGCTTGTCATAATTAATCGGAATTTTCAAGAAGTCAGATTTTTTGCCCTGTATATATTTAAATAATTTATTACGGGGTATGTCATATTTACTGCATCCTATTAAGAAATGATACTCGTTTTCAATTTTATCATCTGTGCAGTGTTTACATATTCTTTCGTTTCTAGGAATTTTCTTTTGTCTGCCAGTCTCAATGAGTAGTTTATGATCAGAAATTCTAAATTTGCAAAATAATCGCCTTAATATTAAATTTTTATATCGTTTAAATAATTATCCATATTGAAGGTAGTTTTAAATTTTCTGTATGAAGTTAGTTTGTTTGTTTGTTGCTCCATTCATTCTGCTGTCATTAAATAATTCCTGTCTCCATGTTTTCACATAATTTTCTCCGAGTACGTCCCCTATCTTCTTTTCACGTGTTTTGATAGTTCTGAAAGATTGTTGTTTTTAGTTATCTCTTCTATTCTTTCTACCCATCCTGTTTTTCAAGTGTTTATTTCCATAAAGGCAGTTGCTACAATGTTTGGAATTACTGGGGCTTTTAGTCTCAACCAATATTTTAACATTTGTGTTTCAATTTTGACGTTCAATGGTTATCTACCCAGCTCTCCAAGAATAGCATTTTTTGTTGAATTTTTGCTGACACCTAAGAGAAATCTACAGAATGCAAACTGTACACTTTCTATAATGTTACTATGTTTTGCTGATTCTTCTCCCCATACTTCACACCCATAATTAACAATTGGTACAATTAATTTATCAAATAAATTCAATGCTGTGCTAATTTTATAATGTGATAATGTTAATAAAGACTGCTTTAGTGGAAGCATAGCTTTCATAGCTTTCTCTTTTAAAGTATTGGACGCAGTTTTGAATTTTCCATTCGACGTGAAAACTATACCCAGGTAATTAAAACTATCTACTGTGGCAATTTCATTTCCCTCATAAAACTTGAGAAACTTGACTTCTTATTTAATGTATGATTTCTTTTATTGAATACCATTAATTTAGTTTTATTTAGACTTACTGATAGTTTCCAAGAATTGCTGTATTTTGCCAGTGCATCCATGCTGCACTGAATACCATTCTGGGTCTGTGATATTATTAGGACATCATCAGCAAATAAAATGCAGTTTAGTTTTTGGCTGTTTAGTTCAGGGGGTTGCCATTTGCAGATTTTATTTTTTCCGGCAAGTCATTAATGAATAAACTAAATTAGGTTGGACTTATATTACAGCCTTGTTTTGCCCCTATAAATGAATCAAATTCATTTGTGAGCCCTTTACTAGTTTTTACCTTGTAGGATACCCCACTATACATATTTTTATGAGGTTGTAAATATTTCCGGTGATACCATATTTTTACAATTTACAATATAATCCATCACGCCACATGCTATCGAATGCCTTCTTATAGTCTACGAAGCATGCATACAATTTTTTATTTTTTGATTTTGAGTATTCTGAGTGAATATACTTATCTACTATAAATTTTAGAATAAATAAATAAACAATCTGTCGTCCGTCTATTTCTATGGAAACCGAATTGAGAAGAAGTGTATAAATTATTTTTCTCTAAACATTGTATTAATCTATTATTTAGTGTGGCAGTGAATAGCTTACCCAAGCAACTGGACAAAGCCACTCCCATGAAATTGTTTGGGTCTGATCTTGATCTCTTTTTGTGTATTGGTAGGATAATGCTACCCTTCCATCCCTTAGGAAATGTTCCTGACTTTAAAATAAGAATTTGTTTGCCCATGATGTTGACCACTACTTTAAACATTTTCCTCATAACTATGCAACACGTCAAGCAACTAGTTCCAATTATTATATTCCAAGAATGAATCTTACTACTAATCAACACAGTATCACCTATATAGCAGCAAACAACTGGAACTCGCTTCCTGATTCCATAAAAATTATCAAAAGCAGATACATATTTAAAATTACGTTAAAACTGTATCTCATGAATGAGTAAATGTACAATATTTAAAAGTCTGTATATAGAAAAAAAGTTGTCATTTATCTTTAAGTTAAGTGTGCTATGCATTTAATTAATAACATCAGTATTATGGGGCCACAGACTAGACTAGTTTGTATGAACTATATCTGTGGTCCTCACTAGAATTACTATTATTAATATTATCATTGTGTATATTATTTATTGTATATTTTCTGATGAAATAAAAACAACAACAACAACATATACAATATTTATATCGTGCACCACAGTGTTATGTACACAATTTCTATGTATCATTGTTTAAAAAAACAATGTAGTTTAAATCCTTATTTGGTGTGTTATGTTCTTAGAAAGATAATTTAAATTCAATGATTTTCAAATGCAATTCTGTCTGATATTGTTTACATTTGTTCACTAGTTTTTGAGCAAGTTTCTAATAATGTCGTTTTCAATTTATATTAAAATCGGTTTATTTGAGTGCTGTTATTTCTTGTGAAAAAAACAATCTTTTTAATCACGTTATTTTAACATTCGACCTGCCATCGTCATGTCTTAACGACTGCTGACAAAATAATAGGCAATAATCTGCTGTTCATTATATATAGCAGTAGTAATATTGTGAGGGTTTAGTAAACTACAACATATGAAGGATTATCCAGATCTTCAGTGTTTGCAGTTTTAGAAGAGTCTTTAGTTTTGTTCTTCATCTGACAATAATGCATTGCACATACAGTTACCCATACAATGATGGCAATGGCAAGAACACAGCAAAGAATAATTAGAAATATCTCCCACCACTCCAGTCCACTTGTCGGTATTGGCACTATAGTGTTCTGTGCCACATTGGAAATGTCACCTTCGTTGTCAGCTTTGTCCACTGCACGTACAGCGAAGTAATACGTTGTACCTGTTCCTCTTGTAGGAAGCCATACGATGAAATTCTCCTCGGAACCAGATGGCAGCGGAGAAGTTAAATCCCCAACAACCAAGTCATCATTAGTTATTTGCGTAGCATTATCAAAGTGATCCAAAATCTCACTAAATGAAGTGGAATATCTGAGGTCATAATACTCAGCTGAAATGAAACAAATTGTTGTCAACTGTGTGCACCAAGTATTGTGTGACGTATTTCAGTAGTGACATTAGTTCACTGCAAGTGGACAGGCATGTGCCGATTATGCTAAGTGAGTTTGTTCAGTGAAGTATAACGATAAATTAGACGTGGGGTTAGTGTATGATTGTATGCATTCTATGTAATGAGCATATTTGAGTCTGCCTATGTCTATTACAACGCAAAATCATCCATACCTGTTCCTTGGTCAAGATCGTCACCCACTGCAGTCCATCGTAATGTTATAGTTTGTTCATCATAGTTCGATGAAGGGCTTTCTAGATCTGATATTCTTGATGGTGGATAGGGATCCTCATCTTCTCCAGGGATGAGCACGTTCTCATCAACCTGAAACGATCCTCCAGAAGCCACTCTACCGAAATCCCCAATAGGAACAGGATCACCTTCCGTAGGAATAACATCTATAGAATAATGTTATATACGTTAGTATAATTAAATTAAGTAGACTTAATTTATTGTATAAAAGTAGCAATTTATCACAATGATAACATTTAATAATTGTGAGTTTAGGTCACTATTTCCTGTATAACATATTAAATTAGATTGATTTTCACTCCGAAACATTGCGATTTGATGGTACAATAAACACGTTTATTGATTAAGATGAACATTATGAATTCTATAAATAATGTATGCTGTGTTAATGTTAGGTGTATGATAGTAATTATATGTTATTCAGTTATCATACTATGTTTAACTTCATAAAAATAGTTACTAGTATAGTAGTTTATTGTGCTATCATGTGTGTAAAGCTTTATATCTTATTTCTATGCTTTTTATCATGTATGGCCATACAAACATGCAGTTCACTGTAAAATCTATACTGTACAAGCTACAATCAATTTAATCGCGCAATAATATTTCCATAAATGCCTTCATTCTTGTGGCGGAACAAAGCAGAAGACGGCATAGAAGTGGACATATCAAGGGATAACCCAAGTGAGATAAAGAGTGCTTTGATTATTTGTTCACTGCATTAAAACCTAATAACATGAATGGCTCACAAATATTACTCATATTTGGCATGATTGTTAGTAAATTAAACTGTTGATAGTCCGATTCTTATATAATAAATAAATCTATAAATCATAATCTACAGCACAGCTTTACACGTAACTGTTGACATAGATATCAATTAAAAATATCCCAACATGAATGTTAGTTTCGAGAACAAAATGAAAATCAGTATATACAAAAATACCAAAACAAAGTAATGTGCATAGATGGCTGGCGAGCAATATTAGTAGCAATTCATGTTAACATTGTAGCCATGCTTTTTTTGTATTCCACTTTTTCTCTCCTATCTTGCTCAACACCATAAAGTTTGTAAAGGAACTAACACAGCAATACCACACTGCTACAATCAAAGTAAATGTAGATTCCAGAGCTATCCCTACATGCAGATATGCATCTATTCGGGCGAACACACAATGCTAAATCTCATTTGAGGCAGATGCATGGAAGATAATTTTGAGCACAAGACACACAAAAGGAACGTATCCTATCCTCCAAATAATAGATGTCCACTGTGTGACCACAGATGCATACAAGGTAACAATCAATTTTCATTTACATTTTACAATTTGAATGAAACATAAAATTTAACCTAACCAAGATTGTATTTTAATTCGTAATATAGACATGTTTGATACAATTTGAAATAATTCGTGTTATCGCACACAATTGAACGATTACCGATTTTTATCACCACTAAAAGACCCTGACATATATACACTTATATATCTCGCCCTCTATCAGTATTGCGGGCAAAATAACAACTAGCAATTGTATTATTGGAGAAGGTGATAATTCTAAAACAAAAAGGTTATTGTCTGTGGTATGTATGTAATATGTTATACCGTGCAATACCAAATAATCACTGAAAGTGCGTACTTAAGCAGATCAAACAATATTTTGAGAGAAACTGCAATGTCAAAGTACGATATTATCTGGGCTGTGAATGCAGTTTGTAACGATCATATAATGTTTGACAAAGCTTACCATAGTTCGTTGGCATGGCTCCAGTGCTAATTAAAGTTCTTGTATTGGCAGTGCCATGTCCGTCATCTGCTGTCACCTGTACAGCATACCTACAAGCTTGCTCACAATGAGCATCAACAAAATCCAGGAAATAACCGGAATATGTTCCGTCATCGCCTGTAATATCAGCACCTGTGTAGAATTATGCAGACTAAATAATAGTTAGTAGTTACTTTACATCCAATTCATAGATTATTGGATAAAAAAAATAGATTCAATTCAGTTTAAATTTATTGGAACATTCGAAAATTATAGTTTAACTTATAGATGTATCCCAGACATGGAATGTCGAACCATATATAAATCACGCTCAAATTCTTACCTACGCCATTGTCCAATAAACTCAAGTCAATTGGATCATAAGGACTCGGTCTCTCTATAGTAGCAATAACATTCGCTCCAAGGATCTGTTCATAACCCCTGTGAACCGTGGCGTATATAGCTACCTGAGGCGGTGACTCGGTGATTAGTTCACTTCCAACAGTTGATTGTAGTCGTAGAGGATCAGCATCGGGGTCTGTAGATGTAGATTCAATGGACACTTCTACTACTTGATCTACACTATCAGGATTTGTAATGTTATAGAACCATTGACCTGACTGGAAGGTTAATAATCTGGTGTCAACGTTATTCAAATTGAAGAATGAATGCTGCCCACATAATAAATATCTGAATTAAAATATTGACAAAAGGCACTACTGTAAGACAACAAATATTATAAAAAAATGACTTACCTGAGCAAGGCCTTCAATTGCGACAGTAATTGTACGTGTATTATAATCTTCAAGGTATTTACCAGTGTCTCCATCTTCAATGATACTTCCATCAGGTGATTTTATAACAACGTGCACTGCTTCGGTACTGCTGAAATCCCAGAATATAAAGAATACTGTGTGTCTGCCAATGGTGGAGTCGATGTAGACGTATTCACTCAGGGTGTCGGCGGCAGCGATTGTCGTCTTATAGCTGGACAACTGAAATAGAACAAAGCTCTTTGTTTATGCACGCGTTTAAGTTTAGTCATGTCAAACAACAACATCACAATGATCTTGATAACAGTACTTCAAATACGTGATTTCGTTAACTAACCTGTACTGGGGTACTTGTGCTGCTACTCGTACGGCTAGTTATAGTGTCGGTAAAGGCATCATGTAAACCTGTAGAACTGTCACTTTCTGAATACCAATAAGCCGTACCACCGGTCTCTTCTGAAAGTTCAGCCAAACCAGGATCTGCTTCGTCACTTAGCGCAAGAGTATCAACAACGATTTCTTTTTCTACCAGTTCATCAATAACGTCTTCAATATATGGCCGGACGTTTTCGTCACCGTCTGTTATCAAAAACAGAATTCCACCAGATGGACTTTCCCAACCATGTTCTAGTACCTTGTAATGTAGGGGACATACATAGTTCAGACAAGAACAAATTCTACAAGGTAAATGTGCAAAAATATATTAAATCATATAGTATTCTGTAAATAGGCAGGCAATAAATATACTCACTTCAATCCCAGAATTCAGACCACAACCAATGCAGGTGGATCCACCAGTGCCGGTAGGTAATTTATCAATTAATTGTTTTCTAGTATCTGTGTCACTGAGTTGTACAAGGTACGATAAAATGGCGGCATCTGTGCTAAATTCTACAATGCCAAGCCATGTGTCACTTGGCACAGTGTAGCCTATGTATTTTGTACTCGCCTGTATCATCAAATCAAAACGATCATTCTGTGAAATAAATGACATATGTTTGAGGTGAACACGGTATTAGACTTGAGAGAATGACGTCGGATGAGGGCGATTAAAATTGGCAATCCTGTGTTATTTTTTTTGTGCTCAGTGTACGTTAAATATTTCGTACAACCTCATCACTAAGAATAGCGAATTTTCTATCTAATGACGCTTCTTTACTGTTGCGTAAGCTTTCATTAAGCGGGAATTTCCATGGTCATGACTGGCATATCATAAGTGATTAAACGGACGGTATTAACAGTTACCATATATATAACATTAATGAGATGGGTGAGCTGTGTGGATTTCTACAAATCAGAACAAATCTATAGTATAAACAAAGATCATACCCAGGTTTGCTCTGTACACCTGAACAATTCAAAGTTGGTCATACATAAAAGTCAATTATTTATTTTCACTTGTTGGCAGGTTTTGCATTTATGTCTCCTGTTTTTAATAAAACTTTTACCTGGAGTAAATATTTTGTTCTGATTAACGATTGGATTGCTCGATACTGAGACCAGTGCCCAGTTGAACTCATTCAATTACTAGTGGGTATGTTCAACTTGGAGCTGCCTTTGAAAGGAAATAATGTCTAAGAATAATAATTATAAAGTCATAGAATATGATACATTTCAAAAATTGAATGTCCACAGAGAACATTTTGAAAACAAAATCTACAAGAAAAATTACAGGGAAAGAAACGTTGTTTAACCACGTACAACCAAATGCAGGATCGTTCTTTGAAAAAATCCAGCTTACGGCTGGTACTACCATCACTGATCAACTTACAACTGATACTGAAATTCGCCAATTGATTGCAAGACGATAATTTGTTCTTATTTGCTGTATATGGTTTTATTTTATACCATATGGACAATTTTGCACAGTACCCTCCCATTCCTTTGTAAAAACAAATGCTCTAATTTGTTCTGATTTTCATCTTGACATTTGTCATTTTCTGTGTTTTCCTGTGATTAAACAGGAATGCAGTCTTCACCCATAGAACATAGTATACATGTATGTATCAGGGGTAAATTCTTGTACTCTCGGGTTCACTACACTTGTCAGGGGGGAAACTCGTCTCGTCTCTATATCTCGTCCCCTTGAGGTACGGGATCGGGGAAGTCACTTATACTTTACAGTCAAATAAGACACACACAACGAAATACGTTTCAGCTCTCGTCTTAGTCGATCTGTCGAGCACTCTATAAGACACAGCACCCTGGGGAAAAATCCCCAAGACTCTCTTAGACTGCGTCAACACTCGCCCCGTATTAAGTTCGGTTTGCTTAATTCGAACTTTCTGACTGGTGATAAATAACTGTCAAAACTAAAATACTCATGAGAGTAGCAAGCATATTAGTTGTCTCAGAACAATTTTATTTGGGAAAATAAATGTAAGCATGGTCGTCAACGTAATAACTCATTGTACTGGGTTATTATCGCTCACAGTATGATTTAAGTTTCTAAATATCATGATAATTCATTATGGGAAAGTGGAAGGACCCCGTTATTCTGTACATTGTATTCGAATATATTAATGCGTGGATGGAAACTTGTGTCAAAGTAATGTGGATATGGTGTCAGAGAGACATGGCAGCATTTACCACGCCCACAGCAATATGTTAACAGCATGATATTTTTAGTCTAGAATTAGTTCTAGTCTACAACAGTATATCATTGTTATTAGCTATAGTGGCATGTGACCTCAATAATAAGCGTAAGTATAATAAGTATTGGACTAACAATTTATGTTTACGATGATGATGAATGTTAGGCTGGTGTTCCTAGCAACCAAGAATACACCAACAGAGACATACGTAATATATAATACAAATATTCTTGTACTCACAGTATTCATACTACCTGATATATCAAGTATCAGGACGATTCGGAGCTCAATTTCTTGTACAACCAAAAACGAAGGTGTCACATTTATATCAACAGCAGGTTCGTTTCCCTCTCCAAAGTCGGAGTGTTGCAGCATTACTTCCCACACACTCTGATAACAACATTGTTTGTTTTGCTTGTTTCGTGCCAAACGGTTGTGTTTTGCCTTCTGATCTTTTTCATCATTACCGTGACAAAACGTCACAACCTAATAATTTTAAAAGGAAGATGGCAATATATTTTTTAGTTAATCGCAACAATTTCTACCACCTTTACTCATTTAATTAACCTATTATACTTAAGTCGAATTTACTAAAGGCACCAAACACTATACGTATATACACAGTGTACGTCTCATCAATATGAGTACTTACTTAATCAACATCTCCTGGAAACGCCACACCCATATTCTTTGCTAAAGTCAATACCGATCATAATTGATATATACAAACGACTATCAGAGCATTGCATTTCTCATTCTGCAACATAGAGTTATACACACTTACTGAGTCGAGGTAGTTTGCATACATGTATGAAGCTGTTGCCTCGTTGTTATCTAGATCAGGAAAGAATCTGCACCCAGTACTCGGCATGACACCACTTGAAGGGTCCGTGTTACATTCTTTGTAGTTGTCTGATATATTCAATGATTTCCCTGTGACAGCCTCAGAACATCTAGTGGGTTGTACATTGCCATTTTCGTCATAATAAAAATGATCATACTCTTCTTCAGGATACTCATCATATACACCCCATCGTAAATGAGCCCATTCATGTACGATCACCTTCCCTGAAACGACAAGACAATATTTAATCTGTCTGTATATATGTATTCCACGAAATGCTGCTCATGTAAGTGTGCAATTCAACGATTTGCTACTACGTTTATTTCACCCAACATATTCTACAAACTCTTATATCTAGCTTGTTAGCAATTGTATTGGACCATCCTATGCGTTTTGCCTCGAGTTTGTTGTAACTTTGAGCATGTGTAATTCAGTTCATCGCTATGTACTCAGCACAACTCAGCACAGCTCGTATTATCAACGATAAATATTCTAAGCCACGAGCATTAGAGCCACATTTTTGGGATTGGTCACGTGGTCTTCCACATGTCAATACTACCAATGAAAAGTGGTATCTTTTTTGGTTCTCACGACAAAATTGTACTGACTGCTGTATTCAATTTTAAAAGTCAGTGGTCAATGTCTTAATACAATAGTTATATACAACAGTGTAAAACAATGTATTCAGTATTATGTTTGCAACTGCTAGGTAAAAAGTCATCCAATTAATATAATGAATGTCCTACTATTTAAGTATTTGTTCCTTACCTGAATCCCCCCAATAATACCAGCTAAACTGTTTGTCTTTAATCCATCGTTCTGTCAGATGTATATACTCTCCTGGATCCCCACATTTAAGAATTTGTTTTGTATACGGATTGTGTCCATAGTTGGTATTTGGCTGGTCCACTATGACATTAGCTAGATCAAATCTCTCTGTAGTCGCCGCTGCTTCCGTGAGATTGTCACTCCACGTCTTTGGTATGAGTATCGTTACATTGTTAAAGTATGTATGATATTCAGTGGCAAGATGCAGATGCGATGATGCACTAGTAAATATCTCCTGGGAAATATAATGATAACATTAATCTACTCCCAATAATACAGAATTAAGGTTACTAAGAAACATGCGACCATAGTGATGCTGGTCTGTGTTGTTGGAAACTACAAAAGAATGTGCACCAATTTACATTGATAGCGTGCTTAGTAATCAAGGTGTGTTAAAGACAACACACAAATGTGACGCATTTATAATACATCAATTATGTTTACAAGTATGGAATGCACCTTTAAAACACGTACTCAACATGGTATTTATGACATGTCATGCCTATTTAGTGGACACTATACACTTGATGTTATTTGATTTCAATGTATCGGAATGATTTTATAAATTGACGGTAGCTAACTACTAAGAGTATTTAACTTGCTTAGCGACCATGGAATCGTCTGCTGAACAGCATGTTATCTTGAGGTTTGCGTGGGTGCAGTGTTGCGTGAATATTGTGCAGTGTGTTGATGTGAACTTAGAGCTTTGAACCTAGATTGTTAAAGATAGGCAGTGAAGTAATTGGACGCTCTACATGTAGCGTTTGACAGATGTAACTTAAAATTTGCATTAATAACATGAGACATATCGAATGTTATAAAATATATGGAAGCATAAAGCCCGGTTGACATAAACCTGAACAGTTATAAGGTTCCAGAAACATGTTATTCAGCTAACATTTTTGTGGTTTTACATAAACGACATAGAGAATAGATTTAATGTTTTTGGTCTTCAATTGGCTTGGGAGCTCCAAACTTAAATAGCTCAAAGGTCACGTTTCATTACAATGTTTCGGGTGTTTTATGAAAATATATATACCGCAAAAAATAAGTAACGTTTTGTCATAACATGACCATCTCGTGTCCATCGCCGACTGGACACGTCCATCTCTACTCATCTTAACAAGTCAAGTGATTGCGAGTCATAGTAATGCGTGAATCAACGACTACAAATACACAGTTCTTTAATAGCGATGGAGTCACATTTGTTGAGATTTAAATATTCAACATATTTAAACATGTCCTGGATGTGATGAGATATGACAATTTGTGTGTGTGTGATAGTTAACGACTGCGTCCAACTATAGTCTCGGTTCTTGTATTCAACGAGATAGCAGTGTTAAAGTTATTCTCAAGCGAAATTTTAATTTTGAAGACAAAGATGCCCTGACGTATATTTAAATAAACCTTTCTCTAGGCAAACTCGACACTACTCACCTTGATTCTAGTAATCAGCAAAGGATCTTCCTCGATACTTTCGTGTATTGCCACCAGTACATCACGGTATCCATTATCTTCTAGGCTAACGGGATTACGACAGTCAGCAAAAGACACCAAAAGAAAGGTAAAGAAATGAACAAGTAAAACTCTCATTTTGCCACAGGTTTACACTCGTTGCCTTCTTGAACTAATGGTGTCAGTATGGATCGTTTACAGCAAACTGCTCTGTTTAATACGTCGCATGAATAAGGGGTGTTATGTTTAGATAATCAAATCATCAAAGCTGTATAAAGGTATCTAAATTCTACCCTTAGTCTGTTACAATGCGTTGCTGTTAAGTGACACCCCCGGAAAAAGCTAATTATTAATCGAGCTGTCGTGGTGCGTTGGTGGTAAAAATACTGACTTTGATAAGGAGTGGCTGACATTACAATCTGGCTTTATATATCAAATCAATCAACATTTTTAGGTTGGTAACACATGTACCTCATTTCCATGGATTAATATGACAATAGAAGTTTTCATCTCAATTTTCAACATTTTATACTAAAATACTTCACACTAAATCTAGGCTAGGAATAATTGTGAAACAATCATTTTATTTTAAATACAGTACTGGTAAACATACATCGTGGTCATAGCGGTAATCCGTGGCTATGGATATTGTTGAAATTTCTTTACAACAACGAATTATTTAAGGTTGATAGCGGAACATAACATTTAGAAAAAACAATGAGTGAAAGGTGTATTCCTGTACTGATGGACTCTTTCGTATGAGGCTGAATTAATTCAAGGAGTGGCCTACCTACCTATCTACTATGTGATGGGTATGTCATTAGGTTCCAAATTATACCTACTACCACAAAAATGCATTTCGCGCCACTCGATTCGACTTACCTAACAACCTTAGTCGGTACTTTATATTGACAAAGTGAGATCAAACCTTACTGTGAGACATTTTTGATCAGCTGAGATTATAATTATGTACTTTAACGAAACGTTTTGTTTGCTTACAAGGACGATGCTGACTAGTAATCCATACTAATAAAGCAGGGAAATGTAATTAAATTAGGAATAATATTAAACTCAAATTTCTTGTAATGTCCATCACATTGTATATCAATATTACAAAAGCAATGCCATTGTGAAACGATATCTTGCATATTTGTAATTAAATTTGAAATACAATTTACATCACACCAACCTGAGCTGTTTGGTCATGTCACAATGGTCGTTGACCGTGTCACAAAATTGACTCGTTAATAACATTGCATATACACAGTTATTCTCGCTGTCAAATAATATTGTCTCACCTGCATGTTTGTTTTCTATATCTGCATTGATATATATATATATATCTTGACTCGAAAGTTTACAAAACAGATGTACATTCCAGCAGAATTTGTTTAAGGACATGAAATTTTGTGAGTTTGGCTAATTTCCCCGGAGCATAAAAAACGACTCTCAACTGTTTTTTCTCAATTCATAGTCACATCTGTTTTATAAAATACAGGGATACATTCTTACAAAATTAATATTCGAATCGGAAGTTAATATTCACGACAATAAGTAGCCCAAACGGGGACATGATAGTGCTACTCACCGATTCGCGTTGTTCAGAATCTACGGCGGAGAAAACGGCACTTTCGTGAATATGTACCTTCGACAAGGTTATCTTTTGTTTTAACACTCGCAGTTAACGAGAAATAAACAAGCCTCGAGCCGAACACGAACACACGGCCATTTCTGCTGTCTGGAGCCGGTTGAAGCCGCAGGGCTCCGATAAAATGCTGCCATGTAAACATAGCATATATCTTATCTATGAGTGTTTGTAATTGACACAGGAGCTAATCCTCCTTCACACCTACGAGAGCTTGTTGTAGTTATGTTTGACAATCATGAACATTAATGGAGCAGTACAGTGTACCATGACTACCCTTCTATTCAACAAAGAATCGAATCAATCCCATTTTCTAACCATAGAATTGTTAAGTAACGAAATACTAGTAAGTAGAAGATATAGATTGAACGTTTAATTCAGACAATCCGCTATGAGCTATGATATGAGCACAAATAAATAAATAAACGAATGATAATTACAATGAACTAAAATTGTATTCTCGCCAAGTAAGGTTGTGTGGTTTCTTTCTCTTTTGGTCGGTAATTATAACTCCCGACGTGTGCCTAAAGCTGTTAATAAATAACTATCGTTTGTGCGATATACTTCTTATTTTCAATATAATTCACTTTACGTTGATCTAGTTTAATGCTACTTTGAATCCTCGGCTCGAAAAACACGCACATGGGTCATTGGGAATATCTGTTCTATGCGTCGTTATTTTCGCTTTTCTTTCAGACGTTCGTGAAACAGTTACGCGCGAATTATAGTGCATGTAGATTTTCGAAATGTACACACTTGACATACCTTTCTCACATAGTACATATATATTCAATTACTCGCTGGGAATTGCCGGGCAATGTTGTTACCTAAAGAATGTCTTTCCATTTTTAATACATTGCCACAAACAAATATAGTTTCGAAGTTCCCCACTCTCATTCCTCCATGTATGTATCAAAAACGTGAAATGATGTATTTTGACCGATATTTGATTCCATTCACGCTGATAATGCCGCCATATTCGTTTTTAGTTTTTACTTCACGCTATTAACCATGATTGACAAGGCAGCCGCGTTCTTTGTATTTTTCCTTCATTCAGCATGTGAGAATAGTAATAATAACCTTTATTGATGAACGTATCCTTAATTGGGATATTGTTCATAATACAATAAAGTTAAATGTTGAAAGTTGAAATGAATAGAAAAAAAAGAGAAATATATATAAGATAATGCTTAACGTTTAACGAGTATGTGCACTTAGTCTTAATTTTGTCAACGCTGACCCTGGAATGGATTTTTGACTATTTCAAGATAACTTTCGAGTTCAATTTTCTCTTTTATGCATCTGTAAGTGCGTAGTTTGTTTCTATGATTGCATCCTTTTTTGTCATTGAATAAACATTTACCACAGTGTATTTGAAATACCTGTTTTATGTTCATCTTGACTGTGGTAATAAGTTTGTTAATGGTTTCAGAAGTGTGGCTTTTCCAGATGCCATATTCAAGTTTAAAGTTTGTTTGATGCTTGACAACTAGTTTGGTGTGCTAGTTTTGTCTAGTTCAATACCTAGTCTATACGCCTTATTTACTAGTGTGTATTCTGGCTTCTTGTGATATTTTGATCCAATATTTTACCATCTGAATTGTACTAGTAACAATGAGAGGGTAACGACTCAGCTCCATCAAGCATGCTACGTTTAATGATTTGCAATTTACTTTTATAAGAAAATTTAAAATTTAATGTGATTTGTTTCTGCTGGGTTATTGTTGATTATATTTTGTTTTGGTTTAATATTGTCACTTGACCAGATCTAAGTGGAATACAGTGAAACTGGTTTTATTACAAAGTCAAACATTTGTAGATATGTTTTAACAGGGATATTGATGTCACTGTGCAAGCGTTGTTTTTTATATACCGGTATGTAAACTGACAGAGGCTCGATTTAATATACCCAACACAATACCCAGTATTGCGCATGCGTGTGACGGTGGTTGAACAGATTTGTGTGCGGGTCATATTTAATACCTGGGACACAGATAATGGTTTTACACTATCGTGCAACAGCTCGCTAGTGGTCACAATATATACTACTGTGTTGCACACTTGTTGTGTGTCATCTGACGAGACAAGATGGGGAAGCAGTGTAGCATGGCAACCGAAGGAGGCGAGAACGAGGAGCGTGGAAACTGGGCTGGAAGATTAGACTTCATATTGTCACTGATTGGTTATTCAGTGGGCCTGTCCAACTTGTGGCGTTTTCCCTCTCTGTGCTACAGGAACGGGGGCGGTCAGTATAAGTAATATATATTTTACTTCCTCGGTACAGTCATAGAGTTATATTTATTTGTTTAACTACAAGTCTTGAGAAATTAAAAGTACGGCTTCACATTGACCCCGCAGGCACGTGCTGAAATACACACCTTCTAATTGAGACCTCGGGCACGTGCTGAAATTTACGGCTTTAAATCGACCCCCTTACGCACGTGTTGAAATTGTAAAGCCTCTGCGACAACGTACGCGTTCATGCAGTGTTTCACCACTAGCTGCAATAATGACCTAGGTGGTATTACCGGTAAGGAAGTTTACATATCCAATAGCACGGTTTTGCCAAAAATGTTACCAATTTATGGTTTATGGGGTGAAGAACATTCAAAATATACGCCCATACTTACGATTAAAGTAAATCATTCTAGCTTTAGTAATTAATTATCTAAAAGTGGAGGAATTGAAGATATGTAATTATTGAATGATTGAATAAATGTACATCGCCAGAAATGAGTGGACAAGATGGCCGACTTCTGCCCTGGCCAGTGTTCCCCAGTCAAATAAACATCACAGGATGTGCCATAGAGAATGCATTGCATAAACATATATTAAAACAAAATTTAATTTTGAGTTTATATTTTTAATTTTTTCACTTTTGTGTGCTTCGTAATAGAGAGGTGACGTTCCAAGCTTTCGATATGTTATAGATGTTTTCATTAAAACTTCACCATTAAATGCCCAACTTGTCGTAAAACCTGTTGATACATTCTACACTGGCCCAGTGTATTACCAATGGACGATATGTAATTGTGTGCCAGACTCTATTTTTTAAAATAGCAAAATGCAGTAACGCAGGGGACTGTTCAAATTTGTTTGCTTCGTTCTGGATACTCTCTGGTTCAATGAACACGGCGACGCAGCTCACGCAGTTGTAGACGCAGTATTCGCCCAAATTAGAGTTAAAATTTATGCATTTTTAGTTGAACGAATTCAGATTAATGTATGTATATGTCTGGAATTGTGGAGCTAAATGGCATTGAAAATATTGGTTTCGATTTAAAATAAAATGGTCATGGTTTTATTTTTAGATTGTTTTTTCAAACGGCTAAAAAAAGAATATAATATAATCCCTCGTACGTTAGACGACAGCAGTAATCGTTACATATTTTGTATCGGCTCATATTCATACTATTTATTGGTATTCCTATTCATACAATATCGAAATATCTCACAACAATTCTAAAATATTTGTATTATTTACAGTATCACAGAGGCATACTGCATGAAACATGAAAACTGATAGACGTAGTAATACTGTGTCTTCATCATGATTTTCATGGGACAACAATATTCAGGACATTTACCCTGTGCTATCAGCGTCGCCAGACTTCACGATTCTTCTTGCTAAAAACAAATCAAAACAAAATTAAATTATTATGGAATAAATTCTGATTAGTTCGGAATTAATTTCTGAATTATTTCTAATTAAAATAACGTCTTGTATTCCCTCAAATACATTCTACTACACGTGTGCATGATATAAGATTATTACGAAGTTACCTCAAAGTATGCACGAAGACAGTACATCGGCAGTATGGCTTACCACCAAAATCTAAGTTCACTTTAATTGCGATACAGTTTTCAGTCGATTGAGGGTATCGACATGTAGATAGACATCTGACAAATAAGTTGAAGTGAATTCCAATATTCAAACCAAATAAGGCGAAAATAGACTCTACTAAACTTGTTATGAGATGAACAATTATCAATGACCACGGCACCACGTCGCAATAATAGCCGATGTATTTAACTACAAAATACGCCAAAATTATTACAAACACCCATACCCTGTATATAGATATCAAATTTACGTTCTACGTGTATATTTTGTCCAACATTTTAAGTCAAACAAACCATGTTGACCACTGACATTTTACCAGTAACACTTCCGATGGTATATTATAAAATCTCTCGGCTATTTGAGGTAGAAAATGTACGGATTTTACGTCTGAGTACAGTACAGCGAAGGAATTGTCCGAGCGTATGATGCAGTTGCAGTCAGCTGTTACAATGTACGATATTATGATGGTCCGAATTACCGACACTCGGAACTAGAATATGCTCTTGTGCGGGAACTTTACAAACATTTCATTCATTTATACACCTTGAGCGTATCACTTGGCATCTGAATTTACTGAATAGGCTGGTTGAGAAAATAACAAAATAGCAAAACCAACATTATAATACAATTTCGTCACTTTTATTACGTGGATTGTACTGAAAGAAAGGGAGGGTTCAACTCTCCGACAACACGTTGTTACGGCAAACCGTTGTTACGACAACCCGTTGTTCCGACAACCCGTTGTTCCGACAACCCGACGTTTAAGCAACCAATCTGTGATAAAATACTTTGAAACATTTTTATTATGACAAACTCTATGTGTCTCTATACGCGGAATATTGCGATCTCACTCATCGTGTGTACCTTTAAGTAGATAATTCCCAGTAAATATCACAGTAATTTACTTAATATGGCATTGCTAAATAATTATATATTTGGGCGCAAATGTTATGTTATCACCAGGGTTAGTACACATATATGGCGCATACACCAAATATACATTTCAGAATAAGATCACAAACGTAATTATAATGACCCAGGTTCTGAACATGTACGCATGCGCAAAATGAAACCCTTGTCAATACACGTGTACAGATTTGTAAAGCTGAAGTTTCTAAAAATTACATTTCATGGGTTACGTGGTATAGGCAAAAATAGATGTTTTGCCGGTCTCAAGAGGCCGTGATTAGCATACCGGGGTGTGAGGGTGTGAGGTGTCATGTTATGTTCTACCACGGCAACTTACCGTTGCGTATTCATTATTTAAACACACACTGGCGAGATGAAGGTGTGGGAAGGCACAGTCGTTGAAAATGAACTCCTCCTTGAGCGGGGGTATACAAATGTCAGGCGCAGACACAGTATTAATTTAATTGAACACGGGGTTTATTGAACATCGAATACTGGAGTATAGTAACGAGATACTATCTGAAGAAAGACTGTCTTTATTATTGAACGAATACTCCGATATGTAAGTTGTATAATTGGAAATTAATTAGGGTCCTTAATTTTGTGAGTATTCATCGAAAACCGACCAATACACATCAGCGTCATGGGACACTCTATTTGCCACATTTTGGGTGTAAAACAGTAAATTTAACCATGAAAATATATCATCATATTGCTGATATCTGCATAGAAAGCATGTGAAAAACTGCGCATGTATTATATAAATTCCATCTATTACGTCATCCGAAAAAATCCTTTTCGCGTTGTACTAAAATTATGCTTAAACGAATTTAAAACGGCATAGCTCCAATACGTGTATATTACGGTATTAATCAAGTAGTATAACTTGACGGTGTACAGGTAGTCCACATGAATTTTCAGGCAGTGTGAATGCCTTTGGCAAAAAAGACCGTTGATTATTCACAAGCTCTGATTGCGTTTTAGTGTCCCACTCGCTGTATTGAATTTCTTGCCGCTTCTGCTTGTTTGAGTCCAACCCCCACACCCCCATTTCAACTCGTGATGTTAATCACGTCCACATAACCCGTTAAATTCATAGATTTGGGAAATTTTGTTAACTGTTATTCCATTCGGAAACTTGTACCTCAAACAAATCATGTGGCCTGAATTAACCCGGTGGGAGTGTCGACATCAGGATTCACATAATTTTATACAATTCCTAATTTTGTATCACCTCAATTTTCAAGCAGCTTGTAAGTAAATCTCTCAGATCTTTCAGGCATAGAACACTTATAGTGTACAATGCTTTCCTACCTATGTGTGTTAGAGCTGCAGTAACTATATCTTTCTTTAAGCGTATGTACTGTAAACGTTTTAAATACTATTTTTATCCATGTAGCTGTTATTTCTGCTACTTGTTATTTTATTATTTTATTTATATTTCTCAAATTTGGGTCCCTTTGAAAAGTATAAATAACATAACCAACCATAGATCCGTAAACGTATAAATTCTTATAGAGACATTTACAAGTCTGAGAACACAAAATAAATGGCTGACTGAAAACAATTAACAAACAATCCACAAGAACGAAACAAAACAAAACAAAACGACTGTCAAGTACACGACACTACATAGCCAAATAAATAAGGGAAAGATTGTTGGACTCTTTGATATACATGAAGTAATGTCTGGTGTTTAGGTATGATTAAGGTAGAGATGCATGTTTGTGGGCACTTGGGAGTGAATTTTTTTTTTTTGCTTTTTATTATCCAAACAGTCTTGGCTATAGACTGTTAAAATTTTGTAGAATTATGAATAGTGGAACATACTCAAAAAACAATTTTAAAATATAGATAACAGGTACAAACATTCTCTCTTTTGAATGCTTAGCAAGATTTAGCAAGGCTGTACATAAATAACAAAAAAGAAACATGGTGAAAAAAATAATTGACGGGATCTCCATATTATGCACTATATTTAACTTTTAACAAAACGATAATACATTTAAATTTGGAACTGTTACAGCCATTTTAATTATGAGCATTAGCAAACTTATTACTGAGTGAATTGTTATGAGCAATTATCTCAGCTTCTTTTTAGTGCACGACTTAAAAAACAATAGCTCCTAGACGCTTTGACCTTTTGTTTTGAAATTTTCACAAATGATTGACAATGTGTTTATCTTCAAAACGCCGTCCGGGCATTGTTTTTGGTTGAACAGTGTTACAACAATCGTACAGACAACTAGCCTGGGTGTTAATTTATGCATAAACTTGAAGTAGTGGGCTGCTTCCCTGCAAAATTGACAACTGGTGGACGGTTTTCAAGACGGCGCTTTCTTCATAGTAAACAGATGTACCCACAAACCAATTTTTACAGGAAACAGAAGCATGGTTTAGGAGCTAATTTTTTTTAAATCACTTTTGACCAAAAAAGCACATTTTTGTGCATATTTCAAACTACAGTGTCCATAAAAAAATACTACAAAATTTTAAAATTCATACAATAACTTGAAGCTTTTCGAAAATATATAGTTTTGTGGACAAGGGAGGTCATCTTGGTTTCCTAATTAACTAATTAAAATATCTGTCAGGTAAACTGCATTTCTACCTTAAGTACGCTAACCAGAATAATTAAAATAGTACAATCAACCTAGCTAAATAAAACAAATATGCTGATATGTTGGGACATCGCAACAAAAAACGCCTCTTCATCAAACAGGTGGATATCTCGTCGAATACACTGTTAGTGTATATCCGTTCATGAGAAGCTGATTTGTCCCAAACTATGGAAGCAAATCAATTAGATTTAGTTTTTCTATTTTTCGCATTTGTGTGCGATACCTTCAATTTCTTCCCAATATTGAATGTTTGTCAAAACTGATATTTTCGACTATATTTCTATTTTCTGACAGGTGCGTTCCTTATACCGTACCTCATTGCCATGGTGATTTGTGGTATGCCTTTCTTTTTTATGGAGTTAGCATGGGGTCAGTTTTGCAGTGAAGGGCCAATAACAGCCTGGAAACTGTGTCCTTTGTTCAGAGGTAAGTAAGAATGTGGCACATTTGCAATAATCACGAACTAAAGATGCAGTTGGTCTATTTGTGACTTACCATTGGCTAAAACTTGTCCGTACTAATTTCCATTCCATTTTTCGTTCTTTGTTCAAAATAGCACAAAAGCAAAGAATGAAATGCATTCATTTTCTCGGGCATGCGCATGTATATCAACTTAATTTTCGGTCATTGTTTACAAGGGAAACTAATATAACAATCATACACATATATTTGAATGCTAACAATTTCTCGGAGAGGACTGCAAAACTTCCAATCAACTGAGTTGAAACGTAATTAGTTTGCAATGCAATGAAATGTATGTATGTATGTTTTTGCATACGAATGTGTTACGTTCGTTTTTGCTATTTTACAAGCCAAGTCAACTGATATGTTAATAAGTACTTAACGGTACTACTGGTGTGTTGTTTTTGCTTATTGAGCATATATATATAAATGTAAATTTATAGGTGAAAGTTGGAATTGAAGCATATACTAATGCATCGTGGTGGCTTCCTGAGCTCACAGTTTTGAAGCAGTTGAGAAACTCTGGCATTTCCAAACTTTACATTCTTATTAGCATTCCATCATATTGTATCAGCGTACACAAAATCTCGTTACTGATAAAACTGGTGCAAAAATGTTCTACTCGGAAAATGTGTATAAAATAAAAACACGTAAAGGCGAAATCATTCAATTTCACCTCAACAATTATTTTTCTATGGTATACACATGAAATTGAAATAAAAAAACTGCAGAATTAATTTATTATTTTGCCTCATATCTAGATTCCTCCTGTTTAAGAAACATAATAGAATCATGTATTTTAAGTCAAGCTTTTTAAGAGAAGTCTCATCTCCGAGTTTTTATGACTAAATACGACAAATCATCCAGGCTGATGACAATTGATTGTTTCAACTCATTTGTCCTATGTAGAAGGTCCCTACATGAATTGAACACGTGTGATGTCACATTTTAGTTTTAACCAATATCATATATATAACATAAACAGAATCATTTCCTCTCGTGTAGCACATTAATATGAACCTTCGGCTTATATTAACGTTGATGACGCTATATTATAATATGTAAGCCCATGGATGGAGTGGCTCAATAAAGTTTCTTGAAATGCCATTCAATTTAATAAATAAACTGAATCAGAATTTCATCATTTCAGGCCATGTTTGTAATTATATTTTGATCTCTCAAAGAACTCGAGAATACCCGTTGACGAGGAATAACAGCAAATCGCATGTTCACGCTTCTCCATTTCTGAAATCATCACACTTCATTTTTTCAGATCATTGTTTTTTCAAATTAAGTTTGTCTTTCAAGCGTGCAATAAACTTGCCACTTACTAATACGCATTCGATGAACACATTTACGTCACAACTGTGCATACGACAAAATAACTACTGTGAACAAAGACGCGCTTAAGACCATTAAGTTGAAGTAGGTGTAGTTGTAGATCCATGGACTTTGCCAAAATCTGTTAATGTCAACAGGGCTAGGAAGGTGGCCCACAGTTTACAGCGGGTATGTGAAATTACCCTTTCCAGATCAACGAACACTTTGTATGTACCAACTATGCCACGGCACTGCACTATACACTATACATAGTTCAATACATAAGAACGAATATTATTTTTATTAAGGTCCAATTATTAAAAGAAAGCAATTATAATTAAACACCGCAAGCATAAATTTTCGGCCTTCACTTCAACCCTGTCTATTGTGGTTTCTACCACACAAAACTGGTCACCAAATTTAACAAGTGCTGTAAACGTACAAATAACTATATTTACAATATTGCAATACTGATGCGAGAAATACGAACTGGCAGTAATCTATCAATAACATAGCAATATCCCCATAGTCACAGTAATATAAACATAACCAGAAAATAACAACTATTTCACATACTGGGTATTTTCACTACCTCAATGCTAACCACATATATTTTTGCTCATTTCAGGTGTTGGTTTTATAATGGTTATAATATCATCTATCACGATAGTCTACTATAACATTGTCATCGGCTATTCTGTGTTATATCTCTTTTCTTCATTTACTTCAAGTGTACCATGGTCAGGGTGCGATAACTGGTGGAACACCAATGCTTGTACGCTTCGTGAATCTGGAGTTAACGATATATTTATCGACAATACACTTGACATTACTAATACAAGTGAAGCTCTGAACTTGACATTGGCAGTGCGTGTCAGCCCCGCTCAACAGTATTGGGAGTAAGTTATCTTCTATTTTCCTCGCTACATTGGGGTATCGTTAGAGGTCTTGTTAATCTTGACAGAACGTAAAATAAAAGACATAACTATTTTCAATCAAATGTGTTGTCAAGTAGCGAAGCGATGTCAAGAAATGTATTAGTGGTATCTCATTTTATGTATGTTACAGGTTACGTATTACATCATAGATATCTTTCTGATTTGTTATTGTGGGTGTTTTTTAATCACATTCTCAACTCCTTTCAAACTGCATGCATTCTTGTTGGTGTTCCCACATTTCGTCATTTCATTATAAATTGAAAGCTAATTTATCTAAAAATGTGTCATAGCACTATTATTATGAGTGCATTTAGAGTGTTCGGTATTTGATGTTCAGATCCCGCCTTCATTAAAGATAATATTCCGATAATTGTACTGGTAATGGCCAACTCCGCTAAGCTCAATGCTAAATGCAATTTAGTAGTGGGTATTCGAGATATCCGAAAACCGAATAGGGGTTATTAGTTGAATGATTGTTTATATATTCCTACATTCTTGAAATGTTATTAGTATGTTATTTACACCACGCCCCTAGATTTATGGAGTTTCGCTAAACGTTTGGGTATCCCAACAAGCCTAACAAACGGTTTGTTCTAACTTCACAGTACCAGACTGTCAGTCGTGGATTCAGTGGAAAAACGCTTGACATCAATGCAGTTTTAATGAAGGTTCGCTTTTACACCTACCAATCTGTTTTTCAAATGACAAACCCAGTTCAATTTATTATTGCTGAGTTTGTGTTTCTAATCTGCAATATACAGACAAACTGAATGTTTAAATGTTAAATAACGTATATATAAAATATATTGGCTAACTTCATTTTCTCTTTCAAATTTTACTTGGTAATACTAGTCTTCTTCACACGCCTTTTTCGCAAATGTCAACGGTGATGAGTCTCCTCAATTCATTTTATCAGAAATGTACATAACAGAGGACGTCTTCTCCCCCACATCATCATTTCCACTCACTCATGTCTAGAACCACTCTCTTTCTATACGTAAGAGTGTGATATCAGAACAATGACAGAGATGATTGCATTCCCATTTTCCTTTTCAAATTTACAGCCGGTAATCCACCCCGAGTGCCCCTCACTTCCAAGTTCAAATATTGATACACGACAACTAACTCCATGGACATATCATAGATCACACTTTCGACTATTGGTTCCTCCACTTGTGTCCTTACCAACAGATGTCGGATGATGAGTATCAAGCTGTCCCAACTTTTACTTGTACACCCCTTGGTCTCTAAGCTTATCTCCTTTAAATACTAACATTACTTTGTTGCCGCTGTTGATCTCGGAGATTGGTTCTACCATAGCAATTATTAGTATCCATATGTCCTACTCCTTTCATTCCCTGTGGTTTATATTTCAGTGTCGATCGTACAAGTAGTAGTGTGGTTCAATTCCAACCAACACTCTCCGTCCCAGGAACTGTCTTCCCTGTCAACTACATTTATTACATGGTATCCTGGGGCAATTTATTCTCCTTTTTGGCTTACTTGGGTTTTTCCATAGTAAGTTTTTCTTTGGTTTGGTTTTAACACTCTACTCGCCTCAGTGCAATAACAGATGTTCCAAGTTGTTGATGGGTTAAAACAATGATTCTGATACCGATCATAAATGGGTAAATTCATCCATGCACCGGGTAGATTCTAGAGCTCTCCAAAGTCAGATTTGACAATGATCCATGTGAGTCAATCCGTGAAGCAGTGATTGGTTCAGATACTTATAGAGAACGGACTCAATTAATTGCAAATATTCAGGAAAGCAGGATATCACAAATTAGCTACACAATAACAATTACATTGAAATACATTGTATATACTTCATCTGACAGAACTATGCGCTTGGGAAAATATGGTCATACGTAGTTCAGAGCTGTGTTCATCAGTATTAATTGAGTTAATTAAAACTTTATGTTATATAACATTGTTTTCTTTCTGATAATGACATAGCATTAACGTATAACTTTTCAATTACAAGTGTTCTGCAATGGGTATTCTCTTTTGCGTACCACCTTGTATTACAGAAACTATGTCCTGAATATCAGCGACGGTATTGACAATCTTGGTAGCGTACAGTGGAAACTTGTACTGTGTTTGTTGTTATCATGGATTGTGGTTGTTCTATGTCTTATCAAAGGAGTGCTAACTTCTGGACGGGTAAGTCTCACGTCACATGATCCATCACTACCATATATGGGTAAGTGCATTGTATTACTTGATGCACCATAATTATATGCGAATATGTTTTGGGTCAAATAATTCACTATATCCTTATACAAATAGAATTGCAACGCGCATGGGAAACAAACACGACTAAGGATTGTTAGTTGTATGTCATTTTATGTTATCTTTATATTATAAGGTTATGATGAGGATACTGAAAATTATGCACGAAGACAGTACAGCAGAAGTATTGCACGCAGGTCCTTTCCTTCCAAGGATACATCATTGGAATGCCGAAATACAAAAAGTTTAGAACAGATTGAGCGAACTTCTTTGTGTGGAGTCCGGTCAAACCCTGGTGGCTGCCATGTTTGTTTTTATTATTAGAGGACGCTTACGCTCGCAATCGTTCCATATTTAGAATTCATTCAGTACATTACTGCAAAATTACGATACGCTGTAAATTATGGCGTTACGGTGACATATGTATAATAATATTTAATAATTTAATAAGTTTTGTCATACAACCTAAACACAAAAATATCATGGTTCCACCTTACTATTACATATTATTTTAAAAGAATGTGAATTAGCGCTAAAACTAGACAGCATGTAGTATACACATATCAGATTGCCATAATGGCAACACCACACATGTGTTGTAATGTCTGTCCCTATCAATAAATAGTCAACACATTGCTTTTGGTCCCGCTATTCAGCCATGTTGGATTCTATATATTTTTAGTAACAACACGCAATGCAAGCGCGTCTCAATGACGTCATACATAGCAAAGATATAACAAGCGCCAAATGGCAACAATACTAAAACTATCGTTTAACGTCTGGATATTACATGTGTCTTACGCGAGGAATGGGGCGGGGGCTCTCAAAAACATGTTGAAACCCAAGATGGGTTGATATTTGAGTCTGATTGCTGACATTCGATGGGTATTTCAAATTACCATAATCAGATTAAGTTACTTTCACGAAACGTGCATTCGGTGTTTAATATTGTCCCGAGTATTGTAGTTTTGCTGCAGCATGTCATTGCGACACCTCATAGCGTTTATAAGATGATTGTTTATTATTTTGTTGTAAATGTCATCTACTTTCGAGTTGAATGTAGACACCTTGTTCACAAACGTTACCTGAAAGCGAGTGGGTCGTCACCTGCGCACGCGCGGAAATTGAGTCCCAAGCAACGATAACAACACACGCTACAAATGCAAAGGTTCATGGACAGACTGGCGCTTGTTTATAAACAATGACACGCTATGGCTATCTGACGCATGCGCAGGTGACGACTCCCCCGCTTTAACCATGCGCAGTTATAACATTACAACATTATTTATTTTGCAATGACGATGTTTTCTCACTTTTAATCTGTTTCTCAATTACCTAGGTGGTCTATTTCACCGCAACATTTCCCTATTTTGTCATCACAATATTGTTGATTCGTGGAGTCACCTTACCAGGTTCGGCAAATGGGCTCATGTATTTCCTTATTCCAAAGTGGGAAGCGTTATTGATACCAAAGGTGTGTTCGGGCAAAAGGAGAGGCGGGGGTTTGTATCCCTATTGTGGATGCCACCCTTTACAACAATATGACACGTTATAATCGCTTAAGTATATTGTTCTTATTATATATTCATATTAAAGATGGGGCATCCATGTTATTCTAATAAGAATGTACGACAAGGCTGGTTTTCATAGCAAAACCGCTGTAGTTGCATTGATCCTAATTGGCAGATATTGCCAGTGACCCAAAGTAATGTGTCAAAAATGGTTCCTGTTCAGTTGTTTGTGTTTAGTGCAGGTATGGAGCGATGCATTCACTCAGATCTTCTACTCTCTGGGACCAGGTTGGGGAGCCTTACTCACTATGGCAAGTTACAACAGATTCCATCATAACTTTTTAAAGTAAGAATAATTATTTATTATGCTTTTCATTTTTGACAAACATTGACGTTTAGTTGACATGAAGGCCTAAATGTAGTCATTCAGAATACAATGTTAGAGATTTGATTAGTCTATTGTAAAAACTGTAATAATCTGGTGGGGTCCAGCACCCCCTTTCTCCAGTTCTATTTTTTCATCAATAAAAATTTGTAAAATAATGTTCTAGGGATGTTTTAACTAGTCCAGTCATACTTACTGTACCAAAATATGTGAAGCATTGGATTAAATTAGTGTGCTAAGTACAATACATACCCATGTGGTGGATGATATCTGCTAAAGATTCAGATCATTAGCAACCATCAAGAACAATGTCTAAAGTAGGAAAGGAGTGTGCAGTCAGTCTCTCCCTTGTGTCAGCATTCTTTATTCTATGTTTTTGCCATATTATCCTGCCATATTACATCAATCCCTGCAAATAAAAGTGTGCATAGAATCGTTGGAAGAAACGGTGTTCATTGCCGTGTGATAACTGCCATAAAGGTGATTGTTAGTTCATACTTGTTTACAATTGGAATCTACCAGGTGCCCTGTGATTATATAACAAAGGATGTTTACGATCTACTGACTTGCCTACTTGAGACAGTTGCTAGCAAGATCACATTGTGATTGGCTTATGTGGGAACCCAGGTGGTGTACCTGAATCTGGGCCATTTACGCCAATAAATAGGTTAAACAGTTGTGGCCCACCAATTCAATTGAGTACCATGTGTGTTACTGCTGCGATATTGTGAGACAAGTGATACAGGCTTCAATCATCATTCTGCGAGCAGCAGTGCCCTCCAGAATAACAGCGTTTCTCTGCAAGCGAGACTCCTGTATTTCTTCGTCATTGTGTTGCAGAAGCCATTGACTGTCATCAATTTCCACACCCTGTAACTGTGAGTTATCACCAATACATACTAGGCAATCCCCTATTTTAGTGAATTTATTCATTGTATTTTTCTGTGCTTTGTTCCCTGTAATTATTTTGAGACGTATTGAATTGGAGCTTTAATTTGATATGTTGGCGTATGTGTATTTTATTTCCATACTATTGTCGTGTCTACCTCAGTCTAGCAGTCTAGCAATAAACAGACTTTTCACTGTGACATTTTGGTGTCAGAAGTGGAATACTGATTCTAATTCGGATTGTTATTTGGATTCTTATTTCGTGTTGATTCTTATTTTGAATCGCTGTCAATTTGGATTCTGTTCTCAAAAATCCCCTTACTAAATTGACTGTTTTGTAATTTCTTAAGGTCTAGAGAACACGGTACTGTAAGACCAGCTTGTACTGATAGGTATACATTAAATTGCTTTATTTAACACTACTGGAACTTGAATTATGCCTTTTCAGCATATATACTGGAAACCTTCGTTTCTCTCTGTTACCATATCAAGAATACTTCCTGACTTCCTGTTGCTGTACTGGCATTTCTATAGCACGCACCCCTTATTCTGAGGCAAACAAAGAAATGGCGTTATTCACACTTTATTTTGCTATTATCTTCAATTTCCTTACTTGTCGTCGGATCATTTTGTAACACTGAGCTGCCTCCCAAGGTCAAACAATTTCTATTGCTGAATTTCTATTGCTGGTATGTATGTTTCCATCAACGCTACTGAATCATTTGGGCTTTCCAACATATATACAATGACGATGCTCCCACACAATATCAAATGACTAGTAATGCTGCTCCACATCACAAATTCTCTGTTCTACAAACAGCTCAACAACCTGTGATGGTGGAATGATGCTATCACTCAGGTCAAGGGGCAATTTCACAAACCCCCTCAGTGGAATGCTTAATTTTCACGGTTTGATTTTCTTGTTTCACCAACGCAATGAAATGATCAAGATACGTGTCACCTCATAGTTGAGCTGTAACTGAAGCAACAGAGGGACCAAGTCCTCATTCAAGTCAACTGTGCGTTACGCCGTGACTTTTCACTTCATGAATTATGGTTATCAAGTTGGTCGCCAAATTCAGAATTATCGACTGGCGACTCGACTGGGCCTGGCCACAATCTACTGACGCCTTTATCGGTAATTCCCGTCACTGACAAGACTTGTGATATTGTAATTTACTCATAGTGCCTTGATTATATTCAAGCACTCTCACAGACTCATTCTCAGTGCTAGAACATTTGAGAATATACAGCTACATGAAAGTCGCTAGTATTTTGGGCACAAACTGTACATATTGCTTGATTGAAACACATGGCAATAAGACGGTCATAATTATCATAGATATATCACAATGATACGACAACTGCCAAACTGGTGGTGGTGGCGGCTATGCAGAAATCTGAAAACAGAATCAGAAGAAAATACTCTTCTGGTGTTCGGGTCATCATCAGCATTCGAAATCTTGACTAGAAATCTTGAATTTTTCTTTTCGGTCTATTTTCGGATAGCCAACTTTGTCTGATTTGATTTAACACGTCGGAAAAATAGAACTAGAGATATTGAAGTCCGATGGCACTAATTATGCCCGACTTGGAGATGTATTGACGAACCTATGAATGCGTTTAGTTTGTCATTTTGAAGATGAAATTAAGTCCATAACTGTGTGCGGTTTTTATCTGTTAACTTTCTTATTATCGCTCGTCCAGGGATGCTCTTATTGTTCCTTTGGTAAACAGTGGTACTAGCATATATGGCGGATTAGCAATATTTTCAATCATTGGATTCATGGCTCATGATCAAGACCAACCTATTGATAAAGTTGTTACGTCAGGTAAAAATTATAATATCGCTTTACGTTTTACACAATAAATTATCATGGCATACACTAGTTAAATTCATAAATGAAAATAGAAATGTTTCTTTTGACTCGCTGAAATATCATGTACATTCAATCGAACATGTATTGTCATCTAAAAGATAGGAATTAACAATTCGTATGATCAACATGACTGTCAGTCAATCATAACACGTCTTTCGGTACATGTGTTCAATGATACAATTTCAATGATAAAACTTGGTGCCGATATTAAAAACATTGGTCATTGTATGCTATAACAACTGATACACATGATAGCTAGTTTATCATATTCAGTTGCATCACGTAATGGTGTGTAGGTGCAATTATATAGGGGATTGTGGGCACTCGCAGCCCCCAAAAAATATTATTTCTTTGTATTCCTTCCTCGACCGTGGCGTACTGAGGTGGGCGTCTGCTTAGAGTGATCAGACGCTTTGCCGAGTTGTAAGTTTGAATTTCGTGTGTGCGTTTTTATAGCTTCGTAACCTGTACTTGTATGTAGAAAAACACGAGTGAAATTTCGGAGCTATAACACTCAAATTACAATTAAAGATGCATGTTTACAATTGCACTGCATAATTTCAAGTGTGTGGTTATACTTACATTTAAATGATTATGCAAATTAGTAAGGAAAGTAAAATTAAATAGCCTTTGCCTTGTTCAATGTGAAACCTACACACTATGTTCAGGTACCGGAAGAGTTTTGGACTTTTAATAAGGTGTTTTGTTCATCTAAATGAATTTGTGACACGGCGTGTTAGTCTAGTTATTAAAACTATAATCATTGTTTATAAACAAAATACGATGGACAAATCTGGAAGTCTTTTTAAAGTTTAAGTTTAAAGGTATTTATTTAAGCTTAAAGCTTAAGTTAAAGCTTATTTCACTTAAAGCTTAAGTTTAAAGCCTCCTCCTCACTGCTTTAAAAAAATCATGTATACCACAGTGTTTTGATATTTTAAAATCAGTTTTTGTCATGCGTCTAGTGTTGCACTTAAATATGTAACCAGAACTGTCTAAATATACATATATAAGTTAGATTGTCTTGTGCTCAGAAACCTGCATCCATGCCTCAGGTTTGATTGATACGACTCACGTAATCTTCCGAAAAGGATTACGTGCGGATGTGTTCAAATATTGTAAATTAGAAAGTGTGTGTCATTTTATTTACCTAGCTACAGTGCCTTGGTGTTTGAATGTCTTCTTTGTCCAATGCTTTCCCACAGGTCCTGGTTTGGTGTTTGTAGCATACCCAGAGGCTTTGGCTCGTATACCGCTAGCTCCGTTATGGTCAATTCTTTTCTTCTTTATGTTGATTACGTTAGGACTTGACAGCCAGGTGTGTATGCAAGCTCGTAATTCTCATTTGGTGGACTACTGATTAACCAAGTTCGAATTATTATTAAAAATATACATGTTTGCAGAGCAGTGGATATCAACAATACTTACAATTTGACTCTGCATGCTTGATATTACTTCAAATCAGTTACAAATCGCACTCTATTGCTGTTTTGTTTCTACCTAGTTTGGTTTGGTGGAAGGTATAGCCAGTGGGATAATGGATTCATTTCCTGACTTATTTCGAAAACAGAAGACACTTCTCATAATATGCATTTGCAGTGTCTCTTTCTTGCTTGGGTTGCCGTTGGTTACTAAGGTATGTCTATGTACAGCAAACAAAACGATAGAATCGCGTAGAATTTTCACCAATACATTCGTCGGCAAGGTCAGGTCGCACCACTACATGTATTCTAGATAATTTGAATTTATTTCGGTATTCATGTCATTGTATAACACTTCATTTCACACTTCTTCATTTTTTTTTCAATATCCTGTTTGTGCGGTCATAATCCTTTCTCATTTTAATTTGAGCACTGTTATATTGTAACATTATATATTGTATAAATTTACTCTGTTGAATGTGTGAAGTGAAAATAAACACATAATCATCTAAAATAAATCACTCCATATCAGGTCAAATACACTTAAAATCCCGCATTCAAGAACCACCTTGCGTTTTATACCATTCAACAAATTAGATTAAAAACGATCTTAAACATATTGTACAGCATGATAGCTTGATAGAACATGGCTTGACCATGTTTAACATTATTTGACCAGTTTAACCAGGATTGCTCATTTTGATTAATTATTTTCCAAATGTGGTCGTGATTGCCATATTCTCAATCTCGAATGCTGCGAGCTTTGCAATTTTGCAGTATATGTATCTTACTAATCCATACTATCCCTGGTACTTGGTGGATACATTAACTTATAGACCATACAACAGGTAAATTGTCATTATTGGCAATATACATATATATATTATATATACAGTAATTGCCTAAAACGCCACAAACAAAAAAGTTTTGAAACTTAAATCGAAAGTTGATATTAATGAATTTTGTCTATTTTTACAGGGCGGCATATATATATTCACCCTACTGGATTGGTATACTGGACTCTTGTCTGTTTTTGTTATAGCTTTGTTTGAATCCTTGGTGATTGGATGGATATATGGTAAGAAGTAAACACATTGTGCAAATTGCAATAATATGAGGTTTAGTGTAAACGTTGACTGCATAAAACATTTGTAGACGTAGAAATAAGGGGACAGAATGAAGATAATTATAATGTTGATAATGAGAACCAGATATTAGTAATATGCTCCCCAATATGTCAATTAGATTAGTGTACTTTATCGATATGATATTAGTATAAATCAAAAAATGTTTTCAAATTCATGCCATATTATTGTATAAGTTATATTGAGATTAATACATTATATGTATTGAGAAATACAGTGGCTATTTTTCTTACCAAATGTTCCTTATAAATGTTGCTGAACTATTATTTTTTAGAACTGTTATACAGTTCAACTTATATTTTTCGTGAGGAAGTGCTTAGTTTCAGGACTTTTATTCTGGCTTTTGCTATGCAAAAACAGTTATTGCATCGTTAGTTTGTATCCATCCATTCATGTGTAAGTTATTTAATCTAGGTTCGCAATGGACAAGCTCGTAATAGCTGTCCGAGTTGGTTTGAACTTAAGTGTGCCTTACTTGTAGGATCAGTGTTGGTATCAATGGAAGTTAAAACTAATCTTAATGTCATCTTTTTTTGGCAGGAGCCAATCAGTTCTATGATGACATAGCTATGATGTTAGGATCTCGTCCTAGTCCCTGGTGGATGATATGTTGGATGGTTATAAGCCCGTTGGCCATAATGGTGAGTATTTATTATTGCTGTACCCTGAAGTCAGTTTATCTTTTCCCGTGGATTTCGGTGGCGTTTTGAGCACGTAGATCATCAAGTGCCTTTGTATGTCGCAATGTTTTGGCGTGTTTGCGCAGGAGTATACATATGGGTAAGACTGTTACAGGTTAGGCGATCCATATTTAAGCCCGGCATCTGGGCTATGTCAGTGTATGTACGTTTGGTTGTGGAGACTTGTGTTTATATATTCGCTATCTGCCTGTACATATATTATAGGTGTTATTTGAAGCGTATAGATGTGGCACTGACCCATATACCTGTGAATGTTTCAAAGGGCCATGTCATATGGCCTTAAATAATAGTTTTGAATTTAGTTCGAAAGAATTACATATTATTACATATATAGACTTTACTCGGTCCACTGGAAGAAATGTATTAACCATTTTGCAACTTGTTCATCGAGCATGGTGGGTTTATTACAAACATTTTGTATGTCACTTACAATTACTCGTTAATTGCAGTTTATCGCTATGATGTCGTACATTAATTATGTACCAGTGTACTACGATGGCTATGTATATCCAAAGTCAGCGGAAGTTATTGGATTGGTGATAATGATTTCACCAACACTCATGATTCCATTAATGATGGCATATGAATACTGTGTAAATGGCCGAGGCAATGACGTCTTAGAGGTATGTATGTCAGCACCAAATTCGAGTTATACTGTAGGCATAGCTGCGTTCATAGAAAAATATTAAATATCCTCGATGCAATATTTACATATTTAACGTCAAAGCTGTCTAGAATTAATTCTAAAATTATTTAATAAACCCAAAGCACGAATTGGCAGTAAATCCATATATTTAACAGATCTGTACATCTTGTCAGGCACGACGTGGAGTCATTTTGACCATAGCATGCATCAATGAACAGAGATCAGAAATCAATTCGCATATTCAAACCTAGGAGCAAGAAACCCACAGTTGTTTGTACACAGTGGCACAGACCAGTACCCAAAACCACACAGTGGCGTTTAAGCCAAATGTGTGAACCACACAGTATTTAGGCGTTTAAAAATAAGTCATAGGATAATTTTGATGTTGATATAAATGAGAAATTGTTAGAACATTTGTATTTGTAGTTCAAACTGGTAGCTCTACACCTTGGCTCTTTCATACTTTCCCTCAAAACCAAAATACACTCGATAGTATTATTTTTTCCTGATCTCCTGTATGAAATTTGTGACATTATAACATTCATTTTCAACATGCAAATCAGTATTTGACAATACGACATTGCATAATAATTGCATAATTGTAATAGGTGTCAGGGTGTGTGGATAGTTTATGACATCAACTAGTCTTGCGAAAATGGAAAGTGATTGCACAAAAGCAACTACATGTGTCCCAAGTAGAATTTTGAGTTGCTATAAATATAAATGGCGCAAATTTGCCTATTAGATAAATGAGACACGGTGGAACAAAAATAAACATTGACATGACATGTGCATAAATAATTGTACTCTGTGGGTCCACCTAACCGAAGAACGTTCTCGTAGCCCAATGTTTCCAATGCCAGTTCAACGACACAGTAATCTAAAACATTGTAGGCAGTTGATTAATACAATGGCGAACGGTAAATTTATATATAGTTATATGGACGCCATAAGTAAAATACCTTATTGTTGCATCTGAGAGCGCATGAGAGGCATGCAAGACCTTTGTTTGTCTGGTATCATTATATTATTTTGGATATTTTTAGCAATTCTATTTTAATTCAGAAATTTGCCATAATTGTGGGCAAAAAGAATTGTTGTCAGCTAAGGTATTTGGTTAGCGAATGCATATTCACATACTTTGTTTCTATAATAAACTTTATGGAATATGTAATACTGAAAATCTCACCAGTTGACTTTTATGAAAAGTGAACTATAAAATAGCTGTGTCTAATATCTAACATTCTTTCTTTCTATCAGCGTATGCAGGCACTGCTCAAACCGACAGCCGACTGGGGTCCTGCTTTACCCAAATATCGTTATGGTGATTATTATGTTGAACTTGACGGCAAGTCGACAGCTAACTACCCAATGACTGAATTCACGACGGAGAGAGCCAACTGTGAAATGCCATCAGAATTCAATGACAATTCTTCTTATCCTACTAAACCCATCTACTAACTTGCAAAATGCGATCCACTTACGGTTCACAAACTTTAATTGCAACTTCATACACTATCATAATGTCAATTTCCGTTAAATGTTTCCTAAAATGTGAAGGTCGGATAGTAAATGGGCTAAGTAAATTGTGTAATGCTAATTATTGTATTATGCATTTATTTTAAACATGGTCCATAATTAAATAAGTGAATACATTTAATTTAATACCATAAGGTGATCATGTGATGTTCGAAAAATGAATATTCAGTATATCATTGTGATCTAATGCTGCACTGAAGCAGACTTCAATCTCACATCACTTTTGAACACGTCGCGTTTCATAAAAGAATAAATCTTATAGATTTTAGAATGTAGTAATACGATTGACGAAAAACATGCACACCGCTCTATAACAACGTGCCCCAACAGTTCACGAAATGCGTAATGTATTCAGTTCAGCCCAATAATTTGCCACAAATTTTACGATTGGATAATGATTACTCTCAGTTTGAGTCACATGTTCAGTAACAATCGATTTTATTGCACTACACTGAACTAGTGTATTCTGAACTAGTAATTAACCCCGTGTAAACTATAGGGCAGCTCATTGGTAATTCAAACTACTCACACTGGGACTTTTTTCTGAAACACTTAAAATATACGTTTTTATATTAGCCAATAATCTATTATGTCTTGTGTTGTTGACGATAAGTTACAGCAAGTCATGTTACATATAGGCATAATAAGCGTAATTATAATATTTTAATGTAATTTTGACTCATTTTCCGATACTCTTGCGCATTACAAGCGTTAACACCGCCAAATCAATTATCACTCTAATCAGGTTACTTTTGTATGATTGACTACTAATTATGTTATTTTGAATGGTTGTGACATTGGTTCAAAATAATTCCATACATATGGGTTTGTCACAAAAGATGCAATTAATACGACATATAAAACTTTGGTTGTAATTTTGATATGCAGGAAATAAATTAATTTTAGAATGTTACAGGTGTTATTTCTTGGGTGCGAGACGTGACTGTTATTCGGTATAAATTGCCTTTCATGATGACTCCTTCACTGTTTTACTCAGTAATGACAATATCGGTGTTTATGTCAGCCAAAGTAGACGTGTTTCCATTTATTGGTCGGTTTCCGGGTGAGAATGCAGTGTGACAAGAGCAGTATAAAGAGAATAATGAAAGATTTTCTTTCATCAATACACAAATTACCAATGAGTATCATGAATTTGTTTTTGCGTATCTGTTGACCGACTTAATTAGCTGATTATTAGTGAATTGCTGTGTTATGTCTGTCATCGTTTAGGCCTATTTGAAGTTTTGGACGGAACTTGGCTCAGTGATTTGGAACTAATTACGAGATAATCGTCGCTATTCTGACTACGATTCTGACAGTTGGTATCCGTAGTTATTAATGTAGTGAACGATTAATCAAAAGATATGACGTATTCAGTACTTAGTGTGATTGGCTTTATGATTGAAGGTTACGCCCTAGAGTCTTTTTACTGCTTTGTAATTGGTTAGAGTTTTGAAAATGAATAAAGAGAGTTTGAGTTGGTCTTGGGGAGCACAGCACGATAGACGCAGTCTGAGAGTCCAGTCCTGGAGAGCCTTGGGGCGAGTGTTGACGCAGTCTAAGAGAGTCTTGGGTCAGCCTTGCGATAGTCTTGGGGATTTTTCCCCTGGGCGCTGTGTCTGATAGAGTGCTCGATTGATCGACTAAGACGAGAGTTGAAACGTATTTCGTTGTGTGTGTCTTATTTGACTATAAAGTATTAGTGACTTTCCTGATCCCGCACCTCAAGGGGACGAGATATAGAGACGAGACGAGATTCCCCCCTGGCAAGTGTGGAGAACCCCGTGGAGAATTAATTTTCCCTGTGATACGTGGTGGAGAATCCGGGCATTGCGTCTTGCACACATTGACATCCTGTGAAGAAAAGTGAAATGGCGAAGGTGTGTCTTTCTTGAGAACCGAACTAACAGCTCGACCACAGAGACAAAACCGCGCTTGACGACTAACGACTTTACCCGAACAACACCGATGTACAAGAGATGAAGACTTCTGAACCCCTTACGAAGGATGAGTACCGGATAGGACTGTATAATTAAAAATTGAGCGACATTAAAGACAAGAAGATGAAAGAACGACCCCGGACTAACGCGACGAAAGAAGAAGACGCTATATAGACTTTGAATTAGAACTTTAGCTATCTGTGTATTGCTTAGAGAACCGCTCGTTAGACACTGTAACTGACACTGTGTAACTCAAGACTTTGAACTCTTTTTTTTCAGAATCCTAACCCTATTGCTCAGTAATGTAATGTATTGCTTGCTTTTCCTATCGTTTTTACCGGGTTTTTTTCGTGATGTTGAATTGTATGTTATGTAAGTGCCCAGATCTTTTTTGAACTGATATTTAGTGACGTGTGAGGTTCTTTATAACGATTTAAGCGCGCCTCAGTGAACAAGTATTTGCAACACAGTGTTTTGAGTTTTGTGAAGTTTGATGAAGTTTTAATGAGTTTATGAGTAAGGATTATGATGGGGAGAGTGATGCCCCCACATATTTTTAAGAGTTTTAAGATTTGTCGAGTACAGAGATACCGATGTTTTAAGAGTTGTTGTTGTTTATGTGTTGTTTCCGGAATACTTCTGACGCTTTTTGAGTTGATAGCACCTTTGTAACGTTTTTTAATGTCTTTTTGAGATAAGAGTATGGTGCGCCTATATACGTATTATTTGATAACGCAAGCTTTTGTTCATGATTGACAGGATTAGTAGTTTCTGTCGTTTTGCTTTTCCCCGTCTTTTTTGCCAGAGGAGTAATGTGTTATGATAGCTTTGTCTTTGCATTCTGTTTCCACGCCGTTTGACTTTTGTTTAGATTAACGACTTGTGAGTTCAGTTGAAGTTTATAAGTGTATGTGACAGGACTTTGATTAATAGCTTTTTTTTATTCATTGTTTATTAGTTACCGCTTTGCAATGCTTTAACCGAGAGACGCATCCCCGGTAATCACGTGATCATGCTGTCGACTGCAGCGATTGGCTGATCGCTTGGTTACACTGCCACGCCTTAGTTTTATTGACCTTTTGATGTAGAGTTTGTAACCTTAGTAACGAGAGACAGTGCAGCGAAGGGTTACCTCAGCGAACTGTTTGAGAAGAGTGAGTCGATTGGTAGCCTTTCCCTTGTTTTTGATTTATAACATTGATATTTGAGACTTTATAACCATTGTATTTAGACTTTATAATCATTGTACTTAATTAGTGTGTTTTACTCTTTTGATTTATATCTTTTCTTAGTATTGTATTTAACCCTATGACGATGAGTAGAGGACGGTATCTTTGATTTGTGAACGTGCAATGCCGGGAGGCATATCTTAGTTTGGGTGAAGGGATGTATCATGAATTTGTTTTTGCGTATCTGTTGACCGACTTAATTAGCTGATTATTAGTGAATTGCTGTGTTATGTCTGTCATCGTTTAGGCCTATTTGAAGTTTTGGACGGAACTTGGCTCAGTGATTTGGAACTAATTACGAGATAATCGTCGCTATTCTGACTACGATTCTGACAGTTGGTATCCGTAGTTATTAATGTAGTGAACGATTAATCAAAAGATATGACGTATTCAGTACTTAGTGTGATTGGCTTTATGATTGAAGGTTACGCCCTAGAGTCTTTTTACTGCTTTGTAATTGGTTAGAGTTTTGAAAATGAATAAAGAGAGTTTGAGTTGGTCTTGGGGAGCACAGCACGATAGACGCAGTCTGAGAGTCCAGTCCTGGAGAGCCTTGGGGCGAGTGCTGACGCAGTCTAAGAGAGTCTTGGGTCAGCCTTGCGATAGTCTTGGGGATTTTTCCCCAGGGCGCTGTGTCTGATAGAGTGCTCGATTGATCGACTAAGACGAGAGTTGAAACGTATTTCGTTGTGTGTGTCTTATTTGACTATAAAGTATTAGTGACTTTCCCGATCCCGCACCTCAAGGGAACGAGATATAGAGACGAGACGAGATTCCCCCCTGGCAAGTGTGGAGAACCCCGTGGAGAAAGAATTTTCCCCGTGATAGAGTCCTTTAGCTAAGACAGACTATTATACATAGAAAATATTAAATGATATAGAAAGCAGAACAAATGATTCGCCCTAGAAAACATTATTGGCCGAGCGAACAGGTCACATAATTGTAACAATAGAAAACAAAATCTTTTTGTTCAAAATATCATACATGAGACTGTAGAACAATTAATTAGTACACAGTAGTGTTCTACTTGACGCACGGCGTATTCCTTCTCGAAAACAATGGCTCTGTCAGGGGGAAATTCTTCTTCTCTCGGGGTTCTCCACACGTGTCAGGGGGGAAACTCGTCTCGTCTCTCTATCTCGTCCCCTTGAGGTACGGGATCGGGAAAGTCACTTTAACTTTACAGTCAAATAAGACACACACAACGAAATACGTTTCAACTCTCGTTTTAGTCGATCTTTTGAAGCACTCTATAAGACACAGCGCCCTGGGGAAAAGTCCTCAAGACTCTCACAATGCTGAACCAAGACTCGCCCAAGACTGGACTGCCTCAAGGCTCGCCCCTGGACTGCTCTAGACTGTGTCTGTCGTGGAGTATTCGCCAAGACCAACTCAAACTCTCTTTATTCATTTTCAAAACTCTAACCAATTACAGAGCAGTAAAAAGGCTCTAAGGCGTAACCTTCAATCATAAAGCCAATCACACTGAGCACTGAATACGTCATATCTTTTGATTAATCGTTCACTACATTAATAACTATGGATACCAACTGTCAGAATCGCGACGGATATCTGGTAATTAGTTCCAAATCACTGAGCCAAGTTCCGTCCAAAACTTCAATTAGGCCTAAACGATGACAGACATAACACAGCAATTCGCTAATAATCAGCTAATTAAGTCGGTTAACAGATACGCGAAAACAAATTCATGACACATCCCTTCACCCAAACTGAGATATGCCTCTCGGCATTGCACGTTCACAAATCAAAGATACCGTCAGCCACTCATCGTCATAGGGGTTAAATACAATACTAATAATAAAAGGTATAAATCAAAAAGAGTAAAACACACTAATTAAGTACAATGATTATAAAGTCTAAATACAATGGTTATAAAGTCTCAAATATCAATGGTTATAAATCAAAAACCAATCGACTCACTTTTCTCAAAACGGTTCGCTGAGGTAACCCATTGCTACACTGTCTCCGTTACTAAGGTTACAAACTCTATATCAACAGGTCAAAAAAACTAAGGCGTGGCAGTGTAACCAAGCGATCAGCCAATCGCTGCAGTCGACAGCATGATCACGTGGTTACCAGGGATGCGTCTCTCGGTTAAAGCATTGCAAAGCGGTAACTAATAAACAATGAATAAACAAGCTATTAATCAAACTCCTGTCATATACGCTTATAAACTTCAACTGAACTCACAAGTTGTTTATCTAAACACAAGTCATACGGCGTGGAAACAGAATGCAAAGACAAATTCGCTTTCATAACACATTACTCCTCTGGCAAAAAAGACGGGAAAGGCTAAACGATAGAAACTGCTGAATTACATATAATCCTGTCAATCATGAACAAAAACTTGCGATATCAAACAATACGCATATAAGCGCACCAAACTCTCACCTCAAAAAAAACATTAAAAAACGTTACAAAGGTGCTATCAATTCAAAAAAGCGTCAGAAGTATTCCGGAAACAACACATAAACAAAAACAACTCTTAAAACGTCGGTATCTCTGTACTCGACAAATCTCAAAACTCTGAAAAACTCGTGGGGGCATCACTCTCCCCCTCATAATCCTTACACATTAACTCATTAAAACTCCATAAACTTCACAAAACTCAAAACACTGTGTTGCAAATACTTGTCCACTGAGGCGCGCTTAAATCGTTATAAAGGACCTCGAACGTCACTAAATATCATTACAAAACAAAGAGCTGGGCGCTCACGTACATACAATTCAACATCACAAAAGAACGGTAAAAACAATAGAAAAAACCAGCAATACATTACATTACTGAGCAATAGTGTTGGGATTGTGGAAAAGAGTTCAACGTCTTGAGTTACACAGTGTCAGTTACAGTGTCCAGCGAGCAGTTCTCTAAGCAATACACAGATAGCTAAAGTCAAAGTCTATAAGCGTCTTCTCTCTTTCGGCGCGTTAGTCCGGGTCGTTCTTTCATCTTCTTCTTGTCTTTAATGTCGCTCAATTCTTAATTATACAGTCCTATCCGGTACTCATCCTTCATAAGGGGTTCAGAAGTCTTCATCTCTTCAACGTTGTACATCGATGCCATACTGGTAAAGTCGTGAGTCGTCAAGCGCGGTTTCGTCTCTGCCATCGAGCCAGTTAGTTTGGTTCACAAGAAAGACACATCTTCGCCATTTCACTTCTCTTCACAGGATGTCAATGTGTGTTAAACACCTGCCCGGGTTCTCCACTCGCGTGTCAGGGGGAAATTCCTCTTCTCTCGGGGTTCTCCACACGTGTCAGGGGGAAAACTTGTCTCGTCTCTCTATCTCGTCCCCTTGAGGTACGGGATCGGGAAAGTCACTTTAACTTTACAGTCAAATAAGACACACACAACGAAATACGTTTCAACTCTCGTCTTAGTCGATCTTTTGGAGCACTCTATAAGACACAGCGCCCTGGGGAAAAGTCCCCAAGACTCTCACAAGGCTGAACCAAGACTCGCCCAAGACTGGACTGCCTCAAGGCTCGCCCCTGGACTGCTCTAGACTGCGTCTGTCGTGGAGTATTCGCCAAGACCAACTCAAACTCTCTTTATTCATTTTCAAAACTCTAACCAATTACAGAGCAGTAAAAAGACTCTAAGGCGTAACCTTCAATCATAAAGCCAATCACACTGAGCACTGAATACGTCATATCTTTTGATTAATCGTTCACTACATTAATAACTATGGATACCAACTGTCAGAATCGCGACGGATATCTGGTAATTAGTTCCAAATCACTGAGCCAAGTTCCGTCCAAAACTTCAATTAGGCCTAAACGATGACAGACATAATACAGCAATTCGCTAATAATCAGCTAATTAAGTCGGTTAACAGATACGCGATAACAAATTCATGACAGCTCACTGTGAAAAGGTCAGGACAAACAAAGCGAAAATCCCAAGCTACCATGGGAAATTTGGCCTCAACAGATACAATATCTTTTGCAGAAAAGATATACCATTTTTCGACATGGGTTTGACAGGTCTCCGTCAGTCAGTCAGTTGCTTACCACACAGTTATTGGAGGCCATGCAGGAAGCGTGAGTATATGCCGTGGTTTGTGCAAGATCTCGTTGTATTCCCAGCTTTGTCAGAGGTATATTGCTATTATGCCAATTTCTATTTAAATTCAATATTAATAAACAAGACAAACCTTGTATAAATGTGTAAAATACAGTTAGGCCCTGAAATGTATATTTGCATTGCGGGGTTTATTTGAATAGTTTCTTGTTAGCGGTAATCTCGAAGAAATACAGACGATCTACACTATCCATGTTTGGGGCCTACTTGTGAACATAAATCAAAGTCCTATAAATATTGTTGTGAAATGAAAAATTTCCAACACCAACAACCATTGAAGGACTAATAGCATTAAAGGTTAGGATCTTTATCCAGCAGACTATTAGCGCCAGTATATTGTCAGGGGGGAATTCTCGTCTCTCTCTATATTTCGTCTGCTTGAGGTACCGGACCGGGAAAGTCACTTAAGCTTTAACAGTCCAATAGACGCACACAACGAAATACGTTTCCACATCGAGAACGCCTCAAGACAAACTGCCTCGTCGGGGTCTCTGCCCAGCACTGACCAAGACTCTCTCGCCTCATGGAGCTCTCTCTGGGACCAAGGACTTAGACCGTTTATTACGTATCAAAACTCAACCAATTACAGAGAAGTTTAAACACTGTAAGGCGTAAACTTCACACATTCAATTTGCACATAGCCAATCACACTGAGTATTGGACACGTCCTATCTTTTGATTAATCGTTCACTATATTACTAACTGCAAATACCAAACGTCAGAAATAGTAGTCCGGATGGCGACGGTTATATCGTAATTAGTTCCAAATCACTGAGTCAAGTTACGTCCAGGACCTCGCATGAGCCTAAATGATGACAGATGTAACACAGCCATTCACTGGTAATCAGCTAAATAAGTCGGCCAACAGATACGCGAAAACTAAAATTGAATTCATGACAATATAGCAAATTTGCCCAAAATCCGTCAAGTTGCTTTACACAGACTGAATTGAAACAAACAAATTAATCCAAGATACCTATGTACCAAATGTGATCAAAATATGCACAGGCATGCCCCTGAAACTATTCCCCCAAGATACCTAGTACTAAATTTGAATTAAACTCTGCTCAAAAGTCTTTGCTCACACAGTCGTATCAGCGCAGACGTAAGCTAATAACCCTGATAAAGGTGTATTCCTAATGACTTAATATGTGGATCGTGATGACTGGAGTATCAGTATTTATGTTTTTCCAGGTGCTTGATGTCCTGTGGGGTTTACATTCAATCTAAAGGTTTGCTTGTGATAGCAACCTGTAAATGTGCGAGGTTGAAATCAAGGTGGAAGTATCCAAATATTGGGGCAATTTATGCTGATAATTGGTTAGTACCACCACAAATTAGTGGCGTTACACCCTTGTTTTTTAAATGTTTTGCGATCGGAGTCGCTGGAATGTTTGAACTACAAATACAACTACTGTACTGTTTTATGTCTCAATTTGGCGACTATGAGCACATGGTAGGCGTCAGTTCGGTAAGCACGGAGTCGAATAGAATGTGTATGATCTTATCTAGACGTGAGAACACTATTTATAATATTCTTGAAAACGGTTCACGTTGCACTTTTTTGTGTACTCGTCTTTAGAAAGTAATTGCATTCTCCCGTCTATATCAGTCATGTTTGAGTGGATGCATGTATTAGTGGGCTACGCTGATCCATCCATTTATCCTTCTACTGATCTGACTGCTAAGCTTTCTTGGTACAGATCTGTTCATTATAAGAGGTAAGCCTATGATTTCGTTTTTTTCTGGATGTCATGTGCATTAACCTGTAGCAGTGTAATTATTCACGACAATCACATGATATGTTTTATTTCTCATAAATATAATTCTTTATTGCTATCGTATCCCATTTGAGATCTTGACATAAAATACAATAAAGTCAAAAACATGTAATAATAAAAAAAATGAAAATAAAAGGAAATACTAAAAAATACTGTAAATGAATGAAATAAATACATATCTCACAATAAGAGATAAATGAATAATTGTAATATAATGTAAATAAATGTAAATCTGTGTTTTGTGGGTTTTTTTTGAGGCAGCTGGTACTGAAGTTATTGTATAATACATTAATGAACTTGTGTCGAATTTGTTGTTGTTTTATTTATTTACAAAACAAAAATTTACACTTTTGAAATGAATAGTTGTGTTCACGTTACACATGGAAGGTAAAAAGTGTTCCATGCGTTACACGAAATACGGGCTAAGATTTAAGCTGATTTAGACTTATCTAGCATATTTGCATTTCGGCTAGACCCAATTGCGTCCACGCACAGGGAGGGTCAGTCGTTAGCAAATCAGTGTGGAAGCGAGCGCGGAGTAATGACTGGTGGAATAGAGTCGTTATACGAACAGGAGACAATGCAGAGGAGAGGGCGCTTAGTCCTGGGCTAAGCGTTCGTGCACACTCCGTTAGCCCGTGCTGAGGGTCTAGACTGCGTCTTAAATTCGGATCAGATTTAACCCGTACTTAGCATTCCTTAGCCCGTGCCAAGCGTTCACGCACGTTTTCTTAGCACGGGCTAAGGAATTTGACCTCTTAGTCCGAGCTGTGCGTGAACGCAACTAATGTCCCGTGAGGCAAATTTGGTGGCCATTCGTTTATTTGGTTTCAATTTTCTGGAGAGTCCAAACAACTAGCCAAGGTACAGTTTTGCCGGGCGTGTTTGCATTCGACCTGTTGGCTGACCCTGAAATGATAATGAAATGTACGAGGGTGTGTGAAATTGTGGTGTCTTTTAGTCTTGGAATATTGATACATGGTTGCAATATTTTGTTTTAGCTTGATTAATTGGTAGGCAATATAATATTTCATTATCAGGGACGGATCCAGCAAAATGTATTGGGGGAGGGTCCAGGCCTATAGGTCGAAGACACGGGACCGTGCGATTCGAACGATGCTATGCATAATCCAGATGCATTTTCATGCGTTTGGGTGGGGCCATGTCCCCCTGCCCCCTGGATCTGCCACTGTCCATTATAGCAATGTTTTTAGAAAAACAGCGATGTAATGAATTGCAAAATTGCCTAGCGGATCATTCTCTCGATGGGGGTCGTCCCGGGAATTGAGTCCCAAGGGAGATAACCACGCACGCTAAAATCGCAAAAGTTCGGGTATTATATTCAAAACAATATATGTTTGTTTTGTTGTAATAGATAAAACAGCACAATATTCGTATTTATGAATAGCTGTGCATCGTTTTCAACATTTGGAATTTGACACCGACACATTTGCTCCAGTTTCATGTTCATTAGTGCGTTATACAACACAATAAACGAACCATATACCACAGATTGTTCACCATAGCGGTATACTATTGGTTGTTCATGATGAAAAACAGTCGACAGTATGGAACGCGGGTCACATAACCGGGGAATTTAATTCTATCGACTGGTTATTGTTTTCAATTAAATTTGTATGTAATTTTTCATCGTAAATTGTCACAATGAACATACTTGGCTGCACCTGACAGAAACCTCACCTGTGTTGTTCAAATGTGTGTTGTACATTGTTAGACTTCAGGTCAGGGTTCAAATAGGGGTCGATGTGATATAAATAGTGCAGACCTTGTTCAAGCTGCCTACACTGTATTCAGCGAACAACATGGCAGCTACGAACGGTACGGGCCTATTTAAGATCGACGCTTTAACCGGGACACGTCGTTTATTTTACCTTATAACACCAAATGAGTCTACATTTCAGACGCTAGATGAAGTTCCAAATTATCTACTAGAGGTAAAGAAAGCTGCATTACATATATACATGGTACATGACCTGACTGTTCAGGGTTTCTATGTGTTGATGCTTGATGCATGTACCATACGCATATCCCATAATAATCAGTGTTATCAAACTGATATTTAATTGTTTGTGAGAAAATGTCTACCGCAGAAGTTCTCGGTTAACTCGCGTCATATATGTTTGTTTTGTTCGTTGTGACATTGTTGGTTCATAGTGTCAAATATCGCCTTCTTTGTAGTTATGTAGTTGTCGCGCCACGCATGTGCAAATATATGGGTCTCATATAAACAAAGATGGCGACTTTGACTGTTACGCAAAACAACGAGTACAAACTGAGACGTTATCATCAAGCTTTAATTAGGTTTTTTTAGATGATTAAAAGGTATAATTAGTGCAAGTCGCGCCCAGATCAAACCTCATACTTGTAGCTTCCATTAGAAGAGCGCATTATAATGTTGGAAAATCAATGTTTATCAACACAAATGTCGCACATGCGCAGCGCAACGACCATAGCCCTTTAATTATTATATCTCCAAACTTTAAGTCTATCACGCTAAAGTCAAATTGGAGTGGCCTGTTTGAAGACCTTGCTATGCTTGTGCTTATATGACTCATATGTGCATGCACTGTTTTTTTTACAACCGTAGATATTTCGGTCTCAATCTGTGAAGTTAATATATTAGGCTATCAATTGTACTCTCGTGTAATCACGTGCAATCTTTGCTGAATATCTGACAACACTGACCGAATATTGCAACATTGTTTTTCACACAAGTGATACATAGAAGAATTACAAGCAGTAATCATATCCTCGACCATTACTAGACAATGCGAAACAGCAAAAAAAACTATTAATTTTTTAGGCTTGATATTAATTAGGTCATTATCAATTCGTTTTTTATCTACCAGACTTCGATACGGTAAAGCAGCAAAATGCATGTACGCAATCAATTACTAACAATCAAAGTCTCAGTTTTTATACATTTAATCCACAGTCAGCTGGCACACACGTGATAATAAAATAAATACGATATTTACTATATGGGGCGCCATCTTGAATGCAGCATAAAACTAAATAAGAGAAAAGTTGTGAAACGCGTTTTTCAGATTCCTACAAATCAGGACAATCTTTCACAGAAATACGATCAATTGGGATAATATCAAGCCAGTCGATAACAAAATTCGGCCGAATTCGTCGTTATTGTGTCGGAAAATCCCTTAAATACAAACACAGAACATAGAACACTATTCTTCCTGTAATTGGGTGTTCGTATTTAAGGGATTTTTCCACACAAAAACGCCGAATTCGGCCGAATTTTGTTATCGGCTGGCTTAATATAACCCCAACGGATTTGTGTCCAGATTTGTAGAACTTGCCTCTTATTTAGTTTTATGCTGCATTCAAGATGGCGGTTCCCATATAGTAAATATCGTATTTATTTTATTATCACGTGTGCGCCAGCTGACAGGTCATAGCACGTCTCGTGAACTCAGCAGCTAATCGTTAGGTACGACGCTCGTAATGTAAAGTCATACACGATGATCTTAATCTTCACGGTCAAGTCCGTGGTGATTCACGGTAAAATGGTAGTTGAATCGACGCTGCACAATTATCAGAATCACCGTCACTTGGCTCACTTGGTCACTTGGTTTCGAAGTTCGCAGCATTCGTTGATACACTACACGGTTCTTACAATACAACAACTCATGTTTTGTGGTCAGGTTACCCGATCAATTAAACCGGTGCTTGGTCGTTCTCGTCAGTAATGGTTTTAGCTTTGTTTCTTTCGCACAAAGCCTGAAATACTTTGGATTATTCTGAACAACATGCTTTATAAACTGTACACCCCTCTTTCAGTCCATCCAGATGAACAAATAAACCAATCTGGCAAACATTCATATCGTTTTAACTTAGGCTGGAATTTAATTCAAGACTCAATCATGATTTGGTTACTGCTATTTGTACTCTTACATGATAGTTGTATACTCAACTGATCTTATTTTTAGGCAGGTCCATTTGTATTGGTGGCAATAGTTCTGGAACTTATCGTCGGATTCGTGACAGGCAATTGGAAAGTATACAGAGTTAACGATTCAATAAGTTCGTTAGGATCTGGCCTTTGCATGATGATGTCATTCATGGCAATAAGGTAACATACATGTAAACTAAATACTACGATAAACACTTCTTGTTTTCGAAATTGCGAAATTCTTTGGTATTTTGTAGAAAAACTTAAAAACAACTGATTTAAAAAGAATCTAAAATATATTAAAAATAATTTATATATATGCCAACGATAATTTTCACAATTACCGATTATACACAACTATGTAGGTGTTCAAAAACTCATGTATGAAAATTAACTTATGGTTGTACTTGCTTACAGTATTTTTCTGCATAATAACGAAAGAGTTTCACAATTTTGAAAACCACTTGCCTCGTTGTCTAAATTTATGCAAACGCAACTTTTATTCAACACTTATTTTTTCATACCAGATGATTTCAATATGTGGACTGAAAAATAAAATGACAGTTCATGTGCAGGCAGTTAGGATATACAATTTATATTTCACAGATTACGTCACTAAGCTTTACAAATATGTGTTTTGTTGTTTTGTTTTTTATTTGACTTTGTCTTGGCTTTGGTTTGGTTTGTGCAGTATACTTTCTAGGGATTCACAACAACTGACTGCCAAATCACAGTGATGTTACAAAATTATTGTTTAAAAGATTTATAAACAATATGCTGTGCTATAATTATTGCCTTCATTCCACAGTCTATGTTGTAGAATTTGCTGTGATGTAGTGCAGAACTCTAATAGCATGGGTTCGTTTTTCGATGTAGCGATCTGTAAATGAATCATAGATTAGTTTTCCGACTGAAACAAAAGGAAATGAGTTGTATACTTAGTGGATTAGAGAATATATGTTTGGAACCAAACTTTCAGATCCATTTGTAGTATAGCTGTAATAATTACCGACTATTACATGTAGACCATACTGTGAAATGTTTGTTGAGTTTTTTTTTAGTATAACACATTAGCTCGTTGGGGTGATATCCCATAAATTGTTTGACATGTTTGTTCACAAAGTGTTCTACATATTTAATTTGATCTGTAGCTTTGGAAAATATTAATTTGATTGGATATATAAGTGGCAATGCGCATCCACCGGGAGTTACGAGGGACATAGATATATTATCGATTAGTAATTTAATATGACTTGCGTTACGCATAATTGAATGGCATTGTTGTGAACATTTATCTATAGTAGCTGTCTATTTCAGTTCCACATACCATAAAGACCTGCTCCACGTTGTGATAACGAAATTTATCTGTCATCATTTCTAATTACTAATAACGCTATAGACGCTAATTTAGGTTCTTAAAATTGAGAATAACGGTAGTCCAATCGGGAAATCAAACTAACTAACACGAAAAAAACCTGTTGATTCTAATGATTGCCCCGTTCACCACCACAACTCCACCATGGTACTGAACTATTTATTTGCTGTGGAATTAATAACACATAACAAACTCATTTTGAATGATTGCATTTTTCCCTTTTCGTGTAGTATGTTTGTCCACTCTATTGAGTTTATTGCATATATATTGGTTTATGAAAACCTACGTCTAACCGATATTGCATGGAATTCACCCTGGGGCTGGTTGCTGTGCTTTATTGGTGTGGATTTAGGATATTATTGGTTTCATAGAGTTGCACATGGTATGTATGACGTGTGACGTGTTGTGGTTATGCTTCCAACAAGTGACCATACACGTACCGTGCATTATTAGTCTTATAACATGACAAATGTCCCCGAGTATAAAATGTATAGGGTTTTCTAGATATCAGTGTGATAATACACTTTTAACAAATATATAAAACGTGTACGAATCTTATAAAAAACGTATCGTGAATTTCGTAAAAGGATAATACAATAGGGATATGCGAGATTAGCTGAATAATGTATTCATAAATTACTTGAAATAATGAGGAATATGGAAACCAAGTAGTACATACAAGAATATGAAATAGGAAGACCTGTGGAATATAGTTGAACAGTATTTAATTTCTAAATATGCATTTTTCAGTAAAAATTACTAATTGTGAAATTTTTATACGAATCAAATTTGTCAATAATTCTTTGAAATATCGTAAACTCTTACCAAATTTTTATGAGTTTTTATTTTGCGTCTAAAATACAAAGCATATCCGCTTTGTGAAGATCAAGAAATATATTTGGAAAAGAACTTTTCGTATGTATACCTATATTCTTGAATATTTGTGTGAATACCCAGAGCTGTTTATTAATATTATTATGTTTACAGAGGTTATTAAAACACAGAAATATAGTTGTGCATAATTCGTCTATACAATTTTAGTTACAATAATTGAGCATTCAAATAAGCCAAATAAGTTTTTGCGACAAAACGTAAAACTAATTCTTCCTCAAAGAACACACTTTAATGAAATGCACATTCCCCCAAACGCATATACCCCTATTGTTGATACATGCATGGTTGTATTTACTAATACAGAAGTAAATTTTATGTGGGCTGCACATCAAGTTCATCATAGTTCAGAAGACTATAATTTAGGCACAGCTATACGACAAAGCATATTTCAGAGACATACAGCTTGGGTAAGTTGTTATATTTAATTATATAGCATATTGTTTATAATCGGGTTTTTTACATTGTGAAAGAACAAATTACTAGATGTTATAGTTAATTAATGAAAATGTTGATTGATGTCATAATAGTTGAATTTGACGTTTTCTCTCATTTTAATTTCAGATTTTTTATTTACCGATGGCTTTGTTTGTTTCACCCCCAACTGCATATGTGCATATACAATTTGTCACTTTGTATCAATTTTGGATACATACAGAGGTAAAATTTACATTCATTAAGGACTTAAATATTCATTGTTGGAAACGTATTACTTCATGTGAAAGCTAATATTTGTATTAGTTCCATTCTGTTTAATTCCGAAAACGTTGATTTATGGATTTACATCTGTACATCCGTCTGTCCACCCACAACTGTACCCTGGACAGACTGGCACCGATTATATTCAAATTTCAAATACACTTCAAACATCTTGGGATACATAGAAAGATAAATTCGTTTCGCATTCCGATTCCTAAAGACGTTTTAGTGGTAACAGTTTCGTGTGTGGACAGATTTGTTTTCAGAGTTGGTGCACACATTGGACATCAATCATTTGTCTTTGCTTCACAGTCGTATCTCTTACAGGGCTTATAATGTTCTAACTTGACACACACTTTGCACATGTCAACTTTCAATTCAAAACTATTGTATACCGGGTACAGTGTCATATCAAGCAGATGTTTGTCAGTGACAATGTCATTGATATTACCTACGCTTTTATTAAATTTGACTTTTCTTTAACATTACATTGTTTTCAGTTCGTCGGCTCTCTTGGTCCTGTGGAGTATATTCTGAATACACCAAGCCACCACAGAGTACACCATGGTCAGTATATTCTATTTTTCAAGAGATCACATGAACATAAATGATAACAATCTCCGAATACTAATAATATGATAAAGATTCTTTTTAATATGAAGTATACAAAGATTTCAACAAGAATATGAAATATTTTGAAAAGTTTTAAATGACTATGTTGCTGCAGTTAATTACATTATATATAATTATACATTCGTACTCATAGCTTGATACAGATGTAGATGTTCCACGCTCAAATAGTAGAAGCATCATGAAGATAAATGTTTACGAAAATAAGTGATTGTAATGATGCTTCTAAATGAGCGTAGTGTAATAAGTATTAGTAGTTGTGAATAATATTGAAGAGTTGATGTCCAGAACAGTAATATTACCTATCAATGCACGTTTAACATGACAGATGGCAAATGAAGAATCTCTCCTTTCCTAAAACAAAAGCTTATTCTAATGGCATAACCAATTTTGAAACTTTTTGCAGGTAGGAATCCGTATTGTATTGATAAGAACTATGGAGGAACCTTGATCATATGGGACAGATTATTTGGTAAGTCAAATTTTGTCCTTGATGAATAATTCCATGTAAACAATTGTTATACAGCTCAAGCATGCTGATGTTTAAAAGATAGGATGGAACAAGGATTCGTTTCAATCTAAAAACATTGTAAAGTAAACAATAATTTTAAGAGGTATTAAAGATTATTTGTTAATATATTGTTCAACTAAAAAGTAAATGTAACAATATATTTTGTGTTTATTTTCATAACACTATATAATTTCCAAAACCGATGACTCTGCATTATGCATAATCAAATACTGTTACTAGGTACATTTGCACCAGAACGTGAACGTGTGGTATACGGACTAGTACATCCCATAGCTTCATGGAATCCCTTCTACATACAGGTAAATGTAAATCAGTAATCTGCTCAATGTACTGTATTAGTAAAAATTCTTTCATTCATTAGTGAGAATTACTACAATTTTTGTTGACATATGATAGATTGTTGTTTGTTCCACGCAGTGATGCTTGTCGCGTTGGGTTGATATCTGATGAGCTTACAGATCAAGCTCTTACCATATACAAAATGAAGCTGTACAACACACACATTCCGACATTTAAAGGGTGTAATCGTCGCGCTACGCATGCGCGAGATATATGGGTCTCATATAAACAAAGATGGCGACTTTGACTGTTGCGCAGATCAACGAGTACAAACTAAGACGTTTCCATGTTTTAATTAGGTATTTTTTAGGTGATTGGAATGTATCGAAGGAGTCACCGGCGGTATTCAGTGCAAGTCGCTACCGGTCAAACCTCATACTTGTGATTTCCATTTGAAGAGGGCATTGGATTGTGGGATAATCAGTGTTTATCAATACAAATGCCGCATATGATCAGCGCGACGACCACCGCGCTTTAAAATTACAAAAATTATACTGCCAATATAAAGATAATGAAAACAGCATAACGTAAAACAACAGCTTACCCATACTCATACTCATACACTACCATGATGTAATTGACAATAGCTACAGCCTGGTCTTCATAGAAATGGTTCCTGAGGTAATAGTCTCGAATCTAACGTTGTCTAGTCTTTTCGCAATTCAAATGTGTACCTTATTGTGAAGACTATTATGCAACAATTTCTAGCAGGGCAAGATAGTGGTAGATACTGGTGACATTAGTGGTCTCAATTGCTTGGCTAGTGCGTTACTGATATATTGCTTTTATTTTTCAGTTCTGCCATTTGATGCATATGTGGAATTTGTTCTGGACTTTACCAGGATTGGGAAATAAACTGTCAGTTATTTTTAAAGGTCCTGGATGGGAACCTGGGAAACCAAGATGTGGGCTTATTGAAGACTTGCCAAAGGTGATGAATATATATGCATTTGGTTTAAAGAATAATAATACCTTCTAGTGGATGAAATCATGAAATAGCTTGTTGTTATGTTGTGTTGGACAGGCACTTATTAAACCTCTGTTTAACTACTAATCTGTCTTTGTCATTGTAATTTTAGTTATCCACACAAGATTACAATAATATAATTCGTTGCATATTTCCATATTATAACTGCGTAATTCTGTACACAGTTCACACGATATTAAATGAACTGTTTTCTAACTTATCTTCACTCCAGGTGAAGTATCCAGAGCCAAAATATGATATACAACATTCATCATGGGCTGACGCTTATGTTGTGTTACATTATCTTATTATTTTTTTGTTGTTTGACGAGCTTGAAAAAGAGTGCTGTAAGTCTCTTCATCATGTATTATTCTACACTTTTTCCATGATCTGTCATTTTTATTTTGTTGTATGTTGTTATATTTTTAAGACTCCAGCTGCATCATTACACGTTATATTGCAACAACGTAATAATTAATTTAAATTGAATAATACATTGCACTAGAATGATCGTGAGTGTATTTTCTAGGTGTTACAACGCAATGTTGTATTCTCGTGTATGGGATATATAATAATATCACTCACAAGTTTCGGTGCTATTGGTGACAAAACGTAAGTACTTTGAAATACTGATGCTTTTGTACTGTATGCTGAACAAATAGACCATTTTCCGTTCACTGCGAGAATCACGCGTTATGCGTGAAATCGAACGTAAAAACAGGACAAACAAAGGTCATAGCGTCGTAGTCGCGTCAAACATCGCGTGGGATTCGACAAACGCGAAAGTATTTCGGGCACATTTCCATGCTTAATAATGTGCTGTCCACATTTTATGATAGGCAATTTCGATTAAGTAAGGGTATTCGGAAGCAATATTCCTCTGTGTCACGAATGTCAAACATTAAATCATGTTTATGTTGTATGTCGTGATGGTGGCGTTTTGTGTTTGTCTTACGGCGATAGATAGGCAATGTTGTTTTTGGCGATAGATAATTGTTAAATATAGAGTGGCAAGATGTTTCTTTTAGTCAGCACTAGGGAAGCGGACTTTGATAGAACCCGATCCGAACGTTCATGTGATCAAATGTGGATGTCCGATCTTGTAGGTACCACAGTAAGCCATTGAATAATATTGCATCATGGGAGTTTGTGATCTATTCTGGAGGACGTCGGTTCGCCGTTGTTGGCAGTATACCATTTTTTACGTGTCTACTAATCACGCGTTTGCAAGTAACGTTAGAACAATACACTGTGTATTGTCATACAAATTAATGTATTGTGATCTACGGAATGTGCATCATAAAGATAATTCTATTGGCCAATTCCGGCCTACTGCAGTTAACGAGTGGGGAAACTCGCCAGTGAATGACATTCCCGATTTTGGTTCTGAACGGGATGTGCCTTCTAATTTATGTTACTGGCTACGGAGGTGTACTGCGGTGCAAGGGAATCCACCCGGACCACTCTCCTTCTACAAGTTACGAATATTGGACAGATAAACTCTGTAATTGATTGGTATCGTGCTCGACTGAGTGTGCAGCGTGTATTCTACGACTACAGTGCTTCTGACTGCGTTTTGTAATTACCGTCGTCGCCACCGTTAGCACAGACTCGCTGGAAAATACACCGTTATCACGCAAAGACCCGTTTTCATCTAGTTTGAAGAAACTGTATGTAGGTAGGGCTGTGTCCGATCGCCAGTATATTATTTGCGTCCGTTGTTTGTTATGTATGTTTGTCTCTTAGTTTTATGCATGCATGCAAGATTCTATGTTAGACAATTATTTACATTATCGATTTAGGCATTTCCTCGTAATAGTATAACGTAATCCACTACCCTTTTCCCGTGTGGAAATATTACAATATTATTACTGAATTATATTTCTAGTGTTATATTTTTTGTGTAACAAAACAACGTGTACCCCACTACCCCTTGTAACGGGTCAGGCATTTCCTGCCCATCTTTTAGGTGTGTGGAATAAAGTACGTTGTTTAAACCTTACTCGTGTAGCGTGTACTTGTTGTTTATGTCGCATATAAATTATATAACTGTCCTAAGTTTCGAATTATTAAAGGACCCAGTTCACAGGGGTGTTATGGGTGTCATTTGTTTGGAACAATTTGAAACCTTAGCTCAACCCAACTAGCACCCTGTGACATTTTGGTGGCAGCGGTGGGATTCATAAGTTTATAAATCAATTGGTTAAATTTATGAATTCATTGAGTACATTTATAAAGCCATTAATTATATCGAAACAAATCTATCAGTTGTTGTTGGATTGAGTGCGACATATCAACAATTCCTTGCTACAATTAATCGACTAGATTAAATTTATAACATGGATATTGATGTGGGAAAGTTAAAGCAAACTGGGGAAGAATTGGGTTATGAGGGGCCTGCCCTAACAAAATTTATTCAGGAAGAGAGAAGTAGATTAATCATTGAATTTAAAGAGAATCAACAACATGCTAGGGAGGCAAGAAAGGCAGAGAGGGAAGAGGCAAAGGCACAAAGAGAGGCAGAGGAACGGTCTGAAAAAAGAAAGTTTGAAGAAAAAGAGAGGGAAAGGCAATTTGAATTAGAAAGAATAAAAACAGAAATAACCGTGAGAGCAGAGGGAACTGGTGGCCAATCCCAGGATTCATATATGATGGGTGCTAAACTTCCTAAACTGTCAGAATTTAAGGAGGGCGAGGATATGGATGCGTTTTTGGTTCGATTCGAGGTATTTGCTAAAAGTCAACACTGGTCAGAAGATGTATGGGGCGTAGGTTTAGGTGCACTTTTGACTGGTAAAGCGCTTGCAGTGTATGTTAGTCTTCCTGTAGAAGATTTAGCAGACTATAAAGCAGTCAAGGATGCCTTGTTAAAACTATACGATTTGAATGAGGAGGGGTTTAGATACAAATTTAGGCAAGCAACACCTGGGAACATGGAAACGGCGGCTCAGGTTATGGTAAGGTTAGGAAATTATTTGGCAAGATGGGTGGAATTATCGGGCCTTGACAAAACGTATGAAAACATTTTGGATTTGGTGACAAGAGAACAGTTCATAAACACATGTAGTCCCGATTTGGCTTTATTCCTTCATGAGCGGAAGCCAAAGAATTGTCATGAAATGGCTGAATTAGCCGATCGTTATAGGGAAGCTCGTCTGTTTAGAAACCACAGAACCCCTCGTAATGTTAATGTCAACACTGATGCTTCTTTTGATCCTGGCCAGAAACAAACTGGTAAAGGTAAGCAGAATCATAGTAAAAATGGTTCACGGCGAAAAGAGACCCGGACATGTTTTAAATGCCATAAGGTAGGTCATATTGCACCAGATTGTCGTAGTCGTGCAATGAAGTCAGCAGCTGTTGAGGTTGAAGGTGAGAGCAAGCAGATCTCAGCAACCTGCGTGGTCACTCATGCAGATGGTAATAAGTGTTGTCGGCCCAAAGCAGGTAAGTTAACTCTGAAATGTGGCCATGATTTACCATTGTTTAGTTTGTCTAGTGTTAATGCCAAGTCACAAACTACAAGTTCGAAAATGCCTGTGGTAGAGGGTACCATTGGTAAGTATAAAATTAAGGTGTTAAGAGATTCTGGGTGTAGTGGTGTGGTCGTTAGAACCAGCTTAGTAGAATCTAATCAGTTTACAGGAGAGGTTCGAACCTGTTTGTTAATGGACGGTTCGTATCGCAGTGCTCCTGTGGCAAAGTTGTATGTCAACACGCCTTATTTTAAAGGATGGGTTGAAGCTCTGTGCATGAAGCAGCCAATCTATGATTTGGTTATTGGAAATATAGAAGGCGCAAGAGAGCCGGGTGACCCAGATCATGATTGGCCACATGTAGAAATAGGTCTGAAAGTTGACCGAGAGAGTAATGATACAAGAGATCATGAAATGGTCCAAGCTGTACAAACTAGAGCACAGATAAAGGCTCAGAGTAAGCCTGTCCGTCCTCTTATAGTAAAAGAGTTTAAGGAAACTGATGGGGTTGAGTCACACCCTGTTACTGTTGAGGTGCTCAGGGAAGCGCAGCGAACAGATTCAAGTTTAGTTCAAGTTCGTAAGTGGGTGGAGTCGGGCGAAGAGAAAATTTCAGGGAGAGGCAACAAGTCCAAATTTGTGGTGAGCAAAGGTCTCATCTACAGGTTGTATCAATCACCTAAGTTAGGTCAGGGAAGTCGTGTTAAACAACTTGTAGTGCCTACAAAATTTCGCAACGAAGTAATGAGATTGGGGCATGATTGTTTATTATCTGGTCATCTTGGGACCCAGAAAACAGTTGACAAGATCTTAACACAATTCTATTGGCCTGCAATGCATGGCGACATCCAAAGATATTGTCAGTCTTGTGATGTATGTCAGCGTACGTTTCCTAAAGGGAAGGTTGGTAAAGTACCCTTGGGGATAACGCCTCTTATAGACGTACCTTTCAAACGGGTTGCGATTGATTTGGTCGGGCCTATTGATCCCGTAACAGATAAGGGTAATAGATATATTTTGACGTTTATGGATTACGCCACAAGATATCCCGAGGCGGTGCCTTTGAAACGAATCACAACAGAGGTTGTCTCTGAAGCTTTAGTTGGAATTTACAGTCGGTTGGGTGTACCTGAACAGATATTGACTGATCTTGGAACCCAATTTGTGGGTGACCTGATGAAGGAGGTAAGTCGTCTTTTGTCAATTAGGCGGATTACTACCACTCCTTACCATCCAGCGTGCAATGGACTTGTGGAAAGGTTCAATGGAACTTTGAAAACAATGCTCCGTAAAATGTGTGATGAAAGACCAAAGGACTGGGATCGGTATGTAGATCCATTATTATTTGCCTATAGGGAAGCACGAAATGAGAGCCTTGGCTTTTCACCATTCGAACTCTTGTATGGAAGAACGGTCAGAGGTCCCATGTCAATTCTGAGAGAATTGTGGACAGGTGAGTCTACTTCTGGAGAGGTGAAGTCAACCTACCAGTATGTGTTGGATCTGCGTGACAGATTAGAAGAAACGTGTAAACTCGCTAGAATGGAGTTATCTAAAGCCCAGTCACGATACAAATTTCATTATGACAAAAAGGCCAAACAGCGTCAATTTGAGGTAGGTGATCATGTTCTACTACTGCTCCCTACAGCACACGACAAGTTAAGAATGCAGTGGCAAGGGCCTTACATTGTGAAGGAGAGAGTGGGTCAGATGGACTATCGGATTGAAAGGAAAGGTAAGATTAAGCTTTATCATGCTAACCTGTTAAAAAAATACGAGTTGAGATCGGAAGAGCCTGTGAATAAACATATGGGCGTATTGGAGTGTGTTGGTGTTGGATTAATCGATGGTCACGAGTTGGACGATTCGTGGGCAGACGATCCAAGTCGAGAGACTGCCGACTTAGTAGAAACCATCACTATTGCAGGTAAGGAAAGCATTAAAGATGTGCACATCTGGGAAGGGTTAGACGACGAACAAGCGAAGGTAGTTAGCATGCTACTTGTGAAATTTGCTGACACTTTGTCGGATATTCCTGGTAAATGTAGAGTAGGGCAACATAATATTCATTTGACCTCCGATGTGCCAATCAGATCACGTCCATATCCCCTGCCATATGCCTTGGAGAAGACAGTAAGGGATGAAATCCAAACTATGTTGAAAATGGGGGTCATTGAACAATCAAACTCCCCATATTGCTCCCCAATCGTACTCATTAAGAAAAAGGATGACGCAATTAGGTTCTGTATCGATTTTCGGAAGTTGAACAAGATTACCATTTTCGATGCAGAACCAATGCCAAATCCCGAGGAAATGTTTGCCCAATTGGCTAAAGGCAAGTATTTTACCAAATTAGACCTAGCAAAGGGGTTCTGGCAAATACCACTGGCACCAAAGGCCAAGGAAAAGACCGCATTCCAGACTCCTTTGGGCCTTTTCCAATTTATTTACATGCCCTTTGGACTTGTAAATAGTCCGTCCTCGTTTAGTCGCATTATGCGTGTGGTTCTCAAGGGCTTAGATGGAAAGGTGGTGAACATGGTTGATGATATCTTGATTTATACAGAAACTTGGGTAGAGCACATGACTATTTTTGCAGAGGTTCTAACTCGTTTAAAAAACGCAGGGTTGACGGCAAAGCCAAGTAAATGTTTCATAGGATATAATAGCTTAGAGTTTGTAGGTCATCAGGTGGGTCATGGGCTGTTACGAATGATACCTGAAAAGGTTGAAGCACTCTTGCAGGCAAAACGCCCATGTACAATAAAACAAGTCCGATCATTTCTGGGTATGGCTGGGTATTACCAAAAATTCGTACCTAATTTTTCCACTATAGCAGCCCCCCTGAGTGATCTAACAAGAAAGGGACAGCCTAAAAAGGTGAATTGGGGTGAGCCACAGCAAAAATCTTTTGATGATTTGAAGGAAATGTTGAGTAGACAACCTGTGCTGAGTTTACCAAATTTTGCGGAACCATTCATAATACGCACAGACGCGTCTAACTGCGGACTAGGAGCAGTTTTATTGCAAAATAAAGGTGACCATGCATTTCCTATTGCCTATGCAAGTAGAAAATTATTGGATAGGGAAACCTCTTATTCAGTCATTGAAAAGGAATGCCTTGCACTTGTGTGGGGAATACATAAATTTCAGAGATACTTGCATGGACGGGAATTTGTGATTGAAACAGATCACCAACCGTTAATATATTTGAACCGTGCCAAAGTATTGAATGGCAGATTAATGCGCTGGGCTCTTTCCCTACAACCTTATAATTATAGAATAGTAGCTATAAAAGGGTCTCATAATATTGGTGCTGATTATTTAAGTCGCAGCACTGGTGCAGAGACCGATAACTAATGATATAATGATTGACAATCCTGACTTCTTAGATGAAGACTACGTTTCATCTTAAAGGGGGAGTTGTGTCACGAATGTCAAACATTAAATCATGTTTATGTTGTATGTCGTGATGGTGGCGTTTTGTGTTTGTCTTACGGCGATAGATAGGCAATGTTGTTTTTGGCGATAGATAATTGTTAAATATAGAGTGGCAAGATGTTTCTTTTAGTCAGCACTAGGGAAGCGGACTTTGATAGAACCCGATCCGAACGTTCATGTGATCAAATGTGGATGTCCGATCTTGTAGGTACCACAGTAAGCCATTGAATAATATTGCATCATGGGAGTTTGTGATCTATTCTGGAGGACGTCGGTTCGCCGTTGTTGGCAGTATACCATTTTTTACGTGTCTACTAATCACGCGTTTGCAAGTAACGTTAGAACAATACACTGTGTATTGTCATACAAATTAATGTATTGTGATCTACGGAATGTGCATCATAAAGATAATTCTATTGGCCAATTCCGGCCTACTGCAGTTAACGAGTGGGGAAACTCGCCAGTGAATGACATTCCCGATTTTGGTTCTGAACGGGATGTGCCTTCTAATTTATGTTACTGGCTACGGAGGTGTACTGCGGTGCAAGGGAATCCACCCGGACCACTCTCCTTCTACAAGTTACGAATATTGGACAGATAAATTCTGTAATTGATTGGTATCGTGCTCGACTGAGTGTGCAGCGTGTATTCTACGACTACAGTGCTTCTGACTGCGTTTTGTAATTACCGTCGTCGCCACCGTTAGCACAGACTCGCTGGAAAATACACCGTTATCACGCAAAGACCCGTTTTCATCTAGTTTGAAGAAACTGTATGTAGGTAGGGCTGTGTCCGATCGCCAGTATATTATTTGCGTCCGTTGTTTGTTATGTATGTTTGTCTCTTAGTTTTATGCATGCATGCAAGATTCTATGTTAGACAATTATTTACATTATCGATTTAGGCATTTCCTCGTAATAGTATAACGTAATCCACTACCCTTTTCCCGTGTGGAAATATTACAATATTATTACTGAATTATATTTCTAGTGTTATATTTTTTGTGTAACAAAACAACGTGTACCCCACTACCCCTTGTAACGGGTCAGGCATTTCCTGCCCATCTTTTAGGTGTGTGGAATAAAGTACGTTGTTTAAACCTTACTCGTGTAGCGTGTACTTGTTGTTTATGTCGCATATAAATTATATAACTGTCCTAAGTTTCGAATTATTAAAGGACCCAGTTCACAGGGGTGTTATGGGTGTCATTTGTTTGGAACAATTTGAAACCTTAGCTCAACCCAACTAGCACCCTGTGACACTCTGTCGAAGATCGGCCGGTCAATGTAAGCTGCGAAATAAAGAAATTCTAGTTCAAAATCAAATCGTTCGATTTTTGCGGCAGACGTTCGACGCGCGTCTTTCATGCATCTCGCGAGATCTCGCAATTGTACGGAAAATCACCAATTGTGTTGATGACAATACAACACTCTAGTATATTTATGCATGGCAATTGTGTAGATCGTTTGTAATATTTATATATACATAATAATCCGCACACAATATATATATATATATATATCAATGTATGTCTTCCTTTTTATGTTGCTTATGTTTCACACTTTTACATGGAAAATTACACCTGACTTATTAAATAATCAAACAAGAACAGTTTTTGCTAGGCTGTGTTTTTTAAGAGTATGCTATAGTTTTGAATAGTTTAAAGCCAAGAATGTGAACCTGTCTAAAAGTAAAAAAATATGATATAAACATTTTGAATTTGAAACTTGCATTTGATGTAGGGTTATACATTTTGCAGATACTACGCACCATTATTGGAATTCATCAGGTGTGTGTTATATTTAGCATGCGACGCATCAATGACGTCATCAACGGTGCCCTTATTAGGAATTGGACAACCATCAATCAAAGGTCAGGTGTTACGTGGAATATTTTTTCTGTCTGCTGCCATATGGTGTGTTCAAGGAATCAGAGAATTTATTGGAAAGAAACTCAAAACACAATAAGAATGTTCATATCTAGTGCAATAATTTTCCACAGAAGGTTTGCCTTGTTAACATTTTGTTTTGTTTTCAATGTTTGTCTAATTCAGTAACATGTGATAGTTTAATTGTATGTGATGTGAAACAATCTTCCAAACTTCTTGAAGACCAATTACCAAAATCTATGGGTGATAATGTTTGTCATTGATTGCATATGTTTGAAGTTTATTTCAATAAAATAATGATTAGTAAGTGATACAATAATTGTAATACAATACTTAAACTATAGTGGTTAATATAAATATAAAACAACTGGTAGCATTTAGTCTGAACAGACCTCTTAAATATCAAACAGTATTATACATAATATAAAATGAATAATATATCAATAATAAGTCAGGTTAAATAAATAAAATTTAACTTTCATCAAGGAGAAGAAAAGATGAGATTTTATTTTGTGAATGTGACTTCGGTCTTAGTGAGACTATTTAACAATTTAGCACCTGAGATGAGATGCTGCGAATTGAACAACTGGTTTATTCACCAATAAAGCCAGACATTAAAATCATCACAGTAATTGTGTGTTGTATTGTGTTTATGATGTGTATAACTTAGGTTATGAATCAACATAGTGTGTGAAAAGTGATCTTGTTCAAAAATCATCGTAAGTTGTTCAAAAATAGTAGCAATGGGATGGTGCAGCGAAAGATGCATTTTAAGTGAGACTGGTATTTATTTTCCTCATACCTCTAACCCATGTGTGATGTGAGATTGAATCAAGGATTTGTACAGTTATAATATAATATGCTGTGAGACATAGTGTTTAGGTTTAAGTAATATGATTTTTTTCCTAATCATCTGATTGAGTTGTGCTGCATGGTATTCACAGGTAAGGTTTTGTAGACTTAATTTTCTACGATAATCTACAAGCCTAATTAGTTCCAGGTTGCAATATGTGGTTAATAATTGTCTAATTTGCATGCATTTGCATCATGGAAAGAGTTGGAGCTCAATTATCGACTGTTACCGAATAGAAAATACTGAATGGAAATTTACTTTTAAAACAGATATAAACCAATACTATAATTAAAGCATTGGACAAGGAATATGAGTGACTTATCAGAACACCCTATATGGACAAGTGACGTAATTAAAATTCTATATTGAAAGCACTAGATATAAGATATGGGCAAGAGCACAGTCAATCTGATTAAAATCTGATGTAGTGTACGGGCTTTAATTATTTTGGCTATAAACTTATTTTAATTTTATTTTTTATTACTTTTGTTATTAATGCCCTTTTATTTTATTATTTTACATTGATTTTGATTTTTTTTAATTCCGCCCTACCTACATCTGATCCGACGCCTATGTAAGTCCCGTTCAAATCTCGCGTAAGTAACAGCCAATCACAGCCCCCCTTTTATACAGGCTGTCGGTTGCTTACTTTTCAGTGTATACGGACAATCTTTCTGTACATTATATTTTGCTCACTTGAATAAACCATTAATAGAAAATTGCTAGTATATTTTTATTTTCAAAAGAAATTCCACAGCATTTTCCAATTTTTGTCATTACATTGAATATTTTGTTCACTTCCAACAAATGTGTACACTTCCTGATACATCTTCGCCAGCCAAGGTTCGTTTATTCAGTCATCGCTTCAATTTTACATCAAACACTGAGCATAATTATCTAGAACGGAAGCAAAAAAATAAGTAAATCGTAATGATTAGAACACTCTAAACAGCTATAGTAAACAATGCAAATTGTAAATTGTATAACGGTCACCGGCCCACGGCATCGACGCAGACAATTGGAGCAAACAAATATTTCCTGATCAATTGCGATGTGTTCCAAATAAAAAATATTTTATTCCAGTCCAAATCAGCTCAATTACTTTAATAAAGAGTTATTGTATAATGTACAAAATGTTGATACATTTTGATGAATATTTACAGCTACGGCTTCAATACCGTAGACGGTTTTGACCCGATCGTCAACAAAACATCACCCGTCTCCAGGGCAAGCGACTGGTAAAAGACACCGATGTTCGGTCGAGCCGGTGGAAACAAAATCGTCATTCCCAGAATAACTACGCAAAGTAACGATCCAAACTCGAACCATTCGAGCCACAATATAAACATAAAAAAATGACTTTCGTTGCATTTGACAATGATAAACTTACCGAAAAGCCGTGTTCTTCTCGGTCCTAACGTCGGTATAATCCGCCATTTTATGTTTGAGTGTGTTTGCCACCTGACTCTGCCCAGTGACGTCATCATGTGCGCTATAGAAGAAGGTCTGTGATTCGTTGACTAAAATCGTCGACAGTGGGTCTCGTTGAAATCTCGTTACATAGGCATCGGCTCAGATGTATGTAGGGCGGAATTTTAAAAAAATCACAAAATCAAAATCAAAGTAAAATAATAAAATAAAAAGGCATTAATAACAAAAGTAATAAAACATAAAATTAAAATAAGTTTATAGCCAAAATAATTAAAGCCCGTACACTACATCAGATTTTAATCAGATTGGAGCACAGTTAGCTGGCGCACACGTGCAATATTTATTATATGGGGGCCGCAATCTTGAATACGGCATGAAACTAAATAAATAAACAAGTTGCGAAACACGTTTTTCAGGAAAAAGCCAAACGATTTGTTGGGGTAATAGACCAACCGTTAACAAAATTCGGCCAAATTTGTCGTTTTATGTGGAAACATCGCTTGCATATGAACACATAATTACACGAAGAACATAGAACACTTTCCTGAGATATTTGAAACCAAAAATTGCCATTATATTCCAACTCAGTAGCCAATCAGCGACGGCCTTACAGTTAGATAACAATTCCGGTTTCAAATACCCCGGGGAAGTGTTATGTGTTCTTCGTGTAAGGTGGTCATATGCAAATTAACCCTTTAAGGACATCCGAGTAAATAGAATCCACTTGACCACGTCTATTTTAATCTGTGGACAGTAAGTGGAAGACGACAATGAACATTAAAAACAGTGAACAGTGAAAAACCTTATACTGACCCTATGTTGATTATCACTTATGGTATTATAAACATTTCTATAAATATGTGGAAAGACGGCTTCCTCGAATACTTTACTGAATAAGTATTAAAATTGGGCGGTAAGTACAAGCCTCGTTCCAAAGGTTTGAAAATGGGGGCAATGAAACTTAAATATAATATATAAATAAAATTAGAACAATTATTGTCGAGGACAGACATGTTCACGAGAACGTAAATCAAATACATTCGTAGAACCTTAAACCTTATTAGGATTAAAACATCGTAAAACTACTGTTACTTCGACAATGATGTTGTTGCTCAGTATTGCTTCTATATTCTGTAACTGTTCAGCGAAACCACTCTGCTAAGGAAATATATCATTACCCAGATACATACAGCTTCCTTTGAATATACTTACTTAAATATGGTTGTCATTACTGAAGCAACCTACATGTTAGTATAACAAATTGTATTAACTATAAATCATTCGACAATCACACTCAAATAAACAGAACTAATTATATCTCAGCGTGAAGATATAGTTTTAATAAACGCTACTTGTAGCTCCATGCGTCTGTTCCAGTTGGTATAGGATAATTAATTTAATTAATTAATTAAAATTTTAACAGCTTATCCATGTGAAATCGATTATTCACATATATTATTGCTCAATTTAGCAAACAACACTACTACCTGTGCATGATTAAATTAGAATATCATTTATCGTAAACTAAACACGCTGTAACCATTAAAATACTAACTACTACTACTAATGTGCGTACTATGCTCTGGAATAACTTAAATCATAATGAGTGTATTTATCAACATACGATACCGAAAAACAATAAGGTGTCGGTCGTCATGACGTGTCATACAGTATGGGTCCCGTGTAACTTGTACAACGCATACACAGTACATCAAAATTATAAATGGATAAAAATGATTCTTCGCGTTTCTAATTACTTACTAATTACTTCTAATTACTTTCTTAATTACTTAGTTCATACAAAAATATGAGTACTATAGTGCCATATATATGTGTACATATCAGGATATATTAATAAATCAGGTTTCAGTGTAAATTATCAAGGTGAGTGCTATTTTCCATATCGCACTGGAGTCTGGATTTTTCATATATCGGCATTGAATTTAAATTTGAACATGTAAATACTTATAAAATCAGAAGAACTCATGTGCATAAAATAATCTTAATGTCAGTGAAATGATGATTATTAAACATTGTTACCTGAATATGCATATAAATATAAATATATAAATAAGTTGCTGTGTGTTATTTGAAAGAAAAAGCAAACCAACATAAGCCAAAGTACATATAACATGCTGTCGTATATGATGTAGATTGAAATGAGCTACGTGACGTGGTGAACTAGGCAACTGTGCTAGATATTCGGAAAGTATACATGTATGTCTGTAATATACCATTCTCCTCTAACAATGTATACAACTCTTTCACACAACCAAATATCAGATCGTGTCTTCTATATCCATGTCGCACATATGACATGCATTATATCTGCGCTTATTTGAGGTGTTTGGAGTCGCACAATGTTCAGCTTGATCATAACTTCTCTTGAGAGAAGGATTAATCTTCTGAAGGTAACGGTCCACCAGTATATGTATCACCTGTGCATTGAATATATAATAACTAAATCAGCAAACATCTGTGTCAGATTATGTTTAAATTATAATATTGTGTTAAAAGTATGGGGGAAAAGTATGTTTTGAAAACAAAAAAGCCTGTCAATCTAACATTAGTTTCTATGAGCCAGCGATCTAACGTCATTAATCGAAAATACTTCTCACACTGGATACACATTGTTTTCCTGCGCTTTCTGAACACACGCCAAAACTAACTTAACTTCAAACTAACTTCATTAATAAGCAGTTTCACCCTAAACTACATACCAAGCTACATTGAAAGTTAATGAGTGATTATTGAATTATCAGAAAATGAACATGAACGGCTGAATTGTCCACGCGTACAAGGTGACGTCCTCTTAGTGCCGTTGTTAAGGTAATTTCGTTGTGCCCGAACAGTTAATATGCACAGACATTCACCAAGCTGTGTTAAATAAAAATCGAGATCGAAGGAGTAGCATTATCACTATGTAACTAGATTATGTTCACACTCCAAACTGCAGAAATATCAACTGTCCAACGTGCCAGCCGACACAATGTAGACATACAAGGTTTGGTACATTGGCTATTAACAGTCCCAGTGAGTGCGAATATATGTATTTAACACTAAGCTAAATTGAATAGCGCATAGTCCCCGATTAAAATCTAATTACGTGTGTATTTAGACTATCTAGGATTTATTAAAGTTCAAAGTTCATACCACACAATTAAACCATACACAGAAATGCATACTTTGACAATCTACCAAGTTTCAGTGAAAACTGACGAGTGGTTCTTGAGATAAATGTAGAACTAAAAATTGGCTGTGTGAATTAGGAAATTATTATCAGATACTCAGTGGTATATCCAACACATATACCGCGTTTAATTAAATTGTGATGAATGGTTATTGAGATACAGTTGAACAGTTAATTGGCTAATTTTATTGGTGATTAATGTGCACGGATTACAATAAAAAAATAATCAATGTACCATATTTCATTCTAAATTCGATCCGACTCGTTACAATATAACAGACCCATGCACACTGACAAGGTAACCCCATACCCTCCCTTTACACACTGACAGGGTAACCACAGACGCTCACTTTACACACTGACAAGGTAACCACAGACTCCCACTTTACACACTGACAATGTAACCACAGACTCCCACTTTACACACTGACAAGGTAACCACAGACTCCCACTTTACACACTGACAAGGTAACCACAGACTCCCACTTTACACACTGACAAGATAACCCCATACCCTCCCTTTACACACTGACAGGGTAACCACAGACTCTCACTTTACACACTGACAAGGTAACCACAGACTCCCACTTTACACACTGACAATGTAACCACAGACTCCCACTTTACACACTGACAAGGTAACCACAGACTCTCACTTTACACACTGACAAGGTAACCACAGACTCCCACTTTACACACTGACAAGGTAACCACAGACTGCCACTTTACACACTGACAATGTAACCACAGACTCTCACTTTACACACTGACAAGGTAACCACAGACTCCCACTTTACACACTGACAAGGTAACCACAGACTCCCACTTTACACACTGACAAGGTAACCACAGACTCTCACTTTACACACTGACAAGGTAACCACAGACTCCCACTTTACACACTGACAATGTAACCACAGACTCCCACTTTACACACTGACAAGGTAACCACAGACTCTCACTTTACACACTGACAAGGTAACCACAGACTCCCACTTTACACACTGACAATGTAACCACAGACTCCCACTTTACACACTGACAAGGTAACCACAGACTCTCACTTTACACACTGACAAGGTAACCACAGACTCCCACTTTACACACTGACAAGGTAACCACAGACTCCCACTTTACACACTGACAAGGTAACCACAGACTCTCACTTTACACACTGACAAGGTAACCACAGACTCCCACTTTACACACTGACAAGGTAACCACAGACTCCCACTTTACACACTGACAAGGTAACCACAGACGCTCACTTTACACACTGACAAGGTAACCACAGACCCTCAGTTTACACACTGACAAGGTAACCACAGACTCTCACTTTACACACTGACAAGGTAACCACAGACTCTCACTTTACACACTGACAAGGTAACCACAGACCCTCAGTTTACACACAGACAAGGTAACCACAGACTCTCAGTTTACACACTGACAAGGTAACCACAGACTCTCACTTTACACACTGACAAGGTAACCACAGACTCTCACTTTACACACTGACAAGGTAACCACAGACCCTCAGTTTACACACTGACAAGGTAACCACAGACTCTCACTTTACACACTGACAAGGTAACCACAGACGCTCACTTTACACACTGACAAGGTAACCACAGACTCTCAGTTTACACACTGACAAGGTAACCACAGACCCTCAGTTTACACACTGACAAGGTAACCACAGACTCCCACTTTACACACTGACAAGGTAACCACAGACTCCCACTTTACACACTGACAAGGTAACCACAGACTCCCACTTTACACACTGACAATGTAACCACAGACTCTCACTTTACACACTGACAAGGTAACCACAGACTCCCACTTTACACACTGACAAGGTAACCACAGACTCCCACTTTACACACTGACAAGGTAACCACAGACTCTCACTTTACACACTGACAAGGTAACCACAGACTCTCACTTTACACACTGACAAGGTAACCACAGACTCTCACTTTACACACTGACAAGGTAACCACAGACTCTCACTTTGCACACTGACAAGGTAACCACAGACTCTCAGTTTACACACTGACAAGGTAACCACAGACTCTCAGTTTACACACTGACAAGGTAACCACAGACTCTCACTTTACACACTGACAAGGTAACCACAGACTCTCACTTTGCACACTGACAAGGTAACCACAGACTCTCAGTTTACACACTGACAAGGTAACCACAGACTCTCAGTTTACACACTGACAAGGTAACCACAGACTCTCACTTTGCACACTGACAAGGTAACCACAGACTCTGAGTTTACACACTGACAAGGTAACCACAGACTCTCAGTTTACACACTGACAAGGTAACCACAGACTCTCACTTTACACACTGACAAGGTAACCACAGACTCTCACTTTACACACTGACAAGGTAACCACAGACTCTCACTTTGCACACTGACAAGGTAACCACAGACCCTCAGTTTACACACTGACAAGGTAACCACAGACTCTCACTTTGCACACTGACAAGGTAACCACAGACTCTCACTTTACACACTGACAAGGTAACCACAGACTCTCACTTTGCACACTGACAAGGTAACCACAGACCCTCAGTTTACACACTGACAAGGTAACCACAGACTCTCACTTTGCACACTGACAAGGTAACCACAGACCCTCAGTTTACACACTGACAAGGTAACCACAGACTCTCACTTTACACACTGACAAGGTAACCACAGACTCCCACTTTACACACTGACAAGGTAACCACAGACTCTCACTTTACACACTGACAAGGTAACCACAGACTCCCACTTTACACACTGACAAGGTAACCACAGACTCTCACTTTACACACTGACCATATTACCAATCGCAGACACAGACAGTGTTTCGTATACGAAACCAATAAGGCAGATAAATATTTGCTAAAACTTAAGTCATAAAAACTTTTAATTCAATAAAAAATCTCCTTAATATAACCATCGACAATTTGGAAATAAATAATGGTAGTTACTTACTTTGTCATAGGTCAGAGCATCTGTTTGTTGTGTTATCGATCTGTTCTTACTGGCCGTCATCTATAAATACATCAGTGATTATTGTCAACAATTAGTTTAGTTGCAGTCTTTCACTCTATATATGGCATAGTGAATCACTTTGTATTTTTATATTGTATTCATTGTTGAACCTATCGTACATAGTTGGCACTATAAGAATTCGAACGATCTAATAATATCTCAAATATACTCAAGTGTAATAAAGCCTCGGGTAGCTATTCTTACCTAACTTAAACTACTGCTTTTTAGTTACTCATTTAGCTGTTTATTAATATGTATTTATTTGTATTTAGCAATCACTTTGCCCAATTTATTTATATACTTCTGCTAATTTTCTCTGAAACTGCATATATATGGCAATACATTATTATTATTATTATTATTACTATTATTATTATTATTATTATTATTATTATTATTATTATTATTATAGATACATGTACTGTATGGGTGGGCAGCCGCTTGTGTTGTTTCACTAAATCATGCATTGGAAGGCGACATGCCTGACACGAAATCTGAATAAATGGAGACAAGTGTACACATTGAGATAACATTATTCCGTATAAAATTATGTGCAGTGTCGATCATGCTAACTGCGTTGCTGCCAGTCTAGACTTACGTGAATCATGAGGGTGAAAGTTGGAAGACTGAAGATCTTTGTGAATAATAAATGTTTATGTACTCATTTGTACATTGCGAATCATCTGCAAATATTTTGAAATGTTATTGTGTGCTTGGTCACACGGTAACCAGAACTCACACAAGAGGATAAACGAGCGTACCCTTTGGCGGCTTTATATTTTTGAAGCTATTAAACCTCTTACATATGCATTAACATTAACTATAATTGTTTTTATTTTTCCGAGGCAAAAATCAATAATCGTAGCTTACAAGTTGAGTGTCAATTTGGAGGATACAGGTGATGTATTCTGCATTATAGCATATCTTAACATCCCGTGTAAAGTTGTAATCAAAAGGTGTCTTACCTTGTTATTAAAAGACATTGCGAGTCTCAAGCAAAGCTGGACCAAGCAATATCCAGATGAGAGTATATTCATTGGTGGTGGCAATGTTGGTGCCGAGAAATAATGTAACCACATTTTTGTTCGCTTAAATTTCCACTCTATGTCGACTCGCTCCTAGTAAATGAATAACAAACCTTATACAATCAGATGAATACGATGAGTAAATAAACGTGTATGTTTTCTGTACGGTCTCACAATTTTAGAGAAACTGTTGCAAAGAATCCGTTTATATTCAAACTTATCTAAAACATATCAATGTCCGGCTCATGTAAATCCAGTAGGGAAATTGGCACAATTCGAGAACAGTGAACAAACGTTTGTCAGGCAGAGAGCTATGTAGAGATACTTTTATTTCAGACTCAAAGGCCCATAGAGGAATTACAACAGAAATAGCATTATTTATAAAGAAGGCGTCTATAATTACGTCAAAAACTTGACCTTGGGAATAAATCACTGTTTATACTACTATCAATTATACTACTGCCACTCTGAAACAATCGCTGTTTAAAATTGTACAATGATTTTCTACGAAGTGTTGAAATTTGAAAATATTTCTTCTGACACAATTACCGCTTGCACTGCTCTTATGAAAGAGTGAGCACACGAATTTCCGTATACAATAATTAAGACATGTGAGTAGCACAGATGCAAGTCAACTGCACACTACAGAACTCACCTGTAGTCTAGAATATGTATCTGACATCATTGCAATACAGAGGTTCACCAACACCAGTACGACAATCAGACAGAATATTGAATAAAGCGTGAATCCAAGTGCCGAATACACATCCGAGGCTCTTTCGTTAAACACTGAACTAACATTAAATTTGACAGACACATCTAATACATCGGATTCAACAATATCACCAAACACACTACCGAGAAGAGACGTTATTGTTGTTGTCAGCCTAGGTAAATTTGAAATGAAAATAATGTTTTATCAAACAACAAAATTTCCATAATCATATCAAATTCAAATTTATTAGTATATCATGTTCAGGTTTTGTGATAGCGTCATTATCAGTGCGTATTGTATAGTATATAGCTGGTATAATAAAACGAGAATCTGCTGCAGTGGCGACATGCATACATGCATATATATATGTTCTATTTTTATAGAAGAACCTCCCCAACTAAAAGAAATTCTAAAATTTAAAAATATAAGAGGTAGTCACTAAACCATGTACTTTCACACTCAAGCAAGAGAATAGACATGTTGGTGAACTAGTCTTGCAATGTGAGTGTTTTATTGTTTACAGTCTGTACAATACCATTTTTTTTCACAAATAAAAAAATTAAAAAAAAAAACTGCAGACCACACTTCTTTATATTTTTGAGTGGACCAGCCATGTTTCCACATACAAAAATACACATACTATTTCTATTTAATTTATTTTATTTATAAAAAAATATTTTAGAAGCATAACAATACAACGACTAGATTTGGTGTCACAGTTTGCTCCCAATTCATACTGGAATATTGCCAGCAATAATTAATAAAGCTTGTTCAGAAAACCATTTATTCCCGACATCATATTCAATCGCTAGTTCTCAGGATCTACAACAGTAAATAAATAAACAGAAATCATTTTGATGCGTGGTTTTTAGACGACACTGCCATATCGCACAGATATTCAACACCGCCATATCGAATTTTGATTTGTACCATACCATTTCAAGCTGCAGGGTGTCTAAACAATGACTCAACAAACAATAAACACATCTTCCACCCACCACACAAATTTTAGCCACAATTGAACAACCAAGAAAGCAACAAATATCAGACTGCATCTTGAAAACAACGAGATACCACATTACAACCAGTCATTACAAACATGAAATCTTCCACCCCTCCCAGTACACCCTACAGCATTAATTGTTCCTATACTCATTTGCATCTATGTACAACAAGCTTAGCCAATAGATGCACCTGACTCATCAAACTTTTGACCAACCACTCATTCTCAATATTGTTGAGTGAGGGCGCTATTTACTAATGAGAGGAATCTTTTAAACGAATTAAACATATATATATATATATATATATATATATATATATATATATATATATATATATATATATATATATATATATATATATATATATATATATATATTCAACTCTTATCTGGCCAATATAAATGTATATGGGGGCTGGCTGGTATATTCATATTATGTGTAAGCTAATGTGAATCGATGACATACATGAAACAATTGAATGTGTATGACTACATAAACTTCGACTACATAAAAGATTATTTTGTTGCAATTATGTTCCCGAGATGCAGTTCTCTGCTGTTTTTTGTACGTTGCATTTATATATTAAGAATATCTCATGAGTGACCATACAATATTTATCACAAATCTGTGTTCATATAACGGTTCTAATTTATCCATTGATTCTTGAATAAACACTCACAAATTGTTTCTTGTCATTTTACGAGCTACAAAACGGATGTATAAGGAATATGTGAGTTCACAATATAAGTTGTATTATACCCGTATATTAATTTGCAGATTTTTCGAGTCTTTAGACGAATGAAATTAAATTACTGTAGTCATTTATTAGATATTGTAGGTTCAGCCATAAGATATTTTCTATGTAATGTCCACTATTCTCACCTTGTAAAAACAGTGCCGGCTCCAGTATCATTATATAAATCGTATAATCCAAATACGAACGTAGCACACACAATCAGAAAGATACAAATGAAACGTGCTACATCAGTTGCCATATTAGAGAAATGGAATAACATCGGTCCAACAAACTCCATTAAAAACAAATTCTCTATATGACGGATACAGGCAAGAACGAATATAAATGAATACCAACAATCAATGACTACTGGTACTATCGCATCTCTATATGTTTGTGTTCCTAAGAATTTGATCTGAATGCAGATGACTGCTAATAACGAGAGCTTAATAACAATGTCTAAAATGTTCACAGCATCAATGAGGTACTTGAGTATTCCCATTTGATAACACTGCAGAATGTCTTGGTACAACAGCGCGATTACCCAAACCAGTAGTATAAAAAATACTATATGAAAATTTAAATAAACATCCATTGTGGGATCCGACGAATGGAAGAAATCCAAACAAAGCATAAACATAAGAAACACGGCATGTGCGAATGCTTGCATTGTAAATCTTCCCTTTGGATTGTTTATCATCTGACTGGTAGGACAGCATGGGGCGAACACATAGATAACACCAAGGGGTATTTGTAAAACTCCGTACACCATGATGCAGTATACCCAATACAGTATTGACCAACCAATTCCATCCTTCTGTGACCATGTCGGTTGACCCTGTTCCCATTGGCGCTTCAATATAGCTTGACTGTAATAATGACCTATGAACTGCACAACATAAATGTCAATGGAACGTGATATACAAGAAAGAAGACCCACAGGGTAGTGTAAAGTCTGCTCTATGAACCGAGCATGATTCAAACACGGACATTATTTGTATACACGTCAGGTATACTAATTCTTCAAATAATAAAGTATAAAAACAAGTCAAATGCAAAGAAAATACGTCATAGTCATCCACATTTAAAGCGAGCGAATTTAATAACTCGGATTAGGTGTTTATCATTAAAATTCTTATGTATAAGGCAAATATTGTATTTTAAACGCGTTGTATATGTCGTCATGCTATGCACGTCATGTAAGGCACATACACGATACGTCCCACTCGTTTTTTCGTCAATCCTCCAGTGTCTTGAAGTCCCGAAACAAGACATGTCGATAATAATATTTCGTTTAATTCAACACGCCACATTATATTGAACATTGACATGAGTGGAATAAAAGAAGGTAGATTGCTGAAAGAATAACTCAACTATGAAGTTGATAGCTATATCTCTAATCCATATGGATTTTAGCTATCAATTAAACAATCCAAATTAGAATTAAATTTTATTTTACCAAGGGAATCATGCCACAATAGTTTTATTAATAAATTACAGTACCGCTGACATTTACATAAATTATTTTTTGTTTTTGATTTATCTAATTCTTTTAATACGAATTAGTTCACCGTTTAAAAAAATCGAGACCAAAGTTCGAAGTGCTGAATTGTGAACCAGAAATACAAACCCTCCTTACCTCTTTTTGGTCACTGTTAATGGCTTGTATTGCCAAATGATACTTGTCAACATCCGATATGCTACTCTGTAAATCAGTTTTGCACGGCTTTCCCTTAAGTAAAATTGACACCTCTTCCGAATTATAGCAGCATTCCAATATCTCAACGGCAAATGATTTTAACTGTTTGATCAATGACGAGAAGTATATCTATAATGAAATGAAAATAGACCATGATATGAATCAATTACTTTATTTTATGCCAACTTTAATCTCGAGCATGTTCGTGGTGATATCAGGTTCAATCGCAGACCCAATTTTAACTTGACCGTAGTTTAAGTTTTATTGATTAATTGGGTTATTTGATTGGGCTAAATCATTACACTCAATGTCAACGTCAATAGCATGCTTGTATTGCGCACGTTTTTGGTGTATTTGAATATCAACCAACTTGTGATGATCCTTATTATATCAGACGCAGTAAAGCTGAAGAGTGCCAATTTTGAAACCATTAAATGTACAATTGCTACGTTATAAACATCCGTTAAAAGTAGTTAATAATAGCACTGTAGACCAAATTGGGTTAAGATTTATTATAAACTAAAAATGTTTGTGTTTGTAGAACACATGATTTCTGATGCAAAATAGAAACACCAATACGCATGTGCAGTGGCTGTTATTGTAAGTACCAAAACAACCAGTACACATGCGTATTAGAGATTTTCATTGTTTCATCGAACAAATACTCAGATGTGTGTTCTAATATTTCTATCAATACACGGGATGACGTCATACTCAGCTGATGTAAACACTACATTGCATGATACAAAACATTACGCTGTAAAATTTATACTAATACAATATATAACTTATTTATATTTGAATGACATTGATTATCACAGTTCGCTAGAACCATGTGTAACTGCGTTTTGCGTGTGTGTACGTCTGTGCAAGAGTGTGGGCGAAAGCTACTTATATTGATACCCATGCATTTGAATAAAAAAAGACAAAAAAATTGCATTTCTCTCTTACTTTAGAAGTGTCCTTTACTGTGTTGCTTTTCATCAGAGTTGACATCTCCTCGGACAGTTCAAACGCTCTTGTCAAAGGATCGTCCTTAGTAAATATTATGTAAGATGGACTACATAATGCTGTGTACACACCTATTCGCGTTCGACCTGTTAGGACATCTTCATCGAAACCTGTTGATATTACAATTGATTTCTAACAGTTACGCTTAGTCAGCATTGTGTATTGTTTACAGCATAGCGATCATCATATTCTACAAAACACCGTTTTATATCAACTGTATATTGAGTGCATCCATGCATTCATCTCTTACCTCCAGGGAGAGCAGGATTCGAAATATGCTTAGATCCATGTGAAAGTAATAGTTTCACCATTGCGTAGTCGTTATTCTCCGCTGCCAGCTGCAGTGTGGATTTAATTAGCCCATTGTGCTCTAATCGCATATCAGCCTCTGCACATTTAGTCTGTACACAAAAACAAATAATACTTTCTTTTTTTGTATTTATTGATTTTTCGAGTCACGTAAAATACTTCTCTGGTACTGCGCAACATACAGGATCACTATTCATCATAACTATACATTTACAAAAAAAATTCAGAAACTTTTAAATGTAGTCAGATCAGTACACTTTTAATAACTTTCCCCATTTTTCTTCAGTTTTATTTGCAATATAAAATTCAGTGTTCTGAATGTCATGAACAAAACCTGGTATTGTTTGTTAACATAGTCTTATTAGTCCCCGTTCGGACGAAGTCCGAAAACGGGGACTTATAATTCGGTCTCCGTCCGTCCGTGTGTCCGTGCGTCCGTGCGTCCGTGCGTCCGTCCGGAGTCATATTTCAGAATCCCTTGGACCGATTCCGTTCAATCTTTGCATGTGCCTAGTACTTTATGTGGGACATATGCACATACAGTGGTTTAGCGATTCGATTCAAAATGGCCGACTGGCAGCCATCTTGTTTTTTGAAAATGTTGTATTTTGGACATGCTTTGTCAGTTTTCATTCAAACTTGGTACATAGCTTATACATGTTAGGATACATGTCCATGATGATTTATTTCACAATTGGATCAAAGATGGCCGACTGACAGCCATCTTGTTTTTTGAAAATGTCGTATTTTGGACATGCTTTGTCAGTTTTCATTCAAATTTAGTACATAGATCATACATGTTAGGATACATGTCCCCGACCGTCCGTGAGTTCCTGAGGAAGTCCGTTCGACCGTCCGTGTGTCCGTCTGTCCGTGCGTCAGTCTATCCAACGTCATATTTCAGAATCCTGTGGACCGATTCCGTTCATTCTTTGCATGTGCCTAGTACCTTATGTGGGACATATGCACATGCAGTGATTTAGCGATTCGATTCAAAATGGCCGACTGGCAGTCATCTTGTTTTTTGAAAATGTTGTATTTTGGACATGCTTTGTCAGTTGTCATTCAAACTTGGTACATAGATTATACATGTTAGGATACATGTCCATGACGATATATTTCGCAATTGGATCAAAGATGGTCGACTGGCAAGCATCTTGTTTTTGTTTTTTTATGCGGTATCTTGGATGTGCTCTGTCAGTTTTCATTCAAATTTGGCACATACATGTACTTTATACATGTTAGAATGCATGTCCATGACAATTTGTTTCAAAATCTGGTCAAGGATGGCCGTTTGACAGCCATCTGACTTTTTGGCCTTACTACTATATTTCCACAATTTATGTACCATTTTCATTCGTATTTGGCACATACATCATACATATCTCTGTGTTTCATAATCAGATCAAAGATGGCTGAATAACGGCTGTTTTTATTTTGGCCATATTACTATGACACGAAACACGCGTTTTCATGTAAATAAACAATCTGTTATATACGCCACTTGGAACTCAAGTTTCAAGGACTCGCTTGCGACAACCCCTCCGCTTTAATATGACAATCACAAAGAGAACTTAACGGGGACTGTGTCATTTTCAATGACTTGTTTAAATAAATCTCATGGCAACCAAGATTAGAAAATTTAATAGTTGCGGCATTAAATTATCCCCCAATAAAAAAATGCAGGGCCAATTCCCCTAGTCGGATAACTCACGTGTCTCCCCCATTTTTCTACCAAAGACTTTCCATAACCTGCTTACATATGATCATTCACAAAATCAAATTATACTTTCTATACTAGTACCTTCACATTTATGTTTTACCTACAGAGACGTGAAAGCGTAAAATGTGCACACATGTAGTATGGCTTTAAGGCGCTGTGCCCATAACAATAGACCTGGTGATATCACAAGGTTTACACCTCACGTGGTTACAATACGGCTATAAAGACCATCACAGTCAATTAAACTGGCCGATCACTTTTACCAATTAAACCGTCCCAAAACAAAAACGGCTGCATATATGGCGATAGAATTTTCTTGTTGCAGTATTTTTGTTTGATCAGCAACAAAGAAAAAATTATGAAATGTAACAGGAAAAATAAATTTAATATTTTAATATTATGATGATGGATTCACATGAACCAACACGTTCGATCACAATTAGTATAATGGTACTTTTAATTAATTATAGTTTAATAACACGAATTGAGATAATAATATGCAAATTTAAAACATTAAACTGCATGTTCATTTAATTAATTGGTACCAGAACAATCCCCGGGACAACCATGTGTGTATGCGTTGTCCTGCAAAATATAAGAAATATATTTCCAACTACGTACATGTGACGATTTTTTTTAAATTAGCAATTTTTATATTATTTTATGTTATTTTTGAATGTCATGACCAACATAATGCTTCCAATGATTGAATGCCTGAAATTGGCATCTGTCGTATTATGGTTCATACACTGTGATCATTTTAACCATATTCAGAGGATTTAGTGTCAAATGAAAAATAAGTTATACGAAAGAAGTACCAAACACAACTTTGTTGACTACCCTTTGGTTCATAGCGCAATGTCTCATTTTGGCGACGATATCGTGGCTTTATTTACTCTTTCGTGTCTGATCGTCATATAGAAATGCGATCGGACACTACGCTCCTCAGGGAGTTGAAATGGCAAATAAGTTTCACTTTGTACAAGACCAACTAATCAAGGTAATAAAGTGCAGTGCCCTTGAGCGTGACGCCGTCACGGATTTGGAAGTTTTATTATTTTGTAGATTGACTTATTGACTGATTGTTATCCGTAAAGAAATTGTTCTGAATTTGCCAAAATGCAAGAATATATATCTCATATGCGAAAATAAGGAATCATATTTTCACTCAAACTTACATGATGTATTGATAAGAAAATAAGTTCAGCCCAGGGGTTGATGAGGTTATTTATTAGAGAAGCTACAATGAAATTATGAATTATTATGTTGCTATAAAACACTCACTATAGTATGCTATACATGTGTATTGTAAATAATTACTCACTGTCAACAAATGTACTGCAGTATTTACATCACCCTGTGATACAGCATCAATGAATATGTGGTCAATGTCTCCTTCATCTGCCATGACGTCATCAATAAATTGTCGTTAATACAATTACGAGTACCTGGACAGAAATGCCCTGAAAATAACAATTAAGATATTCCAATCAATTATTTAAACTTTATTATACATATTTTTGTTCATGACCATGATATATATGATATTATAGATCGCAAATGTTTTTATTTTTTTAAACTAAAGGAAGTTTGGGTCTCTATATCAATCATTCTCGGCATATACTGTATCGAAGGAGTATTGCGTGGTTGGGGAGCTGAAGTTGTCTAATAGTATGCAATCTTATTACAATAACTTACGTCATAAGCTACCGATACTACCAGTTTAACAACGAATCAATAGGATAGTGACTTGAATGAACAGTCAACAACAATGTATCACGAATTCTGTCTTCCAAAATCAAAATAAGTTTAGGTATTAGAAAGTACCTAACACGCTTGGTATAACCTTTGACCTGTAAGTCAGGATAAAACAGTTTACTGTTTCAATAGGCCAGATGACCTAACCTATTAAAAGTACAATGTAGTCCAACATCTAAAGCCAAGCTAAATTAATTCACCGTTATATAAGCAATGACCTGCTAACGAAGTTCCCAGAGTGAGGTGGCCATTCTCATAAGCGAAGTCCCTCAAATAGAATTCGGAAATGGGATTCCATACGCCGAAACAGCATCTGAGGATATGGTTTAGAGTTCATCTCAAAAAAGCAAGGGCACCCTTTCCTTGGCGAGTTGTGGAGGTAAAACACGCTGCTAAGAATGAGATCAATGTTCATTGACGCTATCATCTTGAATTTTCAAGGTGGATAAATGTTCGAACGGAACAACACCTTGCAGGCGGACGGTGTAACGCTATATTCAAACCTGTTTTGCATTGAAAATCACGCTTGACCATATATATTTTCTTCTAACACTATAACTGGAGTTTCTTAAATTTTTCTTCTATTTTCGAATAAAACCATGTTTTTGTATGACTTTTTTAGGGTGGTGAGTACTGTCTTGAAAAAATATTGTGTTATATCCATTAATAAGGTATTGATTTTCTGAATTTTAAATAATTGATTTTTGTCACGAAAAGCGCGACTTCTTTCAAAGGTTAACCAACCCCAGGGACATGTTATATTAGCTAATATATTTATAAGGAGCATTGTGCACAAACTTGAGACAAATCGTTCAAGTTTATGCTGAAAACAACGTTTCATGAGGTCTATATGATATCAAAAGATTTACAAAAAAGAAAGCACTGAGTGCAAGTAGATTCGACAATATACAAAAAGTAAACTGTGATAAAAAACGTCTTAACATGAGTCTCATTTTCAAATGCATGAACCGGCATACATCTTTGTCCTATTTTATAATATCTGCGAATTTCCGAGAAAATCATGAGAACGTGTTTTACTAGTAATTTGCCACTATGTATAACAAATCACCAGCTACACATACCAATTGACATCATCTTCGGTAGCCTGAGTTGTACGTGTTTCTGTTGTAGCGTGGTTACCATGGCAAGTACACAATGTCGTGCCAACCGATGAAAACTACGAAGTCCATGAAAACTGGTAATATTTTAAAGGTGTATTGTATTCTATCCTTGGTCAGTGTACAGGGTGGAAACATTTACAAGAATAGTGTATGCTGTGGAAAATTTATTACACCGCACTTACCTTGTTTTAGAAAGTAATGATGTGTACGTCATTGTGGCTGTCGTTATAGTAATAACAAGGTTTTATTATTTTTGTTTAATTATGAATGCTTCATGACCAAGCGTATCAACTATAAATAGAGTACGCTGTTCCCAAGTTCAAGGTTAATTATATTTGTTCCCAGGGTCAATTGAAACTTGATACGTTGGGTTGACTCTGAAATGTGTTTAAATTCCGTCAGGGTGTTGCCTGTTCATATAATTGTAATAAGCCAGTATTTACATGTTATTTTATAGACAAGTTCAGGGGTTCTCTGGATGCTGAATGCCACTTCCGGTTAGCAGGAATATAATATTTTAGGCAGGTATTTAGCTATACCAGTCATAGATATGATCTTTGTCTTCAGAATTACATTCAGCACATTCGTGAGCTAGGAATTCAAACCATGCTTTTTTTGTTTTCAGCATTGTACAGAAAGCTTGTCCAATTCCCAGGTAACCTTAAATCAGAACTAACATGTCATTTTGTACCTTCACCTCGTTTTTTGCAAGTGTGAGCCTTGAGATTGTCATCTAGATACGAGGTCCACACATGTGGTATTAAAACTGCTCATTTCACAAAGAGTATATTGTAGAAAAACTTCATCAGCATTTTTGCCAAAGGTTTTAGCTGTTCCTAGTGTGAGAAAATGAGCAATGTCAATACCACAAAAAATATCTTGGCACTTACTGGTGAGGCAATAATTCAGGAAACTCAACATCCTGTTCCATACATTGTACTAAGTGATGTTTATCCAAGTCTTTAATGTCACCTTTATCAGACAAATATGGTACAGTCAGTTCAGATACCTTTCTTGTGATCCTATCTTTTCAGTACATGGACAATATAAGATGTTCTGCCAAACTATGGCATTATATCGGTATATTGATAGACTTGATCTCGTTTTAATGCATTCTTTATTATTAGAGCCATATTGGGCTTGTCCCAGGTCATTCATTTTATAAATTCAGTAAATTCTTGCTATCCTCCATTAAAAGTGTGCCCGTCATCTCAATGATTGTGACTTATAAGTTAACAAACTTCTTCTGGGTGTGTTTTCTCTGCCTATGAAGGCTTCCTGAACCTTTTTTTTTTGTTTTTGAACCAAGCCCATTCTCAAATTCAGACATCATTTTAAATCTGCTTGCAGAATACAGTTCTACATAAAAACAGATTTGGATAGATATAAAACCCTTTGGTTGGGTACATTGGAACTAAAATAAAGATATCTCAAAAAGTATTGAACTGATTTATAAGTTTATTACAGATTTGTATTTAACATTAGAGTACCTTTCATATTACTTGATAGTATGTGATACATTTAAAACTCCTGTATTTTCAAGCCTAAAAATGATGATTACCCAAATTTGTCTTTCCCATGCATGATAAAGAGTCATAAAACAATGTCTTATTAAAGCATTCATAAAATAAAGAATTCCAAATCACACTACACATGCACACAAAACACGCTGAATATTCATTCCTAAATGATATTAAAATTAAAACAAATTAAGAACAAGATTCCTGGAATGTATTATAGTTAAAGATTATAAAATCAATAGTTGGTTCAATAGTAAACAAAACTAAAATAAGTCGGCCATTTTGAATCACATAAATCTTGTATGCTCATAAAATCTTTTTTGGACAAGTTTGTTTGCCCACAACTGTTTTTCAGTTTATATTAATTTCAGTTGTTTGGATTAATGATAATTCTAAACAATGCAGCAAGTTGAACACCCATAAATTTTGATATATTGAATTTGTATACAAACTTGCCACCATGATGCTATGATTGATGAGAGATACATAATGTGTGACACATTAGATGTAATTTATCCAAAAACTCTTGATATATATTCCCACTGTATTTGTTTATACAATCAGTGTTTCAATCTTGTAAATAAAGTGTTGTCATTGCTTACAAAGACATTCATTTCTGATACTTCAATGGAGACATGCAAATGACTTGAAAATTGAATGACTTTACAAAGAAAATGTCCAGTTATACAGTATATCACCAGGGAGCATATTAGAAGGTTAGATGCTTAAAAGATATAGATGCTTCAAAAAAACTTGCTATAAGAATAATCTCACAGCAAATTTACTCAATGGATTAAAAGTACAGTTATTAGAATTACAGAAAAATTAAAAACAGATTAAAAACAATTGAATCCCATGATTCCATAGTACAATCCCATGATTCCTTGATACAAACCCAGGATCAGATGGTACAAACCCAGGAATACTTTCTAAATTACCAGGTGTTATACGTCATTGATTATGCAAGGATAGACTTTCAAATCCTGAAGGGTATAGATAACATTTTCATTTGTATTGCTTAAATATCACCTCTCCATTCAGGGTCATTATACTGGCTAACCAGACTCTCTTCTACCATGTCACATCCATTTCGAGGTGGGCTTTCTATCAGACAGAGAAACAAATATTCATTACAAATCTACTACATGTATTTGAAAACATAGACAACAATTTCAACATTTCTCCGCCAACTACTTTTAACCTTTGGGCACCATAATAAAGGTGATCAAATTAATTGTATGTATTCTTCCAGAGTTGTTTAGATAATTTTGGATCAAATGGTCATATTTTCTTTGGACACAATGATGCAGATTATGGTAAACAAGATATAATTATCGGTACTGTTAGTTATTATAAATTATTTAATAAGGGGCATATGCAAAATTTGACAATTAGATGCTGGATGTTTCACTTTGCTGGAATGATCCTTGTAAATTAAAATGAGGCAAAATAACAATTGCAATGTTCTAGTGTAATGACTTAAATTTACATATAGTTCCACTAGTTAGTAATAATGGCTCATTGTGGCATTTTGTTTTGAAAATTCCGATAAAGATAAGTGTACCAAGTTTCATTGAACATGTAAACAGCATGCCTAACAATGGTCATTTAGCGATTTTTCATCAAAATTCACCGTTGGGCGAATTGAACTGAATCACACAAAAAACATTGTATCTTCATTTATATTATCTATGTACTAAGATAAAATAAATCTGTAAACGTGTATCAGAGAAAAAGGGGGAAAATATGTAAAACAAGCCATGCATGGCACAGTCACCGTTAAAAAAATAATGTGCACCTGTAACCCAATATGTATGATCATCATACCAACTTAAATCAAAATCGTAGTTGTCATCTCCAAGGAACAGCTGCTGACTTGTTTGAGAATCAAAAAAAGCACATTTTTCGTCCATAATGGCCACCAGTTGGCCACCAGTCAAAAAAAGCAAATTTTATGTCCAAAATGGCCTGCCTTCAAATACAAAAATGTAACTGTAAAACATGATGTATTCTCTGTGTGTAAAGTTTGAATGAGATTGGTCAATGACTGTCTGAGATACAACTCTGGATAAATGGGCAGACCCCAAATTAATACATGTAGTCCCTGTTTTCAGTGTGTCTGAACGGGAGGACTAAAAATATTTTGAATCCTGATTTTGAATGCAGACACAATGGATTAGTCTAAACAATTTTAAGGATCAAAACAATTAATATTGTGCAATCTCTTTGATTGAAACTAACCAAACTAAATTGTCAACACAAGACAAAGATAAAGCTGACAACTGCGTTTATACCTTCCTTTGGTGCATCAAGATTGACAGTTGCAAATCTTTGGATCATATCTTCTATTTCCTCATCTTCATCTTCAAAATCACATCCAGTGTAACCACCAACATCACAGCAATATTGCAAGAATCTGATAAAGACACAAAAATGCTAAATGATATTAAGGCTGTAAGAATCAACAGAACTCAAGTACACAGAATAATTTATATACATATACATCTTATTCATGGTCAAAATAAAGCATATCAAAATCAACAATCAGTTGCAATTCTCGGGAGCGAATATCCACCCAGGCATTCTCACCAACTGGTGACCATTGCTAGTAGAAACAAGCCATGCATGGCACAGTCTCCGTTAATTATTGAATTTAAGATATATAGTTTTATTTATAGTAATATAGCTGGAATATTGTTTAACATTTAAATGATTGACATTTGTATCTGATAGTCAAACAAGTATTGAGAGATATTGCTCTGAAACAGCATTAATTAAAACAAAATCAGCCATTTTTAATACATGTATAATGAATATTTAAAATTTGAACATAATCAGTCACAGCAAGTCAGAGATATGCCACTAGAACCACATTTATTAAAACAAAATGGCCGCCAGTCATCCATTTTGAATCTTATCTGAACACAAAATGATGTGCATCAAGGTCCTATAATGTCCAACGTATATATGAAGTTTGAACATAATCCATCTGAAAACAGCTGAGAAATGCTTGATTTTGATGATTTTTAGAACCAAAATGGCCGCCATTCGGCCATCTTGAATCAGATCATGAAACAAATTGATGTGCATATGTATAATATCATGTATGATGTATGTGTGAAGTTTGATTGTGATTGGTCCAGGCATTTCTAAGATACAGGTCCGGACGCACATATACACAGATGCACGAATGATAGCACGGATGCACGGAGGTCAAAACATAAGTCCCTGTTTTCAGACTGCGTTCGAACAGGGACTAACAATCAAAAACTCTCCGAAAATTTAACTGTACTTTGGGCTAGTTGTTGAGACTTTCCTGGACAGTGTAACAGTTTAACATGAGCATGATTGACATTCCGCAGCAGCTCATGCAGAGCCTATAGAAATACATGATGCATATGGTGCAACATAACATAGAACATTCTGAGACATAGCCCTATCCCCAAGAAAAAGCGTATAGTTGCGAGAAGTCCTTGACGAAAGGCATGTCAGCATTATTAATTGTTTAGAAAGACTGGACATTAGGAAAATGAATTAAGATCTAGAGACGACAACGTTCTAAGATTGAGACACCAGACATTAAGCATCAACGAATTGTGAGAAGAGAATTAACTAAGATAGATAAAAACCACTCAGTTTAGGGTTGCACCACAAAAGTTTTAAAGACTAGGTGCAGGTTGTGACAGAAAAATTAAGTAACTGCTTTTTCTACCTGTAATGAAAACCACTGTATTTGTCTGTTAGACTAAGTAATTAGTTAGTGACGACACAAACAAGAATAATTTTGTACAAGCAGTCTCTCGGCTGAGATAGCTCCGCTGTTAGCAATGCACATGGCAATTAAAGAACTGAAGACATCATTAGAAAATGAACAAATCTGAGAGGTCCACATGTAGTACCTATATATGTAATATCAAAGCAATCGGACTTGCGGTTTTTAACAAGAAGTTGAAAATATCACTTTTTACCAAAAATGACAAAAATATTTACTAGAATTAGAAAATTAAAGATATCATCACAAAATGAACAAATCTGAGAGAGGTCTACATGTAGTACCTATATATGTAATATCAAAGCAATTGGGCTTGCGGTTTTTAACAAGAAGTCGAAAATATCACTTTTTACCAAAAATGACAAAAATATTCACCAAAATTATGAAATTAAAGATATCATCACAAAATGAATAAATCTGAGAGGTCCACATGTAGTACCTATATATGTAATATAAAAGCAATCAGACTTGCAGTTTTTAACAAGAAGTCGAAAATATCACTTTTTACCAAAAATTACAAAAATGTTCACCAAAATTAGGGAATTAAAGATATCATCACAAAATGAACAAATCTTAGAGAGGTCCACATGTAGTACCTATATATGTAATAAAAAAGCAATTGGACTTGCGGTTTTTAACAAGAAGTCGAAGATATCACTTTTTATCAAAAATGACAAAAATATTCACCAAAATTAGAGAATTGAAGATACATGTATCATCATGAAATGAACAAATCTGAGAGAGGTCTACCCAAGGCACATATACACCAAGTATCAAAGCATTCAGGCTTGTAGTTTTCAAGAATAAGTCGAAAAAGTAAAACATTGACACGGACGCCGACGACGGACAATCACTTATATGATAAGCTCCGCTCGATGAAGTCGACAGCGGAGCTAAAAACATTTTAGAAGCCAATAAATTCCAAAAATCAAAATAATTAGATGATTGAAATTTCTTTAGAGCATACCCACCCATTCCAGTAAGCATCCTTAGCTAGCATATATGGATTTCCAATCACAATCAACAGAGCCTTGGCACGAGTGAGAGCAACATTGAAACGCTGAAAAATACAAACAATAGTACCGGTAGTATGTTATAGTAGAAATGGCTGAAAGTAGAATGAGTATCTGTGAGATCATCTACCGGGTATATCAGTTTAAATCATTGGGTATAAGATTCTAATTACTACTATTATCGTTTTTAAATATTCACAAGTCAGTTCAAAACCCTGTTAAAAAGCTGCTAGGTACATCTTCAGAGTGTATTTTAGATTTGGTAAAATTTGAGATGTATTTATTTGGAGAGATTTGTCCAAAATATATTATTCACAACCTTGTTACTGCACAGTCCTAGAGTTTTTGGTTTATGCTCATAAAACATTTGTAACATGGAAATTTAAATTTTAAAAGTTAGTCCAATTTATTTATTAAAAAAATGTGACATTTAGAGTCAATGAAATTCATGATAAACGTGACAAAATGTTTTTTATCTGGAAAAAACTCCAAAATCAGTCCAAAATGAAACTGCATGTTAACTTTAGGGGGTAACAATGAGGAGAGAGTTTGGAGAGAAGAAAGTAGTTTCACTGATATATTTCCTGCATAATAGTATCCCATAATTTTATAAAACTGACCTTAGGATTTCGCAAAAACCCTAGTTTATAATCAATGTCCATTCGTAGATTTTCTTCATTTGTACTACGTACAGTGGAGATGATAATGACCAATCTTTCTTGGCCCTGAAATTCTTCAACGGATCCAACTTTTATTTCTGACTTGTTCTTATTCTTTAGTACTTTAGCAATTTTCTGCACCTGAAATGAAAAAAATTAACAGTGCTTGCACTAAATCATGAAAGTTGCCTGTAAATTCATTGTTCATAGCAGTAAGCTGTCAAATGCTGATTTTATTAATTACACCTCTTCCCTAGACTTGGTTTGTTTCCAAGAAACGTGGCTTAGCAGTAACAGTAGTGTTAGATTAGAAAACAGCCTAGATTCATATGAGGTGATACGTCAAGACAGAAATCTTGGTCGCTCAAAAAAACAAAGAGGGGGTGTCGCTGTTCTATTTAAAAGTAAATACAAACAGTACATTACTCATATTTCTGGCAATACAGCACATTTTATTTGGTGTAAGATTGACAAAACAATCTGTGCTACTAATAATGATTTATACATTGGTTGTATTTACATCCCACCTGAGAACTCATTCCTTTATAAGAACAAGAATGTTGATCTGTTTAGTTATCTGGAAAAAGATATTTTACAATTTTCATCCAAAGGTGATGTTCTTCTCGTAGGGGATTTCAATGCTAGAATTGGTAGCCTTGATGATAGAATTGATGATAGCAGAAATATGCATCTACCCTTACCATCCTACTATATTAATGACAATTTTGGCAACAGAAATACTATGGATGTTAATTCATCATGCTGTATTAACAAATTTGGTAAAAAATTAATTCAATTGTGTATTGATTGCAACCTCATCATTCTGAATGGTAGAACTATTGGTGACTCTGCAGGAAAATACACATGTCACACTCCCCGGGGTAGCAGTACAATCGATTACGGGATAACTTCTAAGAACTTATGCGACTCATTACAATATTTTAAAGTAGCCGATTTGTCTCATTTATCAGACCACTGTGCTTTAACTTTATCTATGAAGTTTAATGTTAACATGTGTCTAAATGAAAATAATAAAAGCAATGATAAATTAGATCCTTTACCATCAAAATATATGTGGAATGACCAGGCTAAGGACAATTATCAAACAAACCTTGAAAAGTTAAATAATAATGAAATTAAGAATTTTATGAGCAAACCTTATAGCATTTATGAGTCAGAAACTGCAGTCACAGATTTTGAAAATTTAATTACAAATATTGCAGACAAATGTCTAAAGAAAATTACTCCTAAACTTAAAAAAAATAAACGCAAAAGTAAACAAAAAAAATGGTTTGACCAGGATTGTTGGTCCCTTCGTAAGGAGTTAAGGAGCCTATCACGTTTATTACAAAAGTATCCTCAAGATCCATATATCCGAGGGAAATTCTTTCAAACCCGTAAACAGTATAAAAAACTAATCAAACATAAAAGTAATCAGAAAATGATTGCACAACTCAAAGAATTGGAAAATTCTAAATCAGACACATCTAAATTTTGGAAGATTCTTCGTGAAATGAATGGCGAGAACCCCAGTAATAATAACGGGAATGTTCAACCTGGTGATTGGTTGGTTTACTTTAAGACTCTACTTAATACTGATAGCAGTACATCAAACTCTGAGATTGCGAATGAACTGGAGAATAGTGAAAAGAGTGCAAGTAGCAACCCCTATTTAGACAGACCAATCTTAAAAAATGAAATAACTAAAGCCATTAGACTTCTTAAAAGTAACAAGGCTTCGGCAGAAGATAGAATTTGCAATGAATTGTTAAAATACGGTGAACATCACTTATTAGATGCAATACATAAACTCTTTAATATTGTTTATAGTTCAAATAACTATCCACATTCTTGGAGCACTGGCCTGTTGGTACCAATCCACAAATCTGGGTCGAAAAATAACCCGGCCAACTACAGGGGAATTGCCATCTCTAGCTGTCTTGGCAAGTTATTCAACAGTATTCTAAATATTAGGCTGACATCATTTTTAGACTCTAATAACATTCTTTCCGGTCGACAGTTCGGATTCAGGCATGATTGTCGAACTACAGACAATCTTTTCATACTAAAAACCCTGGTAAATAAATATCTCTACAGTGGTAAGTCAGAGTGCGCCAATAAACAAAATAACACAAATATTAAAAAATCAAAAAAATTATATGCCTGCTTTATTGACCTTAGAAAGGCTTTTGACAGTGTCTGGCATGATGGTCTATTCAAAAAATTAATCAAATATGGTATAACTGGAAAAATGTATAAAACTATCAAAAACATGTACAGTAAAGTAAAATATAAAGTTAAATGTAAAGAAGGCTTAACAAAACAATTTCAGTCCAATATTGGTGTTAAACAGGGATGTAATCTTAGTCCAACTCTCTTCAATCTTTTTTTAAATGACCTGCCCACTATTTTCAATCCTAATACCTGTGATCCTCCTTATTTAGAAAACTTGCATGTCAGCTGTCTACTCTATGCCGATGATATTGTGATACTTTCTAAAACTAAACAGGGATTACAGACATGTCTTGATAGTTTGGCATTGTATGCTAAAACGTGGAAGCTCTCTGTCAACACTGACAAAACCAAAATTTTAATTTTCAATAAATCAAACAGACGTTTGAATAATGATACATTTTTTCTTGGAGGTATCGAACTTGATACAGTTAAATCTTATAACTATCTGGGACTAGTCATTAGTGCCAATGGTAAATTTAAGGATGGCCTAAAAAACCTTAAACGTAAGGCTCAAAAAGCTCTGTTTTCAATGAAAGCAAAGCTTGGCTCAATACAAAACATAAGTATAAAAGTTTCAATTTCCCTTTTTGACAAACTCATCAGACCTATCCTCATTTATGGTTGTGATGTTTGGGGTGATGAGTTCTCCACTAAATCACCTATTGAAGACGTTCAATTAAGTTATTGTCGGTATCTACTGGGGGTGTCACAACACACACCAATTATGGCCATGTATAGCGAGTTAGGCAGATACCCCCTAGACGTATTTATAAAAAAACAAATAATTAAATATTACAGTCGGGCCATGAATTCTAATAATGCGTTACTCAAGGAAGCTTTTGTGGTTAACCAAAGCATTAAAAGTAAATGGTATCTAGAAGTGACATCATTATTAAACAATATCCAACTATATCATTCAGTTAACAACTGTGATAAACTAACCTCGGCACAAATGAAACAAATTGATTTAGGCATCAAGGATTTATTTCTAACAAGATGGAAAGGTGAGGTCTATAATGATAACCGCACCAAAGCAAATGAGAAAACCAAACTAAGAACATATCGGCTAATCAAATCAGATTTAAAACTTGAGCCATATTTAGTCAAGCTAAAAAACTTTGAACTGCATAGTGTGCTTACCAAATTTCGTCTTAGTGACCATAGTCTCAAAATTGAAATGGGTCGTCATAAAAAAATCCCACTAAACAACAGGGTTTGTGACATGTGTAACAAAGGTCTAATTGAGGATGAAATGCATTTTCTGCTGGAATGCAACAAATATAATGAGTTGCGTGCCAAACTGTTCAATAAAGCTAAGGATATGATCCCAGCATTTGAAAATAAACCTGCAGAGAAAAAATTCATGGAATTGTTACAGAATGAAAACATTATTATACCAGTAGCACAGTTCATAAGTAAAAGCTTTGAAGTCAGGAAGCAGGGTCTTACTTGACATCTTAATGCCTGCTGTCAATTTTGTAATTTTATATTAGATTGTATTTTAGAGATTTTGTATTATTTAGTAATTTAGTGATTGTATTTGTTATTTGTTATTTAGTATATTGTGTTTTTGTTTTTTGTTTTTTATATATATATATTTCTCCTTGTACTTTGTGACCATTTTCTTTCCCTCCGGGGATTGTGTAAGAGTCAATAAGTAAATAAAAATTAAAAAGTACGAAATGATACCGGTAATGACTTTCAATATTTGGATCAACAAAACAAGCTCTGAAATGGATTTTTTAGGTATGGAGTTTGCAGTGTAGTAGTGCACGCAATCATCCAGACTATATAATGTTTTATAACATCCAGAGTTAGTGGGACCAGCGCAATACAAACGTGACCTTGATAATAGGATTGTGTTCAAATAATAGAAGCTGACATTTTTGGACTAACATTATGTAATTGAAACACAAAATATAAGTATTAGAGGGATTACAAAAGAGACTATAGTTAATATGGGCAGATGATTTGCTGGAGCCGTTGGTAAATTTATGTAATTGATTTTGCTGTGACAATGTATACATGTATGAACAATTATGTGAATATGGTGTTGTGTGTTATAGGAAGTAGGTGATGTCTTAAGTCTTTTGGTTATGTCATTTGAATCAAGAGGGGGAGGTTAAAGTACTTGATCGGAAAGAATGATTATATTTGTTCTTTGGCAGTGAATGGCTTATTTGTACTTGACTGTGACCCACTAACCACTCGATTGTAATTTGGCCAGCTGCTATTAGACATCACTAGCATGACTAGTTGGAAGACAACCATGTAAAAATAGTGTGAATAGAATAAACGTCTGTAATGAACAAGGAAAAAATAAAGTTTTTATTTTTTATCTTAACCATCAATATACAACAAGTTTACAAAAAAATTCGAGTAAGAATAAAGTAAAAACTTGAACCAATAGGAGATACAGGTGATGGTTGAATTATCTCGCCTGGAAGAAAATAAAAAACAAGTGGTAAGGATTATATATTGTAATGAATGATTTGAGTAAGGTGTTGAGTAGAGGAATGTTCAATAGGAAGAACATTGTTGAAATGCTTTGGAAATGATTGGACTTTCCATAAATTAAATCTTGAGGCACATTGTAAATAACTAGTGAGAGGATGCTGAAAGCACTACCGTGCATTCAAGCATCCTCTCAATGAAAACACAGGTTATGCACATTTACATTATAATGAGGTAAATTAGTGTTGTCAACAGAGTGTCATGATTAAATCTGGTATGATGTGCATGGAACGACTCATGGTGCAAAAGCAGATAAGTGTTTATGGAAGACCCAAATGATAGGTATCACCACCGACCAATTTGGTAGTAGTCATATTGCCGAAAATACTATATCTTGTTGTTTTCAATAAGTATATGTGCAGCAACAATAAACTGTACAAAACCAGTAGTTAACTGTTTACAAGACAGTATTATAGACCCATATCATGCAAAGTTACAGGGTGTTGTACAAATATACCCCCTTATTTTTAGGCTATTGTATGTTCATCCAACTGTCCATTCAGAATGAATAAGAAATAAAGTAGGTGCAAAGAGACTATATGGAATGTAATTGTACTTCATAGGAATATCATTGATGATATCAATTCCATCAGACTGATAGAACCGGTAAAAGTAATGAATTTATCGCATGGCAATGTGTCATCTGACATATAACCGGAGTGAATTGACCATGTGCAAAAACAGCATTGTTGGTTTGCATAAGACAGCCCACACACATGCTATAAGGAGTAAACTCCTTGTATCACCAATGACAGGGCTGTAAATGAGTCAACATCAAACCAGAAACATAGAATGTAAATGCATGGACCTGTTTGTACAGAATCCCAGTTCATCCCTCATTATTTATGTGGATCATGTTAAAAAGAACTCAAACCATTATGAGGCCAATGAAAAACAAATTTGGTGTTTCCAGTATTAGGGTAAAAAATAATGGGTAGTTAGGCGGATATTTTATTATTTTAGATATATTTTTTCCCCAACATGTTCAGTGTATATCAAATACAATCATTTTAAACATTTTTTTTTTTACATGATGATATTACTATCAAATTTTGTTTATTTTAGAAAAAGGTAACTCATTTCCATAAAAATAAAATTAATAACAAATGACAACACATGTCATTGTTTAAGGTTGAGGTGAGTGGCATGAACTGTTGATCGGTGGCACCATTTCAAAAATGGCAGCTGGCAACAGAAAAACCTTCACTGATGTACATGTGTATGTAGTGAGCACAAGGAATTGGCCCCTATCAGTTTTTGCCTAATAAATGGCAGTTATGTACATTCCTGCTGTGGCCATTTACCTACAATAGCAACATCGCAAGCATGATAAAAGCACTCTGATGTACACATTGCAGCTCTTGCTGTTTCTTGCATGTGACAAAAATCCGCCTAAATCACAAGAAAGCCATGCCAATGTGGTGAATCAAATGCAATTTCTTGCATGACTTTCTGCTCAATATTATACAGTGTGTGGTAGCCTATGCTGAATAATCAATGGTGTGGTCACAAATGATCATGAAGATTAATCATGATCACATACTTCATATACACTATAACATTACATTAATGGACAAAGACTATAAATCATATCCATGCCCCTAGACATGGCTACATCCGAGGTCATCATTTTGCCAATGCCATTCTTGCATGTCGTTATTGCTGGTTGCATATAGACTAGAGTATAGACAAGTATTTACACATATCGGCCTTATTTGGTTTTAGATGCTATTTTATTGAGATGCATCGCGACAACTGTGGCTGTGAAGGACCGGTAGGTTAGGTAATTGTTACTAGTCGCACCGTGCACACACATCATATGAGTTCACAGGCCATAGGCCTAGTAAATCGCTGTCATCATTTATATACGATGTAATATTTATTTTTGGTCATTAGTTTCTCTGATTCATGACATCATGTGCCAATAAATCCTGAAAATTGGCTTTGCTAAGCGATGAGTCGTTTAGTACAAAACACTGAATGATCATAGCATGGTGTGCAGAGTTTTAGAGGTAAAGCAATATATTAAAATTTGTGGAAAAGGGCAAAGGCTCTTACCTTAGTACAATGTCTGTACGGCGTCCTGGGCTGGCTGGCAAAATAATCACGTCATCGAAAGATGCGTGTACGTGTACTGTAGACAATTTCCATGACACTGCATTGCATGAGTTTAGTCAACGTCACGATTTCTGTGTATCAATTTTTCTTTTTTTTTCAACAAATAATTCACTTTTTTCTCATGGGAAAACGTTGTCAATCTTATTTTATTAGCCTGAACTTTGTCTTGACAGTGCAAATTATACCCAAATAAATGTCTTTGAATGATTTCTGGCACCCAAAATTGATTCTCAACTCAGTCCTAATTACGCGTTTAGGAATGACCTGGTGATCCAAAATTGACCTCGAATGAAAATACTGCCGCCTATGGCGGGTCCCGGGATCATTGCGTCTAGGTGCCATGATGAAACATATCAGATTTCATGGTATTGTTTGGGTATGGTGGTTGCAATATATATTTGAGGCAGGCATCTAAATTATAAGATGAAATGCTATTCAATATGTCTACATCAGTATACAATAGAACAGACCATCTGATAATGCAGGTGGTAAGAGTAGCAATGAATTGAAACTCAAACAATTACCTGTCTACGATAAGGTGAGATTATTCCAATATCTTTTTGTGTCAGTCGAATTCCACCTCTCTGTTCTTCTAGTAATTCCTTCACATAATCCCACACAACCTCCACTTCTTCAATGTTGAAAAATGATGGACTTTTCCCTTCCCGCTGGTCAATTCCTTCCACGCCATGAAAAATTATGGGAAATTTCTATGAAGAAATGAAATTGATAAGTGTAATTTTTGTTACTAGTCCTGACAACAACCAATCAGAAATTAAAAAAAAATTTTCTATAGGTGCCAATGAGATATTCATATGTCGTTTCCTCCAAAATTGACACGAAATTACAGAAACATCACATAACTATTAGAACCATGCTTGTTGAAAATTTAGAATTAAAATTTCAGTATTGATACAAACTCAAGACGAATGTCTCACTCTGTGAGGATTAAATGCTGATTCATGAAATAACATTTTGCACCCTTATACTACATTTGTACATGCACTATATTAATCTCAGGTTCCCTTATAAAACAATATGACATGACTTGCATAAAAGTTCCAAAATCGTACAACATTATGTCTAAGCAGAATTTCAGCACACTATCTAAGTTACATATCTTGAAGAGAATATTACTAACATTTGGTTCTGATAATCAGCCTTCATTCTGTCCAGTTACTTCTATGTCCAACATACAAATTTTATTTTGGTCAAATTTCCAAATGTATTTTGAAAATTATCTATAAGAGTCACACTCAAATTAAACTAGGTTGATATTTTATTATGATTGATAAGATTTACAAGTTTGTCGAAAATTGTTTAAGTTATTGGAACCACAAGAAGAAAACAATTTCAAGTTACGTTGTCACCAATATCTTTTAAAAATGTGAGACATGTCAAAATCAAACCTGGTGAGATCACACACTGGTTAAAAATATATTCGAGTTTGAAAATTGATTAGATTAAAACTGTTTGAGTTGCAGTAACCACAGAAAAAAAAATTACACCAGAACCAACAATGATGACAGACCCCCATCCCCCACCCCCACCTATACATTTCTCTTCACCTATGGAGATATGTAAATTTAAAATTTACATGCAAAAACCTGCAACAAAATTTCGGCATAAAAATACTACTAAAATTATGATGAATGATCAAAATTCTGTTACAATGTTGTCAATACCTGGAACAAAATAATAATCAAAGAAAGCTTAGAAAGAACTCCCGTGTGCTGAGAGTATTGACGCCACATTAAAAATTAATTCAAAATTACTTGTACTTGAGATATTGATGGAATAGCTGAAAACTAATTATGTAAATCAGGTAACTGATATGAACAGATTTGAGGGTAAAACTAATAAAGGCCTGCGTAATGTAATATCCATGTACCAAGTTTCATTGAAATGTGATTAGAACAAAAAAACTATGAATTCTTATTAGAGAATTAATATGAACAAATTTCAACCCAAAATTAATCGGGTCTGTCTATTGTTCTAGAGCATTTATGTACCAAATTTTATTCAAATGTGATGATCAGTAATTGAGATATCAGTGTTAATTAATTATTTTAATTAGGTGATTAATAAGCATAAATATTTACCAAAAACTAATTGGGTCTCTGCTTAGTCCTAGGTTTATTGGAATGTAATGATGAATACTCTATAAAAGTTTCATTAAAATCCAATTAGTGGTTCTTTATATATCAGTGGAACATTCATGAAAAAAATTAACTAATTATGCGAATTAGGTAATTAATATGCACAAATATTTACCCCAAAACTAATCAGGTCTCTGCACAGTCTTTAAGTAACTATGTACCAAGTTTCATTGAAATGTGATGATTACTACTTGAAATATCAAAAGCTGAAAATTAATTAATTATGCAAATTAGGTAATTAATATGTACTGATATTACCCTAAAAACTATTAGGTCTGTGCAGTGTCATATGACATCTATGTACCAAGTTTCATTGAAATGTGATGATTACTACTTGAAATATCAAAAGCTAAAAAAAATTATTAATTATGCAAATTAGGTAATTAATATGTACTGATATTACCCTAAAAACTATCAGGTCTGTGGAGTGTCATATGACATCTATGTACCAAGTTTTATTGAAATGTGATAATTACTACTTAAAATATAAAAAGCTGAAAATTTATTAATTATGCAAATTAGGTAATTAATATGTACTGATATTACTCTAAAAACTATCAGGTCTGTGCAGTGTCCGATGATATCTATGTACCAAGTTTTATTGAAATGTGATTATTAGTATTTGAGATATCAGTGAAAAAGCCAAAAATTGATTAATCATTATGCAAATTAGGTAATTAATATTGCACAGATTTTTACCCAAAACTAATCAAATCTGCGCATTAGTTCAGAGCATCTATGTGCCAAGTTTCATCAAGATCCAATGAGTGGTTCTTCAGATATCAGTGGAACAATCATGGAACAGCTAAAAATCAGCTAATTGTCATGCAAATTAGGTAATTAATATTGCACAGATTTTTACCCAAAACTAATCAAATCTGCGCATTAGTTCAGAGCATCTATGTGCCAAGTTTCATCAAAATCCAATGAGTGGTTCTTCAGATATCAGTGGAACAATCATGGAACAGCTAAAAATCAGCTAATTGTCGTGCAAATTAGGTAATTAATATGCATGGATTTTTATCAAAATTTAATCAAATCTGCGCATTGGCCCAGAGCATCTATGCACCAAGTTTCATCAAAATTCAATGTATGGTTTTTGAGATATCAGTGGAACAGACACACACACAGACACACACATACTTGTATTGCTATATGTTCCGAGGACTTCATGGGATTAACTTTTAATATGGTTGAATTAACTTTTAATATAGTTGCGATATGAACTCGATTAAAACGCGTTTCTATATAGGGTTGCGTTTTAATTGGAGTTTAATTAAACTCAATTACAATGCAATACAATGGAGAATTGCATTTTAATTAAGTTTAATTAAACAAGAGTTGAATATCCCGTGACTGAACATAGAAATGTTTGCGAAGCTTAGGTTTAGTATCGGGGTAAGGTATGGTACAATTATATTAATATTAATATAACGTGAACCATACCTTCCCCCGATACTAAACCTAAGCTACGCAAAACGTATTAATAATCGAATTAACTATTAATATAAATTATGTTTTCCGAGGACTAAGAAAAAGGTCCTCGGAAGGTGTGTCTGTCCTCGGAAGTAGCTATATACATGTATCTGTATTTTTGTCCTCGCAACATATAGCAATCCAAGTACACATACACACACACACACACACACATACACACACACACACACACACACACACACACACACACACGCACACACACACACACACATACAGACACACTAACTGCAAAGACTCCCTTTTTTGTGCTTCGCACATGGGAGTCAAAAACATGAAAAATCTGAATGCACCGAAATGATAAGAAAAGATACAAACTCCAAGTATTGATTGTATTACCTTCTTTGGCAGCAGTTCCCATTGACACATACAATTACGTAACATCTCATCAGCAAACGCTTGCAGTTCCCCATTATAGAATAGGTCATTGGGAAGTCTCAAAATATCGGGATGGGAACGATAATTACGGACAAGTTTTGTTAACATATTAGCATTGTAGGGATGGTCAGGTCCCTCGCGTTGATACACGGGACATGTTTGCATAAACCGCTCCAACAATGAAGCCACTGTAGAAAAAGAGATGTATGAATGGAATTATTAATTTGAAACACACTTCAGAAGTTTAAGTCAAATGTTAATATTATTAGGATCCGCATCAATAATAATATACAACTTTTCATCCCATATCACTGAGTAATATTTTGAGATGTGAATCAACTAGACCTTTTGGAATCTTCTGTCTCTGACCCCATTTTTTTATATAAACCAATAATAATGAAAGTAGGACAAACATGACAAGAATTGTCCTACCTAGACCATTCTTGACCGCTACTGGTGACCTCAGTACAGGTCCCAGAAAGTAGGACAAACATGACAAGAATTGTCCTACCTAGACCATTCTTAACCGCTACTGGTGACCTCAGTACAGGTCCCAGAAAGTAGGACAAACATGACGAGAATTGTCTTACCTAGACCATTCTTGACCGCTACTGGTGACCTCAGTACAGGTCCCAGAAAGTAGGACAAACATGACAAGAATTGTCCTACCTAGACCATTCTTGACCGCTACTGGTGACCTCAGTACAGGTCCCAGAAAGTAGGACAAACATGACAAGAATTGTCCTACCTAGACCATTCTTGACCGCTACTGGTGACCTCAGTACAAGTCCCAGAAAGTAAGACAAACATGACAAGAATTGTCCTACCTAGACCATTCTTGACAGCTACTGGTGACCTCAGTACAGGTCCCAGAAAGTAGGACAAACATGACAAGAATTATCCTACCTAGACCATTCTTGACAGCTACTGGTGACCTCAGTACAGGTCCCAGAAAGTAGGACAAACATGACAAGAATTGTCCTACCTAGACCATTCTTGACAGCTACTGGTGACCTCAGTACAGGTCCCAGAAAGTAGGACAAACATGACAAGAATTGTCCTACATAGACCATTCTTGACCGCTACTGGTGACCTCAGTACAGGTCCCAGAAAGTAGGACAAACATGACAAGAATTGCCTTACCTAGACCATTCTTGACCGCTACTGGTGACCTCAGTACAGGTCCCAGAAAGTAGGACAAACATGACAAGAATTGTCCTACCTAGACCATTCTTGACTGCTACTGGTGACCTCAGTACAGGTCCCAGAAAGTAGGACAAACATGACAAGAATTGTCCTACCTAGACCATTCTTGACTGCTACTAGTGACCTCAGTACAGGTCCCAGAAAGTAGGACAAACATGACAAGAATTGCCTTACCTAGACCATTCTTGACCGCTACTGGTGACCTCAGTACAGGTCCCAGAAAGTAGGACAAACATGACAAGAATTGTCCTACCTAGACCATTCTTGACCGCTACTGGTGACCTCAGTACAGGTCCCAGAAAGTAGGACAAACATGACAAGAATTGTCCTACCTAGACCATTCTTGACTGCTACTAGTGACCTCAGTACAGGTCCCAGAAAGTAGGACAAACATGACAAGAATTGTCCTACCTAGACCATTCTTGACAGCTACTGGTGACCTCAGTACAGGTCCCAGAAAGTAGGACAAAGATGACAAGAATTGTCCTACCTAGACCATTCTTGACCGCTACTGGTGACCTCAGTACAGGTCCCAGAAAGTAGAACAAACATGACAAGAATTGTCCTACCTAGACCATTCTTGACCGCTACTGGTGACCTCAGTACAGGTCCCAGAAAGTAGGACAAACATGACAAGAATTGCCTTACCTAGACCATTCTTGACCGCTACTGGTGACCTCAGTACAGGTCCCAGAAAGTTGGACAAACATGACAAGAATTGTCCTACCTAGACCATTCTTGACAGCTACTGGTGACCTCAGTACAGGTCCCAGAAAGTAGGACAAACATGACAAGAATTGCCTTACCTAGACCATTCTTGACCGCTACTGGTGACCTCAGTACAGGTCCCAGAAAGTAGAACAAACATGACAAGAATTGTCCTACCTAGACCATTCTTGACCGCTACTGGTGACCTCAGCACAGGTCCCAGAAAGTAGGACAAACATGACAAGAATTGCCTTACCTAGACCATTCTTGACCGCTACTGGTGACCTCAGTACAGGTCCCAGAAAGTAGGACAAACATGACAAGAATTGTCCTACCTAGACCATTCTTGACTGCTACTGGTGACCTCAGTACAGGTCCCAGAAAGTAGGACAAACATGACAAGAATTGCCTTACCTAGACCATTCTTGACCGCTACTGGTGAGCTCAGTACAGGTCCCAGAAAGTAGGACAAACATGACAAGAATTGCCTTACCTAGACCATTCTTGACTGCTACTGGTGACCTCAGTACAGGTCCCAGAAAGTAGGACAAACATGACAAGAATTGACTTACCTAGACCATTCTTGACCGCCACTGGTGACCTCAGTACAGGTCCCAGTTGTTCCGGATCTCCTGCTAACACAAGCTGGCCACCTTTGTCATTTGTTACATCCAGTAAACCAGCTATTGCTATTGTACATTCCGGCTCTACAGCGTGTCCAGCTTCATCAATAAAGATATGAGTGAAGTGGGATTGTGGGATCTTGGCCGTAACCAGTCTGTGTTAGTAAAAGAAATCCAGATCCAATGCTTGCATCATATAAACTAGTCATAAAGAAATAGGTGTTTTATGTGCTAGTATTTATTGTTGCAAATTTATTAGAAATTTGATAAATCTTGAGACAAAATTTGAAATTATAGAAAAAATACACAAAAATAATGCTGTGTAATTACAATATTAAAAAAAAAAAAAAATTAAATAATGTTACCCAAAAAGTTTAATTTTAATAGATTTAAAGTTGTATGGATATTCACTGGTTAGTGAATTGCACAATATATTGACTTTTATTACATGTAACATCAGAGGAAAATATAAAAATAATCTCAACAAACAATTACACAACTACCTACCTTCCTGCAGTTACTAGTGTGGTGACTATAATTCTATACTTCATCATTGTTTCCATATCTGGAAAATGTATTAATCCCTGAGCCCTATCAAAGTTACAAATATCCTGATGGGAAAAAAAACAAAGTGACAGCGTTATTAGGGAGGCCATACTTGTGTTTTGCAAGCGAATCCATGCACAACATTTTTGATCAGATAAGTGACATCACAGTGTGCTGGCCTCTATAACTACAACTATGTCTATTAATCCAGTATTTTATTACCATGATGGGTAACAAGGGCAGTGGAAAATATGTTATGCATTCATTCATATAAAACAAAAATCTGAATTAGTTGATATACTCCTAGCCCATATACACCATGAATATTTATAATAAATAGTTTAATAAATATACATACCTTAACAGCAGGGTTTACAGTGGCCCAGTTTCTTGACAGAGCATTCAATCTTAGAATAGTTGACTTAGCAACAGGCGTATTCTTCAGTAATCGCTGAGCAATCAAGTCTGCCGCACTGTTGGATGGTGCACATGCTAAGATAAAACTACCAGGGAGAGATTTATATACCTAGAAAATACACCATAATTTGTAGTAAAACATTATGTGTTTGAAACAAAGAATGAATTCCTTAATCAGATGAATCACATCATCACCACCGAGGGCAGTGCAGTAACTAATGTCTTACACCACTAGGGGGCAGTATTTGATAACAGATCAGGAAACATGTCCACATCTCATCTCTGTATAAGATACTGCAATAGCTGCTTCTCAAATTAAAATGATCACCAGTTAAATATACTGTCTCATAAACGGCTCTTGTGAACAAAGTGATATACTTTCTAAGAAATCATTAAATTAACATGAAACATATTTACCTGTTTAATAGCTTCTACCATTGTGACAGTCTTGCCAGTTCCTGGGGGTCCAAATATAAGGTAAGGTGATGGTCTTGATGAACCACTAAGTATATGCTTCACAGCAGACACTTGCTGTGTGTTACATTCCAACTGACGATCAAATAAGCTAGAATAATTCAAATTCCACATTTAATGAAAAATGCAGAGATCAATGTTAAATAAAGATAAAAATCAACAATTATATAAACCAGATCTTATTCAAAATGCAATTAGTGAAGTACAAGAGAAACAAATTTTGGTTCTCTTCAAAGCATGCATGCATAATTTTGAGACTGGTGCCCTCCCATACGTTGTAAATATTTCCTGCTTACAGTCATCTCTGTTACAGACATACTTCTAATAGAGCTAGTTCACAGACACAAATACACAATATTATTATATGATGGATAATAAAATAACTGAAGTTATTGTTGAAAACCTTCACAATCTTTGTGGTCAATTATGAATATATTGGCCTTAATGAATGTATATTTCAAATAACTGCAATTACCTGATTGATGATAGCAGTGGTCTGAGTAACGAAGGATAATCAAGTTTGAATGGTTGCGGAAATAAGACAGGACTGAGACCGAGTTTTTTATTGCTGCATTGATCCACTGCTCGGTGTTGCAGTTTCAATGGCAGTCGGTTGAAAGTAAACTGTACATCAAACAGCATACCATTAACGAAGCGCTTCAATAATCTATAATATCAAAGAAAGCTTAGAAAGAACTCCTGTGTGCTGAGAGTATTGGAGACACATTAAAAAATAATTCAAAATTACTTGTACCTGAGATATTGATGGAAAAACTGAAAACTAATTATGTAAATCAGGTAACTAATATGAACAGAACAGAACAAAAAAATTATGAATTATTATGCTAATTAGAGAATTAATATGAACAAATTTTAACCCAAAATTAATCAGCCCTATTGTCCTATAGCATTCATGTACCAAATTTTATTCAAATGTGATGATCAGTAATTGAGATATCAGTGTTAATTAATTATGTTAATTAGGTGATTAATAAGCATAAATATTTACCAAAAACTAATTGGGTTTCTGCATAGTTCTAGAGTCATTAAATTGTGATGATGAGTACTCTTTAAAAGTTTCATTAAAATCCAATTTGTGGTTCTTTATATATGAGTGGAACATTCATATAAACAATTAACTAATTATGCAAATTAGGTAATTAATATGCACAAATATTTACCCAAAAACTAATCAGGGGTCTGCACAGTCCTTAAGTAACTATGTACCAAGTTTCATTGAAATGTGTTGATTACTACTTGAAATATCAAATGCTGAAAATTAATTAATTATGCAAATTAGGTAATTAATATGTACTGATATTACCCTAAAAACTATCAGGTTTGTGCAGTGTTCTATGACATCTATGTACCAATATTTATTGAAATGTGATGATTAGTACTTGAGATATCAGTGGAAAAACCGAAAATTGATTAATCATTATGCAAATTAGGTAATTAATATTGCAGATTTTTACCCAAAACTAATCCAATAACTTTCATTCATAACTTTTACTGTGATTGATGAGCGGCGAGTCTGATAAGAAAGCAATGTCACGATTTGACCTGCATGATGAAATACTAGTAGTGATGTTATTCTTAGCCAATCAGTAAAGCAGATGCATAAAGGTCAAAGATGATTGCCAGACTGTAAACAAAAGCATTGTGTGCCATCGCAGCAGAGCGACCCCATTTTTCTTTTCTCTTTATTGTGATTAGACATGAATGAAAAGTGCCAAGCTGACAGACTGCGAAATCCGTGGATTAAAAGTGCTAAGTCCAAATTGTGTGGGATGATATCGACGAACTTCAGGAAGAAGTTGTAGGGATTTTGTTCAACGGCTACACTGACGCCGACTTGGAGGGTTTTGAGTTTGACGAAGATGGCAATGAACATACAAATAAAGATCTGAGAAGTTTTTTCAAACAGCTATGAATTTTTAGAATTTTTACTGTGTAAACTTGTAAATTATTATTGATCTTGTATGACTAGACAGTTGATTCGTAATTTATCGAGACTGGAAATCATTTTACGCAGTTTAACCCCTGACATTTTAATTCATTTTGAGTTCACACGTATTGGGTGTGTTTGTCGGCGGGAAAATCCTGATTCAAATAATTTCTCGCTGTTGATTTTTATTATTTCTGGTTTATTTGTCACATTATAAGCAATACATTAGTTTTGTTTTACTTCTAGTGTTGCATATTGTTCATTTATTTCTGTTGCATGTTTTCATTTGCCGTTCTGTTCCCTGCTGCAGTTCGATCTGCGTATTCGATTTTCGAGAATTTTCGTTTTTTTTGCCGGGAATATCCTGGCAAACGCCCACCCCTATTTTTTGGCAATTTTCCATGTTCAGGATGATAAGATCGATAAAATAAATACGATAAGATCAGATGATATGTTACAGTTACCATGGAGCAATAGTGCGATACTGTAAGGCCTTGAGGTTAAATAACATCGAACAAACCTGTCTAATTAACTTGCAGACCAGAGAGTAAAACAGATTTCTAATACCACTGACATATTTTTAATCCTTTGAACACAGAAGTCAAAATTCTGCCATCTTCCACAATATAATCTATACTATATGAGTGTTGTATTTTGTAAGCAGTTCAACATTTGCATATATGCAGTGTTTCCCCAGTAGCATTGTTAGTTTGTTTCATTTCTTCATTGCGCATGCGCAATTGTAGTTTACAACACACGCTGACCATGCGTTGTCATTTTCTCACCCACCCAGCCATCCACTCAAATATTCTTACAATCATGCCAGCTCATTTTTCGCTTATACAATGTACCTGTCACAACTTTGTGTTTTGTAATTTCAATTGTTTTTAGCATGGATTTTTTTCCCGTATATTTTAGTTTGATTTGCTTCATGTTTTACTTCATCTGTTTACTTGTTCTGCAGTTTTGTTTTTCATGAATGTTTTCCTTTTCCTATCATTTTCTGCCTTATTAGTGCTGTATGTCAGATTAGTTATTTAGATAAAACTATTTTTTTTTCTTATTTTGCCGCCAACATGCTTGCATATGGTTTTGTTCTTTGCCATTGGAGAATCAGAAAATGAAGTCCATTTGATCCAAAATTATATAATTAATGTGAATTGTGATTTCATTAATTATCTCAAATTTTAGAAGATACATTTACATAATTTTTAGTTTCTGAATTATCACACAAACGTGGTACGTACCCTTCTCCAAATCCAATATGTACATGTATCATTTCAATCTGATGTACGTAGCCTTTGTACGTCTTCGAGTCCAAATCAGCTTTGTTCTTACCAGTTCTGATCTGAGCAAATAATGCATCCCCTTTCAGAATGGATGGTCTATTCTCAGCCAAGCCAGCGACCTAGATCAAAACAACATATGTCAACAGTGACTTTATACCACTTTTGTTTGTGTGACCCATTGTTCTGTACTATAGTTGTGTTCACGTTACACGAAGTACGGGCTAAGATTTAAGCTGATTTAGGCTTATCTAGCATATTTGCATTTCGGCTAGACCCAATTGCGTCCATGCACAGGGAGGGCCAGTCGTTAGCACGGGCTAAGGGGTGCCATTCACGCTATTCACGCGCGAGGTTCCATTTCTGCTGCTGGCATGTTTTGTTCTAATTTTGAAGCGACGTGCACAGGAACGCGTGAGAAGACGGACCACTTATTTGGATGCACATAAACAGTATACAAAGGGTGTAACAGAATACAGAGTTTTATTAATGCATGTCGTAGACAGCGAACCAAATTTATTTTGTCTATGATTGGAGCTGCTGTACGCTCTACTACAGTGACCCGATTAGTGTGGAAGTGAGCGCAGAGTAATGACTGGTGGAATAGTGTCGTTATACGAACATGGGACAATTTTCACACCCAAAGGTCGCCGCAGAGGGCGCTTAGCCCTGGGCTAAGCGTTCGCGCATACTACATTAGCCCGTGCTAAGGTCTAGACCGCGTCTTAAATTCGGATCAGATTTAACCCGTACTTAGCATTCCTTAGCCTGTGCTAAGCGTTCATGCACGTTTTCTTAGCACGGGCTAAGGAATTGGACCTCTTAGCCCGTGCTAAGGAGCTGTGTGTGAACGCAACTATTTATTCTACATGTAAACCCAAACTATGTCTTTGTGTTGTCATTGTAAACTTCTATAGTTGTATTTATATCAATCTATAATTGTAAATCTCACAAAAATGGTCAACTGTTTTTTATGTAGAGCACACAACATCTGAATTAGACAAGAAGATAGAGTTCTTCCTAAACTGTTCGACTAGGATAGTGTTCAAACCCACTACATCAACAACAGGTAGAGGTTCAATCATCTGAACTATTGGAGATTAGTTAGGATCATACCTACCATAGTTGATGGCATTTTCATTCAACCAATCAAATTTACAGTCAATATCTGACTGTCATGAGATATTACCATATTAACCCGGGCACGCGCCCCTCCCTGGGCAAGTGTCCACCCCCTGTTTTCACAAAAGTTACATGTTGGGGACATCCTCGGTTAAATGCCCAGGGTGATTTTTAGCCAAGAACGGGTCAATAATAAAGTTTTATTTGTCAAAAACGAACGCGTTCGATTTATTTAAATAGTGTGTTTGTTACGGTAGTTCTCTTTTTGGAGTGTGTGGTGGCCCTGAAAAGGGCCGCTTTGTTTGTGTTTTTACGTACAAACTCATTGGAACTTAACGACGTAAGATGAACCACGCAGCATGTGGCGCACACGTTCTGCTTTCTCTTCATTCATGATGAATCCAATATTGCAATATTGCAACAATCCATACCTCGGTGAGTGGTTTGAAGCACTTAGCTTTGGTTTCAAAATGTAGCATTTCGCTGACTGTGAATCCATAATGGGAGCTAGCACTTTTGAGACATCACGTCGTAAACTTGCTACTTTCTTTCCATCCTTCATCACAGCTATGGCATTTGAAGAAAAAACATTTTGCCGACCTCAAGTCCATTACGATAACCATAATGAGGCATGCTGACGACGGGAACTTGTTGCATCATCGTTCTTTTTGTAATTTTGTCACGTGTGTGGGTGCGTGAATAAATCATGTTAATGGGGTCGACCAGAGTCTATTTTCAGTCTGTTTTTTATGTATCGCCATTTGGATATGTTTATGTATTCACAATAGTTTGTAAACATTTCACATCAGTAATAAAAGGTTTATTTGTTTCATAACCCTGTCTGCTATTCTTCAGTAATTACGATGCGATGTATCAATACGTGCGTGAACAAAATTATGCTAATGAGGTCATCGCCATCTTGGATTACAAGCTGTAGTTTTTCTCGGCCGTTTCGACTTGCACTGATCACAATACTTACCATACTTTGTAGCCAATTTCAGTGAGTAATACAACTTCATTCGCTGACATAAAACAAGTTTTATTCTTGAAATTCGACCCTGTGTCTTAGTGTTCCCACAGTTCTTGACCGAGTGCTCACGTTTATTGAAACCTCGCATAAATCAAGAAATAAGTACGTGTACAAAGTGTACGAAAGCATTCCTTTATTTGACCTTATCATACGATCACAAAAACAACTTTTAAAATCTTTTTTGGGGTGGTCCTCTGGTAAGCGCCCACCCCCAATTTCCCCCGATTTTGTATATTTAGGCCCCTGGGCGTGTGCCCGGGGTAATACGGTACAAGCATCATATCTAGGCCTAGTTGATGGCATTTTCAATCAACCAATCAAATTTACAGTCAATAGCTGACAGTGATGAGATATTACTAGCATCATACCTAGGCATAGTTGATGGCATTTTCATTCAACCAATCAAATTTACAGTCAATAGCTAACTGTGATGAGATATTACTAGCATCATACCTAGGCATAGTTGATGGCATTTTCATTCAACCAATCAAATTTACAGTCAATAGCTGACTGTGATGAGATATTACTAGCATCATACCTAGGCATAGTTGATGGCATTTTCATTCAACCAATCAAATTTACAGTCAATATCTGACTGTCATGAGATACTACTAGCATCATACCTAGGCATAGTTGATGGCATTTTCAATCAATCAACCAATCAAATTTACAGTCAATAGCTGACAGTGATGAGATATTACTAGCATCATACCTAGGCATGGTTGATGGCATTTTCAATCAATCAACCAATCAAATTTACAGTCAATAGCTGACTGTGATGAGATATTACTAGTTCTATACCTAGGCATAATTAATGGCATTTAAATGCAACCAATCAAACCTAGTCAATGGCTAACCATAATAGAATATTACTAGCAACGTAGCTAAGCATAATTGAGTTGCATATAAGAAGGAAAATGTAATATTTTATAGTTAGAAGAACAAAGTTTATTCATTATTTTACCTCAAGAACTAAAAGTTTTCCTTTTCGTTTCATGGTGACTCCTTCCATGTCATAACGCCTTATATCAACTTCCATTTGGATTTCTTCGATATGTAATAATGTATTCATTTTGTTGCTATAGTTACTCATTGACAGTGGTGACTCCAATGTTGTACTAGTAAAGAAGGACATTTAATATAACAATTTAACATAATATACAGCATTTTTGAAACACGATTCAATGTAACAATTGTATTAACAGCTTTGAGAATTTGATTCAAGTAATATTTAAACAAAATTGAATGCAATATATTCCACAAGACAATATCTGTAGCAGGCAAACAATAATCATTACTTACGATATCTCATTAACTTTGCCTTTGTTGAGTAGACTACGTAACTCATTTGGCACTTTATAATCTGGTAACGGTAATTTTGCTGATAACCCGTCTTGATTACTATTGAATAAAAATATTGTCAATTATTATACATCTGTTTAAAATAACAGAATATATCCATCCATAAAATGACAAACAAACCTGTTTAAAAGTGTAATGAACGCATTTGTATGTTTTCCTTTTTTTGTAAAATGTGCAATACATTCAAAAAGTTTAATTTCTTATCGTATGCAGCAACAATATAGCGTGTAATTGAAATAGAATCGTGTCACTAAACACAAAAAGTCTTGCAGACACAAAGATTATTCTTCAATAGCATTTTGAATTGTCATGACCACAAGCAGTAATAGTAAGTTAATCATGAGAATACCTCAAAATATACACTCGGGCAATATGGGATCACATTGACCTTCGCTATGCGGTGACCGATATGATCAACGTACTGCCCTACTGTACACTACAGTATTATCGTAAAAACCAAATACTAATTTGCTGACAGAAATGAAATATCTATATCATATCATGGTCCTGTTAAAAAACTTACGAAAATAGAGGACGTACACCCTCTTCGACAGCTCCCCTTGGCTGATACTTTGATATGATTGGTGGTTTAGTATACGGCGTCTCTGGTACAATCATGGCTGTTATGTCACTGCTAACAGTCACAGACAGGAAACGCACAATGTGGAATGTTAGACCATCTGCTTGATTCTTGAACTCAAATGCTATCGGTGTTCGGTAACGATTAAAGTATCGGACTTTGCAGTTCAACTCTATGGTGTAACTGCAACCTACAAGATAAAAATCAACACTATAGGGTTCTGGTCATGGTCATGTTATAAATATAATCATTTTTTGCAGCTTTTTTTACATAAGATGTAATCATGTTTTGCTGTCCTTAAATTATGGTGTTGTAACCATGTTTTGATGTCCTCAAATTATGGTGTTGTAACCATGTTTTGCTGTCCTCAAATTATGGTGTTGTAACCATGTTTTGCTGTCCTCAAATTATGGTGTTGTAACCATGTTTTGCTGTCCTCAAATTATGGTGTTGTAACCATGTTTTGATGTCCTCAAATTATGGTGTTGTAACCATGTTTTGCTGTCCTCAAATTATGGTGTTGTAACCATGTTTTGCTGTCCTCAAATTATGGTGTTGTAACCATGTTTTGCTGTCCTCAAATTATGGTGTTGTAACCATGTTTTGCTGTCCTCAAATTATGGTGTTGTAACCATGTTTTGATGTCCTCAAATTATGGTGTTGTAACCATGTTTTGCTGTCCTCAAATTATGGTGTTGTAACCATGTTTTGATGTCCTCAAATTATGGTGTTGTAACCATGTTTTGCTGTCCTGCAAATTATGGTGTTGTAATCATGTTTTGACGTCCTCAAATTATGGTGTTGTAACCATGTTTTGATGTCCTGCAAATTATGGTGTTGTAACCATGTTTTGATGTCCTCAAATTATGGTGTTGTAACCATGTTTTGATGTCCTCAAATTATGGTGTTGTAACCATGTTTTGCTGTCCTCAAATTATGGTGTTGTAACCATGTTTTGATGTCCTCAAATTATGGTGTTGTAACCATGTTTTGATGTCCTCAAATTATGGTGTTGTAACCATGTTTTGATGTCCTCAAATTATGGTGTTGTAACCATGTTTTGATGTCCTCAAATTATGGTGTTGTAATCATGTTTTGAAGTCCTCAAATTACGGTGTTGTAACCATGTTTTGCTGTCCTCAAATTATGGTGTTGTAACCATGTTTTGATGTCCTCAAATTATGGTGTTGTAACCATGTTTTGCTGTCCTCAAATTATGGTGTTGTAACCATGTTTTGATGTCCTTAAATTATGGTGTTGTAACCATGTTTTGATGTCCTCAAATTATGGTGTTGTAACCATGTTTTGCTGTCCTCAAATTATGGTGTTGTAACCATGTTTTGCTGTCCTCAAATTATGGTGTTGTAATCATGTTTTGCTGTCCTCAAATTATGGTGTTGTAACCATGTTTTGCTGTCCTTAAATTATGGTGTTGTAACCATGTTTTGCTGTCCTCAAATTATGGTGTTGTAATCATGTTTTGCTGTCCTCAAATTATGGTGTTGTAACCATGTTTTGCTGTCCTCAAATTATGGTGTTGTAACCATGTTTTGATGTCCTCAAATTATGGTGTTGTAACCATGTTTTGATGTCCTCAAATTATGGTGTTGTAACCATGTTTTGATGTCATTTATCATGTAAGAGAAAGTTATGATGTCATACTTTAATAATACTTTATGAAGTTTATAGAATATTTGCTTGTGAATAAAATCATTCAAGTTTTGTGATACCAAATATCAGTCAGCATTTACACTTCAATGCTGACCTACATTTTGCAGGAATGTTGAGAAGAAGAGTTTGCTACATAAAAAGTGGTAACACCATTTTTTTTCTGATACATAAGACTCTTCAATGCAGCCAATGCAAACTAATACATTCACATGCTACCGATCTACAATAACAAACCATTATAAAATTATAATATCCCAATAGAGAAATGATCAATTACTTTTTTTTACAGAAACCACTCCAGAATCATCACACATTTCTGAAGGTCACTTCTAAAAACTCAATACAGATCGGCCAAATAAACGGATTGTCATTGTTTCATCAAAGAATTTGACCTAGTTAACATATTTAACATCATATGTTATGATGATGTCATAAGCATATTATGATGATGTAACAAACATGTTAAGATGATGTAACAAGCATATTATGATGATGTAACAAACATGTTAAGATGATGTAACAAGTATATTATGATGATGTAACAAACATGTTAAGATGATGTAACAAGCATATTATGATGATGTAACAAACATGTTAAGATGGTGTCACAAGCATATTGTGATGATGTAACAAACATGTTAAGATGATGTCACAAGCATATTATGATGATGTAACAAACATGTTAAGATGATGTCACAAGCATATTATGATGATGTAACAAACATGTTAAGATGGTGTCACAAGCATATTATGATGATGCAACATGTTATGATGATGTAACATAATATGATGATGCATCAAACATGTTAAGATGATGTAACAAGCATATTATGATGATGTAACAAACATGTTAAGATGATGTAACTAGCATATTATGATGATGTAACAAACATGTTAAGATGATGTCACAAGCATATTATGATGATGTAACAAACATGTTAAGATGATGTCACAAGCATATTATGATGATGTAACAAACATGTTAAGATGACGTCACAAGCATATTATGATGATGCAACAAACATGTTATGATGATGTAACAAGCATATTATGATGATGTAACAAACATGTTAAGATGATGTAACAAGCATATTATGATGATGTAACAAACATGTTAAGATGATGTCACAAGCATATTATGATGATGTAACAAACATGTTAAGATGATGTCACAAGCATATTATGATGATGTAACAAACATGTTAAGATGATGTCACAAGCATATTATGATGATGTAACAAACATGTTAAGATGACATCACAAGCATATTATAATGATGCAACAAACATGTTATGATGATGTAACAATATGATGATGCATCAAACATGTTAAGATGATGTAACAAGCATATTATGATGATGTAACAAACATGTTAAGATGGTGTCACAAGCATATTATGATGATGCAACAAACATGTTAAGATGATGTAACAAACATATTATGATGATGTAACAAACATGTTATGATGATGTAACAAGCATATTATGATAATGCAACAAACATGTTATGATGATGTAACAAGCATATTATGATGATGTAACACACATGTTAAGATGATGTAACATGCATATTATGATGATGTAACACACATGTTAAGATGATGTAACATGCATATTATGATGATGTAACAAACATGTTAAGATGATGTAACAAGCATATTATGATGATTTAACAAACATGTTAAGATGATGTAACATGCATATTATGATGATGTAACACACATGTTAAGATGATGTAACATGCATATTATGATGATGTAACACACATGTTAAGATGATGTAACAAGCATATTATGATGATGTAACAAACATGTTAAGATGATGTAACAAGCATATTATGATGATTTAATAAACATGTTAAGATGATGTAACATGCATATTATGATGATGTAACACACATGTTAAGATGATGTAACATGCATATTATGATGATGTAACACACATGTTAAGATGATGTAACATGCATATTATGATGATGTAACAAACATATTATGATGATGCAATATTAGCCTTACCTGGTAATAGTTGTACTTTATTCATAGCTTGTGTAACTTTGCGTTTATCACTGAGAGAGAATACTTTACATCGTTTCAATAACTCGCAGCGATTCAAGTCCACAGTGTTAGAGTTACTAATGTGAAAAAACAGTTCAACATGAATTGGAACTCAACAGTACACTACACTTAGGGACGACGTCAAAAGATCGATGTCGGATAAAAAACTTAATTCTTTTAGTTTTTTCCCCAAACCCCCCACCCCCCCCCCACTAAAACTTAATTGATAAATATTGATCATGGCGTCAGACTACATTCACCATTAAATATAAATTGATAATCGGACATTAGTATGGCATAGCAGTTGGTTGTTATAATGAAGCGGAATATACGCATGCGCAAACTACTTTCTGGGTTCTGCAGATGCTCTAGATCCATGCCCTAAAATTGACCTCATTTGATGCACATATTTACACTCGGGCCAAACCATTTTCTCGTCTTGGATGTGTGTTTCTTTTGGCACCTCCTGTTATTTTTGTCTATGATTGGATAGAAAAAAACGAACTACAAATAAGGTTTTTTTGACTTCATTAAAAAATAAAATCGTTTTTGTAGGATGGAAACCTTTTGAAGCCAAACATTTGACATCGATCTTTTGACGTCGTCCCTTATGGTACTGTGTTTTTGTTACATTCATGAATATTGTACAAAACAGTGATTTTTATAATTTTAAAATATCTTTTGTATTATTGAGTATAATTAAATTGCTATTACAGATTCAAACCAATTCATGGACCATGGAAAGATTGGTAGATAAAGCAACAAGTCATTGAAAATGACACAGTCCCCGTTAAGTTCTCTTTGTGCTCGTCATATTAAAGCGGAGGGGTTGTCGCAAGCGTGTCCTTGAAACTTGAGTTGCAAGTGGCGTATACAACAGATTGTTTATTTACATCAAAACACGTGTTTCGTGTCATAGTAATATGGCCAAAATAAAAACAGCCGTTATTCAGCCATCTTTGATCTGATTATGAAACACACTGATATGTATGATGTATGTGCCAAATACGAATGAAAATGGTACATAAATTATGGAAATATAGTAGTAAGGCCAAAAAGTCAGATGGCTGTCAATCGGCCATCCTTGACCAGATTTTGAAACAAATTGTCATGGATATGCATCCTAACATGTATAAAGTACAAGATACCGCATAAAAAAACAAAAACAAGATGCCTGCCAGTCGACCATCTTTGATCCATCATGGACATGTATAATCTATGTACCAAGTTTGAATGAAAACTGACAAAGCATGTCCAAAATACAACATTTTCAAAAAACAAGATGGCTGCCAGTCGGCCATTTTGAATCGAATTGCTAAACCACTGCATGTGCATATGTCCCACATAAGGTACTAGGCACATGCAAAGAATGAACGAAATCGGTCCACAGGATTCTGAAATATGACGTTGGATAGACTGACGCACGGACAGACGGACACACGGACGGTCGGACGGACAGACTCAGGAACTCACGGACGGTCGGGGACATGTATCCTAACATGTATGATCTATGTACTAAATTTGAATGAAAACTGACAAAGCATGTCCAAAATACAACATTTTCAAAAAACAAGATGGCTGCCAGTCGGCCATTTTGAATCGAATCACTAAACCACTGCATGTGCATATGTTCCACATAAAGTACTAGGCACATGCAAAGAATGAACGGAATCGGTCCAAGGGACTCTGAGATATGACTCCGGACGGACGCACGGACACACGGACGGACGGACGGAGACCGAATTATAAGTCCCCGTTTTCGGACTTCGTCCGAACGGGGACTAAAAAAAGCTGATGCAGCAATCAAACCAGTATTAACATCAAACAAGCTAAACATGCTTTTACAATTGAAATTATTTGAGAGCATCCAGACACCAATTTTAACTTATGCTGCAGAAATTTGGGGAATCAATGGCAGAGTACTGGGACAAAACGTGTACAGAAAAACACCATTTAATGTTCTGTAGACGCTTATTAAATGTTAATAACAGAACAAGTAACATTGGTAGTAGAATGGAAATTGGACGACTACCATTACTAGCAAAAATACAACTGAATGCAATCATATACTACCAAAATATTATTAAGAATGGCCCAATCAGTCTAGTATATGATGCAATAAAAGATCAACAACAAAACAAATATAATGACACATGGTTAATGAATCTGCATAAAATAAAACAACTGTATGATATTAAGAATTTAGAAACAATTAAAAAAGACCAGTTTAAACAAAAAGTGAATGAATATTACAATTATAAATGGAACCAAGATAATCAAAGACCAGATTCAAAACTAAGAACTTATACATTACTGAAGAAAAATATAAATAGTGAACCATACATTAAAATCCTTGATAATAAAGAAAACATTGGTCTATTAGCAAAATTGAGACTAAGTGCCCATAAACTAAACATCGAGATGGGAAGGCACAAAAGACCAAAAATAAAAACAGAAGACAGAAAATGTACTAAATGCAACCTACTTGAGGATGAAATTCATTACATCACAAAATGTAAACTTTACACAGATGAAAGAGAGTTGTTATATTCACATTTTCCAAAGAAAATTAACAATTTTCAACACTGTACAAACAAAGAAAAATTCATTCATATATTGAATACAAACAACAAATATTTACTAACAGAGCTTATCAAATTTATAAAAACAGCAAATACCGTTAGAGAAAACCACCTAATGGGTCATTAATATTTTTTTACATTATTCCATGTATCTGTATTGTAGTAGATTTTAGATATCTAACTTGTTATGTTTATTTAACCACCTTTATTACATTTTATGTCAAAACTGTAGAACCAAGTTCTAGTCGCTGACAGAAGTTCATAAGATTTTTTTTTATTATTTCTCTCTTTTTTGTGTGTTTTTTAATCATACAGACCTTATTATTACTGTACTTTTCTAAGTCAGTGCTAAGTTAATAAATATTATTTGTAAAACTGTCAGCAGGACACCAAACTCACCTGTAATTAGTAACTTTAATATCAACACTTTTTCTCTCTTTCTTCATCACATTAAGATGAATAGCTCCTTTATCTCCATCACAATCTGAACATATACGAACACCATTTTTATTTGCAATAAGCTTGTCTCTGAATGAAGAAATAACAAATCATAAAAAAGCATGCACCTTCATTAACAGTACTCTATACATATGGTTAGTTACCATAGCAACCAGGATGTAGTGTATTTATCACACCAAGATGACTTACCTGTCCATTTTTAACACTTTAAGTATAAGCTGTTGTCTGTGTCGCTTGCTATCTATGTGTTCTTGAAATGATATATCAGAATTACATCTCACCCCACACACACGACATCTCCATCTTTGTAACTGTGACTGCTGCTGTTGCTGTTGTTGTTGTTGAGCTTCATCGCCGTCATGTTTTTGCTCCTGTTCTCTATATTGGTGACGCCTTTGGTTGTTGAGTGATGTGTACTGATCAACAGCAAGAGGATGATACCCACCAACATTCCTGAACTTGACTTCGTTCTTGGCAAAATATATTTTTTTCCTAAATTTCATATTATAAAAAACAGCTGAAAATGAACCTTTCAGCATGGGATATTTCTGTTTAAACTCATTTTTATAAATGGTTCTCAGTTTTTCTTTATCTGAGATATGCATCAGGTCTTCAAGACGCAGATAATCAAGGAATGTATTTGAGATATCGCTGAGATTGGTCATGGTGTCTTGTGAAATTCAGCACTGCAATAAAGTATAGACATCCGTTATAGAGATTAGTTATCAAATTTAAGACATATAGTTTTGTTTATAGTAATATAGTTGGAACATAAACATGTCAGACATATGGATCCAGAAGATGATGCTTGATTATGATGATTTTTTAACACTAAAATTATTGACATTCAGTCATCTTGTATCTGACCATCAAACGAGTACTTGTCCATATTGAGAGATACTGCTCTGGAATTAAAATAAAATGGTCACCATTCGGCCACTGTGAATTGGATCATCAAACAAATACATCTGTATATCTATGACATGATGTGTAATGAATGTAAAAATTTTTAAAATAATCAATCAAAGCACATTCATTAAAACAAAACAGCCACCATTAAGCCATTTTGAAACCGATTAGAAAAACAAAATAACATGCATCAAGGTCCCATAATGTTCAATGTATGTATCTAGTTTGAACAAAATCCATCTGTAAACAAGACATGAAATGTCACAGTCCCCGTTATTTGATTATAAAGTAGTACAAGGAACATCTGCAAACAGGTGAATGAATATGTACTCTATGTGGGTACAACTCATCATAAAGTGATTTCCCATAATCTAGTTTTGTACTGACAACTAAAAACTTCCACTGACCCATGTTCAGAATCTCAGAGAACACAAGTGCAACAAAACTATTTGTCATACATGTATACTTGCTCAAGAAACTGCATTCATAAATCTGAGTGAACCTTGATGTACATGACTTCTTTGTTAATCAGGTCTTAGTATATTACCAGGACCTGGGTTTGTTTCAACATCACCACTGGGCATCAGAATCATTCTCATGTTGTCAAATACAATTTTTTATTAATACAGTAAGGTTTATTATTTAAAATGTATTCATTGTACATAGAACAACATCTGTTAATTTAAACAATTGTAAAAGCTATGTTTTCAGAGCAAGTACATGTAATAATTAAGGAAGCCAGTAAAGGTTGGTCTGCTCATAACCTTCAATGGAGAAGTAACAATAATTGTTTGAAGTCTTTTTAGTGCAGTGATATTATTGCATTTCATCATTATTAATGGGTATAAAATACTGTAAACCATTTAATTTTCACTTCTAGATATATTCAGGATTCTATGAAATTTCAATAAAGTCCCTGACACTCCATGTTGTAGGAACCCAGAAAAAATTGCCTTGCAAAATTGAAGCAGTTCACAGCACCACTGTAAAAAAAAAAAAGTTTAAAATGAGTATTGTTAAAGATATACACATGTGGGTTCATAAGACATACCGGTATGTACCAATCTGAGCGGTTCTAGAGATTAGTATCACAAGATTTTACTCTCCGTGATTCAATATCAGCCCTATGTATAACGCTGTGTTGATCAGGCGAACTAATTGACAATGGCCCTACAGGTATCGCTATGCAATCACAGTAGTTTTGTATTCTTCTTGCATTTCGACCATGGAAAAATATTTGTTTTTGAGAGTGGCCGAATTATTAGAAGAAAAACAGAAACTATTTTTTTTTAGTATAAATTCTAGTAACTGAAATGCAGGATTGGTAAAGAACAAGACAATAAGCAAGATTGATAAACCTTCAGTTTGTAAATGCACATCACACAACCAAGATAAGGGATAACAAACAAGCAATTTATTGAGATAAAATAAATGAAAAAACAAATAATAAATACAAATACATGTAAAATAAACCACTCTGTATAATCAATCTATTAATTAACTACAAAATTGAAAACAAGTCAAAATAAGGCTTGTAAATAAAAAACAATGAGTACCTAAAATAAAATTGGGCAAGGGGCCCCTTCAATCAGGTCACTGTCAAGGTTGGGGTCAAGGACACACTGCCACGGCCGAAATGTAGGGAGGTGGCCATGCAGATGGCCGTCGAACCCTGTAATGGGGGGCAGGATGGAGTCCTTTTCCCCAACAGTTAGTCTGACAGAAGAGACCAAGGAGGGAATGTGGGGGATGGAGGTGGGATAGCGAAATCAATGTACACTACGCAAGGCGTGACAAAGAATGAATGAATGAATAAAAGACAAAGGGGGATAAAACAATGAAGGGACGCTAAGTGGCGTGTGCAAGATAAACAAAGAAAAGGTCGGGGCAAGGCATGATTGGTGGAAATAACAGGGGAACTCTGATTGGATAGTCAAAAATGTGGGAAGTAGAGTGAGTGCATTTACAAAACATATTTGTGACAACACAAATTTCACTTTGTAAATGCACATCACACAACCAAGATAAGGGATAACAAACAAGCAATTTATTGAGATAAAATAAATGAAAAAACAAATAATAAATACAAATACATGTAAAATAAACCACTCTGTATAATCAATCTATTAATTAACTACAAAATTGAAAACAAGTCAAAATAAGGCTTGTAAATAAAAAACAATGAGTACCTAAAATAAAATTGGGCAAGGGGCCCCTTCAATCAGGTCACTGTCAAGGTTGGGGTCAAGGACACACTGCCACGGCCGAAATGTAGGGAGGTGGCCATGCAGATGGCCGTCGAACCCTGTAATGGGGGGCAGGATGGAGTCCTTTTCCCAAGCGGAGGGCATGAGAAGACAGAACATGACCGAAGTGACCCCCATGGAAGGAGAGTTAGTAGGTGGGAGGGGAACTCACGACCCAGGAGACACGCAGGTGTACAGGCTGGGGGGAGTAGGGTCCTGGGGGGCAGGATGCACTGCCCGGCTCAGGTGGAAAAGGTGGCATGCAAGGTAGAAAGATTCCGGCCCAGAGGAACATGAAGTGATGTTCGGCCTGGTGGGAGGGTTCCTGGTAGGCAGAGGTGCGTCCGCGAGAACCAGGTGGAAAGTGGTGAACATGCAGAAGGTAGGAATTCCACCAGAGGAACACGACATGCTGTGTTCGGCCTGGAGGAAGGGGGTCCTGGGTGACAGGCAGCTGTGCAGCCCAGGTGGACTCACAAATGACCCAGAATGGCGTAAAAGAAAGCAGGTAATCTTGCCTACGTGATCAAATGTGAAGGATACATGTTAGTAAACAGTACAAAAATAAGCAAAAATGAAAATGGCTTTGAACTAACATGGAGTAGTGAACTGAATAAACTTACATTGTTGTAAGTGCTGTAAATGCATAACGTAAAAGTTTCTCAGGTGTTCGAATGTAAATGCGATAGCAATCGCTAGACCAACGACCAAGAGTTTGTATGAGGTGATCTGGGAGGTGGACGCTTGCAGCAGTAGTTGCAGCTCCAATGCGGAAAGAATGTCCGGCAAAGTACTGTGGTTCAAGTCTCAGTCTAGTAAGGAGCGAACGCAGGGAGGTGGTGAACACACGACGATTAAGTGGTATTCTCTCGGGAAGCAGAAATAAAGGCTCACTTTGAGCAGCATTCATTTCACGGCGGACGGTTAGAAATCTGTACAAAGTAGAAACAGGGCATAAGGAGGTATTGGTGGGGAAAAGTCTTAAGTCAAAGCCCCGCCGGAACTGATCAGTTTTAGATGTTTTGATGTTAATTGACAAGTGATCTATGTGTTCTCCACGAGTTACTACTTTAACATCTCTGACACAGAGGTTGAGGTTTGGGTTGAAACTGTTGGTGGTACAAGCAAATTCGCTACAACGAAGAAAGCCAAAGAAAGCTAATAAAAAGGCAGCTTCCAACATGAGATCAAAGTATGGCCCGAAGACACCCTTACGGAGCAATTCGCATAAGCCTTTCAGAATGTCAAAGGTTATTGGCAAACGTGAAGATTGATAAACCTTCAGCGAGCACTCCTGAAATTTCAGATCACTGGTACCATGTTTTTGGATACATTCAATAAAATTGGGTTATTTATTTGATGTAACGAAACATGCATTCACAGCAGACGGAAATTCGTTTGAGATGTTACTGGATTTTTGTATTCAGTTTTCCATTTCAACCACCATCATCACTTAGTAAGCTGAGATCATGCATAAATGCACAGTGTAGTGCCACCAGAAAACCAATTGCTTGAGAATATTTTGCACCATTACACCATTTCAAATATTATATTAATTCACAGACAACAAAATAAAGATTTTCAATAACATATAAGTTTTCCCACAGTTGATGATTGTATGGCAATTACATGGCTTCACCAGTTTTACTCTGGAAGAAGTTGGAAACAGATAACAGGAAGGGGCTACATGGCTACATCTTTTTTTTTTTGAATTTGAATCAAGCATGATTGTTAAATTTTTTATTTTTACAAATGTCTATTTCAGGGCAACAGAAACAAAAACAATAAATGTGTAGGTAGGCATTTTAACAATTGCACTATTAATATTGGATGAAAACGTCATTACCGATATAAATCATAATTCTGTTCAAATTAAAAATAAGATCACATTTAATTTAGTCAGTTTTCATAATTAAATACATAATAACATGTACTTATAAATTTGAATAAGGTTCAACGGCTTTTTCATTTAGTGCCAGTTTATACACCATAAAACTTCTGGTTTAGGTGTCACACTCAAAGAGTGAAAGGCCTTTGGTTTGGCATCGCGAAATGTTGGAATTGAATCCCCCCCAAAAATTCAGTAAAGTTTACGAAAAGTAAAGTATTTTCTAAAAGAAGTTTCGAATAAATACAAACACGAATACATTGCTTAGTTGTTAGTACCGGTAGCAAATGATCACGGTAGCACAATCTGGTCATTCTGTGTTTCGCAAGTGAATAACTTACTTGTTTTCGAAGTATTGCAATTGTTTATTATTATTCAGTAATGATTATAATACGCACAAAAAAATAATTCGTTGAATTTTTATGAATTGGAAGTAATATTCAACTTAGTTTCATCGTAAACGAATGATTTCGGTCGAATGTAAATGCGATGCGATGCGATACCCCATTGTTGAAACGAAGCTTACCCATTCACGCTATTCACAATAAACATGATACTCTTGAATAGGTGTCAATGACTACGGTAAAATATAAATTAGACTCTTTTAGGCATCAGGAGTGAATGAAATATCCAAAACATTAAAAAAAAAAAATGCCGAAAAAACGGGCGATTTCACGGTCCGTTCACAGACTGTGGTCCGTTGCAGACTGCTCGACCGACCGTCCATACACGTGTTGTCACTGTACATCCGCCATGTTGAATCGCACAAGATCGCCAAAATCTTCATTGCAACTAACAGTTCAATGCTCACAACATAAAAAATACGAATATAATCATAGGCAACCTGCTATTATATAATGAATAAATTGATCGACACAGGGAAATTCTTCCCCCCCCCCACCCCTGAGTTGTGAATATTTCGGAAATCGTTACACAAGCAAAAGACCGGAAAACGATTTACCGGTACTTGAAAACTATGTCCTCGTGAATTAATCGTTCGTGTACAATAATTTGACAGGGTATACAATTCACAAACTAGTTTCGTAGATTAGAGACAATTGTTTGCTTTTTTTTGGTTTTTCACAAGAATATAAAGCTGGCAATCATCATAATATTCACGTCCGTACGTCACGAAATGTACACCAATCGTACCCCAATAAACTGGAAAACTTACCTTTGCAAACACGTCTCTTATGCCGCCTTCTTGAAGTTCTTGAAATCAAATAAAGTTACTAGTTCTTCTAGTAACGAGTGAATGAGACCACTGAGCCAAACAGAATACATGTATAAACAGTACTATAATAAATTGCACGCAATGGAGAAATCACGTGCCGTAATAACAGCAGCCTTACTCACAGATCTAATCTACTGTAAAATATTTTATTTCAGCTGGAATTATCATTCGCTGAAAAGACTTTTTCTGGGTGTTTTGTATTGAATTTATTTTCATTGATTTTTGACAAGTTGACTGTAAAATATAAGAAAAGGGTATATTCGCTGGATTTTATTTTAACTGAAACATTCCTTCAGCGAAAATAGCAAAAAAATGTTGCAAGCAAAAATAAAGTATTTTACAGTAATTAATTTATTCTGAGCATGCGCAGACGTTTTGTCAATGTTGCCGGGAGAGGCAATTTTTGATAAAATCGTGAAAAAGACCCACTTGGGATTTTCAGATCTGGAAAAAAAATTACGTGCATACTCGGAGGGGACATGTTCATCAACCTGCCAAGTTTCACTGATATCTGCTGTAGAATTTCTGAGAAAATGTTGGAGACGGAATTATGGACATAACCTGAATTATTAGTCCCCTTTTCAGGCTGCGCCTGAACAGGGACTAACAACCAAGGACCGGTTCCAGAGTGCTAGAAATGCTTGATTTTGCTCATTTTTCAGCACAAAAATGGCCACCATTCAGCCTTTCCAGATTGTGCAACAAATTGATGTGCATATGTATAATATTATGTATGATGTACATGTGAAGTTTGAATATAATTGGTCCAAGCATGTCTAAGATAAAGGTCCAGACGCACACACAGACACACAAAAGGTCAATCCATAAGCCGCCGTTTTCAGACTGTCTGAACTGAATTAGGAGATGAGTGGTTGCACCACGTGTGAGCAGGATTTGTGTTGATAAGTGATTTCCTCCACAAGCACAAATGTAAGTTTTGATCTGGTCACAGAATACTGACTTCGATACCTTAGAATTCCTCCATCTGTTAGTACATGATGGTCTGCACAACAAGTTGTCATTCATGTTAAGGTAGAAGCCTATAGTCATAATTTTTGATAAAATTTTAAAACCCGGATTTTTTAAATAATTCAGAACAACAAAAAGCACTCCATCATTAACAATCTTGACAAACACTGTCGTTTCTTGATTTATTCTAGTGATATCGGTAAAATAAAAGCAAGAGCAACCTATATTCTTCAAGCTGGTATTTTTTTTTAGATTTTATTTTTCATTCTGTTTGACTGTTTTTTTTTTCAAGTTTAAAAAATGTGAGCTGGCTGGAGCATTCATCCCTTGTGGTAATGAGTATTTTGAATTGGATTCTGGAAGCCAGTGTAGGAGTATTGGTATTATATGATCAAACTTTTTTGTGCGAGTAATGAGACAAGCAGCACTATTCTGCCAGTGGGCTCTTTGTAACAAGTTTACTTTATGCGTGTAAATGATTAATTACAATAAAAAATCCGCTTTACTAAAAATATAGAAAATTGTCTATTCATTATTTTATGAGTGGCTCTGTCGCTGTCTTAGATAATTATGAAATAATCTGTAAAGATAGACAGTCTGGAAATAACACATCAAAATGTAGGAGAGGTGGAGTTGCTGTTTTGTTCAAGGACAAATTTAAACATTTCATCACTAGAATTAACACAGAAAATAATATTAATGATATTCTCTGGTGTAAAATTGATAAAAAGCTATTTAACCGTAGCAGTGATTTATATATTGGCTGCATATATATACCTCCAGAAAACTCTTCTATTTATAAAAATAATGAAAGTGATAAATTCTTACTGCTTGAGAGGGATATAGCACATGTCTCTGCTAAAGGAGATGTTATCCTGTTAGGTGATTTCAACTCTAGAGTTGGCTTAATTAATGATTTAGTAAATGAAGAAAATAATAAACATATTCCCCTCCCTCTTAACTATATCGCTGACAACTTTAGAGAAAGACGTAGCATGGATAACAAAGCAAAAACAAACACTTACAAATTTGGTAGAAAATTAATTGAGCTTTGCATGGACAGTAACTTGATTATTCTCAATGGGCGCACCATTGGTGATTCATCTGGTAAATACACCTGCTACACAGCAAATGGGTGCAGTACCGTTGATTATGCAATCACATCTACTTTTATTTTTGAAAATGTTCAGTATCTCAAAGTGCATGACCTAACCTGCATCTCAGACCACTGCCCCATATCACTGTCTCTGTCTTTTAAAATTGATATTAACAATACGGTATTAACATAAAAAAACGTGAAGTCAAAATGGACATGAAACCACTACCAGCAAAATACATCTGGGACAGTGACGCAAAACTAAAATATAGGCAACTTCTTGAAATTGCTAAAGAAAACGAAATTAGCGACATTATAAACAAAATTGATTCAAACAATTGTGATGATGTTGTTACAGAATTTAGTGCTTTGCTGTCATCAGTCGCGGACAAAACTGTCAAAAAAATAACACCCAAAATTAGAAAAAAGAAAAAAAGAGAAACCAAATTATGGTTTGATAGATTATGCTGGGAAATTCGAAATGAACTTAAATCTGCTAGCAAATTGTTTCAGCAATATCCCCTTGATCCGTTCACCAGGGGAAAAAACTTTGTCATAAAAACAAAATATAAAAAATTAATTAAAAAGAAAAAATATGACTTAAAACAGCACCAGTTATCAAAGCTAAGTGATTCGGAAGGTGAACCATCAAAATTTTGGAAGCTGTTACGGAACTTAAACTCAGATTGTTTAGATAACAACAACAATTCAATTGAGCCCAATGAATGGCTGTCTTACTTTAAAAAGCTTTTAAACAATAACAATCTATCAACTGATTTAGAAACAAATCGCCTTAATAAAAACAATTTAAATGAAACTAGTCAAACTGATTGGACTGTTGAAAACAAAACAAACAGCAAAAATGATTTAAATGCCCAAATCACTATACCTGAAATCAAAAAAGCAATTAATCAACTTAAACTAAATAAAACATCAGGGGAGGACGAGCTCTGTAATGAAATGTTTAAATATGGTGAATTCTACATTCTTGAAGGGCTTCAAAAATTGTTTAGTCATATATATAATTCAGTCATTTTTCCAGCCAGTTGGAACACGAGCTTAGTCGTTCCTATTCACAAGTCAGGGTCTAAGACAATTCCTAATAACTACAGAGGGATTGCAGTATCTAGCTGCTTAGGAAAACTGTTTACCAGTATCCTGAACACTAGGCTAATAGCATACTTGGACAAACAAAATATTATTTCAAAGCATCAATTCGGTTTTAGGAAAAACTGCAGGACCACAGACAATCTCTTTATATTAAAAACAATTGTACAAAAATATCTCTATAATAATAGCCATTCAAAAGATATCATAACCTCAAAGTCTAACAAAATCTATGCTTGCTTCATAGATTTTAGAAAGGCGTTTGACAGTGTGTGGCATAATGGTCTCTATTTCAAACTCCATAAAAATGGCATATCAGGTAAAATGTTTGATATAATAAAAAACATGTACGAAAACAACAGGTACAGAATTAAAACAAAAGAGGGTTTAACTGAGAGCTTTAAATCAACAGTTGGAGTCAGACAAGGGTGCAATCTTAGCCCTACTCTTTTTAACATTTTCTTAAATGATCTACCTGACTGTTTCAACTCTGAAAACTGTGACTCCCCGGTTCTTGATAATTTAAAAGTAAGTTGTCTCCTATATGCAGATGATGTTGTCATTTTATCTAAATCTGCTAGGGGGCTACAAAACTGTTTAGACAACTTAAAAATATATACGTCAAAATAGCGCCTGGCTGTTAATACAGAGAAAACAAAGGTTATTGTATTCAATAAATCAAACAGAGCCCTGAGCAATAATATATTCTTCTTCGCTGAAAAAGGAATTGCCATAGTTAAGCAAATTAATTACCTGGGTATAACTATAAGTGCTAATGGCAAACATAAAGAGGGTATCAATAATTTAAAAAATAAAGGGATGAAAGCTCTCTTTGCTTTGAAATGCAAACTCGGTTATGACAACTCACTAAACATACCCCTCCAACTATCTTTATTTGACAAACTGATAAGACCAATTATTGTATATGGTAGTGATGTTTGGGGTGATGAAAGCACAACTACCGGTAAGTCTGCAATTGAGGATGTCCATCTTTCATTTTGTCGGTTCATTCTTGGTCTCTCAAAATTCACACCAAAAATGGCTGATTATGGTGAGCTAGGAAGGTACCCCATTGACTGTTTTATCAAGAAACAACAACTTAAATATTTCAACCGGGTAACAAACTCTGATAACACATTACTAAGAGAAGCCTACTTAGTAAACAAGAATGTAAAAAGTAAATGGTTTACAAGTGTAGAAACCCTCATTCAAGATTTAGATGTTGTCACCATTGTAAACTCAAGTGAAAAAATAATTAAGAAAAATTTTGACTTTATTCATAAAAAAATAAACAAATCATTTGAGAACCAATGAATCTTAGACATGCATGATAATAGAAAACAAACCTTGGCTAAAAACAAACTAAGAACATACAGACTTTTCAAACAAGATTTAAAAATTGAAAATTACCTAATTAATATGCAGAACCATGGTCTTAGAAGGTTAATTGCAAAATTCAGGACAAGCAACCATGACCTTAAAATTGAGAAAGGCAGACATAATAATGTGCCGCTGGATAAAAGAACATGTGATATGTGCAGCCAAAATATAGTTGAGGATGAGCATCATTTTGTAATGAAATGTCCAGCTTACAGTCACCATAGGGACAAATTATTCCTGACTGCACAAAATAAAATTCCAAATTTTGATATAGAAAATAGTCAGAATAAATTCATTTTGATTATGGCAAACCATACTCTGGCACCAGCCTTAGCTGTCTTCTTAAAAAACAGCTATGGAACAAAACAGCAACAACTATCAGTGTATTAGGCCACATTTTGTGTTCATTCTATATTCTGTATTCACCATTGGCTGCAAATTGTCTTTTTTTGTTTTTGACTTGTTTTATTATTTTTTTTAGAAAAGTTTTTATTTTTTGTTTTATTTTTTAGATTGTAGTTTTTTTTTTTTAATTTCTTTCTGTAAGACCCTTTTTATCCTTTCCTAAGGATTTTATGCGTCTAATAAAAAAATATCAAAATACGTCACACCATGACATCACTTAACCGTGATAGCATTGACGGTCCGCTGTCAGTGTATCAGTTACCTCCTCGTACTGAAGGTGTGTCCAAACGTACCTTTGATCGCGATGGTGACGACACATGATGCAGCACTGAAGAGCAGAGTCAGGAGGATTCAGTTCCCGGCCCTGGTCTAGAAAGCTTGCAAAAGCTTAGCGCTAAGTAACTAATTTATCGTCGCCGATTCTTGGTACACAATTCAACTTACCATACGAATTTCGAAGCAGATATATTGCATGTCGATCACTTCCAGATGGCAGATTAAACCTGAGACAGTATCATCTAATGTAAACGGCAGGTGGCGTGGCAACTGTTTGTACAAACTATTACTAGGTATACAGTCAGTAGTTCCTGGAAGACCCCGCCATGTTGATATACCAGTATCACAATTTTGGAGCGCCATCTAGCAAGACAATATTAGTTTATTTTGTTTTTCTATTTTTGGTGACTTTTGGGATCAAGTTACTTTTCACAGAATAGTCAATCTGTATCCGTGCTGGAAACAACCCTACATCACTGGTACGATAAGATATGATTTTATAACAAAATATGGTTCTTTTGTTTTGTTTTTAAAAATTGAATGATTAAATTTAGTTTTTTGTTGTTTGGGTAAATACAAGTAACACCAAAATAACAACAAATAATTTTATAAAGATAATTAGAGTAAACGAAATAAATAATGCTAAAACATTCTTTGTGAAGATTTGTTTCCAAATCTACCACTCCTAGTTTATAATGGTCAATCCATGAAGTAATAAAAATAATATTTAATTAAAACGTCCACTATAGCAGGTTGAGAAGCACAATTTATCCATAAAATAATTTATGATGACACCGGTAACAGTGACCAAACAAATTAATTAGTTCCAAATTTGTGTACCCCATAATTTTTAATTATTTAAAATATTTCTGAACACGAACTATTACTGGTTTTACTTTTTACAGGAACAAAACATTTGCACGCGGGCCTACCGATAGCTATATTATAGGACGCCCTCGCCGATGTACTAGTACCCTACATAGACATAATGAATGGGACTGGAAAGGTACAATTTAGGTTGATTTGATGTAAAAAAAAAAAATCAGTTCAATATTTATAAGTCGTCTACATCAACATAAACTGGTCAAGGGATTTTTTTTTTCATATATTTATTTAAATTATGTAATATTTACATATCAGTGTTACCTATCTAATGACAAGTGTTATACATACATAGTATATCTAATGACAATGATAAGTACAAGGTATACAGAGATGGGTTATGGCTCAGAAAATTGCTCATTTCTTACAGCAATCTTTTTAAGTTTTCACCCCACTTATTATTATGCGAGTTTAATTTGCCATTTTTGTTTTCAATAATATATTCAATGTATGAATATCTGAATATCATTTTTAAAATGTGTGAAATTAGGATTTTGATTTTTCCTTCAACACGTATAAATAAATTTGTTCCCACAAATTATTAGGAAATTCAGTAGTATTGAATAATCCTCATTTCCAAGAAGAATATCTTTGTTTGACAATGATCTCAATCTGAGGCCATTGGCAACATTTCTCAGCTGATTTGTAGTCACATCATAAATGTATGATTTGAGCGGTAATTGGAATTATATTTACCTTAGCTACAATGTATGAAGTTATCGTTGATAATGGCGGACTGACACTTCTACAGGTGAGTAGACAGCTCAGTAAACTTTTCCAAAATGTAGTAGTGTTGTTGACCCCGAAACAACTTTTAGGACTTTTCAGGCGTTTATACTGTTTACTGTTTGAATTATTGTCCAAACAAATCTTTTCACTAATTGATAATTTGAAGCATGTCTCATCGACTCTATATGTAAATCAATTAAATGTAGGAGAGGCACCAATCATTTGCCCTATATAAAAATGTGTATCGTTTTACCTTCTCCATAATAATGTTATACTACCACCAGAATTCAATTGAATTCAATTCAATTTCCTATGCAAATTTTACAATCGTGTAACATTCCAAATAATCGAAAATATTGCCGAATTAGAAGTTATGCTCCACCGTAATGTTCAAATCAGAGTTTCTCTGGATAACATAACCCAGCTGCGAACTGTTATATGGTCCTATAGTATCAATGTAATACTCATTGATACATGGAAGTAGTACATTACGTTATATCAGTTATATGGTCCTATAGTAGCAATGTAATACTCAGATACATGGAAGTAGTACATTACGATATAGCAGTTATGTCCTATAGTATCAATGTAATACTCATTGATACATGGAAGTAGTACATTACGTTATATCAGTTATATGGTTTTATAGTATCAATGTAATACTCATTGATACATGGAAGTAGTACATTACGATATAGCAGTTATGTCCTATAGTATCAATGTAATACTCATTGATACATGGAAGTAGTACATTACGTTATATGGTCCTATAGTGTCAATGTAATACTCATTGATACATGGAAGTAGTACATTACGTTATATCAGTTATATGGTCTTATAGTATCAATGTAATACTCATTGATACATGGAAGTAGTACATTACGATATATCAGTTAAATGGTCTTATAGTATCAATGTAATACTCATTGATACATGGAAGTAGTACATTACGTTATATGGTCTTATAGTATCAATGTAATACTCATTGATACATGGAAATAGTACATTACATTATATCAGTTATATGGTCCTATAGTATCAATGTAATACTCATTGATACATGGAAGTAGTACATTACGATATATCAGTTATATGGTCTTATAGTATCAATGTAATACTCATTGATACATGGAAGTAGTATGTTACATTATATCAGTTATATGGTCCTATAGTATCAATGTAATACTCATTGATACATGGAAGTATGTGCATTACGTTATATCAGTTATATGGTCTTATAGTATCAATGTAATACTCATTGATACATGGAAGTAGTACATTACGATATATCAGTTATATGGTCTTATAGTATCAATGTAATACTCATTGATACATGGAAGTAGTACGTTACATTATATCAGTTATATGGTCCTATAGTATCAATGTAATACTCATTGATACATGGAAGTAGTACATTACGTTATATCAGTTATATGGTCCTATAGTATCAATGTAATACTCATTGATACATGGAAGTAGTACATTACGTTATATCAGTTATATGGTCTTATAGTATCAATGTAATACTCATTGATACATGGAAATAGTACATTACATTATATCAGTTATATGGTCTTATAGTATCAATGTAATACTCATTGATACATGGAAGTAGTACGTTACGATATAGCAGTTATGTCCTATAGTATCAATGTAATACTCATTGATACATGGTAGTACATTACGTTATATCAGTTATATGGTCTTATAGTATCAATGTAATACTCATTGATACATGGAAGTAGTACATTACGTTATATCAGTTATATGGTCTTATAGTATCAATGTAATACTCATTGATACATGGAAGTAGTACATTACGATATAGCAGTTATGTCCTATAGTATCAATGTAATACTCATTGATACATGGAAGTAGTACATTACGTTATATGGTCCTATAGTGTCAATGTAATACTCATTGATACATGGAAGTAGTACATTACGTTATATCAGTTATATGGTCTTATAGTATCAATGTAATACTCATTGATACATGGAAGTAGTACATTACGATATATCAGTTAAATGGTCTTATAGTATCAATGTAATACTCATTGATACATGGAAGTAGTACATTACGTTATATGGTCTTATAGTATCAATGTAATACTCATTGATACATGGAAATAGTACATTACATTATATCAGTTATATGGTCCTATAGTATCAATGTAATACTCATTGATACATGGAAGTAGTACATTACGATATATCAGTTATATGGTCTTATAGTGTCAATGTAATACTCATTGATACATGGAAGTAGTACGTTACATTATATCAGTTATATGGTCCTATAGTATCAATGTAATACTCATTGATACATGGAAGTAGTACGTTACATTATATCAGTTATATGGTCCTATAGTATCAATGTAATACTCATTGATACATGGAAGTAGTACATTACGTTATATCAGTTATATGGTCCTATAGTATCAATGTAATACTCATTGATACATGGAAGTAGTACATTATGTTATATCAGTTATATGGTCCTATAGTATCAATGTAATACTCATTGATACATGGAAGTAGTACATTATGTTATATTAGTTATATGGTCCTATAGTATCAATGTAATACTCATTGATACATGGAAGTATGTGCATTACGTTATATCAGTTATATGATATTATATTATACACATAATTGTCACGTATTGCATATTCTGTGTTGTTCGCATGATTATCCCATGCATGTTCATGGGCCAAACAGCAGACATAAAATAAGTGTATCAGAGGTACACTACTTGAGGTTTACAACTACAGTGACATGATACCAACATCCAGTTACAATCTCGTTCTTGCATAAGAGTTCCAACTCAAAAAAATGCGAATGGGCATGCCCAAGGTAACTAGGATACTGGGATGTCCAAGTGGATCAAAATAGCTGCTCACGATATGAAGGATTACGATAACTATATTTTCTGTACATTACAAACCGCCTATGTCATGTCAGAAGGTCGTAGCATCAGTCTCGCTATCTACGAGATGAGACTTGAATGGGATCTTGACATGTCACCATACAGTACTATGCGTTGCAAACCCCAAGTAATGTACCTCTGGTGTCTTGAGGTTCAAAATCCAAAAATGAATATTTGTTTGAAAAAAACAAGCAGGCTCTCAGCTGAGATAGAATTAAAGAACTGAAGGTATACCTGAGGTACCTATATGTATTGTATCAAAGCAATCGGACTTGCTGTTTTCAACAAGAAGTCGAAAATATCACTTTTTACCGAAAATATTCATCAAAATTAGAAAATTGAAGATATCATCATGAAATGAACAAATCTGTATCAAGCAATAAGAATTGTAGTTTTCAAGAAGAAGTTGAAAAAGTGAAAAGTTGACACAGACTTGTATGATCAGCTCCACTCAACAAAGTCAACAGCGAAGCTAAAACGTCATTAATTTCAACCAAATTTCACAAAGAAGCCTACCGGGTAGGTTTTATTAACATGGGCATTTGCTGCAATGCAGACAAACTATAGAAAGTAATACAAAGAAGTAATATTATGCAGTTAGTAATCAGTACAGTTACATTGGAATCAAATATCCAAATGTGTAACTTCATACTGCTCTCTATAGATATACTTTGTGAGGGCACTTTCAGATACTACACCACTCTTGAACATGTGACCCATTGTCAAGGTGCTTGTTTCTGCAACTCGCACTTGGCCTTTAGTCGTTGTAGATCACCTTAAAATTTTTAAGATTTTATGCAGTTTAAGAAATTTTACATTCCAAATTATATCCCCTAATCATTTCTGGATTAATTTTAACCATTGAAGCAAAGTTTGAAAAGACAGACATACAGACAATAGACAATCTACTGTGCTGGATGTGTTGATATAATTTACAGAACAAAACAATTTTAGTTAATACAGATTTGGTTTCCTTTCATTATGCCAGAATTGGGTTTAGGCAGTTCTGAGTCTATCATAATACAGCTGAATTCATAGGCTTGAATATTGAGATCACTCTCAGTTTTATTCAAGTTTGAAAATGTTTCGATGCAAGAAATGTATTAGCCATATACTGGACACTGAATATACATATTGATAAGAACCACAACAACACAGCTAGTAAAGTCAACGAATGATGACACACACGAAAAGTCAGTACAGCCATACATGGCCATATCCTTGCTACAGCCACACATTTAAAGTTTGTGCATGTGTAACATGCATAGTGAGAACTGCCATACATATACATGTATCCTTGCTACAGCCCCATATGTAAAGTTTGTGTATGTGTGACATACATAGTGAGAACTGCCAAACATGTATCCTTGCTACAGCCCCACATTTAAAGTTTGTGTATGTGTAACATACATAGTGAGAACTGCCAAACATGTATCCTTGCTACAGCCCCTCATTTAAAGTTTGTGTATGTGTAACATAAAGTGAGAACTGCCAAACATGTATCCTTGCTACAGCCCCACATTTAGAGTTTGTGTATGTGTAACATACATAGTGAGAACTGCCAAACATGTATCCTTGCTACAGTCCCACATTTAGAGTTTGTGTATGTGTGACATACATAGTGAGAACTGCCAAACATGTATCCTTGCTACAGTCCCACATTTAGAGTTTGTGTATGTGTAACATAAAGTGAGAACTGCCAAACATGTATCCTTGTTACAGCCCCACATTTAGAGTTTGTGTATGTGTAACATACATAGTGAGAACTGCCAAACATGTATCCTTGCTACAGCCCCACATTTAGAGTTTGTGTATGTGTAACATACATAGTGAGAACTGCCAAACATGTATCCTTGCTACAGCCCCACATTTAAAGTTTGTGTATGTGTGACATACATAGTGAGAACTGCCAAACATGTATCCTTGCTACAGCCCCACATTTAGAGTTTGTGTATGTGTAACATACATAGTGAGAACTGCCAAACATGTATCCTTGCTACAGCCCCACATTTAAAGTTTGTGTATGTGTGACATACATAGTGAGAACTGCCAAACATGTATCCTTGCTACAGTCCCACATTTAAAGTTTGTGTATGTGTAACATAAAGTGAGAACTGCCAAACATGTATCCTTGCTACAGCCCCACATTTAAAGTTTGTGTATGTGTAACATGAAGTGAGAACTGCAATATGCATATCCTTGCTACAGCCCCACATTTAGAGTTTGTGTATGTGTGACATACATAGTGAGAACTGCCAAACATGTATCCTTGTTACAGCCCCACATTTAGAGTTTGTGTATGTGTAACATACATAGTGAGAACTGCCAAACATGTATCCTTGCTACAGTCCCACATTTAGAGTTTGTGTATGTGTAACATACATAGTGAGAACTGCCAAACATGTATCCTTGCTACAGCCCCACATTTAGAGTTTGTGTATGTGTAACATACATAGTGAGAACTGCCAAACATGTATCCTTGCTACAGCCCCACATTTAGAGTTTGTGTATGTGTGACATACATAGTGAGAACTGCCAAACATGTATCCTTGTTACAGCCCCACATTTAGAGTTTGTGTATGTGTGACATACATAGTGAGAACTGCCAAACATGTATCCTTGTTACAGCCCCACATTTAGAGTTTGTGTATGTGTAACATACATAGTGAGAACTGCCATATGTGTATCCTTGCTACAGCCCCACATTTAAAGTTTGTGTATGTGTAACATAAAGTGAGAACTGCCAAACATGTATCCTTGCTACAGCCCCACATTTAAAGTTTGTGTATGTGTAACATAAAGTGAGAACTGCCAAACATGTATCCTTGTTACAGCCCCACATTTAGAGTTTGTGTATGTGTAACATGCATAGTGAGAACTGCCAAACATGTATCCTTGCTACAGTCCCACATTTAAAGTTTGTGTATGTCTAACATGCAGTGAGAACTGCCAAACATGTATCCTTGTTACAGTCCCACATTTAAAGTTTGTGTATGTCTAACATGCATAGTGAGAACTGCCAAATATGTATCCTTGCTACAGTCCCACATTTAAAGTTTGTGTATGTCTAACATGCAGTGAGAACTGCCATATGCATATCCTTGCTACAGCTACATATGTAAAGTTTGTGTATGTGTGACATACATAGTGAGCACTGCCATATGTGTATCCTTACTACAGCCCCACATGTAAAGCTTGTACCTGTAACATGCATAGTGCAACTTCATGATTATCCCTTTTCATACATATTTTGATGAAAATCTATAGTTTATTTGTGGAAAATATCACTGGTATAATAAGAAGAAAAACACAAAAAATGTACGAAATTCTGCAAACAAAGAATTAAAGATTATCTTGCTTGTTTTATTTGGTCAAATAACCTCCAGTCTAGTTTTGTGTAAAAAATAACACACAATCAATGTTCTGTTACAGATCCTAAAAGTTTCTCGAAAAAAATCCCAAGTGTAAAGTAAACATCTACAAATAAATCTCTAGCTAGTAGAGCCGAGTTCCATCGAACTGTCCAGCGTTGAATCCATCGGCGTTTCCATGGCATCTTTTTCATCTTCTGCAAAAACATATAGACAAAGATACAGTGATACAGAACGAAGTGATTTATTTTTGAATGCCAAACATTTTTGATGTTCCATGCAACAACCATTGAAAATTACTACAAACGGAATGATATCCTTCGACAAAAATATGAATGAGTGTTTTCAAATAATTCAACTTTTCATTCAATCTTACCGTCTAATATACGCTGCAATTCATGTATGGAGCTTATTAGAACATGGAACTGCTTTCTCCTTAGTTCAAGCTGAAATGATAAAAATACAATATTTAGATACAGGTATACCTGAATACACACATCATGCAGCTGGTACTAAACTCCTCATTCCCACTGTGGCATGGTGTGATGACAGTGTTCTGTGGCATGGTGTGATGACAGTGTTCTGTGACATGGTGTGATGATAGCGTTCTGTGACATGGTGTGATGACAGTGTTCTGTGGCATGGTGTGATGAGAGTGTTCTGTGGCATGGTGTGATGAGAGTGTTCTGTGGCATGGTGTGATGAGAGTGTTCTGTGGCATGGTGTGATGAGAGTGTTCTGTGGCATGCTGTGATGACAGTGTTCTGCGGCATGCTGTGATGACAGTGTTCTGCAGCATGGTGTGATGAGAGTGTTCTGTGACATGGTGTAATGACAGTGTTCTGTAGCATGGTGTGATGACAGTGTTCTGTGACATGGTGTGATGATAGCGTTCTGTGACATGGTGTGATGACAGTGTTCTGTGACATTGTGTGATGAGAGGGTTCTGTGGCATGGTGTGATGACAGTGTTCTGTGACATGGTGTGATGACAGTGTTCTGTGACATGGTGTGATGATAGCGTTCTGTGACATGGTGTGATGACAGTGTTCTGTAGCATGGTATGATAAGAGTGTTCTGTGACATGGTGTGATGAGAGGGTTCTGTAGCATGGTGTGATGACAGTATTCTGTGACATGGTGTGATGAGAGGGTTCTGTGGCATGGTGTGATGAGAGGGTTCTGTGGCATGGTGTGATGACAGTGTTCTGTGACATGGTGTGATGAGAGGGTTCTGTGACATGGTGTGATGATAGCGTTCTGTGACATGGTGTGATGACAGTGTTCTGTGACATGGTGTGATGACAGGGTTCTGTGGCATGGTGTGATGACAGTGTTCTGTGACATAGTGTGATGACAGTGTTCTGTGACATGGTGTGATGACAGTGTTCTGTAGCATGGTGTGATGACAGTGTTCTGTGGTATGGTGTGATGATAGTGTTCTGTAGCATGGTGTGATGACAGTATTCTGTGACATGGTGTGATGACAGTATTCTGTGACATGGTGTGATGAGAGAGTTCTGTGGCATGGTGTGATGACAGTGTTCTGTGACATGGTGTGATGAGAGGGTTCTGTGACATGGTGTCATGATAGCGTTCTGTGACATGGTGTGATGAGAGGGTTCTGTGGCATGGTGTGATGACAGTGTTCTGTGACATGGTGTGATGACAGTGTTCTGTGACATGGTGTGATGATAGCGTTCTGTGACATGGTGTGATGACAGTGTTCTGTAGCATGGTGTGATGACAGTGTTCTGTGACATGGTGTGATGACAGTGTTCTGTGGCATGGTGTAATAAGAGGGTTCTGTGGCATGGTGTAATAAGTGTTCTGTGGCATGGTGTGATGATAGTGTTCTGTGACATGGTGTGATGACAGTGTTCTGTGGCATGGTGTGATGACAGTGTTCTGTGGCATGGTGTGATGACAGTGTTCTGTAGCATGGTGTGATGACAGTGTTCTGTGGCATAGTGTGATGACAGTGTTCTGTGGCATGGTGAGATGAGAGTGTTCTGTGGCATGGTGTGATGAGAGCATTCTGTGGCATGGTGTGATGAGAGTGTTCTGTGGCATGGTGTGATGAGAATGTTCTGTGGCATAGTGTAATAAGAGGGTTCTGTGACATGGTGTAATAAAAGGGTTCTGTGGCATGGTGTGATGACAGTGTTCTGTGGTATGGTGTGATGATAGTGTTAGTGACATGGTGTGATGAGAGTGTTCTGTGGCATGGTGTGATGACAGTGTTCTGTGGCATGGTGTGATGACAGTGTTCTGTGGCATGGTGTGATGAGAGTATTCTGTGGCATGGTGCAATGAGAGTGTTCTGTGGCATGGTGTGATGAGAGTGTTCTGTGGCATGGTGTGATGAGAGTATTCTGTGGCATGGTGCAATGAGAGTGTTCTGTGGCATGGTGTGATGACAGTGTTCTGTGGCATGGTGTGATGAGAGTGTTCTGTGGTATGGTGAGATGAGAGCATTTTGTGGCATGGTTTGATGAGAGCATTTAGGGGCATGGTGTGATGAGAGCATTTTGTGGCATGGTTTGATGATTGCATTCTACGGTATGGTGAGATGAGAGCATTCTGTGGCATGGAGAGATGAGAGCATTCTGGGGCATGGTATGATGATAGCGTTCTGTGGCATGGTGTGATGATTGCATTCTGTGGTATGGTGAGATGAGAGCATTCTCTGGCATGGTGTGATAGAAGCATTCTGTGGTATGGTGAGATGAGAGCATTCTGGGGCATGGTGTGATGAGAGTGTTCTGTGGCATGGTGTGATGAGAGTGTTCTGTGGCATGGTGTGATGAGAGGGTTCTGTGGCATGGTGTGATGAGAGTGTTCTGTGGCATGGTGTGATGACAGTGTTCTGTGGCATGGTGTGATGAGAGTGTTCTGTGGCATGGTGTGATGACAGTGTTCTGTGGCATGGTGTGATGACAGTGTTCTGTAGCAGTGGCATGGTGTGATGACAGTGTTCTGTAGCATGGTGTGATGATTGCATTCTGTGGTATGGTGTGATGAGAGCGTTCTGTGGCATGGTGTGATGACAGTGTTCTGTGGCATGGTGCAATGAGAGTGTTCTGTGACATGGTGTGATGACTGTGTTCTGTGGCATGGTGCAATGAGAGTGTTCTGTGACATGGTGTAATAAGAGCGTTCTGTGGCATGGTGTGATGATAGTGTTAGTGACATGGTGTGATGAGAGTGTTCTGTGGCATGGTGTGATGACAGTGTTCTGTGGCATGGAGCAATGAGAGTGTTCTGTGGCATGGTTTGATGATTGCATTCTATGGTATGGTGAGATGAGAGCATTCTGTGGTATGGTGAGATGAGAGCATTCTGTGGCATGGTGTGATAGGAGCATTCTGTGGTATGGTGAGATGAGAGCATTCTGGGGCATTGTGTGATGAGAATGTTCTGTGGCATGGTGTGATGACAGTGTTCTGTGGCATGGTGTGATGAGAGTGTTCTGTGGCATGGTGTGATGACAGTGTTCTGTGGCATGGTGTGATGAGAGTGTTCTGTGGCATGGTGTGATGACAGTGTTCTGTGGCATGGTGTGATGACAGTGTTCTGTAGCAGTGGCATGGTGTGATGACAGTGTTCTGTAGCATGGTGTGATGATTGCATTCTGTGGTATGGTGATATGAGAGCATTTTGTGGCATGGTTTGATGAGAGCAATCTGGGGCATGGTGCGATGAGAGCATTTTGTGGCATGGTTTGATGATTGCATTCTATGGTATGGTGAGATGAGAGCATTCTGTGGCATGGTGTGATAGGAGCATTCTGTGGTATGGTGAGATGACAGTGTTCTGTGGCATGGTGTGATGACAGTGTTCTGTAGCATGGTGTGATGAGTGTTCTGTGGCATAGTGTGATGACAGTGTTCTGTGCAATGGTGAGATGAGAGCATTTTGTGGCATGGTTTGATGAGAGCATTCTGGGGCATGGTGTGATGAGAGCATTTTGTGGCATGGTTTGATGATTGCATTCTATGGTATGGTGAGATGAGAGCATTCTGTGGTATGGAGAGATGAGAGCATTCTGGGGCATGGTATGATGAGAGCATTTTGTGGCATGGTTTGATGAGAGCATTCTGGGGCATGGTGTGATGAGAGCATTTTGTGGCATGGTTTGATGATTGCATTCTATGGTATGGTGATATGATAGCATTCTCTGGCATGGTGTGATAGAAGCATTCTGTGGTATGGTGAGATGAGAGCATTCTGGGGCATGGTGTGATGAGAGTGTTCTGTGGCATGGTGTAATGAGAATGTTCTGTGGCATGGTGTGATGAGAGGGTTCTGTGGCATGGTGTGATGAGAGTGTTCTGTGGCATGCTGTGATGACAGTGTTCTGTGGCATGGTGTGATGAGAGTGTTCTGTGGCATGGTGTGATGACAGTGTTCTGTGGCATGGTGTGATGAGAGTGTTCTGTGGCATGGTGTGATGACAGTGTTCTGTGGCATGGTGTGATGACAGTGTTCTGTAGCAGTGGCATGGTGTGATGACAGTGTTCTGTAGCATGGTGTGATGATTGCATTCTGTGGTATGGTGATATGAGAGCATTTTGTGGCATGGTTTGATGAGAGCAATCTGGGGCATGGTGTGATGAGAGCATTTTGTGGCATGGTTTGATGATTGCATTCTATGGTATGGTGAGATGAGAGCATTCTGTGGCATGGTGTGATAGGAGCATTCTGTGGTATGGTGAGATGACAGTGTTCTGTGGCATGGTGTGATGACAGTGTTCTGTACCATGGTGTGATGAGTGTTCTGTGGCATAGTGTGATGACAGTGTTCTGTGCAATGGTGTGAAGAGAGCGTTCTGTTGCATGGTGTGATTACAGTATTCTGTGGCATGGTGTGATGAGAGCATTCTGTGGCATGGAGAGATGAGAGTGTTCTGTGGCATGGTGTGATGAGAGTGTTCTGTGGCATGGTGTAATGAGAGTGTTCTGTGGCATGGTGTGATGAGAGCATTCTGTGGCATGGTTTGATGAGAGTGTTCTGTGGCATGGTGAGATGACAGTGTTCTGTGGCATGGTGTGATGACAGTGTTCTGTAGCATGGTGTGATGAGTGTTCTGTGGCATAGTGTGATGACAGTGTTCTGTGCAATGGTGTGAAGAGAGCGTTCTGTTGCATGGTGTGATTACAGTATTCTGTGGCATGGTGTGATGAGAGCATTCTGTGGCATGGTGTGATGAGAGTGTTCTGTGGCATGGTGTGATGAGAGTGTTCTGTGGCATGGTGTGATGAGAGTGTTCTGTGGCATGGTGTGATGAGAGCATTCTGTGGCATGGTGTGATGAGAGCGTTCTGTGGCATGGTGTGATGACAGTGTTCTGTGGCATGGTGCAATGAGAGTGTTCTGTGACATGGTGTGATGACTGTGTTCTGTGGCATGGTGCAATGAGAGTGTTCTGTGACATGGTGTAATAAGAGCGTTCTGTGGCATGGTGTGATGATAGTGTTAGTGACATGGTGTGATGAGAGTGTTCTGTGGCATGGTGTGATGACAGTGTTCTGTGGCATGGAGCAATGAGAGTGTTCTGTGGCATGGTTTGATGATTGCATTCTATGGTATGGTGAGATGAGAGCATTCTGTGGTATGGTGAGATGAGAGCATTCTGTGGCATGGTGTGATAGGAGCATTCTGTGGTATGGTGAGATGAGAGCATTCTGGGGCATTGTGTGATGAGAATGTTCTGTGGCATGGTGTGATGAGAGGGTTCTGTGGCATGGTGTGATGAGAGCGTTCTGTGGCATGGTGTGATGAGAGCGTTCTGTGACATGGTGCGATGAGAGCGTTCTGTGACATGGTGTGATGATAGTGTTCTGTGACATGGTGTGATGAGAGGGTTCTGTGGCATGGTGTGATGACAGTGTTCTGTGACATGGTGTGATGATAGCGGTCTGTGACATGGTGTGATGACAGTGTTCTGTAGCATGGTGTGGTGACAGTGTTCTGTGACATGGTGTAATAAGAGGGTTCTGTGGCATGATGTAATAAGTGTTCTGTGACATGGTGTGATGATAGTGTTCTGTGACATGGTGTGATGCGAGTGTTCTGTGGCATGGTGTGATGACAGTGTTCTGTGGCATGGTGTGATGACAGTGTTCTGTAGCATGGTGTGATGACAGTGTTCTGTGGCATAGTGTGATGACAGTGTTCTGTGGCATGGTGTGATGAGAGCGTTCTGTGCAATGGTGTGAAGAGAGCGTTCTGTTGCATGGTGTGATTACAGTATTCTGTGGCATGGTGTGATGAGAGTGTTCTGTGGCATGGTGTGATGAGAGTGTTCTGTGGCATGGTGTAATGAGAGTGTTCTGTGGCATGGTGTGATGAGAGCATTCTGTGGCATGGTGTGATGAGAGTGTTCTGTGGCATGGTGTGATGAGAGCATTCTGTGGCATGGTGTGATGAGAGCATTCTGTGGCATGGTTTGATGAGAGCATTCTGGGGCATGGTGTGATGAGAGCATTTTGTGGCATGGTGTGATGATTACATTCTGTGGCATGGTGTGATGACAGTGTTCTGTAGCATGGTGTGATAAGAGTGTTCTGTGGCATGGTGTGATGAGAGTGTTCTGTGGTATGGTGAGATGAGAGCATTTTGTGGCATGGTTTGATGAGAGCATTCTGGGGCATGGTGTGATGACAGCATTTTGTGGCATGGTTTGATGATTGCATTCTATGGTATGGTGAGATGAGAGCATTCTGTGGCATGGTTTGATGAGAGCATTCTGGGGCATGGTGTGATGAGAGCATTCTGTGGTATGGTGAGATGAGAGCATTCTGTGGCATGGTGTGATAGGAGCATTCTGTGGTATGGTGAGATGAGAGCATTCTGGGGCATGGTGTGATGAGAATGTTCTGTGGCATGGTGTGATGAGAGGGTTCTGTGGCATGGTGTGATGAGAGCGTTCTGTGGCATGGTGTGATGAGAGCGTTCTGTGACATGGTGTGATGATAGTGTTCTGTGACATGGTGTGATGAGAGGGTTCTGTGGCATGGTGTGATGACAGTGTTCTGTGACATGGTGTGATGACAGTGTTCTGTGACATGGTGTGATGATAGCATTCTGTGACATGGTGTGATGACAGTGTTCTGTAGCATGGTGTGGTGACAGTGTTCTGTGACATGGTGTAATAAGAGGGTTCTGTGGCATGGTGTAATAAGTGTTCTGTGGCATGGTGTGATGATAGTGTTCTGTGACATGGTGTGATGAGAGTGTGCTGTGGCCATGGTGTGATGACAGTGTTCTGTGGCATGGTGTGATGACAGTGTTCTGTGGCATAGTGTGATGACAGTGTTCTGTGGCATGGTGTGATGAGAGCGTTCTGTGCAATGGTGTGAAGAGAGCGTTCTGTTGCATGGTGTGATTACAGTATTCTGTGGCATGGTGTGATGAGAGCATTTTGTGGCATGGTGTGATGAGAGCATTTTGTGGCATGGTTTGATGATTGCATTCTATGGTATGGTGAGATGAGAGCATTCTGTGGTATGGTGAGATGAGAGCATTCTGTGGCATGGTGTGATAGGAGCATTCTGTGGTATGGTGAGATGAGAGCATTCTGGGGCATGGTGTGATGAGAATGTTCTGTGGCATGGTGTGATGAGAGGGTTCTGTGGCATGGTGTGATGAGAGCGTTCTGTGGCATGGTGTGATGAGAGCGTTCTGTGACATGGTGTGATGAGAGGGTTCTGTGGCATGGTGTGATGACAGTGTTCTGTGACATGGTGTGATGACAGTGTTCTGTGACATGGTGTGATGATAGCATTCTGTGACATGGTGTGATGACAGTGTTCTGTAGCATGGTGTGGTGACAGTGTTCTGTGACATGGTGTAATAAGAGGGTTCTGTGGCATGGCGTAATAAGTGTTCTGTGGCATGGTGTGATGAGAGTGTTCTGTGGTATGGTGAGATGAGAGCATTTTGTGGCATGGTTTGATGAGAGCATTCTGGGGCATGGTGTGATGAGAGCATTTTGTGGCATGGTTTGATGATTGCATTCTATGGTATGGTGAGATGAGAGCATTCTGTGGCATGGTGAGATAAGAGCATTCTTGGGCATGGTATGATGACAGTGTTCTGTGACATGGTATGATGACAGTGTTCTGTGACATGGTGTGATGATAGCATTCTGTGACATGGTGTGATGACAGTGTTCTGTAGCATGGTGTGGTGACAGTGTTCTGTGACATGGTGTAATAAGAGGGTTCTGTGGCATGGCGTAATAAGTGTTCTGTGGCATGGTGTGATGAGAGCGTTCTGTGGCATGATGTGATGAGAGTGTTCTGTGGTATGGTGAGATGAGAGCATTTTGTGGCATGGTTTGATGAGAGCATTCTGGGGCATGGTGTGATGACAGCATTTTGTGGCATGGTTTGATGATTGCATTCTATGGTATGGTGAGATGAGAGCATTCTCTGGCATGGTGTGATAGGAGCATTCTGTGGTATGGTGAGATGAGAGCATTTTGTGGCATGGTGTGATGAGAGCGTTCTGTGGCATGGTGTGATGAGAGCGTTCTGTGGCATGGTGTGATGAGAGCATTCTGTGGCATGGTGTGATGATTACATTCTGTGGTATGGTGAGATGAGAGGGTTCTGTGGCATGGTGTGATGATTGCATTCTGTGGCATGGTGTGATGATAGCGTTCTGTGGCATGGTGTGATGAGAGCATTCTGTGGCATGGCGTGATGAAAGCATTCTGTGGTATGGTGTGATGAGCGGGTTCTGTGGCATGGCGTGATGAGAGCGTTCTGTGGCATGGCGTGATGAGAGCGTTCTGTGGCATGGCGTGATGAGAGCATTCTATGGCATGGTGTGATGAGCGGGTTCTGTGACAGACGGATTCCTGGCTGGCATAGTGGAGAGGGGGTACAAAACAAATGTCCTGCCCTGCATGGTCCCCTGTGAAATCGGAGGCCTGATGGCCAGCCCTCTGTCGGCCGCCTGTGGACTAGGTCTAGGTACCACCAGTCTGTGCCCCACCTGCTTCCCAAAAATGATGGGAAGGTCGGGGCTTGGATTGGGGGGATCCCAGGAGGAAGCATCCCTTGAACGCGAATATCGTTTGCTGGTGTGCTTCTTCCGGCTTGCTAAGCAAGGTGCAACTGCAGTGGAGGCAACCTGCTCCCCCTGCATTTGGTCTACCCAACCTGCAAGGGATGCAATTTGTCCTGGCAGGTCCTCAACCACAGCACAAATCTCTGAGGCAAACCCTGACACGCTGCGAGGAGGAATCCACTGAGGGACCCGCAAAAGGCCCTCATAGGAGCAACAAGCTCCAGGATCGCAGCCTAACCGTTGCTGGCACGATTGAGCAAAATTCTGCCTGCAATAGCAGACTGCAAGGATGCCCTCAGATCAACAAGGGGATCCACTGCTGTCTGGCCTCCCACTCATCAACACAGTACCAAGGTACCTGTAGGACTTTCGCTCATGCTAGCACTCCATTCACAAGGCCCCAGAACTGAAAGCATGATCAGTCTTGGCAACACGCACACGACCCTGAAAAACATCCCAGACCTTGAAATCCCAGTTGCGTCATTTGAGTTTTTTTGCTCACGGCTTCTTCAGAAAACTGAATTGCACTGTTTTTGCTATGATGCACACTCAGTGCATGGTGTGATGCCACAGTGGCGTTGCTCTCTTTGCCTTGGTCACGTGGTGTGTGACGTGGAAGAAAATCTATGAAGTTATGGGGCTTCCCCTGACCTGGATTTCTCTCTCTGTCATTGGCTGAATCACAGATTAATGCCTACAGTTCAAAATAGTCATTTTGACTGTCCGGAGTCTATGGTGGGTAATTGAACATAGTGAATTAGTACAAAGCATCTCACCTTATTCTCAAGAGCAGCTTTCTGTTCTGTCAGTGAAGACAAGTGCCTGTCCAATTCTTCTAGTTTCCTAAGAAATTTATTGAAAATAATAATAATATGTAAGCAAGTACAGTAATCAGAGATAATGTTGAAGTTTACTTCCTAAATGTTTTGTTCAGATTGAAGTACACCAAACTTGCAATGTTACTAGTAAAACTAACTTTATAACAGGAGTTTAACTGTCCGAGTCAACTTTTGTTACTATTTACAAATTTTGAACCCACATAATATTGGAAATGATATCCAAAAAGAAATTATGTCATTTGATACAAAATTATCAGAAAATATTGAAAAATACTTTTTAAAAATGTTGAACCAAATCTTTTTTTTTTTGTATTTTTTGTTATTGGGTACTCGTAAAAATTTACTTATCTGTGGATAAAGAAGTTATGCTTACATTCCTGTGTAGCTCAAAGTTTTTTCAAAGTGACATTTCTCAAAGCTTCGGAAGGAGAATGATTTATTGCTCACACTCAGAAACTTTATGTTTGCTTTTTGCACCAAAACTTGAGAAAGAATTATGGTTCTCAAAGGGTTAAAGGGGAACTAAATAGAGCCTATTTTGGTGTTTGTATTGTATATTTGATTATAAATTTGAAAAAAAAAAAAAAAAAAAATGATTATCTTCAGAGTTATGATGATTTAAATATGAGAAACCATAAACCTGTGAAGGACTTCCGTTTGCGCCATCTTGCCATAAAAAACGCCCTCATGAGGTATAAACAGGTAAGGTAACAAAGCATGATGACGAAATAGTATCTGATTAAATATAAGCAACTTAGGGAGCCATAGTTAGCTGGACTGGTGAATTGACTTCTAGTCTAGGTTGTTTCTACTTTTACGTTAATGTTATTTACAAGCGTATCAACATACAAACATTATGGATGTGCGATTGATCAAGACAGGCATTTTGTTTTGTTTTGCATTTTGTGCCGTTTCCAGTACTGGACTGTGCGGCGTGCAAATTATTCAAAATATGCATCTTGAGTTCATAAGGTGGTGGTGGAAACATTTTCGCCCATGTATTCACGGGGCTGCACTGGCAAATCATGGGACAAGTGTCACAGGAACACCAAGCAGATTGTTCACAGACTTCCGTGTAATTTGAAATAAAACTATCATCTGAACAAGGGGCATCGTCGACGATATACTCTCATCACTCACACTGGACTGATCTGAATCGTCACAGTATACCGTACTTCCCTGATCATAAGCCCGGAGGCATGAACAGGTAAGGGAAAAGTAAGGGATGAGCTTGTACTCTAGGACCAACCAACCAAATTATTTTGTTTCGGGGTTAAACACTGTAACCATCTTGCAAACAACGAAATATTATCCAAAAAAACTATTCGTTCACCACACCGGGCTCGGGGAAATAATACTTATTTTTGAAAAAAATATGCGTCATTGATTTGAACGACACTTACAATGAAGAAACAAACATGTTCATAAAAAACACACATTTTATTACAATACGATTTACATACCGTCTGAATTTACGGTGAAATAATGGGTAGGGTCTGCGAGGAAACAGTGGACGAAGGCATTTATCATTATCTTCGTTTTGGTATGTTTTCGATCGTACGCAAACTCACGACGCAAAGCAATTTTCCACCATGACATTTTTCAGCACGATTTGACCTGGAACAACTTCCTTTGACATAACAAAATGATGTGTCCTAATGATGAAATTTTCCGATTATTGACAATGATTTTTTAACGCAATGCGGAAGTGAATTACCGCAATGTTAAAATGCGACCTGTAGCACTGATTGCAACGGAAAAACAATGATTTTTTCCCTAAAAACTGGCAATTCGCAATTTCCGAAATATAAACGACGGTTAATAGTAACCTTTCTCGGTCGCCAACATGTCTCATCGTTCAAAGCCTTTCATGGTAGTCTCAAAGTAAACCATGCCCAATAACCAGGTACACGACTTAACGATCACATTTTTGGCTTTTCGAAAGCTACTACTCAAAGAAATATGGATTACTCCAGAATTGCAACATCGGGGCTCATCCTGAGTAAATGATAGAAGAGAAAGGTTGCGAACCACTTTGTGTACGTTCGCCATGCACTCTGAATTGAATGCGAGTTTTCTCATAAAACTAAAAGCATGAACCAAACTACCATGCCAATCACGATTATTATGAAATGAAACACATCTTTTACACGCATATTTTAAAGAATATCGTCGACGCCCAGTAAAAACACTCTGGGCTTATAATCGTGAATACTCTCAACTCGATAAATACCATGGACGTACGTCCAAGATAAATACCAAGTAAAACAAGTCATTGTCAATGACACGTCCCCGTTCCATTCATATTTGAGTGACAATCACATATACATTCAAAGCAGATCATGACCGAAATGCACCTGCATATGTACAACATGCATGATTGAGATCCGGTTCCGAAATTGTGAAAATACGTGATTTTGATGCATTTTCTGCCTTAAAATGGCCATCATTCAGCTATTGTTAAGCGGATCATGAAACAAACGCACATATCTATTTGTGACATGATGCACCATGTGTGTGTGAAGTTTGAACTTGACCAATCCAAACATGTCTTGGATACGGATCCAGAACTGAATTCTTTTACAAAATGGCCGCCAGTCGGCCATTTCGAACTTAATCCGAAAAAAAAAAATGACATGCATCAAGGTCCTATTATATTTAATGTATATACCAAATTTGAACGAAATCCGTCCATGCATAACTGAGATCCGGGTCCGGAATGGTGAAAATGTGCGATTTCAATGCATTTTCGGCCTTAAAGCGGCCGCCATTTGGCTATCGTTAATGAGATCATGAAACAAATGCACATACATATTTGTGACATGATGTACCTTGTGTGTGTGAAGTTTGAACTCGATCAATCCAAGCATGTCTCAGATACGGATCCAGAACTGAATTCTTTAAAACAAAATGGCCGCCAGTCGGCCATTTCAGACCCGATCCAAAAAAAAAATGACGTGCATCAAGGTCCTATTATGTTTAATGTATGTACCAAATTTGAACAAAATACGTCCATGCATAACTGAGATCCGGGTCCGGAATGGTGAAAATGTACAATTTTGATGCATTTTCGGCCTTAAAATGGCCGCTATTCGGTTATCGTTAATCGGATCATGAAAAAAATGCATGTGCATATGTCCCATATAATGTGTGATGTATGAGTGAAGTTTGAACTTAATCGGTCCATGCATGTTCGAGATACAGGTGATTACGGACGCATGCACGGACGAACACAGGGCAAAACATAAGTCCCCGTTTTCGGACTATGTCCGAACGGGGACTAAATATAGGGATGGGCTTCATACTCGGGAGGGGCTTACGATCGGGGAAGTACGGTACTTTAACATAATTGGTCTTTCACTCTCAGAAAACTGTGATTCAAACACATGATGTTCAACCCAAGTTATAAAAAGCACACTGTGCATATAAAAGTTGAGTTTGTACTAGTAGTACACAATGCTTGGCAGCATGAACGGCTATGTACAATGGCGTATACGAATGCGATCAGATACTAAAACGTCATAGCTTTGAAAAGTACCCGGATGTTAAATATGTTCGTTCATTATTTATTCCCTTCCATGAATGGCCTCCATGGTGTTTAATTGCAAGCACTTCAAATGCCTATCCAAGCTACAGTTATAATTAAAACAAAATTAAACCACAGCAATGTTATTTCGAATACAGTTTAGAATATACACAACTATATATATGGCCGCATTTAGGTTCACTTTAATACATACAAATAAGATATCAGTTTACTGTGTTACTCACTTCAGTGTTTTCTGTCTATCTGGATGTTTCTGTATAACTTTAGCTAATGCATCATATTCTTGTCGATTCTTCCTCACACGCTTGGCATGTTGCAACTCAGATTTACTTGAGGAAATAGTATGATGTGCGTCACTGATTGCTTTTTCTGTAAATTGAAACAATATTATACTATAATCAGTTAAACAATTTTTCTTCTTAATTTGTCTCTTTTCAAATTAAAATGGAGAGATGGAAGATGCACATTGTCATGTTTCTTGGCCATTTTTGTGATGTCATGTATACAGTTTACTTTAATTAACATAATGGTAGTAGTCGGCACATTACTTACCAATATCTTTATAAATTTGTTCATATTTTGCCATCTCTCTAAGATTCATATCATACACCATTTTTGTTTTCTCCATAGAGAATTCACACTGGGTCAAAGTGGACAACATCCTCTGATACGTGGCAGTACTGAATGAAAGAGAGTATGTAAAACATTATATATATACCTGACAGACATACACTTTAAAAATGCTGGAAATATATTTATATGCTTCTCATACCAAATACCAGATCACACTCGGTAATGAATTCTTACTGTAACAATACTACATGTACATGTAGTATAAATTCTTGGTTTGCTAAGGTGTAAAAATACATGAAGGTGTAAAAACATGTTTTATCTTTTCATGAGTTATTGTTCTTCTTGAAGATTTATCTTGGAGGAAAATTTTAACATAGGCATGTTAAAATTTTATTGACAGACAAGTGTACAAAGGTGGTATATTTAGTTGATGTACTGGGGAATGCATTTTTTCACCAACTCAATGCAATCACGCTGTGTTTTTATGCCAATCACAATTAGAGACATTTTTTAATTTATTCATTTAAAAACAGATTAACATCACATTCATCTGTTCTAACCAAAACACAAAGATGGCTACCCAGAGATAAGCAAAGCAACACTTGTAGTACTAACCATTCTTCATCTGTTCCACTAGAGTGACACCACTTTATAAAAGTCTTCAATAAATTACTTATTCTTCTGTCATCTCCGCCTCCATCACCATCAAAAAGCAACCTTTTACGAATTATTGTTTCATCTGCGTATTAAAAATAATTGGTATGTAGTACACACAAACTTGACTTGCATGGCATCTGCATGCCCTCAAAACGTACAGATCAACATGCACACAACAATATTATGGCTTCTGCATGCCTGCACAACTCGCCTCAGACACATTTTTGGACGCTTTTGAGGCACCCGTAAATAAATGCACTTAAAATATGTGAACTTTGTTATGACTGACCGATGTAAATCTGAATTGGAAATACAAGTACCCTCATTGGCCCGGCATCATGTTTTTGTGTGTCAATAGTCACGATAGAAAAACTTTCCATTGTACCCACCACCCATAATCCTAACTCTAACCGTACCCCCCATCACCCTCAAAATAGTAGATGCCCCTTTTGGAAATACAAAATAGGTGGGCCAGTTACAAAGTGGGCAGCAGGAAAGGTGGGCTAGTTACAAAGTGGGCAGCAGGAAAGGGGGGCCAGTTACGAAATGGGCCAGCAGGAAAGGTGGGCCAGTTACGAAGTGGGCAGCAGGAAAGGTGGGCCAGTTACGAAGTGGGCCAGCAGGAAAGGTGGGCCAGCAGGAAAGGTGGGCCAGTTACGAAGTGGGCAGCAGGAAAGGTGGGCCAGTTACGAAATGGGCAGCAGGAAAGGTGGGCCAGTTACAAAGTGGGCCAGCAGGAAAGTTGGGCCAGTTACAAAGTGGGCAGCAGGAAAGGTGGGCCAGTTACGAAGTGGGCAGCAGGAAAGGTGGGCCAGTTACGAAGTGGGACAGCAGGAAAGGTGGGCCAGTTACGAAGTGGGCAGCAGGAAAGGTGGGCCAGTTACGAAATGGGCCAGCAGGAAAGGTGGGCCAGTTACGAAGTGGGCCAGCAGGAAAGGTGGGCCAGTTACAAAGTGGGCCAGTTACAGAGTGGGCCAGTTACAGAGTGGGCCAGCAGGAAAGGTGGGCCAATTACGAAGTGGGCTAGCAGGAAAGGTGGGCCAGTTACGAAGTGGGCAGCAGGAAAGGTGGGCCAGTTACGAAATGGGCAGCAGGAAAGGTGGGCCAGTTACAAAGTGGGCCAGCAGGAAAGGTGGGCCAGTTACAAAGTGGGCCAGCAGGAAAGGTGGGCCAGTTACGAAGTGGGCAGCAGGAAAGGTGGGCCAGTTACGAAGTGGGCAGCAGGAAAGGTGGGCCAGTTACGAAGTGGGCCAGCAGGAAAGGTGGGCCAGTTACAAAGTGGGCCAGTTACAGAGTGGGCCAGTTACAGAGTGGGCCAGTTACAGAGTGGGCCAGTTACAGAGTGGGCCAGCAGGAAAGGTGGGCCAATTACGAAGTGGGCTAGCAGGAAAGGTGGGCCAGTTACGAAGTGGACCAGCTGGAAAGGTGGGCCAGTTACAAAGTGGGCAGCAGGAAAGGTGGGCCAGTTACAAAGTGGGCCAGCAGGAAAGGTGGGCCAGTTACGAAGTGGGCCAGCAGGAAAGGTGGGCCAGTTACGAAGTGGGCAGCAGGAAAGGTGGGCCAGTTACGAAGTGGGCCAGCAGGAAAGGTGGGCCAGTTACGAAGTGGGCCAGCAGGAAAGGTGGGCCAGTTACGAAGTGGGCCAGCAGGAAAGGTGGGCCAGTTACGAAGTGGGCCAGCAGGAAAGGTGGGCCAGTTACAAAGTGGGCCAGCAAAAAAGGTGAGTCAGTTACAAAGTGGGCCAGCAGGAAAGGTGGGCCAGTTACGAAGTGGGCCAGCAGGAAAGGTGGGCCAGTTACGAAGTGGGCCAGCAGGAAAGGTGGGTCAGTTATGAAGTGGGCCAGCAGGAAAGGTGGGCCAGTTACGAAGTGGGCCAGCAGGAAAGGTGGGCCAGTTACGAAGTGGGCCAGCAGAAAAGGTGGGCCAGTTACAGGGTGGGCCAGTTACAGGGTGGGCCAGTTACAGGGTGGGCCAGTTACAGAGTGGGCCAGCAGGAAAGGTGGGCCAATTACGAAGTGGGCTAGCAGGAAAGGTGGGCCAGTTACGAAGTGGGCCAGCTGGAAAGGTGGGCCAGTAACAAAGTGGGCCAGCTGGAAAGGTGGGCCAGTTACAAAGTGGGCAGCAGGAAAGGTGGGCCAGTTACAAAGTGGGCCAGCAGGAAAGGTGGGCCAGTTACGAAGTGGGCCAGCAGGAAAGGTGGGCCAGTTACGAAGTGGGCAGCAGGAAAGGTGGGCCAGTTACGAAGTGGGCTAGCAGGAAAGGTGGGCCAGCAGGAAAGGTGGGTCAGATACGAAGTGGGCTAGCAGGAAAGGTGGGCCAGTTACAAAGTGGGCCAGCAGGAAAGGTGGGCCAGTTACGAAGTAGGCCAGCAGGAAAGGTGGGTCAGTTACGAAGTGGGCAGCAGGAAAGGTGGGCCAGTTACGAAGTGGGCCAGCAGGAAAGGTGGGCCAGTTACGAAGTGGGCAGCAGGAAAGGTGGGCCAGTTACGAAGTGGGCAGCAGGAAAGGTGGGCCAGTTACGAAGTGGGCCAGCAGGAAAGGTGGGCCAGTTACAAAGTGGGCAGCAGGAAAGGTGGGCCAGTTACAATGTGGGCCAGCAGGTAAGGTGGGCCAGTTATGAATTGGCCCAGCAGGTAAGGTGGGCCAGTTACGAATTGGGCCAGCAGGAAAGGTGGGTCAGTTATGAAGTGGGCAGCAGGAAAGGTGGGCCAGTTACGAAGTGGGCCAGCAGGAAAGGTGGGCCAGTTACGAAGTGGGCCAGCAGGAAAGGTGGGCCAGTTACGAAGTGGGCCAGCAGGAAAGGTGGGTCAGATACGAAGTGGGCTAGCAGGAAAGGTGGGCCAGTTACAAAGTGGGCCAGCAGGAAAGGTGGGCCAGTTACGAAGTAGGCCAGCAGGAAAGGTGGGTCAGTTACGAAGTGGGCAGCAGGAAAGGTGGGCCAGTTACGAAGTGGGCCAGCAGGAAAGGTGGGCCAGTTACGAAGTGGGCAGCAGGAAAGGTGGGCCAGTTACAAAGTGGGCAGCAGGAAAGGTGGGCCAGTTACGAAGTGGGCCAGCAGGAAAGGTGGGCCAGTTACAATGTGGGCCAGCAGGTAAGGTGGGCCAGTTATGAATTGGGCCAGCAGGTAAGGTGGGCCAGTTACGAATTGGGCCAGCAGGAAAGGTGGGTCAGTTATGAAGTGGGCAGCAGGAAAGGTGGGCCAGTTACGAAGTGGGCCAGCAGGAAAGGTGGGCCAGTTACGAAGTGGGCCAGCAGGAAAGGTGGGCCAGTTACGAAGTGGGCCAGCAGGAAAGGTGGGCCAGTTACGAAGTGGGCCAGCAGGAAAGGTGGGCCAGTTACGAAGTGGGCCAGCAGGAAAGGTGGGCCAGTTACGAAGTGGGCCAGCAGGAAAGGTGGGCCAGTTATGAAGTGGGCAGCAGGAAAGGTGGGCCAGTTACAAGGTGGGCCAGCAGGAAAGGTGGGTCAGTTACGAAGTGGGCCAGCAGGAAAGGTGGGCCAGTTACGAAGTGGGCCAGCAGGAAAGGTGGGCCAGTTACAAAGTGGGCCAGCAGGAAAGGTGGGACAGTTACAAAGTGGGCCAGCAGGAAAGGTGGGACAGTTACAAAGTGGGCCAGCAGGAAAGGTGGACCAGTTACAAAGTGGGCCAGCAGGAAAGGTGGGCCAGTTACGAAGTGGGCCAGTTACAAAGTGGGCCAGCAAAAAAGGTGGGTCAGTTACGAAGTGGGCCAGCAGGAAAGGTGGGCCAGTTACAAAGTGGGCCAGCAGGAAAGGTGGGCCAGTTACGAAGTGAGCCAGCAGGAAAAGTGGGGCAGTTACGAAGTGGGCAGCAGGAAAGGTGGGCCAGTTACGAGGTGGGCCAATTACAAAGTGAGCAGCAGGAAAGGTGGGCCAGTTACAAAATGGGTCAGCAGGAAAGGTGGGTCAGTTACGAAGTGGGCAGCAGGAAAGGTGGGCCAGTTACAAAGTGGGCCTGCAGGAAAGGTGGGCCAGTTACGAAGTGGGCAGCAGGAAAGGTGGGCCAGTTACGAAGTGGGCAGCAGGAAAGGTGGGTCAGTTATGAAGTGGGCCAGCAGGAAAGGTGGGCCAGTTACGAAGTGGGCAGCAGGAAAGGTGGGCCAGTTACGAAGTGGGCAGCAGGAAAGGTGGGCCAGTTACGAGGTGGGCCAGTTACGAAGTGGGCCAGCAGGAAAGGTGGGCCAGTTACGAAGTGGGCCAGCAGGAAAGGTGGGTCAGTTACGAAGTGGGCAGCAGGAAAGGTGGGCCAGCAGGAAAGGTGGGCCAGTTACGAAGTGGGCCAGCAGGAAAGGTGGGCCAGTTACATGTACAAAGTGGGCAGCAGGAAAGGTGGGCCAGTTACGAGGTGGGCCAGTTACAAAGTGGGCCAGCAGGAAAGGTGGGCCAGTTACGAAGTGGGCCAGCAGGAAAGGTGGGCCAGTTACAAAGTGGGCAGCAGGAATGGTGGGCCAGCAGGAAAGGTGGACCAGTTACAAAGTGTGCCAGATACTATTTTAACAATCATTAAAACCACTCTACAAACTTTCTAATAACTTTGAAATTATCCCATATCAGTTGTGAATTCTAGTACTCGGAAATAGTAGTTTTGTCGATGTTTTGAGGGGATGATGCAACGCCATATACGTGACTCAATTTGACGGGCGTTAGTTTCGAGGTAGTGTGTTGCTATTTCCCATGCTATTTCCATACCGTACTAGTCGAAATACATGTTCACTAAAATTCAAACCAACATGCTTTGTTTGATGAGTTTCATTTCATGAAATGCTTGATGAGTAGGCTTATGCATATGCATATGAACACATATCGAATGTATTATATACCAGGGCTGAATTGTCCAGACACCCTTTCGAGGTGCATTGTTGTCCCTGTGAATCAAATTGTGTAGTCCAGTATTGAATGATAGGCAAAACTAGTAAACAACATGGCGGACTCAACTCGCCTGAACGTTCGGGCGTCGATCATGAAAATAGTGAATAGCTGTCAGAATTTGCTACTTTACGTACGTGGATTGCTGGCTTTGACCCACGCATCAGTTATTCCTTTCTGATTGTCTCCGGTAATTAGTACAACCTGTTTATTGACAGTACGAAGAAATTACAGCAGCAAAGTTAGCACCGCTAGCATATTTAACAAGCAGCCTATCGGCTGAGATAGCTCCGCTGTTAGCAATGCACATTTCAATTAAAGAACTGAAGACATCATTAGAAAATGAACAATATGTATAGTATCAAAGCAATCGGTTATTAACAAGAAGTCGAAAATATCACTTTTTACCAAAAATGACAAAAATATTCACCAAAATTAGAGAATTGAAGATATCATCACGAAATGAACAAATCTGAGAAAGGTCTACATGTAGTATCTATATATGTAATATCAAAGCAATTGAACTTTTGGTTTTTAACAAGAAGTCGAAAATATCACTTTTTACCAAAAATGACAAAAATATTCACCAAAATTAGAGAATTGAAGATATCATCACAAAATGAACAAATCTGAGAGAGGTCCACATGTAGTACCTATATATGTAATATCAAAGCAATTGCACTTGCGGTTTTTTAAAAGAAATTGAAAATATCACTTTTTACCAAAAATGACAAAAATATTCACCAAAATTAGAGAATTGAAGATATCAACATGAAATGAACAAACCTAAGAGAGGTCTACCCAAGGTACATATACACCAAGTATCAAAGCATTCAGGCTTGTAGTTTTCAAGAAGAAGTTGAAAAAGTAAAACATTGACACGGACGACGCCGGACAATCACTCATATGATAAGCTCCGCTCGATAAAGTCGACAGCGGAGCTAATAAAGCTTTCTTAGCATGCAGAATGTACATACACACACACATATATATTTATATATAAATTGTATGGATTAACATATTTGTGGTGCCTCGATATCTGGTGTGGGATCTTCACATTTCATGGCGACGACACGTTGGTTCAAAAAACTTGACTAAAAATCATATAATGAAGTCACAGTCAGCTGGCATCGGTGTCGCTGGGTGTATATAATAGAGGGAAGTTGCGCAACCAAATTTGCCGAGTTTACAGTTTTTCGCTGATAAGAAAAAAACTAAGGCAAAAACTCACGGTTTTTCAGAATTGTTGTAATAAAGACATTATTCTCTATCAATAATCTGCCCAAAACAGGAATATTTCTACTAATTCTTGTGTTTTTTCGACGTTTTTTGAAAAACCTGTGATTAGGCTGTGAAAGTAACAGTTGTTACATTCCGGAAGGGGTGAAACGGAAGAGCATCACCAGGCGATGGACGCGGGGCTCTTTGGCAACGACCGCAAACGTATCGTGTCCAGTCATTGGTTGGCCACATAGAGGTCAAAATACGTATTCTATTTTTATGCGTTAAATGTTTTGGGTGGATTATTGATAGAGTTTTTGCCTTAGTTATATTTTTATCAGCGAAAAACTGCGAACTCAGCAAATTTGGTTGCACAACTTCCCTTAGCCAGGGACGTGTTTGGTTGATAGATGTACAGGGACGTGTTCGGTTGATAGATGTCCCCACCACAGCCCTGCGTACCTCCATAGACAATGTCCGGGACTTTGAAAAATATAAATTTGTTAATGAAATAACATGCCCAGGTGCCAAAAATGATGAACGATCACCAGATACAAAAATGTATATCCAAAACTCCCAGTTCGGAGTCCAATTGTGGATGAAATCGTATACTTTGCCCTAATAACAAACACATTCTCTTGCATGAATGAAATTAAAAATGGCGGCGTTTGGTGGATAATTCTTCCGGTACCTACGCGTTTACATTTTGTCCGTCTTTACTAGTCGCTTTTTAAAGACATTTCAGTTTCAGATCACTTTGTAATGGTTATTACGGTTAACTATCGTTATTTCAACTGATTTCGGCTGGGAAACTACTTATTTTTAACTTGCGCGCACCAATTACGATGCGCTCCCGGACTTTGTCTATGGAGGTACGCAGGGTGGGGACATCTATCAACCGACCGCGTCCCCGTACACATAGCACTGTACGCAGGGCTAAACTTCCCTCTATCATATACACCCAGCGACACTAATGCCAGCTGACTGTGAATGAAGTCAAACGGTAGGTGTTGCCTCTGTACAAGTTGTTTTTGACATAGTACAGCTAAATATTGTATATCGTGTATATCGTATTAGGGGGTAATCAAATAACTGGCCAACTTTTCCTACGGGCCCACTTCACCGACGAATTTGCTGGCTCGTAACTGGCCCACTTCTCTGGATACCACTTTTGGGACCACGTAGCCCTGAGTACAGTCCTGTAGGTTGGCCTCCTTCCGCTGATCATTCGGCCCCCACAGTCCTGAGAAGTCGCATAGAGCAGGGATTCGACACTATTGTGAAGGAATGTATTGGGCGATTTAAGAGGCATTCAGCTTTGCAGTTAAAAAATAAGCAGGTCGTCACGTCTAACTATTCTGTATGCCTTAACTGGAAGTGAAATTACATAAGATTTTCTACTCTAGTCGATCAAATCGACATTTTCCAACGTCAACCGAAAGTATACACCGCCATCTTGTTCTTGACGTATTTATAAACAAAACGTTGTTTCGTTGCGTAAAACTAGTTTTTGCCAACGTTCCAGTGCTGTAGGTTCGTTTTTCGGCCGCAAAAAGGGTATTTGTGATCGCTGGATTTGATTGATAGATGTTTTAGCTGGTTACAATCATGTAAACTGCAGAACGGTTCTCCGCCATAAATTTGTAGGCGGGTGTCGAATCCCCGGTCTATGCGACTTCTCAGGACTGTGGGGGCCGAATGATCAGCGGAAGGAGGCCAACCTACAGGACTGTACTCAGGGCTAGGGACCACGCACCTATATTGTATCATGGACGTACATTGCTAGTACGTCCATGATTGCATATACAATCTTGAGGGGCATATGCATTTGAATTGTGTGCAGGAGGATTAGAGTTTGGATTTGTACATTGAAAAGTCTTTCTAAAAAAACTTTCAGTCACGCGAATGACCTGTGAAATGCAAGGAATATCGATTTTTCTTTATCTGGCTTTGTTTTTAATAACTACAGACATGCTACCAACAACGGATTATGTTTTACATACTAGCAGCAATTTCAACACGTTACAAAACGTACTAATATAAACAGTTGGCGCTTTCGATTACGGTTCCTTACTTCCGGGCGTTTCAATGGCTATTATACACGTTTATCGGTGACAGTATGCACTCGTGACATGGCTCTCCAGGCTGAATCGAAATGTATATGCATTATTTCGCAGTTAAAACTTTTTCCAGACGTCACTGACTTTTTTTTACGACATTCAAGTAAAATATAAATGCACAAAATCTCGATATTGGTTGAAAATATTCTCGCAATGATTGACTCACCGTCGGGTGTGGAGGCAGCCATCTTTGATTCGATCAAGCTTTCCCACAACGCTTTGCGGTAAACACCGGTGAACCTGTGAGAGCGGTTCTGACGATTGTGGCAAAAACAAGACATGCAGAAAAAAGTGACTTTGTGTCATTGTTCTCCAGTTGTTATATCATAGCAACAAATAAACCAAACAAGGTGAGAGTTATTTTGGATCCCGTATACAAACTGAACGTCTAAGTAGTCTAAATCTAGAGATGAATTTATTATTGTAGTTACGTGACAAAATTCGGATCGTGTTGTTCGGTTACGAGTCGAACTTCAAACACCCTTTATTGTGTTACATCATATAATTCAGCTGTGATTTTATTATTAAATTTACAAGTCTGTAAATATGATTTCTAAAATATTTAGTTAATCATTACAGATGAAATACATTTATTATTATGTTACTTGTTAGGGAGTCGTCGACTCACTAACATGATGACTGACATGCAAATTAGTACATTTGTATATACTCGTATTGTATTCATTCAAAGGTAGATACAGATAAGGGCATTCAACTAGGGTGACGTGCGAAGATCTCACTGATCATGAACAATTTTGAGACAAACACAATTTTTAAACATATTTAGACAGTGTTAGACAAGTTTGTGATATGGTCATGGTTTTAGTGTCCTTCAAAATTTTTGTGCGCTGCCAATATTTTTTATTTGGAACTCATAAACATAATTTCATAAATTTTAGTTCAAAACAAACCCCTTTATTTACAGAGATTGCAATTGGCAGCTGCTATTTCTAGTATCTTGAACACGCAACTATAATCACTTACTTTGAAGAATGTAATTTCTATCTCAACAACAGTTGCGGTAACAACCTGAGGTACTGGTACATTACTTGGGGTTTGCAACGCCCATAGTACTGTATGGTGACATCACGTCAAGATCCCATTTAAGTCTCATCTCTAGATAGCGAGACTGATGCTACGACCTTCTGACATGAAATGGACGGTTTGTCATAATCAATAAAACATGTATTACCACATTCATAGTAAAAAAATGTAATACATTGAAAATTTACAGAAAATATAGTTATCGTAATCCGTCATATCGTGAGCAGCTATTTTGATCCACCTGGACATCCCAGTATCCAGAGTTACCTCGGGCATGTGCATTTGCATTTTTCTGAGTTAGAATGCTTATGCGAGAGCAAGATTGAAATGGGATCTTGGTATCATGTCATCGTAGTTGCAAACCCCAAGTAATGTACCTCTGGTAACAACTGATAACATGTTTATTCGTAAAACCGCGGTTACTATAAAAGACGGTTAGGAAACAAACCATGTTCTTTTCATTGGATGCGTGTCGCGGATAAACATTTGAAACAAAAGACGTACTAATCTGTGATAAAGATAGGCTAATCATTAACATCAAATGTAGACAGGAAATCACGCAAATATGATGTAATTTTTTCCCAGCGTTCATTGCAATTAACAACTGCACGCCGTTTTATTGTTTATCTGTGTCGATGCGTTAAGTTACTAAAGTGTAAGTTGTTCCAGTGAATCCTTCAAAACCTCTCGCTCAGTTTAAACTCAATACAAATTTGCCTTTGTATGGCATTTTCGTTTCTAAAAAACAAGATCAGCAGAAAACTGAAATGAAAAAAACCAACAACACATGATCAGAAAAAAAGATGTCAAAGAAACCATACAAATGTTAATAATTCAGCCATGCGAAAGTTTTAATGAGAAGCCATGATACCACATACATTTCGTTGGAAATAAACAAAATATGCAATAGAATAACGACCCACCCATGCTCTACAAAATGCTTGTTAGCACACCAAACATCAACAGGCAATTCCAATGAAATTAAGAACAGTTAAAAAGCGTTCGAAAAATTGATTTATTGTGTTCAAAAATAGTTACAGTGTCTAAAACCGTATTTAACGGCACGCTGAGTATTGCAACATGAAAAAATTGTCAAAAAACTGAAAGAACAAATAAACAGACATTTTAGGAAACTGACGGAAAATGTTGAATACATTTTCAATGATTTCTACAAAAAAGTGTAAAGACTTTAAACAAAATGGCTGATACAGTGACACGAAAGAACAATGATAAAATTTACTCAAATAAGCCCCCGAATCGCATACAATCGTCATAAGTACACACAGTAGTATACTAAAAATTAATTTGATAGTATTTTTTATAATATAATGTATAATGACTTAAAATAATGACTTAGAGGCTAGAATTTTCATCACTTTTTCTTCCGGGACCCAAGCTTACTTTCATGACAACAGTGAAAACGATAAATAACGATTCTCGATTCTAAATGTTATCACAGTCACAAAAAGTACTCATTCGAAATGTACGTATAGTTCTTCATAGAGCTTGTTCACTGAACATGAACTAAAAATTTCAAATTCGCGAGACATCAAGTGATCGACACAAGAAAGAAACAAAATAGTGGGGCTTGAAATCTCAAGCAATAGAAGGGTGTACACAGTGCGACATGCATCCTTGAGGGATTAGGCAGATTCACACCTTTTAACAATAGCGTTTCCTAACCATCTTTTTTAGTAATTGTGGTAAAACTATCTTTATCACAGTAGTGCACACACAAAAAACACTCAACAGTATATGGAATGATTGTCTACATCTTATAACATGTATAAAATTGTTGGTACTGTGCACTATAAGTCAAAACTTAAAACTAAAATTTCTCGTGCAACGACAGGCGTCAAACCAGGTTGTAACCTCAGTCTTAGCCTTTTTGTTAATGACCTCCCAAATATTTTTAGCTCTGAGAAATATTGATCCTTGAAATGTTAATGAACTCTCATGTCAAAACTCTCTTCTTTATGCTGTTGACTTTGTGATTCTTTCCAAATCTAAAGATGTCTACAGTGTTTTTTAGTCCCCAACCGGACAAAGTCTGGGAAGGGGCTTGTAGTTTCGACTCTGTTAGTCCGTCCGTGATTTCTCGAAGTTGGCTGGACCGATTTTTTTGAAACTTGGTCCAAACACATAGTGGTCAACCATACATAGGCACGCCAATTTATTTTCCAATTTGATCAAATATGGCCGACTGGTGGCCATTTTTAATGCCAAAATTCAGTCAAATTTGGTTTTTGTGTGTCCATTGTCATTTCTCAGAGATGGCTTGACCGATTTTGTTGAGACTTGTTACAAAGACAAGGGGACCACCCATACAGATGCACGTTGTTTTGAAATGATCAAATATGGCCGACTGGCAGCCATTTTGATTGTTAATCATGGCTTTTGTTTGTCCATTGATATTTCTCAGAGATGCCTTGACTGATTTCAATGATACTAGGTACAAAGACACAGTGAGGAGGTATACATATTCAAGGGGATTTATTTCCTGATTTGATCAAATATGGTTGCCTGGTGGCCATTTTGAATGTCAAAATCCTGTAAAATCCAGTTTTTTGAGTGTGTCCATCCTCAATTCTCAGAGATGCCTTGACCGATTTTGCTGAGACTTGGTACAAAGACAGAGATACACAGATGCACATTGATTTATTTTTCCAAGAAATCAATTAATGAGCTCATTTGCATAATTAGTCCCCGTTCGGACGTAGTCCGAAAACAGGGACTTATGTTTTGACCTTCGTGTGTCCGTGCGTGTGTCCGTGCGTCTGTGCGTGCGTCCGGACCTGTATCTTAGAAATGCCTGGACCAATCACAATCAAACTTCACACATACATCACACATAATATTATACATATGCACGTCAATTTGTTTCACGATCTGATTTAAGATGGCCGAATGACGGCCATTTTTGTGCTAAAAATCATCAAAATCAAGCATTTCCCAGCTGTTTATAGATGGATTTTGTTCAAACCTTGTATATACGTTGGACATTATAGGACCTTGATGCACAACATGTTGTTTTACGATCTGATTTAAGATGGCCGAATGGCATCCATTTTTGTGCTGAAAAATCCTAAAAATCCAGCATTTCTTGGCTATTTACAGATGGATTTTGTTCAAACTTTGTATATACATTAGACATTATGGGCCCTTCAGGCAAATAATTTTGTTTTTCAGATAAGATTCAAAATGGCCGGCTGGCGGCCATTTTGTTTTAATGAATGTGGTTCTCGTGCCATATCTCTGACTTGTTTTGACTGATTATGTTCAAATTTTAAATATTCATTATACATCATGTCATAGATAAACAGATATATTGGTTCAACGATCATATTCAAAATGGTCGAATGGTGGTCATTTTTGTGCTAAAAAATCATCAAATATCAAGCATTTCTCACATTTATGGATGGATTTCAGTCAAACTTGGTACATACATAATTAGACATTACTGGTTCCTGATGCACGTCATTTTATTTGTCAGATTGGATTCAAAATAGCTGACTGGCGGTCATTTTGTTTTAATGATTGGGCTTCTAGAGCCATGTCTCTTAAATGCTTTGACTGATTATGTTCAAATTTTATATATTCGTTATAAATCATGTTATATATATACATGTATTCAAAATGGTTGATTTTGAATGCTGTTCCAGAGCAATATGGACAAGTACTTGTTTGACGATCAGATACAAATGTCAATCATTTTAATGTTGAAAAATCATATTCCTGACATGGTTATATTCCAGCTATATTACTATAATCAAAACTATATATCTTAAATTTGATAACTAACGGGGACTGTGCCATGCATTGCTTGTTAATTATTAATTTGAATACTTGTTATTATCTTGTGAACTTATAGTCCAAATCAAACTTGGTAGAGACTTGATTTGTCAATATAAGATATATGCTATGCAATATTGAGTTTCAATTTAATTAATGAGCTCATTGGCATATTCAATGAATTTTCTTAATATCTTGTGAACTAGTAGTCCAAATGAGACCAAAGTTGGTATAGACTTACTTGATCTGTCAATACACGATATGTGCTATGCAATATTTAGTTTCAACTTAATTAACAAGCTCATTTGCATTATTAATTAATTTTGAAATTTTGTTGTTAATATCTTGTGAATTATTAGTCCAAATAAGTCCAAATTTTCCTACCCTATTTTATACCTGTACATTCAAACTTTATAATTCATAACCAACTATAATCACATCTGACAAGTGGGGGTTGTGTCATCTTCAGATGACTTGTATACAAAAAAGTGGGAACTAACAGTTAATACAGAAAAAAAAACACTAAAATTATGATATTAAGGCTAAAAATGCACTAAAATCACACATTTCCACTATTTTTGAACCAAATATCAATCATGTGTTGCTGGATTTGGTTTAAACTTGGTATATACATTGAGTTAAAAATGGCCAGCTGGTAGCTATTTTGTTTTTGGACCAATCAAGTTTAAACTCCATGCATATGATAGACATAGTATCAGACAAACTCACTTGCATTTTTTTCACCATCAAGTTCAAAATGGCTAACTGGCGTACATTTGTATATCTTATACGTGTTGATAGATATTATGGAGTGATGAAAGTGTAATCACTCAATGAAAATGTGCATTTATCTACTATCGGTTGTTAGTGAAATTATCCCAAAGATGGCTGTTTACAGTAAGCTTAGTTTGTAAAAACGTCACAAATTTAGAAAAATCTTCATCAAACTAATGTTATAACTTGTAATTATAAAAACCTCATGTGCAAATAATATTCATAATATATCCAATGTTGTTCAGGATACAATGGCAAATTAAGGGTATTAAATTATGACAACAAACCAAATAATGCTAAAGATAAATTCAGAACATTAACAAAATTTAAGCTGTTGATAAGAAAATTTGTGATACTCTACCATACAAATTTGAAGACAAAAAAACATTTTGTGATCTTCTGCAAACAATTCCATCAACAGAAAATGAGTTATTCATTGAAGCAGAGAAACATTTCTCAGCAAACTGCCAAAGGATGAAAATGATGGATTTATTTTTATTACTGGTATATAAAATAATAAAATTGCCCATTACTCTTGCCAAGTATTTAAACTCTTGTTTGGGAATAAGACAAACATACCTACCTTTCTAAATATTTTCATTTTATTGAGTTCAGAATTATCTTTTCAATCCTCGCGACACTCTTCAGGCATTATTGATTAAAGATTTTTTCCCCAAAACCTTAAGACAATGTCCATGTACTTATATTTCATTCTTTTGACATGTTTACCCTAGGTCATTGTACTTTGACCTGATATATAAAAATACTGGGGGTATAAACTATATGTGGTTTAGGAATTAGGTTTCAGTTTCAGTTACCGCTCCAACTTTCTGGACCAACTAGTACACAAATCAAGGGTGAAGGGAGAAGAGAAAGTCTAAATGATCCAAAATTATCTAAATCAAATCAAGTCTTATTAAAAAAAAATTAGCATTCATTGCCTTTTCATTTATTATCCTTGGCTATGGAATCTAGGTCATAGTTGTGTTTGAGGCAATAAATTGCCAAATGATTTGAAGTAATTGTTAAAATAAAACATCAAAGAGAAAAATTTCCTTTTTGTTTGATTCTAGAAGTAAATGCATCCTAACAATACTATTTCTATAGCAAAATATCAAACTGACCTTTGTAATACATAATGAATAAGCATATACTGACGATTTATGTTTGTTCACACTAATTTTACATAATTAAGAAAAAATTCAATATCATGGCACTTTTATGGTTGATTTTTTGTGGCCATTCTACCTATTGGATAAGAACAAACAATGTTCATGTATTGTTTTTGTTTGTTTGAATGTGATACATTGTTGTTGATTTAGAAGGGTGTTTCTGAAGGGTGCCAAAGCAATGAGTGCATTAATAAAGCTGATTTGAAATTTTAATTAAATTTAGATATTTCCCAATTTAACACAGTTTGTTATTATTAATGTTTTGTTTTAGTTTTAGTTTGCTTGTTTTGTTTGTACTCCTGTTTATTGGTTTTTATGCAATCCTATACTGTTTCTATTATCACTGAAAATGCTAAAATCCAAAAAAGCACCAGGCTTGGATGGTTTCTGTTTAGATCTATTAAAATACAGCTCAAACTATCTAATTAATTCACTTATACCAAATTGTTTAATTGAGTAGCTCAGTTTCCCCAGATATTTGGAATTTAAGTTGCATTACTCATCTTTATAAAAAAGGAGACAAATTAGACCCTCAAAATTACAGGGGAATATCAGTTTCAAGTTGTATTGGTAAAGTCTTCTGTTACATTATAAATAAACGCATAAACTGTTTCAGTGAAGAAAATAAAATACTCAAAAACAACCAGGCCGGCTTCAGAAAAAACCACAGAACAACTGATCAAATTTTTGTATTAAAAACTCTAATTCAAAAACATATTAAAAATAAACAAAAACTTTATGTTTGTTTTGTAGATTTTGCCAAAGCATTCAACACGGTATGGAGAGTAGCGCTATTCTATAAACTATTAAAAAATAACATTAATGGCAAGATTTACAAAATAATAAAAAACATGTATTCAAAAACAAAAGCTTGCATTAATATAAATAATTATATAACCAAAGAATTCACTATTAATAGAGGAGTAAAACAGGGATGTATAATTAGCCCAACTCTTTTCAACATTTTTAGTCCCCGCAGTCCGAAAACGAGGACTTATGTTTTGTCCTTCGTGTGTCCGTGTGTGCGTGCGTGTGTGTGCGTGCGTGCATGCGTCTGTGCGTGCGTCCAAACCTGTATCTTAGAAATGCCTGGACCAATCACAATAAAACTTCACATACATCATACATGATATTATACATATGCACGTCAATTTGTTTCACAATCTGATTCCAGATGGTCGAATGACGGCCATTTTTGTGGTAAAAATCATCAAAATCAAGCATTTCTCGGCTGTTTACAGATGGATTTTGTTCAAACTTGGTATATACATTAGACATTATAGGACCTTGATGCACAACTTGGTATATACATTAGTTATTATAGGACCTTGATGCACATCATTTTGTTTTAAAATCTGATTCAAGATGGCCAAATGGCGGCCATTTTTGTGCTAACAAATCCTAAAAATCAAGCATTTCCCAGCTGTTTACAAATGAATTCCGTTCAAACTTGGTACATATATTAGACATTACAGGTTCCTGATGCCCATCATTTATTTTTCAGATTGGATTCAAAATGGCTGTCTGGCGGCCATTTTGTTTTAATGAATGGGCTTCTAGACCCATCTCCGACTTGTTTTGACTGTTTATATAAAAATTTTAATTATTCATTATACATCATGTCATAGATAAACAGATATATTGGTTTGACGATCCTATTCAAAATGGCCAAATGGTGGTCATTTTATATATTCGTTATACATCATGTTATATATATACATGGATTCAAAATGGCTGATTTTGAATGCTGTTCCAGAGCAATATCTCTCAATATGGACAAGTACTTGTTTGACAATCAGATACAAATGTCAATCATTTTAATGTTGAAAAATCATATTCCTGACATGGTTATATTCCAGCTATATTACTATAAACAAAACTATATATCTTAAATTTGATAACTAACGGGGACTGTGCCATGCATGGCTTGTTATTAACGATTTAAAGGATAGTTTGGATAATGCTATTACTGAACCACCACTCCTGAATAATAAAACTGTTAACTCTATTTTATATGCAGATGATTTAGCCCTTATTTCCACTACTCAGGCTGGTCTACAGACATCATTAAATACACTAAATGAATATTCCAATAAGTGGAAATTGAGTGTGAATCTTTCAACAACTTAAGTTGTTATCTTTGGTTCATCAACATTGAGAAAAAAAATACCAATTCAATTTTGGAAATTATAACATTCAAACAACAAACATTTATACATATTTAGGAATCACAATAAAATCAAATGGGAGTTTTGCTGATGCTATGTCAAATTTAGCAGGTAAAGCTGGAAAATCAATTTACATTATGAACAAAGTACTTTCAGGAAATCGAGACGTAAAACTAAAAATGAAACTATTTAACATTTACATAAAATCAATGTTGCTTTATTGCTCAGAATTATGGGCCCTAGACTTGCAGGACATTCAGGACAATGCTAAATGGGACAAAACATCAATTGAAAAAATCAATATTAAATTATGCAAACAAATCTTACAAATAAATAAAAAATCCTGTAACTTAGCATCAAGAGCAGAGGTGGGTCATTATCCACTACTGCTCAGTGCAAAAGTTCAAGCTTTTAATTACGGGTTGCTTATAAAGAAACTCCCAGATGATAATCTAACAAAACAGGCATACCTGGAACAAACACAACACAATACTATACAATACAAATGGCTAAATGCAATACATATAATATTGAAAGACAATTCACTAAACTTCATAGGAGAAAAAACATTCACTATCAAACAAAAAAATCGAATTAATTAAATTTTAAAAATTTCCCTTGAAAATAAATATAACAGTTTCTGGAAAGAAATGATTTCCAAAGAAAATAGCAAACTGAGAACATATGCTAAATTTAAAACAGAATACATCTTTGAGCCATATTTGAATGAACTTGACACTCATAAAAAGAAAATGTTGACAAAATTTAGAATTAGTAACCACAACATGGCAATAGAGGAAGGCAGATATTCATTTCCTAGAAACATATAAATAAAAGAATATGCAATAACTGTGACACAAATTCCATTGAAGATGAAGAACATTTTCTATTGAATTGCCCAAAATATAACACACACAGGGAAAATTTCATCCAAAAAATTATGACACTACTTTCATCCAACAATAAAAATATACAGTTCACATATATACTCTCAAGCAAAGATCCTGACATAATTATAGAACTTGCCAATTATATTTACACAACAAAAAGATTTATTTAACATTTAAATACTAGTTACCGTAAGTCCTTTTGTATTTTTTTTTTTGGTACAATTCTTATATGTTATTATTTTAAAACTCTTTTTTGCTATACTTATCCTATGTAAATCTTTTTACACGGAGACAATAAAGTTATTATTATTATTATATTATATATCATTCTTTCCTTTTTTGCCCAATAATACACAAATTTTCTCTAATATTGTTTTATAAGTCAGGTTGCTGATCTCCATAGTGTGCAATTGGATATTCCAATATATTCCATTCATAATTCTGAAGAGTGCAAACTTGTCACCATTGGACTGATTTGCAAAGTTGCGTAAAGGCCATGTTGCTATGTTTTTGCACTGCAGACTTTAACATTAATTTGAGTGGTAATATTGATTTGTGGACACATATTGTTCACCCAGGAGCTTCTAGTATGGTATTATGATTTCCATAAATTTGCAATAATCCAAGACGACAGCAGTCTTACTTGTAAAACAGACTTATAACCTAATAGGTTTATTGCTGGGTCTACTCTTAAGACATACACCATGTACATACATGTCATTTTAGCTTCTTGTTTACATTATTTTCACCTTTGGTATGTTTGTTAGATATTTATTGTCTTTATATCATTTCAGTACCTGTTTGCTTATATCATGCTTGCAAATTTGTTTTCTGTTTTTGGTAAATTGTAACAGACTGACCACCAGTTTTGACACAAAGGTGTTGTTTCAGGAATGCCTTTGTCAAGCTATCTCAGCCGAGATGCACCTTGTTGCACAATTATGGTCATGTTTCAAAGTGAGTTTGAGCACATCCATGAACATTCATGTGTTGCAATGCACATCTAGGATGGCTGACTGGTCACTATTTTGTTTTACATTTTGTATCATGGGTATTATAGACTCACACATGTTAAGTTGTCTAACACCTAGTCCAACACATTTAGTTCACAGTGTAGAACAGGAACATGCATTTGTTCAAAAAGGAGCATATACTGGTAAATGCTTACTGTTTAATTGTCAGTTAAGTGGAAGGAAGGATCTGTGACATTCTCAATGGCTCGTTTTACTTCTTTTTTTTTTTTTTTTTTTTATGCCTTTTTGTTCTCTTACTTTTTATGTGGTTATTTTTCTTTTACTAATATCTGATTTGTAACCCTTTTCATCCCCTCCGGGGGATGTTGTGTGTTAATAAATAAATAAATGACATTCCTTTTTCACTTTTGTGTCAATTAAACCAAATAAAATACATTGTAATTGTTGTAAAGGTGTGTTTTTTGTAAGTTTATAATATACCGGTATCCATGTATAAGGCCATTTTTGATTACTAGTAATAAGATCTGATGTCATAACAATAAAACTGCCATGATGTGTATACAAAGATGTTGATTGTTATTTGTCCAGATATATGTGTTTAAATCTCTGTAAAAACAACATGTCATTTTTAGCTCCGCTGTCGACTTTGTCGAGCGGAGCTTATCATATGAGTGATTGTCCGTCGTCGTCGTCCGTGTCAATGTTTTACTTTTTTGACTTCTTCTTGAAAACTACAAGCCTGAATGCTTTGATACTTGGTGTATATGTACCTTGGGTAGACCTCTCTTAGGTTTGTTCATTTCATGTTGATATCTTCAATTCTCTAATTTTGGTGAATATTTTTGTCATTTTTGGTAAAAAGTGATATTTTCGACTTCTTGTTAAAAACTGCAAGTCCAATTGCTTTGATACTACATATATAGGTACTACATGTGAACCTCTCTCAGATTTGTTCATTTCGTGATGATATCTTCAATTCTCTAATTTTAGTGAATATTTTTGTCATTTTTGGTAAAAAGTGATATTTTCGACTTCTTGTTAAAAACCACAAGTGATTGCTTTGATATTACATATATAGGTATTACATGTGGACCTCTTTCAGATTTGTTCATTTTGTGATGATGTCTTCAATTCTCTAATTTTGGTGAATATTTTTGTAATTTTTGGTAAAAAGTGATATTTTCTACTTCTTGTTAAAAACCAATAGTTCAATTGCTTTGATATTACATATTTAGATACTACATGTAGACCTTTCTCAGATTTGTTCGTTTCGTGATGATATCTTCGATTCTATAATTTTGGTGAATATTTTTGTCATTTTTGGTAAAAAGTGATATTTTCGACTTCTTGTAAAAAACCAATAGTCTGATTGCTTTGATATTACATATATAGGTACTACATGTGGACCTCTCTCAGATTTGTTCATTTTGTGATGATATCTTCGATTCTATAATTTTGGTGAATATTTTTGTCATTTTTGGTAAAAAGTGATATTTTCGACTTCTTGTAAAAAACCAATAGTCTGATTGCTTTGATATTACATATTTAGATACTACATGTAGATCTTTCTCAGATTTGTTCATTTCGTGATGATATCTTCGATTCTATAATTTTGGTGAATATTTTTGTCATTTTTGGAAAAAGTGATATTTTCGACTTCTTGTAAAAAACCAATAGTCTGATTGCTTTGATATTACATATATAGGTATCACATGTGGACCTCTCTCAGATTTGTTCATTTTGTGATGATATCTTCAATTCTCTAATTTTGGTGAATATTTTTGTAATTTTTGGTAAAAAGTGATATTTTCGACTTCTTGTTAAAAACTGCAAGTCCGATTGCTTTGATACTATACATATTGTTCATTTTCTAATGATGTCTTCAGTTCTTTAATTGAAATGTGCATTGCTAACAGCGGAGCTATCTCAGCTGATAGGCTGCTTGTTATAACATCAATTGCAATTGAAAACGTAAGCTTCAAAGACATACGAATATTTTCTGAGACATATATCTCACTGTTGTTACGCAAGCTGTGATTGGTTGAAACTCAGTTACATGACATTGAATAAAAATTAATATTACATGGCATATAGCCTGCCAAATGGATATTACATGGTATATATCACATGATATATCACATGGTTGACGTCATTTAAACTACTGCACAACAATACTGCGCATACTGCACTCTTACTTTCAAGGTTGCTTTCAAGGTTTTGAAGGAACTTTAGCCATCCAAAATAAACAGCAAACTTACCAGAATAAGTATTTGGTATGATAATCCTTTTTGATGGTTAGGATATTCTTTATATGAAGCAAATATGTATGGTAAATCTGCCACTGAAACATCGCATTCTATGCTGTGAGAGTTCTCCGCATATCACACCGATGCTCACCAAAAATGCTCTAAGCTGAGCATCTTGTTTTTGCAGAAAGAAGGTGTGGTACATTCATAAGAAAGTCATTGCAGTCACTTCTGTTGCATTCAGACATTTTTATCTGCCAAGGGTGAAATAACTTGCGTTTGAGAAGTTCTCAATTCATTCCAAATAATTTTATACTCGATAAATTGAGTGAATCATGCTGCTGAAAGTAACGTTTACTGTGTATTTCGCATTTTTTTTTTCAGCAAACATTGTATGTACAATGTATGTACCGGTATGTATGTATGCTATTAGGTAATGTGTCATTTGTAATACATAAAATATTGCGTACTTGAAATATAAGGGAGAGCATGCATGTATGTATGTTAGGTATATTTGTGCATGGTGGATGTCTGTTCGATTTGATAAAATAAATAACACCTGGTGATTCATACAATATCACGATTGTTGTCTGCCCATGGGCTGTTGGTCGTGACTATAATATTGATGATGCCCTTGCCTTTGGCTCTGGTATCATCAATATCATCGTCATGACCACCATCGCTTGGTCAGGCAATAAATCGTGATATTGCCCTCACAAACATGTGTTATTATTTAAACAAACTACGTCAACAGGCACTTAGCTGTGTTAATTATGCTCACCAGTATGCATGTAACAACATGACCAACTGCGAGTTGCAATCAAGCAGTTTCTTTTAGCAGTATTTGCCAATTGTGCATTCAACTAAAAAGTGAGCTATAACACTAGGTAGCTAGGTGTTTAATTTTAACTGGTCTGCAACATGTGTAGCAGCTGTATTGTTATTTGATAGTTTTTGGAAGTAATAGGGATTCATGACATAAAATTTAGTATTCAATTACATTATGTATTATACAGTTTTACATGAAATTAGAAACTTTCATAAAGTGTTTTTTTTTTTTAAATAACAGTTTACTGGTTGATGCATGGAACTGTTATTTTTGTACGCAAAATACTCATTAAACTAGACTGGATTTATTTTCAGTCAAACTAACTGCAGGCCCTATAGATAAAGTAGCTCACCCACTCAAAAAAGTTGAGATTTTCATTTTGTTATCAGCATTTTTAAGTATGCGCCAGTCTATTCAAAAAAAGTCTTTGTTACATATGATTTGATCAATATTGATGATTTATATAACTGTACTATTTTGGAATTTGTATACAATTTATGTTATATTATTCTATTCTACAAGATGTATCATTTGTTGTTAAAAGAGCAGAATTTCAGTCAAATTACTTTTCATGGTCAAAACAGGTTATGCTGATATATTAGCGCTAACAGGAATATTTAATAAATAAGTACATTGTTGAATTTTTTTAATTGGTTTTTTTTGGTTAAATTCCAATGTAATTACTTCATTGTTTGTGTTCATTTTTGATCAAGATTTTTTCCACCTAAATTTGTATTTTCTGCACAAAATTCAGTTCAGATATATGAATGTATTGTTGCTGAACTTAACTATTGCCCTACGTTGCTAGTTTGTATTATTTCTTGAATTGAATTCTTATTTGTTATTTAATACTGTAAAATACTTTGTTTTAGCTGGAATAAATTTTCGCTAAAATTTATTTTCATTGATTTTTTGACAAGTTGAATGTAAAATATAGGAAAAAGGAATATTCAATTTTATTTTCACTTAATCATTCCTTCAGCGAAAATAGTGAAAAATAATTTCAAGCGAAAATAAAGTATTCTACAGTATCTAGATTCTCAAGGGGGAAGGTTGTAATAGTCATGCTATGTTTTTTAAAGCCCCCTGATCGGGGTGAAAATGAGATTAGATGTATCTTTGACATTAAAATGAAACTTCAAACCACCAACCTCAAGACCTGTAGTATGTAGAGTAAAGCGAAACAGTAAATGGTATACATCACCACTTAACTTAGCAAAGGCTTTACCAGGAGTGATTCTGATGATCATGCTAAAGGTATTATAGGCCTACACAGCTTTAATGCATAACATAGACTGGAGGAATCAAATCAAACTTGTCTGTCACCCTAGATACAAAACATCATCAAATCATTCAGAATGTAGACATACAGCAGGTATGAGTTGTTTCTACTGACATGAACAATTGGGACAGAGAAGTCTATAAGTAAATATAGGCATTGGATATTGGAAAGGATCATGACAATCTGCAAATATACTTGGTAAATTCAGCCTTAAACTGTTGACTTGAACTCACAGTCAATGATGTAATGGGAACCAGAGTGGATGGTCTCTGATCCTAATTGTGCTGACATTGTAGAGGATGGCAGAATTCTATGTGTTATATCATTATGCTCGCTAATGATGAAGTAGCAGTTCTGGATGAAAGTCAAAATCCTGAAATCACTAGCAAGTGAACTCACAAGTTGCGCTGTTTTCTGAAATCCCACAGCTCTCTGATCACAAACCAAACAGCAGGCAAGAAAATCCTATGCCAGTATTCTAAATTCCCCAATTTTACCAAGCTGCTGGCAGGGAACTGAAATGGTAGTCAAGTTTGTTGAATGTCATCTAATTTTCATCCAATATATAGACATGTTTAGAAGAAGTATTACTAACCTAACAATAGGAGTAAACAGCTTAATAATAATCAAAATAGTGAAAACAATGGTAATAAATCAAGAACATACTGGTTATTTTAAACAAACTTTAAATTAAAAAAATACCTGTCAGAAAAATTTTGTTTAGGGACACCAATCTGGAATTGAAATGTTAAACTAGTAATATTGAAGACAAGAAAAACTTTATCCTTGACTTTTGAAAATTATCAAATAGACATTTTAATAAATCAAACAAAATACTACACTTCATTAAAATCAAGTAGCATGATGAAAATAGCAAAATATTTGTAAAGTAGATCTAGCAAACCAAGGGAGAAAAACAAATTTGGTTGCTTTGTTAGGTAAAATTCAATTGTAATTTCGTAATTTTTTTTTACTATACATATTCCATCGATGGTACAGTTGTTAGTAATAAAGTTAATTGAATTTCAACACAAAAAAGAGTGTTACTGTCAAAAACTAATAAAAGTGGTGCTTGCTTAAACCAAAGCTGAATTACTAAATTCTGAATTACTGGTAAAATTAGATATTAATTACTATTAATTTTTATTAAACCACATACAATTGTGGCAAATTATTCAATATTTTGGTAATTGAAAAAATGTGTAGTGCTACCACTGAGTAGTTTGTCCAGGTTGTATGATGAAAGTTTTAAAACTAAAAAATGTGAATGAAAAATAAAATCTATTGAGCATGACATCAACAAAATGTTAAAATATGGTTCAGGATTAGGTACTTAACCTCCTTCTCCATTTTCTGATTCAGCCAAGTACATTAAAGGGACTACCGGTATGTCATTGTCAATATATGTAATATGAGGTTATTACGAGAATACCTCAAAGTATGCACGAAGACAGTTCAGCGTAATATTGGCCGACAAGCAACATAGGCCGATGCGATGGCGTACTGTCTGAGTGCATACTTTGAGGTATTCTCGTAATAACCTTATTATTATACATATTTTCCTCCCAAGGATACATAGGAATTCCGAAATCCAAAAAGTTTAGAACAGAATCAGCGAACTTCTTTGTGTAGAGTCCGGTCAAACCATGGTGGCAGCCATGTTTGTTTTTATTATCAGAGGACGCTTACGCACGTAATTATTCTATATTTCGAATTCGCAATTCCTAATATGGTAGGATAAAAATACCCTGTAAAATACCCCAAAATTATGGAACTCTGTAACTTATGGCCTTATGCTGACAGATGTATAAGAATATATGTTATGTAATATAGAGTGGGTATAATAATTGTTATGCACATTTGTATATTGAACTATACAATGTGGATAGTCCCAATTATATATTGAATGGTTAGAATAATTTGTTGTTGTTAGTAGTTAGTGCTCTTTTCCCAAATCAGAGAAGAAAGAGGTCTAACTAAATATTGCTGTAGTCTGAACACACAACCAGTACATAATCATGTATTACAAAGTATCGATATACCAAAAATAAAATACTAATGTTATAAATAATACAAAATTGATAAATATTTGTCAAAATAATAAAAGTGATGAAAACAAAATACAACCATTCAAAATAATTAAACATACTTTGGAATAGAAAAATACCTAAATGAAATAAAAGACTACAACATGAGAAGAATTTTAGAATAAATAATTATAATTTAAAAACCAATTAGGTAGAAAAAAGATTAAACAACTTTATAAATATGCAATTGCAGCATTGTGCTGGGAAAATATATAAAAAATACAGTATATAAAACTTAATAAATTAGAAAAAGGCTGTCACAACTAAAATGTTCATGATATATAGACAATATTTTGTTAATACATGATCTTAGGAAAATGTTTATTATATTGCTGTAATTATACTATTCATTTAGTTGTCTGTATTTATCTTGGTAACCTGTTTATGTTTGCCATACAGTACCCTCAGATGGTACTTGTAGAATAATAAAGTTATTATTGTCTTTTATTATTATATTTATCTAATAGTAAATATACCCAATGGTGGGTTTCTGTATTATTATCCCCTTGCTATATAGTACTATACAAATTGAATTTTGGCACTGTGATCAATATTTTATCAATTCAATTTGAAAGGGGTTTAAAGTGAAACCCAAGGTTTGTGGTAGGTCCTTAGTTCATTTCATACTGGGGGTGTCTCTGACTGATAATAGGGAGAATGTCTTCCACTGAGATCCTTTCCCTAATGAATGTGTTTTAGGGAAAATTTTCTTTATTATGTTTGTTATCCTACATTTGACTTTTGATGTTGGTCCCGAGTAGTCATAATAATAAAACGGTTAGAACTTCTTCTTAAAATTATAGTTTAAAGTTTTTTCTCAAAATGAATTACGGTACTCATTGTACACCCACCCCTCTTCTTCTATTTTGTGTTTTCATCAGCCATCATATAAAATATCAATTGTCAACTCAAGTGTTTCTTTGAATCCTTGAAAAAGAGGATATATATATATATATATATATATATACACACAAGATAAAATGAAAAGCACATTGCTCCCAAATTCAAGCTGTTTGTATATATTGTTGTTGTATTGGAGACAGATAAATGTTATAAAAAAAATAAAGTACTTAAACATATTTACAATACATTGAGTTTACAAACAACCTGCTACATGGTATTCAGTTGGTAGGTAAACTTTTTTTTTAAATATGCAAATTAGGTCTTTTGACCTTGTGTTCATTTATAGGTCGCCATTGTCATTGTCACGGTTGGCGGTAGTTTGTGGTGAACCATTGTAAGATATTTTCTTGTAGTTTAGCTAAATATTTTCGTTAATTCCACAGGTTTTACACGGTTGGATTAGGTTTGAGGGAGCGCCCGAATGGATCCGAATGCGGTCACGATCCGAACGTGACGTCATCTTCGGATTAAAAAAATAGAAAAGGCAACAAGGAGTAAAGAAATGGCGACCCTTGATAACAGCCCATCGCTGTTTTTAGGACAGCCATGGACGGCATGGGCCGACAGATTGCCAATCCAGGATAGAGAAGGTAAAGTGTGATTATTAATCTTTCTTTTGACCGGTCAATTTTCAATTTCGAGTGTCAACATGAGCGGTGTGATGATATGTTTTGATCGATGTGTTTTACTATCATTTCAGCTGTAGATGGCGCCGAGCAGAGTGTCAGTGAGGAGGTGGATCCACGAGCAGGACCTATGCGTTTACGTAAAGAAGGTATCCTTTATTATGATCATATTGCTAGCTCACACGATATGATATGGGAGTATATGTGCACGACATTTCCTCGTCAATAACAGCTCTGGATTCACAATCAGTGCGTCGGAATCGGAATGTACGAGATCGAAGCACATGTGTTGATGTGTACATGCATTAGATGCAACCTGTATTCAACTTTCATCGTACACGTACGGAGGCACGTTATTACCTGTCAAAAGAGTTCCGGTATACAACATACGATTAACAGGTTATCAAACCCACGATTCCGTTAATGTAGTTTTAAAAATGTATGCATGCACGTCTAATACAATGTTAAGCTATCTCTTGACGGAGCAAGAACAATGTTGACACGGAAACCGGCTTCGTAGATATTGTTGTTTGGCAGGACTGTCATGATTATCGCCGTCTACAGGTATGCGATCACACGTTAATAACAGCAAAGAGTTCGATTTGATGATGGGGAAATTGTTATGGGTAGATTTGAGAAAATTGTGTATGACAATTCATTTCCTAATACTCAATGTTTTGGATAATATGTATTTATGAGACTGACAAGTAAACATTTGTTCTATAAATTATTTGTACCTTTAAATAAGAACATTATAAATTGCTCATTATTATAACTGTTAAATAATAATGTTCTGATTTCCACATTTTTAATACATAATATATATTGTGCTGAATATTTCCTCAACAATTCCGACGTAGACATGAGCTGTTTTGGTATATGCCCATCCAAAGATGATTTCTACTTGGCTGTGTGTGAGCACTGTGGACAAGTGATAAAACCACAAGCATTAGAGAATCATATGGGTGAGTAGTTATTTTTTTTGTATGTTTAACTAGAAAGTAATATCCCATCGGAAAAGTGTGGTACCTTTAATTTATATCTTCCCTCAAAACAAGTTCCACCGTTGCACTGGAGCGGAACTGTCTCCAGGATGGCAGTTGCATTTTATTTTCAGTGAATCAAGAATCACAGTTGTTGTTTAATAAGACATATGACTGCCTGTCCATTGTGAAATATTTTATCATTTCTTAACTGCAATGAAATGAAATAATCACATACTTATGATGACAATTATAGACTTTGTATCAATGTAACTATTCACAATTATTGACAACTATATATAGCACTTTGATGTGTTACTTTGTAAAGTGTTGCATTTTTCAACATGGACATGACAGGATACCTTGCTGATTGACTTCCATAGCAATTCAGGATCAGTGTAAGTGAATTCATAGGTACTTCAATGACCAGTACAGTTCAGTGAAAAAGTTGCAATATTTTTATGATAATTTCTGTATATTTACATCTTTATTCCATGAATCATGCATCTTCAATGTTATACAGCCTATTGGATATATGTGGTATCCCACCACCAATAATCAGTGGTTGTTGATGATCTGATTGGTCAAAACTGTGACGTCATCTGTAAAGTTGCTAAAACATAGCTCATTACAGTGATTTCAGAAAAGCTGTTTAAAAAATGTAAACAATTATAAATTTGAAAACTGCCTTTCACTAATCAGAACGAGTGTATCATCACTGCAAATGAATACATGACACTGAAGGAAATAGCCCAGTCATAGGCCTATCGACCAGAATCTGATTGTCGCTGCTATACATGGTGGAACACTGCATGAGTTATTACTGCCAATCCAACATTCAATAAATGTGTCATAAACAACTTTTTTTGAAACAGTTCTTCTTAAACCACTATACTTGCAAAGTGACTAAAAACCCAACCAATGTATCTCTGAAACTGTAAATATATCTCTTTCCAGAAAATCTTTACTGATGATGTTAAATTGTGGTAAACTGTATCAGGGATTGCGTTAACCCCATATTTTGCTTCCCGGGTCTATTTATTGAAGAGGGACCCAGTTTTTCAGGCAAGCTGGGGTTCAATCTCTAATAAAAGTATCCGGATCAAATTTCAATTTCTTAAAATTTTGTTAAGTGGGACTCATCTTGCCGAGACAATAGCGCAAACCCTGCTGAATTCAAGGAACACAGTTAGTGTATGCTAATGAGACACAAATGTTGATATGAATCCTTTAATATTGGCACAGAGTTTAAGATGCCAATGTATTTATGGGGACAAAAACGAATACACAGGATGTATAAAAGATCTCTAATTCTTGACCGTGTGTGTGTAGCATTTATTAATACCTGTAGTAATGTTCATACATACCTTGCCATAGGCTCGAAAAAATGATTTAATTAATCCGATATCACCTGGTTCTCATTGGAGATCACTGTATATTAGATACACTTCATTTCATGGAGACTTGGTAGACTTGCCAATTCCCTATTACCTACTTTGAATCGCTTTCATTTTGTGGAAAATTGTTTTGTGAATTTCATAAGTCTGGGAAAATCACAAATTTTAACAATTCATTGGGTTTCTGTAGCAGTGGTCAATGTTTCTTATTAGGCCTGCATACAATGTATACAGCTTTAATTTACATGTTCTTTTATTTGAAATGCGCTTCTACATAACAAATATGGTAATTAGTGTGAATTATATTCATCAAATTAGCTTCTGTTATTGCTTTTGTTATTATGGAACCTTTATTTTGCTATATATGTAGTGAGTTTGTCCAGCATGTGATTTCAGTGTTTGACACCTAATAAAGTATTTCTGTACATTTGGTTAGTTTAAGTATTAAATGACATTTCAAAATTTCAAGAATATAATCTTTAAAACCCTCTGTAAGCTCAAATATAAGTACATTTTCCATAGTGTTATTTTTACCACGGGGAGCTATTATTGTCTCAGTAAGAAACCTTTGCTTACCATAATACCTTACCCATAGGTACTTGGTACTCAAAACTAGATCAGGTCAGCTAGTGTTTGTCATAGCAGTAACCAGAATTTGCGGATCTAATTTAACAGACATTACTGAAGTCAGTGTTAAGATCAGAGGTTAACATTACATCAGTTCCTTTCTATGATCAGCGTTAGAGATCACTGTGTTATTTTGTGTTCAAATTTGACGACATCGTTACTACATATATATGACTTTACAATTTCAAGATTTATCTGTTCAATTCTTCTTTATTTATAGTGTTATAGTTCATCCAGCACTTGCACATTAAAGTAGTTACAGACAACCTTATTTTAAATGCAAGCTGAAAGATTATATCTTTTTATGTAAATTGATCCAGATCATAATCCTGTGTAATTTCCCGTGTGAGTATCATGGCAACAATCCCGCCAATCATATGAGGTGTTTAGTGATATAACAAAGTTTATCTCATCATATTTCTTTAGATAAATGTATTTGGTGTTGTCGATATGTGATTCAGTGAATGAAAACTAACATTTTGACACTCCTAATTGTGGAATATTCAAATGGATGATTTGTTTAATTTGTATTCTTTATCTTGGTACATTGTATGAGTAGAACTCTCTATTACGACTGGAATTGAGTCTTTACTCATATACATTAGTACTGTAAAATCTGTATTAAAAGCAGCGGCTTCTATTAAAATGGTACAACGCAACAGAGGGGATGCTGCTTCTGTTAGAGCCATCTACACATACGAGAAATGGTGAATTTTAAATTCTCAATTATTCAAAATAAATGGGTGCGACTTCTAATACAAATTTTACAGTACTGTCATTAGTCTTTGATTGTTTGAGTGTTTCATCATATTTTCGGGTTAGGGTAATTCATGAATCACGTATCCCTATGTGTAATGTTGGGACAACTGTTACATTGTGGTCAGCAATGTTGGACTTATGCGTTACAAGTTGTATGATGCATGTCATAGAATAGAATGATTGTCTTTTCTATATAGGCACAGCCATACTAGTTAAATTGAAAATGATATTTGTGTATCCCTTACAGAATAATTTTAGTTTTCATATGGTTGTGATGACACTTATTTGCAAGTTAAACGATTATTGTGCTTACTGTTTATAACTTAGGTATCAATCCAGTTGCTTAGTAGCAAACGATCACGGTAATGTAAAGTGGTTGTGATTATAATAACATACATAAAAAAAATAATTTATTAGTTTGTCATGAAATGCAAGTAAAATTCAACTTAGTTTCAGCGCAAGCGAATGTTTTTTTCAGCCGCAGATAAACATTCAATGCGAAACAATATCTGCCATGATATTTCTAAGAATGATAGGTCAAGTCAGTTATTACTCAATCAAACGGATTGTGCCAGCCAGATGTATTCTGGATATCACAGATGGCTACCCAACACATAAGTGATTTATCGAAGTTGTTAACAATCTTTTAGCATTGAATTTGGTGGAAAAACAGTTATTGTCAAGTTTAACCATTCATGCTGATCACAATAAAACTTTGTATTCTTGAACAGGCATCAGCGACAATAAATAACCTAAATTGTACTCTAATTTAGGCATCAGGAAATATTGAAATGTTCCAAAAATGACACCTAAATTAGAATATTCACTGTACATTTATATTTCCATATCTTGCCATGTGGACAAGCATATTGTCAATAGTCTAATGGAAGCTTCAATTTATACTGTTGTAAATGCTTACTATGGGTAAACTATGAGTTTCATGAGCTTCTGGCACAAGCTATGCTTGCAAACAATGCTCTATTCTGAGATATGATATCAATAAATGGTTGATCAGTTGTCTGTAACTGATTTCATTGAATATACTTGGTTGTGTCAGGAATTTCCTTATATTTTGATTGTAATTCATAATTTTTTTGTCAGTCATGGTCACATGTCGTGTAAATCTTGATTACATCTGTCAGTTTTTACCTTGCCGTACCATCAAAGATGGAAGGGAAAGGTATATTAAGGGAAAGATTTTGTCCGGCGTTGTCGTTGTCGTCGTCGTCGTTAATAATTGTTATTGTGTGCATAATAACTTTACTAATTCTATTCCAAACTTCATCAAACTTGGTCACCATATTCATCAGTATAAAGTCTTCCTTGAGTTTGAACAACAGATGTCCTGTATGAAAATATCATGCAAAAATTGAGAAAATCTGATAAAATATTTTTACTCTTTCTACTTGACTGATCACTGGTGATACACATCAAAGGTCACTGATCTCAGTGGAAATATGCATTGTTGTATGTGTTCAATGAAGCAAATCATTTATCTTGTAATAATATCCTTGGTAATGTATCTCCCAAATCCCATGGGAATACTATACTGGGTTTCAAAACCAACTCATCTAGAGATTTTTTGCACAGTCTGATACACATTTGCAAACCTACCAATAACATATTTACAGAAAACAAGATGTTAGAAAATCAATATAAACACTCCTATGATCTGGGTGCCAAACTTTGATCAAGATCTGAACATACAGAAAATCTGTTTAATTCAAAGCTATCAACAATACATAAAAAATACATAAAAAGCAAAACGTTGCATCTTCTCCTTGACCGGCCGAGGGTTCCCGTCAACACTGGCACATTTCCGGGGTTAGCCGGCGCTCATTGTTCATGATTATAATCTTATTGTTCAAATGTTCTCACCTTTCTAAAGACAGAAAACGACAGACTTTTTACAAGTCCCTGAAAAGGAGTACCACTTTTATCAATGAGTTACTACATTTGTTGCGATGTTTTCACTGTCTAGCGCGTCTGCATATTTAATATATTCACGCAAATTGACCCATGTCTGACCTCTAGTCTAGGCAAGATATGTGTTGGGCAACGTTCTGCAGAACTTCCTAGTGCTGAGTTTAAGTTCCACGATTGAAAAAAAATAAAATAACATACAGCTCCATTCTATATCAGGCCATGGAGGTCTATGATCAGGTCATTGTTGTTAATATTGTACTCAGTTTAAAATGACAGCACTCCTAACTGAACACGCCGTATTATGTAATTGTACAGAATATTTCGTTGTCGACCGTACCACTGACCAAATGTATGGGCAGTCAAACAATTCAGTCGTATCATATAAATTATGCCATTGTGCTTGTGAATATTATTTAGCCGGTCTAACCGGCGTTGTAGCGGCGTGTATGATATACATTTTGCCGTTGTGTTAAAAATATTTCTTTCATTAGTGATAAGCTCCTTGGTCACTGAGGGTCCCCCCCAACACAGGTACTTAACCGGAGTAAACCGGCGCTCATTTTTCTCATTGTTCGCATGTTTCCACCTTTTCAAAGACAAAAAACGACTGACTTTTTACAAGTCCCTGAAGAGGAGTGCCACTTTTATCAATGAGTGACATGTTGCTACATTCATTGCGATGTTTTCAATGTCTAGTGCGGTTAGATTTAATATATTCACGCAATTTCACCCATGTCTGACCTCTAGTCTAGGCAAGATTGGTATTAGCAACGTTCTGCAGAACTTCCAAGTGCTGAGTTTAAGTTCCACAATTGAAAAAATAAAATAACATACAGTCTCATTTTATATCAGACTATTGTTGTTATTATTGCAATTGGTGATATAGAGTGAATGCCGTAATTGTAGTCGGATTAACATGAAATATTTACAAACATTAAATACGACCCATGGAACATGAACGTGAAATAATTACTAACATTCTCGACCCAACCCCTAGTCAACAAAACAAATACATTAAATACGACACACGGAACATGAACGTGAAATATTTACAAACATTCTCGACCCAACCCCTAGTCAACAAAACAAATACATTCAATACGACCCACGGAACATGAACGCGAAATATTTACAGACTTTCTCGACCCAACCCCTAGTCAACAAAACAAATACATTAAATACGACCCACGGAACATGAACGTGAAATATTTACAAACATTCTCGAACTAAAATTAACCCCAGTGCAAAAATACATTTAAATACAACCCAAGGAACATAAACGTGAAATATTTACAGATACTCTCGACCCAACCCCTAGTCAAAAAATATATTTAAATACGACCCACGGAATATGAACGTAAAATATTTACAAACATTCTCTACCCAACCCCTAGTCAACAAAACAAATACATTAAATACGACCCACGGAACATGAACGTGAAATATTTACAAACATTCTCGACCCAACCCCCTAGTCAACAAAACAAATGCATTAAATACGACCCACGGAACATGAACGCGAAATATTTACAAACATTCTCGACCCAACCCCCTAGTCAACAAAACAAATGCATTAAATACGACCCACGGAACATGAACGCGAAATATTTACAAACATTCTCGAACTAAAATTAACCCCAATGCAAAAATACATTTAAATACGACCCATGGAATACGAACACGAAATATTTACAAACATTCTTGACCCAACCCCTCGTCAACAAACAAATACATTAAATACGACCCACGGAATATGAACGTAAAATATTTACAAACATTCTCTACCCAACCCCTAGTCAACAAAACAAATGCATTAAATACGACCCACGGAACATGAACGCGAAATATTTACAGACATTCTCGACCCAACTCCTAGTCAAAAAAATACATTGAATACGACCCACAGAAGATGAACATGAAATATTTACAAACATTCTCGAACTAAAATTAACCCCAGTGCAAAAATACATTTAAATACGACCCACTGAACATGAACGCGAAATATTTACAGACATTCTCGACCCAATCCCTAATCAAAAAAAATTAAATACGACCCACGGAACATGAACGCGAAATATTTACAAAAGAGGAAAAATAATGAAGTGAATATTCGACCCGGTCCCTAATAAAAATAAAATAAACGACCCGCGTACGCTAAATATTTGCAATTCGACCCGGATCCAAAATACTTAATCTTCGCGGATGAAATATACGAGTGTGTCGCATCTTGTCAGCAGTACATGTAAATACATATGATGAGCATTTACTGCAAACGCCAAGCCCGAGTTTAAAAAATTTCAGCATGTAACTGTTTGAAATGGCAAGCGGCGGGAGGTCCGACGCTTGTATAAAACTAAGAAACTGGGCGTCTTCATTATTTGCTGGTGAAGGAGAGGGTAATCCAGTATCTTTTAAAAATGACATCGCTCTCTCGGCTTGAACGGGATACATGTTGCAGTGATCGCATTCAGGGTTTTCATACTTTGTAAATATAATCGCTCCTATTCGCTTCTGTAAATGGGCATTCATAAATTTCATTTCCTTAAATATGTCGGTGTTTTCTGGTTGATTTGAATATACCACAGAGTGACTGTGAATAGACATTGTTTCATAAATAAAGTTTTATTATGGCTACATAATAATGCATTTGCTACATTTCACCAACTAATTTCCCTTGGCAACTATGTTACGTAAAATGCATCGTCTGGCGAATTTCTGATGTACATTTATGTTATAAAATGCATTCCTCATAGTTTCGTACGGGGAACCGCCGGTCTTGCCGGGGAACTGCCGCACTTACGAGACCTGTGAACAATTGACACCTCAAATTAAGTGTGAATCACTACTCCCGGGGAAACTACGGTTCAGGAAACCTACGGTATTTCCGGGCCATGTCGTGCCGGTTCGGGCATTAGCGGAGTCCCGCAGGAAACCGCCCAGTTTGATTTTGGTTTCCTCCCTTAATCGAGACAAGAAATTTTGTGGTACTTGCAATGTACACATCTGGGTTTTTTTTGGATTAAATTTTGTGCATACATGTATTAATTACCCAATTTGCATAATAAATAATAATAGTCAACATTCAGCTTTTTCATCGTTAACTCCATTGTTACTGTAATCATCACATTTAAAGTGCCTGTGAAAAAATCCTGCTGTTTTCACGCCTAAAATTATCCATTGATACATAAATATTATTAATTTTTATGTTTCTAAGCATGAATTATTTTTTTTAAGTGAACAAATATGTTTTAAACTCAGTCTCCGGCAACTTTATTTTTGTGTATTTTAAAACGTGGCTCCTCATTATCTTCTCATTTGCATACAGAAATTCCCCTTGTGACGTCAGAAAGGGAAGTCGCATGGCAGCTTGCATTGCCGATACGTGTAAATAAGGCAAATTTCTTGTGCAATTTTCTCGTCTTTGACTAAATTATCACTTAGGGAAGAGTAGGAAATCAAACGGGCGGTGCACCGCGGTCATTACCGCGGTGGTGGTGGGTGCTCGCCGGTCGACCGCATTTTATGCAAATTTATGCATAGATTCCATGACCCCGGTTTACCGCAGTCGTGTGCGGTGGGCTCGCACAGCAATTCACACTTACCGGGTATTGTCAAGACCATTAATGAACACAAAGAACTGGGAAATTAAAAGGATCACAAAGTTCTAATGAAAAATTAAACCAATTTGGCTGAGCCAAAAGCTAGGAAACTAGTCTATAATAGTTCACATTATTTTATTTGCCTGAGCTTTGGAATAAAATCACAAAACGATCCAGAAAGACGTAGAGATCAACATAATATAAAATAAGATCGCATTATTTTGTGAATATATATCATGCATGGTCTCAGAAAATGTTTAAAAAGATTAATGTTTCGTAGACCAAATATAATCACGCATAAGTATAAATTCAAAGTGTTTTAATACATTGATGAGAGGTCGCAATTACGTCAACAAGAACATGCACTAAGAAGAAAAAGCAAGCCAAAGTCGAAACGGGGTGTATCATGGACTTGGTACAACATGCGTTGCGACAATTGAGTAATCGTCGACATCATTTTGGGGCACAATTGAACTTCAACTACGTTGCGAAACTTGCTACGCGGCGATGCTGAAATCAAATGTGTGTTGACCGAAGTTTGACCCCCAAGTCACGCACTGAACTGGCGCGTTACCTTAGCAACCCTTTTCTTTCTTGGTCCGCGCTTCGATCTCGTAAATTTGTTATCATATCCGGCGGTACTGTAATAACACAACTTGTATCCAACTCTGTATTGGCTTTGAATATTTCAACATCGTTTACTTAGTGTGCTGCTTTTCTAATAACGCAAATATGTTTACAGTATTGAACGGGCTCTAAATATTTCAATTTTGCAATGTATTACTTTTATAATAATTACGCAAACTAAGTTATTTTTATTATTGTTGGGACACTAACTCGGGCTATTGGGTCTGTGAATATTTCAATATTACCGACTTGATAATGCGTTGCATTCGTAATTATTACGCAAATATAAACATGGGCGCATTTACTAGTAAATCATTGAAAAAGATAGTCAGGTCCCGGAGTCAGGTGTCTAACGAAAGTCGAGAAAATATTTTAAATACTTGTGACTCATCGGTGAATTATTTTATTCGAAATAAAGTGAATATGTAATATTAACCATACAATAACATACAATATCATGCGTAATGTTAAATTTTCTATAATAAACTCGCAGCGCACTTCGATCGCATTATTCACATACATTTCGACTGAACTCTAATAACCACGTGTTTGAATTACGTGCGGCAATGGGCAATGACCTCAATGAGTTCACGCACTGACATTTAAATTCGGGCCACCCAGTTTGACGCAAAACGATATAGTTACTTAACATTTGTTCAAAAAATCGGTAAACTCTCGCGAAGAGTTAACTGAAAGGCAACGTCGTTTTTGATCAAAAAAAAAACACGTCAATACAAGATTATGTATGCAAGGTTAGATTTATAGAACGTACATGACCGCTTAACTCTGTTTTTTTTTTAATAATCTTGTCGCACGTGAAACACAGGAGACATTTTAGTTCGTCCATTTCTTGTTTACCGATCTTGAACGCGATACAGGCAAAGAATAAACATTAATGATACCCACCGTTGTCAAATCAACAAGAGGCTCAAATGAGGAAGGCTTGGCTATTTAAAACTTCGTAAATAACATTCTTTTCATGTGGTAGACTTTATTCAAGTCACGGTTACTAAAAGTCTCTTTTAGTAACCGTGGTGAAATGTATGGACGAGTCATAATACTCGTACCTTCGAAAGTTACGACTTTTACTCTTGGAATTGGTGATAAATACATGCATAAAATACAACATTGTTTCACGCAACAACAATTCGTATACAGCATTGGATTTATGGATTTTTATATTAATAAAATACGTGGGCCGATAATATTACTATATGCTTAATATTTCCATGCCAGCGATGCTCGTAACCTGCTCGATTTAAAAACAGCTATTTGAAACAAAGACTCATGGAATCACAAAGGAAACTGTTAAGTACTTATTTCACACCTTTCCTACGACTGCGGTTGCAACCGGTATTGGTAGCCACTGCGGTAGAGACCCCTAATTATAAGCAGTCCGCGGCTCTCCCCGGTGTACCGCGGAGAGCCGCGGTGATTACCACGGTAAACTGCCCGTTTGATTTCCTACTCTTCCCTTATATACTTGTTCGTCGAGGAAGAATGGACCATATTGAGTTTGATGCAAAATATGTCTGTTCTGGTGTAGCTGGTCACAGTGAACGTCACCAACACCGGCGCACATTTGTACACTGTCGCTGGACAAAATAGCATTTGACGTCGGAATTATCTCGTTATTTAGCAGGTTACTAGGCACGTCACTACACTGTTTTATTTCATCGATCGTCTGAGTAAAACTTTCAAAATTAGAATAAAAGACAACATATTTAGAATAGAATAGAATAGAATAATGCTTTATTACATCCTTAATGAAATCTGACATTTCAGTTTTGGTAATTGCTGTATTAAAGCTTTTTAAAATAAACTACAATATTTTGACATTCTAAACATTAGACTATAGTGATCACTAAAAAATAATTAAAAAAAAACGACAAATCACAGTTACTAAATAAATGACAACCGTGTGGAAATAAATTGACATTTTGTTGAAATAGGTGAACGCGTCGGGTCACGACGAGAGCAAGTGCGTTAAAAGCGGCGTTTAATTGGATAACAAAAATAATCGAGATCGACACACCTACTGATAAATTCAGAGTGAATTCGAGTTAGCGTGATCCATGGCGTGATTGTCATAATTATAACATCATATTAAAACTTTATTTGGTGGAAACACATTGACCAAGCCTGGATTCTTATTTCATAAAGTATTATGCAGATCAAGCTGCAAGCAAGGAGGTAAAAAAAGAACAAAGGTGTGAATTCAACATTCAACACCAACCACCAATTAATTCAGAAACTTTTAGCCTTCGAAAATGAAAACAATTAGCAGTATGTAAGGACTGTGTAATTTCCTGTTTGTCCGACGCTTTGTTTTCGTGTCACTGTCAAAATTATTGCTACCTTTTACTTAACAGGGACTAAATGGTCTCTATAAAACGATAATCAGGGTTGCAAAAAAAGTCAACTCATTTGAAACACTTGCCGGACATCTGTCTCTCTTCTGAAATCCGCCTTGGTGATCATGGGCTGGTCCGGAATCTATTTCTTTCAAAAGTGTTGCGCCAGGTTTACTTTGTCGGCGTTTCTTTTTAAACCTAGTTGTTTTTGTCATGGACGAAGACAGTTTTTCCCAAAAAAAAAGAATCTGAGGTTAAGTGACGTACGTCCACTGATGTTGCACCTTCGGATCAATTAGAAACGTGTGAATACTTACACTATGACTATACATTTCGCTGCAACTGCCCACAACACAACATCTAAAACTCTCTCTCAAAAAAAAATAGAAGAAAAAAAAACGACGACCGAAAAATGTATATCGTTTAAAAGTATACTGAATGACCAGTGTTATTACGGCTCAGGGGTATGACTTCCTCTCACATTTTGGCATTTGGTGGCGCACTTTCAGTGAGAGTCGGAAATCCGGAAACAGTCGACCGTTTCAGGATAGGTGGGCGTGGCTACAACACGAGAAATATCCCAAATTTACTTGCATACGAGTAATCATTTTCAGCCAAAAAATTAATAACTGCCCATTTCAGTGGGACACAGATCTAAAATGGGAAACGTGTGGGTGGGCATTGCACAGGCACTTTAAATAAAACTAGGTACATAGATGCTCTGGGACATTGCAAAGACCTGTTTTGGATTGTGATCCGCACGTCAAATCCAACACAATGCCTGTTATTATAAATCACCACTATCAAAATTAGGTAAATTTTAAGGAATTTTTGAAATGAATTTACTTGCAAATAGAGCTTTACACTATCATATGATAATGTAAAGCTATGACTTATGACATAGAAACATAATTTCGATAGTGTTGATTTTATAAATATGAATACTGGGTGTGATTTGTGTAGAAAACTAACCACCGGTAACCAGGTTGACAAAACTACTTTCAGGCATACTAGTCATATGTGGATTTTATGTTGGTGCTGTCTTGACGTTCTTTATTGCACATTAGGTTACTGGCAAGCTATATTTAATATTTAGGTAATTTCTATAAATTCAAATATAAAAAGGCCAATGAACATAAGAGTGTCTCAGATTGCAACTTTAAAGTTCTGGTAAGGTATATGTAATGTTTTGATTGTATTATTAGTGTAAAAATAATAACTTCAAATTGAAATATACTAATAGTATGATATTAATATTTAGCATTAAATTACTTATCTCAGGAAATCCCCTCATAGACATACTGGAAAGTATAATAAATAACTTTATTGGCGATATACTAAACAGTTTTCTCAATCTTGTTACTACATAGTTTAAAAGATTCATAAGTAAGTAAGTAATTTATTATAGTGACCTGCAGCTCAAATACACATAGTTGCTGTCGACATAGGAAGTAAAGTAAGCAAATAACACCGAATAAACGGCAAGGTAAAGACTATGTCTAATTATAGTAAATACGTACTGCGTGCGTGACTCGAACCGGCGCTCGCGTACGGCACCTAATCGCCTAGCTTCACGCCACTACACGTCTTCCCCTCGGCCACCGGGCATCCCCAAAAAAGGATGCTTAATAACCGAGCTTATTACGTGCAGAGAACAAAATGCTGTACCGTTACTTTCACCATCCTACTACAGCCAGATCTGAAGGCCTTTGCCGCATTCTGGCCATGCTGTGTGGCGCGTATCGCGTGGACGGGTTTCACGTTCTCTGCACGTAATAAGCTCGGTTATTAAGCATCCTTTTTTGGGGATGCCCGGTGGCCGAGGGGAAGACGTGTAGTGGCGTGAAGCTAGGCGATTAGGTGCCGTACGCGAGCGCCGGTTCGAGTCACGCACGCAGTACGTATTTACTATAATTAGACATAGTCTTTACCTTGCCGTTTATTCGGTGTTATTTGCTTACTTTACTTCCTATGTCGACAGCAACTATGAGTTTAAAAAAATATTTCTCAGTACTTATTCACTGTTAAAATGCTGTACCGTTACTTTCACCATCCTACTACAGCCAGATCTGAAGGCCTTTGCCGCATTCTGGCCATGCTGTGTGGCGCGTATCGCGTGGACGGGTTTCACGTTCTCTGCACGTAATAAGCTCGGTTATTAAGCATCCTTTTTTGGGGATGCCCGGTGGCCGAGGGGAAGACGTGTAGTGGCGTGAAGCTAGGCGATTAGGTGCCGTACGCGAGCGCCGGTTCGAGTCACGCACGCAGTACGTATTTACTATAATTAGACATAGTCTTTACCTTGCCGTTTATTCGGTGTTATTTGCTTACTTTACTTCCTATGTCGACAGCAACTATGAGTTTTAAAAAAATATTTCTCAGTACTTATTCACTGTTAAAATGCTGTACCGTTACTTTCACCATCCTACTACAGCCAGATCTGAAGGCCTTTGCCGCATTCTGGCCATGCTGTGTGGCGCGTATCGCGTGGACGGGTTTCACGTTCTCTGCACGTAATAAGCTCGGTTATTAAGCATCCTTTTTTGGGGATGCCCGGTGGCCGAGGGGAAGACGTGTAGTGGCGTGAAGCTAGGCGATTAGGTGCCGTACGCGAGCGCCGGTTCGAGTCACGCACGCAGTACGTATTTACTATAATTAGACATAGTCTTTACCTTGCCGTTTATTCGGTGTTATTTGCTTACTTTACTTCCTATGTCGACAGCAACTATGAGTTTAAAAAAATATTTCTCAGTACTTATTCACTGTTAAAATGCTGTACCGTTACTTTCACCATCCTACTACAGCCAGATCTGAAGGCCTTTGCCGCATTCTGGCCATGCTGTGTGGCGCGTATCGCGTGGACGGGTTTCACGTTCTCTGCACGTAATAAGCTCGGTTATTAAGCATCCTTTTTTGGGGATGCCCGGTGGCCGAGGGGAAGACGTGTAGTGGCGTGAAGCTAGGCGATTAGGTGCCGTACGCGAGCGCCGGTTCGAGTCACGCACGCAGTACGTATTTACTATAATTAGACATAGTCTTTACCTTGCCGTTTATTCGGTGTTATTTGCTTACTTTACTTCCTATGTCGACAGCAACTATGAGTTTAAAAAAATATTTCTCAGTACTTATTCACTGTTAAAATGCTGTACCGTTACTTTCACCATCCTACTACAGCCAGATCTGAAGGCCTTTGCCGCATTCTGGCCATGCTGTGTGGCGCGTATCGCGTGGACGGGTTTCACGTTCTCTGCACGTAATAAGCTCGGTTATTAAGCATCCTTTTTTGGGGATGCCCGGTGGCCGAGGGGAAGACGTGTAGTGGCGTGAAGCTAGGCGATTAGGTGCCGTACGCGAGCGCCGGTTCGAGTCACGCACGCAGTACGTATTTACTATAATTAGACATAGTCTTTACCTTGCCGTTTATTCGGTGTTATTTGCTTACTTTACTTCCTATGTCGACAGCAACTATGAGTTTAAAAAAATATTTCTCAGTACTTATTCACTGTTAAAATGCTGTACCGTTACTTTCACCATCCTACTACAGCCAGATCTGAAGGCCTTTGCCGCATTCTGGCCATGCTGTGTGGCGCGTATCGCGTGGACGGGTTTCACGTTCTCTGCACGTAATAAGCTCGGTTATTAAGCATCCTTTTTTGGGGATGCCCGGTGGCCGAGGGGAAGACGTGTAGTGGCGTGAAGCTAGGCGATTAGGTGCCGTACGCGAGCGCCGGTTCGAGTCACGCACGCAGTACGTATTTACTATAATTAGACATAGTCTTTACCTTGCCGTTTATTCGGTGTTATTTGCTTACTTTACTTCCTATGTCGACAGCAACTATGAGTTTAAAAAAATATTTCTCAGTACTTATTCACTGTTAAAATGCTGTACCGTTACTTTCACCATCCTACTACAGCCAGATCTGAAGGCCTTTGCCGCATTCTGGCCATGCTGTGTGGCGCGTATCGCGTGGACGGGTTTCACGTTCTCTGCACGTAATAAGCTCGGTTATTAAGCATCCTTTTTTGGGGATGCCCGGTGGCCGAGGGGAAGACGTGTAGTGGCGTGAAGCTAGGCGATTAGGTGCCGTACGCGAGCGCCGGTTCGAGTCACGCACGCAGTACGTATTTACTATAATTAGACATAGTCTTTACCTTGCCGTTTATTCGGTGTTATTTGCTTACTTTACTTCCTATGTCGACAGCAACTATGAGTTTAAAAAAATATTTCTCAGTACTTATTCACTGTTAAAATGCTGTACCGTTACTTTCACCATCCTACTACAGCCAGATCTGAAGGCCTTTGCCGCATTCTGGCCATGCTGTGTGGCGCGTATCGCGTGGACGGGTTTCACGTTCTCTGCACGTAATAAGCTCGGTTATTAAGCATCCTTTTTTGGGGATGCCCGGTGGCCGAGGGGAAGACGTGTAGTGGCGTGAAGCTAGGCGATTAGGTGCCGTACGCGAGCGCCGGTTCGAGTCACGCACGCAGTACGTATTTACTATAATTAGACATAGTCTTTACCTTGCCGTTTATTCGGTGTTATTTGCTTACTTTACTTCCTATGTCGACAGCAACTATGAGTTTAAAAAAATATTTCTCAGTACTTATTCACTGTTAAAATGCTGTACCGTTACTTTCACCATCCTACTACAGCCAGATCTGAAGGCCTTTGCCGCATTCTGGCCATGCTGTGTGGCGCGTATCGCGTGGACGGGTTTCACGTTCTCTGCACGTAATAAGCTCGGTTATTAAGCATCCTTTTTTGGGGATGCCCGGTGGCCGAGGGGAAGACGTGTAGTGGCGTGAAGCTAGGCGATTAGGTGCCGTACGCGAGCGCCGGTTCGAGTCACGCACGCAGTACGTATTTACTATAATTAGACATAGTCTTTACCTTGCCGTTTATTCGGTGTTATTTGCTTACTTTACTTCCTATGTCGACAGCAACTATGAGTTTAAAAAAATATTTCTCAGTACTTATTCACTGTTAAAATGCTGTACCGTTACTTTCACCATCCTACTACAGCCAGATCTGAAGGCCTTTGCCGCATTCTGGCCATGCTGTGTGGCGCGTATCGCGTGGACGGGTTTCACGTTCTCTGCACGTAATAAGCTCGGTTATTAAGCATCCTTTTTTGGGGATGCCCGGTGGCCGAGGGGAAGACGTGTAGTGGCGTGAAGCTAGGCGATTAGGTGCCGTACGCGAGCGCCGGTTCGAGTCACGCACGCAGTACGTATTTACTATAATTAGACATAGTCTTTACCTTGCCGTTTATTCGGTGTTATTTGCTTACTTTACTTCCTATGTCGACAGCAACTATGAGTTTTAAAAAAATATTTCTCAGTACTTATTCACTGTTAAAATGCTGTACCGTTACTTTCACCATCCTACTACAGCCAGATCTGAAGGCCTTTGCCGCATTCTGGCCATGCTGTGTGGCGCGTATCGCGTGGACGGGTTTCACGTTCTCTGCACGTAATAAGCTCGGTTATTAAGCATCCTTTTTTGGGGATGCCCGGTGGCCGAGGGGAAGACGTGTAGTGGCGTGAAGCTAGGCGATTAGGTGCCGTACGCGAGCGCCGGTTCGAGTCACGCACGCAGTACGTATTTACTATAATTAGACATAGTCTTTACCTTGCCGTTTATTCGGTGTTATTTGCTTACTGCAGCTCAAATAACTGCCCAGCCCAGTGGACTTATAAGTCACCTTATAAAATAATGATTACATTTACAAATAAAGGTTAAGAAAGAGAGCATAATGCTACCTATTAGATCCAGGATTATTTTATCTAAATAACCCTATACTTGTCTTTCACCATTCAGTATGATTCAGTATATTGTTGCTATCTCGGCATAATACTTGACACTACTTGTGGTTTTGTTTGTGTATCTGTTCAATCTCAAATTTTGTTTTCAACACTAAGATTTCAGAAACCATGCAGTCCCTCAATTTAGGTAAAATGTAATTATCAGATATATAAATTTTCATAAAGTAATTTGTATTTGCAATATCTGATTAGTTTTTGGTACAAATCTGTGCATACTAATTAGCTAATTTGAATATTAAATATTCCACTGCTGCTATCTCTATGCGCAGTCACTCGATCAATTCAGATGAAACTCAATAATCAGACACTATAGAACAATTTTTGAATCATGGTATATTATTAGTTTTGAATCTATAAGGCACCATGAGCAATGCGGGGACAGAAATACTTCAACAAAAATTAAAGAATATTGCAGTCACACACAGAGGTCTTTCTAGCATTTTTACTGCTATACATTTGATCAATACCTGTAGCCAATAGAAAATTAACAAAAAATTTTAAAAATAATAGTAAAAATGAGAAAAATATTGGTATGGGAAAAATGATGACATTTACAGGGTTAAACTCTTATTTTTCTTATCACAAATCTACATAACTTTTATTTACATTACATACCTGTGACATTTTTTATCTGAAGTGGTTAACATTAAAATGTTAGGTTGTTGAGCAATCCGAGGCAGAACAACAGTTTGGGAATGTTATTGTTTGTTTCTATTATGCTCCAAAGTCCTTTTCAACGTATGTCTATTCGTGGGAAACTGTGATACTGTAACTGTATTATTCCCCATTTTCTCTGATTTGTGGAAGTGAAATTCGCTATTTTAAATACATGTAAACATGAACAAATTTCAAGAACACTCTGTGAATCGAGAACCCTGTAATTATATTCAATATATCATATACTAAAATTAAATTCTAGTTAAAATGCGTTTACAGTATTGGTATTGGAGCCTTCCTTTTTCACTGAAGTGCTCATAACCACCACTCATAAGTGGCACACTCTAGTGGAGAGATAAGTAGAATAGTTCACTATAGTATCAGACAGACATGTAAGACACAGTTCTTCCCAGATTCAATAGCAGTTGCCAGACTTAATGGCAGGCAGTGTAGCTCCCAAGGGTCATAGCTAAGTTGTGTATACAAGTGCACATAATTATTTTATTATCAGTTATGAAGATCAAAATCAAATATTAAAACAAGTATCTGTGATGACAAAATAATTTTATTGTTTTTAATATTTGCTTTTCAAAACTGTCAGAATGGTCTCTCAATTAAGTAGCAAACAGTTTAAATATGATAAGTTTTGTTATTTAATATGTAGCTGATCTGATGTAATGTTTAACATGGTAAATTATAGGTTCAATTTCAATGGTCATCTGTGAAAGGAAATTCTTTAAACTTCATGCTCGTTGTAGTTGGAAAATGATGTACACTCATAGTGGACGTAATGCTGTCAATCCCATGTACTGTTCTTGTTTATGTACAAAATTCATGCAGTTCTCATAGCAATAATTTGCTTGACATTTCCTCAAACCCATCTGTTAGTTGCTGTGTAAATATATGCTCTTTACATGAAAATATAAAAATAAACATGGTCAGTTTTCTATTATAACAAACATTTTGTGAGTTAGAGTGACTTCATATTGTAAACTTGGTGATAATAAAATTCTATGGACTGAGCACAATTATTTCTAGAGTATCCATCTAGTGTTTGAGGGCGCTTTTCAAAAACAAAATGGCTGCACAGTATCTCCCCCCCCCCCCCCCCCCCCTATTGTCAAATATGAGACACCTGCAACTGAGATTCATATCATTACATGTTTAAACAAATTCAAAAAGAAAATTATGTGTCCTGGTCCTCCAGTAGGATTGTTTTATTATGTGTTTCATGATAAATTAAAGCAGAAATATTCAGAACAGTGTTTATTACTTTAAGAAATACTAGCACTATGCGTTGAGTGAGTCTCTTGTTGTTTATTTTTGCATTGAAATTTCATATGTAAGTTTATACATGGGTCGATAGAAATAAATTAACCTTTTTATTGGGGGCAGTTATGAAACTGCAATATATGTTATCATGAATCTGTTCATCAATTCATAATTATTCACCATTATGTCACGACATATTATTTAATAGTCGTAAGTTATTCAGAGTTATGACCAAAGGGATAAGTCCAAAATAAAATCCTGTACTAGTCGTTTATCAAACTAGTGCAAAGTGGAGTGTACTTTCAATGTAACACATGATTCATTGCTCCACTGAATTGTCGTTTGATTGTGCATTTTACTAATCAAATGATCTGGGTTAATTTTACTAGGTACTGTACACTGTACGCTTATCACAGAAATTCTGTTTATTCTCTTACATGAAGCTAGACTTTTAATGATTAAAAGGAAATAACATGATAATATCCTTAATACAGAATTATTATATTGATATTATATATTATGCTAATATTACATTATATTAAATCTGTTATTTTATTATATATTGAAAAAAAACGCTAAATGGCTGTTATTATTATTTTGCCATTTGTCACCTCATGAATTTTAAAAATTACCTTCTGTGTTCAATATCTACAATGCAACTGATTTTCAATTGGCATGTTATCGTTAAACTGTGATATTAAATTATAGGACACACAGCCAAGGCCTTGTAATCACCCACTGCATGTCGTAGGTGATTCATCATATCCTAGGTTGGCCATTGTTGTGTGGGTTTAAAATGACTGATTAGTCTGCGTCTAACACTAATTGGGAGTAGATTTTCTAGATATTTCCGGTATTAGAGGCCCCCACCTTCTTTAGTATACTTATAATCTGTGTGTACGTGCTATTTATCGTCTCTGTTACAACTACATAGATGTCAACTTGGTTATTTGTTGAAGCACATGTATTCTATACAAAGGATGCACTATACACATATTGATTGACTGTTGTTAACCAATTTGTTGGTAATTGGTGTCACCTTCACATAGAGTGAAACATGCCATTCCTCAATCATAGTATTAAGGGCTTCTTGACTGTCATTAAAAATATAGGAAGCTTGGTAAGATTTCTGTCGGTCACAATAAGTTTTAGTAATATTTATCTGATCTAACACTTCAAAATGGTTGATGGCTATTTTGATTGTTACTGAATTTCAAACCAATTACTCAATCGATGCTGCCATGCCATCAGGATTGACCCAATGTACATATATTTAAGGGTTAAACCATTGTTTACTTGAAAAAATCTCATGTAATATGAAGATGACAAAATTGATTTCATGAAGAGAATGCATACTTTAAATCTGATATAATTCTCCAGTTTGAGTAATGCTGGAATGAAGTATTACATGTTGAATAATAAGATGTGGCATATGTATTGTTGTTGCTATGTCTGATGTAAAACATCACAGATCATAGTACAAGGTTATACTATACTGTATTTTATCTATTAGTAGTGCACTTACGTACATTACTGAGGTGTTTCTGTGGTCAAAATAAGTTGTATTTTAATGATTTCTAGTTAACATTAAGTAATTTGTACATGTGCTTCTATTTGAGATGCGCTTCTGATAGTGCAAATGGTCTATCTATATGTCTGGTTGGGATATATGTCAGTAAACTTATATCTATTAAGTTATAAATGTTTACTGTAAACTGCTTTAATTTCGCGAAAGACATTATCTAGTAGTGAAAATTTCTATGGATTTCAACGACACACAGTCATTAGCTTTCACAAATTTCGTCCTTTACAAATGCCTTGGAATCCTACAATTTGTCAGCGAAAATTTAAAGGTTTACAGTAATTTACATATATTACAGTGGGCTGAAAATATTTACACAACTCTAATTTAAATTCAACACTCATCATTTTGAATGTTAGGTATGCATAATACATAATACTGGTGGAGTGATTTGCACCATTTGTACTAGTATATTACAAAGTGGTGAAAACTTGCTCACTGTTCCTCTCCAAATTTAAATTCATCACTCATCATCTTGAAGTTTTGTATGCATGTTCATCATACTGTTGTGGTAAAGACAAGATGGGTGAATCATGTCCAGAGTAGTTTTTCAGGCTGCTTTCATCACATTCTAACCGAATCACTACATGTATGTAAGATGACTTACATATGGTCATCAATTTTTATTACCATTTGGTCAAATATGTTTGACTTGTGGCCATTTTTGTTGCTAAATTCTGATACTTTTAAAATGTCCGGAACAGTTTCTTAGAGATTAACAGGGCAGTTTCATTCAAACTAAATGTATGAGGGTCATGCATACTGGGTTTCCCATTTCTGGGAGAGGTTACACATATTTGGTTACAGGTTCAAGTATTTTTAATTCAGAATTCAAAGAAAAATGGCTGACTGGCAGCCATTTTGTTTTTATTTATGTCCATGCTGATTTCTCATCAAATATATTGACTGATTCATTTTAAAGCATGCACACACAAGTATTATACTCATAAGTTGTGTTATTTTATCAAATTTGTTTAATTAGCGACAATTTTGTCTAAAACCATAAAAGCACAATCTGTAACATGTCTGGAGATGATGGTGAATTTCTTACAAATTTTTTTTATCAGGATTATCCATATTGGGTTACACATGTATGTCATATATTATTTTGAGTGTCTCTAGTAACATCTATTTATCTGAGATGACATGCTTGATTGCATTCAACTGGACAAAGTGGAAATATTTTACTGATTAGACGTAATATTCGCTGACCATTACTGTACATTGCTAGTCATGACTGATCACCTTACTATATAGCAACAAGTACCCTCATAATCCTGAAACAGTGCTAGTGCTGGATTCACACTGCTTGTATTTTGTCTTTCGTGGAGGTGTATACATACATACAAATATCTAAACACAATGTCACTCTTTTATGTGTTGACATCATACATTATTGGTCGTCTTCAGAATATCTACTAAATACATGAGTATTTGTGAGATGTGATCAAAGTCAATGGAAATTGCATAAAATCTAGGATAATGTAGCATTTTGTTGTGTATGTGAAATCAATTCAATTGTCTGTCAGTGTTCTGGAGGAGTCAATAAACTTAGAATTATTGTAATTCATGAGATTATGGAAAGATTTACTGAATGTGATGAGATTTCTCTTTGTGATGACCACTAAATAAGTTGTGTGAAATAACGGATTAGAATAAATACTGGTGCCAAATGAACTAGGAAAGCTACTGACTATGTGTAAAAGAACACATACAGCTCACTCCATAAACACACAACAAATTCAAGAGTATATGCATGCAAGTCTTCCTAATTTTCTCTGTGATTATCAATGGAAGATGTTAAAATGTATTTGTATATAGACATCCCAAAACAGTAGGTCATATTAGGTGGGAGCGTGTGAAAAATTAAGGATGCTGTACACCTTTTTTTGCTTTGAAACCCAAAATTCTACTTTTTTGTATTTTTCAATGCTGGACTACAAAGAGCAAACACTCAGTAGGAAAAAAAGTGAATTGGATGTTTTTATAGGGTGTAAAGATCAATTTTTGTTAATTAAAAACAAAAGCACATGTCATTGTTTTGAAAGCTATGTTTTAATTAATCAGCCAAAGACATAATAGACAGATAATTTGCATAATAGTCACCACCCATAGCAAATATAAACAGTCTCTTGCATTCAGTATAAGCTCAGACTAGTAATACAAGTATTAGTAGTCCGAGGTACAAGTTACACGCATTCCATTTACGATCGTCCACAAATTTAATTTCGTTGAATTTCTCGCTCTTCAAGAAGTCGACTATGAAACCGTCTTGAGGTCGACTATGACAGTGACGAAAGAAAACGAATGCAAGGAAATTTGGAGAAGAATGTCGACAGTATGTAAAGCGATTATTATGAAAATTTAATCATGGAAGGTACCTTCCACGATTTAATTGATCAGACCATGGAGATATAAACAGAAGGTAGAAAATTTGAGCACATGGCAGACTTAGTTTTCATGACCAAATTATGTGTCATGGACTCAGACCACAATGAGTCGGAAGTGAAACACTTGGGCCCGGACTTGGCTACACCATGGCTTACACGTAAAGCACGAGACAAGCAGCTGTAAAAGCGTGTGTGTGAGCATCCTTGTTTTACCTGTTTTATTTTTCTTAATCTTCACATTCTCAATAAATAATTTGATGGATTCAATGAAGTTAGATTTGTTATACATGATATAGAAAGTGAACTGAATGTAAGATACCGGCAGTAGTCCCCACCAGCAGTTGTTCCGGTACTATGTATTACGCATTGAAGATGGAAAAAGAATCATCACACTAATTTTGTCACAACAGTTTTGGGAACTAAAAAACGAAAAACAGGATTTATGGCGAACAGGTTATTTTACAAATCAACAAAATAATAACGGAGCAAACAAACTGAAAATTCACCACCCGATTGACAGACAACTTTAAACCTAAGCAATCGCATCTCCCGATTCAGTTCAGCACTCGCTGTGATTTCTTTCCCCCTCATTGCCATTCAAATCAGATAATACAGATCTTCGTTGAAACATCTCGCGCAGTAAGAAAGAAAACTACATGTAGTTGACTCTGGTGGTGCGTTCAGCCACGGTTATTGGTTCAGCATCTGAGCAAGAGAATGACCTTCCATGGAGGGCAATGTATGGTAATGAGTCTTCCAGAAAAGGAGTGTCTCCTCCCATAACGTATTAATGAATATGTAAATCATGACGTCATTTTGGCGCGGCTTTGTCACGCCGTGAAACAGTGTTTCTTATTGGATTCGGGAGCATAATTTCGTACTTTATAACCAATTGTGACCACGCATATCCACACATCTGCGTAATTATGACAGACAGATACCATGACTATTCATTATGAGTTTGTTTTGATCCATGGAACAAACGGATTTTGAGTTAGCCGACGATACGTTGCTGCTAAGTTGTTTTTGCCATTTTCTCGGTTAAACAAAACAGCGATTCACGGCAACTGCAGGCCTTTGATCTCGAGTTTTAGTTGACGCATTATACTAATTTTTCGCACAGACACTCTTCGATATGTTCCCTCTCAAGCCGCGCTGGGATTTTTCTATTTTCCTATTTGTTTCGAAATTACATTCTAATTTCTGAATACCGGAAAGAACCAGATCGCATTGTTTTTTCAAGATAGCTAAATTATTATTTCTTCTCCAACTATCATGTAGATATATATCTCAATTAACACGGAATGGTGGTGAGCGTCGTCTGAAACACTGTTTTGTTGACAATGTTCCACTAAATTTGTTTATTCATTGGTTCAATTATTTTTTTACCGAAAATGGCTTTCTGTGTTTACACAGAGATCACGTGACTATACACGTCCATACACACACTATCTTGTCGATTTCATATCCAGTGTGAAATAAGCTTTCCATCAATATATAGCTTTGTGTTGTTCAGTAAATATTTTATTTGAAAATATCAGTTTAGAAAATCAATACCAAAAACGTGTACAGCATCCTTAATGTACTATTTTTAACATGGTGACATACACACACATTCTTTTTATATTACATACACGTTTTGTGTACATTACATGATCCTGTTATTTATACTTCCAACAGGTGAGAGTTCCTCCTTACCTACTGAACCAGAAGTAAATCACATTTCATTCAATTCCCAGAATAATGTTGTTGGTGGTTTCTTTTGTGGCTGTGTTTTATCTCCTTTAGTGGTGGAAAGCGTCTAATTTGTGTAGTTTTGTTCTGAGTTTATTCTGAGTGTTTCGCATATCAGTACTTACAGAGCCAGTAACATACATATTCTTGTAATGTCACATTAGGTCGCTAGACAAGTAGAGTTCAAAAGACAAAGGATGATTAAAATATTAGTAATTCCAGAATAGAGGTGAATCTTTGAGAGTCCATATGTGTTGGAACATTATTAATGAAAATAAGTTCCCAAACAAACAAAAGATTACCACCATCCAGATGTGTTGAAATCACTGTTTACAGTTTGTACGTATTTTCCTCTAATTCTCACATATCCATATCACACGTAATGGTCCCAGTATGTGTTTCTTTGGCTCCCAGCAAATTCTTCAATTAAATGTGCCACTTTGCAGAGGCATAGTAAATTTAGTCATGACAATTATTATAATAGCAAGTACAAGTAAAAAAGGGATTTATAGGTATCACTGCAATAATGACTGCTGCTATTTATGTATCATTCACTAAGTAACAATATGCATTTACTACATTGTATAAGTTTGGTTTGGATCTCTGGCAACTGTCTGAAAATAAACACTGTAGGGAAAAAGGTCATTTCTGCATGTAATTGACATTGATTTATATTTCACACAATGAATTCAAGTATATACCTGTGCATACATGATTACTAATATTTAGTAACTAATATGTTCTTTCCTGTTTTTACATTTACATAATTTGCATTTAATTTACAAATACAAAATGTATTTCTCTGTGTATTTGACAAAGCATTAACCGTTCATTTTGTTCAGTGTTATTTACTTGCTTTATTTCTCAGATGGGTTATTGTAAAGCAGTGTTTCCTCTGAAGGATATTATCCTTCTACTTCTGTCAATGTAAATTACAGTGTGTCGTAATTTGCAGTATCATGTTCAAATCAGGACTGATTACACAGTATTCCATCTACTAATGTTCACCATTTTGCCTGAACCAAATGATTAAATCAGGAAGGTGTATGATAATTAAGTTATAAGGTCGCTGTAAAAGATGTGTCCTCCGCTTCATGGCTGTTGATACTCCCTCTGTGTACTGTTTTCAGTCTAGCTTTCCAATATAATCCTAATACCCTGTAGTGCTTTCTGGAGTTTGCACTTGTTTACTTCATGCATGCAATGACAGGTTTGTAAACACTTACAGATAGGGTTTTTGCTACTGTTATTAAATATACTTGCATGTGTCCTTGTTAGTAAAACAACTTACCCGAGTGCTACCCCCTAATGAGTCAAGTTTGTTACTAACCAATTGGAATGCTGTGTTGTACCGACGCAATTCTTCGATCTGTTGGAATTGATTTTGGCAAATAAATGGCATAATTTTTTTTCAAAAACTCAATGGCATGAAACATTTAACTTTCATTAACATGTCGTTGTTGAAGCATAGTTTATGCATGATATGGTCGATATCCACACTGTAACATATAACAAAAATTACCAATATTTGGAAAAGTTAAACAATGATCAAAGACCAAGTTTTACAGTCAAATTAGGGTCATTTTGAAGGGGATGGGCGTTTAGCTGAATGTGAACCCAAAAATAGAAATGTCCCAAAAGTGGTCGAGTACGGTATTGTAAATATTAGGGTATAACCAGGGAATGCATACTATTTTTTCATTGTGAATTTAAGAGCAAAACTGATGCATTTGCTATTTGCGTGTGTGTGAAAATATCTGCAAAATATACAGTGGTAGTTTCTCGGTTGATTAAAAACAGTAACAACTGACATGTTTAATATATTCCTGGCTGTAGTGGAAATTAAACGTTTGTGTACCTACCCAGAATGCAGTATTTAAGTTGTCGTGGGATAGCGTTATGATTAAAGTGCCCCCAACAGCAGGAGTCTGTGAATAAGCTACGATTGAAGTTGAACTTTTTGACATGAAGTTGTCTTGGCCTTACATTGAGCCTACAACCATAATTTGATTTCATCAATGTGTCAATCATTAGTTACTTTCATCAACAGTTTTATTTTCAACATTAGAATCAGCTTTTCTTCAAACAATTGGTTGTTGCATTGATAAGGTACCATACATGACAGGCTACCTTATACAAGTGCATTTGTAATGTTTTTTTCAAATCAGACATTGGTCTTTGCTTGATCGGTAAGGTACCATACATGACAGGCTGCCTTATACAAGTGCATTTGTAATGTTTTACTTCAAATCAGACGTTAGTCTTTGCATTATTGGTAAGGTACCATACATGACAGGCTGCCTTATACAAGTGCATTTGTAATGTTTTACTTCAAATCAGACATTGGTCTTTGCTTGATTGGTAAGGTACCATACATGACAGGCTGCCTTATACAAGTGCATTTGTAATGTTTTACTTCAAATCAGACATTGGTCTTTGCTTGATTGGTAAGGTACCATACATGACAGGCTGCCTTATACAAGTGCATTTGTAATGTTTTACTTCAAATCAGACATTGGTCTTTGCTTGATTGGTAAGGTACCATACATGACAGGCTGCCTTATACAAGTGCATTTGTAATGTTTTACTTCAAATCAGACATTGGTCTTTGCTTGATTGGTAAGGTACAGTACAGTTCTCGCGAAAGCTTTGGCTTTTGTGGCATCATTGTCGCATACGCATGGCTTCACTGTCGCCTCAGCATCGCATCATTGTGGCATCAGCTTCGCGTCATTGAAAATTGAAGCGGTGTTAGCCTCGCTTTCGTGTGGCATCATCGTGGCCTCAGCTTCGCGGTCTCATGGCATCAACATGGCATCAGCTTCAAAGTATTGTGGCATCAGTATGACGTACCTCATTATTTGCATATAGAAAGGCAGTAGAGAAAAAAAATGTACAGAAGATCGATATGTAATTAATTTGAAATTCACGCGATGCAATCTTTGTTCGGACACAACACAACTTACTACTATATACGAAATGAAACTGTTCTTGTTATAAGATTATCTTATTTTCGTTATTTTTATTGGTTGGCAAGAGAACATGTTCAGATTCGTCATTTCGGTGGTATTTTTCCGTGTTTCGTTTACAGTTTTAGCCGAATCCGATCCCATGCCCGCACTAATACCTGCAAAACACACGTACGCCGCCAGGTGCGTCGGCGTCGTCTTGGTACAAAGTTCCAAAACAAGTGCGTACATTTCCAACTATGACTCGATGGCTGCGGTACCTTGACAACCTTGCGATTTGTCACTAGATTTATACATGACGACACGCTGTAGCATGCCGCGTCATGTAGTTATAATTAACAAAGTCAGCTTGGACGTTCAGTTGCGAGACATGAAAAAATAAACGCATCGAGTGCTACATTTCGAAAATAAAAATACAAAATAAACGCAATCGAATGCGCCGGCCAGGCGCGTTGGAAATAAATAGAACGCGTTGTGACACAGTCTCACCACCACCCACTCACGCAATATAATTATGTTATTTTAAAATGCACTGTGTATGTGGGAAAGCGATGAGTGAACTCGAGCAAAATTATGCTAGTGTGAGAACACGCTATATACCCCACGGAGTACTCGTTAAAACATCGAGAAAGTTTTTCATTTCAAATGTCTGCGATTTTGTGAACATGACGTGCAAACAAGAATATAGCAAATCATCTATTTTTCTGTAATATTCGTGTGTAATTATGAAAATAATTTATAGGTGCGTATGGAATATATTTCGTCATGAATTATTCCTAATATAAATTTCTCTTGTCAAAATAATTTTTTTTTGTTTTATTCTCTCAAACAACGAAATGATTTCACAATGTCGAGAACGAAAAGTAGTGTTCAACATTGTAAACTTCATGACACAGCTGCTCATGACCGGAACCGTTGTCTTCGTTAAGAGTTCGGCAATTCACCATAATCGTGGTTGTGAACTGTTTAGCTGATTTTTCAAAATATCATATGGATACTAAGTATTCAATTCATATTTACCCAAACCATATACCTTAAAATACATATTCTAAGGTCTATGCCCCAACTAGTATTCGAATATTCTTTCGGAAATTTTAGACATTGTTCAAAAAATCCTGTACAGGTATATGTCTGATGACAACGAATAATACGCAATTCTCCATGCAGTACTATAAATTTTTGCTGATACTAATCACGTTTTTATCGGAAAGTTACTCGAACGTGTAGTAGACGAGCATAATAATAATGTCACATGTCCTTCGTCTTAGCCACATAACCGCCGCAGACTGCTTCATGTAACATCCAATGTTTAGTTTGATGATTGATAAACATATATTCACCGTTGCGTTCATGTTACGTTAATACAAACATGATTTAAACTTGTCCCTTCAGGTGTTTTTTTCGTTGCCGAAATAGCACGTGTGTGTGTGTGAGTTTCCCCGAGTAAAAGCATGAAAAGAGGCAGGTGAGACTCCTTGTTGCAACGTGTTCTATCATTTCCAGCGCGCGTGTAGTGGCTGCGTTTATTTTGTCATGTCTCGCAACTGGACGTCCAAGCTGACTTTGTTTTGGCTGTATTATAAAACAAAACGTCATGTTAGCAACGTTTTTTTTTTGTTTGTTCAAAGCGATAATCTTTCCAATTTTTAATTGTCCTAGTTATGTACTTTATTCTTTTTCTCTGTGTGAATAGAAGTGTCAAGTTTGAAGAAAAAAAAGTCTCAACAAAACTTGGACTTCCATTATTTTAATTATTTATTTTTTGATGTTCACAAACCATGAGCAAACCAACCTTTGTTTTGTAATGTCACAATCAATCGGGTGCATATATTGTTGACCATCCTTCGTCATTCGTGACTTGGTGCTATTTTGAATCTGGACCTTACTTTCGTCAGAGAAAATCACGTTATCGAAAGTTTCAGCATCTCTCATCATTTTTACGGCCCATGCCATGCGTTTAGGTTTGTTCACCTGTCTGATCATTTGGCAATACCGTGTCTTGGTTCTTCGCCATCCTAATTTTCGACGTACTTTTTTGACGGTGGACACTGACACCGGTAGACCAAATTCGTCGGTTATTTTATAAGAAAGCTCTCTTGGTGACAACTCGCCGTCCTTTTCCATTTCTTTGTCAATAAAATCCCAGTGCTCCAATCCGAGTTTGGTTCTTGTCTGAATGTTTCTGTAGTCTTTGATTCGTCCTGTTTTTCTATAACGTTGTAAAAATTTGCCGATCGAATTTTTAGAAACCAACACTCGATCTTCCTCCTCCAATCTCTTCCTGATGTCTACCTGCTTGATTCCAATGGCCGCCAAGGAAAGAATTCGTCGCCGAACATAAACAGTCAATCTTGATAATTGGACGGGGTCATGCATGATTTAGCTTGAACCACGGTTACTAGAAGAAGTAACCGTGCTTGAACCGAGCATTTAGATAATACAGCTTGCGTGTAAGACAGCAAAGAGTATCGGTGTGAACATACGGCTAACTACGATACTTCTCAGCATTGTTTACATATGTAAATTACTTCTTTGTTCTATGAAGCGAAGCTGATGCCACATTGTCGCCATAATGAGGCTACAATGAAGCGATGCGATAACCGCCTCAACCTTTTATGTCGCGACAATGAAGCGACGCTGAAGCCATAGCAATGCCATCATGATGCGATGCTGAAGCGAAGCTGACGCTGAAGTGAAGCCAAAGCTTCCGCGGGAACTGTACTGTACCATACATGACAGGCTGCCTTATACAAGTGCATTTGTAATGTTTTACTTCAAATCAGACATTAGTCTTTGCATGATTGGTAAGGTACCATACATGACAGGCTGCCTTATACAAGTGCATTTGTAATGTTTTACTTCAAATCAGACATTGGTCTTTGCTTGATTGGTAAGGTACCATACATGACAGGCTATCTTATACAAGTGCATTTGTAATGTTTTACTTCAAATCAGACATTGGTCTTTGCTTGATTGGTAAGGTACCATACATGACAGGCTGTCTTATACAAGTGCATTTGTAATGTCTTACTTCAAATCAGACATTGGTCTTTGCTTGATTGGTAAGGTACCATACATGACAGGCTGCTATATACAAGTGCATTTGTAATGTTTTACTTCAAATCAGACATTGGTCTTTGCTTGATTGGTAAGGTACCATACATGACAGGCTGCCTTATACAAGTGCATTTGTAATGTTTTACTTCAAATCAGACATTGGTCTTTGCTTGATTGGTAAGGTACCATACATGACAGGCTGCTATATACAAGTGCATTTGTAATGTTTTACTTCAAATCAGACATTGGTCTTTGCTTGATTGGTAAGGTACCATACATGACAGGCTGCCTTATACAAGTGCATTTGTAATGTCTTACTTCAAATCAGACATTAGTCTTTGCTTGATTGGTAAGGTACCATACATGACAGGCTGCCTTATACAAGTGCATTTGTAATGTCTTACTTCAAATTAGACATTGGTCTTTGCTTGATTGGTAAGGTACCATACATGACAGGCTGCCTTATACAAGTGCATTTGTAATGTTTTACTTCAAATCAGACATTGGTCTTTGCTTGATTGGTAAGGTACCATACATGACAGGCTGCCTTATACAAGTGCATTTGTAATGTCTTACTTCAAATTAGACATTGGTCTTTGCTTGATTGGTAAGGTACCATACATGACAGGCTGCCTTATACAAGTGCATTTGTAATGTTTTACTTCAAATCAGACATTGGTCTTTGCTTGATTGGTAAGGTACCATACATGACAGGCTGCCTTATACAAGTGCATTTGTAATGTTTTACTTCAAATCAGACATTGGTCTTTGCTTGATTGGTAAGGTACCATACATGACAGGCTGCCTTATACAAGTGCATTTGTAATGTCTTACTTCAAATCAGACATTAGTCTTTGCTTGATTGGTAAGGTACCATACATGACAGGCTGCCTTATACAAGTGCATTTGTAATGTCTTACTTCAAATCAGACATTAGTCTTTGCTTGATTGGTAAGGTACCATACATGACAGGCTGCCTTATACAAGTGCATTTGTAATGTTTTACTTCAAATCAGACATTGGTCTTTGCTTGATTGGTAAGGTACCATACATGACAGGCTGCCTTATACAAGTGCATTTGTAATGTTTTACTTCAAATCAGACATTAGTCTTTGCATGATTGGTAAGGTACCATACATGACAGGCTGCCTTATACAAGTGCATTTGTAATGTCTTACTTCAAATCAGACATTAGTCTTTGCTTGATTGGTAAGGTACCATACATGACAGGCTGCCTTATACAAGTGCATTTGTAATGTTTTACTTCAAATCAGACATTAGTCTTTGCATGATTGGTAAGGTACCATACATGACAGGCTGCCTTATACAAGTGCATTTGTAATGTTTTACTTCAAATCAGACGTTGGTCTTTGCTTGATTGGTAAGGTACCATACATGACAGGCTATCTTATACAAGTGCATTTGTAATGTTTTACTTCAAATCAGACATTGGTCTTTGCTTGATCGGTAAGGTACCATACATGACAGGCTGCCTTATACAAGTGCATTTGTAATGTTTTACTTCAAATCAGACATTAGTCTTTGCATGATTGGTAAGGTACCATACATGACAGGCTGCCTTATACAAGTGCATTTGTAATGTCTTACTTCAAATCAGACATTAGTCTTTGCTTGATTGGTAAGGTACCATACATGACAGGCTGCCTTATACAAGTGCATTTGTAATGTTTTACTTCAAATCAGACATTAGTCTTTGCATGATTGGTAAGGTACCATACATGACAGGCTGCCTTATACAAGTGCATTTGTAATGTTTTACTTCAAATCAGACGTTGGTCTTTGCTTGATTGGTAAGGTACCATACATGACAGGCTATCTTATACAAGTGCATTTGTAATGTTTTACTTCAAATCAGACATTGGTCTTTGCTTGATCGGTAAGGTACCATACATGACAGGCTATCTTATACAAGTGCATTTGTAATGTTTTACTTCAAATCAGACATTGGTCTTTGCTTGATTGGTAAGGTACCATACATGACAGGCTGCTATATACAAGTGCATTTGTAACTTACCCCAAAAAAACAGTTATGGACGAAAAGCATACTGAACATTTTGACTTGATTTTATTTACAATTTATTTTCAACATTGGAATAATCTTTAACAATTTTTATTTTTGACGTTGACTGTGGCATAATCAGTGATTTACATGAATAGACTACAACTTACAAATACATGCTAACCCAAATTCTGTTGGTGATTATTTATGGCTAAAATAAGCAGCGAGGATGAGTGTCATGGACCAATAGCTTCGTAAATCATACATGATAGAAAAGGTGCGAGAATCAAATATGGCAGTCTCCTTGGGCAGCGTTGCAGCACCACCACCACGCTGTTTGTATCTTGATGAGAACGCTGAGACATGCATATAAACAAAAAATTAAATAGCCATTGCATATTGAGCATACTTGCTTCTGACAGAGCAAATACAGGAACTGAATCAGAAATTGTATATTTCTCTTTATAGATCAGTACATGTTTTAAAATTTTTCATTCATTCCTAAAAATCCGCAGGACACATATTGAATTTGGTTAACACATTGATAACTATAGCACCATATGCTGCCTATAATGTATAGAGCAACATTTGTGTGGCCTCCAATGTAGTAAATATGTGTAATAATAAATGGAATATTGTTAAAAGAATAAGTGATTATATTTCGTTATTGAAAGCTGCCATAGAAATGATTTAATAAAGTTGAATGGGATGATTTAATTTGTTGTAACATGCATGTGTAGCTAAGAGATCAGATGTGTACTCTTCTGACCTTCATATCAATTGTTTTAAATTCCAGTAGCATTTTGCCTAATTGCATATCAACTAACCTGGCTTGCAGTACATGTATTATCCAGAATTGGATTGATTGTCTGTGTGTGTGTGTGTGTGTGTGTGTTAGATAAGCTTTGTATTGAACAGAATTATTGCTATATGAGAAATTGTTTTGCTAACTATATTGCACACAATGTATCCAATCCTTCCTTTGACAAAACTTTGTGTAATGTATCTCTGACATGCCTGGGCTGATTACATGCAAACTTTAATTTTAAAAATATAAATATTCATTATACATCATTTCATAAATATATAGATATATTGGTTTGACGATCTGATTCAAAATGACCAAATGGTGGCCATTTTTGTGCTTAAAAAATCAAGCATTTTTTGCATTCCGAAACCTAATCTTGGTTGCTTGTGGATGGATTTCTTTCAAACTTGGTACATACATTAGACAGTATGGGACCTTAATGTACGTCATTTGTTTTTCAGATCAGATTCAAAACGACCAACTGGTGGCCATTTTGTTTTAATGAATGCGGCTCCAGGGCCATATCTCAGACATGCTTTGACTAATGTTAAAATCTTATAAATTCATTATACATCATGTCATAGATGTACAGATGTATTGATTCAAAATGGCCGACTGGTGGCCATTTTGTTTTGATGTTCCAGAGCAATATCTCTCAATATGGAAAAGCGCTCATGTCTGTCAAATGAGTGTCAGATAGACAGTAAAAACATGAATCGTATCAGCTGTCATACCGTCGGCAAGAGTTGTAACACCCAACTGATGTAATCTCCACTCATACAAACCATACCAACTTCAATTGAAACATTTAAATAGGTCATTGCTTTCTTTTGCAATTGCATGAAATTGTTCTTTTCAAAATCAGCTTTTTTTTGGAATGTTTGGTGTTTAGCTTAGAAAAGATAACAATGGGGATTGTCATTTTCAAACTAAAACATGTGTGTTGCGAAATGGCAGTAAATGTGTTTTAAAATGAGTTATATTGTCATAGTTTAACAGACAACTAACACTGCGTGAATAATGTTTGTTGCCATTATGAGATCTTACTAAAATAGAGCTGACGTACTGTAAATATTCTAATTTAGGTGTCAGATGAGAGTGACAAGTTTTGATTTGTCTCCCAAATCGGCATTTACAGTCCAAAAAAAAAATTTTTTTGTTGTTGTTTGAAATAGAACTTTATTATGAATTATCCCACAATACATGTAGGTAGACGTCAGCAGACATAAGTAATTAAATCAAGAGTTCAGTGAAAATCTAAGCTGCAGGCGAGGATTGATACTACTCTGCTGGTAATCACCAAATTCCTTGTGTATGCTGTGTGGCATTTCTGCTCATTCATTTAGCTAGGATTATTTTAATTTGTTATGAGGGAATGAGAAATAATTATGAAAATACACACATGAGAAGATCGTGCTGCAACAGCAGATCCTTTCTGTGTTGTGACCACAATTCATTGAAATCACTTAACATAATTAATGGAGATCAATACCATGTTGACGTCATCCCCAAGTGCCGTGTTTTGTGTTCAGCCCCTTGACCATTTGTTAGACCCAAAATTTATATACTATAATAGAAGTGTGAAATAACTGAGGAAAAACACAACTTTCTGGCACACTATGCGGTATATGTCGATAGAGGGCATGATTTCTTAGCAGCGACATGCTGGTGTTGTCTATGGCAGAACTTCCTGCTACATAAACTCTTGATATTTTTTTGAAAACTGCTTGAACAAAAAAAGATTTTTTGTTAAGCGATGAAAGTTGCTGTAATATATTTTTGTGTTTGGACATAAATTTTAGGGCTATTAAATTTATGTATCTACCTGAAATGCGCTATAGTTGGCTGTCACCGTTCAACATTCTGATTGAATTTTTGTACAGCGTTACATTTTGTGATCATTTTCTACTAAGCAATGTGTTTGTGTTTGTTTTTATTTGAAATTTCTTCTAGACTATACTTTTCAATAAAATTAAAACCAATACATATTACATTAAACTGAATTTTAATTTGTTATGTGGGAATAACAACATATTTTTGTTTGACTATAAACTATTTATGCAGTCTATTTTAAAACCAAATTAAGGCTTTCACTTTTGTCTGATGACTAAATTAGAATATTTACAGTATACACAATTGTTTCACTGACATCATTAACCACCTGGCGGCCATTTTACTTTCCCAAATCATCGTTTGAACATGTCATCATTCATTTCTCTAGTGTACCTAGTCCAATTTTATTTAAAGTTAATGTTTTTAGTCCCCGTTCGGACGGAGTCCGAAAACGGGGACTTATGTTTTGCCCTGTGTGCGTCCGTCCGTCCGTCCGTCCGTGATCACCTATATCTCGAACATGCATGGACTGATTATGTTCAAACTTCACTCATACATCACACATTATATGGGACATATGCACATGCATTTTTTTCATGATCCGATTAACGATAGCCGAATAGCGGCCATTTTAAGGCCGAAAATGCATCAAAATCGCACATTTTCACCATTCCGGACCCGGATCTCAGTTATGCATGGACGGATTTCGTTCAAATTTGGTACATACATTAAACATAATAGGACCTTGATGCACGTCATTTTTTTTTTCAGATCAAGTTCGAAATGGCCGACTGGCGGCCATTTTGTTTTAAAGAATTCAGTTCTGGATCCGTATCCGAGACATGCTTGGATTGATCGAGTTCAAACTTCACACACACAAGGTACATCATGTCACAAATATGTATGTGCATTTGTTTCATGATCCCATTAACGATAGCCAAATGGCGGTCGCTTTAAGGCCGAAAATGCATTGAAATCGCACATTTTCACCATTCCGGACCCAGATCTCAGTTATGCATGGACGGATTTCATTCAAATTTGATACATACATTAAACATAATAGGACCTTGATGCACGTCATTTTTTTTTTCAGATCAAGTTCGAAATGGCCGACTGGCGGCCATTTTGTTTTAAAGAATTCAGTTCTGGATCCGTATCCGAGACATGTCTGGATTGATCAAGTTCAAACTTCACACACACAAGGTACATCATGTCACAAACATGTATGTGCATTTGTTTCATGATCCCATTAACGATAGCCAAATGGCGGCCGCTTTAAGGCCGAAAATGCATTGAAATCGCACATTTTCACCATTCCGAACCCGGATCTCAGTTATGCATGGACGGATTTCGTTCAAATTTGGTACTTACATTAAACATAATAGGACCTTGATGCACGTCATTTTTTTTTCCGGATCAAGTTCGAAATGGCCGACTGGCGGCCATTTTCTTAAAGAATTCAGTTCTGGATCCGTATCCAAGACATGTCTGGATTGATCAAGTTCAAACTTCACACACACATGGTGCATCATGTCACAAATAGATATGTGCATTTGTTTCATGATCCGCTTAACAATAGCTGAATGATGGCCATTTTAAGACCGAAAATGCATTAAAATCACGTATTTTCACAATTCCGGAACCAGATCTCAGTCATGCATGGATGGATTTTGTTCAGATTTAGTACAATGTGTTGTACATATGCAGGTGCATTTCGGTCATGATCTGCTTTGAATGTATATGTCACTCAAATATGAACGGAACGGGGACGTGTCATTGACAATGACTTGTTATTTATTGGTGCACATTTTTATTTCATTTTTATTTTTTTATGTGTCCTCAACAATTTCTTTGCTTTGTTGGATTTTGTTCAAAGTTGTTATTATTGTGTGCCCCAATTGTTAATGAGTCAAATACAACGGGGGACTAGATCATGAACACTGACTTATTCATAGCAGTTTACAAATCTGTATGTAGGTTTGGAGTCTGATCACAGCTCAAGAAACTGTTCACTTTATCAGAAGCACACATAAACATCAAAGTCTCCCTTGTATACTGCTGCATGAAAGTAATAACAGTAATTTCTACGACTAATACATTGCTTTCAGTAGTGGGAATAATCTCTGAAAATTTGTCCCATCCAGATATTTCCAGTGTTTTATAGGCTTTTGATACCTGCCAATACAGTTTTATGAATTAGTGATTGTACTCACATGCTCTTTTAAATATATGCAAATTTAGTTTACAATCATTCAATCATGCTGAAAATATTGCTATTTATAATGCATCTGTAATTCTACTGTGACTCTCTACATGCAGAGCATACAAATTAAGTTCCAATGTTGTCTCACTGTCTGTCTGGCCATATATGAATCTAGACTTTGCTTTCATGACTATTTTATTGCCTATAAACATCACGCTATTAAAAAAATTAGCCTTTAGACTGCTACAGTTTGTTGAAATGTTTTTTAAGATACCATACACATACTGGGATATAGAGTTTTATCAGGAACAATAACTTTAATAAAGTTTCATATAATGTTGCATAATGAATAATTTGTAGAATTTATTGAGGACTTTATATCATTAACATTTTTCAGACAAATTTTGTTGACCTTTGCAAATTGATTTGATATTACAGCTGACAAAGTTCAGTTGTGTCAATGCCCTGGTGTCAATGCCTCGTTTTGGCAGGTGCCTATGACATGTTATTATGTTATTAATCAAAACATGAAGTGCTTTTGTAACTAATTAAATCCTTTATACTACTATTGGCTTTATGTGCAATGACTATAATACCTGATGTATTGGAGTAGATTTCATGGAAACCAGGTCATAACATTATGCCAAAGTTGGACAGAAAAGAACCGGGTCAACTCCTGTCATTAGGTCAAGCATAAGGTCTTACTGGTTGTCAGATTGCTTGCCATGTGCTATTGTAGGGTTAATTCCCACTGGTATTAGATGTTCGTTTGATTAGGATTGTGGCTCTTCGAATCACCTGAAGGATTCTTGGATTTTACTTGATCTTTTTTTATCTCCTGTTGTTTTGTAAGTATACTCAGTTGTGTACAGACTTGTAGGAATGGTTACGTGATGCTTTGTACGTGCATGTTGACTGTTATTGCGTCTGTATGAGGTAATTACAACTTTACTATTTTTGATGAAATATTGAACAAACATGTACTACCGGTACTTGCTTATAGTGGTTTCTACTATGAAAATAACAATTCACAATCAGTATTTGCATAGATCTATCTCTGCTGCAGTACTAGTAAAATACATTCACCTGTACACATAGTGTTCTGCTTGTACAGATAATGGCTGTATAACGATTAGCTATGCTGTATAAGCTGCTGTTATCAGTGTCTGTTTAGAAAATGGACAATAATATGGGCTTCGTCAATTTGTATTTGTCTGCTTCAAGTCATTTCACAGACATAGATTGAACAATTTTTGTCACAAAAAATTAGTACAAAGACAATATATGAAGTCGTTTCTGTACATGTACATAATTTGCATTACCTGGTAGTCCAATTGTGACATAAAATGTGCCTAAATTCTAAAACTTGAATATGTCTGTCACTGTTTCTCATCTGTCAACTGTTTCCCCGTTTTAATCAAACTTGTACAACAGTACATTGTTTTATGTAAGGGTTCCAAGTGAACAAGAATTTTCCCAAATCCAGATGGCTGACCATTTTGTTTTAGTTAACCATATTCGGAATTTCAATGCCATTTAAATTTTCATGCAGAATATTTTTGTGCTAGCTCATACAGACATGAACCACCTATTTGGGATGGGATTCCAGTGGTAGGAAACATTGATATGCACGATGGCATGAAAGCAAAACTACATTCGTCTACCAATACATAAAATTTGTTTGTAAAATGATTAGAGTTAGAAATTACAGCAGGAAGACGATTGAAGTGAAAACATATACAAATTTAAAGACAAGTCTAACACTGTCATCACATTTCTGTCTGTCTGTCTGTCTGTCTGTCTGTCTGTCTGTCTGTCTGTGTCTGTCTGTCTGGCAAAAGGTGCATACTACAAGATAATCATCAGCTTGGGCATTTCATTCACACAAGGGATGTTGGATATGAACTTATTATTTATTCAATCAATCAATGAAAATCAAAGTTACAGTGATCATACACAATGTAAGCTCTATGCTAGTTATTGCATGAAACCTTCAAACTTTTCTCTCAGTGGCTTCACATTATATATGATGTTAATTTTCTTCAGTAAAAGTTCTATAGTTTTGTTACATACATGGATGTCATTAAATATTGTTGCTACTTGAACTTATTGGGTTTCATCAAGCTTACGGATTGATATTAGACTTGTGTCGATAGCAAAGGTTGTTTTGGTTCAGTTATATTTTGGTTAACAATTACAAAAAATGATGAAAAATAACAGCATTATTTTTGATAATTCTCTTTTATGGAAATGTCCTGTATTAGAACTGACAAAAGTTTGGTAATGAAATCATTGCACCTTGTTTTATTTTGAAATATAGCCATTGTATGCTCATTAAAACATTAAAGGCAAAGCAGGAAGTTGTTCATATAACCAATTTGAGATACATGCTGCTTCATTTCAGTAATGATGTGAATAAGTTGATTTATTCTAAGCCCCTGGCAAACAGTGTAAATATGTGATAAAATATTACATCATAGACCCTACAATAGATCAATTGATGTGTCTATGGTTACTTGCATATAAATGCAGTTGTTACATTCATTTATTTTAAATATTCATGGCATTTTAATGGCGTTTGTTTATGCTTTCAATTCGGAAATGCAATTGCATTTGCATCTCATAAAATACATCAGTCAACCTTTTTAAATACCAAATTTCCACTAAAATTTTCCTATCTTGCTCAACAACATGGAAACAATAATGCATGTTAATTTTGCAAAAAGTGACTAAAGTTGACAGTGGTAGCACTGTTTGAAATATTGACTATTTTAAAGTTGTCTTTTGCACCATTGAGTCTTTTGCTGCTGACTAATATTTAAAGCCCTTAAACGAAATAGTATTTGTTGCAATTACAAGATCTTACTAAAAATAGAACTGATGTAACCAAAGAACGTTATTCAGCACATAAAACTGATCAAATGAGGACAGCCTGCTTTAGATGATTCAACACCAACTGTGTTACTTTTTTCCAACTTTTCAGTAATTCATTGTGAATCCTAAAGTAATTTATTGCCTGAACATAGCTCTGCTGATTAATTAACACCACAACTTCTGTCACTATTCAGAAACGAAACAGGGACTTTTATGATTTTGTCTCCATGCTGTATCTTGAGCATCTCTCAACCAATTCACTTCAAACCTCATTCATACTTAATACCTTATCTGATACATATGCATGTGAAGTGATTTTATAATTCGGTCAAAGATGGCCGACCAGCAACCATTTTTGTTACAAAAGTACAGGTATTTTGACATGTCTGAAACCAAATCTTGGCATATGTTGGCCAATTTACTTAATACATTCGGAAAGGATTAAACATTGTGTTTAGTTGATGTACACCACTTTGATTTGTACATTTGACTTAAAATGGCCTACTGGCAGTTTTCAGTCGTGCGCTGTTCGTGAACTATAGTCATGGGGCGCACTGGCACGCATCCTCTTGCATCGTCCCGATGAGATCACAAACAGCTGGTCGCGAAATTTTGTGGTGACCAAAATTTTGAACATTTCAAAATTCTCGTCCCGACATGGCATGCAGTCGCAACTGGTTTACACACACTTCATGCCAGTTTACGACTAGTTTGCACACTGTCACGACTCAAGTCGTGCTACAGAATCGTGTAAGTGTCTTTAGACATATATCTTGTACATGCTTTGGGCAATTCACTTAAAACTTTACGCACAGACAGTACAATATGGCACTAACATACACACATATAATGTTGTCATCTGATCAAAGACTCCCTAAAATCAGGTATTTTTGGCATGTCCAAAACCAAAGCGTGGACATGTGTTGTTTGATTTTCTTCAAACTTGGTGTAAGGAGTAACCATTCCTGGAGGTTGATTCGTATCACTTTGATTTGTAAAATTCACCCAGAATGGCCGACTCAATCCATCTTTCAGGTCAATCAAGTACTGCAACATCATATTCTAATCGGATAAATGACTTGTTTTAAAATGCTGTAAATTTGTGGCGGGGGCTTTATACCCGAGCAGGGGTTTATACCCTGACAACTACGGTATAAAGTACACAAGGGGACTGTGCATTGCTAAATACTTTATTTATTTGTCTGAATCAAGCATTGTCATGATGTTTAATATTTAAGGACTATGTTGTACTGTAAACTGTTTTATTTTTCACTGTTACAAATTTTCACTATTTGATGTTTCAGTGGTATTGACAGGATAAAATTTTGTGAAAGTTGCTATGACTAAGTGACTCGTAAAGTTTAGTTCTCTCTGTCTTGCCTAATTTATGTTTATTAATTATCCCCATTTTGCAAGAAACAAACAAACATTTTTTTGTAAAAACATAAAATACTTGTAAATACTGATAACTGAATTGCAGATGATCACGACTTATATATTGCAAAGCTTCATATAATGCAGGGTTCCTGTGTATTGGTTGCTATTGTTCAATATAACTAGTTTTAGTGTCAACACATCTTGTTGTGTGTATGTCATCTACCTTTGTTGCTGCCATGGCAATCTTACATCATACTCCTTGACATCTCCTATTTACTGAATGTTACTTGTCTTCAGTGTTCATTGTAAATTATAATATCCTTTTACAGACTTGTATCATGTTGTGTTAATTCAAGCTGTTTCGACTTTTAATAAACTTTGCATTTAGGATGGTTTTTAGAAATAATTGCAAGGCTTTTTTCAAGTATGGTTAAGTGTATTGCTGTAATCTTGCGAGAGATTGTTTGGTGCTAAGGAGTTTTTAAGCTTGAAAATAAAAGCCTTGAAAAAAGCATTTTTTGTTATTGTCTGTTTCTTCTGTTGTGTGGGTGCGGTAATAGAGCTTTTATTAATTACAGTAGCATATGATTGAACTATCCATTACATTTAATGCATTGCCATCTACAGACTCTAAATAAACCTGACACATCTTCCCTTCCTACAGTTCTGTTATTATTACATGCCTGCATTTTCAGGCTAATGCATTACATGATTTAGAAATGAAAAATCCATGGTGTTTTGTGGTCCAGAAAAGCTTGTAACTTATACGATTGCAACTTGTGTGTATCAAAATGACACTACCGATATTTTCAAAGTTCTGCTGGATTTTGTCTGTCAGTTATTCATACTATTGAATATATAATATATAAATATATATAAATTTAATTCCTTGATGACTTCAAAAGATGATGTAATAATAAAAAAGATTGGCAACTATATTCATAATGCATTTCAATCAAGAAATAAAAATGCCATTTGATACGTAACACTTGCTTTATCTTTTTTTTTTTTTAACAACTAACTTTCTTTTTGTAGTAGTAGTTATCACAACTAATCTTTATTGCTATTAACTGATAGAAACATTGTATTTCTAAGGATGCAATAAAGTTATTATTATTATTATTATTATTACTATTGTGCATGGAATTGCGATATCCATGATGTTTATTTTGTTTTCCATGGATCTTTTAAATGCTGGTATATGTTCACTGTGTTGCCAAACTACTTTCATCGAAACTTCGATAGAACCCACAGACACATATTTGTCATTTTGATATTTCGGGGATGCATACATTTCTAAATAAAAATATGTGCCTGTACCATAACCCTTTTTGTTTCCCCTCAGTGTTTTTAATATAAAAACCTTGTCTATACCGCTCAAATTCAAGCCTCAACACATCTTGGCACACATTTTGCCAGCCAGATACTGAGCCAGTTAACATTTCTCTTACATACGATGTTCAAATAACACTAAACAAATCTATAGGAGTATTTAAATGAGGGTAGATACAACCGTAATTATACAACCAATATGTATTGATAACCACCAAGTACATGTAAATTGAATCACTGATTTAGTTACAATTCCATGGTTATGTCCAAAGCATTCATTTGTCTCCAATTCAGTGTTTTACAGATCTGAATTATAAGAGTAATAACTTTTCATGAGGGCATTATAGTTTTGTCTCACGTTTTTTTAAGGGGAATTCAACTAACAATTGTCAATTTATGAATTTAAAATAAAGATTCCATGAAACCTGTTTTCATATTTTGCCACGTCATTTTATAACAGAAAATTCATAAATTTAGGCATTTGAAGACACTGCCTCTATACTGAAAACAAATTACCCTTATTCTCTATTTCAAGTCTTACTGTACTGCATGATGTCATAAGTATTGGGGTCACCACATACTGTAAAATGAGACCAAATGTACACACCTTGCTCAAATTTTTTGAAGCAGAATGACATTGGAAGCATCATTATGCATTTCAGAAGAAAAATGTAATCATTTTTGTTCAAAAATATAGGAAACGAGCCGCTGTGCTGCCAAAATAAACTGGTCATGAAAACTGATAACTTCCTATCAGTTTCCCATACAACATTGCAATATTCCAGAAACATTTAATATTAAAATAATTTTTCTTTGGAAAACTGTGCCATTCATCGACTTGAAAAATCTTTTAAGGGGTTAGCATACGTTCGCTGGTTAAATTTTTTGGCCTCAATTTACAGACTGAAACATACATTTTACCCATACATGTTATATACCATAATAAAGATCTTTTTTCAAACTTTGAAAATATGGCAATTTTTTTAAATTATGCAAATACAAAGTCACGTGATCACAAGAATACGCGAAAATGGAGTAAAACGGTTAATGACGCAATTAATTTGCAGCACGACTGAATATATTTTTTACTCCCGTGTGCGAAGCACAAAAGGGAGTCTTTGCAGTTACCCTGTCTGTATGTATGTATGTATGTATGTCACTTTTTTTGTTCCACCATTATCTCAAGAACCACTAATCAAATTTTGGTGAAACTTGGTACATAGATGCTCTGGGATAATGCACAGAGTTGATTAGGTTTTGGTAAAAATCTATGAATATTAATTATCTAATTTGCATGATAATTAGCTGATTTTTAGCTGTTCCAAGACTGTTCCACTTATATCTGAAGAACCACTCATTGGATTTTGATGAAACTTGGCACATGGATGCTCTGAAGTAGTGCGCAGATTTGATTAGTTTTGGTTAAAAATCTATGAATATTAATTATCTAATTTGAATGATAATTAACTGATTTCAAGCTGTTCCATGACTGTTCCACTGATATTTGAAGAACCACTCATTGGATTTTGATGAAACTTGGCACAGGGATGCTCTGAACCAATACGCAAATTTGATTAGTTTTGGGTAAAAATCTATAAATATTAATTACCTAATTTGCATGATAATTAACTGATTTTAAGTTGTTCTATGACTCTTCCACTGATTTTTGAAGAACCACTCATTGGATTTCAATGAAACTTGGCACATAGATGCTCTGAACTAAAGCGCAGATTTGATTAGTTTTGGGTAAAAAATCTGTTATTATTATTAATTACCTAATTTACATAATTATTAATCAATTTTCGGCTTTTCCACTGATATCTCAAGTACTAATCATAACATTTCAATAAAACTTGGTACATAGATGTCATATGACACTGCACAGACCTGGTAGTGTTTAGGGTAATATCAGTACATATTAATTACCTAATTTGCATAATTAATTAATTTTCAGCTTTTGATATTTCGAGTAGTAATGATCACATTTCAATGAAACTTGGTACATAATTACTTGAGGACTGTGCAGAGACCTAATTAGTTTTTGGGTAAATATTTGTGCATATTAATCACCTTATTAGCATAATTAGTTAATTTTCAGCTTTTCACCTGATATCTCAAGTACTAATCATCACATTTCAATGAGACTTGCGACATTTTCTAGCACTATGCAGAGACCAGATTAATTTCGGGATAAATAAGTGTGCCTATTAATTACCTAATTTGCATAATTTTTTGCTGTTCTTTGGCTGTTGCACTGATGTCTACAAACGACTCATTGGATTTCAATGAAACTTTTAAAGAGTACCCATCACATTTCAATGAACCTAGAACTATACACCATATTAGTTTTTGGTAAATATGTATGCTTCTTAATCACTTAATTAACATAATTAATTAATACTGATATCTCAAGTATTGATCATCACATTTGAATAAAACTTGGTACATAAATGCTCTAGGACAATAGGCAGCCTGATTAATTTTGGGTTAAAATCTGTTCATATTAACTCTCTAATTAGCATAATAATTAATATTTTTTGGGTTCTAATCACATTTCAATGAAACTTGGTACATTGTGCAGACCTTATTAGTTTTACACTTAAATCTGTTCATATCAGTTACCTGATTTACATAATTAGTTTTCAGCTATTTCATCAATATCTCAAGTACAAGTAATTTTGAATTAATTTTTAATATGTCTTCAATACTCTCAGCACACGGGAGTTCTTTCTAAGCTTTCTTTGATTTTATGTAAATATTATAGAAGGGTGCTTCATATAATGTTCTTCGTTTTTTTGCAACTATAATTTGTTTTTATGTAGCCTTATTTCAAATGTTTGGACGTGAATACCTGAGTAAAAACAACATGTCTCTATATAAAAATAAGCAAAAAATCAATACGAAGGCAGACAGAAAAAATCCAGGAACATTCCTCCAGTACTCTATATAGCGGTAAAGTTGACCAAAAATTGCGACGATCTGACCTTTCGTTTGTTAGAAATTGCGTACTGAATCTGTAGAACTACGTAGAAATCAATTTCAAGATAAACGCAAAAAACGTCCAAGGTCAATGAATCTCAAACTAGGCCTAAAAATTATGAAAAATATGAAGTTATAATTATTGAAACATGTCTGCCTAGCGACCAGCTACTAAATAATGCCTTTTAATGTCGGGGCTAAATGTTATACGCGTTAAAGACAGGATGAAATATGTTTTGAAATCTCAGAACGGCCCTACCGTGTGTGTCAACCGACAACGTGATGACTTCCTGCGAAAGTGACGTAGTGATTTGCATATTACTAATATGGTGTGGAGGCGGAGTTATTCCAAATAAAGAAAATGGTTTAAACCGTGTGCACAAGATATTTTCAAGTTTGTTTTGATTACTGTTCACTATAAAACTGCTAGCCGGTGGCACGTAGTAGCAAGCGTGCTAACACGATTTCTTTTTTAGTAACCGTTGTGCGAACAAGAGCAATGACTTCGCCTTTTTTCGCTCGTTTTTGTGACTGCTTGTTGAATTCGACTGGACAATTTCCGCTTTATTTTCGATCGCGAAAACCCCGAAATATCACCGCCCGCTCGCTCGTAGAAAATTTCCGAGGTTCACATGGTCTTATAATTGTCTTACTGGTTTTTATAAATGTTGAATAGCCGACACAAATTCAAATACTTTTCGTTTTAACTACCTATAATTATATGCACGCAATCTGACCCTTTGACTTCGATTTGGCTTGGATTGAATATTTTATTTTAAACAATATTCTGGCGTGGAATACAAAATGTATTTCAACACAAGTATGACATGGTTGTCTGGGTTTTCTTGCCCGATTATTGAGTCTTCGCAATGTGTTTACGGTTTGTATAATTATTGTTGTTTTCCTCAAGGCGAAGACAAGCTGAAGGACCATGAAGCTAAATGGCAGTTCCATGCATGGCTGAGTGAAAGAAAATATTTAATCTAAGCCTAAAATAAAACCTAATATTACACTTCTTTGTGTATTTGTTAATTTTACATGTTTGTCATGACAGTACATCTAGAAAATCTCCTCTTTCGTTGATAATTTCCATTGTTTGGAATGTCTGTCGACCGTGGCCCCAATAATTTGTTAGGGAAATCGATCCCTGTTGGTTTCTCCATACTGAGTTTAGGACGGGCGTCGGTCCCGACGTCCGGCATTCATCACAAGCAGCCAAGACAAAACATTGACCGTAATTCATGGGGATCATGTCCCGTAATTTGTGGGCTGAAAACCCAAATAATTAAACAAGTATTATTATATATATTTCATTTTACATCGCGAAACTACAACAGAGCTTGATTGTTCGCAGTGAAACAGCCGCCTTGAAGTCGATACAACTTCAACTAGCCATTTCTTACCTTGAAATCAGAAAAATAAAGATTCCAAGAGCATCGGGGAATATATTGATAACCATTTTTAGCAATCGCTAGATTTATTTTATCCGAATACATGAAATGCACGAGATTTTCAACATTTATTGCTCCGATCAGGTGACTTTCAGCAAATCAATGATGTTGTAACAAAGCATATTTGACGCTAATTGAAGGGTCGTCGTACCGTCCAATCTCCGGCTTCGATTCACATGTTCTGTGACAGGCTTCAAAATTATTCACTGAAAAACATCGGTATATTTTGTCTAACAGAGGGGATTTGACCTCAGTTCAGAAAGAAGAAAAACTAAGCTGAGTCCACGGCGAATCAGTTTTCTTTGTTAGTTGTGAAATAAGGTAACCCAGAGTAGGGTCGATGATTTTCAGCCCTGAAGGACTTCCGCATGAATCCTGATTTTCGAATTGTTCATCGTCTGGCCACCAAATATTTATGGCTATAACTAAATTTGACACGTTTTTTTCTGAATTATTCATTTATGTCAAGCTCTGTTCTATTTTTTCAGAGCATGTGGCCGTTTTAGTCAAAATAATTTTTGTGGGAACACTTTTACGGTACACGTATAGATCGAGCTCATTCACTGATCGTGACTTAATTTTGAAAATTTAATGTAAAATTATACCAGACCGACCGCTGTTGACCGACGTGGTTTTGGTATCGTTATTTTTGGAATTATTCATTAACATTTTCCTTGTTTTTCTGCTCTGTCGAAAGAAGTTACCTATGCCCTTTTCACGTAACTGTCTCATTAAAATAAAATATTACATTTAGAACAAGCATCGAAAACGCGTAACAAGAGGTCCCAGTTAAGTTGCTTTGACCAGGGACGTACTAGTACATCCATGCTTTGACGATTGAGTGTCATGCAACTATTAGATTTGAAAAACCACCATTTCGACTACTCATGTGTGATCAGTGTTTGGGCGAGCAGTCAATGTTTTCAATGAGCGAGCGAGCGAAAAAAAAGAGCGATTAAAATGCTGTCGGTTTCCAGTAGGACAAGACCATGCGGTCGAAAATCAAGCAATAAGCTGTGGGTGTAAAAGCAGAAGGCTGGGCGAAATTAGTACCGTAATTACATAAACTTTGTAGTATTGATATGCAAATCGGATTTTTCATCAAGTGTCAATTCGGATTACTTTCATGCGAGTGTTGAAATATGCCTTATAAAATGGAGTTTTCGTTTAGACTAAAAGCACAGTCATAGATACTGTCATAACCATCAATAATTTAAAATAAAAAAAAAATATTGAAAAAAAACACATTAAACATACGCTAACCCCTAAACTGAAATCATGTTTTAAAGGTGAAAAAGTAAGTTGGTAAATGGCCAGTGAGGGCGCATTATTGAAGTGCTTTTTGGTGTAGGCTTTTTCCAAAAAGTAGAAAACAGTTTTGATTTTGTAGGGATTTACTTGTAAGTTTGATGAATGTGAATTCATTATGGCTGTATATTCAAAAGACTTGACAACTTAAGTTAATGGATTATAAAAGAGGATACATTCTTGAGGACACTGAGAAAGAACTTCTGACACAATGACCTTGGAAACAAAGGTAAAAGGAAGTGGTAGCAGGAATCCATTAAAATTCACAAAGTATTCATGAGGGAGGCAAGTATCAATACCTTAAGGTCAAATGTAAATGCTGTTTTAATCCCAGCGAGTTGTTTTAGATGATTTACTAAACAATTAATTCCTTGCTGAGTAATAATAACCCTGCCTCCTATGCTTTGTTTTCATATGATTTAGTAATATCAATTTGTATAATTAATGTATTAAATTTCAATTCTGTGATTGGAATCCAAAATTATGAACCTAAAGCAAAATGAAAATCTATGTATGTTTTTTAAAATGTACTAATGTGTTTTTTAGCTCCGCTGTCGACTTTGTCGCACAGAGCTTATCGTATGTGTGATTGTCCGGCGTCATCGTCCGTGTCAATGTTTTACTTTTTCGACTTCTTTTTGAAAACTACAAGCCTGAAAGCTTTGATATTTCGTGTATATGTACCTTGGGTAGACCTCTCTCAGATTTGTTCATTTCATGATGATATCTTCAATTCTCTAATTTTGGTGAATATTTATGTCATTTTTGGTAAAAAGTGATATTTTTGACTTCTTGTTAAAAACCGCAAGTCCAATTGCTTTGATATTACATATACAAATGTATAGGTACTACATGTGTACCTCTCTCAGATTTGTCCATTTTGTGATGATGTCTTCAATTCTCTAATTTTGGTGAATATTTTTGTAATTTTTGGTAAAAAGTGATATTTTCGACTTCTTGTTAAAAACCAATAGTTCAATTGCTTTGATATTACGTATATAGATACTACATGTAGACTTTTCTCAGATTTGTTCATTTCGTGATGATATCTTAAATTCTCTAATTTTGGTGAATATTTTTGTCATTTTTGGTAGAAAATGATATTTTCGACTTGTTAAAAACTGTAAGTCCGATTGCTTTGATACTATACATATTGTTCATTTTCTAGTGATGTCTTCAGTTCTTTAATTGAAATGTGCATTGCTAACAGCGAAGCTATCTCAGCCGATAGGCTGCTTGTTTACAAATTCCCTTTTGTTTGTTATTAGGCATGTTGACAGACATGTTGATTCTCATACCATAATTTGTTGTATTGTAACTTGCTTCCATTAATTGAACTTTAAATGAATAAACAAGCCTAGCACTTTGATGGGACATACATGTACAAATCTTGCATGATTTACCCTTGTATTGCTTTTATCATAGTAAATGTTCACACTGCCCAGTCAGGTGTTCGCAAAATGTGTTATGTGCAATGTACACATGAGGAAAATCTCAGTAAGGACAACTATGACATTCTATGTCTGTCACAAACATTTTAGACACCAGTTCTGTTAAACCTTAGTGTTTACATGCATCATAAAACCATTAGTCTTTTCAATCAAACAGTTTTAACATGAAAATAATATAAAATTGATATACGAGGTAAATTGTTTAAAGGCTGTGAATGCTGACACATTTCACTCATGGGACATTTGTTATTCGTATTATAAATTGAATTTTTCCATAGACTTTTTTGAATATGTACAATAAAAAATTATTATTATTTGTTAGAGGCCTTAATGTATTTTTAATTGTAAACCAGGAAAATTGGTAAATCTTGCAAAAGATAGTTTTACCTTATGTAATTAATGTTTTTATCTGTATTAGGTATTCTAATATTAGGTATTCTATGAAAAAACTACAGTGATTCATAAATAGTCAAGAGTATTATTGTGACAAATGCCAGATAATGTTTGAAACTTTATTTACATATTCTATGCTGTCTGTCTAGAAATGAATTCTGATATCTTTAATATGTTACCCTATTTAATTATTGTTAGGGCGTAGTCTGGGAATGGGACTCATGGAATGACCTGTGTGTGTGTGTGTCTTTGAATCCCGCACCTGTAATTTGGACATGCCTGGGCCAATCACTTTCAAACTTTACATGTTCATCATCCATCTTGGGATTACATGTGCACATGTATTTGTTTGATGATCTGATTTAAAATCGAGCATTTCTGCCATTCTGCAACTGCATCTTGGTCATGCATGGTTGGATTTGTTTATGCATTGGGAAAAAATCATATCTTGATGCATGTCAATTTTTTTTATCAGGTCAAATTTAAACTGGGCAATTGGCAGCCAGTTTGTTTCATCAAATGCTGTTCCAGAGCCATATTTCTGAATTATGTTCAACTTTGTACCTACACATATATGCACATACATTCAGTTCACAATTCAAGATGGCCGAATGGTTGCCATTTTAATGTTAAAAATGCATTTAAATCACACATTTCTGTCATTCTAGACATGGATTGTGGTTATAATAACTCAAACAATGTTTTATAGATCTTCAAGTTAAAAAATTGTCAATCACAATGAAATCTCAAACCAAGTTCAATTTTGGCATGTGTAATTTTCGGGATATATAGTAAAATCTGGCTGAAAAAATATATACTTGTTCGATATATAAACAATTGGACAGAATGAAGATATTTATATTGCTTGATAATGAAACCCAGATGTTAGTAATATGCTTTCCAAAATCTTAAATTTTTTTGGCCACATTCTGTTTATACATGTATACAAGTATATATATATTACTCTACTATTATTTTAGAACTTTTATGCAATTCCTGTTATATTATTCTGTATCGTATTTTGAGATTAATACAGTACATGAAGTATTTGAGGAACATGAAAATTAATTAATTTTGCATTTATAATTATTTATAATGACTTCATTGTTCTTGTCTATTTTAGATCAAAATTGTAGCCAGTAGTGTCAGCGCAATATTTACATTATTTAATCTAGATTCTCAGTAGGCAAGATGGTAATAGTTGCACTATGTTTTTAATTTTAAAAAATTAAATAATTGTGTTTTAATTTACAATTTTTAATGTATATTCAATAATAACACAATCAATTCTGAATCTGTTGTTAAATATAATATTTTGAATAGAAAAGATATTGACAGCATCCCATGCATGTGTAATTAATGACCTTACGGTAACAGGGTTTAAGTTTGATGTGAATAGGCCAAAATCATTTGAAATTTATCTGTGAGTGCAGTACTGTGGTAGTATATGTCAGTAATATAGCTACAATACATTTGTATAGCTGTTTGAGTTTATTAAGTATTCTGACCCCACAGCAGAGGGGGTCAACATTTCATGTCATTTGCTTGGATTATTTATGTGCATGAAGATGTGTTAAATATGTTATTTTAGGAACCAACTTGATGCAAGTAGAGAGAGGTGCACTCCTATGGTGTATTGAAATTACAATGTATCAGGTAGTTCATGGTTATTTATTACTGTTGTGTTGCTGTTGTCAGTCAGTCTTCAGGTTTCTGAAAATTTCCTGTTTATTTTTATTGGATGAGTGACCTAGATTTTATGTGCTGGGCCTGAACATACATGTACATAAAAGTGATTAAACATGGTCTAATCTGGTGATCAGTGGGACTTCAGTATATTTATGAACTGTGCTGTTGAGCTTGTAACAACAGCATGGCCTTTTTGCACTGAAAAAGACCGACACAATTTATCATCATCATCTACCATTATACAGTGTTATTTATGCTAAAAATAGCTCACAGTGTTGATCAAACATGAACCACAGGTATGCAAACTGTTTTTAATGTTATTTGATTAAATGGGTTTGTGACACCATGCCATCTGCACTTGAATTTGAATTATTACCCACTTGAAATGTAAAAGGGTTTGTATTACATGTATTTACTTTCCATAAGGATGTAGGTAAGATCAAAGATCTCAGTCATTCTTTATCAGCTTAACTGACCATGAAGACACTTGTTAGATCAATTAAAGCAGCTATTGATGTTTCTGTAGACATCAATCCAAACTCTTAGAGATGGATTGTTGAAATTCACTGTGTCAATTCTAACTTCTTCAATTTGAGTACAGAATAGCTGAAATTCATGTCATCTCCCTATGTATTATATATCAAATATAGCCATGTAAGTTAGTGAGAAGTTTTATGAGACTGTATGACATGGTGCAGTCCTCAAATTACTGCAATTGTGATGAAATTTATATTTCACCTGCAAAATCAGAATTTTACAATTTGTATAAATATTCTTAAAATAATGACACAAAATTGTGCTGCACCTAGAATTAGTTTATCGTTATTTAGAACGTCTCCAATCTATCAGTCAGTGTCCATATTCTATGAAATTCTCAAAAAATAAAAAATTATATTTCTTTGTATACTTGTTTTAAGAAAAAGAATTGTATCTAATCAAAACCAAGTAAAATGCATTTGTGTATTGGTGATTAGGTCATGATGTTGCAAATAATCAGACAGTGAGATCAATACTCTCAACTATTGTAGGTGAATGGGTGTATACAGTTGAGTATGTTGAATATACATGTATGTTTTGGGTATTGCTTTTGGGTAGGTAGCTGTCATAGAATTTCAACTTATTCATTATCCTATTGTTTGATTTAAAAACACAAAATTGTGTACACAAATATGATATAAAATAAATCAATCTCAGGGAGGAGTTTTACCACAGAGACACAGATGTTACAGGTTGTCTAAAAATGTGTATGATTTCATGTTGTACCACCAGTTTCCCTTAATTCAACCTTTTAAGCCACCTATTTAAAGGGGTTGGAATAAATAAATAACCTACACATAAACATGAGATGGTTATGCCATGTTTTGTGTGGTGTTGCATCTGAGGTGGCCATTACACAGTTTACTAGGGTGAAGAGGTGATCATGTCTGGTGTTGTGCGGTTTTGGGAAACAGACAGTTAGACTGTATAGAGGTTTAGTTAAAGGGAATCTTGTATGAACTTGACAATATGGGATCACATCAATTTATATTGGGCTGTAATAATCATGCAAACCTGTCTTAAACATTCTTTATTAGGGTGACCTTGACCTGTAAACGTACCTGTACCTTGACCTGATCCCTGTCTGTGTCAACATTTTATGTACATGTTTGTAAATGTATTATTTCTAAGGTCTCAATTGTTCAGTAAGATTTATTTCTAGGCTTAAATCATTTTTCTGTCATCATAATGCTTTGTACATAATGTTAAATGGAATTAAGAGTGTCACAATTTTCAATTATTGTACGCTATTATAGTACATATGGGCAGCTGAGTGAACTGTTATGAACCCACATCATGCATGTTTGTTAACATAACAAGTCAGCTGTACAAAACAAACTATATATATGCCAATTGTTGGTGCAATCTACACTGTAATTTGGGGTTAGAGTATGTACACTGATTACACTCGCTGGTTTACATCACTACTGATTCTGAGTAATGACAGTTACAAATATGTTACTGTCAATATTAGCAGCAGCCAGAGCACTTTATTTCTAAAACATATGTGTATAATACTGTACTTATTATTTACTTACAATTATAGTTGTGTTCACGTTACACGAAGTACGGGCTAAGATTTAAGCTGATTTAGGCTTATCTAGCATATTTGCATTTCGGCTAGACCCAATTGCGTCCACGCACAGGGAGGGCCAGTCGTTAGCACGGGCTAAGGGGTGCCATTAGTTGGTGACCTTTGGTAAGCCGCTATTTACTAACGAAAAATGGATGATATGCGCGAGATTCTATTTCTGCTGCTGGCATGTTTCGTTCTAATTTTGAAGCGACGTGCACAGGAACGCGAGAGAAGACGGACCCAACTTATTTGGATGCACAGAAACAGTATACAACCGGCGTAACAGAATACAGAGTTTTATTAATGCATGTCGTAGACAGCAAACCAAATTTATTTTGTCCACAATTGGAGCTGCTGTACGCTCTAATACAGCGACCCGATCAGTGTAGAAGCGAGCGCGTAGTAATGACTGGTGAAATAGAGTCGAACATGGGACAATTTCACACCCAAAGGTCGCCGCAGAGGGCGCTTAGCCCTGGGCTAAGCGTTTGCGCATACTTCGTTAGCCCGTGCTAAGGGTCTAGACCGCGTCTTAAATTCGGATCAGATTTAACCCGTACTTAGCATTCCTTAGCTCGTGCTAAGCGTTCACGCACGTTTTCTTAGCACGGGCTAAGGAATTTGACCTCTTAGCCCGTGCTAAGGAGCTGTGCGTGAATGCAACTAATAAGAATTGGACTTGACAACTTGCTGTAATAACAAGAACTGTATTATTTTTTTGTACCTGTTAATTTTTGTTTAACCTGTTTCGTGCATCAAGAGAAAACTGCAGACTTCTTTACCAACTTGCACTGACCATATCAATGTGTGCATATTGATTAACTAATTTACATACATGTACCAGTATTACAGACTTTTTTATGAAATTGTAGTCACTTCAATATTTCTTGTATATTGATTAGCTAATTTGCATACCAATCTTTGGGAATTTTTTCTCGTACATGTACCGGTAGTCTAAAGACAAGGAAATATTGTATACACTTTGCTGTAATTATGCAAGTATTAAAAGTGATGAAAATAAAAAAAAAAATATGGGACAAGCATTCTGAAAAAACTGGTTGTCCACATGAAAATGTAATTGTCCAATAATTCTCATGGATTTTTAATCTGAACAAATAAATTATGAATCACTGGTCTACTAGTATATCTTCATGTAATAAAAGTGAAATGACAATACTGCGCTGGACTATTGCATATTAATATTGTGATTTCTAAAAAAAAGAAATGATTGTCCCAATAGGCAATCCTTTTCAGGATTTGACTGTCCTGTGGCACCAATTTCGAATCCTGATTACTTAAATTTGTTGTACCAATAACCCTTTCATATCACTTAGCAACAAAAACAAATTAATTAATCCGAATTAAATTAATTTCAGTCTGTTCCTCAGTAATTGATATGCGAATCTAAACACAGTTCCTGTATACTGCATTTTCTGCCAATAATATCTTATCAAATAGCTTACATTGTTAGTTTTGGAAGCTATTCTATTCTATTCTAATCTTAAACATTTGTATCCAATTTATTTGACCTGATGCCATTACTCATTACATTACATCAAGCATACAACACATCACGTTTCTGTTTTTAGTACAATTAGTTAGGAAATACCACAGTGTTCACCCAAGGAAAATGCCCAAGCATTGCGGTTAATGTACATATTAATATATAATTATCATATCTTTTTTATAAATAAAAATAATTATCATACCAATAATCTATTTCTTGAAAGTTTAAGCATGGTTAAGCAAGCACCACATTTAAAAGACCTAGGTAGAAAGCTGTATTGGCTGTGTTTATATGTCTTCAAAAATATGACATAACAATTGTTTATTGTTAATGTGGGCGTGTCATGTTTACATAATGAATTGAATAAATCAAACAAAATCAGAAATTGTGAAATCAGTTTGAACCGAAACATGTTCTGTAATGAGGGTATTATCTTTCGTATGAAAAATTATTGGTGAAGGTAGTATGGTGCAGACAAAATTGACAGTAAGTATTATTTTGTTGTTGTTGTTGTTGTTGTTGTTGTTTAAGGTCAAATTATGCTTAATTCTTTTCAACAGATAACACTATAGTAAAAGATAGGAAACTTCATTGTCACCTTCCCTTTAAAAAGATATTGGTGCATCTGACAGCTCCATCATCTTAATTGTTTGACCTTTCTTAAATGTGTCAAGTGCTAGTGCTAAATGTACATATACTGTGTTTGCCATGGAAACAATATTCCTTGTTCAGTAGTATATGACAGGACTGTGTGACAATCTTCCTATCATAATGCCAATTTAGTGCTCTTATATAATATGTGTTTCCACAGAAATCAATTACATTTTTGAAACATGACTGAAAATTTACTATCAAATCTCCTCATTAATGACCTAGATATTCCAAATAAGATCCATCATTATTCTTCATTATGATGTTACCATGGCAATAGTTTGACCTTAATTCAATCAGTCATACATGAAGTTAATTGTAAAACTCCATGATGTGCTTTAAAATTAATTTACAAATGAATGATAACTTTCATAAATTCATAATTCATAGTATGAACTCAATACTTGCTAAGCAATGTGTTCACGCAGTAAACTTCTGATTAAATATTGTGTTGCATATTTAGCCAGAAATTATATATATGTAACAAAATAAGATATTGCTCACTACCATTGTCAACTTGGTAACCTGACAGACTGAATCAACCTGTATCTATTTTATTGTGTATATTGGGTTCTCAAGTTGGGCACACTATCCAAGATTTGCTGTGCCACCATATATAAAACGATTTCTGTGCTGCATATCAAAAGATTGCTTTGTCAGTTTTATAGTTAAGTACAGTTAATCGAGCTAATAGTTAGTAATTTACACTCTGCATATGAATACAGCCATAACATTTTACAATCTGCAGAAAGACAAAGAAACGCACTGATTCATAGAAATAAATGAATACCCAGATCAATGGGTCACATGACTGAGAGTGGTACAACAACATTAACAATATGCCGTATCTATTAGTAGCATACAATGTATGCGTCTATGAAAATTATTTAAGGCATTCAGTGGTCAAAATATGTAATATTTTACACCAAATATTTGATTTTGGTTTATGTGCTTTTCTATTGGAGATGTTTCTAGTAGAGCAAATATGGTACATGCAATGGTGTACGTATACGTTCTACCCAGGTCTTTTAAGCATGGTGGATTTACAGTACATGGCCTCTGAAATGCCATGCTTGAAACAGTAGAGGTAATTGAGATGTTAGTTAACACATTAACAAAACACGTGTCTAGAATTTATTTTGTGTTCCACTGACTATAAACCACTCTAGCCAAGAATATGTGGTGTTCCACTCACTATATACCTCTCTAGCCTAGAATCCATGTGGTGTTCCACTCACTATATACCTCTCTAGCCTAGAATCCATGTGGTGTTCCACTCACTATATACCTCTCTAGCCTAGAATCCATGTGGTGTTCCACTCACTATATACTTCTCTAGCCTAGAATCCATGTGGTGTTCCACTCACTATAAACCACTCTAGCCCAGAATACAGAAGGGGGAGTTTCACTTACTATATACCTCTCTAGCCTAGAATCCATGTGGTGTTCCACTCACTATATACCTCTCTAGCCTAGAATCCATGTGGTGTTCCACTCACTATATACCTCTCTAGCCTAGAATCCATGTGGTGTTCCACTCACTATATACCTCTCTAGCCTAGAATATGTGGTGTTCCACTCACTATACACCTCTCTAGCCTAGAATCCATGTGGTGTTCCACTCACTATACACCTCTCTAGCCCAGAATACGGTATGTGGAGTTCCACTCACTATATACCTCTCTAGCCTAGAATCCATGTGGTGTTCCACTCACTATATACCTCTCTAGCCTAGAATACGTGGAGTTCCACTCACTATACACCACCCTAGTCTAGAATCTATGTGGAGTTCCACTCACTATATACCTCTCTAGCCTAGAATATGTGGAGTTCCACTCACTATATACCTCTCTAGCCTAGAATCCATGTGGTGTTCCACTCACTATATACCTCTCTAGCCTAGAATATGTGGTGTTCCACTCACTATACACCTCTCTAGCCTAGAATCCATGTGGTGTTCCACTCACTATATACCTCTCTAGCCTAGAATATGTGGTGTTCCACTCACTATACACCTCTCTAGCCTAGAATCCATGTGGTGTTCCACTCACTATACACCTCTCTAGCCCAGAATGCGGTATGTGGTGTTCCACTCACTATATACCTCTCTAGCCTAGAATCCATGTGGTGTTCCACTCACTATATACCTCTCTAGCCTAGAATATGTGGTGTTCCACTCACTATACACCTCTCTAGCCTAGAATCCATGTGGTGTTCCACTCACTATACACCTCTCTAGCCTAGAATACGTGGTGTTCCACTCACTATACACCACTCTAGCCTAGAATCCATGTGGTGTTCCACTCACTATATACCTCTCTAGCCTAGAATCCATGTGGTGTTCCACTCACTATATACCTCTCTAGCCTAGAATCCATGTGGTGTTCCACTCACTATATACCTCTCTAGCCTAGAATCTATGTGGTGTTCCACTCACTATATACCTCTCTAGCCTAGAATCTATGTGGTGTTCCACTCACTATACACCTCTCTAGCCTAGAATCCATGTGGTGTTCCACTCACTATACACCTCTCTAGCCTAGAATACGTGGTGTTCCACTCACTATACACCACTCTAGCCTAGAATCCATGTGGTGTTCCACTCACTATATACCTCTCTAGCCTAGAATCCATGTGGTGTTCCACTCACTATACACCACTCTAGCCTAGAATCCATGTGGTGTTCCACTCACTATATACCTCTCTCGCCTAGAATCTGTATGGTGTTCCACTCACTATACACCACTCCAGCCTAGAATACGTAGTGTTCCACTCACTATACACCACTCTAGCCTAGATTCTATGTGGTGTTCCACTCACTATATACCACAAAATAAGATATTACAAGCACTGATATTATATACCAAGTGAGATATTGCATAGCTTTTAATGTACTGGACAATGCTGTGTGGATCCAGGGTTCAGTCAGTTATTTAGTAGGATACTGTTAATGTTAACATTCTATGGGCATGCTGCTATGTCACAGTGCATGATGATGAAATAGGGATTGACCATAAACATTTTTTTAGTCCTAATGGTGACTAAATGGGGACTTTATGTTATGTTATAGCGACATACATGTATGCATGTCCATTGATATCATGATCACATTCAAGATGGCTGAAAGGCTTTATTTTAATGTTGAAAATTCATCAATATCAAGCATTTCTGCTATTCTGAAGTCAGATCTCGGCCATCACGTATGAATGGATTTTTTCAAACTTATTACAAACATCGGACATTATGGGACCTTAATGCACATCATTTTGTTTCTCAGATCAGATTCAAAATGGCCAACTGGTGGTCATTTTGTTTTAACAAGTGCTGTTCCAGAGCCCCATCTCTGACATGCATTGACTGATTATGTTTAAACTTTAATATATATATACATCATGTCACACATATGCACATCTATTCACTGGACAATTCAATTCAAGCTGAATGGTGGCCATTCCGAAACTGAATTTCAGGAGTTACATGTACAATTTATATCTCCGTATATATGTCCTGACATATCATGTTCAAACTTTATGTATACACCACGTTGCACATATGCATATTTATTCAGATACAAGATAGTTGAATTGCAGTTGTTTTAATGTTAAGCTTTAATGTAAGGTTTAATGTTAAATCAAGCATTTCTGCAATTTCGGGTCTAGATCTTGGTCATGCTTAGACAAATTTTGTTAAAACTTGATATGTACATTGAACTTTATGGGACCTTATAGCATGTCACATTGTTTATCAGATGAGACGCAAAATGGCTGACTGGTGGCAATTTTGTTTTTAATTTAGTGAATGCAGTTTTGGAGCCATATCTCTGACATTCTCTGACTGTTCATGTTCAAACTTTATATATTTATTAAACTTTAGAACTCAAAGGGACTATATAATGCAATTACTTCTTTTAAATTGTTTTGATTTTGCACACTATTGTGTTTGATGAAAGAATTACTGATACATTAAAGATCTCCTGCATGAATTGCTTCTGCATCTGATTTTGAAATGAACTAGATTGTTGGTGTTGATAAGAAGATTAAAACATATTCCTCCGGGGGGGGGGGGGGTATAAGATGTTAGTTTGGCATAGTTCCTTCGTAAATATATCTATTCTACTGCAAGGCTGAGAGTCATACTGCAATGACACTTTTACTATTTTGAAAAAGAGTTCTTGTCTTTTTTTTCAGCTCTCTTCTCAATATTTCTTTTTGTTTCTTAGGGCATTAATTGTCTAGGGTTTCATGAGTTTGTTATTGAGATATGATGTACCAATTAGTTTTATTAAATGTATAATAAAGTGGGCGAATAATAGATATTATTATGGTAATCTCATCTTCAGACTAAGGTTGACATTTAAAAATATTATATCATCTGTTCTGAATGAGTGAATTCATATGAAATTTAGTAGGTTGTAGGTCAGATGTTACACAATGACCTTGTTTGCATGTTATAGTCCAATTTGAGTGGCTATCATGCTTTAGTACCCGCCATAGATAATCAATTCGTAAAATTATTCATTTGAAATAAGTGACACAAAAATCAATCACCGATACTTGATGTTTTTTGTTATGCTTTAATTGGACCATGATGGAGATTGCAGAATGGATGGATTTTTAAGATGAACCGCTTTTTACCAACTTTATCTTGAATAATGTTCTTTTCACGAAGGTAAAGCATTTGTTATTTAATTGTTCATCCATCTACATTACCCCTTGGGATTAAGTCTTGTTGACAGTTTCAAGTAGGATAGCAATATGTAACATAATTGTCATTTAGATAACAGTGAGTGAGTGCCGTATTTTAATAGTACTTTCTGTATCCTGACATAGTAATAAAAAATGTTTGTTATTGTTGATTCCTTCAGTTTACAGCAAATGCAATTTTGGGTTTATATGCACTTCAATTGGAGTTGGGCTTCTAATACGATATTATTAAGCTGTTCTAACTGAGAAAGTATAGTATGAATATACCGGTAATCAACATCAAACTCTTGTTATCTAGTGCTGCTAACAAGATCTACCAGTAATATAGCGTTGCTATAGTTACTTGAATACATGAAAAAAAGATGAAAGGATACACATTAATGATATTCAGATACCTGTGAAATGAATGAACCAAAGTCTAAATTGCTCTAATTATGACCTGACTGTCATAATTGACTCCTTGCTACATGTTGTTGTAGATACAGGAAATGAAACAAGATCAATTTCAATTTGGAAACAAACTCGACACAGATTAGTTCATCATCGTTTAAGCAGGTCTTATTTTCTTAAATTTCTCACTGCGTTGATAATTTGATAGTGTTTAGTGGCTAATGTACTATCATGTTGCTAATCACTTGGTTGAATTCTAGATTCTTCCTGTGTAGGTCAAATAATACACATAGATATCAACATTCTCTACTTAATAATACTGCCTGTACTCTTGGTAATCATAAAATGCAGTCTTTTTCTTTTTCTTGTGTGTCAGACATGTTGATAATAAGTATCAAATATTTGCAGTTAAGTCCACACAGATTTAAGATAAATAATACTGTTGAGAGCACAAAGCCAAGGCTTATATCATATTGCTGCTCTATTACTGTGCACAAATCTTATTCTACTGGAATACTGAACATTAATTTTGTTTTGGGTTATCATGCATATTAATTTGAAAGATGCGAATCATTTGTAAAAACTGAAAAGAAAAAAATATTTTCAATGAACAAAAATGCATGTCATGTCTTGATTTTTGTGAACCAATTTTTTATTTCTTTTTTAAATTGTTGGCATGAAACACATTGAAATAGATACATTTAGGCTTGCTGTATGATTTGACACGTTAATATCGCTGAATTTCCATTCATTATATTAATTATAAGAATTTACTTGTTTTCTGAATCTTGCATTAAAGGAAATTAACATGTCGTAAAAGTATTTTAGAACCAGTCATTTAATTCAGGTGAAACTTGAAAATAGGAAAAATTACATGATTAGGCTTGAAATTCATATTATAAATTGTTGTTTCACTGCTATCCTACATGTAATATACAGTCACCCAATTGAGATGCAACTCAATAATCAGATACTTGGGACTATTGCAATATCTGATTTCAGAGCTTGGTATCCTGAGGTCACCAACATTCAAGTCTCATACTTGAAAATTACTAATTGAAATTGTAAAGGAAATAACTATTCTACAAAATGTTAAAATATGGTTCAAGGAATAGATGCAAAAGTACTTGACATAATTCCTTCTTTGCAGTCCAATATAATTGAGGGGACAGATCCTAAAAAGCTATTATTTGAACATCTCTGCTCACTCAATATTTGATTTATGCGAGATAGTCTGTTAAAGATATGTTTCTAATATAGCAAATACAAAATTGTAGTGTATACAATGTACATTGTTGATTTTTCAATCAAATAATTAAGATCACCTATAATAAATCTTAAATACAACCTGTAGCTAGTCTGGTTTGTATATGCGTTTTCGTCTGAGCATGTTATTTATGTAATGATTTAATATAATATGTGTTGTGCAAATTATTGAAAATATGCAATGTCATTTTTTGTCTTGTCAATTTTTGTATTGGATAAGTAACATAATTTGATGTTGATATTGTGACTAAAGTTTAGTAGAAAATAAAACATTTTTAACTAGTACAGCATTAATTTTTGAAAGACAACTGTTATCAGTGGAAAAGAGTTGAATCTGTGCTGTATAATCTTCCTGTTTTACTCAAATTCTTGAATTGTGGTTTGCCTTTCTAATCGGATGATAAAATCATGGATTGCATTTGTTACGATTTGTGTTGCTATATGATGTCTAGACAGAATTAATTATGTATAGACAGATATTGTGATAACTAATGATCTTCATCACAATTGTAATCCCTATCCACTACCAATAACAAACAGTACCGATAATGTACTCCTGTTATTTCCTGCAAGCTTATTCTATAAATTTGTAGTACTTATTCCTGTAGGATTTGGAGCATTATTGGTTCTGAATGTGTGCCCCCTAGCAGTTGATTGATTCAACCTATTCATTATAGATACTCAGTAATCATAGTATGCTATACTGCTCAAAAGATAAGCTACTATTTGAATCTGTTTTACATAACCACCTGCCTAATTGCTTTAGCTAAACAGTGATTTTGGCAGATCTGTTCTCGTTCACCCCAGTAACATAACGCACTGGGTGAGTAAGTGAATTGTGTTAATGTCTGGCTAGGTACATGTATGCATTCTCAATTCTAGTAAATTAAGAGCAGTGAAGATTGTAGGAACAGTGAGGTCAAATCTTCCGTACTTTACATGTACCATTATAATCGGTCATAGCTGCAATAAATTTCTTCTATGTTTATTTTAGCTTGGCTTAATTTTGTACTGGAATTGTGGAGTGATTGTCATGTTAATTATAAAGTTTTGCTTTTTTGATTTCTTTTGTGATTTAGAGTTGTTGTGTCTATAGTTGAAGCATTTCTGCAGTTACTGAACTAGTACTTGCTTGTATATGTACATATTTCATTCATATTTGAAAGGACCTTATACTAAGTTGGTATAATGATCATATATATTAGGTTACAGGTGCACATCTTTTACAATGACTTGTTTATATGAAGGATTCAGGCATTGTACCATGTCTCAAATTAGTTATAAGCCTTTGGGCACAGTTTCATACTTCTTTTATTTACTGTGGGATGAAGTTAAGAAACATGAGTCATGTGTTTTCATCTGTGTGTGTGTCTGTGTCTGTGTGCATCCAATGTCGTTGTCATTGGTAAATTGAAACAATTTTAATAAGTCAATTAAAGCAAATCATGTGCTACCTGTTATTGTTTTGCTTTGATTTCTAACATCAAATATCACATGTCCCAAAATACCAATAAATCTAACATTAAAGTCTTAACGTGCAAGTTTAAAATAACCAAATATAGATGTCAATGTAAGCTATGTTCTAGGTAATTAACATTGTTTTATTTCTCTCTTTTTATTTTCCACAGCATTGAGGCATGCCAATGCACCAAGTCTACCAACACCAACACCTTCTCCAGTCTTGTCTTTTTCAAATAATTCACCAGTCTGTTCCAATAGTAGTAGTTGTGAGAGCAATGCAGGCACTCCACAGAAACCACACTCATCAACTATCGTACAGTCTGACAATGTGAAACATAAGGATGTGAATAAAATGATAATCACTGCCAAACCTACAATTGGTGCCTGTGTCAGAACGCCTTCACCACAGAATGCAAAGTTAACCAGTACTCCACCCAGCTCACCAAAGGTATGTCAACTCTCTTTGATTAAAAAAGGTTGTACATTTTCGTATGAAGAATGGCATTTCATTCCAAAAACGTAGTGATTACGAATAACCTTTAAACCTTTTCTGTTTTGTCATCACAAAAAAGGTTAACAGAGATGACATTTACATCAAACCAAAACAACTTAAAATAAAGTAGTTTCTTCAACAATATTTCATTTGCTGAAACAGAATGAATCATCTCCACTTCTGTCGTGGCCAAATATAATATTTTGTCTCGTACAATGACAAATATGTCGAGCCCCGGTAGTTAAAAGTCATGTAACCACTGCCAATTCCAAACCGATTTGAAATCTGTATAATATATGTACTAAATAACATATATAAAGTATTTTGCCTTATTTACCATGCTTATACTGCAATGTGATTGGGGGGGGGGGGGGGGCTTACAGAGGTTAAGTGTCGAATGCATGAAAAAAAGGCGCACTTCCTGTATACTTTTTGGGTGTATTGTTGCCCAATAACCTCCATTTTTGGCAAATTAACAATTATTACTAACAACTGCTAGCATTTTGGAAGAAATAATTGAGAAATTCTCATAGAGAATTTGTACCCCAAAAAGTATCAGATGTGTGACCTTTTGGAGGTCGTGCATAAGGCTTATTTTAAACTGGTGAATTTCTAACCTTTCTCTGTAGACTATGCCATCACAGACGAAAAAGAACTATACTAGTCCTGTTGTCAAAATGGAGAGGAGTTCACGGGCACTAGAAGAATTAGCTAATCTCAAGAAATCACAGACCATGACAGACAAGAAGAATAATATTGCAACAAATAATAATAATAGTGATGCAATAAATGGTACAAGTAGTAGTAAAAATAGTACACCAACCAATAAATCAACAAGTAAAAGCACTCCTCCGTCAACTAAGAGTGGATCATCAACCTCTAAAAACAGTCAAAGTGGTAAAAGTGCTACACCCACAAGTAAAAGTACTACGCCTAAAAGCAGTTCAACTACCAAGAAAAATTCTCCCAGAAAATTACTGCCCTGCAAAGGTGATTGTTATTAGTCCCCGTTCGGACGCAGTCCGAAAACGGGGACTTATGTTTTGACCTCAGTGTGTTCGTGCGTGCGTCCGTGCGTGCGTCCGGACCTGTATCTTCGAGATGCCTGGACCAATCACAATCAAGCTTCACACATACATCATACATGATATTATACATATGCACGTCAATTTGTTTCACAATCTGATTCAAGATGGCCGAATGGCGGCCATTTTTGTGCTAAAAAATCTTAAAAATCAACCATTTCTCAGCTGTTTACAGATGGATTATGTTCAAACTTGGTATATACATTAGACATTATGGGACCTTGATGCAAATAATTTTGTTTTTCAGATAAGATTCAAAATGACCGACTGGTTCTTGTGCCATATCTCTGACTTGCTTTCACTGATTATGTTCAAATTTTAAATATTCATTATACATCATGTCATAGATAGACAGATGTATTGGTTTGACGATTCTATTCAAAATGGCCAAATGGTGGCCTTTTTTGTGCTAAACAATCATCAAATATCAAGCATTTCTGGCATTTATGGATGGATTTCGTTCAAACTTGGTACATATATTAGACATTACAGTTTCCTGATGCACATTATTTATTTTTCAGATCGGATTCAAAATGGCTGTCTGGCTGCCATTTTGTTTTAATGAATGGGCTTCTAGACCCATATCTCCGACTTGTTTTGACTGATAATATTTTCAAATTTTAAATATTCATTATACATCATGTCTTAGATAAACAGATATATTGGTTTGACTATCCTATTCAAAATGGCCGAATGGTGGTCATTTTTGTGCTAAAAAATTATCAAATATCAAGCAATTATGTGTGGATTTCATTCAAACTTTTTATTTTTCAGATTGGATTCAAAATGGCTGACTGGCGGCCATTTTGTTTTAATGATTGGGCTTCTAGAGTCATATCTCTTAAATGCTTTGACTTATTATAATTAAATTTTATATATTCGTTATACATCATGTTATATATATATACATGCATTCAAAATGGCTGATTTTGAATGCTGTTCCAGAGCAATATCTCTCAATATGGACAAGTACTTGTTTGACGATCAGATACAAATGTCAATCATTTTAATGTTAAAAAATCATATTCCTGACATGGTTATATTCCAGCTATATTACTATAAACAAAGCTAGATATCTTAAATTTGATAACTAACGGGGACTGTGCCATGCATGGCTTGTTTTACATCATTTTACTAATAGTTTTGTCTAATTATTGCATCTAATTTATTCAAGGTTATCTTGCATGTACATTTAAGTGTGGTCAGCTATAATTCTTATGGAAAATGCACGTTATCTATTTGTTTTCTATCCAACAGTGTGTCATAGACTTTAATGTGCATAATATGATCAAATTCAGTGTATTGAAATTCAGTGTATTTTATATGTATGTTGCAGCTTGTATCGTACATGACATGGCACAACAACTGCTGTTTTAATTCAAGTGAATTCTAAGTTTTGTTCTTGATATTCACAGATAGAGAATTTGATGCCAATAAACATTGTGGAGTTTGGTTATCAGACATCCAAAAACACTGTACAAGATCACTTACTTGCAAGGTATGGCCATACTACACATTCTACCAATATTACTACCTAGTATGTTTCTACACTATCAGTCCGTCTGTCATGTCCTGCCTTCAACTGAATGATTTTTGAAACAATGATTTTATTGCATTGTCATTTCATTTCAATCTTCTTCTTGCACAGACACACGCACTTTCACTGAGGCGGGGTGTAGCTGGTAGAAGGAAACCGTTTGATGACTTACTGCTTGAACATCGAGCGAGGAGGGAAAAAGAAATGCAGCTAGTGAATGAAGCCAAATTATTACAGCAAAAAAAATCACAACAGAGTGCTAATAACAAGACGAGTACAGATGAGAGTGCAAACAAAATTCCATCCCCATCAAAGTCATCAAATTCTTTAACACACAAGTAAGTAAACAGAGTCAGAAATAAAACACATGAATTATAAACCTATATGTCAGTCATATTTCAGTTTTGTATCTTGATGGTCAAAATGAAGTCCGAAAACGGGGATCACAATTGGATCAAAGATGGCCGACTGGCAGCCATCTTGTTTTTTGAAAATGTTGTATTTTGGACATGCTTTGTCAGTTTTCATTCAAATTTAGTACATAGATCATGCATGTTAGGATACATGTCCCCGACCGTCCGTGAGTTCCTGAGTCTGTCTGTCCGTCCGTGTGTTCGTTCGACCGTGCGTCAGTCTGTCCAGAGTCATATTTCAGAATCCTGTGGACCGATTCCGTTCATTCTTTGCATGTGCCTAGTACCTTATGTGGGACATATGCACATGCAGTGGTTTAGCGATTCAATTCAAAATGGCCGACTGGCAGCCATCTTGTTTTTTGAAAATGTATTTTGGACATGCTCTGTCAGTTGTCATTTAAACTTGGTACATAGATTATACATGTTAGAATACATGTTCATGACGATTTATTTCGCAATTAGTCAAAGATGGTCGACTGGCAGGCATCTTGTTTTGTTTTTTTATGCGGTATCTTGGACGTGCTCTGTCAGTTTTCATTCAAATTTGGCACATACATGTATTTTATACATGTTAGGATGCATGTCCATGACAATTTGTTTCAAAATCTGGTCAAGGATGGCCGATTGACAGCCATCTGACTTTTTGGCCTTACTACTATATTTCCACAATTTATGTACCATTTTCATTCGTATTTGGCACATACATCATATATATCAGTGTGTTTCATAATCAGATCAAAGATGGCCGAATAATGGCTGTTTTTATTTTTGACCATATTACTACTACATGGAACACGTGTTTTGATGTAAATAAACAATCTGTATGCGCCACTTGGAACTCAAGTTTCAAGAACACGCTCGCGACAACCCCTCCGCTTTAATATGACGAGCACAAAGAGAACTTTTAAAAATTTAACAGGGACTGTGTCATTTTCAATGACTTTTTGTGTTTAACTGCTAAAACCCAAACTGAAGACAAGTCTTAACATCCGGTGCCAGTGTTTTTACATTGGTTTCCATGCTGATAGTATTTTATACCATTTCAACATTTCGCTTTTGATACACGTATTATTGATATCTGAGTCATTCTTACGGACCTGTACATGACATCCCAGTGTTTCCCAATTTGTAGGCTCTGTGCATATGTAATTATTAACAGATGATAATCCCAATACTAATGTCTTAAATTTATTTCAGAAGACCTTTACCGTCAACGCCTACAGGTGTGCTAAGTCATTCATTGAATACTGCCACAAGTAGTACTGATAACAAACTCGGCAGTGATGCTGAAATAGATGGTGCTGATGAAACAGATAATCTAAACTGTCCATATACAAATCATCATCCCAAACCTGCTGCGGTAAGTTTACATTATTGCCACCAGAGGGCAGTATTATCATACTGGTTTGTTGTGTGTCTGCATGATTTATGAACATGCAACACACATTTATGATTTACCTACAACTACTTCAACTGATGATATTACAAGTTTAATCCCAAGTATCAGATAGAGCCAGCTGTAGAACTGTCGGTAAATCACTGAAGTGTGCATACCATGGAACTAAATTTTCTTTGCTTCTGCTCAGTGAAATCTTTGACACTTCTCTAAGGTTATGGTAAAAAATATAACAAATGTAGTTTTATTGTCCACTTTTTGGTGAATATAACAATGACCCATACACAAAAACACACACACAAAAATGGTCAAATCCGCTGATGATTAGCATTAATTGAACATAGAACTAAATAAGAATAAAAATATTATATGAGGAACATAATCACTCAAATAAAAATCTGTGTCTGGAGGCAACTGATCATGAAAGCTGATTTTAGCAAAATGCTTATGCCAGTTCAAATCCTCTCTGGTGATAACTCACACATGAGGTACTGCATTTATGTAGTATATTTCATCATCACAGGAAGCTGAATATTCTTTATTTACTGGCCTCTGGGTTGTACTAGTTGAAAGTAACCAGCAGCAAGATTACCCTAAAAACATGTTTCATTCAATACCCATTGAGTGAGACGTATGCAACATTTTCCAGAGTGAAACCAAATGGCCACCCGAGTACATATAACCATTGAACAATGCTATGTATATAACCAGATAGGTATCTAGGTGTACCTGTTTTTGGCACTCAAATTTCAGTGTTAATCCTTTAAATCATTCAACTTTAAAACAATACCCCTGACTAAATTATAATTCACTATGAGAAACATAAAAATAGCAGCGATAAATTTCATTACTGTTTTGTGTTCTAAATGTTAACTATTTGGTGCATCAGTTTTGGACCAATTGGACATCATTTCCCATTACATTCATGGAAACTTAAGCAGACAATGTGTTAATACAATAAATATTGTGTTTACTTCTCAGGTATGTACATTTGGTGCACGGTTGATGGGTAGAGGATGTTACGTGTTTAATAGGAAATCTGATTATGTCAGATCTTCGTTAATGTCATTGGTGGAAAGACATCTACATCCCCCACCATTCAAGTAAGTAACCACTGGGGCGCATTTTAACGGGAGCTACCACCATAACCACTGAGTTATAAATAATACAAGAAGTTACATAGAACCTTGGTTGTTACTTATGGGGTATAAAAATGCTAGTACATGGTGAGATCCATCAGTGTTACAGTGGTATAGTTTCACACAAGTATCTGAGATGATAGCAGTACCATCAATGTTTCTATCTTCTTTTGTTTGAATGGATTCTATTCAAGATTTTTACATCTATAGGGTTTTCCTTCTTGTCATTTTGATTTTATGGATCTAATTCAAAAAGGCTGACGAACAGCCATTATGTTAAAATGAGGTTGCATGGTAAAACCAGCATGGGTTCAATTCTGTTCACACTTATTCCCATACATAGTACATCAGTTCATTATGATTACCAAACTATTTTATAAAACTTGAAATGTTTATAATTGGGATTGTCAAAATCAACTTCTTTACTATGTCTTGGTTTCGTTAACTTGCAGAAAAATGTGTATTTCCAGTCTTAAAACTTCAACACTAGGTAGCCCTGTGACACAAGCAGTTCCAGTGGATAAAGGTTTACCAACCTATTCAACTGCCATAAGTGCTATGAGTGGGAACTTTACACCAATAATGGCAAATGGACCATTGAACAAAACACAAAACAGTTCCAAGAAATCAAAGTCTAATAGTAAACAAGGAAAATCTAAAGACGGATTAAGTGCTTCCATGTCGAAGAGTAAATCACGGCGGAAGAGTGGCAGTAACAGCACAATCAGCCAGGCAAGTGTGATGCCAGGCTTGACCACTACGAGTAACAGTCTAGCGCCATTGACAATACCTCTTCAAAGTGGAAGTGGCAGTGGATTCAACATAAATACTGCTACCTACCCAGAAATGGGACAAAATGCTATCTTATCAAGCAGTACAGGAAATCTTATAAAAGACTTAAGTATTGTTGTTACAAATATAGATGCAAATGTTAACAATGGATTAACTCCAGGTCAAGTTATTAACGGAGTGAATACTGGAAGTCCACATGTGCTTGCCACCAACACAGGACAAATTGTGACTTCAAACATTGGACAACTGGCTGCAGTGAATAATGCACAGGCTCGTCTACAGTTTCATACTACTGTTCCCATAACTACTACTGCACAACTAGCAAACTTAAGTAGTGCTAACTTCCATGCCAGTATTGGCTCAAGTATGCAAGGAAATGTTATATGCACCATGGGTGACATGAAACAAAGTAGTGTACCTGTGGCTAAAGCTGCCAATGCAAACAAAACAAATGCAAGGTCTCGGAACAAAAGTGGGAAGCAGAGTAATACAACACGGATACATGCTGCTCGTCAGGGCTCTATGGCTAGTTCAAATCTGAACAGGACAGATAGTTCATTTGACACTACAAGCAGTGGACCCCCTTCTGCACAACCTAGTCCTGGTTCAATGTCAATGACACCAAGCCCTAACTTTCGACCTGTAAGTATATTACAGTAACTAGTTACTTGTATATAACATACTGTAAATTGTAATCAGTGTTTTCACTACTGTAAAACCAAGAGAGCCACTCAGCCACTCTATAGTTCCACTCCTTTTCCAGTAAAAGAATTAATTTTTGTTCACTCCTAACACCATTTTTACCTTGTCCGTATAATCATAGATGTGAGGGTCAAGGTATATGAGAGGAATGTCTGTTCTTGTTATAAAACGTTTTCTTGTGGTTAATAATTTCAAACTTAGATATTATATCAATAACTTCTTAAAACTGGCTATTTCAATTGCTTTGATATTTTATTTGTAGACTCATTGGATGAACCTCACTCAGATTTGTGAATAAATCCTAATTTTAGTAAATATTTATGTCAATTTTGATAAAAAATTACTTTTTATTGAAAATAATCTGTTTGTGGACCTCTCTGATGTGTTGGTTTTCATGATGATGATTTTAGTTCTCATATTTCAGTGGATATTTTTTGGTAATTTCTGGCGTCTTTTTGAAAACCACCAAGTGAATTCTATATGTTGGTACCTTACATGCACATGGATCACTGTCAGATTGATTTGGTTCATTCATCTATCAGAATGTCAAGTTAGTGTCAATAACTACAGTTTTTTCATTACCGGTATTTATGTTATCTTCAAAATGGCTAGACAGATTGATTTGATATTTCTTTCTTATTATGTGTCTGAAACAGTGGAGCTATATCTACAGTCAGGCTGCTCATTTTACAAGGGACATGAGATTAATGCAGTACATGTGGTATTAATTGCGGAACAGTTGGCTAGGATTTTGTTTCACTTTGGCATGTAAAGAAAATATCATGCATCATTAGTTTGTATCCATCAATCCATCAATTTGTTATTCAATATTGATCCTCAATGGGCAAGGGTGTAATAGTTTCACTATGTTATAGATTTATTTTCAGTGTCAACAGGTGATGTGGTATACATGTATTATTCTGCTGTTATCTGGGTAGTTAAAAAATGAAATTTCAATGAATTTGATACATTGTTGCACAAGGATAATCCACAGTAAAAATATGTACATACTAATTACCTAATTTAAATGACAATAAATAGTTATTTTGATTTTTCAGATATATTTCAAGAACCTCTTGTGAATTCTTAATGAAATTAACTTCATAAAGAGTTCAGAGTTGTTTGCGGTTGGTTTGATTATTTGCATGCAGTACATAATAATGATTTCTTGAAGCACTTTATGATGAATTTCAAAACAAAATATGGTCTTCTATAAACACGATTATTTTTTGCTATTATTGTTCTGCTCTAAGAAAATTTACTTGTATGTGGGAATCAATTTCAATTGATCTCATTTGCATATTTAATTACTTCTTTTCTCCTGAACTATTTAGCATACCATTCCATGTATGTGTTGTATATTGATAAAGCACTGTACATGTATGTATCAGAGACATTGATTTTATGTGTTTTTTCATGTAGGGTTCAATAAGTCCACAGATCTCTGTCCAGTCACCTCTACCGAATGGTATCATACCATCACCATCAGCAATCAATCTGAAAGTAAATCATTTTCCAACAGTAACTATCAGCCCCAGCAGAAACAGTACTCCATCTCCTATCACTATTACAAGTTCTACTGAGGCTTCACCTAATAACAGTGGACATTTTAATTCATCAATGTTCACTCAAACTGGTAAGTTGGTCAGTACACCAACTTTTTGACAGCAAACATATGATCACACAAACAACTATCTGCTAGTTTGACTTTCAAATTGGTTAGTTTTAATATTTTTAATATATATATCTTTCAGGTAAATCATCATCTGCTGCAAGAGCCAACACAAACTTCCAGAAACAGATTTATAAACAGCATCAGTCGTTGACATCCCAGCAGTCTCCAATGCCACAACTACAGACACAGCATCATCAGCTTGCTAATATAGTTGCAGCTAGTCAAATATTTCCCAACATGCAACAGTTACAGCCGAATCTACTGAAACAGGAGTCTGGCAAAGCACCACCATCATTGACTATTCAGCCTGTGGCAATCCGATTACCAATACAGCAGAGCCAACCAATTACAATACCACAGCCCTCTAGCCAGCCAAAGACAATAGAGTCTCATCAACTCTTACTGAGACAGAGTGATGAAACAATGTAGTGGCTGTACGCATGTGTTTTTAACATAGGCCAATTTATTCTATTTTATTCTATTAAATATGCTGCGTTTTTTTGTGAATAATGGTCTGAGAAAGCAGCATACAGAAATTCTATTTTAATACTTCTATACCTACGATGCCTATTGTATTTATTGTCCTTAAAGGCAAATTATGTATATCTATGTATTGAATAACTATGCCCAAAGCACTGTGTGTATTTTGCTTTCAAACTCAGGGAATACAAACATTGTGAGCTTTGAAGCACATCTTCAATCAATAGGCCCCTACTCAGAAGTAAGATGCAATTGAGTTAGTGATGAACATAGACTGTCTGTGAACCCATGCACAGTACAACTTGTGAGTTTGTCGCCCTCTATCTATCTTGATAAGATATGTTTGAAGCTAGGCTCAAGCTGGCTACAAATGTCATCAACTGATTCTACCTACTTATAGCTTTACCATTATAACAAAGAGGTACTGAAGAGTTTTAAATGAAAGATTTGTTTCCACAAAGGGGTTGCTAATTGTGCCACAAAATGATATAGTAAAGACAGTTACAAGGAAATAATTCAGTCATCTCCTTGAGGAAATAAAGTTGGAAGGAAATCTTATTTTACAGGGATATTTACTAATATATATGTTACATACATTGTTAATGTTTTCATTTCAACGTAGCACTGATTTTTAGTAGTGAGAGAAAGAGCTGCTCATTAAAAAAATCACATGACTAATTTGAGCCAATCAGAATTTAATGGTCACATATCTTGTGTATGATTGGTCTATCTGTGGTCACATGAGCATTAATAGTTGATGCAACTGTGGCCTACTGTGGTAATAATATTGACAAATTTGACTATACTTATCTTGCTTGTCATATTGTTTTTGATATTTTAAAAAGTTATAAACATTTTTGTTGTGAACTCAACATGCCATAGTTGTATCATATATATATATATTACTGAAGTATTTCAATATTGCACATGTTTTGTATTTATAGCGCTTAGTTTGAGAGAAAACACTCACATTATGGCTTCCTGTAGAACCTTTTTATACAGACAAGAGATATTCATTCATAGGTTTTTAGTATTTATTTTTGTCATGCCCGGACTTAAGAGAATAACAATAAGAATTTGTACACATTGCCTCATATCAAATTCAAAATATATATATAAAAAAACTGTGCAAAATTTAAACCAAAAAAATGTAAGTAAATTTTGAGCAAGATTTCCTTCTTGTTTGGTCTATGTAAATTAGTTTTTCACCACTGGATGCATTTCTAGTGTCACAGGATTGCAATGGTTTCTTAACTGTGACTGAAGGGCTATGTATACTTGGTGATGAAGATGGAAATGCAAGTACTCCCTAACTTGGGTTTTTTAAAGCTTTGAAGAGTACTTAACTCCATGAACATTTTAAATATAATTGCTGAGAGGAATTGGTTGACAACTTTAATGTTGAGGGATGTACATGTCCTCTATGTTGATGCACTGAAGGACGCACATTTCCGTCTAGTAGGTTTTTTTTGGATGCTAATTATTCAGAATTTCTTGTAGAGATTTCATAACTTCAATAATATTAATATTAAAAACTATTTTGTGAACAGTCAATACTTGTACATACTGGTATGTATTTTTTTTTGCCGATGAAAGAACTGTTTGCTACATAGGATAAATAATGGAGTTAACTTATGTTTATTTTTTATTTATTTTAGAGAAGAATATAAGGTATTAAAAAGAAATGAAACTGTGATCTTGGGAAAACAACTAATTCTTGAACTGTGAATATTTAATTGATCCTTTTTCTTGTTCCCATGCATGCAATAATAATCATATTGTATCAATTCTGCTCAATTCATTTATAAAAAATAAAGCCTGAAAATTAGGTATCATATAACTCAACAAAAGAAAAGTACACTCTGTAACAGAAATAATGCATGGCAAAGGCTTGCACTGATGGAATGTGCTGAAAAATTTAAATTTATGTGCTACTTCTGATTGATGAAAGTGGATATTATTCTGTACTTATAGCACAAGTTCTGGGAGTCCTCTGACACAAATCCCCATTGATGAAACAATTGTGAACACTAGCTGGTCTACCTAATATATCGAGACACAATTAGTTGACATTGATTTGTATAGTTAACCACTAAACAGACTGAGGTTGATTTGTCTTTTGTTGTAATTCATCTTTTAATGTCCTTGCATGTTTTGTAGAGTAACACTAAGACATGGTTTTCATTCATGCATTTGTCTTTTACTGTAATACAGTGTAACAGACACTGGTGTTGTATTCCAAAACATGCAGTAAAGGGGCTTAATAGAGTGTGTATATATCGGTTACCTTCGCTTAACTATTAGGGAAGTATAATCATCTAACATTTCTGTGGTGCCAAGCAGATAAGACAATGATCAAAACAATAACTCTCTCTCTATCATGGGAATAGCATAATTAAGTTATGGAGTTGTTTACTACCAAGTTGAGATGATTTATATTGTTGATTCTTAGGTCATTACAAATTAATGGGAGATGTGCAAGTACAGATATCACCTTAACCACATCTCCCAACTGTTTTGATAATCATAATTACCTCAACTGGTAAGTATATAGCTTCATTCCATAAGTATTACAATTATTCTTATAAGTTTTATAATTTTATATTATCCTCGTAGATTTCAAACAGCGGTTGTTTTGAATTTATTCACATTGGTGAAGTTGCTTGGTGACTCAGTTTTTGTATACGTACCAAATTTAATACAAATGTGATTATTTTTCCTTAAATAGATTCCTGAATAATATAACATTTCAAATTATGTTTGTATGACCGATGAAGCAATTATTTTGTCTCTAAAATTGATCAGTGTAACACCTACATCATTGTGCTGGAGACCTTACACTTTTTTTTTACAACACCATTTCCTTTATACTTTTGATAATTATTTTCATATTAATGTTGACCACAGTGTTGAATTAGAAAAATAACATTTGTCACAAACCGCCACCACAGTTTCTATAAAACCAACACTAAACCAGTGCAGATTTTACTGTTTGATGCTTACCAAACTTTCTACATTAGAAGTTCATGAACGGGTTAATGCAAGTTGGTGTGCTTGAAATACCCGCCAAAACATTTGTTGTGACTTGCACATGCAAAAAAAATGGCATACAGAAAGTATGGTATGGTGGCAGTCAGGACCTGCAAGTAGAATACTGAATTTTGTCTATTATAGAGAAACACATGCCCTGACATGTGTGTATCTAATGAAACAAATATTATATCACTTTTCTTGGTTATCAATATTGTAGATGAAAATAACATACGACTTCTACCTTCCCTGTGCAAGTTGTCTCCAAATGTCATCTATGTCTGCCAGGTGAGGTGGTATTTTCCTGTCCATCTAAACTGAAATAACATTTACATATGGTTTTCTCTTGCAGGATTAATTCCTTTAGTCATTTTATTTCTTACAATTATCTGTTCATCTTGTTAATTAAAAGGTAAAATGAAAAGTACAAGAATGTCTAAAATCATGTTTCACTTTTTAGTCAGATGAGAAAAATATGCTTCATGCCTTTCGTCTTTCCTGTGTACATTTTTTGTTGTACTGAGAATTAATTGCAATGCATATGATGGTGTGTGGGAGTGTAAACTGAACACGCTGCCTCACCTAGCTTAATGCTGGCATAGCTGGTTCACCTTTAGCCCAGTCTTTTTTTATTATAAATATTGCTTTATTCGCATTCCTTTGGAGATAAACCTGCATTCTTTTAGATTTTCCTGTTTTTTCACTTGTTATGATGCTGATAATGAACACAAGGTTTTAACCCTTATCCTGCCAGTCTCCATGTAAATTTTACATTGACTTGACCTAATAAGGGTTACTCCTTCCATAACAGTGTCCAGGTCAGACACAGCATATATGCTCCATGCAATGTGGACAACATCACAGTATTTATTTTCAAATTGTGAACTTTTAGAGCAAATGAAATTTTTTTCTGTTTAGAAAAACATCTTTTGTAGTGTGATTTTAGTAGTGTGAGAGCAGACAGACATCTGTTTAATCTTTTCTTACAGAATTTCTTCATTTACAGACTGAGATTTGATTTCATTCCATTTTAGATTGTTTTAATATAGTTGTGTTATGAGGTGCCAATGTTTGCTATATATACTATTATAATCTTAGTTGGGCCGAGATTAAACATTCTAGTTTTAATACGGGGTGAGGGTTATTATTGAAAGTAGTCAGAGTGTGGTATGAATATAGGCTGAGGCAGATGTTGAACTCCATTATTGTATCCACATCAAATCCTTAGTCCATTGTTGGCAATATCAACAAAATGGCATTTTTGTAACAAAAAAAGCCTCTTGTAAATAAAGTAATTAATTTATACATTTAAGTAAAACTGTTTTCATGATGAGCTGTTGTGTTCTTTTCTTGTGTTCCACTGGATGGACTGTATAATTGAGGGGTTAACATATTTGAATAAAGACTCGTTTTCCATTTGGAATGGGTTCACATGTCAATGCTAACAATTGTCCACCAAGTATGTAGTATTGAAACACTACTCAGCCATCAAAACACTGAGTGATCAAGGTCCATTCGTAGTACCGGTAATTTCTTGTTTTGAGCATAGTTGTTTCTTCTAGTAACCATGGTTTGAGCAAGATATAAGGGGAAGATGCGCAATTGAAATTTACTGGCAAGATTTTTGTTTCACAATTCATTAAATTAAAAATGGCAGATTTGTTCTTTCTCATATCTCAGACCAATTACAAGTACAAAAACAACTACAACATTAAAGTTGTAGTGTCTATTTAGGAACTATTTGACACGTTTGCTAGTCTGAAATGTACAATTCAAATATCACTGCTAATCAGTGAACCCAAATGCTTGTGAACATTTCACCCTCCTATTTGGTGTGTATTTGACCAACAATTAACATTTGTTCCAACACTAATTGAAACAAGAATTCCCCCATTTTTTTCCCCCCTCAGAATTTTAGACTATCAAATATTATCTATAGTATCCCAAACTATAAATGCTCTCAAAGCAGTTGTAGAGTTTCAAGTCAGAAATTTACTGGCAGTCACATTTGTGATAAATCCTCTGAATGTACAGTATCATGTAACCATACATGTACTTCGTTTTGATTCAATCTTTCATCTACAGCACATTAAAGCGTGATATACATTGCTATGAATCCCATAGCAAACAGGACGCGGCACAACGACTGCCACCCTTTAACCACATGATGGCAATACTACCAAACAAAACATTTTAATTATCCCGGTCTTACTTTTTGATCAGTGCTGAGACTAGGCTAACCACCTGACGTGTTCTGGTTATACACGTATATTGATAATTTAAATATTCCTTATAGTAAATGAAGGTCTTGGTGTCAAAACTTTTTCTTGTGGTTGCGATAACTCAGTTTCTGACTCCTGTGCGCGAAGCACACAATGGGAGTCTTTGCATTTAGTGCGTCTGTATGCATGTGTGTAAAGAGCCACTTACATAGATAATCTGGGCTGATATGCAGATTTGATGAACTTTTGGTTGAAACCATGCATAATGATTATACAATTTTTGGCTACTAATAACATTTCAATGAAACTTTGTACATGGATGTCATAGTTAAAGTCTGCACATTAAATACCTAATTTGCGGCTTTTCTGCTGATATTCCAAGTACTTATTCTGTTTCAATGAACTTGGTACATAGATGCTCTAGGACTATGCACAGACCCGATTAGTTTTGATTATAAATCTGTGCACATTAATCAACTAATTTGCATAATTAGACAAATTTCTGTTTTTACACTTGTATCCGATGGAGTACTAATCTAACCACTTCAGTAAAACTTGGTAATTGATAGACTGACATTGCACAGACCTTATTAATTGCCAAGCTTCTTCTTTGAAAGGCTAATTTTTAATTATCTTTAATACGTCTCAGCACACCGGAGTTCTTTCTAGGCGTTCTTAGATTTAAAAAAAAAAAAAAACTGCCTATAAAGATGCAAGTTTAAACAAGAGACCTGACCGTTGATTTGGCTCTGTTTTTAGCAGAGCCTTGCAAGAGCATGCATAATTACATAAACATCATAGTGGGGAGACATGACCATGACTTTGTTTAAATTCTATTATAAATGTTTATCTGATAAGCATGAATTTAATAGTACCCAAGTAGAGAATTCATCAACTCTGGTTGAAATGTTCAGCTGTGAATTAGTGTTCCCTAAATGTAACAAAAGGACTAAGCTCACACTAAAAGACTAATAAGAAGTCAAAAATGACTACAAAATTTGCTTAAATTAGAGACATAAAGCATTTTTTTAAAGGTAGAAACCTAGTCATAATTTTTGACAAACTTGGTCATAAATCGCATGACAATGTTCATTAGTTTATTATGTACAATCATGAAACTAACGTCTCATGGTACAATGAAATAGCATTATTTTGTGTGTTACAGTTGTGCTTTTTGAGAAACGTGTTCTAATATTTCTTGAAAATTGCTATTTTTAGAACAATTCCATAGAACACAATGTTAAAGAAAAATTGCATTTTTTGACACTTTTTAAAACCCAGATTTTTTAAATAATTCAGAACAAAAAGTACTCCATTAACAATAAACAGGCTAGATTTTGAGATATTGCATAATATCTCTGCCATAGGAACCTATGGTAAAAGTGTTAGTGTCAAAATAGCGACTTTCCACTAAAATACAACCATCAATTTCTCCAAAAAAAAAGGCTGGTGACCCCGCCAACTTTTTTTAGATCAATAACCATAAGTAGAATTTATTGCAAAATGAATAAATTCTGGGTTTTTTAATTTATGAGTAGGCTTCTACCTTAATCAAAAAATATGTAAAGTTGAAGATATAGCATTCTAGAAGTTGAAAATAAAATTGTTGCCAGACTGACAATCACTTGTCTCAGTTCTGCCACGAGTTAGTGTCCTAATAATTCTCGACTACTGTACCTCAATTATCTTATAACTAAATAATGTTTACATATTACCAAATAAAATTTTGTAATGTGCCGAAAACTTTTCACCAAAGTAACTAATGGTAAATGATGCAAAAAATCACCATTTTCATGGATTTGAGTTTTGAGCACAATTTGGCTTTATTTTATGCTGTTTACAAAACTGCATGGTCACAAAAGTGTAATCAAGGAAATTTCATCATTTATTTTGTTAGCTAAAAATGGCACTACTACCAACCCTCCAAACCATGCATCATTCCTAAATTCTTCTTGTCCCATTCACATTGGTGATTGCTACCGGTAATGTCAGATAATACAATATTTTACAGTTTATAAACGGCTCAACATGTATTGCCATCTTGTTTCTTGCATCTTTAAAGTTTTATATCATATTATAGAACAATGTAATTGTCATTAATCATTTGATGCATCAATCTAGAGTATATGCATCATACATGCCAAAAATGCAGATTATGTTTTTTTTTTAGCTCCACTGTCGACCAGAGCTGATCATACTTATTTGTTCACTTCATGATTTCTTTAATTCTCTAATTTTGGTGAATGTTTTTGTCATTTTTGGTAAAAAATGATGTTTTCGACTTGTTAAAAACTACAAGTCTGATTGTTTTGATACTATACATATAGGTACCTCGAGTAGACCCCTCTCAGATTTGTTTATTTAGTGATGATATTCAATTATCTTTGTCATTTTTTATAACAGCCTGTCGGCTGAAATAGCTCCGCTGTTAGCAATGCATATTACATATCATTTGAAAATGAACAATATGTATAGTATCAAAGCAATCTGACTTGCAGTTTTCAACAAGAATTCGAAAATATCACTTTTCACCCAAAATGATAAAAATATTCATTAAAATTATAGAAATAAAGATATCATCACGAAATGAACAAATCTGAGAGGTCCACATGTAGTGCCTATATATGTAATATCAAAGTAATCGGTCCTGCAGTTTTCAACAAGAATTCAAAAATATCACTTTTCACCAAAAATGATAAAAATATTCATTAAAATTATAGAAATAAAGATATCATCACAAAATGAACAAATCTGAGAGAGGTCTACCCAAGGTACACCAAGTATCAAAGCATTCAGGCTTGTAGTTTTCAAGAAGTCGAAAAAGTAAACATTGACACAGACGACGACGGACAGTCACTCATATGATAAGCTTCGCTCGACAAAGTCGACAGCGGAGCTAAAAAGTGATATTTTTGAATTCTTGTTGAACAGCAAGTCCGATTTAATACTTTACATATTGTTCATTTTCTAATGGTATCTTGTGTTCTTTAATTGAAATGTGCATTGCTAACAGCGGAGCTATCTCAGTCGACAGACTGCTTGTTATTGACCATTCACTCATATGATAAGCTCCGCTCGACAGTCGAAAGCAGAGCTAATAAATCTGTCTTAAATTTTGTTCATTTCAACCAAACAAGAAGACACAATTATGAGATCTAGAGTATGTGTTTATTTTTGAAGAGAAGAGCATACACACTTATATACGAGTAAATCTAGATGAACCACGTTAAAGTCTCTCATTTTCAAGCTAGCCACGAACCAAGACCTTCAAAAGTCAAAATGTTAGAATTCCATTATGTAAGAAATTCTTAACTTGAACAGCTCCTTAGAACCAGATACAGTGACATCATCCTATTGGATGCTTCCAAAAAAATCCATTATTCAAACTAAATTTTCATGGGACCATATTGAAGCAATCACAGTCGCCATCAGCTAATCAAATCATAGCAAGCAAAAAATGAATGGTTCACAATATATATATATTTAAATGAAAAAACTAAAATTCACAATTGACATTCACCAGGGTTTTTTTTGTATCACTACAAGTAAAAACCGAAAATGGTATTAAATAAATATTTTTTTTTTAATTTGGATTTTATATTTCCTTACACACAAGGAGCAAGTATTTTATCTCATTTCGGTAATCCAAGTCTATCTACATTGAGGTAAAAAGAAGAAAACGCCAATCAACACAAACAAACACTATTATACTTTAAATTCTTATGATATATATCATATATATATATATATCTTGAAACGAAAATGTTATATTCAAAGTAGTGTGCTTTCACTGGCACTCAAGTACACATACTGGTTTCATGAAAATATCAGTTTTTATACACAAAGACAGGGTGAATAGAAAAACAAGTGTTTGGCTTGAAGTACAGTTTCCTCGGTCACAACAGCAAATGTTTTCAGTAATACAAGGAACAATTAACTATGAATTTAAACATTGGAATTATTATAACTTTCAAACTCAATCAATTCCTATTACCTTATTTTGACAAGAATGATCACCACCAGATCTAATTCTAAGCTAAGTAAATATTGTTATGACTGAACCTCATGATTTACTGCTAATTTACTTAAAGGTTCAGTGTTCATATCAATTGGTCTGTCTGACTGTTCTATTTCCATTGGTTCAATGACCATTGATTTAACAATGTTCTCCACTATTGCAGCACATGTGTTTGCACCCCCACCACCACCACCACCTTCTTCAACTACAAGAGGCTCAGGTGATTTGTCACTCAGTGAAGAAGTTACAGAAATAATGTCTTCTAAATCCTTCTCCATTATGACATCAGTCTCATTGTGATTTTCTTTCTCTTCATCCTTTTGACCAGCTGATTCCACTGAGGAATCACTCTTATTTTCTTTTGCGAGAAGCTTGGCTTTCTCACGCGCTGCCTGTCTGTTCTTACGTCGTGTACAGGTTTTACAGATATAGTCATCTTTTTGTGCTTGCTCTTCTGAAAGTCCTATGCACACGAGATGGAACCAGAGTTCACAACCACCATCACACTGAACCCAGTTAATATCATCTCCAGTAGGCTGTTTACATACTTTAGCAGAACATGACTCATCCTCTTCATCGTCATCATCATCGTCGTCATCATTATCACCATTTGAATGCTTTTCTTTGTCTCCCTTTGGTTTATTCCTTTCCTTAGCTTCGTTAGTTGCTACAAATAAAAATTCAAATTACATATAACAGTAATCTTACATTGAATATTGTACACAAAAATAAATCATACTGGCATTTATAAATCCTGACATGACTTACTCTTTCTCCTTTTTTTCTTTTCTTTGACCTTATCTCCTTCTTCAGCATTATTTTTCTCACTTGCATCTTTATTTGCTCTTTTCTTTTTCTTTTTTTCTGGCACCTTATCTATCTCAGTAAGATTAACAATAACACCATCACCATTGTCTTCATCACCAGCAGCAACACTACCACTACCATCACCACCAGCACTATCATCAGCTACAATCTTTTTCCTCTTTCTTTTTTTCTCACCCAACTTTAGTTTGGCTGGTTTCTCTTCACTGTCTTCAATTAATGGCTAATAACAAGGAAAAATTGTGATTTCAATAAATGTGATCAATCACCAATCACAATATGCATTTTGGTAGCACTTGTTCATTCAACAGTGGGATATTATAGGTGTGGCAACATAGAGAACTGCTTTGCCATGTTAGTTCAGCTAACCAGTCGTGCTTTAACAGCTGCCTTATGTTTTGTTTTGCTATCGTATAAAAGACTATTAACACAATTACAGTGTGAGAACGTCGAGCTAAGATAGCTACCAATGTCATTAAGTATTAAATTATTTTGTTACACAAAAGACAATAAGTCGGTACTCACCTCTCCAGAACAGAATTGTTCCAAAAATTTTTCTTCATGCTGAGGCTGACATGCTTGAAGTATTCTCCAGATGTGCTGGGTTTCATCCAATGAGACTTCAAGGAGGTCTCCTTCCATCATGAGGTCTTCTAGTTGAGCCTTTGCCATCTCAGATAACTCTAAAACAGGTGGATCTAGTGATCTAGTAACATGAGGAGTTTTACGAGATTGTTTACGTGGTGTTGTTGGGGTTTGTGAGTTTTTAGAAGCAAAGCTATATGCATGTTCAGAACTGAGCGCTACTGGTGGCTGCTGTGAATCAACAACAATTTCTTCTTGTTCCATGATTGATGTAGTTTGCTCATCAATTGAGAGTGATAGAGGAGGTGGAGATGGAACAATATCAAGAGCTGTCTCGTCACTAAAATGTGATTTGTGTAGAACATCAGGATTGGTTGGAACTGGCGGCATACCATGTAATATAGATGAAGGGTGTACTGGGGAATCACCACCACTGAATGCATTATGTGTTACACTCTGAAGATGCTCTTGCAAGTCTGGGTTATTTGCTGCCTTTTTCAATTCGGCACTTATTATTTTCTCAGTCTTTTCACGGGCTGCTTGTTCTACCATTCTCTGACTCAACACAGACAACTTGGCTAGTGCTGATGCTAGTTCTTCAGTAGCTAGAGCTTGCCTTGCACGGTCTTGCCAACTCATTGCCCTTTCCGTCAGACACTGAAGAGCCTCACCCTCAGGAAGCCTGACAGGTAATTTTTGTAGAGAAACTAGCAGTGAGAGGATAGTTTCTAATCTTGGACGCCTTGATCTTAAACACAAGGGACATAAGAATTTTAGATCTCGTGATGATTGCATTGGATTGGTTGTTCCCTGACCATTTTTTTTGCTACTGCTAGATTTTGGTAATGTGACACATGTGTTGTGAAACCAATCTTTACAAAGTTCACACTGGAGCATATATCCAGACACATTTTTACGACAAATACAGTATTTGCCTTGTTCCTCTTCATTTTCTTCCAGTTGTTGTTTGTGTAGATTTTTGTCACGCAGCATTCTCATTGCATCAATCTCACAACGTTCAGATTCTTTAAAAGATGCAACCTGCATGACAAAAGAAAAATATAATTTAATTGTAATCAATACTTGAGGAAACATAGTTAAACTACACACAGCTAGCCCTGTATATGCATTTGCTAGCAGATCATAGCATAGGGGTGGCACAGATCACAGCATAAAACGTAGATCACTGCATATGGTCAGAAAAATATAGCAAAGATTGGGGAAGGTCATCTACACATATAGATTAACTTTTGATATCAATCACCAAATTTGAATACGAAAAAGTCTTAAAGGAAACAAGTGTATATTATGTACAGCAACACAGAAACGTGTTGAAGTTATCCATGATGTTCATTTAAGTTGAATGATATGACCCTTATATTCACAAAGTCAACACTATTGTTAATTTGTTTTTCATAAACTTCAACAAATTTCCCCAACCAACATGATTAGATTATTTAAATACTAGAAATCATAACTGTACATCCCTTCCTATTGAGCTGAATGGTTTAGCCCTAATTAATACCAGCACTGTCCCTTTAATATGGTAAAACAAGCAAACCATTTTAGTAGATATTGGTTATTAAACTCATTGAAAAACAAATTATAAACTCATTATTCAAGAAATGAAATGGCATGACAAATATTTAATATATATGTCAAAACCTGAAACATTTAACATATTGAAACACTGACAAGTGTGGCAACATAGAGAACTGCTTTGCCATGTTAGTTCAGCTAACCAGTCGTGCTTTAACAGCTGCCTTGTGTTTATTTTGCTATCGTATAAAAGACTATTAACACAATTGCAATGTGAAAATGTCGAGCTAAGATAGCTTCCAACAACTGTAAGGTAATGATTGGAAGAAAAGTACCTAGGAAACTCAATTATGGTATTAAAAATAATTGTCTTTTCATGAGTACAAATTAATAGCCTACAATTAAAAATAGAAGCTGGTGATACTTTCTTTTCATGTTCACTGTTGCGATCTATAGCAAATGCCAGTAGTTAACAGGATCAAACCTACAACCGCCCTGATGTAAAGCCAACACGCTAACCATAATATCATACCCCAGATAGATTATATATTACAACACAGTCTGTTTCAAATCAACCAGCCAATGATTCTGTTGTCAATGCCATATTATTCAGACAGTGAGTGATAATATATTTCAACTTACAATTGCAGCTGGATCACGTGAATCTTCAACTTTAGTCTCAGTAGTATTGCTATTTTCCTTTTCTTTGTCAGAATCTCTACTCTTCTTCCTCCTACTCTTTCCTGTTGAATATATGCCAATGTCTGATCGTGGTGATAGCACCTGCAAAAAATATAATATTGCAGATTAGACAAAATACTTAGGTGCATACAAAATAGGTAGAACACCAGCCTTGATATTTCAGTAGATAACAAAATTTACACTTGCCTCGACTAAAGCATATTGTGAGTTTTTCTTAAGGAAGGTCCTTCCTGTGCGTTCTCGCCATGACCTTGCTGACGCTACTTGAGATTCTACTTGAGGTAACTGCTCTAGTCGCACTGGTATTGGTCTTCCTTTCACTACTAAACTTTCCAGTATATCTAAATATGGGTAGTGTTCAGCATTCTGCAAATAAAACAATACAATTCATTAAATTACTTCAAAAAACAGTGCCCTAGAACAGAGTCTCTGTTAGAAAAGGTTTCTCCCAATAACCCTGAGAATAAACTGAATGCTACCGTATTTGTCTTCAGTTAAGCGCCACCTTCAATTAGGCGCCAGTGCCACAAAAACTTTGTATTTTACACCTCAATTAAGCGCCAGACAAAGTTGAAATTTTGGCACGTAATGATCGTGAATTGGGCGCCGGCGGATCGACTACCGGTTACCGGTTCGTAGCGATGGACGCGATCGCGGAAGTCCCTCGCTGTTACTGTACGAATGGCTTTTATGTAAAAAAAATTGGTTTTGTTTCTAACAATTTTTAAGAAATCGGTCTATAATCTCTTGAAACATGTCTTTTTAGTCTACTGTAGAAAATATCAGCGTGGTTTTTAATTTCACAGTAAGTCCATAAAAACGAAATTAAAACAACGCGAAAATGTTCTGTTTCAAATGCGCTGTTGTCACAGTAAACAGTGTTAAATTATTCTTTAAATGCTCAGTTTACTTTCCAAAAATAACTAATTTCTTGATTTGAAAAAAAAATCATGCCGTTTTTCCCACCAAAATCAAAGCCAAAATATCGCAAACATCGGCAAATCACTTCCGCATTGCGTTCATACATTATTTAAATGAGCTATGGTAATTTGATCACGTTGGCATCATCCAGCATTTTGATTGGTTAATTAACGACTTGACCTATCAGGTCAAAAAACGCGTTCCAGGTCAAGTCCTAGACAGGAAGCATGGCAGACATCGAATCGCGCCGAGCGTTTACATGCGACCAGAATCATTTGCTTACGATGAAATTAAGTTGAATTTTACTTGCATTTTATTTTTTGTACGTTATTATAACTACTACTGAGTAATAATCGTAACCGTGGAATGCAGCATGACCGGATTTTGCTACCGTGATCATTGACTACTAAGCGTTGAATTTGTGTTTGTTTTATTTTTCTGTTGATTGTACGGCAAACTGTGAATGTTTTCTAAAGAATGATATTTTTTGTATAACTTTCTAAACTGTCTGAAAACGGGTCATTTACTCAGTATTTAAAATAAAGGCTACAGTGACTAAGCGTCAGACTGTAATGTAAAATATTGTCAATAATCTATCATCAGAATGGAGCAAAAACAATGGCTTGTAACACAATTACCGATACTAGAACTTGAAGTGCTTGAAATAAGCGCCATTTGAAACAAAGTTGCTCAAATTTAACCACAAATAAGCGCCACCATGACATGAAAGTGTAACAAAGTGGCGCCTAATTGAAGACAAATACGGTATTCATAAAATTCATTCATTAGATACATTTCGGTGACTTGCAATATATACATACTGTGTCATTCTTCACTAATAAGGAGTACATACCTGAATTCCTTCAACTTTTGCAGTCCATTCTTTGGCTTTCTTTAAAGCTTCTTTTAATGCTAAAGTATTAGGTAGATAGGCAGGAATACTTTTAGCTTCGTGGATTATTGCCTCCAAGGTAGCAATAACATAGCGCGGTCTACAGAAAAAATGAAATACATATTATCATACATTGAATCTATGACTATTTACAAACATAATGTTCCCACTAGTGTCAATACTGACCTGGCCTGAAGGCATATTTTTGCTTTCTCTTCCCATTTCTCACTGACTGTCAGTAACTCTTGTAGTTCTGCCATAGCTTTATCAACAGCAGGATGGGGTGCAAGACTAACTCCTGAGTCTATTAATTTACGTAATGCATCCAGTGTAACTTGATTAGGCACGGATAACGTACTCCTAACTTCATCCAACCACCGTGCTTGTTGTAATTCCTGTTATCAGAATACAAGTGGAACTCGATAATATTAATTGTCATATTTATTGAGACTAATATTCACTTTTCCAAATGAAAAAAATTACAAGTTCAATCAACAGTTCACAGCAGAATACAAACATCTCACTGTGTTTTATTTAGCTTACCTGCTTCAGCTTGGGCATTTCTGGTAGTTCTACATCTAGACTGACACCAATATCTAACAATCTTTTCAACTTGACTGAATCTGGAGTGGTATCATCTAAAGCATCCTTAGCTTCAAGTTGAAAACTCTCAACCCGGTGCAGTAAATCCTATTAAATTAAAGAAGTGTCACTTAGTTAAATGAATTTGACACATATTAAAAATGACAATAATACAATATAGTATAAATGCAGAAAATCATTGCAATGTCAATCTGTCAATAGTTCTAAGTCATAATCATTTGGAGATTGGATAAACCTACTCGAATTAATTCTGCTTCTTTAATCTCACATGGTAAATCCATGACTTGTTGCATGAAACACTGTAGTTCTTCCAAAGTCAATCTGGCTGCAGCATTTTTAGTGTTGTCAGAAGAATTTCTAAATGTAAACAAAAAACAAAAGTTTGATCAAACATTGTGACGACACATCAATTATAGGATGGAAAGAGTAAATTCTGCAGTGCCAAAATAAACACAAAGAAAAGTCAATATAGCTGATGAGTGTGATCAGTGAGTATTTAACTAAGATTCACCACCGTTCCAGGTTCCTTGGCTTCATACATTGAGCAATTGGATGTATAATAAAGTTATTAGAAGGATTTGACAAAGCATGCACTCAGATGGACCACAGTTACAGCGCTTAATACCCCACTGTACAGTATAATTTTCATGTAGCCTGGAAATATGTTCATATATTACAATAGGAAGTACACCCACCTTGTTCTATGTTTCTTGCTCACTAGCTGCACAGCTACACTGGCACATCGTTCTGCTTCTCCTACTGATGATACTAAGTTTTGCAGTAATTCATTATCAGGAAATTTTCTCTCTTCAGCTTCTTGAATCATTTCTTTGAAATCAGTAACATCTGTGAAACAAATGAAAGAACAAAATAAATATTTTGGCAAGAGTATAAAAAAGAGTTGACCTACACAAATAAATTGAGTGAGGAAAACTAAGTAACACCACATGGATTGTTTTTATCCACAATATTAATATCTGTATATCTACACAGAAGACTACATTACATGTACTTGCCTGACTTGGAACCTTGTGGGGCTTCTAAAGCTTGTTTAACCCGATTAGCCCAATTATCAAATGATTCAGCTCTAACTTTCAATCTATGAAGCATGGCAGGCAGTTCATCCAACGTGTAGCGATATCTAGACCAATCACAAAATACAGACTATCGTTAGTAATGTGTCAGACATATTGACAAAATCATGAAATAGCTTTATGATCAAACAAAATTATTGAAAAACCCTAATTACAACCTTCAATGTTACATAATCCAGCAAATGTTTTACAGATTTTAATAACATCTCATTTATAAGTTTAAAAGTTTCTAATTTTTTTATTAATCCATTAAAAACAATTGTATCCCAATGAATGAATGAACATTCTACGCTCTTAATGACCCTGACATTGGTGAATAGTTGCAAATCATGGTGCGATAGTAGCCATTTTGTCTTTGTTTAAATTTCCAAGCGCAGCACAGAGATTACAGAGAATATAACAATTGCTTCTGCATGTACAAAGCCAATTAACGTAGATTCATTTGATAAACTTTTTTTCAGAAAGCTCTTCAGTGTGGTAATCATTTATTAAGTAGTTGTATCTCATCTGCTTTGTGCCAACCAATCACTGTGTACATGCTGTGCTTTGATGCATCTACCCTTCTTTATATGAATTTGTTCTTTTACATAATGTAACTTTTCATTCAGCAAAACATCAGGAATTTGTGGTACTTTTAAATTTTCTATAATAACTACTCACCTTAGGCAGTGTTTTGTAGGATGACAGGCACATAGTCTTTCTACATGGTGAATGCAGACCAGTTTATTGGGACTACATGAGCATGTAACAGCAGAAAGAAAGCAAGTAGTTTTACAGAAATCACATTGTCTTTCATCATCTGGAAGTAATTCAAATGCTTCTCTCTCAGCTTCAGTTGTACCCTGAAGATAAGTAATGAATCATTTTATACACAAGTCAATATCAATGGCAATCAACAGTTTGTATTTTGCTGAATTTTCAAACAGACAAATAAAAATAAAACCTTTATTGCTGCCAGATCCCAAAACAAACAAGTGTTGTTTATACAAAGTTTGAATGGCTGAGAAATGGATGAGAACATTTTAAAACTTTTTATGTAAAACAAAGGTTATCAGTCCTTGAAATATATTAAAAGCCAAAATAAAAATAACTGAAAAATATTATTCACATTACTATCTATTAGCTTTTGCGTCAAATTGAAACAAAATCAGTGAATTTGTAACTGCCAAGTATTAGTTTGTTTGCAATGAGGTTTTATCATACTTCACTTGATGGTTAACAACAATGAATAGCTATCACGGTCATCAAATGTCACCGTGTCATGTGTAACTTACCCTCTCAAGGAGTTTCTTTCTGAGTTTCTTTTCCTCGTCCACCATACTTAACATATCCTTGTGAACGGCAGCAGCAAGATTCAGATCTAAGCTATCTGGGTCAGCAGCCATCTTGCATACTAATTCTTCATGTGAAAACACACAAAATCTATGCAAATACCTGTAATGGGCAATGCACTCACGACCTACAGGAAGCTGAAAACACAACATCATGTAAATCCTACAAATCGCATCCACAATCCGGCATGCGAAAAATTAAATCACTTGTTAATACACTGAAACCCATGATATATCAAACGATACAATTCATCACTAAAATCTAACAGATTTTTTGCAATTGAAAATAATGAATGAGAAAAACAAGAATGTAATATAAATGAACAAAACACACAGAATGGGAGTCACTAGAGACTAGATAAATGACAATAAAAGAAAGCTTACCCAATCTGATGGACAGAAATTAACAGCTTCAGCAAAGTTATAGCCTTGATTAAAACCAGCATGATAAGATCTTGGGAAGGTGATTACAAATTCTCCAGCACATTGATTAGTACGTACAATCTGCAAAGACAACATTTATATAATTACAAATACTTGTCTTTAAAATTAAGATTTAAAATTAAGTGTTTATTTACTCTTATGTTTTAGTCTTTTGAGAATAATCAAAATATGGAAGGCACCTTCCTGAGAATGCAAAGAAAATTATTGCTGTATTTCTTTCACTTCTAAACTTCAGAGGCCGACACATTTGATCATCTACAAATACTAATGCATAGAAAGGCTTTCAACAATATGGTGATAATTGACAAAGTAGACAACATCACACTTACTGGAACTCCACGGTTCATAAGTATAGTAGGATTCATAATAGTCACCAACTGGTGGAGTAAATCAGGTTGGGCAGCAAATAACTCAGGTGCAACACTCTTCATGGCCGACTCAAACTGTTCAGCAGCTGGTCCTGGAACACCATACCAGGTTTTAGGCTCACCCCTGTAAAGCAGCACAACTCAAGTTATTTTTTGGGAAAACATAAATTCAAGAGGTAGGTCAAAATGCTGCGCGTTACGGAGCACATTCACCTGTAAGCTCATGTTTATTACATAACAAAAGGTAATTCAAATAAGTTCAGTCAATTAAATGTGCTTTTTTATATTTTTTAAGAGATTGCTTACCAGTGCATGTAATTAACAGAGTAACTCCAATGATCTTCGTTATGCCAACAGAAAGCTGAGAAACACATACCAACATAACACCATGGTATCTTCATACCAGATATATCAGCACTAATGTGACATAATACAGATCTGTCCAAAACTGGCAGGTTGTTGAGATTCCATCCTGAATTTGCATATACCTGAAAATCCATATTATGGATCATTAGATAGGTTTCACAACATACCAATTCTTTTACAGAGAAACATTCTAACTTGGACTTGATGAGGTTAACTTGAGGATAGTTTTGAATCTCAAAAATGAATGACAAGAATAGATTGTGGTGTAAACCAGATTACCTCATCTTCAGGTGTCAAAGAATCACTATTTTTTATCGGAAAGCCACTACTGAATTCCATCGAATGAATATCAGCACCATATTCTACAGCTACATCTTCCTCAATTGCACTGACTAAACGCCAGAACTCTTTCTCTACAGTTTCACAAGGCACCATCTGGATAGAAAAAATACAAATTGTTATTGCATATAACCAGGTGAATAACTTTTTCTCACAAACCTTGTATATATTTGCAAGGGTTATCAAAACATGTACATCACATGAAAATGCACAAGCTTCAAGCAAGCTTTAAGTTCAAGCATGATCCCTAATTTGCATTATTTATGATGACTAGTTTGGTTATGAACATGTAACGGTGTTTACAACATACATCATTAGCATATCCATAATTCTTATTATTTCTTTATTGAAAATTCAAGTTTGGCGATATCACCATGCTTAAAAGGATATAAATAGGTAACATCTAATGATAAATATGCATGTGATTAGTAATTAATACTACAATTACAAGATAAAGAGATATAATTAAGCAAGACTTACATGCACAGGCATGTTGAAGTAATTTGCCTTGAACTGATCAGCCATCTCTCCAAATGACTGCAATGTATACTCTTTTTGAGCTTGCTCAAAACCAAATGCTTCCTGTGGCTTACTGCATTCCTGAAATTAGAAGTTGTAAGATAATGTATGTATTAATGCACTAAAGAACAATCAGAAACTAAATCATTAAAGAAACTGTGTACAATAACAAATTAACAAGAGCTTTAAGAATTGAATAAGCACTTAAAAACTGGATCTCAAAAAATAGTTACAACACAAAGTTCTTGTATGATTCACAAATTACTACAATGGAAATGAGTCATCTGTGAACTGTAGGTTGTCTTGAAGAGTCTTTAAATTCAACAATTCAAAGGAACACACTCCTATAATGTAAGTACCATTACAAATTGTTCAATTGTAAAACATGTTTTTTTCGCGAGCATGTCTTTTTAGCGAATTTAGCAAGAGAACTGATTCGCTAATTCGAGATGTCACGAATGACTTTATTATAAATTCAAAATGACCAAGGCTTGGGAATTTGTATACAGAAATCCGGAACATAAAAAATCTGGGGCGCTTCCTAATTACACTTGACAGTTTTTCTTTGTTTTTATGGAGATGATAACTGCGCATTTGTTTTGACACGTGACAGACAAGTATTGTGAAAAGGGGAATTCAACAATGACAAGACAATCACTAAATCAACATTTCGCTAAAACGTCATTTTACCGCAACTCGCTAAAATTGCATGTCGCTTTTTCAACATGTTTCACAGTATATTGACTCAATTATATGTAGATATATATCGATAGCAACATCTGAACGAACAACTTCAAATAAATCAAAACGTATCAATAGACTTGGTCCACTAATGTATCTACATGAAATGGGAAGTGACTTAGTATTTCACATGCAATGGAATCTGCTTACCTCAGCCACACATTTTGGACATCTCCAGTCCCCCTTTGGTACTTGAGATAATGGTGGTAGTAGACAGAATGTATGGTAACTATCATCACAGCCATCACATAATAATAAAAAATCTTCAGAATTTCCTTTGCCACAAGTATGACAAACGTACATGTCAATCTGGTATTAAACAAACAAAATACAAATTATTTAGAGTATTTCCCACAATAATTTGTCAGTTAAAACACACAATTACGAACTAAATTACTCACAAACTGTGCACTGAGAGCACCAGTTCTGTCTCTCATCTTCATTTTTGTTCCATAATGCATGTCATCTTTCCTGGGTGACTTCCCTTTAGACTTTGGTTCTTGATAATCTGGATCAATGTCTTTTTCGATCTTGATTCTTGATTTCTCATCAACTTCTTGCTTGACACCTTTGAAATCAAATACAAAGGATGCATTTGTTGAAATAGTCACCAACATTTTTGACAAAATGACTAACTGATGTCAAATAATCACACTTGTTTACATACATGACATACCTTGGTAGTTCTATTGATAGCTAATATTTGAGCTCACATATTGAAGTTTTAAAACATTCATTCACTGATTTATTAACTTCAATTTTTTTGAAAATGGCAATGCCTTTTTTTTCACAGGTATTTGGTGCAGGTCCATCTTATGAAAATTTGGCAATAATACATAAGCTCACCTTCTAGTCTCTTATCATTAGCCACTAATCCAAGACCTTGAAATTTGGGACCAGCACCATATAGCTGAAGTTTCTTCAGCTCTGGATTGGAGCTTATGTCAATATTCATAGATTCCTGTGAATTACCGGTACATAAGTTATTACAAAATAATATTTAAATATGTTATTTAATGGGGGTTAATTAGTCACCAAGTTGTTCAAACAAATTAATAGGTAAACAAATACTAGAATAACGATACATTGTAGGTGTATTCATAACTGTTGTAGAACTGAAATAATGTTGCATAGATTTTGTACAGGCATAACACTTGGTTTGGAAGATTTTTATCATCCATGAAATGTCTACATTTGATCTACTTCATAGGAATATACGACTATGTAAGCTCTATTTTTAGTAAGATCCTGTAATCATGAAGTAAAAAATTAAATTAATATAGCGCCATCAGTGTTCATAAATTATTTTGTACTTACATCTCCAGTTTCAATTTCATGTCTTTTTGCTCTGCGACCATAACAAGGATTTGTTGGCTTAATAGACTGTCTGATAGTAATACTATGTGGAACATATTCCTTTTCTTTTGTGTCTTCATCATGCTCTTCAGTTTGGTTAGGTCCAAAACCAGGCTACAAAAAAATAAATATAAATCTTTGTTTTAAGTGGAATTGAGATGAAAATAATTACATTGGGAAGACCTAAGAAAGTTTTTGTTATGAGTAACTTTATGTAGAAGTAATTGCAAATCATTAAACTTACATTAAGACTATCCAGTGTAGCACCGGCTTGGAAAATATCATACGGATATAAGATTCTCTCATAATGGCACCGTAACAATGATCCAGCACATCTTGCAGGAGGATATCCAAGCTGTCAAGTATATAACAGTACTGACTAAATTCTGTAGATCATGTACAGATGAGCTAGAAGTAACTCAGTAACACATTCTAGAATATAGTGCTATTATTACATGCTTCTTCTTGTTTTGGAAGGATTAAATTGGAAGGTGTAATTGATTTGTTGGTTAGAGTGAAATATTTGTGTTGTTAATATCTCATGTTCTGATGCAATATGGTAACTGCATTATAAATGTTCCTCCAGATGCAGTGAATATTCAGTGAATAATAAGCTTACAGAGTAAAGTTAACTTATAGTGACACTTACCCGAATGGCTATTTTAGACCATTTTCTTTCTTTAGTTGCAATCTCAAATCCACCTTCCTCGGCAACAACCTTACAAACAATGTTCAAAGAACAAAGTAAATGTGCGAATCAACAAAACATCACACAAGAAAACTATTTTCTAGTTAAAGCTATGGCTGAATATGATTGGTAAACCATTCAACAAGTTAAGATGTATTTTGATCGATTAGATGGTCAGGTGCTTATGTTTGGCAGTAAATGTAAGCTACGACTGAACACATGTAAAAAATAAATTTTTTAAATTTACCTTGCTTAGCAAATACAAGTCAAGTGTCTTTCTCTCCACAGTTGGGATCTTCAATTTGTATCCCTAAGAAAAGACGAACAGCATACAAATAAAACATCAATCAATATTTGTTGTAGACTATTTTATAATACCACATTGTGTTTAATATGAATCTCATGCAGACATACAATGAGTGCGTAAAATACATTGTTTACACAAAATTCAAGTAAAACTGACAATTTCAATCATCACAATGATTAAAAATTAGTTTCTGTGCAATGCCAAAATGAAGTGTTGTCATATTTGGCACTGATAAGACCTTTTTTATTATCAAATGTATGTTACTGCATTCATACTTCAATGATATACAGGTCCCTAATTGTAATATATTACTAAACTAACTTAAAATCAACTTGTTGATTACGTAAGTACACCGAGTATCTGCGAGAAATAAAAAATGTGAAATACTAATTACCTGTAGTTCCCAAAACTTGGCAATTTGATCTAGAAAGTTAAATTTGATCCTCGTCTTGGCCTGGATGAAAACAAATAGATTGTACACAAACATGCATTTAATCAATATTCAACAGTGATGGAATTAAACAAGAAATAGAATATAAAACAGTATGCATCCTAAACATCCATCAACAATTCTGATGCAGATGAACTGATCATCAATTGATCATGTCACTGTCAGTTAATGTAATCACAGTTCCAATACAGTGTATCTATAGTATGTAACTTCATGTAGCTACCCTAAATGTGGATAGTATGCATGTAACATCCCTGGATGTAGAGAGTATACATGTAACATCCCTGGATGTAGAGAGTATACATGTAACATCCCTGGATGTAGAGAGTATACATGTAACATTCCTGGATGTAGAGAGTATACATGTAACATTCCTGGATGTAGAGAGTATACATGTAACATCCCTGGATGTAGAGAGTATACATGTAACATCCCTGGATGTAGAGAGTATACATGTAACATCCCTGGATGTAGAGAGTATACATGTAACATCCCTGGATGTAGAGAGTATACATGTAACATCCCTGGATGTAGAGAGTATACATGTAACATCCCTGGATGTAGAGAGTATACATGTAACATCCCTGGATGTAGAGAGTATACATGTAACATCCCTGGATGTAGAGAGTTACAAATGTATACATCTAAGTACCCTGGATGTAGAAAGTATACAATTAACATCTCTGATGTACAGAGTTACAAATGTATACATCTAAGTACCCTGGATGTAGAAAGTATACAAATAACATCTCTGATGTACAGAGTTACAAATGTATACATCTAAGTACCCTGGATGTAGAAAGTATACAAATAACATCTCTGATGTACAGAGTTACAAATGTATACATCTAAGTACCCTGGATGTAGAAAGTATACAATTAACATCGCTGATGTATAGAGATACAAATGTATACATCTAAGTACCCTAGATGTATAAAGTATACAATTAACATCTCTGATGTACAGAGTTACAAATGTATACATCTAAGTACCCTGGATGTAGAAAGTATACAAATAACATCTCTGATGTACAGAGTTACAAATGTATACATCTAAGTACCCTGGATGTAGAAAGTATACAAATAACATCTCTGATGTACAGAGTTACAAATGTATACATCTAAGTACCCTGGATGTAGAAAGTATACAATTAACATCTCTGATGTACAGAGTTACAAATGTATACATCTAAGTACCCTGGATGTAGAAAGTATACAAATAACATCTCTGATGTACAGAGTTACAAATGTATACATCTAAGTACCCTGGATGTAGAAAGTATACAAATAACATCTCTGATGTACAGAGTTACAAATGTATACATCTAAGTACCCTGGATGTAGAAAGTATACAAATAACATCTCTGATGTACAGAGTTACAAATGTATACATCTAAGTACCCTGGATGTAGAAAGTATACAAATAACATCTCTGATGTACAGAGTTACAAATGTATACATCTAAGTACCCTGGATGTAGAAAGTATACAAATAACATCTCTGATGTACAGAGTTACAAATGTATACATCTAAGTACCCTGGATGTAGAAAGTATACAATTAACATCTCTGATGTACAGAGTTACAAATGTATACATCTAAGTACCCTGGATGTAGAAAGTATACAAATAACATCTCTGATGTACAGAGTTACAAATGTATACATCTAAGTACCCTAGATGTATAAAGTATACAAATAACATCTCTGATGTACAGAGTTACAAATGTATACATCTAAGTACCCTGGATGTAGAAAGTATACAAATAACATCTCTGATGTACAGAGTTACAAATGTATACATCTAAGTACCCTGGATGTAGAAAGTATACAAATAACATCTCTGATGTACAGAGTTACAAATGTATACATCTAAGTACCCTGGATGTAGAAAGTATACAAATAACATCTCTGATGTACAGAGTTACAAATGTATACATCTAAGTACCCTGGATGTAGAAAGTATACAAATAACATCTCTGATGTACAGAGTTACAAATGTATACATCTAAGTACCCTGGATGTAGAAAGTATACAAATAACATCTCTGATGTACAGAGTTACAAATGTATACATCTAAGTACCCTGGATGTAGAAAGTATACAAATAACATCTCTGATGTACAGAGTTACAAATGTATACATCTAAGTACCCTAGATGTATAAAGTATACAATTAACATCTCTGATGTACAGAGTTACAAATGTATACATCTAAGTACCCTAGATGTAGAAAGTATACAAATAACATCTCTGATGTACAGAGTTACAAATGTATACATCTAAGTACCCTGGATGTAGAAAGTATACAGTGTTCTCCCCAGAAATTTTTCATAGAGTCGCGGCTAATTTGCATAATAATTAGCATATAATTAGCATAAATTAACATATTGTTTGTCATATGGAGAAATAAAACAAAACCAGTTTTTTTTTCCTTTTTTTCTATTTATTTTATGTACAATCTGTATACAATTATTGCACTGCATGTTTAGTATTACAAATGTCCTGCAGAAATACTGAGTTTTCTGTTCCTTTGCTTGGCCCAGCAATCAGCGACTTTATAAAACCCTGTTCAGTCCCGGTAAATTAAACATGGGGTTGATTATTCTCATTGCCTGTCTTCCGTTTCTGTTGTTTTCCGGTTAAGTACAACAACTGTTACGAGTCATGATACTTACGCTACTATGTTCGAGCAATAATAGTTTTTCTGGCTGAAATTATCCATCTTTATGTATTTTTTTTAATCATCGATGTTGTCTGTTCAACACAATTGTGAACAATTCGAGACAACGGAGGTCTGAATTACGAATTGTCGCCATTGTTATACCACGTAAAATTGAGGCTTTTCTTCCAAGAAATAACACAAGTGTCACTCCAATTTCCACACGTTTCTTGATTAGAATTCCCGATTTCTTGATAAATATATTATTTTCAATTATGCTTCACTTAATTCATCCGAATCTGAGCACGATATGCGATTCGAGTGGGAAGTTCACGCTCGCTGGATCTTACGTGGGTGACGCCATCTTGAATTCACAATCACGAGGTCAAAATTGTTTACATCATAAATATATATTTTTTCACATTTTGATCTCAAAAAACAAATACAATATCAAAAATACTGACAAAAATCAAAACTTAGAATAATAGTACTACTACATTTCTAAAAATAATAATGGAAATACGTTTTGTACACACCGGAAACATGTGGCTTTTGACCCCAAGTGTGACTATATCATTTTGCATATGAATAGACGTTTGGCAAAGAGCGTTTGACACCAGGGCTTACGGCTTTGTCTTTATAGAACTGCTTTGTTTTTTTAAAACGATATCCAACCAATGAGAAACAACAGGGGATTATCCCGGGAAATTGGCGTTAATACAATGCATTTGTAGATTTAACTAGTTAGCCAGGAAACTTACAGTCTGCGAGAGACTGAGGAAATCAGATCACGGGAAAAATAATAGCATCGCGGAGGAAACACATAGCGTCGCGGGCAAATTTGATCGCGTCGGGGCCAGCGACGCTGTTTTTGCTTGGGGAGAACACTGAGTATTCAAATAACATCTCTGATGTACAGAGTTACAAATGTATACATCTAAGTACCCTGGATGTAGAAAGTATACAAATAACATCGCTGATGTATAGAGTTACAAATGTATACATCTAAGTACCCTGGATGTAGAAAGTATACAAATAACATCTCTGATGTACAGAGTTACAAATGTATACATCTAAGTACCCTGGATGTAGAAAGTATACAAATAACATCTCTGATGTACAGAGTTACAAATGTATACATCTAAGTACCCTGGATGTAGAAAGTATACAAATAACATCTCTGATGTACAGAGATACAAATGTATACATCTAAGTACCCTGGATGTAGAAAGTATACAAATAACATCTCTGATGTACAGAGTTACAAATGTATACATCTAAGTACCCTGGATGTAGAAAGTATACAAATAACATCTCTGATGTACAGAGTTACAAATGTATACATCTAAGTACCCTGGATGTAGAAAGTATACAAATAACATCTCTGATGTACAGAGTTACAAATGTATACATCTAAGTACCCTGGATGTAGAAAGTATACAATTAACATCTCTGATGTACAGAGTTACAAATGTATACATCTAAGTACCCTGGATGTAGAAAGTATACAAATAACATCTCTGATGTACAGAGTTACAAATGTATACATCTAAGTACCCTGGATGTAGAAAGTATACAAATAACATCTCTGATGTACAGAGTTACGAATGTATACATCTAAGTACCCTGGATGTAGAGAGTATACAAATAACATCTCTGATGTACAGAGTTACAAATGTATACATCTAAGTACCCTGGATGTAGAAAGTATACAAATAACATCTCTGATGTACAGAGTTACAAATGTATACATCTAAGTACCCTGGATGTAGAAAGTATACAAATAACATCTCTGATGTACAGAGTTACAAATGTATACATCTAAGTACCCTAGATGTATAAAGTATACAAATAACATCTCTGATGTACAGAGTTACAAATGTATACATCTAAGTACCCTGGATGTAGAAAGTATACAAATAACATCTCTGATGTACAGAGTTACAAATGTATACATCTAAGTACCCTGGATGTAGAAAGTATACAATTAACATCTCTGATGTACAGAGTTACAAATGTATACATCTAAGTACCCTGGATGTAGAAAGTATACAAATAACATCTCTGATGTACAGAGTTACAAATGTATACATCTAAGTACCCTAGATGTATAAAGTATACAAATAACATCTCTGATGTACAGAGTTACAAATGTATACATCTAAGTACCCTGGATGTAGAAAGTATACAAATAACATCTCTGATGTACAGAGTTACGAATGTATACATCTAAGTACCCTGGATGTAGAGAGTATACAAATAACATCTCTGATGTACAGAGTTACAAATGTATACATCTAAGTACCCTGGATGTAGAAAGTATACAAATAACATCTCTGATGTACAGAGTTACAAATGTATACATCTAAGTACCCTGGATGTAGAAAGTATACAAATAACATCTCTGATGTACAGAGTTACAAATGTATACATCTAAGTACCCTAGATGTATAAAGTATACAAATAACATCTCTGATGTACAGAGTTACAAATGTATACATCTAAGTACCCTGGATGTAGAAAGTATACAAATAACATCTCTGATGTACAGAGTTACAAATGTATACATCTAAGTACCCTGGATGTAGAAAGTATACAAATAACATCTCTGATGTACAGAGTTACAAATGTATACATCTAAGTACCCTGGATGTAGAAAGTATACAAATAACATCTCTGATGTACAGAGTTACAAATGTATACATCTAAGTACCCTAGATGTATAAAGTATACAAATAACATCTCTGATGTACAGAGATATGAATGTATACATCTAAGTACCCTGGATGTAGAAAGTATACAAATAACATCTCTGATGTATAGAGTTACAAATGTATATATGCAAGTACCCACATAAAGAATATATATTGTACACAAATATTCTTGCAAGCCTTCATTTTCACATCAATTAGATACATAATTTAGAATGGGAATCTCCAAGGTTCAGTGAAGTGTGGATTGATTGTTTTCACTTGTACAGAACACGTTTTACACAAACTAGCACTTGTTCAAGATGGTGGTTCTCACAAAAGTTCAGCTGGATTGTATAAATTGGTCGCTAGTGTTTGGTTTGGAGATTGAAATTTATCACAGCCTGAATATAGATGTTTGGGCAATTGGGCAAGCAGAAATTGACCTCATAATGTTGATCATATAGTTTCCTGCACAAATGCCCGTAATAATACATATAGTATTTGTAAATATATTGATCTCATTCATGACAGTTTGGTTAGAAGCCGTTTTCGACCAAGCGAAACAAAAATAGAAGCATTAACATGTAACTACGATTTGTGGTAATAGGTAATTTCTATCACAGTATTATACTAGACTTAGGACAAGAGACTTTGCTTATTGTTATAGGTACTAATATCCCAGCTGTATGCAAATATGACCTAAGAAAATATCCCCAAAACCTGACATTCAATAAGAAAATATCACTTACAAATGTACTGTTCTACCAATAAATCCGAAAATAGAAGGTATCAGACTATGCTTGCATAAATAAATATAATAGGACTACACAATTCAGTCATGATCTTTTATTTGACATATAAAAGGTAATTTTAAACTCACCTCCAATTCATTCAATCTTTGGATTCTAGGTGTAAACTTGAAATTTTCAACATCAACAGCAAATGGTGGCTGCCAGTCCTGCATCACAAATTATAAAAGGTTGAATTTTTATTTCCAATTACAGAAAAACATTTGAAAAAAACTTTCATATTTTGGAAGAACAATATTTTTTTTTTAAATTAGGCTTTAATATGAGAACATAGTGATTACTCAACACAATTCAGACACCATTCCAGACATTTTTTCTATCTGTAAAACCTATCCCATAATACTTGTCCATGTTGTAATGGCTGCCATATTTTGTATGATTAGATTGAATCAATATACAAAAATAAATTGAAATATGACTGCAGTAAGACACAATAATGGAATATTTTCAGATTTAAAAAAATATATAATTAGTAGAATATAATACAGCGAAGTGAAAATGTTAATTTAAAAAAAGATTTAGTGAAAAATGTTTCTCTGATTTTAACTATTTTATGTGTGAATGCTTTTGGAATAATTAAATACAAAAAAATCTCTTCAATAAATACTCAAAATAAAATATAACATTATTTAAATGACTGACATCAAAAGCAATCTAAGAAAGAAATAATAATCAAAAAAGATTGTTTTATCATTTGGGTGGGGATGTTATTAAATGGATTTATGACAACTGCACACATTTCATGAATAATCAAGGAAATTTAAAAAAATTATATACAGTTGATTGGTATAGATAATTATTTGTATGGCAGTTATTTAGTCATGAAACTTAAAATATCTTGAGTAATAAAAAAATTAAATTATAAATTATAAATAAATAAATATGAACATCATTAATAAAACTGTTGAAATTTTTAAGAAAGAAGGTACCATTTTATGGCTAACTACAGTAACTATGGGCAGGAGAGAATGAATATTGTCACAGAAGTCTGAAAATTCCAGAATTTTCAAAAGATGTGTTGCACAACAGCTGAGCCCTTTAACTGGGCTTCCAGCTCTACAACAAATATGCATCCACTAATTTCAGTTGTCTCTGGTCAGACAAAATTGACTACAAAAAATGTAGGCAAAGCTCTACACTTGTTAAAAATTACAATTTTATTCATGCTCGTTTTTATATTTCCAACTAAACCCCAGGCAAAGCAATTGAAAAAGGCCATACTTTCGCCATAGAACATTTTACATTACAGAACCTGCCAACAAAAAATGTTAAATTGCCATCTAAAATCAAAATTTTTATTAAAAATCTACCTGTTTTAACACAAACCTGAAATGTTGGGCGAAAGAAAAGCAGATATTTTTTTATTTCATTAGCCGTAGTTCGCCCTATCGTGAGAATGAAGCCTTCAGTGTGTTGTAAACGTCACGTAGTCTCTGATGATGGCAGCCATGAACTGCATAAAAACCAACATACGACAACATCGGACGTAGCAGGGCAGTGCGGTCGTCCTTTCTTCCTCGACTGAGTTAGTATTTATAATGGCAACAAAGAGGGGCGTTGGTCAACTTCCAAATGTATAATTTAGCATACACATAGACAGACCAAAAACAATTATTTGTACAGTAACTGCAAGCTTATTACTTTGGGAGATCGGTGGACACATTCAAGGCTGCAGTAGTCTTGTTAACAGACAGTTAATGTGGTCAGACAATGGGTTCGCCATGGTGGTTATTCCCTGACAACACGTATCACACGTGAACTTCTTCACATCGGGCGAAAAATGAAGTGTTTGACATCCTAGACTACATTTTTTGGATATAACAGTTATAAAGGTTTGTGATATCCCCAAAATGTCACTTACCGGAGGTGGAATTATTTTGCAGAGCCCGGCTTTCTCGGCAATGGGACGGATTTTAGAGATGTATGCGAGGGGGTCCGCGAACTCTTCTTCCGTCGGTTCGAAAACCGGTGCTTCTGGGGGAGGAATAAAACTGTCGTCGGTATCTGCCATATCAATAGACTTCACCCGTACCAAAATTCAATCCTTGAGGCAATTGCAAGATGTAGAATCCCAAGATAGAAGCTATATTTCACCCATAAACAAGGACGCCATTTTGATAATTCTTCACTTGCATGTACTGCCTTCTCACACCTCAGCCGATATCAATCAACCGAAAAATTGAGCGCACAGATGTTCGACAGTATTGGCTTCTAAATTAATTAAAACACATTTCGAAAAAGGTCATATATATATATATATTTAGGAACATATCAATTACAAATATTTATTATGCAATATATACAAGAAATGTATTTTTAATTCGAAAACGTGGAGTGATAATAGTTGGCACGACATTGTGAATCGCCCAAAGGTCAACTTGGAGAAAAATTTTAAAGTACAGTCACGTGATGGGATTGTGTCAAATTTCATTGGACCGTTTATTTCCGAAAAAAAAAGTTAGTACAGCGCCACCATTTAGGTATACCAAAGTATTCGTACGAGAAGAAGGCAGTTGCAGTAACGTAATGTCTGCTCCGTGCTTTCATATCTTATGCCAGTATTGCACTTAGAATTCATGTTTAGGGCTCGGCCCGCCTGTCCCACAGGGCTTGACAATCTAAGTATGGCTCAGTGGTAAGATATATCAGAAAAAATAGAATAATTGCTAAGATGTAATCAATATTTTTTTTTATGCTAGATCGTACCAGCCATACTTTAGATCGTCAGGGTCCTGTGATTTGTCCTTGTGTTAATAATTCTGACACCAGTTATCATACGAGGTTGGGCCGATTTTGTTCAAAACTTGTACAATGGCGAAAAAAACATCCAAAATCAGTATTCAACATGTCATTTACCGTTTCTCGGGGAGGTCGTGCACGTTTTCTTTCAAACATGTACTGGTCCTCATCATTTTGTTTCGTGATTTATTTCAAAATGGTCGAGTGGCAGTATTTTTTCAAGTACTAGTATTCTCCCCATTTCTCAGACACACATTTACAGATTTTGTTTAAATTGGTACAACGACACGACATAGTGAATCACATGTTTTTTCTTAGAGATTCTAGATGTAATTTAACTGATTGACGGTCATTTTTGTCATGTCCTGTCATGTTACCAGACAGGCCTTGGTCGATTTTATACAAACTTAGTATGAGCATTATCCTGTTGTTTTCGTCATCTTTCTAGAAAAATAATGTTCGTAAAACGTACTGCCATCCCAGTGAACGTCAGGACATTGTCAACATAAAATCGTGCCCTCTATTCGAAAACAGTATAACGCAGTATAACCAACATTTTGGACATAATACCAACGATTAAATATTTACAGTACGTATACTCGTAAACGCTGTAGTCATTGTTTGGTCGAGTGCATAATGTTACTGTAACAATATGTGTCGGGATGGAATCAGCAAGATATCGTACCTTAAATTGTACCAAGATAGTCTGATCGACCGAATTTAATTCATTATTGAAATTGGTTAAAACGCTAGGATCTAGATTCCATGCGTTAATTAATTAATTAATTAAATTAAACCTAGAACATGTAAACCTGTATGTATCAATTATTAGTTATTGTTGTGCCCTTTTTTCTCGAAACGTTTGGTATGTGAAGAAATGTGAGTCATATATTAGATACAAAAGGCACAGTGTTCACAAGATATCCACAACAGAAGTTTCTTGTAAATAGAACACCACCGAGCAGTTCCGTGCTGGATTTGATTGTAATTTAATTTGTAGTAGCTTAGGGTGTCAATATACCAAATCACCAGCGGTAATCTCGAAGCCCGACCCCTGAATTTGTATTACACCTAAAGCTAATATAAAACGGTAAATACTATCTCAAATCAAAGTAAACATGTACTACGTGCGTGACTCGACCCCTGCATTTGGTTGGTCGAGAACTTGAGCATGTGATTTCTAAATTTTGCGGTGGGAGGAGTATACTTTTCGAAGCCCACATTTCCAGAAAAAAGTGTACTACAAGAATTTGAATGTTTTGTCAGTAGCAGACATTGTTGTTTTGGACGTTCTGCCTGAACCAAACACACCACATCACAGAGAGATGAAATGAACAGAAACGTTCGAACAGAACAGGAAAACAACGTGTCTTCCAAAGGGCGGTGGTCGTCGGGATACGCATGCGCGAGATATGGGTCTTATATGAACAAAGATGGTGACTTTGACTGTTGCGCAGATACTTATACTTTATTAAACACATAAAATTCCCCAGGAGGAATTAAAATGGTTACATTTACACTAAACAAAACTAGACTAATAATACAAAACATTAAGACTAAAGTAATGATTAACAACAATAATAATAATAATCGAAATAAAAACGAATAAAAAAACATGAATAGTAATAAATCCCACTAACAGCAATGATAAAGATAGGAGAAACCATTGTTAAAAAGTAATAACAATAATAATGCGTTAATGCATTAAGGGTTAAACATTTTGGAGGTGTTGCTGTCTTAAGTCGAGGGCAGTTTTAATGAATTGTTCGAGTGTGGTATGAAATGAGGTAAAATTATAACTCATTGTCAGTGCAAATTGTTCATTAATTGTAAAATTATCAAAATTATTAATTTGTTTCTTACATTTCTCAAATATTAATTTTCTTTGGTCATTGTAAAATGAACAAGTCATGATGAAAAGTTGTTTGTCTTATATTTGTTTTTTTTGTGCAAAGTTCACATACTCTTCCTTTTACAGGTGTTTTTCGTTTGGAATGTCGTCCTGTTTCTATTTTTAAATTGTGGCTGCTTAGTCGAAATTTACATAATGTTTGTTTTAGTTCAACATTTTTCAGTGATATCAAATAGTTTTCTAATTCAAATTTATTTTTAAATTTTCAGTATGTTCTCAATTTATTACCCGCTCGATCATTATTCAATTCTTCTTTCCAGTACTGTTTAAATTGTTTTTCCAATTGTATTTGTAAATTTTTGTTTTCAGCAGCAGTTGTTGTTGTTATTGTGTCCAAATTAATTGTGTCACTTTCATTGATGTTGTTTAATTGTGTCGTTATTGCGATATACCATTTACTGTTCATTTGCTCGTTTAGTATTGCTGCTTCTTTAATTAGTACATTAGGCGAGTTTATTGCGCGGTTGTAGTATTTGATCATTTGTTTTTGTATAAATAAATATAGCAGATATTCACCCAACTCTCCGTATATTGCCATTATGGGAGTGTTTCTCTTGATACCGAGAATAAATCTGCAGAAATGTAAATGGATATCTTCAACTTCCGATTTATAAGAACTCTCATGGCCCCATATATCACTGCCATATGTCAGAATAGGTCTTACGAACCTATGGAATAGGGACATCAATGTTTTTGTATTTATATTAGGATTTTGTCCTAAACGAGAAAAAAAAACTGAGAAATCATCAAGCTAGGTAACTTGGTAATTTATTTGGTGTACGGGGCAAAAGAAGTCCCCGGCGGTGATTAGTGGACGTCGCACCCAAGTCAAAAGTCTTACTCGTGATTCCATTAGTGCATTGGATTGTCGCACATGCACGGCGCGACTAAAAGTCCACATTTCATGGAGAATTGTATTTAAAAGTCAGTTGAAATGTAATTTTTGCGGAACACTCATATGTCCCACCTATACCAGAGTATTCTATGTGAAGTATTCGCCGTTAAAATTTGTGTGAAACGCACACACATGACCTCGAACATGTAATAAATAATCGAATAATAATAATAATAGAAATAGAAAAACAATTTTTCCATCGATTTATAGCAATATGCATATAAAGGAATAGAACATTATTACTAACCAGGATTGTTCATTTCCTAATGAAACAATGTTGGCCTCATCCTAATCTACGCATTTCCACATCCCCTGAACACCGGGCATGGACAGGAATCATGGTCTCCGGTAGCAGCACGTCAGTTGAATTTCTATAGAATTATGATTTTAGGAAGCACTTCAAACAGCAGTATTGTATATTATATTTCTGTATTGATTTTGTTTATACTCGCCACCCGCCCCCGGGGTGTTACTGGTAGAAATCTACTATTAAACGAATATGCGAAGGGCGTTCTCGAGTGGAAAAGCTATACGGGTATGTGTCACCCGATTCGGGTATCCTTTTCACACCAGTTGCTAGAGAAGTGGATATCAATATTGACACGTTTATGGTATAAATGTGGGTGAAGTTATAAAATACGATGAGAACCATGTAAACCAATGGTAAGGTTTGACCATGGAGGTAATAATTAGTATTACCTCCATGGTTTGACTATATGGAGTATTGTGATTTTTGACTATATGGAGTATTGTGATTTTTGACCATATGAAGTATTGTGATTTTTGACTATATGGAGTATTGTGATTTTTGACCATATGGAGTATTGTGATTTTTGACTATATGGAGTATTGTGATTTTTGATCATATGGAGCTTTGTGATTTTTGACTATATGGAGTATTGTGATTTTTGACTATATGGAGCTTTGCGATTTTTGACTATATGGAGTATTGTGATTTTTGACTATATGGAGTATTGTGATTTTTGACCATATGGAGCTTTGTGATTTTTGACTATATGGAGCTTTGTGATTTTTGACTATATGGAGTATTGTGATTTTTGACCATATGGAGCTTTGTGATTTTTGACTATATGGAGCTTTGTGATTTTTGACTATATGGAGTATTGTGATTTTTGACCATATGGAGCTTTGTGATTTTTGACTGTATGGAGCTTTGTGATTTTTGACTATATGGAGTATTGTGATTTTTGACCATATGGAGCTTTGTTATTTTTGACTATATGGAGCTTTGTGATTTTTGACTATATGGAGTATTGTGATTTTTGACCATATGGAGCTTTGTTATTTTTGACTATATGGTGCTTTGTGATTTTTGACTATATGGAGCTTTGTGATTTTTGACCATATGGAGCTTTGTGATTTTTGACCATATGGAGTATTGTGATTTTTGACTATATGGAGTATTGTGATTTTTGACTATATGGAGCTTTGTGATTTTTGACTATAGGGAGTATTGTGATTTTTGACCATATGGAGTATTGTGATTTTTGACTATATGGAGTATTGTGATTTTTGACTATATGGAGCTTTGTGATTTTTGACTATATGGAGCTTTGTGATTTTTGACTATATGGAGCTTTGTGATTTTTGACTATATGGAGTATTGTGATTTTTGACCATATGGAGCTTTGTGATTTTTGACCATATGGAGTATTGTGATTTTTGACTATATGGAGTATTGTGATTTTTGACTATATGGAGTATTGTGATTTTTGACTATATGGAGCTTTGTGATTTTTGACTATATGGAGCTTTGTGATTTTTGACTATATGGAGCTTTGTGATTTTTGACCATATGGAGCTTTGTGATTTTTGACCATATGGAGCTTTGTGATTTTTGACCATATGGAGTATTGTGATTTTTGACTATATGGAGCTTTGTGATTTTTGACTATATGGAGTATTGTGATTTTTGACTATATGGAGCTTTGTGATTTTTGACTATATGGAGCTTTGTGCTTTTTGACTATATGGAGTATTGTGATTTTTGACTATATGGAGCTTTGTGATTTTTGACTATATGGAGCTTTGTGCTTTTTGACTACATGGAGTATTGTGATTTTTGACTATATGGAGCTTTGTGATTTTTGACTATATGAAGCTTTGTGATTTTTGACTATATGGAGCTTTGTGATTTTTTAATATATGGAGCTTTGTGATTTTTGACCATATGGAGCTTTGTGATTTTTATGGTTCTGTGGTTTTTACGGTGTTTTGGCAAAAAGAAGCGCGTAAAACGTTCGATACAACAACCATAGTTACTTACAGTAATGCCACAATTATCATAGTTTTCCATAACAACAACGTGACATAGTTACCAACAGTATATGTTATGTCAATCTTAGTTACCCATTACAACAATGAGACTATCATGGTTATCCATAGCAACAGCATGATTATTAGTCATCCATAGCATTAACCTGATTATTAGAGTTACTAACAGTAATGCCATGACAAACATTGTTAGCCATGACAACAACAAGACTATCATATTTATCCATAGCAACAATGTGACTATAATAGTTATCCATAGCAACAACATGACTATTGTAGTTACTACCGGGGTAGTATTCATAGCAGCAACACGATTATTAGGGTTAACAGTGATGCCATGACAATCATAGTTACCCACGACAACAACATGACAATCATAGTTATCCATAGCAACAACGTGACTATTGTTATCACAAGACTGTCATAGTTATCCATAGCAACAGCGTGACAATCATAGTTATCCATAGCAGCAACGTGACTATCATATTTATCCATAGCAGCAACGTGACTATTGTTATCATAACACTGTCATAGTTATCCATAGCAACAACCTATCTTAGTTACTAGTATTCATAGCAGCAATGTGATTATTAGTTAACAGTAATGCCATGACAATCATAGTTATCCATAGAAACAACGTGACTATTGTTAATATAACACTGTCATAGTTATCCATAGCAACAGCGTGACTATCATATTTATCCATAGCAACAGCGTGACTATTGTTATCACAACACAGTCATAGTTATCCATAGCAACAACCTATCTTAGTTACTAGTATTCATAGCAGCAATGTGATTATTAGTTAACAGTAATGCCATGACAATCATAGTTATCCATAGAAACAGCGTGACTATTGTTATCACAACACTGTCATAGTTATCATAGCAACAGCGTGACTATCATATTTATCCATATCAACAATGTGACTATTATAGTTATCCATAGCAGCAACGTTATTAGTTACCAGTAATGCCATGACAATCATAGTTACCCATGACAACAACGTGACAATCATAGTTATCCATAGCAATAACGTGACTATCATATTTATTCATAGCAACAACCTGACTATCATAGCTAATAGTATTCATAGCAGCAACGTCATTATTAGAGTTAACAGTAATGCCATGGCTATCATAATTATTCATAGCAACAACGTGATTATTAAAAGCTACCAGTAGTAATGCGATGACTAGCACAGTTATCCATGACAACAACATGATTATTAGAGTTACTAACATTAATGCCATGACTATCATAGTTATTCATAGCAACAATGTGACAATCTTAGTTATCCATAGCAACAGCATTATTTTAGATTTAACAACAATGCGATGTGAAAACTAGGGTTGAAGTAGCCACCATTTCGTTGAGATCGATTATGTGATGGGAACCATAGAAAATTATGACACACAATGCACACTATTATAGGAAAATGACACATTCAAGCATCAGCGAGGGGCCGCCAGAGAAAGGCTTAACCTCTCAAGATGACTTCGTATTTGACATTTCGTCGATAAGTTGTTATCGTGTATCATAATGCAAAATATCAAGTGTATTAGTTAAGGTAGAAGCCTACTCATAAATGAAAACACCCAGAATGTATTCATTTTTCAATAAATTGTACTCCTTGACAAAAAAGTAGGGGGTCACCTGCCTAATTTTTGAGAAAATGATGGATGTATTTTAGTGGACAGTGACCATTTTGTCAGTATTATAACACTTTTACCACTGATTCTCATTACAGATATGGAACAAAATCTCAAATTGTACGCGGTTGGCGGGTGCTAAAAAAAAAATCATATAATGTAAATGATGGGGTACATTTTGTTGTTCTGAATTATTTTTAAAATCTGGGTTTTGAAAAAGGCCAATAATTCATTTTTTCTTTAACATTGTGTTCTATGGAATTCTAAAAATAGTGATTTTTGAAAAATATTGGGACAAGTTTCCCAAAATACATCACTGTTACATACAAAAGAATGCTATTACATGGTGCCACAAGACAAAAGCTCCATGATTTTACCGGGAGACTTCTACCTTAACACACTCCTATGAAACAAAATTTTTGGAGAAATCTAAGAGGACACCAAAACATGCGACTGATCAAAATTATATTATTAGTTTTGGCAATACATGCTATAATAGAATATCAAGTTGATTGTTTGGAGCATTCATGAGAAAATGGCGGCCAACCCCGTGACTGAACATTTTATTTTTCTTGCAAAAAGCTTTAGCCATACATGCACATGCTACATTAAGGCACTTATGAGAAACAAGTACACACTATTTTGCAAAATGCTTAGTCTGGTGCTTGAAGTGGTCCCCAACATTTCCTACATTCACATATAAACAACTCACACAAAGACACCAAGTTGTCAAAAATCTGGGTATTATTGGCTGGTGTACATTTTTTAGGTAGCAGAAAAGAAAATTATTTCTTGATGTTTCAAAAATCAATAAAACTGTTACTTTAGACCTTGAAGCATCATCCCAGCTTTTCAAAAGATCACAATTTTGGTAAGGCCCTGCTCAAATTAGTTTTTTAAACGCTAAAACAAACAAGTCATTGAAAATGACACAGTCCCTGTTAAATTTTTGAAAGTTCTCTTGTGCTTGTCATATTAAAGCGGAGGGGTTGTCGCAAGCGTGTCCTTGAAACTTGAGTTCCAAGTGGCGTATACAACAGATTGTTTATTTACATCAAAACACGTGTTGAAATGGTACACAAATTGTGGAAATATAGTAGTAAGGCCAAAAAGTCAGATGGCTGTCAATCGGCCATCCTTGACCATATTTTGAAACAAATTGTCATGTACATGCATCCTAACATGTATAAAGTACATGTATGTGCCAAATTTGAATGAAAACTGACAGAGCATGTCCAAGATACCGCATAAAAAAACAAAACAAGATGCCTGCCAGTCGACCATCTTTGATCCAATTGCGTAATAAATCGTCATGGACATGTATCCTAACATGTATAATCTATGTACCAAGTTTGAATGACAACTGACAAAGCATGTCCAAAATACAACATTTTCAAAACATAGTTGAACTCTGGTGACCTTGCCCTTTGTTATATAATATAATTCCCTTTATCATAGTTTATTTCAATATGAATATGCATTGTCATAATTAATTTTGAATACAAACAAGTTTTGGGGTTGAACCAACAGTGGGGAATCAGTCTACCGAATGTCCTTAAAAGATGTAAATATCTTACAAAAACATTGGTGCCTTATTTGTTTAATTATTTTAAGGGACATAATTTCCAGCTTTCTTCAAAGTAATTCAGATATTTTAGTATAAAAACAAATGTCTCATTGCAAAAAAAAGTGCTGCATTTAGATGTGAATAGATTCATAAAACATGCAAGATAACAGAACATTTTAGCTGGCTTTAGTCCAAGTATTTTGTACAGGTGTCTGTCAAAAATTAATGATTCACTGAGACAAATATGAACTGCCTCATTGTGTGACTACTTTATTATATGAAAAGTAAAAAAAAAACACCCTTTATGAATAGCTATCATGTTGCAAGCTCTGCTTTGTATGCAAATCAACTTAAATAGTTATTTGGTGTCCAGTGGAGGGAGAAGTCAACAGTACTGTTGCCTCCTGAGAATCTACATCTTCAAACACTGCAATCTTTGAAGCGCGTTTTTAAACTAGTATTATAAAAAGTCTATCATTCTGTTCTAATAGCTGAAACATATTCCTGTGAGTTTTCATTTGTCGAATGAACTGTTTGTCAAATACAGAATACATATATTTTAGAATAATTTTCTTTTTAAAATGTGGATGAAATGTTTTGCTTTTAATGTATTTTTTTTATGTATTGTTTTTGATTTGATAACTTTGAACTAAATAGATTTTCTATTAGCTTCAGATCTTGATCAAAGTTAGGCACCCAGTTCATAGGAGTTCTTATATTGATTTTCTGACATCTTGTTTTCTGTAAAGATTTTATTGGTTGGTTTGCAAATGTGTATCAGACTGTGCAATCTCTCCATGAGTTGGTTTTGAAACCCAGTATGGGATTCTGAGATACATTACCAAGGATATTATTACAAGATAAATCATTTGCTTCATTGAACACATACAACAATGCACATTTCCACTGAGATCAGTGACCTTTGATGTGTATCACCAGTGATCAGTCAAGTAGAAACAGTCAAAATATTTTATCAGATTTTCTCAATTTTTGCATGATATTTTCATACAGGACATCTGTTGTTCAAACTCAGGGAAGATTTTATACTGATGAATAAGGTGACCAAGTTTGATAAAGTTTGGAATAGAATTAGTAAAGTTATTATGCACACAATAACAATTATTAACAACGACGACAACGCCGGACAAAATTTTTCCCTTATAAATATACCTTTCCCTTCCATCTTTGATGGTATGAGCAAGGTAAAAACAAGATGGCTGCCAGTCGACCATTTTGAATCAAATCGCTAAACCAATGCATGTGCATATGTCCCACATAAAGCACGAGGCACATGCAAAGAATGAACGGAATCGGCCCAAGGGATTCTGAGATACGACTCTGGATGGAGACCGAATCACAAGTCCCTGTTTTCGGACATCGTCTATATGTAGCAATACCAGCCCAATAGTTATTAATTTAACATTTTCAATTCACTAAAATTATCTTTATTCACAATAAAACTGATTGTAATAATTAATACAATATTTGAGATTTGTCCAGTTACACATACAAAAATACAAAAAATTACTACTTTTTTTTTTTAGAATTTATCAAAATATTTACGTTGATTAAAAATCTCTTGGTATCTAGTAGTTTCATTTCTTGATGTGTTATAAAAAATCTGTTTTGGCAGTGTGTGAAGTATATAATCCCTGAAGATTGAATAGCAACTTGCATAAATGTGGTGCATATGGTATATACCCATAACACTAATAATGAGTACATGTATATTGGAAGGTAATTACAGTGAGTATCACATGTTGCACATGAATCTGGACGAAAGAAATCACAATATAAAATAATACATAAACACAGTAATTGAATGAAATTTCTTATAATCAAAATACTACAATATTATGACAGTGAAACCAATAGAACATGAATTGCTTTACACTCTGTAGGTTTAAAACAAATACTCAAAATATTTAGGAAAGCCTGTTTTTGGCAGTGTACTCTTACACAATCACAGCATTCTCTAAATATCTACTACCCGGTAGGTTTGTCATTGGTGACATGCTTGAAGAATCCAGGCCAGTGTATAGCTTATTGCATGGCTCTAAATATATCTGGTGTTAGGGTAAATATTCAAATAGTAGACATTTTATCAGCTGGCCACCTGTCGATAATTGTACTACTCCAATACAGTGTGTTGTGCTTTTCACAACATAAACTGGTTGCATCAAAAATCTTAAAATTTCCGCAAACTGAATCATGCAACTATTAATTATAAAAATAACAAAATAATTGACAAATGCCAAAAAAATAAAAAGTACATTGAACAAAGGAAGAAAGAAGAGTAAAGGAAAGGTTACAATGATATTAGAATTTTTTTTTATAGATGTCTGAGATCATTTTCAATACCATATATTTTAGCTTTTAATTGATGTAATTCTCCCTGTATCATTTTAGATCTTCTTGCTGTGCGTTTGATATCCTGTAACATGGCTACGTCATCACCTTCGCTGATACCAACAGTCACCTGAAATACAAGATAAACTATATATCAGTTCCTATCCCGGGTCACCCATTCATTACATGCCTTCACTTTCATGTGCTACATAGTTTAGAATAGAAACTTTTGTGATTCAGTGATGCTTGAATTATCACTTGCTACACATAGAACATTTGTTTAAAATGGTGGTATTCAGCAAACTTAAATTGGATTTTGTTATTTATTTCTGTCAGTGAAGAGTAAATGTATATCGACTGAGAAGCATGTAATACAAATTTTATAGATCTGACAATCCAGTCTATTGTTTTTGGAGGGGCTCATATATAAAAATGTGCTATTCAAATAAAATCTTGACATTTAAGTCTATGGCTTACCCGATATAGCTGTCTTTCCACTTCCTTCAGTCTCACACGAAGGTTCTTTATGTCTGTTTTGAAACCTTCTACCTCTAAATTCCGCCTAGTTTCCAAAGCTTCATAACGCTGATTCATCAAGGCAAGTCTCTTCCCCATTTTCTCTGATCTTTCCTGAGATAAATTATTCATGTAGTGAGTGACATATGCTATTAAATCAATATTTGTAGCATCTACACATTAGGTAAGCATCTGTACAACTGTACAAGTTGTGTAAATTCACTGGCATCTATTGAACAAGATGACTAGTAAATAAAATCAATTTGTCACCATTTACATAACTTTTTTCAACAATTATCACTAGTATTAAGACAAAATAGTAATGATAACTTATGTTTAATTGGTCCAACATTAATCAAGACATAAAAACTATATATCGAAATATGAAAAATGTTGCACTAACGATTAATTGTATGGTGTTATATTATTCAACTCACTTTGAATATTTCTTTGCTGACATCGTCTTGCTCTTTTATTCTGGATAATTCATCTTCTAATTTGATAACTTGTTCTCTGTACATCTCTGTCATCTTATGAGACTGCTGTAGCTGGTTTTCAAGAACCTACAAGAAATGATCAATTGTTAATATCTCTTACTCACTAAAATAAATGATAACATATTTATGATAACATCCTGGAAATGATAACATGCTGGAAACAGGAAAATCATGCCCTTTTAATGATGACGTAGCTGTTCATAATGAGAAATACAAGTACAGAGATTCTTTGATAAGCACATATTCTAAACTTTTTGCTGCATTTCAATTTTCTGTGGCACCTTATACACATTAACGATCAACTCTTGCAGCTTTTCTAGCCAAGTCTTACATAATCACTTACATTAATTTCATCTGCTTGGGCTTGTCTCTGTTCCCATACATTCTCTGTAATATGGAGTACGTCATCTGTAGAAATATTCAATTGTTCTTTAGCTTTATCCAGTTCTTGCAGCAATCTATCCTTTTCTGCCATCCATCGTCTTTCATTGGCTCTATTTTCATATTTCAATTCAAGGTAGTCTTTAGTGCTGTCATATAGTAAGTCTTGTGTCTTATGAAGTCTGCAATAGAGTATGTATTGTGATAAGGGAGACAACCAGTACAAGCTTTTTTAACTTTTCTTTTTTGTAATTTTATGAAATTCTTTTTACAATTCTGATTTATTTTGTTAAAGTTGACTTTAACGTAATAATCCTGCACTGGTGGTGTTTCATTGTTTCAAATTAATTGAAATGCTGATATAGGTAATGTTTTAACCTCAACTTATTTCTCACTGCAAGAACTAGCTGCTGATAAATTAATGCTTGAGATGTGTATGCACTGGCAGTGAAATAACAATAGTATGATAACAACAGTAACACAAATTTATTTGAAGAAGTTGATTTCATAGAATATTACCAGGTTTTAAATCAGTCAACATAATTATTCTGTTATTTAATTGCAAAATTCCAAACCAAAATGTTGCAATACTGTCTGTATCTACTGTAAATTCTGTATTAGAAACAGTGGCTTCTATTAAAGTGGTACAATGCAAAAAAGGGATGCAGCTTCTATTAGAGCATCTACACATATGAGAAGTGATGAATTGTTGGTTCTCAATTATTCTAAAAAAAGTTTGGATGCGACTCCTAGGGTAGATTAGGGATACGGCTTCTAATACAGATTTTATGGTAATAATAATATTACAGACTACTACTGTATTTGGGTGGTACAGACTCACATCAACTAATGTGTATGGTCACTATAACACTGTAAATTGGTATTGTCGATTATCATACATTTGGCTGCAAAATGCTGTACAGACGTGTTTTGAAAGTCTTACGAACACGTTTGTAAGTCTTCCTTATTTTGCAAATGTGTGTATGTTTACAATTACATCGAATGCTGCAACAATGTGAAACATGAAATCACATCACTGAAGGCAAACAATCATGCAGACATATACATTTTTTGTTGGCATTTTGAGCTGGTAAATCCCACTAAATTATGACTACAAGCATGAAAAGATTTTTACGATAAGGTCAGTTGATATGATTACTGTACTGCATTGTTGCATACTTTGCGCTATTCTATTAATAATCTCATACAGAGATCTCGCCACGCTGGTCAGCCTCGACCAGCACTCAAAATTAGCGACCACCACGGAAATGCTTCCGACCAGGACTATTGTCTGATTGTTATTATAGTTATGTACCGACCGACATGCATCCTGCCAGTCATGGATTATGATTTGTAAACAATAGACCTGTCACACGATACATAGCGGTTAGTCAATTTTGTTAAATTAGCACTTCTTTGTAAGTAAATACTTTCTGCGATAGACAGTCTTTATATTTAAAGCTAAATTTTTTTTTAAAATCAATTCCACCTCGATATAACATGGTCAAAGCAGAGTTCATGGTCAGTTTACGCTACTCAAGAAAAAAAAACGTGTTTATTGCATGATTTTGTAAAATACATTTGAAGACCTATTTTACCTTTTAAAAATTGCTAATCACCTCTTTTGAAAACCATCATGCAGTTTTCAACTGAAATCGATACCAACACATCGTGCTACGACATCGCTTTACTTCCACAATGTAATTTTTATGATCACTACTATTCGGAAAACTTCAGATTCTATCGGCATTACCATGTGGCATTCTGAATGGTTAATAACACATTACTGTGAATATATACATTTTAGAATTTGAAGGTACGAATAATAAATTACAACAATATGCAATAATTACGTGGTCGATCTTTTGTAGGAAAATGTTTTTTGAGTAAATAAGACCGTAGACATATTCCTGGCTGAAACGTTTCAAATGGTTTTATTCAACTTTTTACAATACACATTAATATTGCAACAATAATTTATTTGTTTCTGTTTTTAGTCTGCAGCATTTGCATTTCGAATATATTTCATTTTTTAAATTCAAACTCAAACATAATGTCTTAATTCCAAAAATATTTGCACTGTGACCAAACTCATTAATATTCATTGCTAATTAATATTCATATAGCTCATTAATTTCATGACCGATCGGCACTCCAGTTAGGCTGGCGAGCTCCCTGCTCATAGTATTTAATAAACTTATCTTAATACATCTTTTCTTGCTTATTGTTATAATTTAGTAAGACAATAGCTTGAACATTGTTGATGCATCCAACGTAAATGAGGGAAAGTGATGTACAATATTTTTCAAATAAGAAAGACACTCAAATATTCACATAATAGTTTCAATGAACAGATGAATCACATACTTGTCTTTCAGGGTCTGTATCTTGTCTTGATCTCGGTCCATAACTGTCTGCATTTCATCAATTCGAACTCTTCTATCTTCTAAGAGTCCATCTACTTGTTCTTTAGATAATTTAGTTTGTTCTTCTAATTGTGCTTGTAATGCCTCTACTTGTAACATCAGTGTTTCATTATCTCTTGTGAATTGTGCTGCAGATTCTGGTGATGATGCCTTACCTGTAAACCCAAACATAATCAGACAACTTAAAACTGCTATCCTCAAAGAATCATTTTCTTTCAAAGATCTGTGTGAATAATCACAAGTAAAATGCATGTGCCTTGGTAAGTGGCATTCACACTGGCTCCCACCAAGATTTCACCCAAAAGGAGTCAAATATGTACATAATGGTTTACAGGGATAAAACAAAACTCCATTTGGTAAACCGGTAGATATAATGCAGATCAGTGTATTTCTTAGAAACTGTGTTAAGGTTAAATGTTATGAGCTGTGTCTCCAGTTGAGTTCACCAAAGTTTGGGAAACATTGGGTTATGTTGGTAGGTTCAAATATATGTATATCAGAGTGATCAATAAACTTGTTTTTATGCGTAAATGGGGATTTAAATTGGGTAAATTGTACTTATATTATAAATAATATATTGTAATAGCATATGAAGATAAAAGAAGGAGACGTCTTCAAACTTCAGTGCAGCTTGATATTTCTTGCTAAAATAAAAAATGTTGTGGTTTCAGGGAAATTTATCTTGTTACAACAAAAAGACCATCAAAATGTGTGCTGTAATTAGCCATCAACACAGTGCCTTGAATAGGCAAAAGTGGCAAGGAATGGATCATAGCACATTTACATAGCATAGCATAGTTACAAGGCCAAAATGTGCATTGAGGAGGCAGTTTAATTAGTCAGAAAAATATTCTGGTGTTAACATTTTGAAGAGTAAAATCTATTAAATATTCTACACTATTGAAACAAAACCAAAAAACTGAACACTGGTCATGATTATCTGCCAATACAGTATTTTAACAGTAAATCTGTAAGTCATAGATGTGTGTTCCATTGAGGAGTGTTATTGAACAAGATGGCACTACATGATGTAAGCCAATCACATACTAAACTTATTTATATTATCCTGGGATCTGCGTACTGACCTTTAGCTCTTCTGGCAGCCTTTTCTATGTTAGAATCTTTTTTTGATCCATGTGTCTTTAACCCATATGCATGACTTTCTTCTGCTTAATAAAAAATAGGATTATACATGTAGCATCATTATTAAAAAGCGGTCATCACGTGTTGCAATTTTCTTTAAGCAAACAATGTTGTATAGTCACATCGGACACATATTGAATAAGATTCATTGTAACGACCATACCCCTTTAACAAATGCCAAGTTATTAATGTTTGAGTTTCAGTAATCACATTTTCAGGTTGGGTATTTCATGATCAATTTCAGGGTTTAAGTAACTGAAAATTGTGCCTAGAATTTAGTATCAGAAACCATCATTCATATTCTATATAAACAAGAGTTTACAGTGAAGCTTACCAGGTGAATGTGGATATTTCTTAGCTGGATGCCTCTGTGCAACGATAGCTTTGGATGGTGGTTCTTTATGAAAATATGTCACTTCATTATCTGTGGCTCCTGTCAAAGCCAATAGATGGTGGATTTTTTTTCTGTCTTCTAATTCCATGATTTTCAGTCTATCATTTTCAGAATAAAGTCTAAGAACATGTTCTCTTTCTTGGAACAGGTAGACTTGCATATCACTGAGTGCTTTTTGTAACTCTGCTATTTCCTCTTCTCTCTGTCTCAATTCCCAGTGTGATTTATGCTACAAACATACAATAAAAAGTCTTAATAAGTAGATAGTAAGACTGTTAATCCAAACCTAAATTGAGGTACAATTCAGAGATTCAAATATAAAGTATGGTAAAATCTGTATTAAAAGTCCCACTTATTAACAAATCGAGAACTAAAAGATGACCATTACTTGAACAAGTAAATTTAGACACGTGGGCACCATCCAGCATATTGATTGGTTAATTAGTGACTTGACCTATCCGGTCAATAATACGTCACGTGAGCATTCAAAACCATGGCGGATATCGTATCGGCTGTTTACATGTGACTGAAATCATTCGCTTATGGGGAAACTAAGTTGAATTTTACTTGCATTTTATAACAATTCAACGGATTTATTTTTCGTGCGTTATTGTAATCACTACTAAATAATATCAACACTTCGAAAACAAGTAAGTTATTCACTTGTGACCCGCAGCATGGCCGGATCGAGCTACCGTTATGTGATCATTTGCTACTAAGCAGTGCATTCGTGTTTTTATTTGAAACTTCTGTTGGAATATACTTTTCGTTACCAAGAAAATTAAAAAAATAAATGCATATTATATTAAAAATACTGAATATTTTTTGTATCATGTGGAATTTTTTTTTGATTGACTGTAATTTTTCAACATTTCGTAACGCCTATTTTAGAACCAAAATAAGGCCTTTCACTCTTCCCCGACACCTATTCAAGAAATTGTACGGTGTATTGTTTGTTTTGTGCATGTGTTGTGGACAAAAAATGACCACGCCCATTTAGTGATTGCAATATGTACGTAATAGAAACTGCACCCCGAACTTGAGCTTTTGATCCCAATTTTTAAATTGATACATTGTACATGTAATATAAACCGCGGTTTATAATAGGACTTTAACGGTAGAGATTCTCCCTCTGTTGCATTGTACCATTTTCATCGAAGTTTCAAATTCTAATAGAGATTTTAAGGTCATAGACATGAATGAATTAAGCTGCTAAATAGCATATTTGCTCTATTACCAATAGTAGCACATATACCGGTACTTGTGTATGTTACAGGTGTTTCTATTGGTAAAATAAGTAATATTTTAGTTTAGTTTACAACAAATGCAATTTTTCGTTTATATGTGCTTCTAATATAGCAAATACAGTAGTCAGTTGGGTTCACTATAAACATTTTTGTGTGAATACTTTTGTATACTTTTCTATAGTGCAATATTAAAAACAATATTGCAATATTAGTAAATGAGGCAATTTCCTGTAATATTATTGATCAATCACAAAAGTGATTGTGAAAATAATAATTATTGGAAAGAGACCAAGAAAAGCATACATCACATAAGTGATCAAATAGAAGCCAGTTATGTAGATTTGTGGAGAAAAACAATTAATTCAGAAAAAACTAAATTTGAGTAAAATAATAAATTACGAACTTACAGTACATTCAAGAAAGAATTTAAAACAGAGCAGTACTTGACAAAAATTAAAAATCCAGTTTATAGAATATATGCAAACTCAGAATTAGTGATCATAATTTTAATGATAGAGAAAAGGTCGTCATACAATACCAAAAACAAAAGCGGATGATAGAATGTGTGAAAGATGTGGTACTAATAAAGTTGAGGATGAATTTCACTTTCTGATTCATTGTCCCCAACACAAAGAAGCAAGAATGAGACTATTTCAATCAGCACAAACCTCAAATCATCAGTTCAATATGTTAGATAATGAAGCAAAGTTTATATATATTATGGGCAACATACATATAGAACTGGCTATTTATATTAACGAAAGTGCCATTTTCTAAACCATTTTCATCTCTTCTTTTTTTGTTTTTTTTTTGTTTTGTTTCTTAGAATAGTGTTTGACTATGTTCTATTCAAAATGAATAATGTCAATAAAGTTATTAAATGGGTTGATAATAGAATAACCTGCATACTTTCATAGAGTACAGGTACAGCCACTGTGTCAAAATATCATTACTGGCTTCAAGGAAGGACAATCTATTTGGAAGAACACCATTTTCTACAAGCACTAGAAAACATAATGTAACATGTACTGTATACATGTGTTCGGGCAGAGTAGCTACAAACCTGTTGTTCATATGTCATCTTATATTGTTCAAGTTTATTCAACATCTCTTCATGTTCTCCATCAAAATCAGCGATCTTCTTGCGATAATACTCCAACAACTCTCTTGACGGTCTGAGATGACCAAGTCTTTCATTGACGGATGGAATCTGAAGGTCATCTTTCTCATCATCAGAATCAAAGGTTATATGTCTAGGAGGTGTTCTTCTCGCTGGTGAGCCTCCGATAAATGGTGGAGAATAACGAGAAGATCGGTTTTGACTGTGTCTGAAAGATCTGTAATGGATAAATATAAACTTCTGTAGAATAATTGCACATCATGAGATTTTTATTTTGCATGCAGCAGAATTTTGTGTGTATTATTAGCCCTCAAAGTTTAATTTTTTTTCTAAGTGGCACATTGGCAACCAAGTTCAAATTGTTGGCAGGTAACTTTTTAGCCAAGTACATAAGTATTGGTTGCCAGAGTTTATTATGTTGAAATTCAGATCTGATGACATTGATTCACTGACAGGATGAGATCGTTTTTCAATCATATCCTTCTCCTGCACACTGTGTTTGTTTATCAATGGACTTGCAAAATATGTAACTACTGGATGTTATATGTACATCAATTCATACCAATAATTAAATATGGTTTATAACGAAAAGTTTATGTGAAAATTTAGTGGGTAGAAGTGTGCTGAGAAGGTTTAAAATCAGTTTTATTTTGCTTTGCCGGCAGTCCAAATTTGTTTCAGCCCCAAACGGCAACCTAAATATCAATTTCAATCCCCCCAGATTAAATTTAATCATCTTGGCAATCAAAATGATCGCAATCTAGCGACCTGGTATTATACTATTAATTACTGCATGCAACTACACTAGCACAACTTTTGAGAACAGTTTAAGAGTAAAACATGGCAGACACACATTTATTTTATGTGAGACTTGTGTGCGACAGGATTAAACTATTGTCATTAACATGTTTTTTACAACACTTATTATTATGGTAACCTACATTGGGTTGCAAAGTGGAAATAAAGCTATTGCGAGGGGAATGAACTAAAATACTATGAAACTAACTACTCAGGATGATTGTATTGGACAAACCATAGACCCTCTATTAGAGGGTCTATGGACAAACCTAGCATAAAACCTTCAGGACTAGGTAAATGTATTGTAATATCAATCTACTGAAGACAGAGCAACAGAAATAAATGTTTAAAGATTTGTCGCTAGATTTATAGATACTTTAGTATTTACAAATTAATAAAGACATCAATGTATATCAAAATTGCCTGGGATAAGAACGCTCCAAAACAAACGACACCGAGACATTTCCTGAACGACTGGAAGTTCATTCAATCACGAATTGAGCTATTAGTATGAACATTAATATATAGCATTAACATGGCGTCTTGTTTTCATTATTAAACTGTAGCGCGAATTAGAAAATATATATTTTTTTCAGCCTTCAACAACTAAAGAGACGACCGTCAACTGCTCCAAAAAACAAGTCGAAGCAGATCCTGGTATCCTCATTCTATCGAAAACATGATATTCAAAACGGTGATAAACGAAAGCCACATTCATAAACTGTATTCATAATATAACCAATATACTAATACAATCATCTCAGATTTGTGCAACGATGTTTCCGTATTCAAACCTCGTCATAAATATGGTATTATTATAAACTGTGCCCTACCTGCCCGGAGACGGTGTTCTTGACGCCATTTTGAGTTTGCCGCTTGGTCTACTACGTAAGAAGACTTATGATTGGTCCGTGTACAAACACGCCCTCAACATTCTAAGGGTAGAGCATCAGACATTATGGGGGGGGGGTCTAAATCCCGGTACAACACGTTACATCATGTTTACATCAACAAACAATAGGTTAAATGTTAATACTAAGAAAATATATAAAAAGGAACACAGAAACAGTATTCCATGGCACTGTTTAGCTGAGTTGTCAATGGCTGCACAAATAAGTATATTGTAGTTTTTACCATTGATCAGAATCTATACAGAAGCTTTTCAGTAAAATATGTTCTGTCCAATCTGATTAAAGTCCGATGTAGGTATAAAAATTAACAATAAAAAATTATAAAAATAAAAAAATATGAAGCCTATACCTACAATGGATTTTAATCAAATTGCTTCTGTCCCATCCATTGGCTTAACCACCGTCTCACCACCGAGTTAAGCCACCATTGAGTGATATTTTACAGTAAAGAACTGAAAATATTGTTAGAAAATAAGCAAATCTGAGAGACTTCCATTTGAGGTACATTATCAAAGCAATCAGACTTGAGGTTTTCAGCAAGATGTCGAAAATATAACTTTTTACCAAAAATATTCATAAATATTAGAGAATTGAAGATATCATAAAATGAACAAATCTAAGAGAGGTCTGCCCAAGGTACATACATGTATATACCAAGTATCAAAGCAGAGAATTGTAGTTTTCATGAAGTCGAATAAGTAAAAGGTTGACACGGACGATGATGGACTATAAACGACGGACAATCACATGTATAAGCTCCGCTTAACAAAGTCGACAGCAGAGCTAAAAATAAGATCAAATGCGATTGTATTCAAAAATGTCACTTTGAGTTCATAAATGTTCATAATCAAATCATATTTCAAGACTAAATATCCTATACTGATGACCAATTAAATCACACAACTGTCACAGTGATAGAGGGACTACGGTACCTACCTACCTTTCTTCTGTGGGGAAGGATGGAAGCATTTTTCTACAGAATATGTTGTAGATTTTTATGCAGTATTCAATGATGTACCCAGTTAAATTTTCCACCATTCAAGATACATGCAGACATGTTTTTTTTTTTAACACAAATCAATATATATGAAATATAACTGTCATTCATTGCCTTTAATCGTGACATCTCACCACATGCTTTTCTCATTGTGACATTGTATCTTAAAATCAATTTTAATGTTAACCAATTTAAATCCGTTTTACTTTGTGTGTTTTTTTTAATTATATAGTCCTGTTATATTACTTCTATATGTACTTGTTTATTGGCATTGTATCAGGCATTTGATTTGTTTTTCTCAGACTACGGTTTCCCAAATGACTACAGTTTAATAGGCGCCTTAAACCATTTGTCTATCAAAATATGACTACCGATAATAGTTGCAATGAATAAATGCGTATAGGGGTATGATTTGCTTTGGTGTACTTTATTTTAGGAATCATTTTGATGGTTGACAACTTCCAAGAAGTTTCCATGCGTTTAGCTCAGTTACGCAAACTATTTGATTAAAACAAATTGTAGAGAGACTGAGATTCAAATATTCATTTAAGAGCACGAATATCATGCTAAGGGTCAACATTTCGTGAAAGTGATTAAAATGCCATTTCCAAGTTGGGTACCAAACTTTGATCAACGTACCACCCTGGCATATTGTGTGCATGCTTATAGAAGATAATATTTGGTAATCGTAGTCCTAAATAACTATTAAAAATAGCTAGACGTTTCGAGAAATGGCTCTTTATCGATAGCATAGGAGAAACATTTTCTCCATTTTCTCGATAAAGAGCCATTGCTCGAAACATCTAGCATTTTTTAATAGTTATTTAGGACTACGATTACCAAATATTATCTTCTATATATCATATTTATCAGTCCAAGCAGCGTTTATTTATTTATAAACTACTATTGTGTCCATGCTTAATGGCAATATACCACATGTATATAGACACACACAAAGAATTACAATGACGTTTAAAAACAATTCCAATTTTGCTTTAAGTGTTGGCAGGATTGGGCGAGTTGATTACTATGCATACACATATTTGAAGAGTGAGGGAAACTTCATTATTACAATGCATACACATGTTGGCAGGGCGCCTATTAATATGCATACACATGTTCATTAATGTGCATATAAATGTTGGTAGGGTGTGGTGGTGAATTATTAATAAGCATACATATGTTGGCAGAGTGGGGTTGACTATGAATATACATTCAAATGTTGGTGGGGTGGGCGACTTCAATAATAAGCATACACATTTTGGCATGGGGTGACTTCATTAATATGCATACACATGACCACAGAGTGTTGCGACTTCATTAATATGCATACACATGTCCACAGAGTGGTGCGACTTCATTAATATGCATACACATGTCCACAGAGTGGTGCGACTTCATTAATATGCATACACATGTCCACAGAGCGGTACGACTTCATGAATATGATCAGTCTTGTAAATTGCACACTGACTGGCGTCCATGTGCAATATACTCGACTCTAACTAAAATTGGCGTTTCAGAATCAGTTTCTTCCTTGCAAACTGTCCAGGTTTACTCATAAATAAAATAGTTTCTTTGCTACAAACTTTTGTAAATTTGCTACGAAATAGTTTACTGGTTAGTCAGGCAGATTCAGACTGAAAAAGTTCTCTCCTACTAGTAAAAAAACGCCAACCATGCATAAGATACTTACAAGCTTTCAATAAATCAATTGATAGAGTTTATTTATAATTGTATGCCATGATCAGTGAAACAAGACAGGAACTACCAATTAAGAAATTACACTGGGTTATTTGTATGACTGCACATGGGTTCTGTGAACACATGGATAAAAATACAATGATACATCAGGTATTGAAATGTGTCATAGTGTTTGATCATATTTGACGACAAAAAATGTGACAACTTATTTTTCAAATTGTCCATACCATATTTGCTCAATTAGCAGCACATAAACTTATGATTTATGTCTGGCCAAAAGAAATAATATTTGAATGATTGAGTAAACAATTGTTTACATGCACAATATGGTATATGGAATAATGATGAACTCTATAAATTTCATAAAAACTATAAAACAGCTTTTTGTTCCGGACATAACATTTAGGGTAGTGTCTTAATTTGAGGGTTAACACATTTAGTACCACGCACATGTATGTTGCCAATACACATCAAATTTATGTATTGATGCAATCCCTAAATTAACAGGATGTTAATATTACCGCATATATGTATATACAGAATGTAAAACTTATTAATCAGCCCAGTCTGCTTCACAGTCACTATCTCTACTCATCTTTGGAGGGGGAGGAATCATGGCTGAAATTTTTCCCATCACCGAATTCTCTCCGACTGAATTAGAACCACGATTACTGTCATCATTCCCAGCGGGCTTCTTCTTTCCTGAAATTCCATCTCTTCTCAGCGCTAACCTGTTCATCAAATCGGACATCAGGTCCCCACCACCACCACCACCACCTGCTGCAGACTTATCTTTCTTTTCCTTTTTCTTCTCCAACTTCCTGTCTTTCACACTTTTAAGTTTCTTTGAACCACCAGCTTTCCTGATGGAATCCAAGAGATTAGCACGACCTGTTGCAGGTGTGGCCACCTCTTTAGGAGCCCCTTCAATCCCTGTGGGAGGAGGTGGTGGAGGAGGAGGAGGGGCACCTTCTTCTTGTGGTGGCGGCGGGGGTGGCGGTGGTGGAGGTGGAGGCGGTGGTGCACCACCAGGTGGTGGGGGAGGTGGGGGTGGAGGCATAGAATCCCCGGGAGGAGGAGGAGGAGGAGGTGCAGACGTCTCACTAGTTGATTCCGAAATAACATTTGGCAGATCAGGTACATTACTGCCAGGAAGTGAAGGAGCAATGGATGGTCCTAAATCAGCACTATATGTCAAGTCATCAGCAACACCTATATAGAAAATAAAGTTTTATATAATTACATATTCAACCATAACATAAAGTGCCCAAAATGTTGTCCTATTCCAGGCACAATACATGTATATTAATCTAACCCATTTTTATATTTACCAACTTGTTTAACTACTACTAGGTTTTTAACGGCCAATTGGCATATTGGTTTACATAGTACTGTTAAATGATTAAGAAGAGAAATCATTCAGCTGATGTTGATGTTTCTTATTCTATCCGTGTTGACCAGGGAAATGTTACAATTTATTTGCATTATTTAAAGTACTTTCCTTGCCACATTATTATTCATAAAAACTAAGAATTTTTAAAGAGTATCATTGTCATCAATAATTTCTTATTCTTTGTATTACCGTATTTATTAATATGAGGCATATTAGCAAATTACTCTGCATAATTTACATATGTGGCAGTTTTGAAAGCAAACTAAGCCAGCATAAAGCAAGCTCAGACTGTGTTGTACACACATAGCATACATACATAAATACACACAAGGAAACTTCAAAGACTCTTATTGTTTGGAGATGGGGGGAAAGGTCACAGTCTTACATTACAAATTTCATGCATTGTTTACAAAACTCACTAAATGCCTTCAAAACTATGCAAATTGCCCAAAAATAAAGATCCCCAGATAGTTTAGGAAAGTGGGTTTTAATTTAGATAAAGCCTTTGCGCCTTAAAGTTTGTCTCAGGTCCCTTTATCCTATACTCTATCCTAGTCTATTTTTTTGACATCATCTAAGGAGTTACTAATATGTGTTTTCTTGTGGTCACAACCTACCGGGTAGATCAGGTAAATAGACAGGGACATCAATTTCTGGAACAATTCCTAGATCAGGTCGATAGAAGTAACTATCCCCACCCACTCTATCCAGTTGTTCTCTTTGAGTGATGGATGCTGGAGCTGCTCCAATGCCATCAACATCATCATCTTCTAGTGATTTTCTTGTTTTTGTCACAACACCAAGAGGATCTAACATCACATATTTCTTATATCTGGAATAGTAGAAATAACAAAGAAAGGTCATGATACAACACAGTCTGTCAGTTTTTCAGTGTAAATCCATATAGGAGTACATGTGTACCTATGTCTTATGACAAACCAGGCATGTCATCTGGTAAAACAAAATGGCCACCTAACAAAATAAAATAATGTGCATCAAGGTACAATTATGTCAATGTGTTTGTAAAAGATCCAGCTCAAAATGATGGAAGTGCTTGGTTTTGATGAATCTTTTTATTTTCAAATAATTTGGTCTTCTTGAATTAGATATTTAACAAGCAGCTTCTCGGCTGAGATAAACATGTATAGTATCAAAGCAATCACAGTTGCTGTTTTCAACAAGAAGTCGAAAAGTCACTTTTTACCAAAATTACAAAAATATTCACCAAAATTAGAGAATTGAAGATATCATCAGGAAATGAACAAATCTAAGAGGTCTGAGCAGGAAAACTAATCCTTTGTGTACCCTGCTAACATGACGTTGAATGAACGAAAAATGATCCTGTATATGTGATTTAATAGTTTGCCATTTTAGTACAATAAAATCATCATAATCGAATATTTCTGTCATTTTGGAACCAGATCCTTGTTGTACAGAGACAGATTTCATTCAAACTTGGCATCGTACTTACCCGCTGATAAGCTACTGTCTGGGTATAAGCTAAACCCTTGGTTATAAATAAACCCAGTGTTTTTTATGTGCATCAGCAATGGTGAATTTAATTCTTAAAAATAATATGTGCGAAAAAAGTGTTTCATTGCATGGAAATTGTTATGTCTGAAATTACCGACCTAAAGTGGAAACATAAATATTAAGAATATTTCAAACAATTATTTAAAAAACAAGCCATGCATGGCACAGTCCCCGTTAGATTATTCAACTTTCAAATACTTGTTCACAAACACCAAGGAGTCACAAAGCTTGACTATGTCAACTGACTTGCCAGGAACAAAATAGATGACAAGATTGAAAAGTTCAGGTTATTGACTTGTAGCCATAATTCCAACAGCAAGGAAGGCTAGTTGATATCATCACAAACCAACACATAACTTTAATGATTCACATTATTCAACATGTGCTATAATCTATAACAGGCACAAAAGTAGACTATTCTCAAAATGGATTTTAGCGCGAAATGCTTGTATTTTAAACTGTTGTTAAAGGTGTTTAAGTTACTGTTCAGTTCTCAATTTATATAAAATCACGACATCCACATAACAGCTCTGGTCACACTTATAGTGGTGTTCCCATAATGAAATTAAACGACAAACATCAAGGGTGAGAATTTCCTTGTCCAATCAATAAGGTTGTGTGCATCACATTACCAAACAAACAATTTGCATGTGTCTGTGTGCTATAATTTGCTATATACATGTACGATTAGAAATGGATTGTCCCAAAGTTTTGAGTTTATATAATTTCTGAAAAATGACTTGTACTGCAGTTTCTAGTATTATATTTGACACTGCAGATGGCAGCCAATAAGTTGCAGACTTCATTGAACTAGTTTCTTGACTGCTTCATAACAACAATGATTTATAAATAAAACTCTTGGTAGTAGTTTTCATTTACTACTCAATGGTTGATGTATATTTTCATAATTTATTTTGGAAAAATCTGTCAATATATTTTATTCTGTGGATATATAGTTGTACAAGTGCATTATATTCCACATTATCACTCCATTACTAATAGGGGTTTATTTGTTCGTTTTCCTTGTGACAATCATTTTATTGAAATACAATATTAATACAAGCAGCCTGTTGGCCGAGATAGCTGTTAGCAATGCACATTTCAATCAAAGAACAGAAGATATCTTTAGAAAATGAACAATATGTATAGTACATTGTATCAAAGCAATCAGACTTGCTGTTTTCAACAAGAATTTGAAAATATCACTTTTTACCAAAAATGACAAAAATATTCATCAAAATTACATAATACAAGCAGCCTGTTGGCCGAGATAGCTGTTAGCAATGCACATTTCAATCAAAGAACAGACGATATCTTTAGAAAATGAACAATATGTATAGTACATTGTATCAAAGCAATCAGACTTGCTGTTTTCAACAAGAATTTGAAAATATCACTTTTTACCAAAAATGACAAAAATATTTATCAAAATTACATAATTGAAGACATCATCACAAAATGAACAAATCTTAGAGAGGTCTACCTAGAGTACCTATATATATAATATCAAAGCAATCGGACTTGGGTTTTCAACAAAAAGTCGAAAATATCACTTTTCACCAAAAAAGAGAAAAATATTCATTAAAATTACAGAATTGAAGATATCATCATGAAATGAACAAATCTAAGAGAGGTCTACCCAAGGTACATATACACCAAGGATCAAGCATTCAGGCTTGTTGTTTTTAAGAAGAAGTTGAAAAAGAAAAAAAGTTTACAGAAACAACCACTGACAATTATCACTCATACATGTAGGATAAGCTCCACTCGACAAAGTCGACAGTAGAGCTAAAATTATCACAATATAAAGAGCTATAAAAAGGACTGAATAAGTAATGAAATAAAAGCATTCATATCTAGTACACCAAATTTGTCAATGTGTTACAATATATATACATAGTGTTACAAGTTCATGACATTCAGTAGCTCAAATACATCACAAGTAAAACACTTACATGTATGACATATCACCAGTCCTACCAGACGCACTCATATTTAAATCAACTAGGGTATTTGTTGTCTTCTACAAATAATTTTATGAAATATATGAATATACGCATCTTTGAAATTGTTGTTCATGACTCCATAGATGATTGGATTACACCAACAACTAGAAAAAAACAGCCACGTAGCAGCATTCTTCAGAATTCTTGGTATTGAAAGATAGTTTGTGACCCCATGAATCATGACATAAGGCAGGTAACAGAGGTTGAAAACAAAGAAAATAGTTAGAAGCATTTTAACAAGCTTTCTTTCCTTAAAATCTTGACATTTTCCCATGTTTTCAGTGTGAACCTGTTTTTTACTCTGATGAAATTTACGATAAATGCCAGTGTAGCAGCATGAGACAGTGACGGTCGGAAATAGTACTCCACAGAACAATATATACAAGGTGTGGCTCCTGTTGCTCTTCTCAAATGTACAGAGAAACATGTCTTTTTGATAACCAAACTGTCCAAATACACCTACTATTGTGGGAATGTTGCCAATGGCAGGTAACATCCAGGTGACAATTACCATTAATCCTGTGTTTAGCTTTGTAAAGACTTTCTTGTACTTTAATGGATAGACTACTTTTATGAATCTGTTGACAGCGATGAACGTAATATTGCACCAAGACACCACATCATAAGAAAGGCTAACCATCTGCAGAACGTATCCCCAAACAGCCATCTTTTGTTCACATAGGTTACCATTATGAATGGTGATAACAGAGGTGGAAATATAAGATCAGTAATGGCAAGATTGAGGATAAAGATGTTAGAAACATTGTGAAGTTTGGGTGAGATGATCACTGAGACGATGACAAGAAAGTTACCTAGTCCACCAGCGATGAGAATCCACAAAGTAATGGCTACTCCGATGTAACAGATCATTGCCTCATCTTTGTCATGTTCGTAGCTTTCCATTGTAAACGTATTTCTACTGCTGTTATCCATATTGATCTTCAAGTAAATATCTATGTTTCTTGGCGATTAATACAGTAAAACCCCACAGTTCTTATTTCAGTAGTCACACAAACCACAGGTGATAACAGTGTGAATGTTATTATGTGGACTTACAAAGCTGGGAAGCACCAATCTTCACATGCAAGCACAAGCAGGCATCTACTTGGATGCGCTTGTATTAAAAATGAAAGTAAATCCTGTCAACAGTGGTGTCACACTATACAATTGATGATCAAAAGATACAGGACCTTTTGCACAAGAGACAATGAATGACTAGTTCAGCAGGTAATCAACATATTCAATAGGATACCTTGAACATATAAAATTAAAGTCAATCAATACCCATAGTGCATCTCTCATCACCATAGGAACAAGACTGAATTTTATTATCCAATTTAGAAATGCAATTAAAGTGAGAGGATGGCATTTAAAGGCAACCCAATATTTATTGGACACTAGTATAGCCCAAGGTTAACCTATTCAATTTTTAAAAAAGAATCTAATTTTTTGTTATGTAGCAGGTGTTCGTGTATCTTGCTGTTCATATCCTAAATGACATGTTTACCCACCTAATTTTCTAAAATATCTGTGTAGCATACAATTTGACCACCTATGTTTTGCAGTTGGACTTCCTACTTAATATTTTAGAAGAAAAAAACAGTAATCAAATCAATACAAATCTTCAGGTGATTCTGAGCAATGATTGAGTTGTGTACCTGGATCAAACAGTGGTTTATTACTAAATATTAATAATATTTTCCTTATTATTTTCTATTTTTCAAACACAGATCAATCAATGATAAGAAAACCCTGCCATGATGTTTTCAGGGTGTGGAAGTTATTTTCACTAGATGCAGTGTATCCTACGGCAGTATTTTTATGACTGTAGCACCATGGTGTTCTGTTATTATTACATATGTCCACCAACTCATCCAAGATATTTGTTTAATCTGGCATTCTATTCTATTCATATGCAAATGCAGCTCAGATACACACTCATTGCAAAATGAAAATGAGGAGTGGCAAATATGCAGCAAACAGAACACATTTCAAGAGTGAATTCAAATTAAAACAAGTCATTGAAAATGACACAGTCCCTGTAAAATTTTGGAAAGTTCTCTTTGTGCTCGTCATATTAAAGTGGAGGGGTTTTCGCGAGTGTGTCTTTGAAACTTGAGTCCCAAGTGACGTATACAACAGATTGTTTATTTACATCAAATTCGAACACGTGTTGCGTGACGACCCCTCCGGTTTAAGACATAGCAAAGAAAAACATAGATCACAAGTGAAAGCATGTCCAAGTTATCACATTTTAAAGAAACAAGATGGCCGCCAGTCAGCCATATTTGATCAAATTGCAAATTGAATTGACATATACTTGTATCCATTTATGACATACTAAATATCAATGAAAATGATATGTGGGTGACAGAGATATAGTAATATGGCCAAAAATAAAAACAGCTGTTATTCGGGCATCTTTGATCTGATAATGAAACAAAGTGACATGTATGATGTATGTGCCAAATACAAATGAAAATGGTACATACATCTTGGAAATACAGTAGTAACGCCAACAATTTAGATGGCTGTCAATCAGCCATCCTTGATTCGATTTTGAAACAAATTGTCATGGACATGTATGCTAACATGTATAAAGTATGTGCCAAATTTGAATAAAAACTGAAAAAGCATGTCCAAGATACCACATTTAAACAAGCCATGCATGGCACAATCCCAGTTAGTTATCAAATTTAAGATAATATAGTTTTGTTTATAGTAATATAGCTGGAATATAACCATGTCAGGAGTATGATTATGATGATTGTTTAACATTAAAATGATTGACATTTGTACTTGTCCATATTGGGAGTTTTGCTCTGGAACAGTATTAATTAAAACAAAATCAACCATTTTGAATACATGTATATATCTATAACATGATGTATAACAAATAAAATTTGAACATAATCAGTCAAAGCAAGTCAGAGATATGGGTCTAGAAGCCCATTCATTAAAAGAAAATGGCCGCCAGTCAGCCATTTTGAATCCAATCTGAAAAATAAAATTGTTTGCATCAAGGTCCCATAAGGTGCACGCACACACGGACGGAAAACACGAACGCACAAGGGTCAAAACATAAGTCCCCGTTTTCGGACTGCATTCGAATGGGGACTAAAAAACAAACAAGATGCCTGCCAGTCGGCCATCTTTGATCCAATTGCGGAAGAAATTGTCATGGGCATGTATTGTAACATGTATAATCTATGTACCAAGTTTGAATGAAAACTGACAAAGCATGTCCAAAATACAACATTTTCAAAAAACAAGATGGTTGCCAGGCGGCCATTTTGAATCTAATCGATAAACCACTGCATGTGCATATGTCCCACATAAAGTACTAGGCACATGCAAAGAATGAACAGAGTCAGTCCAAAGGATTCTGAAATATGACTCCGGACGGATGGATGGACGGTCGGAGGACATGTATCTTGACATGTATAATCTATGTACCAAATTTGAATAAAAACTGACAAAGCATGTCCAAAATACAACATTTTTAAAAAACAAGATGGCTGCCAGTTGCCGATTTTGAACGGGGACTAATAATTCAATATAACCGATAAAAAAACGATTGTGACGCAGGGTGTTTTTATAATATACCGGTATACTGCCAATATATCAAAGAATAAACACGACTTTCAATAACAGTTAAACCTAAACCAAGAAATACTGAGTGTGTCATTTGCTATGGCAAGTTTCAATCCTAGTTTTTGATACATTTAAGGCTGCACATTTTGTTTTAATGTGTTGAGATCTATATAGAACATTTTAATTTGTTCCCCTTTGAAGAAAAGACAAACACAGATAAGACTATAATAGTCAAGACACATCAACCTGATGTCAATATTGTGTATATATTTACTTTGTGCAGTTGAGCTCAAGACTGTAAAGATGGTTTAGAATACTGATAGTTGTTTAGTACGAAGTTCTGAGATCATTGTGGGAATACATGAAATATATAAATACGACAACCAGCCTGTCGGCTGAGATAGCTCCACTGTTAGCAATGCACATTTCAATTAAAGAACTGAAGACATCATTAGAAAATGAACAATATGTATAGTATCAAAGCAATTGGACTTGCTGTTTTTAACAAGAATTCGAAAATATCACTTTTTATCAAAAATGACAACAATATTCAACTAATTTGCATACATTTACATATAATTTACATACCTTTCATTCATTAACAGAACCCATTTACAAGTATGAATATTAATGAGCTCGGTCACAGTGCAAATATTTTTTTTAATGGAATCAACACATTACGTTTCACAATTTAGAAAAGTTTGAATTTAAAAATGAAACATTCTCGAAATACAAATGCTGCAGACTAAAAACAAAAACAAATAAATTATTGTTACAATATTAATGTCTATTGTAGAACGTGAAATGAAACGCATTTGAAACGTTAAGCCAGAAATATGATCTTGAATTTCATGATTTTGTTTACTCCTTCAAAAAATCGACCACGTAATTAATTGGCGTATTGTTGTAATTTATTATTCATACCATCAACTTCTAAAACGTTGACATTTACAGTAATGAACAAACAAATAAAACTTCAAAACGATCATCAAAATTATGACGTGACATAACTTACTTTGCTATGTTATACAACGGTTATACCACTAATTCCTCTTACTCAGTCATGATGTCATGCAAAAAATGTTACTTCTTTTTTTTTGATATGAAATGAAAGTAAAATCTGACTTATTTTTATCGAGAGTGATTATTTTTAATCACTTGATCGCTTCGGTAAAAACACAGACCCGCCATGACGATTGTGATTCTTGACCGGCATGTATCCTTTGACCCAATGAGTCAAGAATGCCATTAACGAATCAAAATGCCGCATGGTAATGCCGGTAGAATAGTTTTCCAAATGGTAGTGATCATAAAAATTACATTACGAGAGTAAAACAAAATCGTGGCACGATGTGTTGGCATCGATTTCAGTTAAAAACTGCATGATGGTTTTCGAAAGTGGTGATTAATAATTTTTAAAAGGTAAAATACATATAATTCTTGAAAGAAGAGTTTTTACATGATTCGCGATGATAACAGTTCAAATGTATTTGACCAAATCACGCAATAAACACGTTTTTTTCTTGAGTAGCGTAAACTGATCGTGAACTCTGCTTTGACCATGTTATAACGAGGTGGAATTGATTTTGAAAGAATTTTAGCTTTCAATCTAAAGACTGTGTCTATATTATAAAGTATTTACTTACAAACAAAGAGGTGCTAATTTCACAAAATTGACTAGCCGCTACATACATGTATGGTGCGACTACGTCTATTGTTTACAAATTATAATCCACAACTGGCAGGATGCGTGTCGGTCGGTACACAATAACATTTGGACAATAGTCCTAGTTGAAAGCGTTTCCGTGGTGGTAATTTTGAGCCGACCAGCGTGGTGAACAAACCTTTTGCACATCCGATATTTGCATGTCAAATATGAAATCAAGCACCAAGGTAGGAAAACATAGCTCCGAGGTCCCAAGTAAAGCGCCAAGATTCACAAATATAGCACCGTGGCGCAGCGCTAAAAATCGTCCATTAGTCCACAGCATATATGTTCCAAGTTTCATCAAAACCCAATGAGTGCTTCCTGAGATCAGTGGAACAGACGGACACATACATGTACTCAAACGGAATTTTATGATTGTGCTGCCTGTCAAAATTTGGATATTTAAATTTCATTGAAATTACAATTATTCCATTCAGTGTGTTTCAAGGAAGAACCTCATAATGGAATACAAGTAGGGTTACTAACACACATTATTACATGAACAAGTCATTGACAAAACACAGTCCCAGTCATGCAATAGTAAACAGAAATGAATAAGAAATTGAAATGTCAATACTGTAGAATTCTTTATTTTCGTTTGGAATTGATGTACGTTTTTTTCGCTGAAGAAATGATTCAGTGAAAATAAGATCCAGCGAATATACCTTTTTCTCTATATTTTACATTCAACTTGTCAAAAACAAAAATTAATTCCAGCTAAAATAAAGTATTACCGAGGTATGTAGATGTGAAGTTTGAACTTGATCAGTCCATTTATAAGTCTGAGCTATAGATCCAGAACTGTGATTGTTAAAACAAAATGGCCACAGCAAGAACCAAGTTTGAATTAAATCAGTTTGTCTATGCACGACCCAGTTTCAGTTCTAGAATGGCAGATGTATTAATGCATTTTTGTAACTAAAATGGCAGCATGCATACACATGATGTATGTGTGCAGTTTGAACTTGATTGGTCCATGCACATCAATAATATGAATTTGGACAGGTGTGACTATGCCTGAATAGGAAATAGTAACTGACCATGAAAACATTAACAAAGAACTATGAGTGTTGTTTAAAGATTTCATTTCATAAAAATTACTTACGGATTTTCACTGGTGTTAAAGAGTAACAAAGAACTAACAGATGAAAGATTACTTGGTAGACTCCCAAGTCCTTCTCCACTGTCGTCTTTATTTGCCTGTCTTATTTTCAAATGAACATTATAAAACTGTAGTTTCTCTTTCAGACTCCGATCATCAAGTGACTGATGCTTGCTGTGGATATGTCTATGTGGGTGATGAATTTGTTTCAGATTATTTTCATCTTTGAACGCAGATGTGTATGGATCAAGCGACTCTGCAGCTGGGTACTTTGCACTGGAGAACACCTTGATAGCTTTCTTTGAACCCTTTATATGGTCTACTTTAGCCTGAGCAGTGTTAATTCTTTCATTAATCGACTGGAGTTTCTGTCTATTCTCAGTCACCTTGTTGCTGATCCTGTTGAAAATATCGTTAGATACTTTGTCTAGATAATCCAAAGCATCTGCAATCTGTAGTATCATCTCCTCCCTTCTCAGATCAGGTTGAATGAGTGGAACATTGTACGACTCATGAGGCATTTTTACAATTAGATGTGTTCAACTTGTTGTATATAATTTGTGAACTTCACATTAAATTCAATCTGGTAAGAAAGTGGAGCAATAAAAACATGTAAATTTGATTTCATACGCACTTATAATATTCTTGTAACGGTCACGGGTGGCATTATGGTTCACTGATGCGAATACCGACAGACGAAGTACATGACCCATCTAGACCCAAAACGTAGCAAACCACCATGCTTAGTGTATCTTATTCACAGTTGGGGGGCTGCAAATGACTTGTCCATTATGTAATTTCAATCATTAAGCTAGAAAGATTAATCTACACTTGTTTCAAATTACATGTACAAGGGTCCCAGTGATTCCGGCCTTAAAAGTGACCTGCCAGTGCTGGAGAGGGTTAGAAACATGTACAGTTCCTTAGACACGTGGTGTGCAGCCAGAAAAAGATGTATTTGTAGACGATCGTTGATGCGAATAGCAATAACCTTCCGGTTGATCGACTGTACCCCCCCCTGATCAATCAACAGACTTGCGTGTCAATGAAAACTGTTAATGCACGCCTTGTGGTTAGAAACATGCATATATCATTGGATACATGATACACAGCAAAAACAGAATATATTTTATTGTTATCACTCAATGTTGTAATGAGTCGTTGACACAGACGGCCGCCATCTTTGTGGCTACCAGCCGACAGGGAATTGCATGAATAAATTAAGAACAGAATGTAGCAAGACGCATTTCACTTTGACACCAAGTTACATGCTCTGCATTTTAGTTCATAACTAGTTTATAACTAGACTGGCTTGGTTTAAAAAAAAATAATTTGGCTTTTTTAGCGTGCTCGCGAAAACTAGTGCGACCGCAAAAGAAATCCGAAATCTTCGCAGCGAGTGGGGAACATATTTTTTTTAATTAAAAATTACACCCATATTTGAAAAAAAGCGCTCCGACTGTGGTCAGTCTAGTCTCTAACCACTCTCGTCACTTACAGGTGCTAATTTTCCTACTGGGAGATGCGAGAATGGCACCAGTAGGTACCAGCTGTATTTAGTGGGACCGCATGTACAACAAGAAAAAATCCTAAAATGCCAGATGCCTCAACCAACACATATTTTTTTTCATCCTTTTTGTTTTTCTTTCATTCAAATGTTTGTGATTGTCTTAATTGTTGTTACATTTTGTTTATTTTTGTTACTTTATTGTATTTCCAACCCAAATCCCACACTGAGAAACGATTTCAATAAAGATTACTAGTATTAGTAGTATTAGTATTATTGTTGTTTTTATTTAAATGGCGTTTCTTTGGCAAGACAAATACACGCCCGTAAACAACACCAATGTCAATTCATGTCACTTTAATCACGATTACTAGAAGAACCGTGCTTTAATGTGGCGTGGCAGTGAATGTACTGTTATGTTGACTCTTTCTCGCAACTCCCTCTCGATCGAATCTCATTTATGAGGTCAAACTGACCGAATCGGTAATATATAAAACCTTTGTATGGTTAACTTAAAATACGCGATCAAATGTGCTCGAACAATCAATTTAACAAGATATTGACAATAACTGGAAAAAATAAACCTCACCCGTGAAAACATTTGATCTGTCTTCTTTCCTGCTTCCACCTTCGTCCATGCGCGACAGACAGACACTGTCAGCTGGCCGATCAGGTGCTCGTTATTCATTCGTGACTGTTCTACTAGGTGTCAATAGAGGGCGCACTAACACAACAAGTTACATGTAGGGCTCATACCACTAATTGAATTTCCATAGACAACAATGTTGACATATGACGAGATTGCTATATAAAAATGATGAAGAAAGTTGAAAACATGGCTCAAAAATGGGAAATCAACATGCCAGTAATCAACCATATGAAAAAAACTAATATGTTGGCCAGCTCAAACTCTTACAAATCTCAGGTAAACAAGACACACCTACTGTATTTAGATTGCACCTAGAGAAATCACTGGAAAAATACCAAGATTAGAACATCCAAATACACACAGAATAAACCCACAGGTACACAGCCGCTAAGTAGTAAACAAAAGACCACATGTTGGTCTCACCTTTGACCCAGGTGATTACGCCCTCAAACAGGGAGCACCTGAGAAAAAAAAAATATTAAAAAAAATTTCATTAGTTCTTTCAAGGCATTTAAATGGCTACGAGCAGCCATTGGTTAATTAGTGGCATGAGACCTGTACACTGATACTAGTACAATATTTTATCAGTATGTACTAGTATTTTTTTTGAGAAACACGGTTTTAAATTGTGTTTTTACACCATAGTAATAGAATTGCATTTTTCAACAAGAAAAAAAAAACAGCATTACATTTATTGGAAAGGGCAAATTACTTTTCAACATATAACAAGTATCATCATTATAAACTCAAAATAATCAAGGTATCTATGACTCATTCTGATGTAACTTATGTAAACGTATTTATTATTTTTACGAGAATGTTGGATATAATATAAATGCTTATACATCTACAATATTAATTCGAAATGTTTCAATGGAGTCAGTCATACTATGATACTAGAAAAATACATCAATTAAAATAAAAAAAAAATGAAACAGAGAATTGGGAGAACGGGTTGGGAGAAACGAGTCAGCTGAGTGTTGTAGTTCGAGTGATGTTGGCGTATTTTTAATTCATACTAAAAAACTTATTCACTCACTGTTTACTGATAAGTCATCTGCCGATTTTTCGCAACCAAAAACGCGATTTTTCATTTGGGGTTTAAACAAAAATTAACATCATCAACTAAGAGTATTACGTGTACTGTGGCATTCCCACATAACGTCAACATGCAGTAACAAGGACTTATAGATGTTATAGTAGCACTTCTATGAGATTGACTTACTAGAATGTATGGGTTCAATTACCAGTGTTCTCTGATGATGTCATCAAATTCAATTACGCACACTTGATATTCACAAACTTTGTAAATTACAAACCTGTCTATTTATCTTCGACTTTAAACACAACAGATATGCACATGGCCTCAATAAGTATGTAAGTATTTCCCACAGTGCTATCCCCACAAGGTCAGTGTCTAAGGGAAACTTGTCAATTCCTGTTGCTCAACTTACAGTTTCACAACGAAATTTTAAATTTGCTGCAGTAAAACACTGGAATTCGCTTCCAGACTCCCTTAAAAATATCAACAACAGAAACAAGTTTAAATATGAAATGAAACATTATTTGCTTTGTTAAATTCCTCGATTACTTCCCACTTCTCTGCATTATTTTACTGCTTCTGCATATAAACTCGGTGTACCAGTAGTTTGCTTATATTATTATTACACATGTTTATATCTGAATCATATAGATTACTTTTCATTATGTAAATAGTAATTTCCCTTTCCATTACTAGTACTTTGTCAATTTCTACTTGACAGTCTGGGCCACGCACTACACTAGTCCATAAGGACTATTTCCATGGTCCACACCAGAATTACTACCATTTTATTTTGTTTATAAGTTCTGTAATAATGATCATTCTGGTGAAATAAATAAATAATAATAATAAATAATAATAGCCTTCTAGAGACCAAATGACGCCATGCAAATAGGACGTCTACTTCACAGCCGTGTTATGCCCGATATATAGGGCATTCCGCAGCACATATAAGTTGTTTTTATCGCCAGAATGTTTTCATTGATCCTAAATTCCCTGTAAAGAGCAGCAAAATTGTGTGTTTTGGCACATTGCCTGTCTACTTTGTTCATTATGCAGTGAATAATCTTTGTTCAACTCTTTCTCAAACATGTATGGGTCAATTTTGTTAAAGCTATTTATGAATTACTTATGCATATGTTAAGGAATAGGCCCTTGCATAATTTGATAATCAAAATCGTCGAGATGGCGGGGACGTAATACATTATTTAATGAACAGTTTAGCAATTTCAGGAAAAAAGAAGCCTGCTGGGAATGATGACAGCAAATTTTAATTCAGTCAGAGAGAATTCGGTGACGAGGACATTTTCAGTTATTATTCCTTCTCCTCCAAGAATGCGTAAATTAATTATTATTGATTATTCACTGGGTTTTAATTTTAATTATTTTGCTACAAAAAAATGCGCTAAATTAAAACCCAGAGAATATCTAAATTGAGCATAGAACACATTATCTAAATGATAAAACCGTGAATTTAAAACAAACTAATATGCTTGGAATGTTAAATCAGTGAAATTTAAACACAGTGAAAATTAGTCATGTTACAGTATTGAAATGAGCAACATCCGGAGATGACAGGCTTTGTTGGGTTATCTTTGTATGCGTGAAAGAATTCAGAGAAAAAATGGAACCCACTATGAGTAGCCATCTACCACATACCATTGTTTCACCATTGTTACCGAACACAATTTTGAGACATAATGCAATTATAGGGTGGTGTATTGCTCACATATGAATATAATTGATGATATCCATTGTCGTCTAGGTACAACAGGGACAACATACAACAAAAAATACATTGTAGTAATAGAATGGAATGGGCAAAATTACAATTTATATCCCCTCAAAACAAAAGACCGAACACATTGTTACAGGTGGCAGTAATACAAGAAGATGGGCCAGTTACGAAGTGGGCCAGCAGAAAAGGGGGGCCAGTTACGAAGTGGGCAGCAGGAAAGGTGGGCCAGTTACGAGGTGGGCCAGTTACGAAGTGGGCCAGCAGAAAAGGGGGCCAGTTACGAAGTGGGCCAGCAGGAAAGGCGGGCGTTAGTTCCAAGGTCGTGCATTGCTATTTCCCCCGCTGAGATTTGACAAAATATTCTTCCCAGTGGTAAAATGCATTATAAAATTGTACAATAATACGAGTAACCTTAAATTTATCTGGTGGAGTTGCTACGTTTGGTCTCTCAAATTCATACTTGTATGAATGAATTGTACAGTTTCTATTTCTGCAAAACTTGTTGCAATTATTTTTTTTAATTTTTTTCCTCAGTTACTGGGCCACTTCACCGACAAATTTGCTGGTTTACCCCGTAACTGGCCCACGTTTTCTACTGGCCCACTTCACCGACGAATTTGCTGGTTTACCCCGTAACTGGCCCACTTTTTCTACTGGCCCACTTCACCGACGAATTTGCTGGCTTACCCCGTAACTGGCCCACTTTTTCTACTGGCCCACTTCACCGACGAATTTGCTGGCTCACCCCATAACTGGCCCACTTTTTCTATTGGCACACTTCACCGATGAATTTGCTGGTTAAGCCCGTAACTGGCCAACTTCTCCGGATATCTCCAAACCTACCCGGCTCTTTCTTGGGAGTCCGGAGTTTCGCCATAAATAAATTAACACAAGCTGCCAATCCATTTTGAACAATTTAAACAACAATGTATGAGCAATTGCATTCAACACGTGCAAAATGAACACAGTCAGGCAGGCAAGTTTTGTATTTATAATTTCTCTGGGTAAAGATCAAATGTTTGGTATAAGGACATCAGCATTTAAAGCGGGAGGATCTTCATCTGCGCACGCACGGTAATTGAGTCCCAGGCGACGATAACAACACAAGCTAAAAACGCAAAGGCTCATGGTTATCACAACTAATCTTTATTGCTATTAACTGATAGAAATATTGTATTTCTAAAGATGCAACAAAGTTATTATTATTATTATTATTATTATTATTATTATTATTATTATTATTATTATTATTATTATTATTAATAATAATCGGCACGCTATGGCCATTTGACGCATGCGCAGTTGTCGACTCGCCACTTTAAGATTGTGACGTCACATTGTGAATGAAGTTCAAAATACGCATGTTTGTACAACGTAGTCACATCACACATGTGTTTAATTTTTGAACACTTAAACACATCACAAAACACTGAACACTGCCAAGAGATTCCAGAATATAAAAACATACTTTCACCCTCATGTGTGGGTTATGGCTACCACGTGACCAAACACACAAAATAACCTCAGTATATTAAGGTGTACACAAATGAGTGGTGGTGGTGGTAGTGGTGGTGATGGTGGTGCGTGTAATGTCACATGTCACCGTGCCCTTCAATCGTTCAACGATTCACTGACAATCAGGCATAGTCTTAGCATGGTCGACTACTGACAAGATAGTTAAGTCTTTCACTGCCTTCTCTGATACATGGGCATAGTCAGTTTGCCAACACATGAAATACGCGCCCTCCCTTTGGTTTTGGTTAACCACGTGTCACATCACAGTCACATGAAATATCTACCACTTGTAACATCACATTAATTCTTATATTTTTGGCACAGATGGGACAGTGTTTGTTGTTCGTGGGGAGTAGGCGAGTATGAGTAAAAAGGATGATTACGTATACTATACTATAACAAATCAGCCGCCATTTAAACAGTCGAGAACACAGTGGGAAAAACAGCTTTGGGCATTTCAATTAGTCGCAATGGATCAAACGCCTGCACTGTATTAAGGACCACTAATAGTAGCACGTCTGTTAGAGTTGCTGTCAGTCACTGACCAATGCGGCGTATTTTTAGGTAAAATATTAGAATGGTTACATAGATTCATTTTTGCAAATATCAAATCACAAATGTGGGTGATGCCTAGAGGTTAGATGTTATACTTTGCGAAATCGTAACCATGTTATCCGAGACGAGCTTACAAGTGCGTATTTTTTTTCAGTGATTCGTTAATCCGGCCTGTCATTTCACATGCGAAGTGTTGTGGAGTAGCATCATATCATCGGGGTCCGCGTCACTTTTTTTCACTGACAATTTTTGTGTAATTTGGCTGTAATTGTGTTGTGATTATAAAGTTTGAATATAAAAAATGGTATGTCTCACTGTACATGTAATTTGAACTAAAGAAAATTATATATTATAACATTACAGTTTTTACATTTACAATTTATTAAAAAAACATTAAAAAGATTAACGTATACTACTGTAAAACATGTCTTTTTTAGCTAGCATGTTATTTTAGCTAATTTAGCTAATCTGTAATTTCGCTAATTCAAGGTGTCACTAATTTAAAATAAAGTATATTCTCACTATGAGATTGTTGACACTTTAGCTAAATTAAGATTCAGTTAATTCATGCATAGAGTCAAATTCGCTAAAATGGCATGCAGCTATTTAAAAATGGTGTACAGTATACTACAACTAATCAAACTTGTGACAATTTTAACATAACGCTGTGTGAGAATAGCTTTGGGCATTTCAATTAGTCGCGATGGATCAAACGCCTGCACTGTATTAAAGACCATAAATAATAGCACATCTGTTAGATTTGCCACCAGTCACTGAGTCCAAGACGCAGTGAAACAACATATCCTGTGTAGCATCAGTAAATTTTTATGTTGAGTGTGTTGTACAGTGAAGATGGTTGGTGGTCACAGGCCTCATTCAAATAGACGTAAGTTGATTTGAAATGTCCGTGCACATAATTACAAGTTTCAATTTTTAAAATCACGAATATTGTTAAAAAGTTGCGAGAATGTGATAAACGAGTGAAACCGATGCTTTTTGAAACGTTTATTATGAGTCAAATATATTATTCTGTCTTGAGTATTCTGTTATTACAATGAAATGACTAATATATATATATATTATGATTTCTAGTATACCCACAATTACAGCAGCGTAATTTTCTCCAGGATGAAAATATACGTTTATACGTAATGTCACTTAACACTTAAAGTATGTTTAAATAAATGTATTTTGTTAAAAAATTAAAAACAGCAGGAAATGACACAGATAAAAACGTCAATATCCGTTTCATCATTTAAATATTTTGAATTAACACTATGTAAGTTCGGAAGAACTAGTTAGACAGAGATTATGACGTAATAACTTAAGGAAAGATAATTTGTGATAATATTATCTATCACGTTGCATAATTTATGTAAATGTTATCAACACTTACACGGATAAAAAATATCTATAGTTTAATATATAATTGTGGAGAGACAATCTTATCTTGTGAAATATATTAGTGTATGTTGACATGATTCACGTACACGTAATACAATAAGGTATATTACAATATAAACTATAATGTACAATTTCAGTGTATTTTAGTCGTTCCACGCAATTGCGGTAATTCAACGTAATTGGAAAGGTATATTACAATATAAACTATAATGTACAATTTCAGTGTATTTTAGTCGTTCAACGCAATTGCGGTAATTCAACGTAATTGGAAGTACAATGATCATAGTTAATTTTTGACCAATTTGTAGACAATATACGTCTAATGAATACTTATCACATAAGTAACACGGTGTATTTTTAAGTAAGTGGCTGCGGCCATGACGTTATGATATTTTTACATATGTTTCTACACTTTATCTGTTATCCGAGATAACATATACAAATGCAAATTCTGTTCAGTGATTGATTGATCCAGCTGTCATTCCCTACACAAAATCTTGACAGACACGAGCTCAGTGTGTCAAATCCGAACCAGTTTGGAACTCACGATCACCTCCCATTTTATATAATACGTATGCGTATTTATATATTCGTAATTACATGTATAATAATAATTGTTAATATGGGCCAATCAATGTGGCTTAGTATGTGGACATGAATGTTATTCATGATGTTATTACAGATTGGTATAAACTTTTTTTCCAGTTTGTTTTCTCGCATTTATTATCTTCTTCGATTCTGTATTTGGGAGAAATGTTGATCAAGGTAAGAACGTTTTTGAAACAAGTCTAGTTGCCAAGGATCTAGATTTATTTTTGCAAGATTACATTTAAACTAATGTATATCGAGGATTACTCAAATTACTAATATGACAACACCACTATTGAGGGAGTTGGTATTTTCATTTTGTTCTATCCACAATCCCAAGCAAACAGAACAACGTTGTGTAACCCGGGCTAACTTTAGGCATTTTTGACCCATAATACATGGCATTGTTGTCTATTGTTCGACTTAAATCGCTTAAATATGCACCATGTAGTTTTGTGACATAGCGCCCTCTTGTGGTACACTTGTGCTACCTAGCATGGTTTTCGGTAGTTAGTATTTTGTGTGATTTATTATTTATTTGTATGCATTTTGACTTTGTGATTCAATAGTTTTGGAATTTTTTGCGTAGTATGTATTATACGTGACAAGTTATGAAATTGTTATTCTGGAACATTCTGAAAGCTTTGCTCTGGAGGAGAGAAAAAACGAACGGATCTCTCTCTCTCTCTCTCTCTCTTGGGGTTCGAGCTGGCAACGTCGTACTGTGTCGTCAGGGAGTACTGTGTGGCCGCTGAGTGAAGATCGGAAGTGGATCGGGGATTCCGGGACAGAAGAGGTGCCTTAGAAGAACACCGTTGTTGCGGTGCACCGTTGGACTTCTAGTTCAACCCGTGTGAAGTTCGTCGTGACAGGTAGGTGAACTGTAACCGTAACTGTTCGGGAAGGGGCCCCGAAACGTCTTTGATTGCAATCGAATGTTGAACAATTATCCCGTGAACTTTTATTGCGTCAAAACTTTTGTGATTTACATCATTGTAGCTTTTTGTGGGTAGTGAGAGCACTTTTTCCTGTTTTGTTTAGTTCTTTGTGCGTGGCCGCCGAGATTGCGTCATTCCCCTGTAGAGCGCCTCGTGAATTTTCCTAATTTTTCCCGTGCTTTGCCTGGGCTGATTAGACCGCCGCTTGTGGTCATCTTCTTGGGGAACTTTCCTCTGTTTGCGCATTTCGTGTTGGGCCTTTGCACTGTGTTGTTTCGGCTGTATTTTTGGCGAGATTCATTTTGGTCACTCATTTGAGAAACCATAGCGAATTTCCTGGTTTGGCGGCGTGTTTGGGGCAGCGACGCACTCTCTTGGTAGATTGTATAAGCTGTTTAGTTAGTCGCATTTTTTTCTGGTGACAGACATGGTGAGCAGCCTGCAGTTCCTGGAAGTGAGCCCCAGCACAGTCCTGAGGTGCCCACTAAACAGCGAGAGGAACCTGAAGCAAGTGGTGTTGGAGCTTGTGCGTCTGGTAATGTGACAGAGACCCTGAATGTCAGAAGATCTTCACGTGAACGCAGACCACCATTGTGGTATGGTTTTGATCAGATGATTTTACTGGTTTTATTGTGACGTTGTACATTTTGTTTGTGTACGTGGTTGGGTGCATGCCTGTGCGTTTGCAGAGTTGGGAGCTAGTGTTTGCTGTGTGGACGTTGTTGGCCTTTTTTATCCGCACACCCTGCTTCTTGCGTGGTGTGGGGCTGGTGTGGGCGGCATTTACTGTTTTGTTCAGGTATTTTATTTGCACAGCAGTTAGTTGTTTCATTGTATTTGGCGTGAGTGTTAGGTACTGCCAGGTTAATTTAGTTAATTTATAGGCAAGTTCCTGGCAGGTTAATTTTATATAGTTTTATTTTTCCAGTGACAAGGCGCCACTGGGTTAATTTGATCAGCCTGTTGGATTGACTTAGTCTGTTTATTGACTTGGTTCAGTTGCTAGATCCTGTCAGATTAATACTGTATACCTTTTGATAGTAGGCTTTACTTAATTGTGTTATGTGGCGAGGTTAGTGTTGACGTTCTTGTATTAAATTGACAGTATACCTGTCTCTGTTTGTAACCGTAATATATGTGTTGGCTGTTTTTTTTGGGTTGACTGATTCATTCCCTGACTGTATCTGCATACCAACTCCTCTACTCCGGACCATCAAGTCTGTCTTTGGTATGTGAGACAGCCCCTGTGATCGTGAGGAGAAAGAAGACTATTGGTATCCTGCGGAGTTTATTTAGATTGGTGAAAGGATGTTTCATCATCTGCCTCGCCCTGTCGGAGTCCCATGAACGCCGGAGGGCGGGGGTGGCAGATTGGTGCCCAACGTGGGTTCGATTGGTAATTGGACAACAAACTGGGTGTTTGTGCGTGTGGATCGCTGTTTGATTACATTGGAGCAAGAGTAGAGCAGAAACCGTCTGGTGTTGGTTTACAGTTAAGGGTGATCAGTCGTTATTCGGTTGTGACATTGGGTTCACTTTGTGCTTGTGACGGAGTAGTTCATTAATTTGATTACTCCTGTGGTGGCTTTTGTCCTTTTTTTGGTTATTGGTATACATTGGTTATTATGGCAGAAGGAGGTTCTTTTTTGGATACACCTGCGCGGGGTGGAACAATACCATCACCTGTGTCGGGTAGTGCGGAACGTACTGAGATGTACAGGCGATTGCTTGATGAGTGCGAGGTCGCTGAACTGCGTGAGAGAGCCCGCAGATTGGTAGATGAGGAGCTTAAACAGAAACAAACTGATGAGTTTCTCGAGGAGGAAATGCACAAGGAACGTGAACGACGCTATCGCGAGATGGATAGTTCACATGACACTGCGAGGGAAGGCGTGGTTGGCTGCCCTGGCGTGGAGACACCGAAAGGTACCACCACACCTGGGAACAGCATTGAAGGGGGAGAACGCATTCGGTATGTAGTTGGCCCTGGGGCATATGCGAGACCCCAGGTGCCTACGTTTTTGGGTAATGATCAGCACAAGGGTGATGCAAGCTTCCGACAATGGAAGTATACTATTAGCTGTCTAAGGAGAGATGAGAGCCTATTACAGAGCACTCTGAACACTGTGGTGATGCAGCGGAGTTGGTCATGAATATGGTGAGGACGCGCATGTTGACGACATCATCGCAACATTAGTCCCCTATGGTGAAGTAGAGAGTGGTTCGATGCTATTGGAGAGGTTTTACAAGGACAGTTGGCAAAGAGAAGTTGAGGGTATAAAGGACTATGGTATGCGATTGCAACTCGCCCTCAATACAGTGAAAGAGCGTGGAGGCATTGCAGCCACTGAGGTAGATCGGACATTGAGGAACGTTTTCTGACGTAATTTGCGCAACAGAGACATGAAGTATGTGGTGCAACACAAGTGCAAACAAGTTTGAGAACATCTCAACGTTCAAACAATTGTGGTGCGAGATGCACAAGGCAGAACAGGATGAACTGGAATGGTCAGGCAGGATGAGAAGTAATAGGGTCGCCAACATTAAAGGTCATGTATCATTAGTTGGAGACAATCGAGAGAGTGCAAGAAGGCGTGATGGTGCAGAGAGAACTGCTATGATGACACTGCTAAAACAACAAGCAGATGTCATAGAAATGATGAAGGGGGAGTTGATGGTCAAAGATGTGGCAACCCTGCCCTCTGTTGACAAAACCTCTGCCCTTAGCTCTGCATACTGTGGCACTGCAGCGTGGCAACCGCAAGTTCGGTGTTATGTGTGTGATGATTTGGGTCACATAGCCAGGGAGTGCCCAGTCAGATCGGAGAGAGTGGTTATGTGTTACGCTTGTGGGAAGTCGGGACATATTTCATCTAGGTGTCCCATGCATGCTGTTGGGAATCCCGATAGTAGCTAGAGTTTGACCAGGGCTGGAAAACACCATGGAGTTAATCGTCGCTCCTGGAAATGCAAGCGCAGTAGACGTCCTGTTGCAAAGCATGTACGAAAGAGTGTTGAACATTGTTATGGTGATGGGATCCATCTTGTAGAAAAGAAGGAGAACCAGATTGTATACATACAATCAAGGCCAAGAAACCACTCTTGACGACGAACAGTGTATGGGATCGATTGGTTGGATCGAACCGTGAGGGTTTGCTGGATACGGGTTTGCAGGTCACGTCTGTAGGGAATGCTTTCTACCATAAACACCTTGCAGACATTAAGGTGAAGCCCCTTGATGATTCCTTTGTTGTCACGGGAGCTGGTGGTGAGAGATTGCCGTATGTAGGGTATATTGAGGTCCCTCTGTCTTTTCCTCGCTCTATGAATGACAACGAGCAGGAATATCAGACATTGGTATTGGTGGTGGTCGATAATGAGTACAACTGCAGAGTGCCGGTTACTGCTGGTACTAACCTGCTTGACTGGTATTTAGGAAGAGATGGGTTGTCTGGTCAGTACAATAAGATAATGTCCATGCGTATGTCATGACTAGGCAGAGAAACTTGTCGTGCACTCAGAGCCAGAGACAAGTTTGTTGGTTGTGACGGTCATATTGGTGAGGTTAAGGCTATGTGTAAGACGTTGCTTACGATGCGACCTGACACTGATCGCATTGTTTGGGGCAAAGTACATGGTGGGACTCAGCGTGACAGGTACGTGGTCATGGTAGAGCCCAGTGACAAGATGACATGTGATATAGCGACGGGTCCAACGGCATGCGTGTTGAGTTGCCACAAGAGGAATTTGCATGTGCCAGTGAGGATCAGTAACACTACCGACAGACCTGTGGTAGTTAAACCTGGTGCGATCATAGCCGAGGTGAGCGCTGTGGTGCAGATAGTGCATCTGGGACGCGATGCAGCCTCCCAGGACACTGGCATGGGAGAAGTTGATGATGTGAGTAGGCGCTTTGATGTAGACGGAGTGAACTTTGACATGTCCCAAGCCCAGCTCCATGGACATCAATTGGCCGAGGTGAAGGACTGTTTAGAATGCAATGCAGATGTCTTCTCCAAACACGATAATGATTTAGGATCTTGTGACCTGGAGAAGCATAGGATAAGGCTGATGAATGATGAGCCGATAAGGGAACGGCATAGGCGTGTACCACCTGCTCGTTATGAAGAACTAAGACAGGTGTTGCAGGGAATAATTGACAGTGGTGTTATACGTGAGTCGCACAGTCCATGGGCGGCTCCGATTGTGATGGTGACTAAGAAAGATGGGAGCACGCTGCTGTGCATAGACTATCGGAAGTTGAATGCACGCACTATCAGAGATGCATATGCTCTACCGTGCATTGAAGAGTGTTTTGTTGCTTTGAAGGGGGCGACATTGTTCAGTACGTTAGACTTGAAGTCTGGGTACTGGCAGGTGGTCATGGACGACAGAGATGTGGAGAAGACGGCATTCAGCACACCAGTTGGCCACTTTGAGTGTCTCAGGCTCCCCATGGGACTGGCAACCAGCACCAGTGAGTTTCAGCGGATCATGGAGAAGTGCTTGGAAGGACTAAACTACAAGACCTGTTTGGCCTACCAAGATGACATTGTGGTGTACTCGGATACCTTCGAGGAACACTTGCACAGACTTCAACAGGTGTTCCAGCGGCTGGTAAAGGCAGGCTTAAAGATTAAGGTTAAGAAATGCAAGTTCTTCCAGGAGAAGATCAAATAGCTTGGCCATGTGGTGTCGAAGGATGGCATACAGATGAACCCAGGGAAGACAGAAGCCTTGAGGGCCTGGCCAGTGCCTACCAATGCCAAAGAGGTGAAGACGTTTCTTGGGGATATTAGCGGGATATTATCGCCGCTTCGTTGGAGGCTATTCGAAAATCACTAAGCCACTCAATGAGTAAACCACAGGGTTGTATGAGAGGACAGGTAGAGGGAGTAAGATGAGACTGGTGCCAGAGAGTCAGCGGCCAAGGTTTGAATGGACTCCGGAATGCCAATTGGCGTTTGAGACTTTGGTTGAGCAGCTGACGACCCCACCAGTCCTGGCATACCCTGACTACAGTAGGCCCTTTGAGCTTTACACAGATGCGAGTTTGTTGGGTCTGGGTGCGGCCTTGTATCAGAATGAAGGAGAGCAGATGAGGGTTGTAGCATACGCGAGCAGAAGACTGGCCACGAGTGAGTGCAACTATTCAGCTCACAAGCTTGAGTTTTTGGTGCTGAAGTGGGCTGTCACAGAAAAGTTTAGCGACTACCTGTACGGCAACAAATTTGTTGTTGTGACAGACAACAACCCGCTCACGTATGTTATGACGAGCGCGAAATTGAATGCGACCGGACACCGATGGCTTGCTGCATTATCGGAATACCACTTTGAATTGCAGTATAGACCTGGTAAATGGAATGGTGATGCAGATGGCTTGTCCCGTAGGCCACAACAAGGGTATACTACAGATGACACTGGTCGTGGTGGCTGGCTTGATTGGATCCCGCCTGGTGCAAGGGAGCATGAGACTATGTGGAAGGAGACTGTTGCGGCCATAAGCAGTGCTCAACACACCTCAGTCTTGCCTGCGGTGGAACTACTGGGAGTCTCGGCGGCAGCCGTTGATGATCAGCTGGAAGAACCTGAAAAATGGGTGCATTGTCCAGCGCTTCCCACTGTCACCATGGATGAATGGAGGGAACTACAGCAGAAGGATCCGGTGATTGGTAGACTGTGTTGGTACGTTGGAAGATCCCACAGACCCTCTCGACAGGAGAGAAGCGATGAGATTGCTGAGGTTAGGTTTGCGCTAAGAGAATGGAATCGCTCACGCTTCAAAAATGGAGTCTTGCATAGAGTGCGAACAGATGCGGAAGGAAAGGAGTGCTGTTAGCTGGTTTTGCCTGAAGCATACCGTGGTACAGCCATGGAAGCGCTTCACGATGACATGGGGCACCCTGGCAAGGAGAGAACACTTGACTTATTGAGGTTGAGGTTTTATTGGCCCAGGATGGAACGTGATGTAGATGCAAAAGTGCAGACCTGCCATAGGTGCACAAGACGGAAGTTGACCCCCGAAGGAAGGACTCATGTTCTGCTGGTGAGCATTAGGACAAGTCAACCCCTTGAGCTTGTGTGCATGGACTATCTCACCCTGGAGCCATCAAAGGGAGGATGTAAAGACATTTTAGTCATTACAGATCACTTTACGCGGTAGGCAGTAGCGGTGCCCACGAAGGACCAGGCTGTGAAGACTACAGCAGCAGCGTTAATGGAGCATTTTCTGCTTCACTATGGTTTTCCAGCCCGACTCCATTCAGACCAAGGCAGGAACTTTGAGTCCAAGGTGATTCAAGAGTTGTGTAAGATGTTAGGTGTGGTTAAGTCTTGCACCACCCCTTACCACCCTCAGGGGAATGGGCAGTGTGAGAGATACAACAAGACCCTCATTGACATGTTGGGGACGTTAAGAGAAGATCAGAAAGCTGACTGGAAGAAGTATGTTAGCTCGATGGTGCACGCGTACAACTGTACCAGAGGCGAGACCACTGGGTATTCTCCTTACTACTTGATGTATGGAAGACAACCACGTTTACCAGTGGATATTTATCTTGGTCTACAACCAGACAGCTGTGAGGGAGACGATCATGATGAGTATGTGTCGCGCCTGAGAGAGAGGTTGAAGGTTGCATATGACTTAGCATCAAAGGAGGCAGTCAAGCATGAGGACTACAACTGTAAGCATTATGGGTTGAAGGCCAAGGAAGCGGTCCTATATCCAGGCGATAGAGTGCTGGTCTGTAACGTTAATATATGAGGGAAGCACAAGATCGCTGATAGGTGGGAGAAGGAACCTTATGTTGTGGTTCATCGCATGAATCCTGATGTGCCTGTTTATGAATTGAGACGTGAGACTGGAGATGGAGCCACTAGAGTGCTACACAGGAATCTATTATTGCCCTGTAGCACATTGCCTATGCCTTACCCTGATAGACCAATAAGGGAGAGGGCAAGGAAGACTCGGCGACGGTCAGGGATGAGAACTAGAGCTAGGTGCATGCTGATCAGTTCGGAATCTGAGTCAGAGTCTGAAAAGGAGAGTTCTGATGAGGGATTTGTGTATTGGATTGAATATCCAGTACCACAGAGATCCCGTGTTGAGCCTGTGGTTGCTGAGCCAGTGATGGCCAGCCCTGTGGTGCTTGAATCAGTCCACCGGGATGCGGAATCTGTTGGATCTGAAGTTGTTGGTGGTGACAGACATGGTGAGCAGCCTGCAGTTCCTGGAAGTGAGCCCCAGCACAGTCCTGAGGTGCCCACTAAACAGCGAGAGGAACCTGAAGCAAGTGGTGTTGGAGCTTGTGCGTCTGGTAATGTGACAGAGACCCTGAATGTCAGAAGATCTTCACGTGAACGCAGACCACCATTGCAGTATGGTTTTGATCAGTCACATAGAGCTTTACTAGATGGTAATGAGACTAATCCTACAGTCCTGCTCAATAAATATGTGAATATGGCATTGCAGCAGCAGTGTATGGAGAAAGAGATGTCGCTGGTCAAGGAAATGATTTGCGGATATATAGTGGAAACAGTATAGTAAAGATGGGCTTCATACTTGGGCTTCAAGTATGATGGTTGTTTTTCTGTTTCTGTTTCTTCTTTGTGGTTTCTTGAGGTCTTTATGTGTCTTTGTTTGTTTTCCTGGTGGAACAATTCTCGTTCGCACCATTCAGGTTTTCGTATTTCAGGTACACCTACCAATCCAGAGAACAGGAGATACAAAGACGAAGAGGCTGGAGATAGCGAACCTGAAGAGGACCCTGCCATCGTGTTCCAGTGGTAAAGCTCCGCCTTTGCCAGGGTCTCTTCGAGACGGGTTTTTGGAGCACTAGAGGAGGCACCCTGTGTATGCCCTCTGAAGGTGAACAGACTAGCGTTGTTGTTACTGTTCAGGGTTTGTTGGTCTTGTTTTTTTAGTTGTTTGCATACCTCTGGGTGTGTATGCAGTTGGTATAGTGTGTGTCTGTGTATGTGTGTGTTCCACTTTCGAGGTTGGGCCGTGAAGGACGTTACCCAAAGTCTGAAGGATGATACCCGAAGTCTAAAGGATGTTACCCGAAGTGACGAAGAGGCCGATAGGTCAGGGATGACCTGAGGTTTGAAGGGGAGGGTGTAACCCGGGCTTACTTTAGGCATTTTTGACCCATAATACATGGCATTGTTGTCTATTGTTCGACTTAAATCGCTTAAATATGCACCATGCAGTTTTTTGATATAGCGCCCTCTTGTGGTACACTTGTGCTACCTAGCATGGTTTTCGGTAGTTAGTATTTTGTGTGATTTATTATTTATTTGTATGCATTTTGACTTTGTAATTCAATAGTTTTGTAATTTTTTGCATAGTATGTATTATACGTGACAAGTTATGAAATTGTTATTCTGGAACATTCTGAAAGCGTTGCTCTGGAGGAGAGAAACAACAAACGGATCTCTCTCTCTCTCTTGGGGTTCAAGCTGGCAGCGTCATACTGTGTCGTCAGGGAGTACTGTGTGGCCGCTGAGTGAAGATCGGAAGCAGATCGGGGATTCCGGGACAGAAGAGGTGCCTTAGAAGAACACTGTTGTTATGGTGCACCGATGGACTTCTAGTTCAACCCGTGTCAAGTTCGTCGTGAACTGTAACCGTAACTGTTCGGAAAAGGACCCCGAAACGTCTTTGATTGCAATCGAATGTTGAACAATTATCCCGTGAACTTTTATTGCGTCAAAACTGTTGTGATTTACATCATTGTAGCTTTTTGTGGGTAGTGAGAGCACTTTTTCCTGTTTTGTTTAGTTTTTTGTGCGTGGCCGCCGAGATTGCGTCATTCCCCCGTTGCACGCCTCATGAATTTTCCTAATTTTTCCCGTGCGTTGCCTGGGCTGATTAGACCACCGCTTGTGGTCATCTTCTTGGGAACTTTCCTCTGTTTGCGCATTTCGTGTTGGGCCTTTGCACTGTGTTGTTTCGGCTGTATTTTTGGCGAGATTCGTTTTGGTCACTCATTTGAGAAACCACAGCAAATTTTCTCGTTTGGCGGCATGTTTGGGGCAGCGACGCACTCTCTTGGTAGATTGTATAAGCTGTTTAGTTAGTCGCATTTTTGTGATCAGCACAGTGAGACGATTTTACTGGTTTTATTGTGACATTGTGCATTTTGATTATTGTGTTTATCACGCTTTGTTTGTGTACGTGGTTGGGTGCATGCCTGTGCGTTTGCACTGAGTTGGGAGCTAGTGTTTGCTGTGTGGACGTTGTTGGCCTTTTTTATCCGCACGCCCTGCTTCTTGCGTGGTGTGGGGCTGGTGTGGGCGGCATTTACTGTTTTGTTCAGGCATTTTATTTGCACAGCAGTTAGTTGTTTCATTGTTTTTGGCGTGAGTGTTAGGTACTACCAGGTTAATTTAGTTAATTTATAGGCAAGTTCCTGGCAGGTTAATTTTATATAGTTTTATTTTTCCAGTGACAAGGCGCCACTGGGTTAATTTTATTAGCCTGTTGGATTGACTTAGTCTGTTTATTGACTTGGTTCAGTTGCCAGGTCCTGTCAGATTAATACTGTTTACCTTTTGATAGTAGGCTTTACTTAATTGTGTTATGTGGCGAGGTTAGTGTTGACGTCCTTGTATTAAATTGACAGTATACCTGTCTCTATTTGTAACCGTAATATATGTGTTGGCTGTTTTTTTGGGTTGACTGATCCTTTTTTGGATACACCTGCGCGGGGTGGAACAATACCATCACCTGTGTCGGGTAGTGCAGAACGTACTGAGATGTACAGGTGATTGCTTGATGAGAGCGAGGTCGCTGAACTGCGTGAGAGAGCCCGCAGATTGGTAGATGAGGAGCTTAAACATAAACAAACTGATGAGTTTCTCGAGGAGGAAATGCACAAGGAACGTGAACGACGCTATCACGAGATGGATAGTTCACATGACACTGCGAGGGAAGGCGTGGTTGGCTGCCCTGACGTGGAGACACCGAAAGGTACCACCACACCTGGGAACAGCATTGAAGGGGGAGAACGCATTCGGTATGTATTTGGCCCTGGGGCATACGCGAGACCCCATGTGCCTACGTTTTTGGGTAATGATCAACACAAGGGTGATGCAAACTTCGGACAATGGAAGTATGCTATTAGCTGTCTAAGGAGAGATGAGAGCCTATTACAGAGCACTCTGAACACTGTGGTCATGCAGCAGAGTTGGTCATGAATATGGGTGAGGACACGCATGTTGACGACATCATCGCAACATTAGTCCCCTATGGTGAAGTAGAGAGTGGTTCGATGCTATTGGAGAGGTTTTACAAGGACAGTTGGCAAAGAGAAGTTGAAGGTATAAAGGACTATGGTATGCGATTGCAACTCGCCCTCAATACAGTGAAAGAGCGTGGAGGCATTGCAGCCACTGAGGTAGATCGGACATTGAGGAACGTTTTCTGACGTAATTTGCGCAACAGAGATGTGAAGCATGCGGTGCAACACAAGTTTGAGAACATCTCAACGTTCAAACAATTGTGGTGCGAGACGCGCAAGGCAGAACAGGATGAACTGGAATGGTCAGGCAGGATGAGAAGTAATAGGGTCGCCAACATTACAGGTCATGTATCATTAGTTGGAGACAATCGAGAGAGTGCAAGAAGGCGTGATGGTGCAGAGAGAACTGCTATGATGACACTGCTAAAACAACAAGCAGATGTCATAGAAATGATGAAGGGGGAGTTGATGGTCAAAGATGTGGCAACCCTGCCTTCTGTTGACAAAACCTCTGCCCTTAGCTCTGCATACGGTGGTACTGCAGCGTGGCAACCGCAAGTTCGGTGTTATGTGTGTGATGATTTGGGTCACATAGCCAGGGAGTGCCCAGTCAGATCGGAGAGAGTGGTTATGTGTTACGCTTGTGGGAAGTCAGGACATATTTCATCTAGGTGTCCCATGCGTGCTGTTGGGAATCCCGATAGTAGCGAGAGTTTGACCAGGGCTGGAAAAGACCACGGAGTTAATCGTTGCTCCTGGAAACGCAAGCGCAGTAGACGTCCTGTTGCAAAGCATGTACGAAAGAGTGTTGAACATTGTTATGGTGATGGGATCCATCTTGTAGAAAAGAAGGAGAACCAGGTTGTATACATACTTCGCGTCAAGGCCAGAAACCACTCTTGATGGCGAACAGTGTATGGGATCGATTGGTTGGATCGAACCGTGAGGGTACCGTTTTTATCAGAAGAATCAGGTGTGCTTGTTTGCTGGATACCGCTTTTGCAAGTCACGTCTGTAGGGAATGCTTTCTTCCGTAAACACCTTGCAGACATTAAGGTGAAGCCCCTTGACGATTCCTTTGTTGTCACGGGAGCTGGTGGTGAGAGATTGCCGTATATAGGGTATATTGAGGTCCCTCTGTCTTTTCCTCGCTCTATGTTTGACAACGAGCGGGAATATCAGACATTGGTATTGGTGGTGGTCGATAATGAGTACAACTGCAGAGTGTCGGTTACTGCTGGTACTAACCTGCTTGACTTGTATTTAGGAAGAGATGGGTTGTCTGGTCAGTACAATAAGATAATGTCCAGGCGTATGTCATGACTAGGCAGAGAAACTTGTCGTGCACTTAGAGCCAGAGACAAGTTTGTTGGTTGTGACGGTCATATTGGTGAGGTTAAGGCTATGTGTAAGACGTTGCTTACGATGCGACCTGACACTGATCGCATTGTTTGGGGCAAAGTACATGGTGGGACTCAGCGTGACAGGTACGTGGTCATGGTGGAGCCCAGCGACAAGATGACATGTGATATAGCGACGAGTCCAACGGCGTGCGCGTTGAGTTGCCACAAGAGGAATTCGCATGTGGCAGTGAGGATCAGTAACACTACCGACAGACCTGTGGTAGTTAAACCTGGTGCGATCATAGCCGAGGTGAGCACTGTGGTGCAGATAGTGCATCTGGGACGCGATGCAGCCTCCCAGGACACTGGCATGGGAGAAGTTGATGATGTGAGTAGAAGCTTTGATGTAGACGGAGTGAACTTTGACATGTCCCAAGCCCAGCTCCATGGACATCAATTGGCCGAGGTGAAGGACTGTTTCGAATGCAACGCAGATGTCTTCTCCAAACACAACAATGATTTAGGATCTTGTGATCTGGAGAAGCATAGTATAAGGCTGACGAATGATGAGCCGATAAGGGAATGGCATAGGCATGTACCACCTGCCCGTTATGAAGAACTAAGACAGGTGTTGCAGGGAATGATTGACAGTGGTGTTATACGTGAGTCGCACAGTCCCTGGGCGGCTCCGATTGTGATGGTGACTAAGTAAGATGGGAGCACGCGGCTGTGCATAGACTATCGGAAGTTGAATGCACGCACTATCAGAGATGCGTATGCTCTACCGTGCATTGAAGAGTGTTTTGTTGCTTTGAAGGGGGCGACATTGTTCAGTACGTTAGACTTGAAGTCTGGGTACTGGCAGGTGGTCATGGACGACAGAGATGTGGAGAAGACGGCATTCAGCACACCAGTTGGCCACTTTGAGTGTCTCAGGCTCCCCATGGGACTGGCAACCAGCGCCAGTGAGTTTCAGCGGATCATGGAGAAGTGCTTGGAAGGACTAAACTACAAGACCTGTTTGGCCTACCAAGATGACATTGTGGTGTACTCGGATACCTTCGAGGAACACTTGCAGAGACTTCAACAGGTGTTCCAGCAGCTGGTAAAGGCAGGCTTAAAGCTTAAGGCTAAGAAATGCAAGTTCTTTCAGGAGAAGATCAAATAGCTTGGCCATGTGGTGTCGAAGGATGGCATACAGACGAACCCAGGGAAGACAGAAGCCTTGAGGGCCTGGCCAGTGCCTACCAAAGCCAAAGAGGTGAAGACGTTTCTTGGAGAATCGCTAAGCCACTCAATGAGTAAACCACAGGGTTGTATGAGAGGACAGGTAGAGGGAGTAAGATGAGACTGGTGCCAGAGAGTCAGCGGCCAAGGTTTGAATGGATTCCGGAATGCCAATTGGCGTTTGAGACTTTGGTTGAGCAGCTGACGACCCCACCAGTCCTGGCATACCCTGACTACAGTAGGCCCTTTGAGCTTTACACAGATGCGAGTTTGTTGGGTCTGGGTGCGGCCTTGTATCAGAATGAAGGAGAGCAGATGAGGGTTGTAGCATACGCGAGCAGAAGACTGGCCACGAGTGAGTGCAACTATTCAGCTCACAAGCTTGAGTTTTTGGTGCTGAAGTGGGCTGTCACAGAAAAGTTTAGCGACTACCTGTACGGCAACAAATTTGTTGTTGTGACAGACAACAACCCGCTCACGTATGTTATGACGAGCGCGAAATTGAATGCGACCGGACACCGATGGCTTGCTGCATTATCGGAATACCACTTTGAATTGCAGTATAGACCTGGTAAATGGAATGGTGATGCAGATGGCTTGTCCCGTAGGCCACAACAAGGGTATACTACAGATGACACTGGTCGTGGTGGCTGGCTTGATTGGATCCCGCCTGGTGCAAGGGAGCATGAGACTATGTGGAAGGAGACTGTTGCGGCCATAAGCAGTGCTCAACACACCTCAGTCTTGCCTGCGGTGGAACTACTGGGAGTCTCGGCGGCACTTCCCACTGTCACCATGGATGAATGGAGGGAACTACAGCAGAAGGATCCGGTGATTGGTAGACTGTGTTGGTACGTTGGAAGATCCCACAGACCCTCTCGACAGGAGAGAAGCAGTGGTATGGCTGAGGTTAAGTTGGCGCTAAGAGAATGGAATCGCTCACGCTTCAAAAATGGAGTCTTGCATAGAGTGCAAACAGATGCGGAAGGAAAGGAGTGCTGTCAGCTGGTTTTGCCTGAAGCATACCGTGGTACAGCCATGGAAGCGCTTCACGATGACATGGGGCACCCTGGCAAGGAGAGAACACTTGACTTATTGAGGTTGAGGTTTTATTGGCCCAGGATGGAACGTGATGTAGATGAAAAAGTGCAGACCTGCCATAGGTGCACAAGACGGAAGTTGACCCCCGAAGGAAGGACTCATGTCCCGCTGGTGAGCATTAGGACAAGTCAACCCCTTGAGCTTGTGTGCATGGACTATCTCAACCTTGAGCCATCAAAGGGAGGATGTAAAGACATTTTAGTCATTACAGATCACTTTACGCGGTATGCAGTAGCAGTGCCCACGAAGGACCAGACTGCGAAGACTACAGCAGCGGCGTTAATGGAGCATTTTCTGCTTCACTATGGTTTTCCAGCCCGACTCCATTCAGACCAAGGCAGGAACTTTGAGTCCAAGGTGATTCAAGAGTTGTGTAAGCTGTTAGGTGTGGCTAAGTCTTGCACCACCCCTTACCACCCTCAGGGGAATGGGCAGTGTGAGAGATACAACAAGAACCTCATTGACATGTTGGGGACGTTAAGAGAAGATCAGAAAGCTGACTGGAAGAAGTATGTTAGCTCGATGGTTCACGCGTACAACTGTACCAGAGGCGAGACCACTGGGTATTCTCTGTACTACTTGATGTATGGAAGACAACCACGTTTACCTGTGGATATTTATCTTGGTCTACAACCAGACAGCTGTGAGGGAAATGATCATGATGAGTATGCGTCGCGCCTGAGAGAGAGGTTGAAGGTTGCATATGACTTAGCATCAAAGGAGGCAGTCAAGCATGAGGACTACAACTGTAAGCGTTATGGGTTGAAGGCCAAGGAAGCGGTCCTACATCCAGGCGATAGAGTGCTGGTCCGTAACGTTAATATATGAGGGAAGCACAAGATCGCTGATAGGTGGGAGAAGGAACCTTATGTTGTGGTTCATCGCATGAATCCTGATGTGCCTGTTTATGAATTGAGACGTGAGACTGGAGATGGAGCTACTAGAGTGCTACAGAGGAATCTATTATTGCCCTGTAGCACATTGCCTATGCCTTACCCTGATAGACCAATGAGGGAGAGGGCAAGGAAGACTCGGCGACGGTCAGGGATGAGAACTAGAGCTAGGTGCATGCCGATCAGTTCGGAATCTGAGTCAGAGTCTGAAAAGGAGAGTTCTGACGAGGGATTTGTGTATTGGATTGAACATCCAGTACCACAGAGATCCCGTGTTGAGCCTGTGGTTGCTGAGCCAGTGATGGCCAGCCCTGTGGCGCTTGAATCAGTCCACCAGGATGCGGAATCTGTTGGATCTGAAGTTGTTGGTGGTGACAGACATGGTGAGCAGCCTGCAGTTCCTGGAAGTGAGCCCCAGCACAGTCCTGAGGTGCCCACTAAACAGCGAGAGGAACCTGAAGCAAGTGGTGTTGGAGCTTGTGCATCTGGTAATGTGACAGAGACCCTGAATGTCAGAAGATCTTCACGTGAATGCAGACCACTATTGCGGTATGGTTTTGATCAGTCACAGAGAGCTTTGCTAGATGGTAATGAGACTAATCCTACAGTCCTGCTCAATAAATATGTGAATATGGCATTGCAGCAGCAGTGTATGGAGAAAGAGATGTCGCTGGTCAAGGAAATGATTTGCGGATATATAGTGGAAACAGTATAGTAAAGATGACTGGCTTCAAGTATGACGATTGTTTTTCTGTTTCTGTTTCTTCTTTGTGGTTTCTTGAGGTCTTTATGTGTCTTTGTTGGTTTTCCTGGTGGAACAATTCTCGTTCGCACCATTCAGGTTTTCGTATTTCAGGTACACCTGCCAATCCGGAGAACAGGAGATACAAAGACAAAGATCCTGGAGATAGCGAACCTGAAGAGGACCCTGCCATCATGTTCCAGTGGTAAAGCTCCGCTTTTGACAGGGTCTCTTCGAGACGGGTTTTTGGAGCACTAGAGGAGGCACCCTGTGTATGCCCTCTGAAGGTGAACAGACTAGCGTTGTTGTTACTGTTCAGGGTTTGTTGGTCTTGTTTTTTTAGTTGTTTGCATACCTCTGGGTGTGTATGCAGTTGGTATAGTGTGTGTCTGTGTATGTGTGTGTTCCACTTTCGAGGTTGGGCCGTGAAGGACGTTACCCAAAGTCTGAAGGATGATACCCGAAGTCTAAAGGATGTTACCCGAAGTGACGAAGAGGCCGATAGGTCAGGGACGACCTGAGGTTTGAAGGGGAGGGTGTAACCCGGGCTTACTTTAGGCATTTTTGACCCATAATACATGGCATTGTTGTCTATTGTTCGACTTAAATCGCTTAAATATGCACCATGCAGTTTTGTGATATAGCGCCCTCTTGTGGTACACTTGTGCTACCTAGCATGGTTTTCGGTAGTTAGTATTTTGTGTGATTTATTATTTATTTGTATGCATTTTGACTTTGTAATTCAATAGTTTTGTAATTTTGTGCATAGTATGTATTATATGTGACAAGTTTTGAAATTGTTATTCTGGAACATTCTGAAAGCGTTGCTCTGGAGGAGAGAAACAACGAACAGATCTCTCTCTCTCTTGGGGTTCAAGCTGGCAGCGTCATACTGTGTCGTCAGGAAGTACTGTGTGGCCGCTGAGTGAAGATCGGAAGCAGATCGGGGATTCCGGGACAGAAGAGGTGCCTTAGAAGAACACTGTTGTTATGGTGCACCGATGGACTTCTAGTTCAACCCGTGTCAAGTTTGTCGTGAACTGTAACCGTAACTGTTCGGAAAAGGACCCCGAAACGTCTTTGATTGCAATCGAATGTTGAACAATTATCCCATGAACTTTTATTGCGTCAAAACTGTTGTGATTTACATCATTGTAGCTTTTTGTGGGTAGTGAGAGCACTTTTTCCTGTTTTGTTTAGTTTTTTGTGCGTGGCCGCCGAGATTGCGTCATTCCCCCGTTGCACGCCTCATGAATTTTCCTAATTTTTCCCGTGCATTGCCTGGGCTGATTAGACCACCGCTTGTGGTCATCTTCTTGGGAACTTTCCTCTGTTTGCGCATTTCGTGTTGGGCCTTTGCACTGTGTTGTTTCGGCTGTATTTTTGGCGAGATTCGTTTTGGTCACTCATTTGAGAAACCACAGCAAATTTTCTCGTTTGGCGGCATGTTTGGGGCAGCGACGCACTCTCTTGGTAGATTGTATAAGCTGTTTAGTTAGTCGCATTTTTGTGATCAGCACAGTGAGACGATTTTACTGGTTTTATTGTGACGTTGTGCATTTTGATTATTGTGTTTATCACGCTTTGTTTGTGTACGTGGTTGGGTGCATGCCTGTGCGTTTGCACTGAGTTGGGAGCTAGTGTTTGCTGTGTGGACGTTGTTGGCCTTTTTTATCCGCACGCCCTGCTTCTTGCGTGGTGTGGGGCTGGTGTGGGCGGCATTTACTGTTTTGTTCAGGCATTTTATTTGCACAGCAGTTAGTTGTTTCATTGTATTTGGCGTGAGTGTTAGGTACTACCAAGTTAATTTAGTTAATTTATAGGCAAGTTCCTGGCAGGTTAATTTTATATAGTTTTATTTTTCCAGTGACAAGGCGCCACTGGGTTAATTTGATCAGCCTGTTGGATTGACTTAGTCTGTTTATTGACTTGGTTCAGTTGCCAGGTCCTGTCAGATTAATACTGTATACCTTTTGATAGTAGGCTTTACTTAATTGTGTTATGTGGCGAGGTTAGTGTTGACGTTCTTGTATTAAATTGACAGTATACCTGTCTCTGTTTGTAACCGTAATATATGTGTTGGCTGTTTTTTTGGGTTGACTGATTCATTCCCTGACTGTATCTGCATACCAACTCCTGTCTGTCTGTCTGTCTTTGGTATGTGAGGCAGCCCCTGTGATCGTGAGGAGGAAGAAGACTATTGGTTTCCTGCGGAGTTTATTTAGATTGGTGAAAGGAAGTTTCATCATCTGCCTCGCCCCGTCGGAGTCCCATGAACGCCGGAGGGCGGGGTGGCAGTTGCCTATGTATTCACAATGATATGCATGAATTAATTTCTACACGTCAAAAACTGTGGATGTTCAGCAAAGTCGTGTATACACACTTTGAATATATAACCCGTAAAAAAAACTTTATACATGTGTGTGAAAAAGTGGATTCAACTTCACAAATTAAGGTGTAACATCAAATACAAGTTGTTTTCCATTGACAAATAGTCAAAAATATGCATTTTATGTTCCACATGATGATCATTCCATGAATGTTGAAAATTATTGTAGTTGTTGCCCACTACTTATTATCAAAGATGGCGCAGATGGGAATGATTTTATTCCACATAATCATTCTGACAAGCCTAAAGGTTATTAGATGTTTCAAAACACATGAATAGACTGGAATTCACCACTTTTCTTATGGAACATGGATATAGGCGGTGCTCCTATAACTGATCAATAGACAAGACAATACGCCCACTAGTGATGGCTAAGTGAAAAGTAGTCTAATTTACACCAATCACAGTCCAAATGTTGGAGCTTCTGTTACTAGATTAGTGAGCAAGTTCAAAATAATAGTAGTAGTAGTAGTTAGAAACATACAACTCAAGAAAACTGAGTGAAGAAACATCGATTCTACAGTGATAACAGGATCATCATTCACATTTTTGAGATGTCGCTTTAGCTTCTGAAAACACACGCTCGTGTTCGTCTATGGAAGCATACACAATAAAGAGGTTACTATTTATTTATGTACATGCAGCAAATGGCCAGGCATAGTGCCAGTGACAGATATAATATTTACAGTTGAGTTTGGCAGAAACGATCGACCCTTCATCATGCGTGTCACGATTTTCAGTTTTCTCGTCTATGTCATTTGGTGTCAAAAGGGGATCTTGTGAAAACTGAAAACAACTAGGACTTTCAACTAACAAACCTAAAAGCAAAACAGATACACTTCTTGATAAAGTTGAATAACCAGGCGACTTGGCAGTAAATTCTAAAGGTGGCGCCGAATCTGACGCTATGGCTGAATTTTCATTGACTGGAGATGTTCAAGGTCACGGATTGCGAAGTAAGACCCCCGCATATACATGTTTTGGGTGGGTTGAGGTGAAGAAGAAGGTCGGGGTTTGAAGGAGTGGTTTGTAACCTCTCTTCATCTGTTAAATTATTCATTTGACGATTTCTCATAGGCTAAAACAAATTAAATATTTGTATCGATTACATATTACGTATATTTTTTATCATAGTTGCCTGCTCTATTGTAAAGTACTTTATTTTCGCTGAAAGAATTATTCAGTGAAATTAAAATCCAGCGAAGACTTGTTTACACCAAAATAAGTAAATGGGTCCCTTCTTTTGCGTTGACCCCCCTCATAGATTGCTAACTCCCCTTCATAACTCTTGCCCCCCAAATATATTGCCCCTATTAGAATGTATTGACCACAAATTATTGAATATTCATGTGCACAGAAACCGCCATGAATAAATTAGCATAATTTTTGAAAAACTGCATCAAGTGTAGGTATGTCTTCTTAAATTAAACCCCAACGGCTCTACAACAACATGTTTATTAGCAATGAATGGCAGTAGTACAAACAAATTCCACCCATGACGCATGAGCAAGAAAAATTACAACATGCGAAAAGCTGCAATAATTAAATTTCCGTCGATTAAATCGACGAACGCCTCAACGTACACTTGCACAGAAACACCTTTCTTGTTCTCACGGCAAACAGCGATTTCTGGTCACCTTAGGCTTGGGTGTGGTAAAGGTCTTTGTTAGCACGAACGCCGCCATCTTAGTTGCCGTTCATCTTGCCATGCCTAGAAAACAAGACGCCTCACAAAACGCCAACATAACCAGTAAAAGTAACACAAATAAGTATGAGAAGACTTACAATATTTACAAACACCTGGCTTGAAAGCCGAGATCCTGAGACGGCACAGAGAGAACCATGACTTGCAAAATTCAATGACACGAAGCAAGTACGTGTTGCGACATCGCCAGTATAGTATACTGTAATTGTCAGTTTTGTTCTTGTGAATTGTTTTGTTATGTGTATTCTTGGACTTGCTAGCAAGATAATTGTGATACTTTGAACATCTAATTTTAATATTATCACTTGTTGTTTCCCACAGATTGTTGGATTGCACCAGCATCAAGAACAGCATGTGGAGGTAGACATGAAAAGAAAGATGATTGCCTCCGTGCTGGATGTTGTTGGGATATTAACATGAATTCGTGTTTTGAAAGTCAGCAAATGGGTGGGTTATATTTTGTTATACTATACTAATAGAACTATGGTGCCCCAGAAAAGTCCATGGTACACATATAAAATACAGTGTTATTTGCTAGGGCTCATGCCATGATGGATTTGTAGGCAAACTGAAACGTGAAAACAAGAAATATGGAAAAACAATTGGTTATTTTACATGAATGTTTTGAAGCCCAACAACTGACAACAATCAACTAAACTGAGAATAGTATCAGTGTCTGTATGAGATTAATTGGGATTTTCCAATCAATATGCATAAGTGTACCATTATGAATTGTATCTGTACAATCCAGGATTAAACATCGTAACATATTTGACAAATAACAATAATAATGATAGTATATACCTTGGCCTCCAGTGTTATATAAACTAAAAAGCAAACATGTGTGACATATAAATAAATAAATATTGATCAAGCATAAACAAAGAATATATCGTTGGATTGAAATTCAAAACTGAACTAGCTAATCGCTTAACCAATAAAATCATACGCCTATTTCAATTGGTATACCATTAATGATTGTGAAATATGGTAGCAATATCAATTGTTGCGAAAGTTTTGATTTCAATGCGTCGGTGAATCCCCGAAAACACAATTGTGTGAAGTGTTTTCTATTAGTTTTACATTCAGCACTGAACAAGCCAAGATCGATCTTTTATGCCTCATGCCTTCTTTGTCGGTATTCAAAACACATTTCTGTATTTACATACCCCACCGAAGTATGAATAATATCATTGCCAGCATGCCATTGTGCTAAACCGTAGCTACTGTATTTATAACTTTCATTCTTTGTTGAATGAATATTTTCTGTAAAACAATTATAGTCAGAAGATATCATGTTACACAATAGAATGTGAATTTTGCATTGAATTGGATATATTATGATTGTTTTCAGATCTATACAATGTTGCTTTAGGAAATATTGCAATGCCAGCTTTTGTAATCGTCACACCAGCGGCGATAGATGGTCGTTACCCTCTAACTAAGGACAGTTCATATGACATTAGTTGGACAGGAACCATAAACGCACATGAAGAGTCGGAATATGGTTTCAAAACGCGAGATGTATATTCGCCTTGGAACTCAGAGATATGTTTAAAAAGAGATGTAATGCTTTTTAGCATTGATTTATTTGTCTTCCAATTTGACTATAAATCTATGATTAAACTAATACGCATATGTACATTCACGGACATGTGTAAGTTAGACTATATTTATTTGAGCTTATAGAGAAACAATATTTTGGTATGAGATATTTTAAAAACTATTACCCCTCATGAGTTACAGTGCTTTTTGTCTGACCAAGGTTCTTACAAGAGAGAATATAGTGCATATCATGATTATTGTTTTAAAGAATAGTCTTAGTTACCACAAATATTTGACTGAGAACGTTTTGATGCTTGGAAAGATTTGGAAGGTTTACATTTGTCAAATTGGTCAACACATAATTGTTGTTTTCTTTGACAGTACCTCGATTTACCCATCTCACGTCTATTGTATTGATCCCGCTTGGTGAGAAATTTGATCAATACGGACGTGGCGTAATATTTGACGACAATGTGTTGCAGCATGGGTACAATGATCATGTGTGGCTCGATAAATCTAATGAATGGTTTACATGGGTCTACATCGAAAGTCCGTATTGGACTCAATACCTTTGCTTTACACAGGCAACAGGACATTTGATGGGTGTTCCAATAATTGAGATTGAAGTTTACACCGACTATAGTAAGTGAAATATATCTTTTACATCATATGAATTCGAATAATATGTGACCGTCAAATGTTAAAGCACAAATCTATCTGTACCTAGGTGGGGTCGAAGAATGTTATCGAGACGATATTGGCCATGGTTATCGTGGTGAAGTATCGGTTACAGTCACTGGAAAGCATTGTCTACCATGGTTCACTGATGCACAGAGAACACAAATGCCCATCAATGAGTATGCATTGTACAGTTCTCTGGGAGTACTACAAGGCGCATCTTGCCGTAACGCCATTCAGGGTTATGGCGGACCAATATGTTTTGTGGGTCAATCTATTGTAGAGCATTGTAATGTTGTTCCACCTCACCAGGGATGTGGTTAGTATATTATTGATCATACATACTACAAATAAATCCTTTTCCACGTGTCACTTTCAACAGTAACATCATACTATAAGTAGTATTGTGATACATTGGAATGGTTTGACAACTACTCAACATGATTTGTATAGACACATTAAATGCCTAACTTAGTCGCTCTGGGCGATTGTTTATTGGAGGATTGGCAATGCTAATGAGTGTTGTTAACCACTTGCGTAGCGTATGTTAACATACCCCCTTGTAGTTTATTTCAAACTGATAAAACTAATCCCCCAAAGTATCATGGTGTAGCGTGGTCTTGTCAAGCTTGATTCTTTTCAGCATGGATGAGCTATACTAGGTTACTAGTAACAATGTGTTAATCCACTATTTTTGTATTTGCATGGAGGTAAAAATTAATTGAACGTTTGTTAAAAATTAAATGTTCTTGTAATGGGGATTTTATTTGATGACAACAAATCTTTTACAGTAAAATTGTACACAAATTATTGCCTCTAGGTTGCAGCTGTTATACTTCGCAATAGTAATGGTACCTAAACAGTAGCACATATAATTTAGTTGTTGGGAACTGTTAATATTTTATATATGATTGGTACTAAAATAGTAGTAACTAATGTATTGCCCATTGCATTAGCATATTCACTGGGAATAATTTAAGATTTGCATAGTAAAGCCATACTTACCTTGCTAAAGTCTCTGTAAAACATTGGATATATTCTACATGGAGAACAAAGCATACCAAGGTAGTGAGTTACCTGCAGAAGTACAAGCCTATTAGTGACCGTCCCAAAAAATCACAAAGTAGGGAATAGGGCACTGCTAAAGAATTAACTATTCAAAAGTACAGGCACATAGATAGACTGGCAAAGTCGGGACTTTTTTTGGTTTTACAAAAAGAAATAATTAATTGTTTTTTTCGTCCTTTTAGCGTGCTTGCGAAAACCAACCTGACTGCTAAAGAAATCCCGACTAGACGCACCTTTGACTGCTATTAATTATTCATAATGTCATTGATTATTCATGAGTGGGTGTGTGAAAGTGACCTTTTAAAAGTTGAATCGAGTCGATCGCAAAGATGGATATCTTAACTTTCTAAGTGCAAAGGCGATAATTTCATCCATGTTTACTGAAAACAAGTCGATTAAATGTCCAATATATATAAGTAGTCTTTCAAAATCGCCGGGACCTCAGAAGTGAAAGGTCACGTACATTAACATAGATAAGACGTATGACGTCAACTTTTAATAAGCATAATCACCGGTTTTCACTCTAACGCAGGGGGTCGCCAGCAGATGCGTCCAGTCGGAATTCTGTCACAGTCACCTTAGTTTTCGCGACCACGTTAAAAAGGCTAAATTGACAATTGATTATATTTTTTTGGAAAGCAAAAGAGAAGTTCCGACTTTGCCAATCTAGCACATACATGAACATATAAACATGAAAAAACAAGATTGGGACGTTCTATTCGGCAAATGTGCCTTATTACTTCAAGCAGACCAACTAGCAGACCAAGCAGACATGGCAGTACATACATTTGCTTGCTTGAACTGGAATGGTAGTCTCTCCAAAATCCGTGTATTAGATGCAGTGGCATCGAAACGTATATAGATGAAACACAATCAGAGAGAGCTGCTTTGCATCCAATGAAAGCTAAAATGAGCAGGAGTATCGTTTTGAACCAATTCATCATTGTTACTGATATTAGTGGCTCATATGAACTCTTACATGAAGAGTCTAAATAAGACTGAATCTAGTGGTACTTTTTGACGGCGCTTGGTTTTGTTTCAATAAAAATGAAACAATGACATTATCTGTGGATTGCCAGTGTAAGCACAGACTACTGGTCATAGGCTAGCCCTATATCCTTTGATCGTGGTGAGCATGAGATTCTATATCTCCATCCATACTCATAAAATCAGATGATGGTCTCGGATTTGGGTCTGGTGATGTTGTCAGACACTCCAGATATTTCAGTCCAGATGTGTAATTTGAAAAGCACCAGATTCATGGGTTGTACCCTATTACCAGAAGTGATGGTCATCCAGCCAGCATACTGCATTGGTAATAACCGATACACGAGTATTGGAAACCGTGGTTTGTTGGCCATTCAAAAAAAACCCAGTCATTATGACATTCAGTGTTGTCAGTACCCTCTCCAGTACCGTGTGAATTATTGGGGATTGTCAAATCAAAGTTGTATGCACACGACAAGACAGGTGAACAGGTGAATGCAGTTTTTAGAAACTCACATTAGTCAGGAATCAGCGCAAACATGATTAAAAAACAAAATGGCCATTTTAGTTTGAATCTCAAAAACAAATTGATATGCACCTGTAACACAATATGTGTGGTCATTACACAAAGTTCAAATGAAATCAACCTGTCCATCTCTGAACAGTTCCAGACATGTTTACAGACTACGATTTAACCGTTACGACTGGCTGGCCTCACTAGACTTAAGAATGCGGTAGAGTTATCATGCTCTAAAAAGTAAAAACTGTTTTCATGAGGAAAAGTAATTTGAAGCATAGCAACTTATATATTTTCTTGAAGCCCTTGTTCCTGGCTTTTTGAAAAGAATTATCTGCGACATGTACCACGAATTAGTCACGTGATTATTAAGTTAACATAGAGGTGTTATTTTGAATAAAAATGAGTTTTAGATAAAAACCGTAGGGGTTTTGTAAAAAAAAGTAAGCTGAGAAATTAAGGCAGCATCAGCACCGTCAATGCCTCGAGAGTGTTACATTTTTTTGTTATTTCACTCATAGACAAGGAATTTAAAGACCTTTTATTTTTCATTGCGAGGAGTTATCAAAAAATGCTTCAAGGGTTTTATTCTGTGCCAATACGTTATCAATGTGTGTGAATTTCATGAAAGTAGGTTAATTTCTGACGACACACAACTCACTTGAATGACCTCTATGACGTCAGATTTCTTCTGCCTGAAAACGCCAAAAAACAAAACATTTGTCACGTTGCGCTAATTTTGAACATTTGAAGCATCAGATTGACTGATTTTTACAACAAAACACATAACATGGAGTCACTTAGTAGCCTTGCAGTATTAAAATCCAAAACTATAATGTTTTGGGCCCGTATTCGTCCTCCAAAAAAGAAGCAAAATTGTTTCAGTACACAGCGGCCCCGCATAACGTTGAACAGTTAGAGAGATAAATGACGTCATCTCATTATATATTCAAATCATGTTTACATGTGAAGCGTGGTCTGTAAAACAAACGCTTGCCTAGTAACCGGAGAAAGAGGTCGAAATGCCTAAACGCCAACTCCTAGTGCTAATTAACTCAACACAATCCGACGTTATGTCTTGTTCTAGCTGACACTCGACTTCCACCACAACTTCGGAAACGGCGTTCTTGTACGGACCTTTGTCGATGGGTAGCCCGGCGGCAATCCCACATAAGACACTAGTTTTTTCAAACCTCGCCGACCTCTCCCAACTGCTCGTCCGACCAATACAGATTTTCGGTTGATATTAAATTGTCTGCCCGACTTTTTGGAAGATGGAAATTGATCATGCTTTGCTGACGAAATTTTACCCTCTTGGTTTGAATACTCAAACTTGAAGTGTGAACCCCATTGTACTGTCGGCAATGCGTTTCTGTTATAGGTAAAGTTTCGCTTCCTCGGAACTGCATTTTGAATTTTTCCTTGGGTTCTTCTTTTTGTGTCATGATAAATCTTCGAAACAACGAAAAGATGCAGCAGTCGTAGTAGAACTAGATATTTCGTTTCTGTTTGTTCGCAGTGATTGATCAGGAGCTGGAGTAGCCCTGTGTACAGTCCTGTAGGTTGGCCTCCTTCCGCTGATAATTCGGCCCCACAGTCCTAAGAAGTCGCATAGACCGAGGATTCGACACTACTGTGAAGGAATGCATCGGGCGATTGAAGAGGCATTCAGCTTTGCAGTTAAAAATTAAGCAGGTCGATACGTCCAACTATTCTAAATACCCTAACTGGAAGCGAAATTACATAAAAGTTCCCACTAGGGTCGATCAAATCAACATTTTCCAACATCAACCGAAAATATACGCCGCCATCTTGTTTTTGACGTATTTATTAAACAAAACGTTGTTTCGTTGCGTAAAACTAGCTTTCGCCAACATTCCAGTAATGTAGGTTTATTTTTCGGCCACAAAAAAGTATTTGTGGGTCGCTAGATTGGTCGATAGATGTTTTAGCTGGTTACAATTATGAAAACTGCAGAACGGTTCTCCGCCATAAATTTGTAGGCGGGTGTCAAATCCTCGGTCTATGTGACTTTTCAGGACAGTGGGGGCCGAAGGATCAGCAGAAGAAGGCCAAACTATAGGACTGTACTCAGGGCTAGAAGCCGGAGTTGATATGACCGCGGCGTCTTCAGTGTGCACTGTTTCCGTCGTGAAGGGATTATGCAAATTATGCAATAAGTCAATGTTATTGTTTGCATGCAGACTTTTATCTCAAAAACAAAGTGTACATTATCCCGTTATGCAAGTAGTTTTTTCTTATTTAAAAAAAAGGGTATTCTAGATGTGTTTCAGTTTTAATTTTAATAAAATTATGAGCCCAATAACTTTACAAAAGTAATAACTCTTCATTAACAAAAAAAGCAAAATTCACGAAAATAACGCATCCTTAAGCAGGGTCTATCTGCACATACTAATGCACCCAGGGAGTTGCCATCTTCTCTGAGTCGCCCAGCTGGAACAAATATTCAAATCTCGGGTGTTCCCCACGGAATGAATGGTACAGGTAGTGCTGCTGCTTCGCCAAATGTCGGTACAGCCTAGTTAGCATTCCCTCAGTGTCCCTCTGACAACTAATGCGGAGTGATGACCTTAGTTCGAAGGGTAGTTCCCCAGGCCGCATTACACAGCCACTCGATACAACACTTGTTAATAAAACACAGAGCTCTTCTATGGGAACTAGACAGGCGGGTATTGAGCTTGGACCAAGTGAAGGAAGCCCTGCCCAGGTGGTCATCATTGGCCAAACTCGGACAGGGGGTCCCCTTGGACCCATTTGCCGCAGCTAATACTCTGGTAACAGATGCCTCCCTCCAAGGTTAGGGAGCACATCTATTGGACGAACAAGCTCAAGGTATATGGCCCTCGCATTAGTTTCGAGACTGCCATATCAACCAGCTCGAAATGAAAGCAGTGCACTTAGCACCACCACACTTTTTACCCATAGTTCAATACCACAGAGTCCTGCTCCGCACAGACAACACAGCGGTGGTCTCCCTCAACAATTAGGGGGGACGTGTTCCCCATCATTGTCAGTCCTAGCAGAGAAAATTCTCCTTAGGTGCCTGGAATACAATGTGGAGCTAACTGCACACCACCTTCCAAGGGTGAGGAACAGTCTGGCAGATGCCCTTTCGAGGCGGCCAAGTGAAGGCCGTGGACAAAGTGAAGGAAGCCCTGCCCAGGTGGTCGTCACTGGCCAACCTCGGACAGGGGGTCCCCTTGGACCCACTTGCCGCAGCTATTACTCTGGTAACAGATGCCTTCCTCCAAGGTTAGGGAGCACATCTATTGGACAAACAAGCTCAAGGTATATGGCCCTCGCATTAGTTTCGAGACTGCCATATCAACCAGCTCGAAATGAAAGCAGTGCACTTAGCACCACCACACTTTTTACCCGTAGTTTGATACCACAGAGTCCGTCTCCACACAGCAGTGGTCTCCCTCAACAACTAGGGGGGGGGCGTTCCCCATCATTGTCAGTCCTAGTAGAGCAAATTCTCCTTAGGTGCCTGGAATACAATGTGGAGCTAACTGCACACCACCTTCCAGGGGTGAGGAACAGTCTGGCAGATGCCCTTTCGAGGCAGCCAAGTGAAGGCTATGGACAAAGTGAAGGAAGCCCTGCCCAGGTGGTCGTCACTGGCCAACCTCGGACAGGGGGTCCCCTTGGACCCACTTGCCGCAGCTATTACTCTGGTAACAGATGCCTTCCTCCAAGGTTAGGGAGCACATCTATTGGACGAACAAGACCAATATATGCCCGCATTAGTTTCGCGACCGACATATCAACTGGCTGATACCCCAGTGGGTAGCCTCCAGGCTGTTTTGGCTGTGGGAAGGTCTAATGATAGACCAGTTTGCCACACCCCGGCACGCCAAGCTCCCGACGTATGCAACACTCCTGTCAAATAACCAAACTTACAGTGTTATCTGTAAGGATAGTGACTTGTGTGCAAACTTGAATCTGAATCAGACGAAGGCGGTGTATTGGTCAGGAATCAGCGAAGACATGAATAAAAACAAAATGGTAGCCAGTCAACAATTTTTGTTCGATCTCAAAAACAAATTGACATGCACCTGTAACCCAATATATTCTTGAGATTCATAACAATCTAATAATTTACCCATTTTTTAAAGCTAGATTGTAAGTCTTATCAGTTCGGGGGTCCTTGTGTCTGTCCGGACCAACGTGTTACTAATACGCAAATTATGTTTTACTTCTCAGACAAGTTACAGAAACACGCGTTTGGTTTCAGTGTTCACCACGAATATATTAGCCATGATTTAGTTTATAGTTAAATGCCATAAAGAGAGACGTGCTACGTTTGGAAGAAACGATGACATCTGTGCTAGCTTGTGCAAGTATATTGTCGTGTATTATCCAATCTGCGCAAAGTCTTTGGTATTTGAAAATAATAAAAAAAATTCACGATATTTTAATTTAGTAATTCTAAGTGACTCTTTCCCCATTGTCACAGCAAAAGATAATGCTATATTATGATCATTTAAAATTATGGGGTGAAGATTTGTTCAACAAATTTACAAGCTAGACATCGAGAAAGGAAAAACAGATGCATGCAGGGTGTTGCAAGTAAAAACATTTACCACATTTAAGAAAATATATATATATTTCAAATGCTGACCATCTGAATAAAATGAAAAGCTGGTGGCTTGCATAAATGAAGGATAAAACATTGCAGGTATTATGTTTTGACAGTATAGTATAACAGTACAGTTATTAGTGTCATATTACAAATATTATGAGGCACACAACCGGTGTGTAGTGTGTCACTCACTAGATCTAAATGACATACCCACAATGCACGTACACATTGTACCATCTATCATTGCATCTATAATCGGTAATTCAGTAAACTCGACAGAAAACACGTTATTACTGCTTCGTCAACAAAATTTACAGTTATGGGATATAAGACAGAAATTTTGCCCATATAATAAAAGCAAGACTTTGTTCAGAAAATCGCTCGTTTTGTATTTTCGTTCGTAAAGCTCAAACCTTGTTGGGCCATGTATGCTCCTCCGAGACGGTAGTGCGTCCTCGTTGCGTATTCCATCATCTAGAAGACATAATCTTACTTGTTTCTTGTTTTCTGGGTTGTAAGACTCATTTTAATAGTAATAATAATAGGTTAATATGTGACTAACTACGTTGATTGTGTACTTCTCACTCCGTCTCAAATAATTTGTTCATAAATTGGTTCCAGGCGTATGTGCCAAGCTTGTTGCAAATCAGTTACCTAGTTTACTACTTAGTTTCAAATATTTTTCATGGCCTATTTAATAATAATTTAAACAAATAACTAAAAAAAAAAAGTTGTGCAAGGCTACGGTTCCATACATTGATTGAATGTCCCAGCAACCTCCTGTATTCAAGCTGTTCTCTATGGCTACTATTTCCTTGATTGTATTGCCACTTTTCTTATTTATACTGGTTGCCAATACACTTGCATACTGAATAAGGTTTCTGCTTTCTCTTTTTACCTTGTGGTCGGTATTCATCCCAATCCTTTCAATATCTTTAATGGTTCTTATTGATTTTGCTGTTTTCTTCCAACCATGCACCTTCCTCTTGGGTCTGTCGATTAACTGTCACAAACATTCCTTGGTGTGAGGTTGTCTATAGACCATGTTCCTAAACACTGAAAGCTACCACTGTTTTCCCAAATGATGAGATGTGTTCTGTTTATCCCCAAATCTTACTGCAACCAACAAGGTGTCTTTAACATGTAAAGTGGAGCTACGCAGAAACAGGAATAACATTCATGATGGCAGTTTGTTTTTTGTGACTTTCACTAATGGTCCGTGCTGGTTGGATGGGGTCCCTGTAGTAATCTTCAATGATTTCTGCATTTATTCTTGTTAAGAAAAATGAAGATCTACCTTCAACTCCACATAATGTCAATGTCTACTACAATATGTATATCCTGGGACTAGTGACTGGGATTTAACTAGACCTTTAACTTTCCATTTCCAAGTTTAAAGTAATTTCATTGACAAAGAACTTCTATAAATGTGCCTTTCAAAAACATTCATGACTTTTATTATTTTCGATCAAGGTTTTCAAAGCTACACAATGCAGTGTCTATATTCCAGACAACTCTTACTCAATATATGAAACTATGTTACAACAAATTAATTATGTATGGGCTGGATATACACATTTACACTTTATATTGTAATAATTTCGAAGGTCATCTGGATACATCAAAGATTTGTGAAGGTGTTGTGTGTTATAATGGTGGTACGTGCACTTCACAGTTCAGGAGGCGGTCGTGTATATGTGCATTAGGTTTCAGTGGGTCTAAATGTGAGACAGGTAAATTGTCATTCATTTCTGAACATGTTTGTTATATTTAAGGATATAAAAATCTGTGAAGAAGGCTATATCACCATACATGGCAGTGTATATTCCGAGTTTCCGATTGGAAAACGCAATACAAACAATTATACTACATGATAATATGAAAAATAATAATATACACACAAATATCGGATATATGAATGTAGCAACAGTGATAGAGTGAACTGTACCATTTTAGATGTGTGTTTCTATTTTTCAATGACCACAGTTTGTATTTAGTTTAAACAATCAATATTTGTCATGACATATTGCAAATTAAGCAAATTTATCTATTTTTCTAACATATTGAATATTTATACAATTAACTAACGGAATTGTTCGAAATTACAAACATACAGAATGCGTACTCCTATTTCACCATCTAAACTCAACTGTGGTATCTGACATCTCAGTTATAAATGATTACATAACGCAATGTAATATTGGAATTTAATGTCATGTCAAACATTCATTTTAAATACAGTATCATATACACAAGAAAAGTGTTCTTACCAATCATTTCTTTTTTTGTCTGTCACAGTTATATCATTCTTGATTGTTGGCCCATTTTATTATTATGAGGTGGAGGAGAAATGCAATAATCACAATGCAACTCTGAGTTCCATTGAAGAATATAAAAACGCAATTCTGTTTGGTCTGGAAACTGGTACGTACGCCTGGGCCAAGAATGCCATTAGAGTGTGGTTGTCATTTGAAATATCTGGCATAATTGATGCACAAGTTGGAGATATGAATCAACGAGCAAACGCATTATGCACACCGTTAGTTGTGGAAGGTTAGTAAAATAAGTGTGACAGTGCGTTCTCAGTAAATTATATTCGTAAATAGTTCACACAATTATGAATATTGTTAATTGACGAAAAGCATACATGAAATAAAAATTTATAAAAGTTTTTATTTTATTTATTTATTTATTTTATTCATTTAATTTAACCACAGCAGCCAAATAAGGCCAATAACAGTTGTGTGTTAGTAGACACATTTGTTAAATACAATACAACAGTAAACAACATTACAATTAGAAGATAATAGACTTAAGCTTCTGTTTTAAAGTAGACAATCTTAGATTTCGCAGTTTATGTTGTTATTAAAAAACCTAGGCAAACGACTTAAAAACCCATTCTTATTGACTTCAATGCGTCCAAATGGTACAATAAAAAGAGACATATTTCTAAAACTACGTGGAATATGTAAACTGATGAAAAAAGATAGTTTACAACAACTGTACAATCCTAAGACACACTGACACATATTTTCTCCTAAAAGATATACCAGGGAAGTGCTCGTTGTGCTACACAGTCGTTGGAATTCAGAGTGGACGCGTACCAATGCAGGCGATAACATATAATCATGGACATGCGAATCAAATCCATTTCACGGAAATATTCTTGAATCAACCTTTACATCGGTTTCCATTACATATGCATATGATGTATAACAAAAATATTGCTGTGGGTGAAACGTTCTTCAACTCCGAAAACTATGAAGAGCTTCTTCGATATGTCTGGATAACACAAATACGTGACAATGATCCAATATTCTATGTTGTTCAATTCTTTGAGACAATTACAGTTAGCGGCACTTCTATGCTTCCTGTACAATTCAAAGATGCGATCGATGGTGTATATTCTACTGTCCAAACTATATCATATTTATTGGATTACGGAGATGATGGATTCGATTGGATAAACTACAAAGAATATGATGAAATCAAGGTAAATCAAGTTTAATATCAATATTTTATTTCATGTAATTATATTTATTCTGTATATTGAATGTGTGGGGAATATTACTATTATTCTGTTTTAATAGGAATTTAAATCTGGATATGGATATAAATTGAATACCATATGTCCACCAATAGAGACAATATTTATACGTATACGGTTGTATGGAGAAGAACTAACTTTCACTGGAGGAATGTTTGAGGTATATGGATGCCCACTGCGAAATGGTAAATTATTGTGCAACAAATAATTATGTTGTTTTTATACTAAATTATTTGTAGACAGTTTCGCTATATTATACCCCATTGCGATAATGATCGGATATATGTCATGCATATAAGGCGTGTCGAAACAATTAACTAATTAAATGTAACATAAATATAACAATCGACTTATTTTATGAAAACATTGTTGTCCTGACAACTCTTGTCATTGTTATAAAGTAGATTAAAATAACAACGCATTGCATGTGAGAATTGATAGCAAGTTTACAACTAAAAATATGTATCTTTAATCGATTGCAAATTATGAAACATGTTTATTTTTCAGTTACAAATGATTCATTCTACGTACGAAACGGCTTGAAACCTAAATGGACGATGTTACCATCCTATAAGGATATACGTGTAATTGACGGAGTTACACGAGACGAGTGTAAGCAGCTATGTATGACTGAGCCACTATTTGTCTGCAAGTACTTTGTCTATATCACAGTTGACGCAGATTGTGAATATGGTGCGAAAACGCATTGGATGTATGACGAACCTTTACCGTTGCTATCAGTTCAAGAATCAGATTATCACATACGTATTACAGAAGGTAGGTATTATATCATTGATTAACATGTCAATGCTGGTGGTCAATATTGTCTACAGCAGATTCTGGCAATTTCTCCTAACAGAACACGTTTTGCAAAACAATTTCAACATACTTTAATTGCCCATATGTTCATTGATACGACTATGCATGCCTCGCCATCTATTTTAGCGTTCTCTTTATCAATTGAAATATCATTGTTGTGCAGAATAATGATAATACATGTAAATTCAGATTTAATATGTTCAAAAAATAATGAATAAAATGACAATGACATATGAACTACTATTAAATCATATCAAACTATATCAGAAGGCATTTATTGCTAAGGTTAATTATACCTAGTTTGTCTGTTGTAGACTTAAAATCACTGAGGATTGTGTTTACATAGTGTATATGTGAACAAATATGTTAATTAACATATTGTTGCCTCAAAACTTTCAGATTTGAATCCAGGAATCAACAGACTGGGTCATGCCAAATAAACAGCATAATTGTGTTGCATACTGATGTTTGTATCATTCCCAAACTTGGCAACATATATCTGTAGAGGTCATTTCACTGAATTTATCAGGATTTGCAGTAACACACACATTCACTTTGGATATATTATATGGTCAATGTACCTAGACAATACTTATCCGAATTGAGGCAAATTGTTTCCTACTGAGGATCCAGTGGCCGTGTCTGGCTCAGCCATCATTGGTGAACTGGAGTAGAATCTTGCTAGCTGAGATGGTGGCGGTTCTGTCGCACTGCCACTATTCTTCTCATCCCTGTCGACCTTCACACATAGATAATCAGGATTAAAACAGTGCATTTTTTCTCAGCGTGCAGACCTCACAGTTATAACACGTTTAAACACCACTAACTCGCTCTGGCATATTTCTTCTTAACTTCCTTTGGCATACTTAAATATTAAACACTTTCACAAAGTTAGTCTTTTGTCACTATAACAGTTATAATACATTTAAACACCACTAACTCGCTCTAGCATATTTCTTCTTAGCTCCCTTTGGCATACTTAAATATTAAACACTTTCACAAAGTTAGCTTCTGTCACTATACCAGAATTTCCCTTGAATAGTTAAAAAAGACGAAAAATGTGTGTTATTTCCAGCCTCCAATGGGCGCACTACCAAATACAATAACTAAACTGAACAAAAGGATACTAATAACCCAGCTTTGTCTGTAATTTATGCTAAATTCCTCTTAACTTCTTAAGTTCATTCAAAGTCAGCTAAACCAAAAAGTCCACTGAAGAACCTACTACTCACATGAATAACACTTCATGGGTTATCGTCAACTTACATATTGATTCAGCTCCATCAATCGTAATAAATCTACACTTACACTCTCCAAAACCAGGCCCAAGTCATATGACGACATTAGCACATGGTGCTCCATCATTAAGAAATCAACTTGCAGCATACAGCATACTGGGGATGGATATTAGACGCGATATACACTCGCAATTTATTCATGTATAAGTTATGTTTAATTCATTACCCATGTCCCAACTTGCGTTCGACAAGGACGTTTTGTGAAACACCTGGTTTTGTCACGACGAGCTGTATTTTGTGTGACACATTGTGAATTATTATGATTATGTTATGTAACCATGTCAACATATGTATTTCTAGATTGTGGTCTTGTATGGCATAACAAGAACCAATTCACGGAGTGTGAGATTACATTTGAGTTCATCGATGTAGCTGAGTGCTACCTGTTTACATATAGCTGATTTATTCATGATGTATATACAGCTACACATAAATTAGGATGTTAAGCCTAGCAGATCACGGCACTACAATAATCATTGGAAGCTTTTCAAATAAGAAATCATGGATAAAATATACATGTTTGTCATTTAATTTAACAGAAACACTTAGTTGCACTGATACAACAAGAATCTGTATAAATATGATAACGTGCACACAATCGAGAGGCCTTTTATCGAGTTTGGATTATCCGATGCCTTACCCATGGAATAACCGTTGTTATTGGTCACTTGATGCATCTAACGACTCGTATATATCTCTCAGCTTTCTGGAGTTTGATGTTGGAGACAAGCAACAAACTGTCTGTAACACAGATTTTTTAGATGTTTACACAGATGGACAAGGTGTTCACAATTATCGTAAACGTTTTTGTACTTCACGACCTCCAAGTGAATCTATTTTTTCCAATTTTAATAAGATGTTTGTACATTTCTTATCGGATGACAATAGCGATGGAAGTAAAGGATTCTTAGCAGAGTATGTATTTCATAAAGTACAAGTACCAGCTGAAGAAAATATATATAATGGTATGTTCTTCGCACACTCTGATAGGCCAGTTCTTTAATTCATGAATCACATTAATGGCTTGCGGCACAGATGGTTCACTCAACGACTTTAAATTATAATCAGTTTTTAATAATGGTGATAACCTTGATGTTACAGTAATTTAAAAGAAATACATTGCCTTATTGCTTTTAATTTGTATTATTGCGACTACAGGCATGGAATGTGAATCAGATTGGATAATAATGAATACAAATTGCTACAAATTGTTTGAAGCTGACTATGCCATATCGTGGCACCAAGCTGATACTGCATGTCGACGTATCAATTCTAATCTAGCCAGTATATTAGATGAAGACACCGCACATATGATTATGTGGATGGTATCGAAGTACCCATTGTCATACACATATATAGGTAATGACAACACATTTTTTTCAAATTTCATTAAATTAATACCACCATATCAGTGGATCATATAATAATTTAAATTGTAAATGCAACATATATTTGCATCGGATGCTGGGACGTGTATTGAACTCATTTAGCCTTTCGCATTGAAATATCAATGTGTTAAACTGTGATTCATGCTGGTATTATAAGGTTTAACGGACGGTATATCGGAAGGCGTGTACAGATGGACTGATGGCTCTCCTTTCATTTACAGTGACTGGGATACCGAAAGGTGTGTAAATGTTGTATTATAACTTCTTCAATTAATTTTACATTTTACCTACTAACATCCTCAAATTTATAGTTATTCACGTTTAAAAACACGAAAAAAGAGTTCATCCAGAATTTTCAGGTTATTGATTTTAATGTGTATTATTTTGGGTACTTAGTATACCCACAATATGACCTTTGCTACATACACGATACACAACATTCCGATTTATTACAAATCCAATAATTTTTCTCCAAATCAAGTTTCAAACCTAATGGTGGACAATGGGCAAATTGTGTCGCTTTATTCTTAAGACGTCTATACTCAACACAGTCCTGGCATGATGTTATCTGTTCAGAAAATAAAACAAACAAATATGTTTGTTCACATCCAGCACGGACTTCTATAGATACAACAGGTATGTATTCATGCTTTGTGTGCTTTGAATATTGATATGTTCGTGCTTAGGTTATTGTTTACAATTTAAAAAAGTACAGGTTAACTGGTAATCGCTATAAAAGAAGTGTATTTTGTAAAGTATAATTAACAAAATCGAAGTTAATATTCATACACAGCTATCGATAATGCATATACTGATCAGTATTGTTGTTTTTGGCAATACCTATGCGGGTAAAACAATAATACTGGCGAACATTTATTCAATTTGTATTAAAGTTAAAGCACAGATAGCTTGAATTCGTCTATCGTGGCAATTTGAGTTTATTTCCCGGGTTTTGTCGTTATGTATTTTACGCGCGTTGTATATGTCACTATGAGTCCCATATCGAACATGATCTTACACGAAATTGTTTGACTTGTGGATGATTGTTTTTCGTAAAATATATAACATATATCAAATTCCTGCTTTCATATACATATTTCAATCTCCTCTTACCTTTTTTCCACAGCGCCAATTGTGAATAGAATTTTTGAAATCCATCGCAAAGGTAAACCTGATCAATATCAAATAAATCTTAGATTATTATTAGATTATTAATCAGAGTCAGATGAGTACAGTGTTTAACTTTTACCATACTGTCAAATCAGAGAATGGTTTAGATCGTATCACCACGTGAACTATTTTTTAAAATTGTATTTAATGTTACCATAAATATTTCATCTCCCTTCCCTATTACTCCACCGTATAGCCAAAACTATTTTTAAGAGCTGTATAATATCATGCTATTGCTGTCCAAGAAAAACTACGAAAATATGTATTGTGAATAGAGTTACAAGCAGCAATGTACTCCAAAATAAACAATTGTGTTGACATAAAATATTTTTCATTTTTCATTATTTCGGTTTTGGATAAATGATAAGTCAATAACATTGATAGTAGTTCGATTTATATAACTTGTGGTACTATGACACACAATGACCAAGTGTTTCATTACATATAACATACAATAATGCTGAGATATAGGAAGATATGCTACCCCAAATATTTTTATATTTACAAATGTGACATTTTATTAAGAAAGCTTTAAACAAAATTATAACCATTTCTAAGACACTACATTTTTAATATCGAGTTCTCACCTATTTTGGTTCATGTATCCTAGTATAGTAAACTATATGATTAAGCAATTAACTGAAAATTAAAATGCGTCTATATTAATCCAATATTTATAAACATAATTTAACGTTTTATATTTATCATATTGATTCCCGTGGATCCGTGGTTTGGAGATTTTTTCAGAACGATACATTGTGATTTAAAGGGAGTCATACTCAACCACACGCTTTCATCAATAGACAACACTATTTTTACTTGTACTGTGCATGGTCTAAAAGAACTCTCTTAAATCCTAAAATATTCACACACTTTCTCCTATGTTTGTTAAGGACTTTGAATTCTTTTACACGTAGACAATAAATAGAAAATCGTGAAACACTATCCAGGAACCAATTAGATTGTAATGAAATAGTTAAATTAAATATAACTTTAAAGAGATAATATTTTATCTGTTACATATAACATGATCGTAAATATTACATTATTATAATTTGTAGATAATGTAGACACAGAATCCATGTCTAGCCATGAAGTCAATCATTATACAATCTATATCTTATTTGTACATTTATTTATCTTATGCACGCCAAACATTTTGTGTTTATACATTTTGCAAATGTGTCATATATAATAAATAAATATTTAATATCCATAATAGATGAGCCCTGTCCAATGCATTTATTCAAATGCAAAAGTGGGGAGTGTATACATAATGTCCATCTGTGTGATCGGATATCTCATTGCAATGATGGTAGTGATGAGGCATCTTGTGGTGAGTAGTGTTTTTCCTGTACGCAATTATATTCTTACTTATCGATAATCATATGATCGTCATTAACAGCGGGGAGGGCATTAGTATATAGAAGAAATGTGGTATTTATATTAGTATATTTAAATGTCAAACAATGATAAAACAATGATAAAAGATACGCAGTCCCATGAAAGTGTAATGAATCATAATGTAATCACTTTTTTCTATATACTTGTAGAGAATGATGTTAGCTATCAACAATTAATATGCGACAATGTAACAAGTATATCATATTCACTGTATTGTGATTTTAAAGCAGACTGTTATGATAAATCTGACGAAATACACTGTGGTATGTATGCTACAAACAATTCCCCATCATTGTATTGTTATTTATTGGCTTTGTGGCCGGAAACTTTATCAAGCGTATTATGAGAAAAATTACTGTTAATTCTGTCAATCTTAACGCTTCTGTGCACTGCTTTCAAAATATGACCATAAAAAGATAGTTTGGACGATGAGTTTTAAACCTACACTAGCCGTTAATACGGCTATTAACATTCTAAACATTTCGACATGTTGCATTTACTTTAAGAAATAAATGTCACATGTTCGATTTACACAATTGTTCATGAAAATTACTTTATTTTTTCCCAAGCTCATCCCACTTGTGACGGTATCAACGACAGGTTTAAGTGTCAAAATGGTCAATGTATTGACAGTACAAAAAAATGTGATATGAAGCAAGATTGTTTTGATAACAGTGATGAAGAACAATGCCAAGGTAGGTGTGGTGAAAGTAAATTACCGAACTGTGAATACACTGTTCAACATGAACAGATATATGAGACACAAAACCAGCTAAAAAAATGAACGATGAGACTTTTATTCGTTGTATACTTTCGGCATTTTTTTGAAGCTTTTCAAAATAGAAGTAATGTTATCGAGCTAGATATACGTTTGTTATTAAGATTACCTGATTGAAAAAGGACCTACAAAGATAGATGTCATTATTACACCAGTAATGTAATTACATATTTATACTTAATTTGGCAAACACACGTTGCATATGGAAACCACACTTTGGTGCAATGTGGTCTCAGCATCAGCGCTATACATAAACACATCAAATTAGGTTCGTAATCCGGTCACAAATTTTGTTTTGTATTTTTTTTTTAAAATAAGCTTTCTATTGAAACGCATTGCCCACAAATGTTGAATCTTGCTCTGTTCATTTCGCCAGCAATAAGTTATTTTCTTCGCAGCTAGTGTAACTACCGGATTAGTACAGTGAATTTCTGACATGTTGTGCATAACGCTAGTATAGCATGTTTAATACCGTCACGCGGCATTGTCGTGTAAAACGACAAAACCTAGTCTGCTTGAATACCCACAGTTGTTGAATACGTTTATTGATTTAAATTGACGGAACCAAGAATGACTGGCTAGAATTGGCAATGTAATTATACAAAAGTATACATTTTATAGTATACAATTCATTGCTGAAACAATTCGTTTTATTAGATGAAGCAGACAGACATTAAGTGAACAACTGTCAATGTATAATATAATCACAATAAATATGGACATACTGAGCGCATATTACTCACTGGACGTGTTTTCATGTCTTTATCGTCCGAGAGAATCTAGATCTTACATTTTCAACAAATCGTGACCCGTTTTCAAGGATTTTGAACGATTGCTTGATAAATCTTCAAGATGATGATTTGAAACTAAAAGTTACAAACTAAAATGAGTTGGAAATAAACTGGTGGTGATTTGACCTACTGGGCAATGGTGATTATTTTGGTTGGTGCTGGACAGTCGACGACCGTGACGATTTTGAATTTGTGTTTGTATTATTATTTAATATAACATGAACTAAACTAAAGATAATTTTAATAATGCAGAGTAGTTCATAAGCGAGTTTGGTTGGTACACACCTTTTGAGAATTGTGAATGATCTTGTCGAAAAGCGAATATAGTAATAGTTAAGCAGTTTTGTGAGCGAATGTGCAATACTAATGTGTCAATGGCCGCTAAATGTAACGCTGAGGTGATCTCGTGTTATAGAAGTAAAATGATCAAGCAGCAAAAACAACACAAGTACAACTAGAAGTGCAAACATTCAGTCGAGCCTTTAATAAAGTCGATAAATATAAACTATTTTAGTTTTGTGAGATGAGAATTGTTGTATGTAATACAAACATATATAGGTAGAATATTGTAATATAAGAAGATTCACAGAATGTCTTGTGATTAGCAAGAATGTCATCATTGTTAAATATAAATTATAGCACTACTATAATACTCAGATTATTCTAAAGGCCGGGTACCCATGGGTAGGTCGGGACATGGTATTCCAATTTGGCTGATTATTCTAGTTCACCATACATAGTAGCATAATCATACACTTACCTAAATTTGTTTAAATAATTTATGGTTTAATGGAGCTTTTAATAAGCAGTACTTGATCTGAGTGAACATAACTTACACATAATAAGCCACCCCCCATTATTCAGTGTAAACTTACTATAGTGTTGAAAAAATCTGCTGGGATTGCGACCATCAAGCCACTTGGTCTGATAATGTCATGTTTCTTCATCAAATGGTTGTTGGTGTATTATAATAACAATTACGTTATGTCTATATAGGTGTATGTAATGGGATAAAGTGTTTAGATGATTCTTGTCTTCCTAGAAATGTACAATGTGATGGTATAATAGACTGTGTTAGTTGTGATGGAGTTTCTCCGGATGAAATAGGCAGATGTGGTGAGCATTGTGAAAAACTTTTTTTTAGGACTGTTTCCATATTATGTTATTATGGAAGTTGCTGATGTTATATTTATAGAAAGAAACCATCCAACCAACCAACAAACAAACATACATTAAACAAAGACACTACACGTAAATATTCTTCTATAATGTATTGAAAACGGACTCAAACTACAATTGTTAGCAATATTCTTTCTTTGCATACGAATGGCTTTGCATGTTGTATACACATGTTAGTTGTAGATTTCAATATAATAAAAATACGGTTGTCTTACACAGAAACTAATTGCATGACTGACATACAACTACTATGTAACAACGGAATTTGTGTAGATGCCAGCGTGAGATGTATACATGACTTAGATGATGTGGGATTTCCAGTCGGTTGCAGGGACATGTCACACCTAATGGAATGTGGCAAGTACAAAATTCATACTTCCTATTTTAACTTTACAGAAAGCCAAGTTATATTTATGGACCATTTTGTTATGAGTGTCCGTCGATTAATTTGTTATTCAGGCATTTCATTTTGACTCCCGTAGGCGAAGTACACAATGAGAACTTTGCGATTAGTGCGTCTGTGTGTGTATATGTGTGTGTCTGTTACACTGATATCTCAATATCCAATTATCAGATTTTAATATAACTTGGTAAATAGATGCTCTGAGCTAATGCCCAGACCTGGCATAGTTTTTGGTTGAAATCCATACATATTAATTACCTAATTTGCGTATTTTCACTTCTTGTGTACTATTAAACAGATTTCAATGCAACTTGATACATAGATGTTTTGAAATATTGGGTAGTACTGATTAGTTTTAGTTCTAATCATGTGCATATTACTTACCAAATTTGTTTATTAATTAGCCAAATTTAAGCATTTTCACTTACTTTTCATGTTCTATTAAACAGGTTTGGTACATATATGTTCTGAGATAATGCGCAGTACTGATTATGTTTTGGTTGAAAATCGTGCATAAATTAATTACTACATCTGAACATTGACTAGCCAAACTTTTTTACTTTTTCTCAGGAACTATTAAATATATTTCAATAAAACTTGATACATAGATGCTAAAGATATAATGATCTGATTAGTTTTTGCTTGAAATCCATGTATTAATGACCAAATTTGCATAATAATTAGCCAATATTTAATTTCTCCACCAATATCTCAACGACTCATCAGATTTAATGAAACTTGGTACATACCATGGCTTAGGGATAAGCCATACACATGCTCAGTTTAGGGTTAACAATTTGTGCTTACCAATTACCTAAATTTCATAAATTAACCAATTTATAGGTGCCCCACAAATATCCACTTTAATTAAAATACGTACCTGGATGCTTTCAGGGTTGAAATCCATGCATATTAATTACCTGTTAGTTACCTAATAGGAATAATTGTTCTGTTCTGTTCTGTTCTGTTCTGTTCTGTTCTGTTCTGTTCTGTTCTAAGTGATATAATTTTAATATACGACCAAAAATATTTAAGTCTTCATATATGGTCCTTATTTCATTAAATATTTTATATCGTTAAATTTAGTTTATTAGTAGCAAATGTTCTGTACATGGGGCTGTGTGTGCCATTTTCGAACATGTATCTGCAATTTGCTCTTGCGTCAAAATGTAGAAGAAAAAAGTTTCAAACAGACTGCACCACGCGTTGTAAAAGTGCGGGAATAACTTGTGATTGAACAACTAATAGATTTTGTAGGGCAATTGTTTTTTGTAGAGTCGATAATAAAACAAGGGAACCATCAATTACAATAGGTCAAATCTTGAAATGGAAATGTTCAAATCTATCATGTTGTCGTTTAATTATGAGGTGCTTTTTTCATATGTGTTTCTGTAATTTTTCCCGAATATTATTTTCAATATCTTGTTTTGAATATCATCAAGATGTCATTAATTTGTTGCTGTTCATTTATTCCCCGTTTCCGGTAATCTAAATAAATTTAGCTTTTCTGTGGACATTTGTTCTTTTACAAAATTTATTATGAAGTTTTTTTTTTACCAGAGAATAAATAATTATTGACTTTGTCATGGATTCTTTTTTCCCCTCTTCTAATTTGAAATGAAACTAATCCATTCGTCAGCACCAAAAAGAGCAACTGACTTATCACTGGAGTCATGTGATTGTGAGTACCAAATGACTGTGTATAGATTAAATGAAGCAAAAGCAGCAATAATTTCCCATTTCTAAATTATTCTGAATACTAAATAATTGTCAACTAATTTAATTTGCCTTTCATCCATAAAGTATTTATAATTGTGTTCAAGTGTATTACCCTTCACGTTCCTGAGTACGTAGGATACGTAATTTTAAATACTGGTGTATCAGAGCCGGGCGAATCCATATATACTTTTGATTGGATAAATCTGACGTAATAGTTTTTTAAAACAAAACAAAAACTGAATACGGTGTTATAAACTGAAACTATCTTGATGTGCTACTTTCGATTTCTGTGACTGTCGAGTCATTTGAATAATAACGTACCATTACAAATAGATGACCACTACGTGAACTTTGTTTGTCCCATTTTTGTCTTTTTCAGAGATTATACTTATAATGAATTGGAAACAAAACGTAATTATGTTGAATATTATTGGTATTTCTGGACTTCTGTAGAAACGGAGTACCCTAAATTGTTATAAAATTATTCTACAGCACTTCGTGAAGGAACTAAACATTTATTGCAGACTCTTTTCCATGTGTCTTTTCAAATAGAGCTACAATGTAGCAACACAACGGATGATTATTTAGCAATCACGTGACGTAACTCACGTTGGCATCAATAGAATCACTTTTTATGGATAGAATGTGTATATTTTGTGTTTTTTGTTTATCCCAGGGAAAGTCTACTACATCTTCAATAACGTCATTAGTATACAATCAACGATGATTTAATGTTGTGTTTTACTTGATTACATTGTTCATACATTGTTTGATCAGTAGCTCAAATGTCATGTGACAACTGTATAGACTTCTTATATGTATTTTAACAGTGACATCAATAAATAGATTAAATAGACAAGTTTTTAAAATTCATATTGAAAATCCATTGTGATTTAATTTCTGCCGAAAAAAGTCAAACAGCAATTATAGCAGAGGTACAACACTCATGTGTTGGCGTTGATATTGTTTTTATTCAGAGTTGTATGTACGGTTCCAATTCAGTGCCCTGGCAATTCAGGTGCTATAACAAATGCCAAGAAAACTCAACTTTAGCAAAGTGTATTTGTAATACTATACAATGTTGTTCCACGACAAATAAGTGAGTAATCTGCATTGTATTTAATTATATGTTTTGGCTCGTGACACCAAAACTATTGTTTGACGCTAATTGTTATCATTACAGACAACTTCACGTGTCCGTCAATGATGATGAAATGCAGTAATAGTTATTGTGTTCCATTGCATAGAATATGTAATGGTGTGAAAGACTGTAAAGATGGTTTGGATGAGGTGGGTTGTGGTAAGTACATGCAGATTACCCTACAATAACGTTCTTGATTTTTCTTCAGCTTCACGTATATTCAATACTATGGTACTTTTCCGCTTAGTGAGGCATGTTAACAGCGAATCGGCATGAATAAAGGCGTTTGTGTGGAGAAGGAATCCCGTGCTTTAAAACAAGAACGCGTGTTATTTAAAACAATTAACACACAAATAATTTGTCTAGTCACTAAACCAGATGTGTTTTGATATATGTTTCCCCAATCTTCATGTGCATCGCAGGCAAAAACACACAGTTACTGGATGGGTCACTTGACTCCAAATATAGACCCTCCAGGTAGATTATAGGGATGTGCAGTTCAATTAGCAATCAGTTTCGTAACTGTTTACTAAATTAATGAGTAGAATTCCTTTATCTTAAACTCTCACGATTAAATAACTTTAAAGATTAATATTGCACAAAGTACAGCATATCTCCGTTTGAGACACTTTGATCCCTGTTTTTACGTATTGCTTTGTCTGTATCCACCAGGTATTTTAACCGCAAACACTTTTTTATGAAAATGTTTCTGATATTTGGACTATGTGGTATTGTGAAACAGACCACAAGATGTATGTTGTTGTCACGACAAAGAATCCCGTCTAGAAAATATATTTTTGTAATTGCTATCACTTATTTATTTACACATATTATCATTTTAACCTGTAGAAAGATATACATGCCCACCTGGGTCTTTTCACTGCTTTGGGAATACAGTGTGCATAGCTCCTCAGTATGTATGCGATGGCATATCTCATTGTGACAATGGGGATGACGAATTATATTGTGGTAAGAAGTCATATATTCTTAAAATATCTTATTCTATGCCATAATCATTAATCTAATGTAACATTATGCCCATATCATATATTGTTTAGTACGTCGAGTCATGTTTCAGTAATATGCGTACATTAGTTATTTGGTTGTTGGAGGAGAAGGAGTGAAGGAGTGAAGTCAGTCTCCACTACAAAATATGGAAATAAAATATCAATCGTAGGCTTTTCAACAAAAGTCATATAGGAAAAATTTACAAGTTCAAAAAAAGAACAAAGCAGATGACCGGCATCAATTGACCAAACTCTATGTCACACATGAAGTGAGCTACGAAGTTTAAACAAAAACAGCTTTGTCTTTTTGCGTTTTTCAACTTTTTTAAATACACTGTTTAATTCCCCGTTCGAACGACTGGGGCAATCTTGTTTCTTGACCATACTACTATATCTCCAAGACTGTTTATTATTATTGTGAATCGTTGCACGATATTAAGAGCAAAACATACATCTTATATTTACAAACAACTTTTTGTAACACAAATGCGTGTCAAATGATGAAAAACACTACAACGATCCTATGTCACTTTTAGTAAGTAGAGTAAAAAAAAAACATGTTTTATAAGAGCATCGAAACATGAAGCCATACTTGTCCATAACAATTCTTTTTGTGATTAGATAAAAATGACAAACTTGTAGCCATCTGGATTTTTGGTCATGTTATTTTATCTTAGGTATGGATAACATTTCCACTAATTGCAACGAGGGCTGAGTCATTAACATTAAATGTTTATATCATGCCTCTCAGATACTGGATGTCCAAGCAACTGCAGTTGCACAGTTTATGTTCTACAGTGTACTGGAGCTGATGTGAGCCTATTCTCATCAATACCATTGCCAACCAGAAGTTTGTAAGCACCAACTTTTTGTAACAATTTAAGTACATTTATATGAATTAATGCCATAAAATTGCAATGGAATATATATCGTATCCCAGTATTTACTTCCTGGGTGAGCTTCGCACATTCAAAATTTAGTATCTAAACAACATACTTTCTAAGAACCATTTGAATGCAGACTCAATTTATTATTGCGAACTCTATCTAGCATATTCATTGTTTATCCTACAGGAATGCCACCAAATTAATATCGAATGTTACACCCGATAAGCACTCAACAATAGATTATCTTATTAATCTTAAATATTTGTACTGGATTGGATCACTGTAAGTATAAATATCATTGTGTAATGTAATGTGATGTAATGTAAAACAACCAGTGTCTACAGAAAGTCGGCCCTTCATTTAGTTTAAGGGATTCAATGACTTTGTCAATAAATGTAATTGTGGTTTTAATGTGAAAACCATGTGAGCTCAATTTGTTGTATTTTTGGTTTCATTTAGAGACCTGTCATGGAATGGCATAACAATTTTACGGACTGGAATGTTCAAACATCAAATCAACCTATTGTTACTGTGAGTTTCAAATTTTATTGTCAACCTAGTGTAATGTGATTTTAAGATTTCTTTCAAATAACTTTGACAGTGCAAACGTATTGACACGCTATTGTGCTATTTACTTTTATATCTGACATACGTGACCTTAGCGTATATTTATACGTTCTCTCACTGTTTCGGCCATGCCTTGTGTTCAGACTGTTTGTGAACATACAATGCAACAGACATTGCAACTGGTCAATCATATTTCAGAAGATTTTGTGATTCCCTGTCAAACGTGATATAATATTGTTATACTGTTTTCAGATGCAAATTTGTTATATTATAAGGGTACCCAATTTTGTCAGAAAAGTAGCATCAAACACTTAGTTACATATGTACGTAATTTTGACAATTAATTTAAATTGAAATCAATGATTTGCAATTGCCTGTGTGCATCGACAAACTGATGTTTGATACAGGGTTGTTAAAAGTTGCGGTCACAGTAGTTTGACGGACGGCACAACTGTATGCCTCTTATCGAAATTGAATTTAAAATATATGTTTTTTTGGGCGAGAAACTTTAATCCAAGTCATCGCACAAGTCATATTATCATCATCCTTCATCCCATTCCTTCATCCCCAAGTCCTCTGGCGACAGACGAGCAACGAAGCGACAGGTGTCACACAAACTTGCACACAGGTGGCTCAGACCAAAGGGTCGCTGTTCACTAAACCGGAGCAGCAGTGGATTTTGGCAGCCATCTGAGCGACTAAGCAGCCATCTTCAGGAACACACTGCTCACCTAAATGGCATGAGTTTGGTGTCAATGCTCTACCCACCCTAGCTAGTTTACCATGACTAGAGGAAGCCCTACATATGTCGTCAAAACAAAGAAAGAAAAACTTGAAAAAGTAAAACAAGAATTACACCACTGAATCTTGTAGCTTGGAACATGCACACACTACTTGACAGAGACGAGACAGAGAGACCCCAAAGACGCACAGCGCTCATGGCAAGTAACTCGCCAGGTACAACATCTACATCGCTACTTTGTGAAAGAGGTGCAGGATATACCCTATTTTGGAGTGAACGTGGACCTGAAGGGAGAAGAGAGGTGGGAGTTGGCTTTGCAGTCAAGACGACGTTGGTTGACATGTCCTCCAAAGGGTGCGAATGATCGCCTTATGACTATGAGACTCCCTCCTTCTAGTTGACAGAAGTACATCACCATTGTCAGCTCCTATGCCCCCACCATGACCAATCCAGACCAAGGATAGGTTTTATGAATACCTGTACACTGTCATTACTGCTGTTCCCAGCCAGACAAACTCATCTTTCTGGATGATCGGGAAGCATAGAGCCGGCAACAAGATGTATGAGTCACAAAGACAATGTGTGGTGCAGAGTGGTGACAGACCACCGTCTTGTTGTCTCCAAGCTCAACCTTCGCATCCAGCCCAAGAGACGGCTGCATGCAGTGAAAGCGCAAGAACGCCAGAACATCAACAAGCTGCAGGTCAGCAATATCAAGCAGACTTTTGCCGACACCATGGAGCAACGCTTAGACTCCACTGTGCTGGAAGGATGTTGGGACAGTATACAACAAAGCCATGGAGTGCCTCGGGCCAGCTACAAAGAAACACAAGGACTGGTTTTATGAGAACTGCACAGAGATCCAGTAGCTGCTAGAGGAATCATGCCTACAAAGCTCATCTCGACGAACCAAAATCAGTATTGAAGAAAGACATGCTGAGCAATGTACGGAGCAACATTCAAGTGAAGTTGCGCCAGGTGCCGGATTTCTGGTTGAGCAGCAAAGGGGATGAGATCCAGGGCTTTGCAGACAGGAATGACATGAAGTGCATCTATGACAGCTTGAAATAAGTCTACGGCCCTACCCCCTCAGGATCACTGTCTCCCCTCCTCAGTGCTGACGGGTCAACCCTTATCATTAACAAGGAGAAGGTTTCGAAGAGATGGGCGGAACACTTCTACAGCGTTCTGAATAGGCCTTCCACCATCAATGATGATGCCATCAACAGGCTACCCTGTTGAAGAGACCATCGACTCCCTACCCACCTTCGATGAGATTCAGAAAGCAGTCTGACAACTTTCCAGTAGCAAAGCACCTACTTCGGATTCCATTCCAGCTGAAATCTACAAGGAGGGTGGTGCGGCCCTGGTTGAGAAACTTCAACAGCTGTTTCAGCTCATCTGGCAGCACAAGACAGTGCCACAGGACGTCTCTATCACCCATCTCTACAAGCGCAAAAGAAACCACCAAGTCTGCGACAATCATCCCAGAATATCACTGCTGTCGATCACTAGCAAGATCCTGGAGCAAAGCCTCCTAATTCAGGCCAGTGTGGTTTCCGGAAAGAACGTGGGACTATCGACATGGTGTTTGCTGTGACTGAACTTGGTGGACAAGCTAACCTACCTTGGCACCACACTCTCCAGGAATGTAGTCATTGACAACAAAGTCAATGCCAGACTCGCCAAAGCAAGATGTGCCTTTGGCAGATTACACAAGAATGTCTGGAACAGGAAAGGATCACCACAGAGACAAAGATCAAAGTGTACTGGGCTGTTGTTCTCACTGCATTGCTCTAAAGCTGTGAAACATGGACAGTCTATCAGCCTCATGCCAGGAAGCTCAACCACTTCCACACTACCTGCCTCAGAAAACTTCTCGGCATGAAGTGGCAAGATAGAATCTCAGACACTGAGGTCCTAACACGTGTTGACCTGCCTAGCAGCCATGCCATCCTGATCTCAGCTTTGCTTGGCAGGTCACGCAGCTCGCATGTCATACGAGCGTCTCCCAAAGAAACTACTGTTCGGCCAGCTACATCAAGGTAAACACCCCCAAGGCAGCCAAAAGAAGCGTTTTAAAGACACGCTGAAAACCTCACTGAAGGCTTTCAACATCGGCCAGGGCACGTGGCAGCATGCAGCCCAAGACAGAGAAACATTGCGATCAGCTGTACTCAAGAGTGCCAAAGCATACAAAGCCAACAGGATCACTGTTGCTGAAGACCGCAGGCAAGCCAGGAAGAGCAGAGCCATCAACCCTGCAACAGCTGCCACCATTCCCTGTCCATACTGCCGGAGACTCTTCTGGGCACAGATTGGACTCACCAGTCATCTGCAGACCCACAGAGCATGACTTCTCCAACCCCATGATGACTGGTTCTTGTCACATCGACGGACGAACAACAACATGCCTCTTATCGATATTGAATTTAAAATATATAATGAATATAACTCACTTATGTTTCAGATACCTAAGTAACTGTCGCATTGAGTACATTGAGCATGGAGCATTTGAAGGTCTTAACAGACTAAGGAATTTGTGAGTAGCAAACTGGCCAGAATATCTGAATTAACATAATGTATTCGGTAAATGTTAGTAATTAATATTCAATAACTCATTGTAATATATATTATAGGAATATACAGAACAACCATATACAACAAGTCAATGGTGATCCATTTCGACAACTAAATGAACTGCACATCCTGTAAGTTATGAATACTATATTTGAAACGCTGACCATAGTGAGAAAATATAGCAATGGATATTGTTGACGATGTTGATGAACAGATACAATAATGTATGTACAGTTTAATTAAGACTTTTACTTAGTAAGCAATAAGTTATTGTAATTTTTTTCTTAATAGGTTTGGTGACCAGTATGTTTTTTGTTGCATGGTGGGTTACGAAAAAGGCAAAATCAAGAAGTGTTTACCCAAAGCAGATGTGTTTTCATCTTGTGACGGATTGCTACATCATACAGGAATCAGATTCATTGCCTGGACCATTGGCTTGTCTGTCATAATAGCAAATATATGTTCATTAATATTAAGATTTAACACCAAACGTCAGTCAGCAGAAAGTTTTTTCTTGTTAGCTCTACCAATTTCGGACTTTTTCCTAGGATCATATATTTTACTAATTGCTTCTATAGACGCATTTTATGGGGAACAATATATTGCAAACAGCATAAACTGGAATAACAGTAAATTGTGTATTTTTGCAGGGATCACTGCAATAGTTACAAGTCAATCTTCGTTATATATAGTTGCACTAATGAGTATTGATCGATGCCTTGTCATCGCAATTTCATTTGGACGTGTCCGAATGGGAAGAAGGCTGGCCATTCTTTTTATGGCTATTGGCGTATCAGCTATATTATTTTTTGCAATACTACCTGTGTGTGGTCTATCATATTTTGGGGAGGGTTTCTATGGCCGGAACCGCGTATGTTTGCCAACTCATCTACGACATGATCGACCACCTGGTTGGGAATATTCTGTCGCATTTTTTGTAGTGCTAAACCTTGGATGTGCCCTTACGGTACTTATTTCTTATATAATCATAGTTCTTAAGAAAAACCGAGTTGGTAGGAAAGTCCAACACAGCCGCAAATCAGGTGGAAACATTAAAGCAAACACAATTATTGTGCTTATTATATTATCTGCTTTATTGCCATGGTTTCTTATTAATATTGTTAGTTTTATGGCAATATATGGGATCGAAATATCAGGTATTATATCACCGTGGATTGCTGTTACTGTGATACCGCTCTCTGCTATAATGAACCCAATAGTGTATACTATTTCGCCACACAAGTACCGCATTAGTATCATTGATGAGATAAAAAAAACCCTAGATGAAAAAAAGAAAAAATACAGAGTTGGTATGTACATTAAATGACATGCAATACGTCATTGATTTTTGGCAGTCGCATAGTGATAAATTAAAAAAAAAATAGCTGATCGCATCTCCAACCCTTTGATTTGGCATCTTGTTTCACATGGGTTTTTTATCGTATTTACAGGAGAATTGTTTAAAGGCGATATTATAAATATAATATCTAATACACGGATCTGCTGGGAAGAATATTTTCAGAAGAATAACATTGTAACAAAATTCAAGATGGAGAACTATAAACACTGGAGAGACATGGACAACAGAGACATTGAGAACATGGTTAATAATATGAATATAGCAGCCAGTATATTACATAAAGATAATCTGTGCCATGGCAATATCACTGGCGCCACTGTTTGCATTGATGAACATTACACTGTAAGTGCTGTTTTCACTGTCATTGTTTTATTCTTGTTAATCACCGCCACAATGAGTTATTTGTGTCTCTTTTCATTAATTTATGATAGTACGGCACTTTAGTAACATGTTTGTTTAAGCTATGAAACGTGTTTGTATATACGTTTGTGCTATTTGTATATACTAATGCCATTGAACATTTTATAAGTGTATTAACAGAATATCAATATATTATGACAGCCAATATATTTGTCAACAAGTATCCGCATTATAATTGAAACAAATTGTCCTCCTTGTTGGCTAATTTGTTCGTATAAAGCTGAATTTTTCGATGAAAAATAGTTAAAAAGAACAGGCACAAAGAAACTCGAATATAATTTACCCACACAAGCAATATGTCATTCTCTCATGGAATATATATATATTTATACTGTGTTTCGGAGACACTGTATTCTGACCCCACATTCAAATAATTGTATGATGTTTAAGAACTAGTAAATATTGTTTATGTTGACAGTGTATGTTTGGAGCATTTCTGTTAGTTCCATCAACAATGGATGCAGTTTTCCAGGATGAAACCATTATTCAAGGCGAAGAAATGGAGGCAGTGAATAGTTCTGAATTAATACTGAGAGACAAACAACATATACAAGATTTAATTACTTTCATTCATTCAAAAACAAAACAAAGAAGTGAATCATAATGTTGTAAATGTCATATTCATGGATTGAAAATAATTGGCAATATATTTTATGTGTAAACACTTCATTATCTATAGTTTTGCATTGGATATACATGATACAATTATTTATAATTTACAAAGGGCAATAGCACCTAGAATTGAGCTTGCCAAACAAGTTCAAGCCCTGGAAAATAGTAATAGTTGCAAATCATTACATTGTCTTATTGTGAATGTGGCTTGAACTTGTTAACAATAAATTCAGTTTAGTTTGTGTGAGATGTTATTCAAAGTTAAGTTGTTTGTAACAGAATGTGTTGGCAAGATGTTGTGAATGCAGAATCAAGGAATTGTGTCCCGACTTAAGGGGGACTTAGGGAGGTGATCAAAATCAAACCAGGTTTTTGGCCATGTATCCGCGGAGCTCCGGGAGCTACTTCGTCATCCGGGGAGCACCCCGGATCTTCCCGGCACTGAAATAAAAACTCGTGCTTTGCCGACAAAAGGGAACTATGCGCCCCTGCAAATTCTGGGTCTGAAGTTCAAATATGTGTCAGCAAGTCCACACGGAAATTTCACAAAATTACGGCCGTAAATATTTTCTGTGTCACATTGCATTGTTGACGTAAAAAAAACATCGAATTACTTGCGTTATAATATCTTGGTCTGATTTGAATAAAAAATATCATTTTCCAATTTGAACCAATTCCTATTAAAAATTCCCTTTTCTACATGAGTTGAACCTGTTCGTATTCGGACAGAAAAATGGCCGTTTCCAGGTGACCTCATTGATAGCTAATTAGTGAAATCAGGACATGGTCACTCCCCGGACATCTCCGGGCCGAAAACCGTTTGTTTGATTGTGATCACCTCCCTTAATTAGGAAATCAATCATTTCATTTATGCTAAAATTGGTTAGCAACATGGTCGCACCCATGATGTAAAAAGTTGAGCGAGTGTTTCAAGATGACGTCAAAGTGTGCTTACATTGAATGTAAACTTGTTGGATGTGAAACAATAAAATTAACCCGTACAATTTGAATTTGGTTAGAAATGCTGGCAAATTCATTTCCAATTCCGAGCGAATAAAAATATTGCTGCTTCATTTCTGAGTTATAAAGTTTGACAATCATGACAACTTATTACATTATAGAGGGCGGTAGACGTCACGCAGCGCGTTTTCGAATTTCATGTAAACAATGTATTTTACACACGTTGTGTCACAGGGAACAACAGGCATTATATCTCTGTACATGCATTAGATTTTTTGCTTTGTCAATGTTTATATATCTGATGAACAACTCTGGTTGTCAGTTTAATTATGCAAATTTATAACAATAGCTTAAATGTACGGACAACGGGAAGGGTGGAAACGCTCAGGGCAGTGGCGTAAATTCGATGCCACAGAGACTAACCAAAGAATGCCATCAGAAATACCATCTCCAGCTGGAGGTCAATGTGTGGGCAAATACACCTACACAAAACAGTGAACATAGAAGCTCAAGAACTTTAAATGCAATTGGCAGACGTGCATGAACAGCGGTTTCTTGTACATGTTGAAGGCGGATTTGTCTGGCAGAGTGAACGACAAAATATATTCTATATATATATATTTATAGACAAGAAGAGATAAACACAGCACTAAGAAACATTGAAAACATGAAGAAAACAAACGAATACCTAACAAGAAAACAACATTACATGAAATCACTACCGTATTAAGAAAACTAAAAAATAGAAAATCATCTGGCATAGATGGAATACCACCAGAGATGTTGAAATATGGTAGCCCACTTCTGAGTCAAGCTCTACAATTATTATACAACCATGTACTTACTACTGAACATTACCCACAGCTTTGGAACATCAATAAAATAACACCTATCCATAAGAAAGGCAATGCATTGGATCCATCAAATTACCGTGGCATTTCAACTAGCAGCAATATAGGCAAAATATTCGCAATTATCCTAAATACAAGACTTATCAACTTTCTAGAGAAACAGAACATCATACACAAAAACCAAGCAGGATTCAGGAAAGGACACAGAACTATAGACAACATATTAACAATACACACACTGATTAAAATGTATCAATCAAGGAACAAAAATCTGTATGCGTGTTTCATAGATCTCAAGAAATGTTTTGATACAGTATGGCAAGATGGACTCCTGTACAAACTACAAAAGCACAACATAAGTGGCCCAATGTACAACATCATTAATGACATGTACAGCAGCATGCAATTCCAAATCAAACTGGATGGAAAAATCTCGCCACTATTCCAATTAGAAAATGGAGTGAAACAAGGCTGCCCCCTGAGCCCAACACTTTTCAATGTATTGATAAATGACCTATCAGAAGACCTCAACCTCAACACAGACCATATGCCAAAACTCAACAATAAAGCTATATCAAATCTGATGTATGCTGATGATATAGCCCTGAAGTCAAAGTCTGGACTCCAAGCAAACATCAACTCACTACAACAATACACAGAGAAATGGGGCTTGACAGTTAACACGGAAAAGACAAAAACAATGACGTTCACAAAAAACGGACATAAATCAGAGAATACTTTTTTCCCATACAACAAAACAACACTACAAAAGACAAATCAGTTCACATATCTGGGCATCAACATCAACTCCAATGGCACCCTGACAAAAACAACACAAATACTGGCAGATAAAGCAAAAAAAGCAGAACGTAATCTATCAACGATCTACCCAAAAAACAAGAAGAACATCAGATTGAAGACCAAACTATTTGATACTATACAACAACCTATACTATTATATGGCTCAGAAATATGGGGAATACATATAAACATACAACAATGGGACCACACAGACACTGAAAAATGTCACGTAAGACTCTGTCGTCAGATATTATCCCTAAACAACAAAAGCAGCACATCGGATGTCGAATGGAATTAGGAAGACTGCCACTCTTATCCATAGTACAACAAAGAGCCATAAAATATTATCAGCACATCACCAAGAGTGGATCAATAACATTTGCATATGACGCTTTAATGGAGCTGAAACAACAGTGTTATTCTAACTCTTGGCTGCAAAAACTCAACAACATCAAAACAACATACAACATTGACATCGATAACATTAATAATGACTATTTATATCAGATATCTAAAGACTACTACAATAAACTATGGAATCAAGACAATAACAGAGAGAACTCAAAACTACGGACATACAGGCAAATAAACAATGAAATTAAACAAGCACCATATTTAACTAAATTAAATAAACTCCATGATGTTGAAACACTAGCAAGATTACGGCTTACTTGCCACAAATTACAGATTGAAGTAGGAAGACATACTCGTCCAAAAACACCACTCAGCAAGAGACTATGCAAAACATGCAATGTATTAGAGGATGCAATCTACTTCATTACATTTTGTAAAGCTTACTCTTCTGAAAGAAAGACTCTTTACGATGAATTTAACAAAATATTTACTAATTTACATGAGATGGACAAAACAGAAAAATTCAAGACAATCATCAACGCATCAGATAAACATTTACTGAAAACACTAATCCAATACATTGATAATGCAAACTTGAAAAGAAACATTTAGTTAAAGATAAAGATTAACGATAGCCTCGATCGCAATGTAATGTTAATGGCACGTAGATTTAAAGTTACTATTATAGCCCTCTATGTGTACTTGAGTAACAGTAAATGAACAAACAAAAGAATACACTCAGTCACACTTATTTAACTTTTTATTTACTCAACTTTCGCCTACTTACTTTTTTAGTCATTCATTATTAACTTTATTACATTTTAAACACCAAATTAGAAATGTAAAATTTTCTACACGGTTGTAATAAAGCTGTTATCTTATCTTATCTTATCTTATCTTATCTTATCTTATCTTATCTTTAGTAACTTTCTTTGTTTCTTTGATACTATAATTAATTTGTGTTCATATTTATTAATTTAACTTTATTACTCAGAGCCCAAAAAGGATTGTAATTTCTTTACGGTGATAATAAAGTATTATTGTATTGTATTGTATTGTATTGTATTGTATTGTATTGTATTGTATTGTATTGTATTATCCTCCATTGTTGGTGGTTTGGTTTCCTCTATTGTGATGTAAAACGAAGCCATTTATAGCTCGAAAGTGCAGTAGACCAATAATATATGTGTTTCCATTAAATCAAACAACGGTAAATGAATGAATGGTTGGCTGAAACGCAGTCCCTCTATCTCACAGAGCGATTGTTGCTCAGACGGAATTGTGCCACCTCAAAATGGCGAATTGGTGTAAACAGAGCCTATGCACTTGGTGTGAGGGCGCTGTTTTTTCTAGAAGGATAACCCTACATAAATGGTCCAGCACTGGTCTGTCACAAAGTAAACATCAGTCGAATCTTACAAGATGGTGAACAACCCGTTTATTAATAATACACGTGTTATGATGACATCACAGTTATTGCGTAACGATAGCCTCGATCGCAATGTAATGTTAATGGCACGTAATAGCTCGTATATAGTATTTGAATAATAACAGTCAGACATGACATGGTCAAGCACTGGTCCATATAATGATAGCTCTCCATTAATGGACCAGTACCGATCTTCAGTAATGGACCATAATGACAGCCCTCCATAATGAACCAGTACTGGAGAAAGAGCTTATGGATCAGTACTGAAGAACAATCATTCTGGTCCAGTACAGAAGACTCTCCATTATGGCCCGGTACTGATCATCAGTACTGTGGACCATATGGAGAGGCCCTGTTATGAATACATTATGGAGGAATTTGCGTATGTGTGCGTCAGGGTGCGAAAATATTATAAGTCTATTTGAGAAATGTTTGAGACTAGTCTGAGAATTGTTCATATCCAATTTTGTATTTTGATTACAACTTCATGAACAGCAAGGTTTGGAAATTTACTGAGAAAATCTGGGACATTTTAAAGACTTGTCTAAAACATGCCTGCCCTCAGTCTTGAACTAGTTTTAAAAATATGATATTTAGGAAATTTTTCAGTCATGTTACAAACATATCTTAGTATGAGTGCACACTGTCTCAGACATGTTTTGGACATGTCTAAAACATCTCTTCTCGCAGAAACATAAACGAGACATGTTTCTGACTAATCCGGGACATGTTTTTATGACCACATTCTGGTAAGGGGAATTTTAGATTTTACATAGCTTACTGGTATTCAGACGTCGAATTTCGTGTAGTGACACGTTTCAATTTGTATTATGCTAATATTTGATGACCTTATATTATAAGAAAACACGTGGAATCAAATAAAATAATTTAACTGTAATTTCTTCATTGGTTCAGTTGTAGTTTGATGATTTCTCCCAACCTCTGACCAGCTTTTGACAAAATATTTGAATACATTTGATAGAGCTACTGGTTTGTTTTCAAACATTTTTAAAACTAGAATCACAATTTCCATAAAATGTTGCGAACTCTTTATACTGTCATGAAATTAACATGGTCCATTTCGCCCCATGTATGTCAGGTGTTCATGTACCATGAGCACCTTGGCTTGCGTTGCGCCCTCTACCGATGACTGCACACCACATATTTCGTTTGTCAAATTTGACGTCGCACCTCAAGATCTGAAAAACAGCGCTTCAAATGCTTGTTTCAAAATCAACTAGCTACTCTATTCTGAAAAAAATATTTCCAATAAGAATATACATAACAATGTTCTTTTATACTACTGTGAAGAACGTGTAGGAGATATTGTAAACAATACAACAATTCCATGAACTGACACTTAAAGTTTATATCTCCGCCGACATTTTTTACGCATTACAATAATTTAGAGTGTACACTATCAGTATTTTAATTTTTGTCAACGATGTACGCTGTATTGGCTAATCTGTTTGTACTGTACTTCGTCGGTTTCTGTTTTGTTTTACTACATAGTAAACAGAGGGCGTAATACTCTACAATAAAAAAACGGGTTCCTTAACTTAAGCGTTTTGATCAAAATGGTAGGAAGGGGAACTGGTAGATATTGTAATGAACATCTAATTTCAGAACGATATATACAGATACTTACCCATTAAAATTAAAATGCCTGGAAAAGATTTTAGTTATTTTTTAGTTGTCGATGAGGAGGGAAAATATAAAACGATTAACTATACTTGCTGCGTGACCGTTGACCCCTAGGGGGTCGTATTGATAAGAGGTGCAAAATGGCGGTTTGGTAGTAGTGCTCGTAATTACTGGATCCGGGCAGAACTTGTTCATTATCCCGATAAAATGGCAGAAGTCCCTATTGACAACTCGACGAAAAGTTTCACACTGCTGTGTGATATGAGAGACATTATAAAGGATCAGGTAAGTTTCTGCAACTTCACATAAACTGTGCTTACACTGGCGCGATGTTTTCAAACTTTATTTATCGAAACTGGTTCCTTTCGTGCAGCTGCTCTGTATATCCCAGTGGACCATGTTGCGATAAAAGAGGGGGCGTTTCTTAATCGCAGATCACTCGCTCTTAATTTTTAAAGTCAATACACCACTACCAACTTTCTGATCGCATTGTTTTTTTGTTTTGTTTTTTTACATGCAGGCGAAGACAATAAAATCACAGACATTTCAAATCGAGCTGCTGGAGTTGCAAGTTGAAAAATATCGTAAAGAACGCGACGATTTACGAGAGCAATTAGACGAACTTACTAAACATTTTTTAAAAGTAGAAGATTTTCCGTACACGTCACAAGATTCACACGATTCAACGGACAGTACGTTTGAAAACAGGTGGGTTTGTTTTATTTCCGTGTACACCCTTCACCGCAAAATGGCGGTGACGCAGATCGCTACCAGGGAAATCACGTGTCAAAATGAAAATATTATCCCAGATGATAGTCGGATTAGCCATGTATTACTGTAATGATTACCGCAGTGAGAATGGCACATAAACCATCGTCTATTATGGTGGTCGTATTAGAAAGTGGTTCGCCTTGTATCTCCTCGAAGTAAGAGTAAATAAACAAAAATCAGATTAAATTGACAGCAATATCATTATCAGACTAGATTCAAAAACATGCTGGTATGTTGTGGTTTTCCTTCAAACTATTTAAAAGTCATTGATAGTGCATCAGTTACTCAACTTTATAATGAAATTACTATAATTTTGTCTTCACTTCATAAAATCATGGAACTGTTTAGATGATCTTTTTTTTATTTATAGCTTATGTGACTAATTTTGAATTGAGATATTTGATTGTCTATTTGGGCATTATATTTATTTTTCTTGGTCTGTTTTGAGTGATAACAAACTATTCCATACTCTTTAGTGTATAATATCAAATCACCATCTGCTGCAGTCTGTGCAGCAATTATAAAGTCCTCTATAATAATAATAACAGTATTTAAATGTGTCCTTGAAATTGAAAATTCTGTTTCTATTGTTGCTGCATGATAAAATATTCAAGAGTTGAGTAACATTCTTTGTTACTGTTATATGTCATGCCAAACACACATTGTTAGAATGAATTTAACATGATAATGACTGGTATATCCAATTTGGCCTATATTTAACTCCTTCTGCTGAGTGCATTAGAAGGTTGTAAATGTAAATATAAAAATATAATAAACTAATTCCGCTAGCGTGACATATTGATAAAATAAGAACTTAAAGTATTGTTAAAAAAACTGACAAATACTATGGGTGCAAGTGCAGTAGATAAAATTGTGTGTGGTATTTGTTGATGTGTGTTGTTTAATTATAGTGAACTATGACCTATGATAAGCAGGAAATATTTATTGCATTGAACTCGCAGATTAGATTGGGCAAATAGATTAACACTGTTAACACTAGTATATAAGAAGATCATCTGTGCATTTATGTTTATCAACTAAATTAAGAGAATTTACGAACTTCAGAAAATGTTATTACTAATAAATTGTATGAATGTTCATGGCCTTGAGTTGATAATGGATAAAACAACTTCTCTGTTTTTAATACTCAGATATCTCTGTCAAATAAGTAAATGGATTAAATAAATAAATAAATAAAAAAATATTTAGTATTAGTATATTACAACAATTACTTTAATTTCACAAGAGATTAATGAATTTCATATGTTGGGAATAATCAGTGAACATTTGGCTGCAGTTACAGGAAGTAGATTTTAATACTAATTTGTGCTCTCACACCTCAAATCACTGATTCCCCGTATAATCGAAGCAGCAAAATTTAAACTGTTTTCATTTCTAATATCATTATATATATATATATAGATTGCATTTTTGAGTTTTTTATTATGGCTTTCAGTGAACACTTTCAGTTACAAAAAGGAAGTAGCCACAGCAATAATGTATTTTTACTATGTTTTCCTCATTCTTGATCTATTTTTAATCTAAGTGATAACTCCATGATATTTATTACCTGTTTTGTTCAGTGTCATCTCTGCAGGGGTCAATAATTGCTAAATAATCAAAGGATTCATATTATGATGATGGCCATTTTACAGCACAGTAAATGCCAATATTTGCATAGAACATTAAGATCATATAAATATGCCAACATAGGAGTCAGTATCAGGTCTAAATTAGTTATAAAATACACATGCCTTAATAATGAAATGCATATTGTTTAATTTCCACATGCACATATACCATATTTCATCTATTAGTAGCACATGACCTTATGTTAATATGGTCAAAATAAATTTGAATAATCCAGTATACTATTTAATTTAACTGTTTATATTTGCTTCTAATAGAAATGCACTTCAAATAGAGCAAATACAGTATATTGTATTTTTCAATCTATATTTGCTATGGCCTCCTGTGCTTACTGACCTTGTCATTATGTGTTGTGTAGAATACTATATTTTCATTAAATTTAGTATATGTTGTATTTATTGTCACTGTTTTCTACATTGTCTATGTGTGAAATGTAATACTTTCTGCTGGGTTTTATTTCTGCTGATTTATTTCTTCTGGAATAAAATAAATGAAAATAAATTTAAGAAATTATAAAAGTGGACAAACTAAATATGTAGTGAAAACTACAGAATAAATTAGATTTGTTGTACCCTGCCTGTGTGTGGGAACCATGTGCACTATGGCTAGTTCAGGTAATAGATATCTTTCAAAAGACAATAAACCGCTTTCTCTATGTGTAATATCATACACACACTGGAGAAACCTTGTCCAATATGTCATTAGAGCATATTTTTACACAGCCATGTCAATGACTGGCTAGAAAATCACAGCATACTGAGATATATTGATTGTGTTCACTTGAATTCAATCAATTACATTTATTTAAGTTAATAAGCTTATTTCAGCCTTATCCAAATTTGTAATTGTCAATATGCTGTATTGGTAGCTTTTAATGCAAGTAGAAAACTGTATTCAGAAATGTTTCCCATTTTAAATAGATTATAGTAGCTTTTTTCGTCAAGCTTAGGGGAGCTTAGCCTGTATGTCTTCTAGTCCAGTACATGGGTTATCGTTAAATTGTTTGAGTTGATGTGGAATAGCTTTTACTTGTACACGTTGATGGCAGTAACATGTTAGAAATGTAAAGAGGCCAGATTTGAGATGTGGCCTGTGTGAGTGGAGACAAGACAAAGCAACTGGATTTCACAGATATGACAGATAAAATGATACTGCTCAACTGAAGATGTCATAAGAATTGATGTTCTGGGTCTATTGCTTGTGATGTAATGCTTATAATTACGGTGCAATTATAGCTGGGAATCCTGTACGTGTCGGCATTCCAGCATTTTACTAATCAGTCAAGCTGTGTGATACTCAGTTTTCAAGATTCTGAGTTTGCTAGAATGATCTAACCATGTCAGTTATACGGTAGGTAATTCATTCATGCTTAAGCGTGGTTCTACATAGCTTCATGGTTGGATGTCACATAACTGTCCCTATCCATATACTAAAAACTGTCATCGGGTTATAAAGCCCTTGTGAGCCTCATCATCTTGACTTTCTTGACAGAAATTAATTAGTCTGGATTGATTTTCCTGCTCATCAAAATATGCAAATGTTACACCCACATCTTAAACCGTTTATCAAGAACTATATAACTGATAGCTTTGGAATGTCAGCGCCGCTGTCACACTGTAATTCTTATAAACATGGTTTGGTGGCAGATTTACCATTAAGGTAAATTGTAATATACAGATGTAGCAGCCAGTGCGATTTGATACAGACTTAGACTAATACTTGTTCTGATCATGTTGTGAGGACCATGTTAGGATATTTTTAGACTTGTCTGTGGAAATTTATTTATATCAACACCATATTTATTTCATGAGCTTATCATGTTCAAGCACAAGCCACAAACAATCAGACCCTGATGGTGTTACGAAGGTTTTGATTGATATTTATCAAAGTATAAAACGATTATTATGTTTCCTACCATTCCATCACTCAAATTATATGGAATTAATATGAACATTGATTAAATCCATGCTTCTTGTCCTTTGACTGTAAGTTTGGAATTGAAATGTGAATTTTATGGTTTTAATTATTTTACCAGTATTTATTTAAGTTTTAAATAATTAAACACTGTTCTTGTTTGTGCGAATCAGATGAAAATGAAATGACCAGATGGGCCCCTTTTATGTATTGAGGTAATTTACTCTTATGAATCTTGTATTTTTGCGAGTGTAAATCCACTTTACAAAGGTGAGAGTCAATCGGTAAATATTGCTGTCTGAGAGAGGGGCATTGTGTCCCTGAAAGCAATACACTAACCACTAGCAGTTCTTAGATTCATGGCCTTTTTTGCTGTGCTCCATTTCTCATCCAATTGAGAAGGGAATTTAAGTACTGGTCTTTTTACTATTGTATTGTGTAGTATGAATTGATTTGGTGCAGTCTTCCGGCATGTTGCTTTGTATCAGAAGGCAATTTCAGGAAATGACTATGTTGCTAGGCTGTTATTCTTGACATGTATTTGGATGAATAACTCTTCTAGGTTAAACAGTATTATTCATGTTTTATGCATTTCAGTGTCTTCTCTCTATATGTGTACTTTATTTAAAATCCTCAAGAAAGAATTAAAATTGGACTGAACATGGTAAAAATGTACAAAACATTTACAAAAAAACTGATGCTATTAATCATGTCTAAAACTATGATGAATGTATGAAGGAGAAAAGAAAAAGAAAAACTAAACCTTAAAAAAAAACTCGCTTAAAAGTCGAGTCTCAGTGTTCATGTTTGCTCATCTCATACAAAGACTTGCAGTGTTCAGCTGAGAATGTATTACCATTGGTGCTGAGCTTAGCTATAACATTATAATATGGACCATTGTAATGTACTTCTCTAATGGGTTGTCTAGTGGAACTATTTTAATGAGGGCAATCATGATTTTTACACAGTAGTGATTGGGAATCACCCATGACCTTGTAATCTCAATTGTAGGTTGGTATGTCTGATATACCAGATATATCTATTTACACTTTACTCTTTACCCTCTACCATATTTATCATCCATACCCTGTACACATGTAGAATTTGCTGTTGAAAAAAGCACAATTGCAGATATTACCGATCGGGCCCTCAAAACAATATTCCTTTTGCTGGTTATTGCACGCATCAATTAACTTAAAAAATTATTTCTTTTGTGGAAATATTTGTTCAGGTTTTTGAGAGAGAAATAATTTTTTTAAATAAAAAAAGTATTAGCTAACAAATTGACCAATGATTTTTTTGTCATTTTCTTGGGTCTTAGTGTATTTGCTATATTCAGTATTTGTTTTCACAAATCACTACTATTTAAATTGAATAATTATTTTTATTTAGTTGAAGTATTTGTGATTTATAGCTGGTTTGTTATTTATAGACATTTGAAATGTTTGTATTTCACTTCAGTACTATCAGTGTTTAGTCAGTGTTACTAAATGTTCTCAAGTTTGTTTTTGATGAGCTTGTTGTCATGCCAGGATATGAATGTACATTAGTCATCATGTTATAACAGTACAAGACTTTTATGTTACAATTATAGTAGGTACTGCCTTCATGTACAAGGTGTCTATGACTGGATCGCCATAAAATTATGCAAGTATGTGTGGCCTAGTTGATTTACATGTACTTGTAAGAGATGCCAAGAAGAGATAACATATCCCTATAGCTCTAGCCAGTTGAATTTGTTGTTATGATTTCATATTCTCTGAATTTCTATAAAATGTATATTTTCAGCGTATTTGATAAGGTGATTGCTCACCCCAATGTGAGTTGTGGAATAAGTTATTTGCCTGTTGCACTATGACTGTTACACTTTAACTGATAGGGAAAATTTCTAAATATTGGTGTCAGTTAAAATTTGGGTGGTGTGTTTAGGCTAAAAGCTCCTAGCCTTTTCAAAATTTAGACCTCATATGCCTGTCCTCAATTGGCAACATTTCTGGTGACTGAAATTTATTGGTTTATACAGTAAATACTAATGAACAATTTACAACATCTTTGCAGCATATGCCCTTATAAAATGAAACTAAGATCATCGTAAATTCTATAATAGGTGGTTTCACATCAGAAAATAATTTTAGGCATGCCTAAATTTGTTTGTGAATTCATGCAAACCTAAATATTTGGGTAGGTCTAAATAAGTCACGCCTGGGAGATTACGTAAATGTCACTATTGTTTACTAAATAAGCAAATCAGGTTTGTGAGCTTTGTTGTGCAGTCTCAAAACCTGTTGGCAATCTCAACAACGATGGGTGCGAGTTTAGAGAGAAGTCAATTTGTCTGCCAAAAAATAAAATCATAGATATGGAAAGAAAAAATAAAATCTTAGATATGGAAAGAATACCAAATTTAACATGAAAGACACGAAACAAATCGCTGTCTGGTTAGCAGATAGTGAAATACAGAGAACGACAACACAAGTGAAAAGAAAGTGAGACTGATGTGGGCAGATTGTGATAGTGATGGTTGAAAACAACAAATAAAAACAACAAATATAATGGCCAAATAACAAAGTCTTGTGTTTTTTTCCATATCTGCAAAACTATGTGTGTGTACACTGATGGTCTTTATATTGTAGTGTGAAGTCTTGCCACTGTCACTGAGTTTCCGTTAAACAGTTCAAACTAAACATTATTCCAAATCAAATTGAACACTTTGTTTGTGCTCACTTTTTGGAAAAACTCCAAGACAATGATGCAAAGTATGTCTTTGTCGAGATTTGTTACATAAATCCAGGAAAACGTTGAGAAGAAAAAACATGTTGATCTCCGCTGTTTTGGACACCTCTGACATAACAAACCTATATTCTAAAGAAAAAGAGGACACTAAATAATGATGTTTTGACTGTATGAAAGCAAACCGAATTTTAACCTTGTATATTCAACAAACAAACAAACAAATTTGGGCTGGCCTTAGTTAGGCAAGCTAAATTGATCTTCAATGGCTGAGGAATAAGTGAATCTTGACTGAGTTTATTCAATGTCATCAGCATGAGTAATGCATCCACATAGCAAATTATGATTTTTATCATCTAAATTGCCCTGCCCATTTGATGATATGTTATTTTCACAATTTTGTTTCGTCTACACTTGATATAACCTGGAAATACACCCTGTGTTTCTTGGTTTCCTTCCTATAAATACTTGTATCTTATAGCCTCCAAACACGGATGTATTATACAAGGAACTCCATATTAAATATTCCTGTTTCCACAGTTGAACGTTTTCTCACTTAGCTCTGGTTGTAGTTCAAGCATACATGTATTCGCTAGTTTGCATATTTGTTTTCTCTTTTTCAAATTAATATTCTGTGTAGTGTTTTTTGATGCCTTTTGTCTTGCTGTGCCTAATGCCAAATGTACAAAAAATCGGAAGTTGCTTTTGGTCAAAATGAGTTTGCATCTCATGCATGCATAAAACTCTAAAAAATCTGACTTATATTTACTATATATCGTGTATCTATAAATAGTACAGTGTATTTGTCCTCCAGTGTAAGTTACTATTTAAATTTAATGGTAGTATCCATTATATCCACTCTGGATCTAACTTGATAGTTTTTATTACTGGAGGGGGAGATAGTCCATATGTCAGTTTGTTTGTATATATTATGTTGGGTTAACTTCATCCCTGCTAAGTTGTACATGTATAGTTGCGTTCACGCACAGCTCTTTAGCACGGGCTAAGAGGTCAAATTCCTTAGCCTGTGCTAAGAAAACGTGCGTGAACGCTTAGCACGGGCTAAGGAATGCTAAGTACGGGTTAAATCTGATCCGAATTTAAGACGCGGTCTAGACCTTAGCACGGGCTAACGAAGTATGCGCGAACGCTTAGCCCAGGGCTAAGCGCCCTCTGTGGCGACCTTTGAGTGTGAAAATTGTCCCATGTTCGTATAACGACACTATTCCACCAGTCATTACTCCGCGCTCACTTCCACACTAATCGGGTCACTGTAGTAGAGCGTACAGCAGCTCCAATTGTAGACAAAATAAATTTGGTTCGCTGTCTACGACATGCATTAATAAAACGCTGTATTCTGTTACGCAGGTTGTATACTGTTGATGTGCATCCAAATAAGTGGTCCGTCTTCTCTCGCGTTCATGTGCACGTCGCTTCAAAATTAGAACGAAACATGCCAGCAGCAGAAATAGAACCTCGCGCGTGTCATCCATTTTTCGTTTGTAAATAGCGGCTTACCAAAGGTTACCAACTAATGGTAGCCCGTGCTAACGACTGGCCCTCCCTGTGCGTGGACGCAATTGGGTCTAGCCGAAATGCAAGTATGCTAGATAAGCCTAAATCAGCTTAAATCTTAGCCCGTACTTCGTGTAACGTGAACACAACTTGTGTATTCTGCTAGCTAATTTACCCAACACTGAGTTTGTCATTGTTATAATAATTAACTAGTAGGATCAAGCATGGAGGGAAAGAAGTTTTATGATATGCAAATTTTCATTGTATTTCTGATATAGAAATGTTCATTGTATTATTTTGGTGTTTTAATTACACTTGTATGTCACCTGGTATTGGATAAACATCTGCCCCCTTTGGTTGTACTCTTTTTATATTGGGACCTTGTCCTGAATGTATGAATAGATAGTGCACTTCTTTGACCCTAGATTATTGTGCCTCAACAAAAACTCACTCGGGCATCTAACTAGGTTTTTATTCGCACACAATACATCGTACCCTAGTGAAAAACTGCCTCAGCATGGTGGGCTCAGTCTGTTCATATTGTCTTGATAGTGCTTGGGAATTGGCCTTCATCCTTGACTTTGTCTCTCTAAGCATCTATAATGATGTTACCTTTTCATGTACATTTGCATGTGCAGCGGATGTCCAGCTAAAATACTGCTTTAATGCTAATGTTTATCATTGAATATATTTGCTTCAAAACTTGATAGTAACGATTTGACTTTGAAAGTACTTTCATGTGTATATCCACCAAATTGACACTTTGTATATTATGTACAGTATAATTTTAATAAATCTGGCTTCAAAAATCTATAAAAAATAACCTTCATAAATATTGGGTGATACAAATTGGTGTAGCACTATTCAGCCTTCTAATAACAACAGATACCACTACCTGTATACTGATTTTATTTCGCAAGAGCCAAATTTCTGTGAATTTTGCCAAGTTTAATTTCAGTGGGATCCTTATGACTGTGAATCAGTGTCTTTGTCAAAATGTTATCCTCTCATATTCTTGTAAATTATCATACGCAGTGAGTATGTGACTTGTAAATTGGCTGCATAATTGTATTTTCACATCAATGTAATTGTAAAGAAGGGGTGCAGTTTATAATAGTTGACTAGTAATCAATAGTCTATGTCGGCCTCATCTCACTTTATGTATGGGTGAAAGGAGTTTGATTGTATTGTCAGTGTTTGAATCTTTCAAGTGTCTGGACATTTTATTTCCAGTGAGTCAAGTTCAGATTTTAATAACTGTGTGTGTGTATTATTGCAAATGAGCTTAAATTGAAAGCTTGTTCGTGTTGATTCATGTAATTTCCCAGATTAAATATAGAGTAAATACTGTTTTAGGATATACATTTTAATGGGAAATAAATGACAAATCTGGACAAGCACAGCCCCTGGGTGAAAACATACTCAGTATTTATTTAGTTGTATATTTGAATGTCACCAACACTCTACTGTCAATAATAGTTGGTCTATATTTTAAATACACTGTCTTTGGGGATTTCTTGAGGAGTGTATGTGTGTGTTATATGGAATGTTCATAGATCAAATTTACTTATCATATTGCCTGATAGGAATTTGTGATAATAGCAGAGTTGACATTCATACCATGTGCCTCACTTATAAATGCACAGTGCATTATCTAAGGTCAAGACATGAGTCAGCTGTCCTTATCTCAGGCTTCATATATTACAATCGAATGGCTATATTTAGGATACACTATTATTAGGATTATCTTAAATTCATATATAATTAAATGGTCAGGTCAGTCAGAATATTATGAAAAATAATTTCATAATTGTGATGTTTCATACAATTAAATTGTAAGCATGCGCTCAAATTATTTTACACGTTGTACATGTATATGTTAAATTGGACCATTATCGAACATGGCTTGGTGCGATTGCTGTAGCACTTTGAAATACAACCCTGACCGAACCTCTGTTTGTACATCAATATTTGCATTCATATGTTATAGTACATATTGCCAATTGAAAACATTAATCACCTAGTGCCTAATTTGAATATCATTATTATAGTGTAAATATAAGTCATTCTATAAATGCAGTCACAATTACTATTCATCAAATGTTAATCACTTTATGTCAAATAATATATTTAAATTTGTGAATGATTTTCAAACCAGTTGACCATTCAACATTTGAATGTCAAAGTCAGCTTTAGTCCTCATTCACAATTTACAAACCTGTTTTTACCTTTTCCATATTTTTTCTATATGTCATCAAGGTCTGTCAAGATCAAGGTAGTGGTGTCTAATCACCAAAACCAATCATACATTTAATTGTTCTAATCACTCAAGAACACTTTACTTTATTTTGGGAATTACTTCTTAATTTAATTTTAGATTTCTGTTATTAAGGATTTTACATGAACTGTGAAAAACCCAAAGCCCTAGCGATCTTTATAGGGTCAGTAAGAAGTTGTTTACAGATCAGTGGGAATAAGCATATATTACTGTTTTTGCCCTATTAGATACATCTCAGTAGATGTTCATATACACCAAAAATGATATTTGTTGTATAATGAATCATTAAAGTGCCTGTGCAATGCCCACCCTCACGTTTCCCATTTTAGATCTGTGTTCCACTGAAATGGGCAGTTATTGATTTTTTTTTCTGAAAATGATTACTCGTATTCAAGTAAATTTGGGATATTTCTCGTGTTGTAGCCACGCCCACCTATCCTGAAACGGTCGACTGTTTCCGGATTTCCGACTCTCGCCGAAAGTGCGCCACCAAATGACAAAAATGTGAGAGGAAGTCATACCTCCTAGCCGTAATAACACTGGTCATTCATTATAGTTTTAAACGATATACATTTTACGGTCGGCGTTTTTTTTTTTTTTTTTTTTCTATTTTATTTTTTTGAGAGAGAGTTTTTAGTTGTGTTGTGGGCAGTTGCAGTGAAACGTATAGTCATAGTGTATGTATTCACACGTTTCTAATTGATCCGAAGGTGGGGCATCAGTGGACGAAAGCCACTTAACGTAAACCTGGCGCAACACTTTTGAAAGAAATAGATTCCGGACCAGCCCATGATCACCGAGGCGGATTTTAGAAGAGAGAGAGAGACGTCCGGCAAGTGTTTCAAATGAGTTGACTTTTTTTGCGATCGTGATTATCGTTTTATAGAGACCATTTAGTCCCTGTTAAGTAAAAGGTAGCAATAATTTTGACAATGACACGAAAACGAAGCGTCGGACAAACAGGAAATTACACAGCCCTTACACACTTCTAATTGTTTTCATTTTCGAAGGCTAAACGTTTCTGAATTGTTTGGTGATTGGTGTTGAATGTCAAATTCACACCTCTGTTCCTTTTTTACCTCCATGCTTGCATCTTGATCTGCATAATAATTTATGAAATAATTATGACAATCACGCCATGGATCACGCTAACTCGAATCCACTCTGAATTTATCTGTATGTGTGATGATCTCGATTATTTTTGTTATCCAATTAAACGTCGCTTTTAACGCACTTGCCCTCGTCGTGACCCGACGCGTTCACCTATTTCAACAAAAACTCAATTTATTTCCACGCGGCTGTCATTTATTTAGTAACTGTGATTTGTCGTTTTTTTAATTATTTTATAGTGATCACTATAGTCTAATGTTTAGAATGTCAAATATGTTCTCTTTTATTTTTATTTTAATTCGATCGATGAAATAAAACAGTGTAGTGACGTGCCTAGTAACCTGCTAAATAACGAGATAATTCCGACGTCAAATTCTATTTTGTCCAGCGATAGTGTACAAACGTGCGTCGGTGTCGGTGACGATCACGGTGACCAGCTACACCAGAACGGACATATTTCGCATCTAACTCAACCCCATGCAACAAAAATTGATACTATGTGTTCATTATGGTCCATTCTTCCTCGACGAACAAGTACATAAGTGACAATTTAGTCAAAGACGAGAAAACTGCACAAAAAATTTACCTTATTTACACGTATCGGCAATGCAAGCTGCCATGCGACTTCCCCTTCTGACGTCACAAGGGGAATTTCTGTATACAAATGAGAAGCTAATGAGGAGCTTCGTTTTAAAATACACAAAAATAAAGTTGCCGTAGACTGAGTTTAAAACACATTTTTTCACTTAAAAAAGATAATTCATGCTTAGAAACATAAAAATTAATAATATTTATGTATCAAATGATAATTTTAGGCGTGAAAATAGCAGCCATTTCATAGGCACTTTAAAATATTACCGAATTTGACCATAGAAACACCTTTGTAATTTACGTATAAAGCACATGGCTGCTAATAGAGCATGTACTGCATGTGGATTTCTAAAGGTATTCCATGCAGTATTTACATTTAGTTCTGATGTCATGAAACCGTGACTACTCTTGTCTTATTTGCTTTTAAATCCAGCTCTTAAATGTCAATGAAGAGAACGTTACTTTCCAAGTTATATTTATGATTTTAAAGCGATAGTTGGAGTAGAAGAAAGGTTATACTTTCTGTTTTTTAGCTAAAAACCCTTTTAGATGTTCAAGTACTTCACAAAATATTTATTTTTTGAAACTGCTTCCAGCACAGAGATTTGACTGCCTTGATCAAAGCAGTGTAATTTATTAGATTTGCTCTATTGCCTGTTTTGTACAAGATAGAAATCATATCTGAGGGTAGATCATTAGCACTGCCAACAATATTATAGAAACCATGGCAACATCTCCCTGCAAGTGGAATGGAATTTCCGTTTTTACGATTGCTCTACTGGCTAGTCTAATTCATCGTTTTAGTACCACCAATACTTTATGTGTGTTCCCATGCTTCATGTATCTGCTTTATGTACTGGCCTTAAATTTTATTCTCAATGTATACTTACTTTCATTTTGATGAATTTAATTTTGTTCCATGAATCTTAACTCCTAGGGCCAATATTGATGCCTACAGTTGTTTTCATTTTAATTTTAAAAAATGGTCATTTAAGCTCATTCATGGGCATTCAACCATTAAATAAAAGTAAAAAAATTATCAATGTTCTTTTGTGTAACCTTATTTTTTTTTCAACCTTTATTTATGAAACAACAAAACATTTTTTTTTTCAGTTCAGTTACCATTCTTTTTTATCTGGATTTTGTAAGCAAGAGCATAACATACAGCAATATGGTAAAATTCAAAGAACCTTTTGATGAAATGTGTAGTGTGATGACCATAAGTATGAATATTTCTTTCTGGGTCGTAGTGGTTTCAGGCCCAGATGTCGAGTGGTCATTTCAGTTGACTGTTGTATCATCAGGTTTCAGTATTACTTTCAAATCCTTTCAGAAAAATATTCTGCAACTAATTAAAATGCACCTCACAGATTAGATCTGTTTTGCCATAGACCATACATATGTCTACTACGGTTTTCTAATAGCAAGCTGAAAATACATGTAAATATGAGTTCTGTTTTTAAAATCTATTGTGAATTATTTCATTTTTAATTGCCAGAATTTATTCTTGCTGAACGCAGCAAATAGGCATTACTTGTCTGCATGACCCCTATAGGCCATATCCTGGTACATTCTGTTAGTATTTTCTTATTAACACCAGAAGTTGCAATATTACAGTATTACAAAATTTGTCATACTTATCTGCCTTTTTGAAGGAAAATAATCTAGAAATTTTCACCCACAGAAAGTAGCAGGATGTGTGATCTTTTTGAGGTCATGCATAAGTACCAGAATGTGTGACCTTTTTGAGGTCATGCATAAGAACCAGGATGTGTGACCTTTTTGAGGTCATGCATAAGTACCAGGATGTGGGACCTTTTTGAGGTCACGCATAAGTACCAGAATGTGTGACCTTTTTGAGGTCATGCATAAGAACCAGGATGTGTGACCTTTTTGAGGTCATGTATAAGTACCACGATGTGCATAAGACCTAATGAGTTACAGTATATTGTTGATTTAATTTTCATAATAATTATTATATGAATACACATTCAGGACACATCAAAGTACACCATTGAAAAGCACAGATTGCTAAACACTGGACTGCCATGTTGTACTTTCTATTTAATAAAAACACTATTAGTCTTTCCTGTGACATCATTTATTCCCCTTTGTTGTGTCTAAAGGCCCGGTCACACAGCCTGAACTTTGTTGGAGCATTCCTTCAATGATAGGGAGAGGTGACGGACTTTAGACAACGCTCGTCACCGTGCACAAAATGGGAAAAAAATTGAAAACACGGGCGTTGCCTTAGAGGTCCATCGCTGAGGCAGGCATTGGTTTAGCGGTGACACAAGCGTTGATAGAGCGGCGTTCCCCACATGCGTGCATTGGCTTGGCAGGGTTTTCAAGTTGGTTTATTGGCATACTGCCTGGGCAAAGCTGGCGAAGCAGTGGTGGTCCAGCGTTCAAGATTTCTGCAATGGCCTAGCGAACCCAAACGTCCACGAACTTGTTTCTAGTGGTGCCAAACTTAACTGGGCGTTGTTAGAGCGATGGTGAACTTTGCCGGAGCGGAACATTGCCCGTTCCTCACCTCTCGCAATATTTTGTGCAGCTCAAAACTTTTGGAGCAGTAGGAGGGACCATCAGCAGTCCCTGAGCGTATACGGCGTTGCCTTAACGAGGGCCAACTTCTGTTAAACGGTGGTGAACGGTAACGAACGGGGATGACATTTTTTCACCCCTCCAAGAATGCTCCAACAAAGTTCGGGGGGTTGTGAACGAGCCTTTACTTTATTGTAACACAAAATTTCCTTGGGGGGGGGTGAATTAAAATGATCATGCAAGGTATTACAACAGGTAACAAATTCAACAGTATCTCAGGTAAAAAGTGAACGCAATAAAATATTATGCAATTATAATTAAATATGGCTCACTTGTGGAGACGCAAGTTTTGGCGATTCTCAAAACATAATCAGGTGTATAGCACTGATCTGCATATGTATTTTTTAGGCCCTGTAAGACATCAACCAAAAATTACAACTATATTAATTGTGTCTGTCTGTATGTCTGTCTGTCCATCTCGAGTCATATCTCAGACACTCATTGACTGATCTTATTCAAACTTTACACAGACAATACCATGTCTTGTGTATGCACATCAAGTTACTTTATGATCTTAACAAAAATGGCCAATTGGTGGCTTTTTGGGACATTAAATTACTACTTCTGATACTCAAATGTGTTTGAATCTGTTTCTCAGAGAAGACTAGGATGATTTGGACCAAAGTTGGTACAATGTATGGTGATTATACATTATATCGGGTTTCAGGTGCAAATCTTTCTCTTTTTTTAGCTCCAGTGTCATAAATTGATTGGACATATTGTTGCCAGTAGTGCTGATGGATTTCGTGTACATTGTGTATATTCCTAATTCGCCAATATAAAGGCCACTTTCACTAAGTATTCAGGAGTAGAGGATCATTGGTCTTGTGTAAATCCACTGTTATTGCCTTTGGGCATACATCTCCACAAGTTGGTTCAGCTCTAAATTAATCTTCGTCACTTGTACAACAAATGTTGACAGTATGGGTATTTTTACAACTTTTCTATTTGTCAATTTACTGTAAATTGGGGGATGATTCAATGAAAATATACACCAAAACATTTCTTTCAGCTAAAATTAATTCCAGCTAATTAAATAATTAAAATAATAAAGCATTGGTAGAGCTATCATATATTTGTGGCGACTTCTAATATGTAACGTCTGGTTGGTGCTGTTTTGATTCCCTGTCTCAGAGTTTATTCATAAATATTATATTTGCTATATTACCTGATATTAGTGTAGCTCTGATAGGAGGCGTATGTGAACCAAATATATCGGTATTACAGCAATTAAGTCATTGTGTGCCTTCTACGTCATTATGACAAAATTGTAGAAAATCACATACATGTGATTCATCGACATTTTGTTTGGAAAGTTCAAACAATATGGCACTCTAAACGTTAAATTCAAGGTACTGACATGTGTAGTGTTCCCTCTAACCAAATTTGTCACTGAGAAATGTTTTACTTTTATTTCTGCAGTTGAGTGAAATCATATATACAAGACAGAACTTGTCAACAAATACTGTAAAACATGTCTTTTTCGCGAATTCAGCGAGAGAACTGATTCGCAAATTCAGGATGTTGCTAATGACTTTATTGTCAATTCAAAATGGCCACCAAACAAAGAAATCAACAATGACAAGAGAGTGTCGCTAAATCAACATTTCGCTACCATGTCATTTTACCACAATTTGCTAAAATTGCATGCCGCTTTTTCAACATATTTTACAATAAGCTGGTCTCTGATTGGTCTGACTGTTAGTGTTGGTTGAGTAGCCAATCAAGCACAATCCTTTAAGTGGCTTCGCATTGGAGAAAACTAGTATGTGTATTGGACACAGTGTTGATACATTGCAGCCTTTGACAGCTGCTGCTGTCTATTTCAGGATTGCAGACACCAAAGATTTTATAATGCACACAGAATACATGGTAGATAAAATAACAGCTGATGTCTTTTGATGATATATTACATATAATTGTGTGAATTGAAAACCTAGGTAATATTAAAATTAACTATTTCTACAATATTATTAATAAATGTCAGCTAAACATTCAATTATTTGTTCCTCTACTGATAAGGAATAAAAACTGAAATCAAATTCATACTGAAGCAATTTATTTTCAATTGAATGCAATAAACAATATATTATGATGGACCAAGGATAAATTTATTACAGCAGTGAAAACATAAATTTGCCCTTGGGCATTATATAATAATTCAGAAAATGATGGTTATACATTAACTTAGTATAAATTTATGGGAAATGTTCTGTATGATATAGTGTCTGCTAGTCTCCAAATGAGCCTAATTGCTAAAATAATCTACTTACTGAGAAACCAGGTCATTTCCTGATGTTCAGTCATTACTGGGTATTCAGTTCATTTTTAATTGTTGACATTTTCATAGTTTCAGTTTCATTCAAGTCGGGTTGATGATCATACTCCATGTTTTTTTCAATTAATTGTCATGCTATTCAAATTCTAGAAAATTCTGGTGAACCTGACTACTACACAAACATAAATGGGCGTATACCTGTATCTGCCGATTGTACAACTTACTTTTGAGGTAACTAAACTTTCTCAACAAAGCTTCAAAACTCGTGCCAAGGCACTAAAGCAGCTGTGTATACGGCCATTTGATTTTCAATAATATTTTTAATCTATTAAGTAATTTATTATACTGCATACATTTGTGCATACTGTAAAGCCATTTAATTTCACTGACATTTAATTTCACTATTTTTATGTTTTGAGTATGTTCACTGTGTTTTAATTTTATGATTTTGTTAAGGAAACATTGAGTTTTGTTGTTAGCTCCGCTGTTGACTTTGTCGAGCGGAGCTTATCATATGAGTGATTGTCTGGCGTCCGTCGTCGTCAGTGTCAATGTTTTACTTTTTCGACTTCTTCTTGAAAACTACAAGCCTGAATGCGTTGATACTTGGTGTATATGTACCTTGGATAGACCTCTTTTAGATTTGTTCATTTCATGATGATATCTTCAATTCTCTAATTTTGGTGAATATTTTTGTCATTTTTGGTAAAAAGTGATATTTTCAACTTCTTGTTAAAAACCGCAAGTCCACTTGCTTTGATATTACATATATAGGTACTACATGTGGATCTCTTTCAGATTTGTTCATTTTGTAATGATATCTCTAATTCTCTAACTTTGGTGAATATTTTTGGCATTTTTGGTAAAAAGTGATATTTTTGACTTCTTGTTAAAAACCTCAAATCCAATTGCTTTGATATTACATATATAGGTACTACATGTGGACCTCTCTCAGATTTGTTCATTTTGTAATGAATATCTCTAATTCTCTAATTTTGGTGAATATTTTTGTCATTTTGGTAAAAAGTGATATTTACGACTTCTTGTTGAAAACTGCAAGTCCAATTGCTTTGATATTACATATATAGGTACTACATGTGGACCTCTCAGATTTGTTCATTCTGTAATAATATCTTTAATTCTCTAGTTTTGGTGAATATTTTTGTCATTTTTGGTAAAAAGTGATATTTTCAACTTCTTGTTAAAAACCGCAAGTCCAATTGCTTTGATATTACATATATTGGTACTACATGTGGACCTCTCTCAGATTTGTTCATTTTGTAATGATATCTCTAATTCTCTAATTTTGGTGAATATTTTTGTCATTTTGGTAAAAAGTGATATTTTCGACTTCTTGTTGAAAACCGCAAGTCCAATTGCTTTGATATTACATATATAGGTACTACGTGTGGTTCTAACTCAGATTTGTTCATTTAATGATGATATCTTGAATTCTCTAATTTTGATGAATATTTTTGTAATTTTTGGTAAAAAGTGATATTTTCCACTTCTTGTTGAAAACCGCAAGTCTGATTGTTTTGATACTATACATATTGTTTATTTTCTAATGATATCTTCTGTTCTTTAATTGAAATGTGCATTGCTAACAGCGGAGCTATCTCAGCCGAGAGGCTGCTTGTTATTTTACATGTTCACAAAGATTTAATTTTGAGTGGATTTTACTTTTCAGCAAAAATATTGAAATTAGAACCCGGTGAATAATTAATGCATTACCAGTAGCTGTGGTGTCAGGTACATTAAGATGTTAAAGTATACTTTAATAATTTCTCCTAAAAGTCATTTAAAGGTAACACATTCAAGATGATGTACAATAGTTTGTCATCTATTAATTGATACCATAGATTCTATATGATAATAAATCATACATTGCTCAACCTCATTTGTTCTTGTCACATTGCAGTAGGAATACTGGGACGGTGAATATCAATGCAATGTCTTAATTCTGCCTCATTGTGTTTTTAGTCAATCACTGTCACAGCCTCTCATGACTTACCATAGTAACGATGTGTGGGTCCATGGAATTCTGTGTGTATTATATTTTTTGTGATGATTATTTGTTGTCAGTTGCTTCATGCAGCAGTGTAATGAAATAAAAAAGTTTATCCTCTCGTAGTAGATTACTCCCTCAATCAATATATGTTGTTTTACTGTTCAGTCAAATTCTTGTTGGACTTTTCGCGAAATTATAAATAAAGTTTACACCAAAGACTCTATGATTGAAATAAAACAACATTTGAAGAAGGCAATAGCAGGTGTGATTTCTGCTTGATGCGTTTACAAGTTTAGGGCCATGTTGTTGGGCCAGTCCTATCTGAGCTCAACCCTGAGCCGATCATGTTTACTTGGTGATATTTGCTAACTCGTGCAGTGGGGCTTTGATAAAACACTATAAATGGGGGAGGGGTTATTACTGATGGTGTAATATTTTTATAAATAACATTGTGTCCAGTTCTGTATTTCTAATGAAGAAAATTCTCAATTTTACTGAAATTGTTAAATTGTTTATCAATTTGATGCCTTGTTTGTATTGTGTGAGATCAAGCTGAAATGTTAAGAGTTTCATAACCTTAAAAGAATTAGCCTCATTATATCACTTGACATGATTGCATAGAAATGTCAAATCTGATTGCTGGGACACTGAAAGTCAAACAAACTGGAGCATATTTCAAACCCAAGTCGTACAGTTCTGTCACTTTGGTACTTGAGTCTTACTAGCTTGTTCACACATTATACTGACAAACCAGATAGATCACTTTTTAATAGGAAATATTCCTTAGCTAATCCATTATTTCGCTAATTTAAGATATTGCTATTTTAAAATAAAATATTTTCTGACTTGTTTACAACTAAATTAAGACTGTTAGTTCATGCACTGAGTCCTATTTACTAAAATTTCATGTAGCTATATCAACATGTTTTACAGTATTCAACGTCTTAGCTTCAATCAATAATCAAATCAAATCTTTAGTTTGTCACTTGGCCCCTGACTTGTGTACATGTAAGAATGAAATGTTTACCCACAATTGGGTTTCGGAAAATAAACTGATATTTCTTACCAACTGTAAATAATTTTGACCAATGATAGAATCAAAAATGCAAAATAATGGTACATATTCAGAAATTTCAAAACAATTTTTTTTTTTTTTCCCTTTTGCTGCATTAATGATGAAGTGATAATCATAAAATAGTACATTATGAATTCACTTAACATGAAATTTTACTTATCAGCGAAAATACCGAAATGAAAAATCCATGAGTAATTAATGGTTTTACAGTGTATTTTCAATCACTGGCAGCTGAAACAATCGTCCTTCTTTACAATAGCTTTGCTTGTAGTATTATGTTAAATATAATTGAATATACAATTTGTACTGCTTTACTAATTTCACTATCTTTTTTATAGCATTATGTGTATTCCGAAGTCAGAGAGGTTAGTTATCATACTTTGTGGAATTACCCCAACATGTGAAGAATATAGCTTAGCGTATTATTATGTCCAAGTGATATTTTTATGCTTGTAGGGAAAAAATTATTACATAGCATACATATGTATCTGGTATTTAGATGTTCTTTTCTATTACCCTGGTACAATTCTCTAGCAAAGGTCAATGGATTACATGTTACTTTACTACATTTATCACGCCCTCATCGCTATAGAATACATAACAAGTTACACAACATTCAAACTATGTTTAGAATTCTATTAACGATTGTATTTTGAAAACTGATGAATTCTTAATACATAAAGCCGCTGCATTGTAAGTAATTTATTCACTTATTTTATTTGTCGGTTGTAAAGGTACTGTGTCGTGCATGATGCATGTCAAAATGTCTTTGAATGAGAAATGGTATGCAGTCTAGCATTAGCAGATGACTTATATGTAGGCCGGTATGTTTGGGTAATAGAAAAATAGACAAATTCTCTTTCATCAGGGTAATAACATGTTATACCCGCTAGCTCTTCCTTCCTCTTTATTCAGATTTGATTCTGAATTTAATGGGTTGAGTTAAAGAGCATCATCCTGTGACACTGTGTGATAATAAGTATAACAATTCAAACGTGTCTGCGTGAGATGGGAAACCAACGCATTAAATGCCTTACCCTGAGTGTGATTAATAATATTTGTATTATCAGAGAGTACATTAAATCAAAATAACTGTTACATCTGTGAATTCGACCGTCTCCAGTTTAGGTTTTCTTTTGGACTTTTATGACTTGGTGAAGTGAATGCTCTGACCGACAGTTTCATCCATTTCAAAAGGACCAGCTACATGTATACTGTTACAACTAATCCAGACTACATGTACATTTAAAAACTGACTTAGCAATGCTAGGTGTTGTATCTACTTATTTTGTCAAAACACTGTTTAGACAGTGCATTATTTTGATCTGAAGTGACTCAAGTCTAAACATTAATATGCTTATTAAGGTTCTTTCGTACCAATGTTTCTCGTGCAGAATTGACCAATTTTTGATATTCTGTCACATAGTTTACAGCTGACTGTTTCTGAATCAGTTAAAAAAGCCTTTTTATACACAAGGTATTAATCAAGAATTTTTAAGTGCCTGTCAAAATACGGTATGCAAAAAAAAATGATTTGGGGAACTACATGTATATTCGTCAAACTAGTCAAAGAACAAAGGAAAAAACAGAAACAAATTATAAAATGTTGTCTGTCAAAAAATGTTTCCTCTCAAGTTGACAGGCAGTTGGCTGATACGCTGTTTTTAAACATAGTATGTTGCCGCTTCTGTTGATGATGTGCTTAACATGTGACAAATATACTATCACTACAAATTCTAAAATATCAGGATGATCAAAAGCTGTCTTTGGTTTCTATGGACACTAGAGGTCATGTCAATTTTCTTGTCTGACCATTATACATTAGTTATTGGAAAGCCTTTTGTATTTGTTATTAAATGAATATGCATTATTGTTTTGTTGTCAAACAATGGGTCATAGTTTAGATATAGCAACGATTTTAATAATTCAGCTGCTAAGACCACCAAATTGACGTACAATTGCACCTTGCTATCATGTGAAATATTATTATATCTCTAATTTGTTTGTCATTGCTCTGGAGGTACTCTTGATATTCATGCAATATTAAAAGTAGCATGCATATGTGTCATATAAATCTAGCCAATACAATGTGTGTGGTGTTTTTTACTGTGTCCTCTAGATAATCAATTTTTTGTGTACTAACCAGATTCTATTTATACCACATGTTAAGGATTTTAAACAGATTTCTACTGGTTGCGTGTATTCGCAATTGATATGCAAATTGCTAAAATTAATAATGCACGCACAGATATGGTCAACTTTGACATTATCATCAGCTGTAAATTGATCAGTGTTCCTTTATGCGGCAATTGTCGTCATTGCTCTCAGAATGTTGTGATATAGCGTTTGTTTGTTGGGTGAAAATCAGGACTCTCTTCCGTTAGTCGGTGTTATCATAGGAAAGAGTTGCAACAGGTGATATTTAGGTGCTTTAACACCAACTGCAAATATGAGGAAATCAGAATGCAATGGTATACATGTACATCAGAGGTGGGTGGATAAAATAATCTGAATTTTATTGTTTTTTGCATCCAGTCTGTGCTGTGAACATGTTTTACTCTGTGATGTTGAGGTCAGTGTATGTTGTTGCCGTTTAAAATCTAAACATGTGTTACCTTTAAAATATATAATACATTGTATAATCTAGGCAGTTTGATTTTATTGGTATCTTTAATTGCTGTGCCGTGTCAGAAACAAAAATAGAGTATATTCATATGTACTAATAACATATTGTGTCAAACACTTAACATGTATGTGGTGAGTTGCGGGAGGTTGCGTACTGAACTCATTCATGATTAATTCAAATGAGACTAATAGCTAAAAGTTGGATTAATGGCGAGTGTCTGCATGTACATAAATTATGTTGACAGACTGTCATGTATTCCAATTTAATAGCCAAAGTCATTGTCTAGAGTCAGTAAGTAGTTTGTAGATCTGATCTTAATTGGTTGACAATTTTTTCATGAATATTCAGGGTACTTGAATTTTTTTATGCAGTATGTGTATTTTTTTAAAAAGTGTTTTGCATTGGGGACATCATTAAATTGTATTTATATCAACAAAATATCTTGATAAACCAGATATACCTGATTTAATGGACATATTTTCATAATTAGTCTCAGAACATCATATCACATTTGCAGCGACTCCCTATGTTCGCTTGTGCATTCTGGTTAATATGGCCTATGGATTGTTTTTATTTTGTCTGCATGGGTATATGTCACTCCTAGCATGGTGGTGGCTTTTTTATAAGCAGGTTGTGTTACAAGTTAGAAGGGAACATTGAGGTGCTGGCCAGCAGGGGCTGTCAATTACTGAAAGGTATTGCATGTCCCACCAGAGGATGGGATGACAGCATGTACATGTATATGGCAGTCTATAAGTTTCTTGGTTTTTATTTAATTTATTTGTCTTGGAGTCACTGTGTATTACTTACTGATATTTCTGTTCATACAGTGGAGAACATTAGTTTGGTATGTAACATGTTCTTTCTTTATCACTGATTCCTATGTACAAACTATTGAACAAATGTATATTCACTGGACTGGAATTTTATTTCTCTGATTTATCCCACAGTGAGTATACAGTAGCATTGAAAATACAGTATTTTGTTTACCTTGTGGGAATTGATTAATATAATTTTACGATGACGTCTTTTGTTCGCTTCTACGTAGATTTATCTAAAAATATAACATTTGAGAAGATTATGGGTTTTTAGGTGCCTGGTCAACAGGAGAGGTGGGAGGAACAGTCCAGGGATGCAATAAATAAGTATAGCAGTATTAGAAATGTCTCAACATTGTCATCAGCGTCTTTGACTTAAATTTAACTAGGGTAATCAATAAATGCTTTTGAGTGTGAAACTGTATTATTATGACCAGAAATATATGTTTCAGTAATAATCAACTCAAGTTGGCAAAATGTCAAATTGCATACATATAAATCAGTCCATTTTTCATATTGAGACATATCCTATAGCTGTACATGTATATCTGTTGCTAGATTTTGATGTACGAGGTGAGAATGTTTTAAATGGTATACTATAGATTCAAAACATGTTGTAATGCTCACTGTCTATTATCTATCTACAATGGTGTCTTATGAATGATTCATTTGGTGTTTGAAAGCCCACACATGCACACACACGTTTCAGGATTTAATGGCATAGACTGTGTCGAGCTGATACAATTCACAAGTATGTATACCTGTAACATTCTGAGGGAATTTGAGTCATCTCGTCTTAGGGGAATGCTTATCGCTGCCATTGTTACTTTCATTTCAGCGTTATTTTGTTGCATGTCGTTGAACCACTTTGAGCATTTTTTTTTTCTCTGTGTCAGTATGATGAACTTGTCTTGCTTTGTGTAATTTTAGTTTTTTAAGCATTTGTTCATGCATATATTTACACATGTGCGCATGTAATGGCATAACACTGTAGCTGGTGCATAAACCTGCGTTGTACTGAGGGAATTTGATTCATCTCGTCAACTGAATTTTTTAGTGATTTTGAACTAATAACACAACATTACTTGCATGTATTATTAATATTTCCATATTTAAGTATTTAGACAGGGGTTGTGTGATTTATAGAGATTTCTACTAAATTATAATTGGAGGTGTTTGAGTCAGTGAAATCTTCTGCACATCAAAAAATGTTTATAGTTAACTCCTTGTGGGAGACTATTGAGGGCGCTCTCAGTGAAACCCTTTAAGATAGTGGTTATTCTACAGCCTTCTATTCTATGTTCTTTATACTTGTATCATGGCTTTGGACATGGAAAAGAATTTAATCTCTTCAGCCTAGGGCTGTGTCCATACTATACTCAGCCCAATGTGAAATTGATTGAATTGGTCTGAAAGAAATGTGGAAGATATGGAACCTGTCAATAAAAACTATATTACTACCGGTGTCAGTGATTATGATAGATAAGACATTTCGCACAATGTTTGGTTAACACGTTTTAAGTTTGATAGGCATATTTACTGTAGGATATTGAAATTTTTGGGCTTGGCTCTGTTTGAATATTTGATGAGGAAAGTTATTAGATTGTACATACATATACATGCATGATACTCTCCAAACAAGCCAAAGAATTGCATCTACATTTATCTGCATCATAACATGAAAATAATAGTACATAGGTAAACTAATTTTATTTATATAAATTTAATTATATATTTCAACACAAGTCCATTCATTATTGTGGACCACTCAGTTTGTGTCTTGTTAGATGCAATTTTGTATGTGTAATACCTGTGTACTGTATACAACACTTCACATTTTTGCACTGGTTCTATAGTTTAATTAATTAATCGTCATATAATATAATGTATTGATGTGAATCCTAATATTGTTAAGGGAAGAGTAGGAAATCAAACGGGCGGTGCACCGCGGTCATTACCACGGTGGTGGTGGGTGCTCGCCGGTCGACCGCATTTTATGCAAATTTATGCGTAGATTCCATGTCGCCGGCTGACCGCGGTGGGCTCGCACAGCAATTCACACTTATTGTCAAGACCATTAATGAACACAAAGAACTGGGAAATTAAAAGGATCACAAAGTTCTAATGAAAAATTAAACCAATTTGGCTGAGCCAAAAGCTAGGAAACTAGTCTATAATAGTTCACATTATTTTTATATTTGCCTGAGCTTTGGAATAAAATCACAAAACGATCCAGAAAGACGTAGAGATCAACATAATATAAAATAAGATCGCATTATTTTGTGAATATATATCATGCATGGTCTCAGAAAATGTTTAGAAAGATTAATGTTTCGCGTAGACCAAATATAATCACGCATAAGTATAAATTCAAAGTGTTTTAATACATTGGTGAGAGGTCGCATTTACGTGAACAAGAACATGCACTAAGAAGAAAAAGCAAGCCAAAGGCGAAACGGGGTGTATCATGGACTTGGTACAACATGCGTTGCGACAATTGAGTGATCGTCGATATCATTTTGGGGCACAATTGAACTTCAAGTACGTTGCGAAACTTGCTACGCGGCGATGCTGACATCAAGTGTGTGTTGACCGAAGTTTGACCCCCAAGTCACGCGCTGAACTGGCGCGTAACCTTAGCAACCCTTTTCTTTCTTGGTCCGCGCTTCGATCTCGTAAATTTGTTATCATATCCGGCGGTACTGTAATAACACAACTTGTATCCAACTCTGTATTGGCTTTGAATATTTCAACATCGTTTACTTAGTGTGCTGCTTTTCTAATAACGCAAATATGTTTACAGTATTGGACGGGCTCTAAATATTTCAATTTTGCAATGTATTACTTTTATAATAATTACGCAAACTAAGTTATTTTTATTATTGTTGGGACACTAACCCGGGCTATTGGGTCTGTGAATATTTCAATATTACCGACTTGATAATGCGTTGCATTCGTAATTATTACGCAAATATAAACATGGGCGCATTTACTAGTAAATCATTGAAAAAGATAGTCAGGTCCCGGAGTCAGGTGTCTAACGAAAGTCGAGAAAATATTTTAAATACTTGCGACTCATCGGTGAATTATTTTATTCGAAATAAAGTGAATATGTAATATTAACCATACAATAACATACAATATCATGCGTAATGTTAATTTTTTCTATAATAAACTCGCAGTGCACTTCGATCACATTATTCTCGTACATTTCGACTGAACTCTAATAACCACGTGTTTGAATTACGTGCGGCAATGGGCAATGACCTCAATGAGTTCACGCACTGACATTTAAATTCGGGCCACCATGTACCCAGTTTGACCCAAAAGGATATAGTTACTTAACATTTGTTGGAAAAATCGGTAAACTCTCGCGAAGAGTTAACTAAAAGCCTCAAAGGCAACGTCGTTTTTGACCAAAAAAAAAACAAAAAACACGTCAAGACAAGATTATGTGTGCAAGGTTAGATTTATAGAACGTACATGACCGCTTAACTCTGTTTTTTTTTTTAATAATCATGTCGCACGTGAAACACAGGAGACATTTTAGTTCGTCCATTTCTTGTTTACCGATCTTGAACTTTTTGTCTGGAATGCGATACAGGCAAAGAATAAACATTAATGATACCCACCGTTGTCAAATCAACAAGAGGCTCGAATCAGGAAGGCTCGGCTATTTATAACTTCGTAAATAACATTCTTTTCATGTGGTAGACTTTATTCAAGTGTAACAAACGTAAATGAAATGTATGGACGAGTCATAATACTCGTACCTTCGAAAGTTACGACTTTTACTCTTGGAATTGGTGATAAATACATGCATAAAATACAACATTGTTTCACGCAACAACAATTCGTATACAGCATTGGACTTATGGATTTTTATATTAATAAAATACGTGGGCCGATAATATTACTATATGCTTAGTATTTCCATGCCAGCGATGCTCGTAACCTGCTCGATTTAAAAACAGCTATTTGAAACAAAGACTCCTGGAATCACAAAGGAAATTGTTAAGTACGTATTTCACACCTTTCCTACGACCGCGGTTGCAACCGGTATCTGTGGCCACCGCGGTAGAGACCCCTAATTATAAGCAGTCCGCGGCTCTCCCCGGTGTACCGCGGAGAGCGCGGTGATTACCGCGGTGAACCGCCCGTTTGATTTCCTACTCTTCCCTAAAACAGATTGCACTAAACAATTTAACATTTAATTTTCAAGTCTTTCCACTGATACTTGTTTTATATTACCCGTATATACAATGTGAAGTTCTCTTCCATAATGCGTTGCATATATATGCAGTAATTACATGTTTAGTAGTTAAAAATTGAAATCTGCATGAACCACCTTAAAAAATCTATTTAAAAAATGGCCATGTATTTTAAGCTGACAGGAAAATGTTAATAGTTAGCAATTTAATTACTAACAGTAAAACATGAAAATTAAGTGTCATTACAAATTTTTAAGCTAAAAGAGTGAGGTTCCTTCACCATACTGTTATATACGACTCTAGTGTTCATTTTGAAATAGAAAATGATTAACCTCCAGAATATACATGCTCATTATTTTCAAAATTTTCAAAAGGTCAGTCGTGCGATATTTCAGAGAAATTCTGTGTCCATTCATAATTGATAATTACATGCATGTCATCAGTAAGTACATTTAATTTGGTCCATTACCCTACTATATTCACACTGCCGATTTGAAGGCAGGTTTCTATTGCACACGATAATTATCTTTTGAGTACAATTCTACAATAGGGAAATTACTGTGGGGATTAGCACTTTGTGGAAAAAACCACTCATGAAGTAGAAGCTGTGCTTGGGATTTTTATAATAAGACACCAACTGAGTAAACAACCATCGGTATATTGTAGTTGACTTCTCTTGCAATTTATATCACCCCAAGGAAAAATAAGCAAAGATAAAACCCAGTGAAACTGCAATTTTCATTACATTTACACAGAAATGCTGTTAACATAGTGAAACTATTACACAGTTTCTGTTAATATTCAGCTTGTCAACATTTATTTATTGATACTCTTCTGCTTAGAAACCCTAGATAGTAGATGTCGACAAATATATCAATTCATATAAGTAAGTGCACATAGCTAAAAGGTTTCGCTATAAAGCGATGCAAGTAAATAACCTTACTGCATGTACAAGCTGTCATTCCTGTGTTCTTTTTTAATACACTGTGTAATCATTTTTACCTTGCCCGTACCATCAAAGATGGAAGGGAAAGGTATATTAAAGGGAAAATTTTGTCCAGCGTTGTCGTCGTCGTTAATAATTGTTATTGTGTGCATAATAACTTTACTAATTCTATTCCAAACTTCACCAAACTTGGTCACCTTATTCATCAGTATAAAGTCTTCCCTGAGTTTGAACAACAGATGTCCTGTATAAAAATATCATGCATAAATTGAGAAAATCTGATAAAATATTTTGACTGTTTCTACTTGACTGATCACCGGTGATACACATCAAAGATCACTGATCTCAGTGGAAATATGCATTGTTGTATGTGTTCAATAAAGCAAATGATTTATCTTGTAATAATATCCTTGGTAATGTATCTCAGAATCCCATACTGGGTTTCAAAACCAACTCATGAAGAGAATGCACAGTCTGATACACATTTGCAAACCTACCAATAAAATCTTTACAGAAAACAAGATGTCAGAAAATCAATATAAGCACTCCTATGAACTGGGTGCCAAACTTTGATCAAGATCTGAAGCTAATAGAAAATCTGTTTAGTTCAAAGTTACCAAATCAAAAACAATACATAAAAAGCAAAACATTTCATCCACATTTTAAAAAGAAAATTGTTCTAAAATATATGTGTTCTGTATTTGAAAAACAGTTCATTCGACAAATGGAAACTCACAGGAATATGTTTCAGCTATTAGAACAGAATGATAGAGTTTTTTAGTCCCTGTTTGGATGTAGTTCGAAAACGGGGACTTATGTTTTGCCCTGTGTGCGTCCGTGATCACCTGTATCTCGAACATGCATGGACCGATTAAGTTCAAACTTCACTCATACATCACACATTATATGGGACATATGCACATGCATTTTTTTCATGATCCGATTAACGATAGCCGAATAGCGGCCATTTTAAGGCCGAAAATGCATCAAAATCACACATTTTCACCATTCCGGACCCGGATCTCAGTTATGCATGGACGGATTTCAGTCAAATTTGGTACATACATTAAACATAATAGGACCTTGATGCACGTTATTTTTTTTTTCGGATCAAGTTCAAAATGGCCGACTGGCGGCCATTTTGTTTTAAAGAATTCAGTTCTGGATCCGTATCCGAGACATGTCTGGATTGATCAAGTTCAAACTTCACACACACAAGGTACATCATGTCACAAATATGTATGTGCATTTGTTTCATGATTTCATTAACGATAGCTAAATGGCGGCCTCTTTAAGGTCGAAAATGCATTGAAATCACACATTTTCACCATTCCGAACCCGGATCTCAGTTATGCATGGACGGATTTTGTTCAAATTTGGTACATACATTAAACAAAATAGGACCTTGATGCACGTCATTTTTTTTTTGGATCAAGTTCGAAATGGCCGACTGGCGGCCATTTTGTTTTAATAAATTCAGTTCTGGATCCGTATCCAAGACATGTCTGGATTGATCAAGTTCAAACTTCACACACACATGGTACATCATGTCACAAATAGATATGTGCATTTGTTTTATGATCCGCTTAACAATAGCTGAATGATGGCCATTTTAAGGCCGAAAATGCATCAAAATCACGTATTTTCTCAATTCCGGAACCTGATCTCAGTCATGCATGGATGGATTTTGTTCAGATTTAGAACAATGTGTTGTACATATGCAGGTGCATTTCGGTCATGATCTGCTTTGAATGTATATGTCACTCAAATATGAACGGAACGGGGACGTGTCATTGACAATGACTTGTATAATACTGGTTTAAAAACACACTTCAAAGATTGCAGTGTTTGAAGATGTAGATTCTCAGGAGGCAACAGTACTGTTGACTTCTCCCTTCACTGGACACCAACTAACTATTTAAGTTGATTTGCATTCAAAGCAGAGCTTGCAACATGATAGCTATTCATAAAGGGTGTTTTTTTACTTTTCATATAATACAGTAGTCACACAATGAGGCAGTTCATATTTGTCTCAGTGAATCATTAATTTTTGACAGACACCTGTACAAAATACTTGGACAAAAGCCAGCTAAGATTTATATGTATCTTGCATGTTTTATGAATCTATTCACGTCTAAATGCAGCACTTTTTTTTTGCGATGAGACATTTGTTTTTATACTAAAATATCTGAATTACTTTGAATAAAGCTGGAAATTATGTCCCTTAAAATAATTAAACAAATAAGGCACCAATGTTTTTGTAAGATATTTACATCTTTAAAGGACATTCAGTAGACTGATTCCCCACTGTTGGTTCAACTCCAAAACTTGTTTGTATTCAAAATTAATTATGACAATGCATATTTATATTGAAACAAACTATGATAAAGGGAATTACATTATATAACAAAGGGCAAGGTCACCAGAGTTCAACTATGTTATAATAATAATATTAATTGTTTTATATTAGTTTCATATACATATTCTTAACATGTTTTTATGTTCATATAAAATATTTGAATCTCTACATAATTACAGTATTCTGCCACGTGGTCTGTTTGTGTGCATGTTATTAAATACAAATTTATTATATTTACTTTATCACCTTTGTTGTCTGTTCATTTTTACTACATGTAAGTGCTTTTCTGTTCTATTTTCATCTACATACTATTTATTTTTAACATTCATTACCTGTGGGCACTGTTTTCACCATCTGAAGCTGTCACAATGTAATCAACACAAATTCTCACACTCCTTGCTCAGTAAATGAGCTTGAAACTAGAAATAATTCCCTAGCTGTCTAATTTACCAACTCAAATGTCAGCATCACTTTATCCCTGATAGTCGCCAGGAAATCCTTGTTCTTCTTAAAACACTTTATTATAGTTGTACATGTCTATAATGCATGGAGTAAGATTTATGTGACCTTCATTTAATTACATTTATATGAATGTGATGTCACTCCCACAAAGTTCAATTTGGAAAAATAAGCTTACATTATGTGATCAGTGTATTTTCTATAAAACACTAATTATTAATATTTCTTCTGCCAAGGTGACTCAATTAAAATATTTTTTTTGGTAATATCTCATTGCAGTATGTTAATGTCCAATTAATTGTTGTCTGTATTTACGGTAAAAGTTATAGATTTTCTGCCTATGTATTGAGTTGATTGTACTGGTATTTTTTTGTGTGTACTACGGTAATTGTTATGATTGACAAAAATTACTGAATATTTTTTAGCTCTGCTGTCGACTTTGTCGAGCGGAGCTTATCGTTCGTGTCAAATGTTTTACTTTTTCGACTTCTTCTTGTAAACTACAAGCCTGATGCTTTGATACTTGGTGTATATGTACCTTGGGTAGACCTCTCTCAGATTTGTTCATTTCATGATGATATCTTCAATTCTCTAATTTTGGTGAATATTTTTGTCATTTTTGGTAAAAAAGTGATATTTTTGACTTCTTGTTAAAAACCGCAAGTCCAATTGCTTTGATATTACATATATAGGTACTACATGTGGACCTCTCTCAGATTTGTTTATTTTGTAATGATATCTTTTATTCTCTAATTTTGGTGAATATTTTTGGTAAAAAGTGATATTTTCGACTTCTTGTAGAAAACCGCAAGTCCAATTGCTTTGATATTACATATATTGGTACTACATGTGGACCTCTCTCAGATTTGTTCATTTCGTGGTGATATCTTCAATTATCTAATTTTGATGATTATTTTTGTCATTTTTGGTGAAAAGTGATATTTTTGAATTCTTGTTGAAAACGGCAAGTCCCATTGCTTTGATACTATACATATTGTTCATTTTCTAATGATATCTTCTGTTCTTTAATTACAATGTGCATTACTAACAGCGGAGCTATCTCAGCCGACAGGCTGCTTGTTTCTTGCTCAAAATTGGATGAAACAATATTTGTTTACCTGGTAGCTTTTACTCATGCTCTATGAGTATTTGCGCTATCACCCCTTCTACTACATCCCTTATGGCATAGTCAATTGATTATACTATTATATTATTCAGTATTTGAAACAATTGTGTCATTCTGTAGCTATTGTTGTTAGTTGATTTGCAATTTATTGTTTGGCAGTTACTGATGGTGTGCAGTGTTGACATCATCCAATTGTATTTAACTGTAGTTTATTAAGTCATTACATTAACTACATTTCCTTTGTGTATCACGGTTGATTGGCGACAGTATTTTTACAATTACTTGCATCGTGCAACAATACCACGTCTCAATTCTCATGCATAATTTAATAATCTTGTGTCTCTGTGGTAATGTCTAAATGTGCATATTGTTCTCCTGGCAGTCTGGCAGTTGGTTGATTTATTCCTCTGTATGTTGCACACATATACACTACTTCTGCTAAAATAACTCGCCAATTGTTCTCGCCATTGGCTGCTAAATTTGGAACAAGATATCTTTTCCTGGTACATCCTTGCATCATGTGAACTGAAACGTTTTAACACGCAGAAGTTCGTTAGATTATTTCTTGAAGCGGCTGTGTAGTGAAATGTCAATGTTGCTCAGTGGAGTGTGTTTAATCATCATTATTACTTGAGGTAGGAGTTAATTGTATTTATCTCATTAATTTTCATATTCACCATATTTGTTATTAACTTCGTGGGTATTCATGCCGCAGTAACAGGTCACTCTATTTCCGTGTAGTAATAAGAAGGTGACAAAAGCCTTCTCATTTGCGTCTATTTTTCAAGACAATAGTGCTTCTTTGAAATAAGGTATGAATATTTTTAGCTTTTACTAGTAATGTAAATTCAGTGCAATTTGCGATGTCATTTTTTCACATCCATTTACCTGGCGTCATGTGTCATTAATTTTACATTGTTACACGGCTATATGAATTAGTGACATGGAGCACTGCGCTGAAAGGAAAATAGCTGGTAGGTTTAAACTGAGGAGTAAACTGTCAGAATTCTGCATGATATGTTATGTATCCAAGATCTAGAAAAACTTCATTGTTAGGAATGATATGTGCAAATACTTATATAATAACTAAAACAAAATGGTTTCCCCTTCTAATGTTCTTATAATAGTGCTCATCTTTTTGCCTGCTAACATCTTGTTTTATGTATTTTAATATTTTTTTTTTGTTAATTTTTGACCAAATGAACATACCGGTAATTCTCGTTGGTTACAAGTCTTAGTTATGTGTGTATATACACTGTACAGTTGAATCCAAAGTTTGCCATTTTTTATTATGTTGAAAAGTGTTACAATTGTATATTCCTTCAAGCATGTCTGAATTAGTCATTGTGTCTCTTTTAAAATCATGCAAGTTACAACAGGATCTTATTTCAAATGTAACTGTTCTGTTTTTTGATATTAAGTTATTGCCAACAGCCTCAGCTTGATACATCACTGTTATTACTCTGATGACTCATTCTCTCACTACTTTGTAACAACAGGTTTGTAATATGATATATTTTTAATATTTCCATTATTAATAATATGTGATATTGATACTTTATGCAGACAGTCGTATGTGGCTTATATTTATATAAAGCATGCTGACACACATGTGACCAGTTTGATTGTGTACCTAGCTAGTTGTTAATGATGTTTTTGTTTGTAGTGCTCTCCACTGCTTGGGTAGACATGTATTCAGGGAAACTGCCAGATCCAAATAGTAGCTTGATTGTACCTGTGAACACTGCCATATTGTAGTACGTGCTTCTTATTTAATATGTTAATGGAAAGTGTTTAGTTGGTGGGCGAGTGGTACTGTTCCCACACCCATTTCACAGGTGGCAAAATTTGACTGGTGGTTTGATATGCAAATTTACCAAATTGAGTGATGGTGTTTTAAAATGTTCATCGCAGCTTGGAACCCTTGATAGGAAAACCTATGAACTTTAGCTCTTTTGTCTTTTCTTTTTCAATGCTAGCGCCCTCTACTGTCCATTTTGTGTACATGGTGGGAGGGATGATCTGGGAAAGAATTGATTGGTAATGATTCGTTTCTAATACTAGTAATTAAATTAAAATTCATGGCATGTTGAGTTCAGGTCAACTAACGGTTGGATATAGTTCCGGTAGTGACTTGTAGAACGTGATGAGGCATAGAGCATTCACGTCGATATGATACTGAGAAAGAGTTTGTCTGTGTTGCATATATTTCATCTCCCCAAAACAGAAATACCACCCAAATGAGTGATATGTTTTTCAATTTGTGTATTCTAATCATAATTCAGTTGTGAACTCGTAATTAATGCTGCAATTTTTTTATTATGGTATATCAATCACTGTCCAGGGAATCAATGATGGAGCTGAAGGTATCCCTTAATGGAATGTTTTAGATGAAATAATATAATAATGTGTATTTTATAAATTTAATAAAATAAGATAAAATAAAATAAATAATAGCAGAAAATAATATAACTAATATAATATAAGAAATTTATTATAAGATAACAATGTTTTTGTTTGAAGGACTAATTCATAATTAGAAAAACAAGCATTTGGCCCAGACTATCCCAGGATTATAATAAAATTATTCATACTATGATGTTTATCTAGTGAAACCTATTTCAACTGTGAAATCAATGGAACTGAGAATATTGTGTTATCTAGAGATCATTCAAAGATACAATTTTATATAATTTTGGAAAGTTGCCAGGAAAAGTGTTCAATTTATTTTAATTTCACTGTTGAGTAGTAATTAAAATAATAGACATGAATTTCATTTTAATAATGAGACCTCCTCCCCTAATGTAACCAACTTTTGATATTCCTGTTGTCTCATTACTATCTTCAGTTTGATGGATTCAGTTTCAATGAGGGGGAAGTAGAATTTTGTGATAGACCAAGTATTGTCTTCATATTTGATTCAATATGAGTGCATTTGTATTATTATTGTTGTTTAAACTCTCAGTCTAAAACTAGACATTGTGACACCACCAGCAAGCTTGTATTGTATTGCTATTAAAATTATTGCTTCCTATGATAAGAATTATCAAACCCATCAACATCCAATGCTTTCTTTAATCTTAAATGGTTATCAAGGTATTCCATAAACAGTGATATTAATTGACATATAGCATGGAACTCAGTTTTCCAAATGAAAGAGCAAATAAGTTTTCCATGATAGATGGTTAACTCCTTATCATTCATTATTTTTATGGCGTTATCGCGTTAAACCACTTATTGAAGTTTATTCTGTTTCTGACAAGTCACAGCAAACCTTTTTTCTTGAATTCTTACTGGTAATTGATTGAATATAAAGGTCACAGCATTACCTCATTAGCAGTAATGATGTATGCAGTTAGTCGTATTGAATACTAAAATGCAATTAGTTTCATTTGAATTTGTTCAAAATAAGATTTTTTAGATTTCCTGCCTACTTTATACCCCACTTGAACTCCTTACACTGCTTGCAGTCTTTTTAGACTATTGGCACCAGAGAATTTAATAACTAAAAATTAGATTATACAATGTATATGTGACAGCTGACATATCAAATTTAAAGCAAGTATGTTATTTTGTGTTCTTGGTTTCTGTTTGAACACCAGGGACCATATTCAGAAATGTACTTGTAAATGAATACTGTAAAATACTTTGTTTTAGCTGGAATTTATTTTCATTGAAAGGACTTTTTTGGGTGTTTTGTATGAAATTTATTTTCACTGGTTTTTGATGAGTTGAATGTAAAATATAGGAAAAAAAGTATATTTCCTGGATTTTATTTTCATTGCAATGTAAATTCCAGCCGAGAATGAAGTATTTTACAGTAAGAAAAAATATCAAATTAATTTTTTTTTACAAAATCCTACATATATGTATGTTAAAAATTAAAAAAATTAATGGGTTTATACATGTATGTTGAATGGGAAAATTGAATTTCAACAACGGCTAGGAATTGTTCTTTAATTCAGCACTTAATTATGTTACAATTAAAACACATCTCATGAATATGCACTTATAATAGAGTAAAATTAAAAACACAAACTATATAAATTTGCAATCAAAAATTTGCTTTCAAAAAAATTTCACAGTCGAAACGCAGGTACATGATAACATTTTAGGAAAATGTGGTGACAGGGATACTTAATATTCTCTATGCCGGAACACCCCCACCCCCACCTAATGGTACTTTAACATGTACCAAGAAAAATTGTGATGAAATTGATGCTGACCCTGCATCGTGACCCTATGACCTAAGATGAGTTTAATAAGATTGATTATTATGTAAACACTTGTTAGGGATCAGCATCTAATTATAATATTCATTTATCCTTGGCATGGTATTTCTAGAAGTAATTGATAGTGGGTGTTCATTTTGTTTACATGTGTTGCTGGTCAGTATGCGCACATAACTGCTGCTTCCTTTATCCTTGGATAACAATGAATCATCTTGATGGTTGGAATACAGGAAAATCTTCTTAGCCTGGGTAGACTCATTTTGAAGTCTTCTCATCTTGGGTAGAGTCATACAGGTATTGTAGTATTTTATATACATGTATGGAGGGCCATTGTGTGTAGTGTTTACCAGTGGGTGAGTATTCCACAATGGCATTTGTTTGTGCAGTATATCAGTAACAGAATATGTTTACAATGTATTCTCCTTGCAGAAAACATTTAGATTCAATTGTAAAATTATTAAAATGAGAAGGTATAATATTATTTCTGTCATACTGCCTGATGTTCTTGCCTTTCTTATTTTTGTATTATTTTATATTGATTTCTTGACTTGCCTCTCATACATAGTAAGGCTCTGAAAGTCAAAGTCAACTCTGTCACCTTTTCACAAACCTGCTGATCAAGACCTGAAGGCAATGCAACTTTAATGTTTGTCTGGTCCAAAATTAACAATCAAATTATAGAAAAATGCATAAATATTTGCAAATTAAACTGCATTCTTTTGAATGTACACTTGACATTTATATTATCTCATGATGTATACTGTACATTTCTTCTGACTACTTCAGTAGATAATGTATATGGTTGACTTGTATTGCTCTAGTGAAATTTGTGAAGTTTCCAATGTTAATATCAGCACCATGTATAAAGAGTAAAACCTAAATCACCACTACTTATGCATCTATGATTCCTATAGAGTATTTTAAAATTTATTTGTTGTCGAAGCCTTGAATACATACATATATGTTATTATTATTGTACTACCTTAATATATATACTAGTACCCTGCATATAACCTTTGCGGGTGTGCTAACTCAGCAGGTGGTGGCACAATATCAAAACAACTCTACTTAGACATTCTGCCAAAAAATTGTCATTTGTTATTTATTAAAACCATAGTTTTCATCACACAATGAATATGCTTTTTCTATTCTTGACAACAGTCATTGCTAGGACCAGCATGAATATGTTTTTCATGGCCATAGAAGGCATTGTTTGATGGATTTCTGAGTAATTAGATGTTGATACAGTTGTAGACATAATAATTGATGTCTCACATACCACCCAGACTGATGAGAACAAATACCCTTTCTTTATAATTCATTACAATTACATTACATCATCAATTACACGTGCATCATTGGAGTAAAATAGTTTTTTTTGTTCGGTGTTCTATAATTACTGTAATGGCTCTAGAATTGTAATTGTGTTATTTACATTGGCTGCTTAAATTCTGAAAGTTTTTCTCATTATCAACTGTTTCATTGTACTTTGAGGGTGAGAAGTACTGCAAGGTGATGGATTGCCATGCATGTTGACAATATGCAATTACCGATATGAATCATTTTTGTTGCCTGTGTATTAATTTGTATGTATGTGTGTACAAGTGTGTGTATGTGTGAGGTGGTTGTATTTTATATTTAAATGAATATTTCTTCCGTCTTTCTACATTTGGCAGCTGAAACAACAGCAAATGCAGGATATCTATGATCAGTGGGGCACCTGCCTCACTGTGGTTCAACTGAGAGTACCCAATAAAATTTAATTGTTGTGTGATTAAAATGTTATAATATCAGGGCATTGGTGTTTGTAAATGCAGTGTTCATTGCCTCCATGAGTTTCCAGGTGAAAATGCATGTAGTTGATCTTGGTGAGAATTATAACAATTTTGTGAAATACTGGTAGAATGACAACAAAAAATAAAATTTCCATAATAGCTGCATAATATAAAATTTGCCATATGTGAATGAAATATTTGCAAAAAAACAAAAACAATTTCCTCAACTCAAATTTTAAATAGTTAACCCCTAGTTTTCTGCTATATTGTAAAATTAGTTAAAAAAATGAAAAACTGATGAAATATTGTTTGAAATTTGGTATGGACGGCACAATAGATACGTGACACAGTTTATGATTCAACTACTGTACATGATGTAGTTACAGGGAAGGTCGTTGACCAGAGGACAATTTTATAGTGTTTATATCTCAATTCCCTTCTGTAGGATTTCAAATCGAAATGATCAATTCCAGCCCAATAAAATTGACAGTGTTTGTCATGTGTTCTGGGAAACATTCATCAAAACTTAAAGTTAAAGGCCACGCGTGTCAGTAACTTGTTGTAAACCAAGTACAGATCATATCGCAAATCTAAATCATAGTGAATTGTGGGATAGTTTTAACTGAATCAACCATTAACTCAGCGAATCACAAAGCAGGTTTGCTTGTGCAATCTGTTAAAACTATCCCATAATTCACTATAATTTGAAATTGTGATATGGTCTATGCAAGACACATGTCTGCCATCAGTCACTTGACACATCTTTCATCATATAACCCCAGTCTGCTCAGCTATATCAGAAGTGTTTCCAGTTAATTGTGATATCCTTCTAAGTCTTTGTAACTTGTACTATATAGTGTCATTAAAATATACTCAATAGTAAGTTGTTACACCGGGCATATCTTTTTTTTTGCAGTAAACAGTAGCATTATGTTACTTACATGTATTACATATAGAAATTCAATATTCTTCAGTTATTTTCAGGATGTACGCTTTTTAATGTTGAATATTATAGGTTGACATTATGTGGAGGGGAAGAGAATGTAAAAAAAAAAAGTTAGTTTTTGTACAGTGCTGAAATGTTAAATTCGTGAGATGTGAATGACCTCAATGTGATATTACACTGCTGCTGTGCATCTTTGGATATATTTTTTCTCCCAAGTACTGATTCTGTAGGTCCATTTTTATTTCCATCAGGGACCTTTTAGATTTAATCTGTAGCTGTGTTTATATCATAATAGTTTAGTGAATTCCTTCATCCAGTTGGTCAGTATCCGTGATCACATCAATATGTTTGCCAAGAAGATTGAAGCCAACGAGGAATTTGACATCTAGATACTAGAAATATGCCCCTATCTGATATTTAATCACTCGCTGTATCATTATAACCAGACTTGCAGCAAAAATCAAGAATGGTGCTACCAGGCTGCTTCTATAAATCTAATCACTGCCTTGACCTACGATGACCTCCCTGAGTCTTGGGAGGAAATGGCCCCCAGCAGACTTGAGGTTATTTTGCACAACTCGTGAGTTGAGTATTTTGTGTTTGTGTAAAGTTGTGTTTAATGCAACATCAATATTGTTTGAGGCAGATGTGACCAAGATGTTATTCTATGCTGGGAATTTCCTTGGATTAGTATCATTCCACTGTCTGGATAGAAATATTACCGGCCATACACGTATTTTCATATCTGTCTGATATTGTTGAGATTTTATGAAGGCAAAGGAAGGTAGGTCCCTGAATCACCAAACCTTTTTGCAATTTGAACCTTTTTTTAAATTTTTTTTTTAATATCACAAATTTTGGTTCACATTTGTGAATGAGGACATTTGTTGTGCCAAATAGCCAATGATGTTATTGAAAAATGCTCTAAAGTGGTATAATGTTACCCCGAAGGCATTCTACGAAAAACTTACAAGAGGCAAAGTAACAATAATGAACATTTCTGGAAAAATTGAAAAGTGTATATATTTGGAACAACAAATGGCATATCTCTCCAGATTATTAGAATTTGTGAGGGGAAAATAGCTATGAAAAAGAACCTTGATGATATAGGGAAATAACATAATATTCATCTTTTTTTTTATTGCGTTTTGTAACCAAGCCCCCCCCCCCCCAAATCAAATTTTGATTAATATGAAAATGTCTCCATTTCCTCCATGTAGGTAATAAACTAGTTTTTGATATATAAATACTCTTCTCAGGAAGTGTTTTGAATTTTCTAACCATTCTTCTGTTAAGCTGTTTATTTTGATGAACCAGCCCAGGCAAAAAGTTAAAACAAAACTTAAGAGTGGTGACACGTATTTGCACAGGGAACATTCCGTGCAAGGAATGGAATCCAATCTAGTTGAATGAAGTTGAACAACATACCATGGCTGTGCATGTTAGTTGTACATCTACAGTTCTGTGCTGTATATGCTGAGGTATTGACTTTGTGACATTTGCTCTATACTTTGATTTTCTATTGGTTCTTTAACTTTGCAACCTAGCTATCCATGGTAGCTGTACTTGTATTCAAAGGTATGTGGAGTAGTGACACAACAACTGCGGTATTCAGGTTGTTGGCTAACATTTCACTGTATGAACCTCAGAGGTTGTCGGCATTCTTCTAACTGCAGATGTGATGACAGCATAATGCTCTAATTGTTCAACGTTAGAATTCAAATTCAAAAATGAGAATCTCTAAAGGCAAATGTTACTGCCTGGTTGAGTTTGGTCAACATCCCAATCTTTTGTTGAATTGTAGTTTGTGCTGCTAGCGTTTTTTAGACTTCTAGTCAGATTGTGCCCCATTAAGGTAGGCTGTATAATTTACATTTCTTGAAATGTTAGTGCTATATACATGTAGTTGACATGTATTCAATACTGTATACTAAAATTCAGCTTAATTTTAATTACCGATAAATCAAAGTCCTGTTTGTATTATAAATTCCTGTTCCATATTGTACTAAGTTAATTGTCTACTTTTAAAATTGTGTATAAAAAAAAGGAAACATAATGTGGTTCGCATTATGACGTGAAGATGATGTACATGTATTTCAGAATTTTTGAAACTACCACATCATAATTATCATTGAAATGTTCTGCTCAGATTGGTGTCATTGACTTACAGGACATTTATAGAGCCACCATATTTAATGTGACCACTTCCTGTTTCAGAAGAAACCACACATATTCTAGGTATTTTATTATCTTGTCCAAATAAATTAAAACGATACTTAATATTTAAGCAAATTATCCCTGGATATTTTTGGCTGGTTAATACAGGTTGTATATTTTCAAGGTATGTATGGCAGCAATATAAAATACTGCATATTATTGAAGTCCCTTAATCTTTCATTATATCCACAGACTGGTAAATGATGTTTTATCTTGCTCTCCTGAGATGATGAATTTAAAAGCATTCCTTACTGATGTTTGTATGACAAAAGAGATAGGTCAAACTACCCTAAGAAGCCTCTTTTCTCTTATTATCCCAGACAACATATGTCACTTTCCTACCATTTGTTTACGTCAGGCCTGGTAACCCTGAGGGTATCTATGGAGTTGGTTGTACACTCATTAGTAGAAGCTAAATCTGCTTAAATACTGCTACAATAGTGGCAATAATGGAGTATACTTTAAATCACATAATTTTACCTGAACAAAATGTTCGCTATTTGATCATTACAGGCCATTCACAAAAAACGTTATAACTTCCTGCTTGTCTATATTCCACTGAAATTTCAATGTTGCAAAATATTACCATTTTACCTAGCATGCAAATTTTAATATTTTTTTTTTTAAATAATGATCAGGAAAAATTGGTTGTTAGTCACCAGCAGTTTATTATTATTGTCCCATTTATTAATAATTTGGTGATTATGAATGTTTAATAGGATGATATTGTATTAATGGTGCCTTGGGGACACAGAGCTGTGGATGCCTGCTTGTGAAAATTATCTCTGTGGTCACACAACAGAATTCATGCGAGACTAATGTCATTTTCCACTAAAAAATTGTTTCATCATTTCCCTGTGTAAAATGATTAAGATGAACTTTCAATTCTAGTTTATAAAGACACCATGAAAAGAAAGACACTGTATGATAACATTATATTTCAAGTCCTGTATATAGAATTTTGAGAAAGATGCATCTGTTTGAGCTCATACCATTCAAAGCCATATTTTTCAGGCAAAAATAGTGGTGCACCATTTTGTACATTCTGTCTACTTTGTTAATTATTGACCAACTAAAGATACTTCCTTATTCCTTACGACTCTTGAATAAAATATATGCAAAAATAATGTTAAAATGACAGATTGAACAATTAGATTTTCAAAAAATAAGAAAGGAAAAAAAAAATTCTGAACATCTACACACCATGAGAAACATTATTTTAATATTGAATATGTGCTGACTGGTCTACTAACACATTGTGTATAAATTGATTGGTTGAGTTATCATATTAGTTAAACATTGAGTCACACATATTGACAATGTAAAGGGGTCAAAATTTACATTATACAATGTAACATGTACTACATCACCAGAATGGCTGTCCCTTGGTTTGCTGCTAATTAATATGTTAATACAGGTGCTCTCACACAGCTCAAAACATCATGTTAAAACCCACTATTTTCCCTTTAAATGGATCATAATTAGAGGTTCATCTGGTTTTGTCTTCACAAGTCTGTAAATTCAGTTATAAATATTGTTTCTGTGTGGTCTGTCTTGAATACCATAACAGGACTAAATACTTAAACTTGCTTTTAAATGAATGCTTGGAATGGAATGAGATCAAAGCTGTTGAAAACTTTTTAAAGTGACATTTCCTGATATATTCCACACTCAACTCTGTATTTTGTGTGTTTTTTTTGAAGTTTTGTTGTGGTATAAATTGTCATAAGGTTATTGCAAGAATACTGCAGTTTATACACAGACACGAAGTGTGGGTTGATTTGGAATGATAATAACATGCGCTTTGTTGTATCGATCTCCTAACTGGAATTATCATGAAAAAAAGGTTTTTTTTTGTTTTTTAAGTCCACTTAGCAATATTTCATGATAACTACCCTATTTTGTATTTTATTCATTTTTTTTTTATATTTCAAAAAAAAGCATGAAATCCACTATATAAAATATTGTGAATCAAATCAATCCTTCATGTCCTCAGGAAGCAATCATGACACTGTTATACTGTTATGAAATCTACTGTAAATCAAATTAAGTTGATGATCAGTGGATACCGAGAAATTACAGCGATGAATGACTATTAGTCCTTGGTGTACATGCATAGTCATAATACAGACACAATTTTGGCATCTGCCTTTCACCATGTTTAGTGCATCATATGTTAGCTATAAATACAAGTGGTGTAGGTGTATATTACTGACCAAATATGGACATTAGCACCTCAGCATGCAGATTATTTATCTTTAAAATCAGACATTAATGGTTTAACAAAATTCAGCTTGAATTTTGGTGATGGCTGCCATCTTGTCAGCTGATTGTTGCTTAGCAACCGTCTGTAGCAGTGGTCAATGCCAGCATCACTCAAACTGATGTTTCTAATGTAAAAATTATTTCTTCCAAATCAGTGTTCGTGTCAGTGCAAAAAGGCTGCTCATGACTTTTTGTTTTTGGTTTCTGCTAAAATACTGTCAAAATTAAAACAATTTTTTTAATAGCTTAACAATGTGTCACACGTAATGTAATATTGCGTACAGCAAGCTGAAGAAATTATCAGTTAAGATGAGCATTGATTCTCATCTGATTTCAAAATTATTTATTCGTAACAATAACTCTTGATAAATATAATTATGGAATATAGCTTCCATGTTATTATGTTATTCTGATAATATCTATATTATAATGCAATATATTCTGTTCTATAATTACATACAGCTGTAATATCAAATCATTATAAAGACAGCTTTTCTAACAACATTTATCTTGACAAACTCATTTATAAAAGTACAAGTAAATAATTAATTGAATTAGCATACATTTAGTTAAAAAATACTATGCATTTGACATGCAAATTGTGCTTACATCATCATAGTATTCAAATAGTGAACAATGACTACTGACGTCAATTAGGTCTGAATGTAATATGTAAATGCTTGAAGCATTCAACATTTTGGAGGAACAGTTGTATTACAGTGTTCGTTCTCATATTGGATTATAACGTTATATTGCGGCTGTTTCTCGAACATGAATATTATATGGACTGTGGTCTTACTCTGAGGTACTTTACATATAATAATTTGATGATATTCATTTCTGAGGAACAGATATATTACAGTGTGTATTCTCATATTGGATAATAACGTTATGTTGCCGCTGTTTCTCTATTATATAAACTGTGGTCTTACTCAGTGAGATACAGTACATATAATATTTGATGATATTCATTTCGGAGGAACAGATATATTACAGTGTGCATTCTCATATTGGATTATAAAATTCTGTTGAAGCTGTTTCTCGAGCATGACTATTATATGGACTTCAGTGAGGTACATATAATAATTTGATTTTATACATTTTGGAAGAACAGTTATACAGCAGTGTTCATTCTCCTATTGGATTATAAAATTATTTTGATGCTGTCTCTCTCTCTAGCACATGTTAATATGATTTGTAAATGGTTGATGCATTCATGTTTTGACTGAACAGTTGTACAACAGTGTTCATTAACATATTAATGTGATGTAGAATTCATTTGTCAAGCAGGACTGTTATAATATTATTGACAGTAGTCTTACTCAGTGAGGTTCATATGGTTGATCATGTATGCGTCTATTCATAAGATGACTCTGTATACATGTATTGCGATATGGAAAAACTAAATTCTATAATTAGAAATCAGTCTTTGTGTTGCCTAGGAATAGAAATACCATATTTTCAGATATTAGAAGTGCATCTCCAATATTTTCTGTGGTAACAAAAAAGCTTCCCATGTATTTAATTTACTACATGACAGCAAATACACTATTTATCTATTGTTTAAATTCATGAGAATAATAATTAAATTTATTTTTGTAGTATTTTGCATTGACATTGATGAAATTAAAGTGTCATCTTATATGTTCAATTTTGTGTAAATAAACTGTATTTTACACACACTGTTTATGTTGCATGGGACCCACATCAAACACTATGTTGCAGTGCAGCAACAATGACACTTCAAATTTATCATATGACCTATATATATTTATTCCCCCTGTTTGAAAGCCATCATTTTATAAGGACAATTTGTGTGCTCAATTGCATTTATCTTAAAAAAAAACAAAAAACGACTGATAAAAAAATGATATTTTAGGCGGCCCTGCTACTTGACGTGTGGGGCTGTCCGGGCACGCACGGGGCGAACAGGGGGAAATACCTAACGCGCAGGGCAGCAACAGAAATCCTCGTACTGTATAATATTTGTTTATGTTCAAAATTTGAAACAGAGTGGCGAATTCGAGCAGCTATCCACACTTATTATGATCGACGCCCAGGCATTCCGGCAGTCAAGTCTGCCATGTTGTTAATAATATTGGTTGTCGTTTAACAATAGGACAATACCATTCGATCCATGGGGGTGACAATGCTACGCACATGTGCAATGAAATCCATATCCTAAGAATATCGTAATGTCTTTGTATTTTCTGTTGAAGTGCAAGTTTGTATACGGTAAATCTTGTGAACAGTATGGTATAGTTGTCCATCGAAGGCATTTCTTGATGTGTAACTAAAGCAGACAGGAGGGGGGGGGGTCGTGTTATTATATGTTGTAATTACTAATCTAAATTTTAGCAGTAAATTATTACTGGTACTCAAATTTTTCTATGAATATTATATTTCATATTTGTCATAATTTAGTCGTGCATATTCTATGCATTATGCAGTTGACTGGTAGGTCAGTGGGCAAGATTTTAATGATATCATCCAGACAATAACACCTGTCAAAGGAAATAAAATAAGAACTCATGCAACTGATAGCGACTGATAATATTGTAATAGTCCATGGCATATTGTAGAACATTATTGTATCTTTGTTTGCTGAACACATTTACACAACACTAAACATGCTGCCAAAGTAATATTAAACATGAGTTAATTATTATATTTGATAATATATTATAATTATATATATTATAAGCATGTCTTCAATAGAGTTCACCCATAAACCAAAAAATCATTTATATTTGTGCATGTGGTACTAATAGAGCAAATATAGTATGTGTCTTGAGTTTAGGTTGAAATACCCCAAAAATCATGGAGGGTGATCCCCCTCACAGTTAGTGAGAATTGCAGAGATATGTTTATTTTCATAAAATTCTGAAATAAAATCCTGGATGAGTCATAATCTTACTATTGATGGTGTCGCTGGTGAAAATTTCATCCATTGCACTTATAAATGTGTTTTTTTGATCAGTATATTATATAACATAGAAGGGAAAAACATATCATAAAAGTACATGCAGAAAAGGCTGAATTTGCTGAATAATTCTAGTCCCGAATAAAAAACCTGAATATTCAAAAAATCTAGGGACTAAATTGTATAAGCAGCATTCTATATTTATGTTTCAATATTATTAGCCGTCGTATCTCATATTGAGACATAGAGATAAATATGGCAGAGGGTACATATTTTTTTTTAATCTTGTGAAATTATAAAATCTTATTATTATAAAAAAAAATTAAAATGGCAACTGCATATAAATCACATGTTTATGTTGTTAAGACTGGCTGGCAACTAATATTACCAAATGGTATTCACTGTATTGCAGTTAACTATTAGTAGAAGTCAGTCAATAAAAATAGGAGGTGTGTCACATTCTCACACTAACAGACTGAACTTTAGACTTTGGATGACATCAAACCTGATAACTATTGTTTCTACATTATATTTCCAATCACATTGATGTTCACCAAAAGTTGGCTTTCGTTAGTATTGTTTATAGTTCGTGAACATCAGTATCGGGAAGCCTTGTGACAATTTCTGTACAGGTCATGTTTTTAGTTTTGTCTAGCTGACATTTTTGATCAACTGTGTGCCATATGCTGTCCATAACGTATGGAGTAAAATTTAAGTGGTATTCAATGTGTTAAAGTATGTTTCAACAATTGAAAAATATTCTTCATTTATGTACCAGAGCTTCCTACGATGTTGCCAGCTGGCATGACAGGTAAAGTGTACTGTTTTATTGAAAGTTGGATTGTGAATATTTTGTCAAGCAATTATTAAATATATTTCTTTTGTTTCGCTTGCAGTGCGCAGAGGTCAGAAAGTGTGCCGCTTGATAACAGCCCATCAACCTCGCTTACTAGGAGTGATAGCGGCAGATTCAACTCGCCAACGTCGTCTGAGCTTAAGAAAATACGATCTTTGAAGCGGGAAAAATCTATTCGTCAGAGACGTGAAGATGATGTGCTAATCAAGCGATCACGGGCTTACAGCAATGCATATGAACTATCGTCTGACCTTCAGAATAAGCAGGTTGAAATGCTGCAGAAGAAATACGGGGGAAGACTTATAACAAAACGTGCAGCAACAAAAATACAGGAAGCATTTCGGCAATATTCTATGACAAAAAATTTTGAGAAAATACGAAGTGCAAAGTCTGAAAATCGTATGAGTAGACGGTTTACTAAATTTAAAGACTCGCCAGAATGGAATAAAATGTTCAGTAAATGCGTTGTGTCTCTAGATTTTGAGCCTGGAGAATCAACTGATGAACGCTTCAATAAGTCTGTTGACATTGGAGAGGTTGCTCTAGTTAATAAGTGTCTTGCTGAACTTACTGAATCTGTGAAGCATGATATTGTCGAGGACAGTGCTAAAACTTCCATTCCATCACTAAATGAGAGTAATGAGCTGTCACCAGAACATAAACCAATGTCTTTACCATGTTCTCCGGAACATAAACCTGAAATTAGAGTGACTGATCATGATGTTATTACTGAGACCAAACAGGATTTAGACAAATCGCATCTCAGCTCTGGACAGGAGAAACAAAACGCTGAATCTCAAAAACCAAATATTGAGGATAATTTGGACTCAAAAAGAGGATCTACTCTTGTGTATACGATCCACTTACACGATGAATCCAGTGAGGAACAGACGATAGAAAGGGAACCTGAAGATGTAAAAACTACACACAAAAGTGTGCAAAGTGTACCCATAGACCCACAAAGTGTGTCCACGGACATGGAAAGTATAACGGAGGATATACCGAGTGAGGCCACCAAGCACCATGATCTGTCAGTGGAAAGTTCTCCAGAAACAAAGCAAGTGCAAAACGTATCTTGTGAAGTGCCGTCTGTGGTTGTAGCTACCCCAGAGGGTAAAAAGACTGTTATTGAAGGGGTAGATAATAAAAAGGCAACACCAGAAAGGACTTCTGTGCCTCCTGCCAAAACATCTAGTAAGAAAAAGAGGCGTACTAGGGAGGAGGAGGATTTTATGAAACCTCAAAAAGCAGTTGTTAGAGTTATAGGGTCTCAAGAACAGGTTGGATCTCCTGTATGGAGGCGGAAAATGCTTGACAGTACATCCTCTGTTAGTTCAGGTGCTATCTCCGGTGTTAGTACTGGGATGAGCAGTGGGTCAGGTAGCAATAGGAGTAGTATATGTAGTATAAGTAGTACTTCAACCATAGCAAGTGTCAAAAGTGATATAAGTACAAGCAGTAGTAACAGTGATAAACCAGCTAAGATTAGTAATGGAGTAGCTAAACCCATGGACAAATGTGAAAGTTTTGAAAGTTTAAGTACTGACGGTAGTTGCCAGTCTATCTGCAATGAGAGTTTTCAAGGAAGTAGTGACAGTATCAGTCTGATGTCGGAGAGTATTAGTGTGAGTGAAGTTGAAGCAGTACATGGTAGGAAATTATCACCAGCTCCATCAATCTCGCATACTAATGTCACTTTGATGCCACTGACAGAGGAAAGAAAACGAAGATACCGAGTGGGACTTAATCTGTTCAACAAGTAAGTATGTTTCGTTCTCCCATTCAATGTTTACATACCTTTCTGGCAGAGTGAAAAAGAAAAACATTTCAATTATGCCAGTAAAGATCTTTAAAGTCAGGTCAGGAATCAGACATCAGATCAAGGTTCAAACCTATGGATTCCGATTTCTAAATTGTATAGAATTCCATCTTTCTGTTGGATATACAACTATTGTGATAAAGGTTGTTTAAAATGGGCAGGCAGTCGTAAAGCTGTGTATAATTTACTAATTTTCCCTGGGGAGCTTTGAGAAAATTTCCACTGTGTGCCTTGAGCTGATAATTGTTTTTTTCTCACTTGTCTTGTTTGTGGTACACATACTATTAATTTAGTTTTACTGATCAATGCATTTCTTCATCTTTATTTTCTTTATTTTATTAAGATGGTTAGAATCAAATGAAAGTTGCAAACACTTTTATGAAAAATAAGTAATAATATGTATAGAAATGTTCCCCAAACCAGTTTCTGATCAACAAGTCTGAATTCTTATAAAAATGCAAACATTTCAAATAGTATAATAATGATTATATAATGATGGCTGAGTTCAAATTCTTCCTGGAGTTGAATACCCAAGAAATGGATCACCTCTAACTTTGTGTGAGTGTGCCACTGACTCGATGGGAAGACCAAAACCACTGGCCCACGATCTTTACTAAAGGGAATCTTGTCCACAGGTGCCTGTGCTTGACTGGGCCTTTTCATGTAACACCAGGATAGTGATTGCTATAATGCCACTATATAGTAGGAGATGGTCACTCAACCCTGTCACCATACATGGTTTCACAAGGGTAATGGAGCTCCCCATGTAAAATGCAGAAAAGATAGCCATGAACTGTAAAATCTATTCATTTGTAGCCTCTATTTGTGCGGGCTGCTCTGTTTATTTTGAAAAACTAATTATTAAATTTATCCTATTAATTTTTATTGTTAACAAAGAGATTAACTTTATGTAAAACATAGCACAAATAATCATAATCATTATTATATATTAGTGTGTTTTTTTTTTAGAAAAACAGGGTGCAAACAAAATGCAGTAGATTGTAACATCTCCTCAGTCAACCCAAATAGAATTAGAAAGCATTGCTCTCGCACTACATTAGACCTTTACTGGGCTATAAAATTAATATGTATTGTACCCATGGTTTCTCAAAAAATTTCAACTTTAGTTATCACTTTTTTGGGACACACATTGAAAAGTACAAGTTATTGCCAGCCCATTAATTAAAATATAGTGCTGCATTTCGTTCCAAGCTTTTCCACATAAAACTTCAATTACAGGCATGACACCATAATCTGAACATATGGAATATGGTTACAATGCATTCTAGTATATTCCAAGTGAATTGTATCGTCATCATCATCAAACCATGGAACTCTCTTAGGTTAGAATGGAATCGCTGATAGTTAGTTGGCCGAGATGGTTGTTTAATAGAAGTAGTTGGTTTGTGGGAACGTAAATAATTGTTATATAACCAGAAGCAATGCACTCCGGCTTCGCTAAAGTATCGGTAACACTTCTCTTTCTTTGGGAAGTGCACCCTCACATCAGGGCAATAATTTCCCATATCACCTTCTGCCCAGCGTGCCCAGTTTCCATCAATCATAACGAAACAAGTCATTCTAAATCAAGTTGTGTGTTTGAGGTTGTGATAAAATGTAATTACATCTGTAAAGGTAAATGTTTCTGGTCTGGATACGGCTTTTACTGCCTCGGCCATATAGCTTACACGCCCACATCAGTATGTAAAAGCCGTATCTAGTCCATAAGGATTATTATCTCCTAGCATGTTGCTGACAGGGGGTTAGTGTGGTGACCAGCATTTGACCGCATGGAGCACTATTGCATATAGACATTACCAGTTTTATCATATTTGGAACACTGTTGCAAATATAGACATTCAACCAGATCATCCATCTCTGATGGCTTTCTTGTTTAGTTTCATGAAAACTTAGTATTGTTTTCCTCTGGCATCAAACATAACACTATTAGAAAAAAAATACAGAATAATAAATTAAAAATTACAGAATAATAAATCAAAAAAACATCTGCTTCTGATAGATAAGAATTTTGCATTCAGTATACAGCTTGGATTACATCATAGTTTGCATCCTGTACTCTCAGTATTCAATACATTGTCAATTCTTCTTTAATTTCCCATTGTGATTCACTACACAAAAACACTGCAATTCCAGATACAATTTAAATGAATTAAAAAAAGTTAAATATGATTTAATATACATTTGCATGATTTAAACTCTAGTCAAGACCTTCATATCAAGATTTATCATTTGGGTTTTGTTTGATGTCTTGAAGTTTAATTTGTACATTACCCCGGTAGTAGCATGAGTATTGCACAATGCCTCTCCAGTTTCACTTTGATCATAGACCATAAAAAACTCCTGAGATATGCCTAGCTGGACACCAGATAATATTGTTTTCCCAGTTTGCCTATTTTTACAACTTATTATTTCAAATAAATGTACCATTTAAACTAATTAGAAATGTCTGTTTTGTTTCAGAAAACCAGAAAAGGGTATGAAATTTCTAATTGATAACAAGTTTTTGGAGAATTCACCACCGGCTGTTGCCAAATTTCTTCTGACAGCAAAAGGAGTTAGCAAACAAATGATAGGAGAATACCTTGGCAATTTACAAAAACAATTTAACATGGAAGTACTTGAGTAAGTATAATGATTACATCAAATATAAATATTTTGTAACCGTTATGCTAATACGAAATACTGTATTCTAGATGCCTGTTTCTTTTGAACAATAGAGGGCGCTTCTTGCATGTAACATGTAAATGTTAAATGTATGTATTATTTTGAACCAGCTTTAACATACTTTGCATGGAATTGAAAATACAATTTTTTTTTTGTACTTTAAGTGAATCTATGCCGTTGATGTAGACAAAAACATTTATTATTTCTTTCTGATGAATATATTTCTTCATATCTAGAAATATTGCTCTATGAGAGGATGAAAAAGTTTTACATTTTGATAGTTATATATATGACTCTTTAGATTGTGTTTCTCCTATTATGTTTATTTCTTGGGAATTAGTCAGATGATGAAAAAAATTGATTTAAAAACAGTGATGCCAAATTCCTTAAAACTTCCATCTTATTCTTGGGCATATTATCACCTGTGTATTACGTAAATGAAGATATTGATGACAGAATAAAAGTGAACAGAAATTTTGTGTTTTTAATTTAGTGTTTGTGTTTCTATAGTTGCTATGTAGATGATATAGATTTGATTGGTATGCCAATTGATGAAGCACTCAGGAAATTCCAAACCTATTATAGAATGCCCGGAGAAGCACAGAAAATAGAAAGACTGATGGAGGTGAGTCAGATTACGTTTTTTTTTATAATAATAATTAGCAGTGAAGTGACATATATGCAATGTACACTGTAGTCTGGTCCAAGGCCTCAAATTACAAATGTTGAAAAAAAAAAAACAGTGAAAGCCTAAATCTAAAAGTAAATGATCTACAAATTCGATCAATACTTAGTATAAAGTAAATTAATGTTTTCATCTACATGGTGACTTGCATATGGGACCTCCTTTCATCTTATGTAATCACACTGAAAACCTTTGTGCTTGCATGATTGCAATTATTGTCAAACAACTAATGCTGAATATTTAGTGTATTTATATGTAATGCAGACATTTTCCTATCTTTACGGTAGTCGCATTGGGTTTGATATAAGCCATGCATCCTATGTTGTATTATATCTGCTTTATTAGAAGTACATTCTCTTTAGAGATTTCAGTTACTGCAGTTATATTTCTAATTAATTTTAAGTATTTCTTATTTCTCATTCATATACATTCCATACCCTCAGCACATGAGAATACGTTCTAAGCTTTCTTTGTGTTTTTTTTTTTTTACTTAGGCTTTTGGTCAGCGGTACTGTATGTGCAATCCACAGTTCGTGTCACGGTTTAATAATCCTGATACTGTATTCATCTTAGCCTTTGCCATTATTATGCTAAATACAGACCAACACAATCCTAATGTCAAACCAGAAAGGAAAATGAAATTAGAGGACTTTGTCAAAAATCTTAGAGGTATGAAATAGTGTTCTCTTGGTCATATATGTATATGTATGATATGGCGATCAGTGTTGGGATTTTAAATCTGTGTGATTTGGTGATCAGTGATGGGATTTTAAATCTTTATGATATGGCGATCAGTGTTGGGATTTTAAATCTGTGTGATTTGGTGATCAGTGATGGGATTTTAAATCTGTATGATATGGTGATCAGTGATTGGATTTTAAATCTTTATGATATGGTGATCAGTGATGGGATTTTAAATCTGTATGATATGGTGATCAGTGATGGGATTTTAAATCTGTATGATATGGTGATCAGTGATGGGATTTTAAATCTGTATGATATGATGATCAGTGATGGGATTTTAAATCTGTATGATATGGTGATCAGTGATGGGATTTTAAGTCTGTATGATATGGTGATCAGTGATGGGATTTTAAGTCTGTATGATATGGTGATCAGTGATGGGATTTTAAATCTGTATGATATGGTGATCAGTGATGGGATTTTAAGTCTGTATGATATGGTGATCAGTGATGGGATTTTAAGTCTGTATGATATGGTGATCAGGGATGGGATTTTAAGTCTGTATGATATGGTGATCAGTGATGGGATTTTAAATCTTTATGATATGGTGATCAGTGATGGGTTTTAAATCTGTATGATATGGTGATCAGGGATGGGATTTTAAGTCTGTATGATATGGTGATCAGTGATGGGATTTTGATCGATCACTGATGGGATATTAAATCTGTGTGATATGGTGATCAGATTTTAAATTTTGATGATTTTGGGATCAGTGATTGGATTTTAAGTCTGTATGATATGGTGATCAGGGATGGGATTTTAAGTCTGTATGATATGGTGATCAGGGATGGGATTTTAAATCTGTATGATATGGTGATCAGTGATGGGATTGTAAATCTGTATGATATGGTGATCAGTGATGGGATTTTAAGTCTGTATGATATGGTGATCAGTGATGGGATTTTAAGTCTGTATGATATGGTGATCAGGGATGGGATTTTAAGTCTGTATGATATGGTGATCAGTGATGGGATTTTAAGTCTGTATGATATGGCAATCAGTGATGGGATTTTAAGTCTGTATGATATGGTGATCAGGGATGGGATTTTAAGTCTGTATGATATGGCAATCAGTGATGGGATTTTAAGTCTGTATGATATGGTGATCAGGGATGGGATTTTAAGTCTGTATGATATGGTGATCAGGGATGGGATTTTAAGTCTGTATGATATGGTGATCAGTGATGGGATTTTAAGTCTGTATGATATGGTGATCAGTGATGGGATTTTAAGTCTGTATGATATGGTGATCAGTGATGGGATTTTAAGTCTGTATGATATGGTGATCAGGGATGGGATTTTAAGTCTGTATGATATGGTGATCAGGGATGGGATTTTAAGTCTGTATGATATGGTGATCAGTGATGGGATTTTAAGTCTGTATGATATGGTGATCAGTGATTGGATTTTAGGACTGTATGATATGGCAATCAGTGATGGGATTTTAAGTCTGTATGATATGGTGATCAGGGATGGGATTTTAGGACTGTATGATATGGCAATCAGTGATGGGATTTTAAGTCTGTATGATATGGTGATCAGGGATGGGATTTTAAGTCTGTATGATATGGTGATCAGTGATGGGATTTTAAGTCTGTATGATATGGTGATCAGTGATGGGATTTTAAGTCTGTATGATATGGTGATCAGGGATGGGATTTTAAGTCTGTATGATATGGTGATCAGTGATGGGATTTTAAGTCTGTATGATATGGTGACCAGTGATGGGATTTTAAGTCTCTATGATATGGTGATCAGTGATGGGATTTTAAGTCTGTATGATATGGTGATTAGGGATGGGATTTTAAGTCTGTATGATATGGTGATCAGTGATGGGATTTTAAGTCTGTATGATATGGTGATCAGGGATGGGATTTTAAGTCTGTATGATATGGTGATCAGGGATGGGATTTTAAGTCTGTATGATATGGTGATCAGTGATGGGATTTTAAGTCTGTATGATATGGTGATCAGTGATGGGATTTTAAATCTGTATGATATGGTGATCAGGGATGGGATTTTAAGTCTCTATGATATGGTGATCAGGGATGGGATTTTAGGACTGTATGATATGGCAATCAGTGATGGGATTTTAAGTCTGTATGATATGGTGATCTGTGATGGGATTTTAAGTCTGTATGATATGGCAATCAGTGATGGGATTTTAAGTCTGTATGATATGGTGATCAGGGATGGGATTTTAAGTCTGTATGATATGGTGATCAGTGATGGGATTTTAAGTCTATATGATATGGTGATCAGGGATGGGATTTTAAGTCTGTATGATATGGTGATCAGGGATGGGATTTTAAGTCTATGATATGGTGATCAGTGATGGGATTTTAAGTCTGTGGGATATGGTGATCAGTGATGGGATTTTAAGTCTGTGTGATATGGTGATCAGGGATGGGATTTTAAATCTGTATGATATGGTGATCGGTGATGGGATTTTGATCGATCACTGATGGAATATTAAATCTGTGTGATATGCTGATAAGATTTTAAATCTTTATGATATGGTGATCAGGGATGGGATTTTAAGTCTGTATGATATGGTGATTAGTGATTCCATCATTATTTTTTTAAACACCAAATCATGTTTTATCATCTGTTTATGAAATATAGAAAAGTTCATGCGCAAAAAATTGCTTCAAAATTTTGATTGGGAATCTAGAAATTATGGAAATATCAAAACACATGTCCTAGTCAGTGTTTTTCTGTTGAATTCACCCAAAATTGATTTATTGTGCATAACAGCTTCATCCATATTTTCTACACATGATTATTTACTCTCTTTTTTTTTTTTAAACATCTGTCTTAGATATAGACAATGGTGATGATGTGGACAGAGAACTATTAGTTGGGATCTATGAGCGCATTCGAAGAAGTGAATTTCAGCCTGGTGTGGATCATGTTACCCAGGTTCGGAAACTGGAAGAAAGTATAGTAGGCAACAAACCAGTGAGTATACAATTATAGTATAGTAGGCAACTAACCAGTGAGTATACATTTATAGTATAGTAGGCAACAAACCAGTGAGTATACAATTATAGTATAGTAGGCAACTAACCAGTGAGTATACATTTATAGTATAGTAGGCAACAAACCAGTGAGTATACATTCATAGTATAGTAGGCAACAAACCAGTGAGTATACATTGATAGTATAGTAGGCAACAAACCAGTGAGTATACATTGATAGTATAGTAGGCAACAAACCAGTGAGTATACATTCATAGTATAGTAGGCAACAAACCAGTGAGTATACATTCATAGTATAGTAGGCAACAAACCAGTGAGTATACATTCATAGTATAGTAGGCAACAAACCAGTGAGTATACATTGATAGTATAGTAGGCAACAAACCAGTGAGTATACATTCATAGTATAGTAGGCAACAAACCAGTGAGTATACATTCATAGTATAGTAGGCAACACACCAGTGAGTATATTTATGTTTTGATCTCTGTGTGTTTGTGCGTGTATGTGTGCATGCATCTGTGTGTGCGTCCGGACCTGTATCTTAGAAATGCCTGGACCAATCACAATCAAACTTCACACACACATCATATGTGATACTATACATATGCACGTCAATTTGTTTCAGGATCTGATTCAAGATGGCTGGATGGCGGCCATTTTTGTGCTAAAAAATCCAAAAAATCAACCATTTCTCGGCTGTTTACAGATGGGTTTTGTTCAAACTTAGTATATACATTAGACATTATGGGACCTTGATGCAAATAATTTTGGTTTTCAGATAAGTTTCAAAATGGCCGACTGGCGGCCATTTTGTTTCAATGAATGTGGTTCTCGTGCCATATCTCTGACTTGCTTTCACTGATTATGTTCAAATTTCAAATATTCATTATACATCATGTCATAGATAAACAGATATATTGGTTTGACAATCCTATTCAAAATGGCCAAATGGTGTTCATTTTTGTGCTAAAAAATCATCAAATATTAAGCATTTCTGGCATTTATGGATGGATTTCGTTCAAACTTGGTACATACATTAGACATTACGGGTTCCTGATGCACAGCATTGTTTTTTCGATTGGATTCAAAATGGCTGACTGGCGGCCATTTTGTTTTAATGATTGGGCTTCTAGAGCCATATCTCTTAAATGCTTTGACTGATTATATTAAAATTTTATATATTCGCTATACATCATGTTATATATATACATGTATTCAAAATGGCTGATTTTGAATGCTGTTCCAGAGCAATATCTATCAATATGGACAAGTACTTGTTTGACGATCATATACAAATGTCAATCATTTTTATGCTAAAAATTCATATTCCTGACATGGTTATATTCCAGCTATATTACTATGAACAAAACTATATATCTTCAATTTAATAACTAACGGGGACTGTGTCATGCATGGCTTGTTAGTCCCCGTTCGGACAAAGTTCGAAAACGGGGACTTATAATTCGGTCTCTGTCTGTGCGTCCGTGCGTCCGTCCAGAGTCATATCTCAGAATCTCTTGGACCGATTCCATTCATTCTTTGCATGTGCCTAGTACTTTATATGGGACATATGCACATGCAGTGGTTTAGCGATTCGATTCAAAATGGCCGACTGGCAGCCATCTTGTTTTTTGAAAATGTTGTATTTTGGACATGCTTTGTCAGTTTTCATTCAAACTTCGTACATAGATTAGACATGTTAGGATACATGTCCATGACGATTTATTTCACAATTGGATCAAAGATGGCCGACTGGCAGCCATCTTGTTTTTTGAAAATGTCGTATTTTGGACATGCTTTGTCAGTTTTCATTCAAATTTAGTACATAGATCATACATGTTAGGATACATGTCCCCGATCATCTGTGAGTTCCTGAGTCTTTCCGTCCGTCTGTCAGTGTGTCCGTCCATGCGTCAGTCTGTCCAGAGTCGTATTTCAGAATCCTGTGGACCGATTCTGTTCATTCTTTGCATGTGTCTAGTACCTTGTGTGGGACATATGCACATGCAGTGGTTTAGCGATTCGATTCAAAATGGTCGACTGGCAGCCATCTAGTTTTTTGAAAATGTTGTATTTTGGACATGCTTTGTCAGTTGTCATTCAAACTTGGTACATGGATTATACATGTTAGGATACATGTCCATGACGATTTATTTCGCAATTGGATCAAAGATGGTTGACTGGCAGGCATCTTGTTTTTGTTTTTTTTATGCGGTATCTTGGACGTGCTCTGTTAGTTTTCATTCAAATTTGGCACATACATGTACTTCATACATGTTAGGATGCATGTACATGACAATTTTATTCAAAATCTGGTCAAGGATGGCAGATTGCCAGCCATCTGACTTTTTGGCCTTACTACTATATTTCCACAATTTATGTACCATTTTCATTCATATTTGGCACATACATCATACATATCAGTGTGTTTCATAATCAGATCAAAGATGGCCGCATAACGGCTGTTTTTATTTTTGGCCATATTACTACTACACGGAATACGTGTTTTGATGTAAATAAACAATCTGTTGTATATGCTCACGACAACCCCTCCGCTTTAATATGACGAGCACAAAGAGAACTTTCACAAATTTAACTTTGACTGTGTCATTTTCAATGACTTGTTCTTAATAAAAAGACTGCTGATTCTCCACATTTTATACATGTTCCCATTATTCTATTCGTAATATCTGAAATAATAAAAACAAACTACGAACTGAACAAACCTATCTAACCATGAAGTATGTCTTGTTACTTTATTATGACCAAGTTAGCCAGATTTATTTCGCTCTGAACCTGTATTCTGTTTTATCTGCATGTAAATGCATTGTTTTATGACAGACTTTTTCTGTTCTATAGATATTAGCAGAACCAAATAGAAGATTGGTATGTTATGTTAGATTATTTGAAGTTTATGATCCCACAAAGAAAGACAAACTACACCAAAGAGAAATCTTCCTTTTTAATGACATGATTGTGGTGAGTAGTATTTCATGTGGCAACATGCACAGTTTTCAATCATAAGGAGTGTGCCCTCTAAGCCGATACACCATGCCCCTGACACACAAAGATTTGCTGTGACACCACTAGTTGTGCTAATTTAGTAGCACATCATTAATGCATTGAAAAATTTTATAAAAATATAACTATTTTGCGGGAAAAAACAACTTATGTCAGTTATGGCAATTTAATTTTGTAAAATGAAATTCACATTTTATAAACAAAATATTAAAGTGAAGGGGCCACAAGATTTTTGTTTGTGCCACAAATCACCTATACATTCGCATAAACAATGAGTCTAAGTAGTTGCTATTTGATGTCATTTATTTGTTTGTGCCACAAATCACCTATACATTCGCATAAACAATGAGTCTAAGTAGTTGCTATTTGATGTCATTTATTTGTTTGTGCCACAAATCACCTATACATTCGCATAAACAATGAGCCTAAGTAGTTGCTATTTGATGTCATTTATTTGTTTGTGCCACAAATCACCTATACATTCGCATAAACAATGAGTCTAAGTAGTTGCTATTTGATGTCATTTATTTGTTTGTGCCACAAATCACCTATACATTCGCATAAACAATGAGTCTAAGTAGTTGCTATTTGATGTCATTTATTTGTTTGTGCCACAAATCACCTATACATTCGCATAAACAATGAGTCTAAGTAGTTGCTATTTGATGTCATTTATTTGTTTGTGCCACAAATCACCTATACATTCGCATAAACAATGAGCCTAAGTAGTTGCTATTTGATGTCATTTATTTGTTTGTGCCACAAATCACCTATACATTCGCATAAACAATGAGTCTAAATAGTTGCTATTTGATGTCATTTATTTGTTTGTGCCACAAATCACCTATACATTCGCATAAACAATGAGTCTAAGTAGTTGCTATTTGATGTCATTTATTTGTTTGTGCCACAAATCACCTATACATTCGCATAAACAATGAGTCTAAGTAGTTGCTATTTGATGTCATTTATTTGTTTGTGCCACAAATCACCTATACATTCGCATAAACAATGAGTCTAAGTAGTTGCTATTTGATGTCATTTATTTGTTTGTGCCACAAATCACCTATACATTCGCATAAACAATGAGTCTAAGTAGTTGCTATTTGATGTCATTTATTTGTTTGTGCCACAAATCACCTATACATTCACATAAACAATGAGTCTAAGTAGTTGCTATTTGATGTCATTTATTTGTTTGTGCCACAAATCACCTATACATTCGCATAAACAATGAGCCTAAGTAGTTGCTATTTGATGTCATTTATTTGTTTGTGCCACAAATCACCTATACATTCGCATAAACAATGAGCCTAAGTAGTTGCTATTTGATGTCATTTATTTGTTTGTGCCACAAATTACCTATACATTCGCATAAACAATGAGCCTAAGTAGTTGCTATTTGATGTCATTTATTTGTTTGTGCCACAAATCACCTATACATTCGCATAAACAATGAGTCTAAGTAGTTGCTATTTGATGTCATTTATTTGTTTGTGCCACAAATCACCTATACATTCGCATAAACAATGAGTCTAAGTAGTTGCTATTTGATGTCATTTATTTGTTTGTGCCACAAATCACCTATACATTCGCATAAACAATGAGCCTAAGTAGTTGCTATTTGATGTCATTTATTTGTTTGTGCCACAAATCACCTATACATTCGCATAAACAATGAGCCTAAGTAGTTGCTATTTGATGTCATTTATTTGTTTGTGCCACAAATCACCTATACATTCGCATAAACAATGAGCCTAAGTAGTTGCTATTTGATGTCATTTATTTGTTTGTGCCACAAATCACCTATACATTCGCATAAACAATGAGTCTAAGTAGTTGCTATTTGATGTCATTTATTTGTTTGTGCCACAAATCACCTATACATTCGCATAAACAATGAGTCTAAGTAGTTGCTATTTGATGTCATTTATTTGTTTGTGCCACAAATCACCTATACATTCGCATAAACAATGAGTCTAAGTAGTTGCTATTTGATGTCATTTATTTGTTTGTGCCACAAATCACCTATACATTCGCATAAACAATGAGTCTAAGTAGTTGCTATTTGATGTCATTTATTTGTTTGTGCCACAAATCACCTATACATTCGCATAAACAATGAGTCTAAGTAGTTGCTATTTGATGTCATTTATTTGTTTGTGCCACAAATCACCTATACATTCGCATAAACAATGAGTCTAAGTAGTTGCTATTTGATGTCATTTATTTGTTTGTGCCACAAATCACCTATACATTCGCATAAACAATGAGTCTAAGTAGTTGCTATTTGATGTCATTTATTTGTTTGTGCCACAAATCACCTATACATTCGCATAAACAATGAGTCTAAGTAGTTGCTATTTGATGTCATTTATTTGTTTGTGCCACAAATCACCTATACATTTGCATAAACAATGAGCCTAATTAGTTGCTATTTGATGTCATTTATTTGTTTGTGCCACAAATCACCTATACATTCGCATAAACAATGAGCCTAAGTAGTTGCTATTTGATGTCATTTATTTGTTTGTGCCACAAATCACCTATACATTCGCATAAACAATGAGTCTAAGTAGTTGCTATTTGATGTCATTTATTTGTTTGTGCCACAAATCACCTATACATTCGCATAAACAATGAGTCTAAGTAGTTGCTATTTGATGTCATTTATTTGTTTGTGCCACAAATCACCTATACATTCGCATAAACAATGAGTCTAAGTAGTTGCTATTTGATGTCATTTATTTGTTTGTGCTACAAATCACCTATACATTCGCATAAACAATGAGTCTAAGTAGTTGCTATTTGATGTCATTTATTCACATTTTGGCCAACCAACATGCACATGCCTGACACTAATAAATAAAATGTTTCGGTGGTCTTGGTGGCACTAAGGTCTGCAGGTGCTTGAGGTTGTGTTGGACATTAACATGCCATATTGCTATTACTGTATATGTACCATCAACATATTTGCACCTAAAAATATCTAAAGACACAACAGTTGGTGTGACATTCAATGTCAGGATTGCCACCTGGTACTTAATATTTCAAAAATATATTGTTGGATTAGCACCAGGTCACATTCTATTGTGATTGTGTTGTCCAGACAATTATAATCAAGCCACATAAGTGTGAATAGTGCCATCATATTACCTTTGTATGTGAGTGGCTTGAACCACATAAAATGCAAAGTGCTTTCTTACAATTTATATTTATAGAAATTCTAAATGCGCTGCCCTGAGGAACTGCTTATATATAGTTTTGCAGTGAATCATTATTTATGCTGTAACTTCATTTCAGATCACTAAAATCTTAAGCAAAAGAAAAACAGCCATTACATACAATTATAAGAAGTCTTTTCCTCTTCATGGAATAACAGTTTTATTGTTTGAATCACAGTGTAAGTATAGCTCTGTTGTCACTAAAATTGTTGTGTATGCTGGATACTGCATTTCTGATCAAATATGCTGTTAACATGTTTGCACTGAATTCAGTGAAACATCCTTATCCTATCTTTTGAAAAGAAAGTATGCCCTCTATGGTGAACACAGAAAATAGAAGTACTCTTGTTTCCCATGTACTGTAAAATACTTTATTTTCACATGGAATTTGTTTTTGCTGGATAAATGAATCAGTGAAAATACTTGTTTTCCAATGTTTTGCAATGAACTCATCAACAATCAGTGAAAGTTAATGTCATACAAAACAGCCAAATGTCTTTCCTGTGAAAATTAATTCCAGTTAAGTATCTTACAGTACAAGCATATGAACAAAAAATAACAAATTATGTCACTAAACTATCTGAATACAATCCATATGTCACTAAACTATCTGAATACAATCCATATGTCACTAAACTATCTGAATACAATCCATATGTCACTAAACTATCTGAATACAATCCATATGTCATTAAACTATCTGAATACAATCCATATGTCACTAAACTATCTGAATACAATCCATATGCCACTAAACTATCTGAATACAATCCATATGCCACTAAACTATCTGAATACAATCCATATGTCACTAAACTATCTGAATACAATCCATATGTCACTAAACTATCTGAATACAATCCATATGTCACTAAACTATCTGAATACAATCCATATGTCATTAAACTATCTGAATACAATCCATATGTCACTAAACTATCTGAATACAATCTATATGTCACTAAACTATCTGAATATAATCCATATGTCACTAAACTATTTGAATACAATCCATATGTCACTAAACTATCTGAATACAATCCATATGTCACTAAACTATCTGAATACAATCCATATGTCATTAAACTATCTGAATACAATCCATATGTCACTAAACTATCTGAATACAATCTATATGTCACTAAACTATCTGAATATAATCCATATGTCACTAAACTATCTGAATACAATCCATATGTCACTAAACTATCTGAATACAATCCATATGCCACTAAACTATCTGAATATAATTCATATGTCACTAAACTATTTGAATACAATCCATATGTCACTAAACTATCTGAATACAAATCCATGTCACTAAACTATCTGAATACAATCCATGTCACTAAACTATTTGAATACAATCCATATGTCACTAAACTATCTGAATATAATCCATATGTCACTAAACTATCTGAATACAATCCATATGTCACTAAACTATCTGAATACAATCCATATGTCACTAAACTATCTGAATACAATCCATATGTCACTAAACTATCTGAATACAATCCATATGTCATTAAACTATCTGAATACAATCCATATGTCACTAAACTATCTGAATACAATCTATATGTCACTAAACTATCTGAATATAATCCATATATCACTAAACTATTTGAATACAATCCATATGTCACTAAACTATCTGAATACAATCCATATGTCACTAAACTATCTGAATACAATCCATATGTCATTAAACTATCTGAATACAATCCATATGTCACTAAACTATCTGAATACAATCTATATGTCACTAAACTATCTGAATATAATCCATATGTCACTAAACTATCTGAATAAAATCCATATGTCACTAAACTATCTGAATACAATCCATATGCCACTAAACTATCTGAATATAATTCATATGTCACTAAACTATTTGAATACAATCCATATGTCACTAAACTATCTGAATACAAATCCATGTCACTAAACTATCTGAATACAATCCATGTCACTAAACTATTTGAATACAATCCATATGTCACTAAACTATCTGAATATAATCCATATGTCACTAAACTATCTGAATACAATCCATATGTCACTAAACTATCTGAATACAATCCATATGCCACTAAACTATCTGAATACAATCCATATGCCACTAAACTATCTGAATACAATCCATATGTCACTAAACCATCAGAATACAATCCATATGTCACTAAACTATCTGAATACAATCTATATGTCACTAAACTATCTGAATATAATCCATATGTCACTAAACTATCTGAATACAATCCATATGTCACTAAACTATCTGAATACAATCCATATGCCACTAAACTATCTGAATATAATCCATATGTCACTAAACTATTTGAATACAATCTATATGTCACTAAACTATCTGAATACAATCCATATGTCACTAAACTATCTGAATACAATCCATATGTCACTAAACTATTTGAATACAATCCATATGTCACTAAACTATCTGAATATAATCCATATGTCACTAAACTATCTGAATACAATCCATATGTCACTAAACTATCTGAATACAATCCATATGCCACTAAACTATCTGAATACAATCCATATGTCACTAAACCATCAGAATACAATCCATATGTCACTAAACCATCAGAATACAATCCATATGTCACTAAACTATCTGAATACAATCTATATGTCACTAAACTATCTGAATATAATCCATATGTCACTAAACTATCTGAATACAATCCATATGTCACTAAACTATCTGAATACAATCCATATGCCACTAAACTATCTGAATATAATCCATATGTCACTAAACTATTTGAATACAATCTATATGTCACTAAACTATCTGAATACAATCCATATGTCACTAAACTATCTGAATACAATCCATATGTCACTAAACTATTTGAATACAATCCATATGTCACTAAACTATCTGAATATAATCCATATGTCACTAAACTATCTGAATACAATCCATATGTCACTAAACTATCTGAATACAATCCATATGCCACTAAACTCTGAATACAATCCATATGTCACTAAACCATCAGAATACAATCCATATGTCTCTAAACCATCAGAATACAATCCATATGCCACTAAACTATCTGAACTGAATACAATCCATATGTCATTAAACCATCAGAATACAATCCATATGTAACTAAACCATCTGAATACAATCCATATGTAACTAAACCATCTGAATACAATCCATATGCCACTAAACTATCTGAATACAATCCATATGCCACTAAACTATCTGAAAACAATCCATATGTCACTAAACCATCCGAATACAATCCATATGTAACAAAACCATCAGAATACAATCCATATGTCACTAAACCATCTGAATACAATCCATATGTCACTAAACTATCTGAATACAATCCATATGCCACTAAACTATCTGAATACAATCCATATGTCACTAAACTATCTGAATACAATCCATATGTCACTAAACTATCTGAATACAATCCATATGTCACTAAACCATCAGAATACAATCCATATGTCACTAAACCATCAGAATACAATCCATATGCCACTAAACTATCTGAACTGAATACAATCCATATGTCACTAAACCATCAGAACACAATCCATATGTCACTAAAACATCAGAATATAATCCATATGTCACTAAACCATCAGAATACAATCCATATGTCACTAAACCATCAGAATACAATCCATATGTCACTAAACCATTAGAAAACAATTCATATGTCACTAAACCATAAGAATACAATCCATATGTCACTAAACCATCAGAATACAATCCATATGTCACTAAACCATCAGAATACAATCCATATGTCTTTAAACCAGCAAAACCACTTCATATACAAGCATGCTAAAAACGTCTAATTACCTTGGATTTTATGAGCTACATTATAACCAACGTTTTTTTTAACTTGTTTGTTTTATGGATGAAGAGAGAGGAGACAATGTCTGTCGTTGTTGTTGTTGTTGTTGTTGTATGTTTTATCTTATTGATGTTTTGCTCTTCTAGACTATCAATATGGTGTTAGACTGGCAAAATCCGAGAAAATCCTCATCAATTTCTCAGCGCAGAGTGAAGAAGATAGAGCAAGATTTGTGTCTGATTTAAAAGAAGCTGTTTTAGAGATGCATGAAATGGAAGATTTAAGAATAGGAGGTAAGAAAAACACCATTTATGGCATTTTGTAATTTGTCAATTGCATTATGTTAGTTAGTTGTGTGTATGTATTTGTAAATATGTGTGTATTATTTATGATAAAAGAAAACTGTGTGTCTATCTTATTTTAAATTCTGCACCAAGATTTAATAATCTATATCTTACTTATATATTTGTGTACTCTACTTGTAAAGTAAATAGAGATACAGTAAAGGTACATGAAACAAAGATGTTAATAGCATATCAATAATCTATCAATTGTACATGTTGAGGTAAAATTTACTATTAGGTTGAGGCTTCACTAGCTTGCTGGAAAAATACAGTCTGAATTCATCTTCAATATGGATCATATTAATTACAGTACAATTTAAATGCCTATGTCAACTTTTGATCATAAAATAAACATACTATATTTTTTTTTTTTAAATACTTTTTAAACAATTTTGTGGGAAAGTGATGTCCATCTGTAAATAAAATACCTGGAAGTCGTATAATGCTGGAGTTCATGCAGACATACTATAGGTAGATCATGCCAGAATGACATATGTTACTGGGGTTCAACCACACATTGGTAGGGAGACCATGCCAGAATGTCATATACATGTATTACTAGAACATTACATCATACTTAGTGTTTTCATTTGTCCTGTTATGTCTGTATTCACTTCATGTATCATACCTGTATGCTAATGATTCCTTTTAATTTGGTCATTTGGCAGGTCTGTTCCAAGGCAACCATACCATGCGTCATAGCGTCACATACACCTCAACTCTCTCTTAATTAAACTATCACTGCATTATATCTTATGTTTTACACAATACATGGTGCAATAATCACTTACATATATTCACTGGTTTGCAACTCTAATCTTTATATCCAAATACTGGTATATCTGAAAAGTAACCTCGCCATTATCAGTTTGTTATTTTGTTTTGTTTTTGCATTCGCACATATCACAGATAAATTACACTAGTAATATATTTGTGCCATTCTGACTACACACTGACTGAGTAGTTTTAAGTATATTTCGGCTTGCCTAAGTATGTATTTAGTGGTGGTCTGTTGCTCTTCTGTCATCTTTCTTATACACCAATTTATTGAATTGCAGTCTTTGACGATGTCGTGGTGAATGCAGGTAGGCATCACATATGACAAGAAGACTGATGAAGAAAAACACATGCCACTTTTAAACCAAAATTGAAAAAGTAATAATTAACAACAAATTGAAATGTTGATTTTATTACTCCTTTATCAGTTTTAACGATAACGTACATGTATATCAAAACTCTGTATTGCTCATACCTAGAGCAATTACACTTTTTTTTGTTAATTGACAATTGGCAATGTTATTTTCTTTTAATCAGTCAGTTTTTCATTTCTTTTTAAATACCATATTTGCTCTGTTAGAAATGCATATGAGCCAGTCATCACATTTGGTATATACCAATTATAAAAATATTACTTGTTTTGATCATGCATAAGAACATGCACTACTAATAGAGTAAATATAGTATATTATACGTAATTAATATTTTGTTCCTGGAAATGGTAAATATGGTATAGGATTAAATATCATCTGCTTTGTGTATGTTTACGTTAAGACTGAACAATGTTTTTAGTTAATCATTTCATAAGGAGGGGGGGTCTTTTTCTTCCAAAAATATAGGTCATCTTACAATGTAGTGTGTGTGTCAACTTATTAATTAGTATGATCATGCATATTGGTGTTCAGTCTTCCTCTAGTCTTCCATTTTAATGTAGTTTTTAACTCTCAAACATCATCAGCTTTGACATTAGAAACTTCATTATTTCACATCATATTATAAATTACTATATTTCAGCATTTAATTATTAGTCTCTGTTTAAACATAGATTGTCTTGCTTTTGCAATCATCTATTTCTTTTTTTTTAAATCAGTCCAAAGAAACAAAACATACATATGCAGGTTAACTTGTTTTTGACTCCCATGTGCGAAGCACAAAATGGGAGTCTTTGCAGTTAGTGTGTCTGTATGTCTGTATGTGTGTGTGTATGTGTGTATGTGTGTATGTGGGTATGTGTGTATGTGTGTATGTGTGTATGTGTGTGTGTGTGTATGTGTGTCCGACTGTTCCACTGCTATCTCAAGAACCATACATCGGTTTTTGATGAAACTTGGTGCATAGATGCTCTGGGCCAATGCGCAGATTTGATTAGGTTTTGGTAAAAATCCATGCTCGTTAATTACCTAATTTGCATGATAATTAGCTAATTTTTAGCTGTTCTATGACTGTTCCACTGATATCTAAAGAACCACTCATTGGATTTTGATGAAACTTGGTACATAGATGCTCTGAACATATGCGCAGATTTGATTAATTTTTGGTAAAAATCCGTGCATATTGATTACCTAATTTGCATGATAATTAGCTATTTTTTAGTGGTTCCATGACTGTTCCACTGATATCTAAACAACCACTCATTGGATTTTGATGAAACTTGGTACATAGATGCTCTGAACTAATGCTAGGTTTTGATTAGTTTTTGGTAATAATCCGTGGACACTAATTACCTAATTTGCATAATGATTAGTCAATTTTCGGTTTTTCCACTGATATCTCAAGTACTAATCATCACATTTCAATGAAACTTGGTACATAGATGTCATACGACACTGCACAGACCTGATAGTTTTTATGGTAATATCAGTACATATTAATTACCTAATTTGCATAATTAATTAATTTTCAGCATTTGATATAAGTAGTTAGCATTACATTTCAATGAAACTTGGTACTTCCATACTCAAGGACTATGCAGAGATTGATTGTTTTCGATAAATATTTGTGCATATTAATCACCTAATTTGCATAATTAGTTAATTTTCAGCTTTTCCACGGGTATCTCAAGTACTAATCATCGCATTTCAATGAAACTTGGTACATAGATCCTTTAGGACTATGCAGAGACCTGATTAGTTTTAGGGTAAATAATTGTGCATATTAATTACCTAATTTGCATAATTAATTTTCAGCTTTTCTACTGATATCTAAAGTACTAATCATCACATTTCAATGAATCTAGAATTATGCAGACCCAATTAGTTTCCGGTAAATATTTGTGCATATTAATCACCTAATTTGCATAATTAACCAACTTTCACACTGATATCTCAGGTACTATACATCACATATCAATGAATGTACATGGATGCTGTAGGACAATAGACAGACCTGAATAATTGCGGGTTAAAATCTGTACATATTAATTACCTAATTTGCATAATTAACCAATTTTAAGCTTTCACACTGATATCTAAAGTACCGTAAAAACTCCAAAATTTCGACCGGTTTTAAATAATTGGTGTTAGATATGTGACGTGTTTTTAGAGTCAAAATTAAGGTGCATTTTCGGACGGTCGAATTTTTCAGAATAGAAATCAGCAAATGAAAAAATGGGGATGATAGACAGTGTGCTTCATTAGTTTTTAAAAAATGCAATGTCCGTCAATTGACGTAAACTTCCTCATGTTTCACGGTAAAAGCAAAGGTCGTGGCCGAGTTGTAACTCAAAATCTAAACAAAGTCATCAATCAGTGAGTATTATGACAAGCAAAACAAAACATCAAGACGCGGAGAAGAGGTCAGCACAAAACTAATAGGTCAAAAGACAAAGCTGTCTCGCACTACCTAGAAAAACTTGCGAATGTTCGAAGTACAGGTACCCATTGGACAAAAGATACATGGAAGTTTAGCAAACGATCTCCCCGACCCAGTGCAATGTATCCGGTTAGAATCAAAGCTCACGTGTCCCTTATTTGAGGGACCAAATTCTGCCGTAAATTCGCCCTTGGATTAAAAAATAAAATGGGATTTAAGAAAATAAAATGGGACTTTTAAGGTGTATTTTGGCGTCATTTTTCGGACATTTCAATCAATCCTGCCGGCTAAAATAGAGTCTAAGTTTTACCGTAGTCATTGACGTTTATCTATTCAAGAGTACACGTGTATGATTTTTATCGTGACTAGCGTGAGCGGGTAAGCTTCCTTTCGAGAATGAGCTGTTATCACTGTGAACAATGTTAAATTATTCTTCAGATGACCAGTTTATTTTTTAAAAACAACTAATTTTTTTATTTAAAAAAAATCATGCCGTTTTCGCATCAAAATCCAAGCCAAAACATCGTACTACAACACCAATCTCTTCCGCATTGCGTTCAATAACATTAACATATTTAAATAAGCTATGGTAATTTGAACACGTTGGCATCATCCAGCTTTTTGATTGGTTAATTAGCGATTTGACCTATTTGACCTAAGAGAACATGGCGGATATCCTACAGCATCAAACGTTTATACGAGACCGGAATCATTCGCTTACGATGAAACTAAGTTGACTTTTATTTGTATTTCATAACCATTCAACAAATTTATTTTGTGTACATTATTATAATCACTACTGAGTACAGTAATAATCAACAATTCAGAAACGCAGCATGCCGAGATTTTTGTGTTCGTTTTTATTTCAAACTTCGTTTATTTAGAATATATTTTCGTTACCAATAAAATAAAAATCTCTCAGTCAATCAGAAACCCGGATTCATGCCTTCGAGGAAGGTCCCGTTTGAACGCTCACATCGTGTTTTTTTTCGTTTGTGGGAAAACTAAAACTGGTCGCAATTTTCGAATAAGAATGAGTCGGCAATTTTTAGTGGAATCGAAAATTTGGAGGTAAATAAAACACCGAAACCCGGCAAATAAATAGGCGTTCGAATTTTTAGAGGGGTCGAAATTTTGGAGTTTTCACGGTACTAATTATTTCATTTCAATGAAACTTAGTATAAAGATGCTCTAGGACAATGTACAAACCTAATTAGTTTGGGGTAAAAATCTGTTCATATTAATTCCCTAATAAGCATAATAATTCATAATTTTTTGGTTCTAATCACATTTCAATTAAACTTGGAGACATAGATTTTCTGTTACATTGCGCAGACCTCATTAGTTTTACACTCAAATCTGGTCATATTAATTTTCTGATTTGCATAATTAGTTTTCAGCTAAGTAATTTCGAATTATATTTAATGTGTCTCCAATACTCTCAGCACATGGGAGTTCTTTCTAAGCTTTCTTTGATTGTTTGGTGACTCTTTAATGACTGGCAATTTTTGAAAAACATTTAAACAGTTTCTGAGGTATGCCTTGGCTGATTCAATTCAAATTTTGTGTCGACCTCATGCAATCTCACCTATCTACCTATTTGTGTCTTGGTGTCACACTATTCTGCCATTTTAAAAGATAACCTCACTAATGACACTGACTTGTGATTACATGGCCTGAACTGATACACATGTGTGTGAATTTTACTCCAGTACAAAATGGATTGGAGAAAGGCAACATCTTAAACAATTACAACAAGTCATTGTCAATGACACGTCCCCGTTCCGTTCATATTTGAGTGACATATACATTCAAAGCAGATCATGACCGAAATGCACCTGCATATGTACAACACATTGTGCTAAATCTGAACAAAATCCATCCATGCATGACTGAGATCCGGTTCTGGAATTGTGAAAATACGTGATTTTGATGCATTTTCGGCCTTAAAATGGCCATCATTCCGCTATTGTTAAGCAGATCATGAAACAAATGCACATATCTATTTTTGACATGATGTACCATGTGTGTGTGAAGTTTGAACTTGATCAATCCAGACATGTCTTGGATACGGATCCAGAACTGAATTCTTTAACAAAATGGCCGCCAGTCGGCCATTTCGAACTTGATCCGAAAAAAAAAAAAGACGTGCATCAAGGTCCTATTATGTTTAATGTATGTACCAAATTTGAACAAAATCCATCCATGCATAACTGAGATATGGGTCCGGAATGGTGAAAATGTGCGATTTCAATGCATTTTCGGCCTTAAAGCGGCCCCCATTTGGCTATCGTTAATGAGATCATGAAACAAATGCACATACATATTTGTGACATGATGTACCTTGTGTGTGTGAAGTTTGAACTTGATCAATCCAGACATGTCTCTGATACGGATCCAGAACTGAATTCTTTAAAACAAAATGGCTGCCAGTCGGCTATTTCGAACTTGATCCGAAAAAAAAAATGACGTGCATCAAGGTCCTATTATGTTTAATGTATGTACCAAATTTGAATGAAATCCGTCCATGCATAACTGAGATCCGGGTCCGGAATAGTGAAAATGTGCGATTTCAATGCATTTTCGGCCTTAAAGCGGCCGCCATTTGGCTATCGTTAATGAGATCATGAAACAAATGCACATACATATTTGTGACATGATGTACCTTGTGTGTGTGAAGTTTGAACTCGATCAATCCAAGCATGTCTCAGATACGGATCCAGAACTGAATTCTTTAAAACAAAATGGCCGCCAGTCGGCCATTTCGAACCCGATCCAAAAAAAAAATGACTTAATGAACTTAATCGGTCCATGCATGTTCGAGATACAGGTACGCACGGACGGACGGACGGACGGACGCACACAGGGCAAAACATAAGTCCCCGTTTTCGGACTGCGTCCGAACGGGGACTAAAAAGAATAAAATTACGTTTCATTCTACTGCTGTGTTATGTAGATGCATGGTTTAGACCAGTTTTATGTTACATAGAATTTGCATTTTACTGTATTTACATATACAAGTATTAGATCCTTATAAAAGTTTTCCCAGTTATAACTAATAACACTTCTTCTTTTCCTATCTCAGCTTTTTATTCTGCACATCTAATCTCTCACCTGGGAAACTTCATATCATGGTGTTGTGATTCGTTTTAGTGTTATTGTTCGTGATATCATGTGTTAGTTAAATTAAGACAATTACATGTCATATCACTTCTGTTTATTGCATTCATTTACCATACTCATAAAGACTGAACATGCAGTGGTCAGGCATTCAGCCCAAATTACTATTATATTTATACCATAGTTGATACATCACATGTTTGTCGTGTGACATGATGTATATCTATGATAACAGCATGCAAATGAAACAAAAATAATTTTCTGTCTTAATGCTGTTTGCATATGAATATCCTAATATTTCACCTCATGTGTGTTCTGCTGTGTATTTGCATCAAATGTGTATTAGAAGCTGCATCCCTAATATAAGTTACACCCATTAAGCTGCAGCTTCTAATACAGATTTTACAGTATTACATAGTTTGTATAATGCTGGAACAGACATCACATTGGAAATACATGACTCGTAGTCATAAGACTTGCACCGTTTGTTTTGGATATATCAAATTTATATCTAAAATTGCTCACTGGAATTCGCTGATTGCATGCCTGGAGAATTTTGTTTTGTTTTGTTTTGTTTGCTTTGTTCATCATAAATGTAAACCTTTTTGTATGTAATCTGGCAGCCATGTAAAGGCAATGTGCACACTAATTCCATTCAACAACTTTATTACACAATTATACACAACTAGACAACTAAACAGTCAATTATTGTGAAATTCATGACTCTCCATTTCATACATTATTATATTTGTTTTATACTTCACATCAATTTAGTTTGAAATATTAAAAAAAAATTGGGTTGTGAATATTTGAATCAAAACTCGACAGACTTCACCAATTTTGATTCAAAATGGCTGCCATTAGGTGCATTAATATTATTGGGGTATTATAGTATAGGGTTACTAATGAAATGTAATCTAAGTAACACAATTATTAAGAAATTTCTGAGGATCATATTATACCATACTACCAGTGCATAGGACTGTACATGATAATGCAGAATACCATATAAGATTGAACTGTCTGTGTTACTTGTGAACTATAGAAAGCGTCTATCCTTACTCTGGGAGATGAGAAAAAAAGTTACACACTTACATCCTGAGAATATACCCAACATGTCCGAGTCATATTTCAAGTTGTGAGGTGGGGGGGGGGGGGCATACAATACTATAATGTGTGATATAACGTGTGTGTTGTGTTCTTTTAATCATATCACTTTCAAACTCCAATTTCTTGTTATAAAGTCATCTCAATAGATATATTGACCAACTGTCTATTACATGTATTTTCTTTGCAGCTGAACTTCAAAAACAGACATTAACACTGAAGAGGTCACTTGGTAGTGGTAGTGATTCAGGAGTTGGACTTGACACTGATAGCATAGCAAATGGTGATCTCAGAGACAGCATGGATTCATTGACAGTTACTGATCGCAGTAATTCTCTGAAACGCTCAGCACTCTCTAATTCTTTAATGGATCTCAAAGATACATCAGGTAAGATTGTAAACTATATTTCTAGTTAATATTTGTACTACTATACTAGTCGTCGAGTGTGATGTAATGGAACATGGTGAGTGGAAAGTGACTATGGATGATCACAAATATGTATCGTGTTTGCTCTAATAGAAGCGCACATAAACAAAACATTTGCATTTATTGTATGCCGGATCTGTCACTTTCGTATGCTATTAATAGGGCAAATACAGTAAGTACCTGAACACATTGTAGATTACTTTATTTTATTTTTTTTTAATTTCGCAAGTATGAGAAAACAGCAACATGTCTCAGCACATGTTATTGGAATCTGCAAGACACTGAAAAGTATCATCCCCACTAGTTTTGTAAATTACATCACAAAAATTACACTGATTACTGTAGATTATGGACTATATACCCCGGTACCATATATAATTTAGTTTTATCTAAAATTCATCCATACATTATATACACTGCATTTATATCTGTAAATTATGCTTAAGGTGTTCAAGTAATCAACAGTGTACAAATCGCTTGTTCACATATAGGATTAGCTCATGTGATGTTTGTTTTTTTGACAAGAATGGTTGTATTCCTTCTGAGAAAATTTTTGAATTACATTCAGCATTGTATTTGTGTGCATTACACATTCATTGCACTGCGTACTTTCAATGTTATTTAGAACCATATTTTAAACAGTTATTTTACTATAATTTCATGAATAAGCAGCAACATTGTATCTATTTCCATGTTATTATATGTTTATTATACACTTACTGTTATAGTTCCATCAGTGTTGTGTACTTGTAGCATGATGATATCGTTTCTTGCAGAACACATGTTTCATGCCTGTTTACATAAATCACACTTGCACACAATATTTATTTGAATATTTTTCAAATAAGTCTGTTTTCCAATGTCCCTATCTTTGTTAATTATGTACATGTTAAACAATTTTTTGTTTTTGTTTATAAATGTTTGTTAATGTGTGTTGTCCAGTGGATGCTGTGAAAACCAGTACACTACCACACAGGGATTCATCACCATCATTCTTATCAACACCCTCATCATCAGCACATGCTGTTCCACTTTCACGCCAATTATCTATTTATAAGCGTTTAAAGGGGCACGGTGAGTCTCTCTGAACTGTGCCCTCTATCTCATTCTGGTAAACAGCATGCCCTCTATGGTTGCTTCCTTGTCTTTACTTGTTTCACTCTTTGCTGACCTTACCATGCACAATCCTGTAATAATCATCTGCTTATCATAGGGTGCTTGTTTGGAGATTAAAGTAGAAATAAATAATATAGTAATACTACAGTTTGTTACAAATTAATAATTATTTAATTCTGAATAATAGTTGTGATATTAAAGATAGGAAGTATTTGAAATTATGCGTAACATCTAATATTGAATGATAGAAATGGTAAAGATAACACATTGACACCCACATCGTATGCTGCAGATTGTTTGTGTGACCTTGATTGTGTTAATTATTCATAATTCTCAGCATATTTATTTCCTCAATCTCCCCCAAGATTTGATGTGTGTGTGTTTGTTATTTAGTGCAAAGTTATTATACTAATATCAATAACCTTCTTCCCTTGCCACTGCTTTGTGCTCATCTTTGACTTCTCTTGCATTGCTTGTCTGTTGTTTTAGGCAAGAAAGGTCGCCGAGACAGTGCCGGATCTCTTGACAGTGGAATGGTTAGTAGTGACCTATAGTTCTTGATAGGAACATTTTTATCAAGATTGTGGCACCTCTCTTCCTGACTTATTATGCGACCATTTAATAACTAGTCTACAGTCCATTCATTATACACACAATTGTGGCAGAATAAGTGTTTAGAATTTTGTGCAAATATTTCATAGTTCATGAAAAAGGCAGACATACCAATCCAAAAGCCCCATTAGAAAATAGAATTTGTAAACAATGCCCATTACAGGAGATCGAAGACGAATTACACTTTCTTTTAGTTTGCCCACGATATCAAACAGATAGAAATGATTTTATTTCCAATATTTTATTCCCCAAAGAAATCATTACCAACCTGCAAAAATTCACATATTTAATGAAAAGTAATGACAGAAATATAATAAAACTTTTAGGGGAATTTTTACATAAATCATTTATTTTAAGAAATGAGCTTTTTTTGGATATAATACCTTGACTCTTTTGTTTCTATTTTTTACGTTATCGTACTTTGATTTTTTTTTAATCACTTTTATATTTATTGCTGTAAACCAATAGAACATTTGTAATTCTAAGGATGCAATAAAGTTATTATTATTATTATTATTAGTTTTATTGCTAAATAAAAAAAAGTAAATAATCTCGCCTAGAATCTTCATAAGTAATTCTCTTTGCACCATCTTCTGTATTCCCTTCTGTCTTTCACACTCTTATCTTCATCACAAGATGACATTCCCTGATACAGGTCATTAATTGTGAGTTGTTTAGTGGTTGTATTTATGTGTCCCTCCTAACAACAGCTTGGTTTGAACTTCAAAATGAGAGGATATCTATTTTCAAGATATATTTCTGTAGCATTAGTGGAATAATCTCTCAGTGGACACCAAGACAAACTCAATGTACATCACCTTTAATACCTCTGTGAAGTTCCAACTCTGCATTAATACCAAATATATCACCCCAACATTGTGTTACTTGCAGTCAGGGCAAGTGGTGTGATCAGTCATGTGAATTAGCTGGACTTATACAACGATACACGATACACTTAAAATGCAGTGTTGCATCTGACCCTAATGTAATGTTAGTTCAAAATTGAATTTGTATACATTAATGCAACTTTGTTTTTTGTTTGGGATTAGATATACACGCGAGACATATATATCATGAACCAGTTGCAATTGTATCCATGCTTTTTATCTGATATTGACTTGCTTATCTTATTAAAATGACAAATTTTCAATACAACAAAAACATTTCTTTTAAATATGAAAACTAAAAATTAAAAAAAAATTAATAACAATTTTTTGATTTATTTTCACAGCCAGCGAGTATCCATGATTCCATCCCTGGTAGGAGAAGATCACCATTCAAGGCGTTTCTGAAACCAAACAGGAAAACATCCAAGAGTAGTCTGTCATCATTCTATATCAACTAATTGTTGTCATCTGATAACACATGGGTCCAGTACTGATATGATGCAGTTTTTTTATTATTTTAACATATAGACTATATATTGTGGAGGATGGGTAGCAGGTCAACTGTCTGGATACCACTAGAGAGAGCTGTTTATCTGATAGTGTTATTAAGGTGTAAACAGTGATGAAAACTTGTGAATGTATGATGTTGATGTATGTCAAGAAACTTGACATAATGTGCATTAACGTTACTCATGCTTGAGAATATCACATGATAAGTGTACCCAGATTACACATAGCATGCAAATATCACATGATAAACATACCCAGATTACATATAGCACGCACATATCACATGATAAACATACCCAGATTACACGTAGCATGCACATATCACATGATAAACATACCTAGATTACATATAGCATGCACATATCACATGATAAACATACCCAGATTACTTGTAGCATGCACATATCACATGATAAACATACCCAGATTACTTGTAGCATGCACATATCACATGATAAACATACCCAGATTACATGTAGCATGCACATATCACATGATAAACATGCCCAGATTACTTGTAGCATGCACATATCACATGATAAACATACCCAGATTACATGTAGCATGCACATATCACATGATAAACATACCCAGATTACATGTAGCATGCAAATATCACATCATAAACATACCCAGATTACATGTAGCATGCAAATATCACATCATGAACATACCCAGATTACATGTAGCACGCAAATATCACATCATAAACATACCCAGATTACTTGTAGCATGCAAATATCACATGATAAACATACCCAGATTACATGTAGCATGCAAATATCACATGATAAACATACCCAGATTACATGTAGCATGCACATCACATGATAAACATACCCAGATTACATGTAGCACGCAAATATCACATGATAAACATACCCAGATTACATGTAGCATGCAAATATCACATGATAAACATACCCAGATTACTTGTAGCATGCACATATCACATGATAAACATACCCAGATTACATGTAGCATGCAAATATCACATGATAAACATACCCAGATTACATGTAGTATGCACATATCACCACAAACATGTAGTCAGATCTTATTAAAAAATAAATATCACATGACAAATCACATAATGCAGGCATATGATAAAATAAGCAATCTCGTGTTCATCTCTGATATTTTAGGTGAAGTCAGTATGAACAGAATTTATCAATCACACTGAAGGCTGCAAACAATTGTTTTGTAATATTAGTATATTAATATAGTTAAATTTGCACTAGGAATGAGAAACTTATAAACAATCTTAGTTTTATAAGTATCTCAGCTAGCATTAAATACAGAATATAATAGCCAGTCGTTAGTCCCAGTTGCTCATAATTTGTTATTATATTTTAATTATGTAAAATCATATTGTTACTGAATTGTATATATTTAGATAATATTCCACACAAGGTGGCGTATATACAGAACATTTTTATTAAATTCACTGTGGTTTGTGACCGATTTTAACACATTGTTTTTAACTGCTAAATTGTTTTATATTTTAAACTGTTATTTGTATTTCTCAGCAATGCACATCTATATGGATGTATTAAATAGTACATGCTACTACTTTACACAGGTGCTAGGCATCTATAATTCTACCTCAGGATACAATGTATTATGGGATTCTTTTCTCTTGGGGTCTGTTTCCAGCACATCAAAATAGAAGAATTCCTGGATTTCCATAATACCAAATGCGCAGATTTGACTTACTCGCGTCTTTTGCGCACTGGATATAGGACGACACAACTTAAGCATGTACCACTGCAATAAGCAATACTATTTGCCTGTAATGGGCTGTGTGTCAGAATTGAAATAATTACATCTATTTTTTTGTTTTGACATGTTGTGGTCATCATCAGATTTCCATCATGAAATTGTCACATTTTGTCCTGTCTGTTATGCCTGCATACCATAGTGGATAGTTTCCTGGGGTTTACATCACTCAATCACTCTGACGTACTCTATCAGCAAGGTGCATGAGATTAAATTTTGTTAGAAGCTTAATATTTGATGGGTTTGAGCATATTTCAGCATGCGCAGAAGATAGATATTCTTAGCTGAAATGATCCCAAACCCCAATATACAAACTGCCATATAGATTTACATTTTATGTTAGTAAAAAATAAATTGGGATCTCAATTGTACGAATTTAAATCTGATTTCATGTTTACATAAATTTTTCATTTCTGTTCCAAATTTACAATTTATAGTTTTCAAAAAGATGACAGTTATTTTTTGTTTTGTTTTTTAAACCAGGGTTTTATTTTGTAATTTCTTGGGAGTTGATTTTATCTTCTGTTTATATTTGTTTATATTTTCATTTTCTGTGCAAAGAATAATGTTTTCAATTCTATGTAGCATCGTTAGTTTTACCGTCTACACACTATACCAGAATCCTATGTTAGGATTGATACTAATAGCACAAAAGCCCAAATTGGAACATTAATTTGGGTACAGTCTTGCTTCCTGGAAAATGGATCAGATTTAACTATTTTTGATTCTGCATAATTTCTAATTATGTTGATTTTTAAAAATTGCACATTACTGTTGAAATTATACACAGAGTAAGAAATGAGATCTGTGGCACCGCTGTGAGGTTCATTCTTATGTGCATGTATTGACTGGTAAAATATCAACACAACTTTGAATTCTCTGGCTTCCTCACATGGTTTTACTACTGACCACTAGAGGGCAGTAGACATAGAACAGATATGTGTGTAGGCAACACGAGCATATGTGAAACACTTTTATTACGATTTTAATTATTGTTAGTGGCTGTAATTCAAAAACAAGGACTAATTCACAACATTTGCCATCAGATTGTTTTTTTTTTTCATTGCTTCCATTTGATTCTTTTGTTATGAAAATATGCATGCTTACCCATGCTTGCGATGAGATCATGGGTTGTGCTATATGATGCTGTACTTGCATATGCAGTTGTTTTCAATGGCGTCCTTCAAATGTAATTCTATTTCATTGATAAATACATATTTTGTTATTATATTAGAAGTGTAATATACAGGTTAAGGTACACCAATAACCACATTGTATTAGTTGTGTTATAAATCAATCAGCCATACACTACATGTATATGTATCACATAACTAATTATTTCTGTAGCAATGCATCATCAACAAATTTTATTTTGAGTAATTATCAGTTATTTCACATGCAATAACTTCTGTCTGAACTTTGTGAGGGATATACTAACTTGAAAAAGAAAGACGATGATACTATGAAACCCCCCACCCCCTTTGAGTTAAGGTATTTTGAGTTGTGTATGATTGTTTTTACATTTGTGATATACTGCGTTTTTATTCATGTAATTTTTTTTGTCATAATCTTTTTGAGGAATCGCAATACAACAAACTGGGATCAAAATATACATTGTGATTAGTTTCTGGTATTTAGAAAAAAAGTCACTCTAAATTTGATGATACATTGTACTATTGACCCTGTACTCTGTCTTTCTACCCTCTCCACAGACAAGTTTCATGTTCCATGGTTGCTACATGTATGTTATTGACCGTTATGTTATGTTGATGGCACTCACAACAGAAAGGGAAACAGGTTTTCTTTATTTTATAAACGTTGCATAAACTTTCACAGTTAATATGAATATTTAAAATACAGAATCAACACATTTGGTACAAAACTGATGCTGGTATAACATCAGCCTTAAAACTGCTCATTGCTGCTGACTAGAAGCTAATTAATATTGATTCCCTTCACGCACATAGTTGTTAGTAACCAAGTAACCTGTAACTTATCTATTCCAGTTGACTGTTCATAAATTAATGATGCGTTAGTATTTTAATTGTTTTTACTTTTCGAGATAAAAAAAATGCATCTTGCCAGCTAGAAGCCATTCTACGAGTCTCTGTGATTATATTGCAAACTAGACTTCCAAATATGGAAACTTGATATACTAATATTATGAATATTTACAGTCATGTGACAAGTTCTCTGAGCAATGATTGGCCAGAACAAAGAGAGCGAGCGAAGTCGGCAAGTATTTCTGTGGTTGTAACTTGATGTGCCTCTCCTGAATATTTTCATTTTGTGAATCTAGATTTGAAATGGTGCTCTAGATAATGAAATAAACCAATAAAAAGAAAATAATTTTTTTTTGAGGAATCAGTGATGCAAAATGTGCGTTTTTTTGTAAATATGGGTATAATTCTGAATCAGGTGCATGTTTGAGACTCGGTAGCAGTAAAAAATAGTTTTCTTGGTGATTGAATTATGACATTTCTTTATATAGAAAGGGGTATGTAATAATAATTGTAAATATGAAATATCTTGTTGTGATGGGGTTGTATTGTCTTTGATTTCTGTACAGTTTTTGATGCCATTCATGGTGTACACCAGTTTTATGTGATGATCCTTCGTAAATGACAAGTTTTCAATTCTGTTATTTTGTGTTGCTCCTGTAAACCAGATAATAAAACTTGTGAATGGAAGAAAATGATATATATTAGTTTTGCTTCTCTTTTATTAGCTCCGCTGTAGACTTTGTCGAGCGGAGCTTATCATATGAGTGATTGTCCTTCGGCGTCCGTCGTCCATCAATGTTTTACTTTTTCGACTTCTTCTTGAAAACTACATGCCTGAATGCTTTGATACTTTGTGTATATGTACCTTGGGTGGACCTCTCTTAGGTTTGTTCATTTCATAATGATATCTTTAATTCTCTAATTTTGGTGAATTTTGACTTCTTGTTAAAAACCAACAGTTCAATTGCTTTGATATTACATATATAGATACTACATGTAGACCTTTCTCAGATTTGTTCATTTCGTGATATCTTCAATTCTCTAATTTTGGTGAATATTTTTGTCAATTTTGGTAAAAAGTGATATTTTCGACTTCTTGTTAAAAACTAAGTCCGATTGCTTTGATATTACAAATATAGGTACTACATGTGGACCTCAGATTTGTTCATTTTGTGGTGATATCTTCAATTCTCTAATTTTGGTGAATATTTTTGTAATTTTTGGTAAAAGGTGATATTTTCGACTTGTTATTAAAAACCAAAAGTTCAATTGCTTTGATATTACATATATAGATACTACATGTAGACCTTTCTCAGATTTGTTCATTTTGTAATGATATCTTCAATTCTCTAATTTTGGTGAATATTTTTGTCATTTTTGGTAGGAAGTGATATTTTCGACTTCTTGTTAAAAACTGTAAGTCTGATTGCTTTGATACTATGCATATTGTTCATTTTCTAATGATGTCTTCAGTTCTTTAATTGAAATGTGCATTGCTAACAGCGGAGCTATCTCAGCCGATAGGCTGCTTGTTAATAACTGCTGGAGACAACTATCAATTAATTAATTTTAACATATTCTCTGGCTTTGCCACCCATGAATCTTGTGAAGAGACACAAAAACCACCCTCCCCCAGGGATCATCCCAAGCTTGTTTGAGCTCTCTCAGATCATTGGAGGGTGTATGTGATAAAAAGCCACCCCACCCAAAGATATTTCAACTTATCAATGAGTCACATGATGTCATTTACTGGGGTTATGAGACCCTATGATGAATATTCAAGAGTTACTACTATCCCCTTGGAAACTGAAAAAATATGACATTTTTGCAAAATCCTTGACACCCATATGACTTTTCAATATTTGCAAGCTGACGAAATGTTGAGCTATAGTGACATAAATGTGGTGGGCTATCAAGTTGAGCAGTTTCACATGCTATTCATCCCATGTAGAAATCAATACCCTCGTTTGTCTAATTACATTGTATATGCTATATCAATTATTATGATTGTCAAGAAAAACGCCACATAATTGGGCTGATTACTGATTGTTCAATCGCTGAGGGTCCTACTTATTATACTGGGTTCCGTCGGAATTCTTAAATGTTTTGAAGTGGTCTTGACCTTGTTCCTTATAAATTTTCAGTAATACTGACTTCGAAAATTATGATACAAAAATAATTCCATTCATACCACAAACCAACGCCGTTTTTGTTTACTTTTCACAACTGTTAGTGTTACAAAGTATTTCACTTCTGGTTAAAATACCAGCTAATCGATCGTAGACCACAAGTTTGGAGTCCGTTTATGATCTAAACGAAGGCAGACAATTGCAAACAACTGCTGTCATGGCAAAACGTTGCGCATCGTGAATGATTTTTTTTTTTCACTGCATGCAAATTATTTCCCCTGATGCACTCAACCACCGTCCCTCAAGGGACGGTGACTCAACAAAGTCAAAGTTGACGTACAACATGTTGCAGAACGCGTGAAAAGTACTTCGCGTTCCACTCGCTTTGAAGCTGCCGCCTATGCTAATGAGCATAGTCGTCAGGACGAAGCATTACAACTCCAAGATGGCGATAACGTTACACCGTAAATAGGCAGTCAAAACCAACGTGCACGTTACACTATTTAATTTTTCTAGCCAGCGGTGTGATGTGTCTAATCACCGCAAACCATGTGTCATTTGTTTGGTCCCACAATTTGTCTTCCATGTGCTTGCCGATCACCGAACAGTGCGGCATGTCGCCGGTACATTGTGTTTACACTATTTTTTTACCGTACCATTTGTAAGTCATGCAGTGAACATCGACCATTGGGATTCGCGCTGTTCGACCCACCAACCAATAGAAATCGTGCTCTTCGCAGAGTGACACTGCGATCCTGTCGCAGAGTGCAATAATCGACATTCGGAGAGTCGCTCAATCGCGTCGCAGAGTTAGTTTTTAGACCCCAATACATACATGTTATAAGACCTTGATAAAACTCTAAAATGTTAGTCATGTATATTCTGAACTGTCGGCAATTGAAAATCGGCTTCATGGGATGTTGACCACAGCTGTGGCGTTTACAATCTTAAACGGGATAACGAGTTACACTTGTTTAATTATACCGATTCATTAGGATTACTAAATACCAGATCATTTTATCGTCTCTGAAAGATATTGTGAGTTATGAGTTAATAAAATCGTATTACTGCCACGACGAAAACGTTAAATTGAAGGATTCGGCAATCAGTTGCTCTGCACAGTGAACTGAGGCTGATAAAAAAAAAATACGAAAGGTCTGTTGGACGCTTTGCCATTTGCTCGTGGATAATACACCATTGAACGCCATACTCCTCTCACTGAAGGACTACAGATTAACGATATCGTTTTGAACGACCGCCTTGTTGCCTAGTTACGACTTAGGAACGCTTCGTCATTAGGGGCGCAACTTAATAGGAAAGGTGTATTCATTACAATTGTAGAAATAATTTTGTTAGAATACATATTGTGGATTCGAATCCACTCATGGCCAACTGTTTAAATGGTTCAGAAATAGCTATATCCTCTTAACCAAGGGTTCCATCGACCGATTCGCATGGTTTCGCTGAAGCCGACCGTTCATGGCCGCTTGGGACCGTCCCTACGAACCCGTGCGTGGTCGATCGTGTTAGAAAAAGTTGTATTCGAGCCATCAATTAACATTCCTGTAACAACTCGCATCAAATTAAAATTTCAATCAGTGGATATTGTTGTCTTATATCACGCCTTAGCTTAACAAAAACATTTGGAAAGACTTCACAACGCATGCAATATCTGGACTATACACACAACAGTGTAGTCACAACGCATGCAATGTCTGGACTATACACACAACAGTGTAGTCACAACGCATGCAATGTCTGGACTATACACACAACAGTGTAGTCACAACGCATGCAATGTCTGGACTATACACACAACAGTGTAGTCACAACGCATGCAATGTCTGGACTATACACACAACAGTGTAGTCACAACGCATGCAATGTCTGGACTATACACACAACAGTGTAGTCACAACGCATGCAATGTCTGGACTATACACACAACAGTGTAGTCACAACGCATGCAATGTCTGGACTATACACACAACAGTGTAGTCACAACGCATGCAATGTCTGGACTATACACACAACAGTGTAGTCACAACGCATGCAATGTCTGGACTATACACACAACAGTGTAGTCACAACGCATGCAATGTCTGGACTATACACACAACAGTGTAGTCACAACGCATGCAATGTCTGGACTATACACACAACAGTGTAGTCACAACGCATGCAATGTCTGGACTATACACACAACAGTGTAGTCACAACGCATGCAATGTCTGGACTATACACACAACAGTGTAGTCACAACGCATGCAATGTCTGGACTATACACACAACAGTGTAGTCACAACGCATGCAATGTCTGGACTATACACACAACAGTGTAGTCACAACGCATGCAATGTCTGGACTATACACACAACAGTGTAGTCACAACGCATGCAATGTCTGGACTATACACACAACAGTGTAGGTTTACAAACTATGGGAGATTTACTATCGTGATGTACAAAATACATCCGCAACTGTTTACAATCTGCATACAGACAATCGACAGACAATATGGGAATAAGCGTGCTGCCAGAAAAATAAGACACGTGGCCAAGAATGGTATAAACTACGTAATACGGGAATACGCATGCTGCAAGAAAATAAGTCACGTGGCCAAGAGTGGTATAAACTATGTAATACGGGAATACGCATGCTGCAAGAAAATGAGTCACGTGGCCAAGAGTGGTATAAACTATGTAATACGGGAATACGCATGCTGCAAGAAAATGAGTCACGTGGCCAAGAGTAGTATAAACTACGTAATACGGGAATAAGCATGCTGCAAGAAAATGAGTCACGTGGCCAAGAGTGGTATAAACTACGTAATACGGGAATAAGCATGCTGCAAGAAAATGAGTCACGTGGCCAAGAGTGGTATAAACTACGTAATACGGGAATAAGCATGCTGCAAGAAAATGAGTCACGTGGCCAAGAGTAGTATAAACTATGTAATAGTATATCTGACGTGCAATGATGATACGTTTTATACATACCTAAACGTCATCGTTTATATTATATTGTTAGATACAAGTTAATGGGTACCATGACCTTTTAGAAAGAATGTTCTTTGGGTTTTTGCTTAACATTCTGTAGAGCAGTTCAAAGACAATATATATTTGCTACTGTGCTCGGCCGTGACGTGTACATCCCGTGGTCAGATCTGTGGTTAGACGGCCTTGTAGGTGTTGGGTTTCAGCTAAGACAACTCTTACTCTGTTGCTTCTTGGTGTCATCCGAACAACATTACACGAAACACAGCACGATAATTTGACTCGCTCCAACTGAATCAACGGGTAGGATGTTTTATTAATTTTATTTAATTACAGTGTGTAGTTTTGAATTTATGTATTTATGTCTACCCTGGGACGACTCCGGGCCTGAAATGCGGTTGTAATCGGTTAGCTGTCAACGAACAAAAACAGTACATTATTTCTAGAATCCAGAGAAACGAATGTTTCGCCTTGTCCCCAACGTACCGCCATGTCCACATACCGATAGACGTACTAATATAACCATGGAAGGTAGCCTTCCATAACTAACTAACTAACTAACTAGTACGTCCATGAAATAATAGTGATTTAGATTACGTGTGTGCGACGGTTTATTAGTAGCCTGACATAACATGTGAGTTGTAGGTGTGTTCGTAGTCCCACTGATATACTGTGTCATTTATACGGTATATAGATGATGGACACGCACCTAAGTAATATCACAATTTGGCTAATTGACTTCGAGTTTGACGTCACTGCATGAGTGGCAATATCAGGGATTTTTAGATCGGTTAGGCGATGGAACATGGCACGTATTGTGATTATCGCCCAAATATGTGTTATGAAGCATAACAGTTTTAGTATGTAAACAAGTGGATTTGTTTTCTAATATGAATATAATCTGAAAGAGTCTCCATGGTAATCACATAGATGTCATACGCGGAGTAGATTATAGTTTTATTTGGGAATTTTTTTCTAATTTTAGAATTGTTTCTAGACGTTGTAGTACTCTTTTGATGTGACGTGTGACCCTAATCTTGGCATACGTTTGAAAATATTGCCGATATAAATAAAAGTTATGACCTTCAAGTCATTAGCTGACCTCTCAGATCATGGCGACATGCATGTTTGAATGTATTACAAAACAGATACGTATAACATCGTTATCTCATTAGCGCATTCATTCATAGATATGTCATGAATTTGTTTACGCGTGTCTGTTGGTCGACTTATTCAATGATTCGCATGTTTCAATGTATAAATCATTTTATAAAAACAGTAAATGTGATTTATTCTACGATAAAAACGAACGCCATAAAAAATTGTCGTTAGATGTCATGGGTGTACTTTACTCCACTACGTAGAGAAACGTACAGGTACTTCGAAGCGCACTATGTTTTTGAGTAATGTACACCACACTGAATTATTCACTTGGAAATGCAATATGGACGAGAACATAATTTTTAATACTGTCATTTGATATTGCATGATGTATCATGGATGCACTGTTCGATAATGTAACCAAATCAGGTAGTTTGAAATAGCATACATGTACATAGAGATAAATGCACAACCTCTGTACATGGATAATTGGCGGTACGCATGGTTATTTGGTGCTTACAATAACAATCCCTGCCTATGCCTATTACTAGTTTTGATTTTGCGTCTAACATGTCGTGCAAACGTTTTTATTTCATGATAAATCATAATTCGATTTCTCTCTAGAGTATCAAACAACAATATTAAATAAATATACATGGTGTTCATGCATCTTTAAATCAAAAGATGAGAAACTACTAGTATCTAACTTTTTGCTTTATTTTCCGATAGAGAACGGATGATACTGATCAATTCTGTTATCGTATTCAACAGATTTGATTTCTTTTTTTAGCAGTGTCGATGTCCGAATATGACGTTAAAATCATTAGTGGTCTTCACGTGTATTACGAGTAAGTACGCCACCACAGTTGACAATTGTCCAATTGTTACATCACGTTCACCTGTTTGTCTTTGAATTAATTGATGCATGGTATTGTACGATTGATATACGATTTTCATGATGTTAAAGTGCGTTTGATAATAAGTCCGGCATTATAGTAGCAAGAGAATAATTGTTGTCAAACGTTATCGTTGAACATAATGAAAACTTGAAAAGTAGAAACTATGTAAGTATATATAAATGTCGATATCATTTACTGTCGCCATTTTTTTGTATTGTTCCATGATATCCCAAATTATAAACGATTACAATAGTTACACTTACTTGCTTCTGCTACGTCTTTTTTAGCTATGTTAATCACTGGTAGTAACGGCGATGACTGTCCTTTAAACTTAGGGGAACTACCAATATGGCTGACAAAATTAAATACTGACTGCTGCACTAAAATGGTCGCTGCACTCCGTTCAAATAAAGAAAATTGCGAGTAAGTTTGCATCGAGCGTATATGTAACTATAAATGCACTAGGTGTGCTCGATAGTATTCACACAGACAATGCATTTATTCTACACGCGTTGTACACGTCGCATGGAACCCTCCAACAGGGAGTGTTGTGACGACTATGATATTGTAAGATTCATTGTATTATCGTCCAGCTTCGGTGGAATATGACAACATAGTTTTGTTTATATTAAAGGGCGGTGGTCGTCGCGCAGCGCGTGTTCGGATTTCATGTAAATAAACAATGTATTTTTCAAGCGTTCAAGTTGTGTACGTCGCTATGAGTCCCATATCGGATAGGCCGCGGCGCGACGATCACCGCCCTTTAAATCCTTTGTCAGTATTACCAACATCCGAAATGATGAACAGCGCACTGCTATATTGAAAAGGAGAGGCGAATAGTCGGAAGCATTACCCAGTGCACAATCTGCCGTAGAAGGTCGACCTAATAATGCCTTCGCCCCTTTACCAATCTTTCATTTCAGAGAAAAGGCGTACGGGGTTGGAGAGTGTGTAGACGCTGGTGTAGTGAAATGCATTAATGTAACAGAGGACAACAGTCTAACAACGGCTATGCATCATCAGGCTTTGTCATTTGTTGCCGTGGCAGATGCCTACATATCGATATTCTGCACTGAAAAGGACATATCAACAGGTCACCTGACTCCTTCGATTAAGCTACCCGGATGTAACGATGGGTTAACCCGGGAGAGTTCCAATTGTGGAACAGAATTTGCTGCGATTTTCAAAGAAAACCGCGTTGATCTAAGGTTATGCAAGTACGTATGTGTAAAATCAAACCAGTAATGATTGTTATTGTAAGCACCAAATAACCACGCGTACCGCCAATTATCCATGTACAGGGGTTGTGCATTATCTCTATGTACATGTATGCTATTTCGCTGGTGGACATTCAAACTACTAGTACCTGATTTGTTTACATTATCGAATATAAATTTTATACATGTACTCATCATAGCGGGGCAGTATTTCGAAGAGCACTGGTATTTTTCACAATCAATCATTCATTGTGTCATGTTCAAAAAATGTAAATGAAAATTATATTTGTATATTTATCGTTAACGTTCCTTGATATTTCGATTTATTGGTAACACAAATATTCTTGTATATCCCATCAAACGAACATTACTACATGTTTATTCGTGACTATACTTGTACATATATAAAACAATAAAAAGACAATGGTTGCTAAAGCAAAATGCATCTCCGGTGGGATTCGAACCCACAGCCTCCGAATTGCTACACCGCTAGAAGTCCGACGCGCTATCCGTTGCGCCACAGAGACGATCTGGCTTAGGACTCCAAATTTTCACGTGCCATTGGTGATTAGATTAAAAATGTTGGGACAATACAATAAAATAAATCACAACCTGATCTTTTTATCTGGTCTATGTGATTTTCTAATACAATCAAATTGTGAAATGTTTCCAATTATTGTATTTAAGACACAAAAATGATCTCCAAAGATCGGTCAGTACGTTCAGCTGCGTTGAAACTTATCGTTCGGTTAAAAATGAATAAGAACAATCGCCACGCCGGTTTTAGTTTACTCACATTTCCTCTGTCATAGATACAGATGGTAAAGAAACTGTGGTGGTCATGGGCGGATGGGGGGAGGGGGCGATGAGGTGGTTTGTGAATTATCGCCGTATTACATATTATAGCAAAATATCATGGTTTTCAAATATAATATAATGGGTATTTTTAAGTCTTGTTACTCAGAGTAGCGCCTTGTTGAAGGACTGCGGTTGTACACTGCGGTTTACTTTGCTCATGCGTAGAACACGTCATTAATATTTCGCTTTGTCTTCTCCAGGGCTTTCGATGAAATGAACGAATGTCAGGCAACGATAATAAGAGACTATTGCCCTGATATGAATGAGACACAACTGAACATATACGTAGCACAGAGATCTGATATGAACTTCTTTTGCACTGAACACAATAAACAGACGAACTTGGATGATGCTTCAGAGGACGATGATGATTTTCTCGGTGCCAGTGTCGATGGGAACGGAACAGCAACATCTTCTGTTTTAGGAATTTCCGTCATTGTATTGTATATCGATTACATACTGTGCCTATGTTTGGTATGACGGAATCACAACTGGTCACATCTGTTCGGTTCTCTGTGCTTGTGTACATGTATATTTGACGCCAGGGCTTGTAACATCATATTGAATATTCATTATCACCATAGTCCGATGATTGCGATATCAGACCATTATTATCATTCTCCATATTTGGACATTAGGTGACGTCATTGCTGTACACTGTCAGATTGTTTAATATACCATTGTTCATATTTGGACATTAAGTGACGTCATTGCTGTACACTATCAGACTGTTTAATATACCATTGTTCACATTTGGACATTAAGTGACGTCATAGCTGTACACTATCAGACTGTTTAATATACCATTGTTCATATTTGGACATTAAGTGACGTCATTGCCGTACACTATCAGACTGTTTAATATACCATTGTTCACAATTGGACATTGAGTTACGTCATTGCTGTACACTATCAGACTGTTTAATATACCATTGTTCATATGTGGACATTACGTGACGTCATTGCTGTACACTATCAGACTGTTTAATATACCATTGTTCATATTTGGACATTAAGTGACGTCATTGCTGTACACTATCAGATTATTTAATATACCATTGTTCACAATTGGAAATTGAGTTACGTCATTGCTGTACACTATCAGACTGTTTAATATACCATTGTTCATATTTGGACATTAAGTGACGTCATTGCTGTACACTATCAGATTGTTTAATATACCATTGTTCACAATTGGACATTGAGTTACGTCATTGCTGTACACTATCAGACTGTTTAATATACCATTGTTCATATTTGGACATTAAGTGACGTCATTGCTGTACACTATCAGATTGTTTAATATACAATTGTTCACAATTGGACATTGAGTTACGTCATTGCTGTACACTATCAGACTGTTCAATATACCATTGTTCAAAACTGGACATTAAGTGACGTCATTGGTCTACACTGTCAACTGCTTAATATACCAACGTTCAAAATTGGACATTAAGTGACGTCATTGCTCTACACTAAGGATTTTAACTTAGTTTGGGATCACCAGCCTATAAATGAATCAGAATTAGAATGCTTTCATTATTGGTTCCATATTAGGTTCAGTGATCACGATGATTTAGAGAGAACTAATTACGTATCGTGACTTATAAGGTATTTTTGTTGTCCTGATAACGGTACTAGCATATTCTAGTAGATTGTCATGACATGCTTGTTATTATTGCATTATTTCAAAAGTCTTAGTTTTAAAGGTTAGATAGAAATATCATAATAACTTTTCTCCCTTCTTTTACCGATCTGTATTGTCACTGTACTTTTTCCCAATTCTGTGCCTGGTTTCGTTTTGTATTTAGTCTTCATGTCCAATTTTAATTTTAATTCCGTAACGGGAATTTTAAGTGTTTCAATAAAAATAATGTCGTTTGACTGTATTAACAACACAATTTAGCAAGATGTGATCGCGTCCATGTGTGTGTAGTGAATCTCACACACTAGAAAAACCAGAGTATATCACAATCGCGGAAGATGCTGTATATTCCATTAAAGTGCGGTGGTCTTCACGCAGCGCGTGTCCGAATTTAACGTAAACAAACAAAGTATTTCACACGCGTTGCATATGTCGCCATGAAGCCCCTGTCAAGCAGAACGCTGCGCGACGATTATCGCCCTTCAATATCAATTGAACTGTTTCTAGTTTTAATAATACACCATGCTTTTCTATGGTGTATGCTATCGTACGAAATCAACTGAAATGTAACCATGGCAACGCATTAGGTACTATTATTGTATATATACTGACTGTTGACCTCAAATCATAAGATAAGGATGCCACATTTCCGTTCAATGAATGAGTGTATAAATTGTTTTACAATGCGCATGCGCTGTAGGGTCTGTGTCAGCGATATCGTGTCCACATATCACATAATTTATTTAATGACATGCAAATTGTATTTTTGTTGATACACTGAGTGAAAGCATTACCCAGGCAACCTCAAAACGAATTTCAAAGATAGCAACATTATTTGGTGAGTGATATTTATTGAATTATTTCTTTAGTGTCATCCGTTTGTCATTGATCGCGGTTTTGATATTAATACAGACTACCTTGTTTATGTCATGTATTTCGAAATTGACATTCACAGTTCACGACGAGTTCAGACCTTTCTTTCACTAATTGTGCGCGTTCCCTAAATTACCCGTACTCTATTAGACCCATTTCTGTCTATTGTGAGTCGTTAACGGAAATTACGTGATAATTAAATTTGTTAACGTGAATGACCTCAACGTAGTGCCCTTTAATGGATTGACAACATTGACCTCGGCCAGCTTTGCCAGCATTCCCGATCTACCAATGCGGTGATATGAGGGGCCTTGTGGGATGTGCTATTTTTACATATGTATTAGAATAGTAAACAATCACAGTCCCTTTATATTAATTTTATAGCTTTATGAAAGCTTTTGACATTATTTGAAAGAATGTTTTGTTTTTTTTACAAAATTTACAAAAACGTGATGAGCAGCAGATTTATTATAGTAATCAACAATATGTGTGAGGAATTAATGGTCACGTGTTAAATAGTAAGAGGGTACACTAATTATTTTAAAAGCAGGTTAGCCACACGGCACACGGCAAGGGAAAGGGGACTTTACATATTTCAAAACGTGAATGAAACCAAGGTCATCCTCGCAGTTTAAAAAGAAACTACAAATTTAAATTTGAAGCCACAATTTGCCACTAAAGAGAGCGCGATATAACAACTTAATAAAAACAACAAATGGGCAGAATGTATGACGCATTAAACTTTAAAGATGGGTAATGAAAAACACTATGTAATGCGCTACTGTTGAATAGAAAACAATTTGTTCCATAAAATTCGCTTTCTTGAAAAACTGAATCAAGTGTGTCAATTCATATACATATATTTGGATACTCCTACTCATTTGCATACCAAATTTTAAAAGTGGTTGGTAATACTGCCGTAATGTATTAAATCCTTGTACGGTGTCAATAAATTATTGATAATTATTCCTGTTATATCATACTTTGGCTCGATCTTTTGTTCTGACCATGCCTTCTTTATCCGGTAAGCGAGGTTTTTTTTTCTGGAATCAGGCAGAGACAATTTTTTACCTAAAGGCAAGAGCTTAACCCTAATCAGCTAAGTAAGTGTTGGATGGAGGAATGCAACGAGTGGCTCGGGAGTACAAATGCACTGTATCAGGTGTGTCGTGTACATCCGAGTCGGTTTTTTTCTGATCGATCATTGTTCCACAAAAGAAATTACACGACATGCGCACACAGCAACCGCAGTTGGGTTTGTAGAAAATTCCCCCAAAACTGGTGAAACCGACCGTAGAAACTAATGCAGATAATAGTGTGGGATATAAATATACTATTGTACATATCTTATTATTAATTAATGGTCCACGTGACAGGGAATCCGACAAGCGTGTCAACCAGCATGCACCGATAACACTCGTGCAACACGATGTGTGCTAACAACAGAACTGGTTATCGAAAACAAATTCCTGGCGTTTTCTTGAAGGCATGGTACATTAATAACTGCAAGGGTTTAGAATTCACAAAATTGTGTGTGTGTGTTAAGGAAGGATGACATTTTCCGGTAAATGATATTATATATCGGGAGGTTGTTAACGAGGAAACAAAACTAATGGGAAATATCTACAAGATATCCATGGTAGGGGACGTATTAGGAGAAGGGGTCATCAGAGAATTGAATGGCCCATGGACAGATGGCGCATTGGAGATTTATATGTGCTCATTGGGGAGAGTGTAGTGTTCATTTAGAGATAACATATGACCATAGTATAATTTATCCGGGCCACTTAATATCAGTTGAATTGATCTAGTATTAAATTAGCAAATCATGTTATTGTTACACACATTTTTGGTTGGCGGCACCTGCAACATACATACATACCCAATAGGCGCATAAATTACACGCCTTGACGGTAATGTACTGGTGAATCGTGGACAAAAAGTCGATCATTTGGTCCGTTTCTGTTTGTATCGATTTTGTTTCAAAGGAAACAATTCTCTTCTTTGGTGAGATGTGTTCAGACAAACTAAAATTCAAATTATCTGTATTCAGTTGAGCAATACACAGGGGTTAATGCATTTATATGTGTGAATTATTACATTCCATCGATGCGACAGCTTGCTTTAGAACGGCGTTTGATACAGTTGTTACTTTGCTTATATACTAAAGCATGCATCCCACATCACGTCCGCATTCGAATGACTGGATGACCTGCACTTTGCACACTACCATTACTATTGAAAGAAGTAATACAGTACATGCCACAATCGACCCAATATTGCTTAGTTTGGCATATAAAAGCATTTCTTCGGTAAGTGTCATGTGGATGTTAAAGAGTGAGTACTCATCGTAAATGGTTGTATATAGTCATTCATGTATGGCACGGTGTTTCTAACCCTCGCATACAAATTCCAGGTTAATACTTCCAGCGCAACCCTAGAATAAATATGCTTCCCCAATAATATATATATGGATAAGTAGTGACTGTTTAGCTAAATAGCAATACATTATACTGACCACTGTTGTGTGATACATACAGAATGGTTAGGCGAATAGATTACATGTACATGTATTATGGGTGAGTTATATGTCATGGCGGTAAACACAACATACATTACATAACATCATATTTAAACCTAAGACTAACATTAGTACCTTCTATGCTTGTACTCAGTTCGAGTTCGTGTCATGCACCCAGTACATGTTCACTTCTATTTTACAGACTGTAAAATACTTTATTTTAGCTGGAATACATTTTTACTGAAAAGACTTTTTTGGGTGTTTTGTATGGAATTTTTTTATAAATATTTTTGACGAACTCGTCATTCAACTGAATGTAAAATATAGGAAAAATGTATATTCACTGGATTTTAATTTACTGTATCATTCCTTCAGCGTAAATGCCGAAATTTAATTCCAAGCGAAAATGAATGTATTTTACAGTAGTATTTACTCTATTGTTTATTCGGTGTTATTAACTTAGACAACGTATAACACACCTAAATATAAGAACTCATTTTCTCGTCTATGATCGTACTATAAAAGAAAGTATAGTGTTGGTAATGTCATAAACAATGTTAGTTTCACTAATGCATAATAGCAACATTTGTTACAGTAATGAATTATTTGTATTCTAGATAAAGAAATGAAAATATTTCACAATATATAATGTATAAAAGTAGTTGAAATATTATTTCAGCGATAATTAATTTCTCTCTAAAACATTATATCTTTTGACATGTGTATAACCAGTAGCTATCATATCAAAATTTAATTAAGGTCACGAACATACATGATAAAAACGTTCTAGTATGTTACCATGGAAATTATCCAAAATAACGCATATTGCGTTAGTGTAGCTAGTGCATTTTCAAGGATAGCATATTGAGGATGTGACGTCATATGAATATTTGATGCACCAAACATTGCATTTTATTCTGGATCAACCGTCACATTGTACCGAATTATTAACTGAACCATAAAATAACTACACTTATATTCCCAGTCTGCGTGGCTGTCGCTGTATTCAAGGTGCCGCCCTCAACGATATGGTTACCTCATTCATGGTTGTGTAACCGAAAGTTTGAGTAACGTATTTGAATTTTTAATAAAGAATTTAAAAAATAAAATTAATATTTGTCTGTTATGTTACTTGACGAGTATCAGTCATTTTCATCATAGTTTATTTGTAACATATCAAATTGGTTTACTACTTTCGACTTTATGATGCAAATTGTATCCTTGATTAAACATCGTGAAGGACCTCTATGACTAATAAGAAAGAACCTCTGTGACAAATAAGAAAGGACCTATGTGACTAATAAGAAAGGACCTATGTGACGAATAAGAAAGTCTATTTTGCTAGTAAGAATATGCCAATAAAGTCTAGTTATATAACACAAAAAATATATATATCATTTTTTATTTTTTTTTATAAAAATGACATCTGTTAAGCTGGAGAGGTTCTTGAACCGAGTTTATATAACACGCGCAAACGTGAGATTGTAGCGCCATCCAAGCAAAATATGTTAAAACAAGGACATTCGATGTTGAAAGTACTTCAGTTAAAATGTGTACATTGTCTCTGGCCAATTATATTACTCAGAGATGTTTGCTGATGTAAACATTCTTGAACCGAAATATTAATCGCTCTCTTGGCCCGTCTGAAACAATGTCAATCAAGAAGACATGCCATGGCAACTGAATAAAATTTAACATTATATGGAGAAGAATGTGTGACAGTTATTGGTAACAGTTATATAATTGAAATATATTCTGGTGAAATAAAAAATATTAGTACCCAATTACAATTGATCGCTATCAGATATTCTGACTATATTTTTTCGTAAATCATTGAAAAACTTTTAAAGTCATCTAAAGTCTTACGTAAAGACGATATGATGATATGCCAAGAATACTTCAAACATTCAATATTTGATGTATTAATTACTACATTCAGTCACGTGGTGTTAATTAAACCTGTTAGTTAAATTTAACGCATATATGATAAAATTTGATGAGTTTAAAGGCCGCAATTTTGTTCAATATAAAATTTAATTAAGCATTAGACAACTAAAAATTGGTGGTGCGTAAAGGGGCTTTGTGTCTACACCAAATACGCTACTGACTTTGGCTGAATAAAATACTAGTAGGTAGTCGTCGCACTGTGCACGTTCGATGTAATCGTATGGGTAAGATAAATACATCTTTTCAATAAATCGCGCCCACTGGCGACAAAGCACTTCAGTGACGTGAATAGGAATGGGGACACGAAAGTTCTTCACAGAGTCATGATCGTTTTGATCTGTAGTCGGGAAGATTAGATTTTGTCATATTACTGATAAGGTCCACGGTCGGTATACCATTGCCTAGATATTTGCAGCGATATTTGTGTTTTTTCAACAGTCACCGACATTTCTAGCATATACATATTACTCTCCCATGCCATCCAATTGAAACGCATGTAATTTGCCTGAAATAATTTTAACAGAATTTGTGGTATACTCAATTGATTAGAAGCTTCACTGGCACGGTAACCAAAGTTGTCCATTTATTTTAATATCAGAACAGGTGTAAACCAGGCTTTCAAAAGATTACATAAATATAAATGAGGGCGTTTTTGGCCGGTGTACATTGAACAACAATTTTTCAATCAAAAAATGAAACTTTATTGAAGTCATCTTCTATTTGGAGCACATTGAATATATACAAGTGTTTTATTTCGTCAGACATTGATTCATAGAGAAAGAAGGGCATTAGATGCTGCTACGGCTCTATTCATTGAATTGTCGATTACAACAACAATTCTGAGTTACCTATGTATAATCCACAGTATATGCTTATATTACCGGGTATTGGTACAGATGTGTTATGACACACGTAGACTAGACATACTAGAGTGACGCGACCTTGTAACAATCTAACAAGTTGTCACAGTCCCTATAGAGTGACTCATTAAGTGGCGATCATGAATGATTTCATCTTAGGAAGTTTGTTGATATGATTTAATTAGACACGCCATAGATTAATTGTTTATGACATTTACGTGTTACAACAGATAACTGCAATATGATTGACATGTTCAGCCGAAATGTACAAAGCCTTGTTTAGGTCTATATCCGGGGTATTCATCAGTGGAAAACGAAAAAACACACAATCACAATGGGTTGAACATTTTCCCCAAATGACTTCAATTCACAGCCATCTCACCGTTCCTGAATAGTTATGATAACTACCTTAATCATAACAAACTGGCGATGACACTCTTTCTTTGTCTGTTTGTTGTAACATCAAAGTCTGAATTCGATAGAATTCTAGATACACATTATTAATGTGTATATATGTGTAAGCATATATAGGGGGGCAGTTGATACATAGCTGGGTAGGGAAGTGCTCCAAAGTGTGACCATTTTTATACCTGGATAGTGGTAAAATCTATACCCATATTTATACCAAAGTACCATTTCTGTCATCACTGTTTCTCCAAATAAAACAGTTACCGTATTTGCTCTATTAGCATCTCCAATAGAAGCACATGTAAGCCAACAGTTGCATTATATATTGATTTATTAAAATATGTATTTTGACCATAGAAACACCTCTGTCAGTTCCATAAGAGCATATTTATTACCGATATTTATAGAAATAAGACCAGAAATAAGACCGATACTATCCCTATTAGCCAAGTCGAGTCTATGTTTCCGCTAGGAAACAGTAAACCCAATGACGCCAGCGAACAGTGAACGCGATGACGTTAGGGACACAGTGAACGCAATGACGTCAGGGAAACAGTGAACACGATGACGTCAAGGAAACGATGGACGCGATGACGTCAGGGGAACAGTGGACGCGATGACGTCAGGGGAAGAAAATGGTACGCTAATTGAGAGACAAAAAAGGAAAGTCTCATAGACTTCTCACTCGCAACGCGATCTCGGTGGCCATTAGCCTCCATGGTCTATTGCCAATTTATCAACTCAGAAAAGACGACCATCATAATAGTAGGAATATTGTAAAATAGATTGCAATAAATACTGTTTGTTAAAAGTCGCATTCCCACTTTGTATTATTTCCAGAATACATCCCATTGATTGTTGTGATTACCAGGAAAAATGATAAATATCAGTTGCCTTGGCAACAAATCCAGAAATATATGAACACGTTGAAGCTAGGAGGCACTGAAATCCTTTAATCAAAGAATCAAACATAATGTTCATCACTGTAGTCAGTCATATCAACTTTATTTATTTTCGTTCAAAATTCAAAGTCCCTGTGATGCTTACAGAGGTCAGTGACTTTGTCTGCAGATCATACAAAGTAGAAATGCAAATTTAATAATGAATACAACTTTTTTGTATTTCTTGTAGGAATTCTTCTATCAGAACGATATGTCACGAACACTAATAATCGCAGTATGTATAGCAGGTAAGTTGAGGACTATGTGGATATATCAATGTATCATATGTGGTCATGTGATGATTTATGTAATGGCATTCAGTTTCCATAATGTTTTATCTTTGATGACGCTAAAGTAATTATTTATCGCAAACTTTTACTTCTTATTTTGTTCATTCTCATAAGAACACAAGTAAGGGTTTTATCGAGGAAACTGCTGCTACAATGACATTTTATGCATATTATTGTACTGTTTTTCTCAAAAAATTACAATGAACAGAAATGACTAATACTAAAACGAATAATTGTAGGCGGGTTTTGACACAAAATATTTAACTGCCATGTGCGCTGAAATATGCGCACATGTAAAAAAACACTCGCGAGTGGCATTTTAAATCAGTATACAGTATATGTCATTGCATGAATGTAAAATGACAAACAGTAAATTTTGAGTCTGCATAATATATTATATTTACATTGGGTTATATTCAATTTTGGTGGGTAACAATTGGCATTAGAAACAAAACGTTGAGGTAATTATTTATTTATCGCAGGAGAAGGCAATAATTTGCACCATGGCGAAACGTTGATTGGAGACTAATAAAAAAAGTGAAAAGAGGACAATTTTGAATCGTCCGTAAAGGAATAATGTGTCGAAAAAATAATTTTTCTTTCAGTTTTAATATTTTGCCATACAAAGGAGGCCGGAAGTGTTATCACGGCCACGTCCATATTGTAGGGTTGGCACACATGGAATTGTCGACTCATGCAATCGTTAAATGTTGTAGATAGTATAATACGTGTAATGATTTATTTAGTAACGCTGGGAGGTGGCTGCTGTCAAGAAGGCTGTCCAACCAATCTTGATGACACGTTCTACTTACAAACTTGGAGTATTGATGTATATACGAATTGTTCGAAGCAGCTAATAGATGAACTGAGACAGAACACCGACAATTGCAGGTAATGAATCTAATACTGATACCACAAATAATAGAAACAACAAACTATTAAAAATTATAAAACTATCAAGAGTTATTTTTTTTATTTAACCACGAACACACACACATTTGCTCACGGTGACATCATTTAGTTTATTCTTGTAATATATTTTTTTTTTGCAGCGCAAAAGTACAAAATGTCGAAGTGTGCATGAACCAGATTCTACAGAACTGTACGACGGATATGGGAAATAACAATCAAATGAGACAGCATTTAGAGGCATCCGTTAATCCATATCTATTATCAGCCGTTGATCGGTACAATACAATATACTGTACGGAGGGCGGTGCGGACATTCCTAACATTATACCTATTATTGGAAACATTAAATGTGATTATGGGATCCAACAACCGAGCATGGCATGTGGCGACGATTTCATGGAAATGTTCAAGAATAATCCTTTAAATGAAACTTTGTGCAGGTAGGTATAAAACGCAAATCAAAACAAATACTGATAAACAAAACGTCGAATTCAGTCCACAAATTATCAAAATAGTAGTTCCTATTCCTAGTACCTGGCATACAGCGCTTCTATTCGATGCGGCAGTAACCACGTGACTTTCGAACTTCCGGGGTAGACACGTTTTATGTTCTACAGTACAAGACACACATAGTTCACGATATATTGCACAGAATGGCAAAAGATAACACAATGAGCCGTCAGTTTAGCCATCATAGAAGCAGAGTCATGTCTGCCAGTCAGTGTTTTTCACTAAATAAAATTATAAAAATGTTAAATTGATGTTAAATTTGTCATCTCTATTCCAACTTATGTTACTAGTATCTATCTTTACACGTCACCGGAGCAACAATAACTCGTCAAAATGTATGGAATTGTTTAACCAATATATTAAAGCGGGGGAGTCGTCACCTGCGTATGCGTCAGATGGCCATAGCGTGTCATTGTTTATAAACAAGCGTCTACCCATGAGCCTTTGCGTGTTTTGCGTGTGTTGTTATCATCGCTTGGGACTCAATTCCCGCGCGTGCGCAGGTGACGACCCTCCCGCTTTAAACAAACCATTAATGTTAGGAATACAATTCTTACTGCCATCATTCGACTGATATATTCCGCATATAAACATATTTTTCCAGGAAAATGTGTTTTTATTCATCATCCTGCTTTATAACGTGTCAATTGAGATATGGGACCAAGTTCAGATCATGCCCATTTATTTTTATCTTCATTTTCAATCTGTTAACTTAATACGCGCGCTTTTGTATTCGAGATACTTGGATCCCATCCAATCCAATCACGTGATAACTTACCCCTAAACTTTCGTTTCGTGTGGCTACTACTCTTACACTTACCCCGGATTATTTTATATTTTATTGCCCCCCGCAATTATATAGATTCATTTAATTTCCATGACCCTTGTATCGCGAATAGCAGCCAATCTCCAGCCAGCCAACGGGCATGCGTCTAACATACTGAATTAATTAGTTGACCATATTCATTTCAAGTTTAATGTTGCAGCTCATATGTTTGAGTGGGATATTCAGTCACGTATTTCCACTTTCATACAGTCGCCTTGGTTTGGGCACTAAAGTACTTTTCACGACGAGAATGTCGACCTTTATCGAGTAATTAATGAGACAACGTGATATAATGGGTAACTTTTGGGAAACGCATGTCGACGAGTTTTTCCCATAGTGTAGTGGTTTTACCAGGAATGGCAACATTCCAAATTTATTTCTTGAATTATTGATTGAAATTATAGTAATACCTGTCTATAATACGATATATGTCTCAATCTAAATTGTTGAGTATTGATTGATATTTATGTATTGTATGTTGTCCAATAAAGGTAAATTAAAATCTTGTTTTTCTTGCCAGTGCTTATGAGGAAATGGTCATCTGTCAGACGGATTTGCTCGATCAATACTGCCCGGATATGTCAGAAGAAGAACGGTTTAACGACGATTCGTTGAGAAAGAGGAGGAATATCTTCTGTGCTGATGAAGATAGCGATGAATCCAAAAATGCGTATGTGTCTGATACAGCCGCACCGTTATTTAGGATATCTTTGTTCAAGGTTATTTGGTCATATTTTATGGCCATTTATTGCATTTTTTGAAATACTTGAATGTCTGTTTTGTGTAACAAGAATTATTTTAAAAAAACGTCCGTATCTTCATTTTTTGATAATTTTTTGCTGAGTCTCAGATGGAAAATTGATCATTTCAGGTCTGATCTTCGGATGAGACTTAGGAGTTATGTCTTAATTATTGAAATATGCGAGAGTTGAACTAGTTGGGGTTGGGCGACGCAGTTTTAGAGTTATGTTTGGAGTTTTTTTAAAGACATAGACACACTCATAGATCCGAGTGAATTGGTTTTAGGATAGTGTTATTTGTTTGATATTCATTCGATGTAATACGTAACATGTTACTGCGCATGTAGATATAATATCAAACAAATTGATTTAAGCTCAAAAATACTTGATTCCTGGAAGCGTTACTTCATGTTTTATCTGTAAATTCGCCATGTATATCACAATTTTAGATGTTTGATTTGGAATTATAAACCAATTTTACTACTATTGATATTACTTTATTTATCGTCCAGTATTCGAAAAACATAGAATATCACATATTGAGATGCAAATACTGCTCTAAGAATCCCCACACAAAGTAACTGACGTACGCTGCATCTTTGCAAGGTGATGATAGAATTATAATTCCTCTACTAGAGATGAAGCGCTTTTTGACGTACAATGTTACTGAAAGACAGCTTCACAGCCTCACAATTGTCATCGACAGATAATGTTTTAAGGGATATGCATTATGTTCTACGATGCACATCTACGCAGCCATTTGTAAGTGTGAACGAAGTTACTCTCACAATCTTCCCAGTTTGTACGTCACGAACTTCGTCACGCGGGGGCGCGATTTATTGTGCCGTTTTTCTCGGGTTAGAGTCTTGTCACTTATGTTTAAATTTTCAGATGACTGTTTTGTAAACGATGTTGCTCACGAACTATATCCATCTGTTTATTTAGGGTATATAATGTTGAGAAATCGCTGTAAGGATAAATGTCACCACGCACACATTACTTTTCTCATAGTGTGCTTGTGTTCCTTTGTTGGTCTTTATTCACATTACATGGTCGTGTGGTGGTGATAGGGCTCATAAATAAGGTTGTACGCGGTTCTTCGGGTGCTTTTCAGCAATTTTGTCTAATATACGCTGTAATTTGCGTACTTGGATGTGAAGTAATAACTTTAGCTGATTGTAACTAGTATATATCACCGCAGTAAACTTTACCCATGCACACACATACTTTTTGTTACGACTTGATGAGGGCGAGTACTAGCATTTTATTCCCTCTTTAAATTGTCTTTCGCCACATATTACAAAAAGTACTCTCCATAACATAAAATACAACAGACTCTTTAAGAATTCGAAAAGGTCTGAAATGGTAAGTCAGTGAAAAAGTTTTAGATAAATGTCCTATGGTACAAATCATAGAGAATTCTGGGTACTTTGTAGTGCTGTTTGATGAATTACAAATTGTAGCATGACATTGTTTGCGGTTGTCGTCAGATTTATTCCCAACAATTGAACATTCATTAACAAGATTATTTGTATAATTGCAATGTATATGTATTGTTACACAGTATCTGTATACAGTTTTAGTACATATCAGATATATAATCATATTCTGCTTATTATGCAAGAACATTATATGTATTTGTATTTGTAATAAAGATAATTTATTCAAACTTCCATTCCAAGTAGAAACACATTATTATGTATAAATTGTATGTGTAGTTACATTATAATTATAAGTGGTGTACATAACTAATAATTATTATCAAACACAATAAATATGACATAATATGTGAGAAACAAATTTAATGGATTATGATTGCACTGAACTGTGAACACACACCATATCTAACATTAATACGATAGTTGAGAATACAACACAAATATGGTCTTAAAGAAATTACATGGGACGGATTTAATAGCGGGTACCGGCCGGGGTTATGGCGACCGAACGACGTAGCTGAGGTTTGAATTTATTTCAGATTGTTGGACTCGGTTTAGAGCTGATTGCAAAGATTTGGGTCACAGCAAATGCAATATTTGGTTCTTGTAGCAAAAAGTTTGGGTAATGTTATCTGATATGCTGGTTTGACCGTATACCTGGGTATAAAGGCAGGGTTCGCGTTACAATATGTAATAATAAATGGTGTAATGATTGCTATGGGTTGGGTATTAAGCAGATTGTATTGAAAAATTGAACTTTGCTGGGACTTTTTAAAATAATAAGATTTCAACTGTTACGAATAGAGTGGAAAGATTCATAGCTACAAAATTCTTTACTTCATGAAATAAACATTGTGTCGAATGAGAGCACGAAGACCGTGAAATCGGTGTGAAGGTGATGTGATGCTTATTCCATAACCTATTAATTTAAATAATTTGATATTTAATATAACGGTTTAATCACCCTGCACACAAGAAATATATTACAGCTTGACACTTTCATCAATATTAAATCGTTGGAGTGTACTAAGCAATAATGATTCTGCCAAGATACAATTAATATCTTTGAAAACACAATGATTCGGGACAATGAAAAGACGTAAGTAGTCGAACATTCAGTGTTCCCTGGTGTCTGGCAAAATGACAAACAATTTCAGAGGCATATTTCATCAAAAATCATTATTGGACCTTTTACGCTCATTGCGATAATTGCCAAATGATTTCAATTCGTTTCATTCCAATATATATGGCATTGTGAGAATCTCATCAAATACACACTATGAGTTGCCGATCTGAATCTCATCAGTGTGACGTTTCATTCACAACTATTGTCTCCAAACATATTTGAAGTTTATCCGATCACGTTAATGAGATATGCTGCGTCAGTTTTATCAAAGATATTTGACTTGGTTTCACTCATTACGAAAATGACAAATATAATATTGGATATTGTTTTGAGTTTATCAATCTCGACCCTAATTCATACCACGTATGACAATTCCAATGAATAAACGTAATAAAATAGTGCTCTGCCCATTACACGCAAGTTAATTTCCCCCTAAAATATTAATTACCGACTTTATTACGATGATACCACGTATAGCTTTGTGTACATCATTCACATATATAGCAGTGATTAAATAGTGTTCCGCTAATTACATGGCATCCGATATTAATTTCCCCAAAAATAATAATTCCCTATGCTATGTGTACACGTATAGAGTGGTATTTAGTACTCTATGAATGATAACAATTATGTCTGATGTTTGGGATCGAATTACTCAAATTGTAAATTAATTTGACAATGTCTAGGATTTATATTCGAAATTATATTCATATATCCGTCAGCGACTACATTGTCGATATTGTTTATCTTTATAAAGCGTAAAACCGCAGCGATAAGACAGCTTGGGGAATAGTTCTACCTTCGCATCTTATCGTAGTTACAATGTTGAGTGTTCAAACATTTATGGGTGTTCTGAGAGATACTTATCTAACGGGAAATCCGCTATTCTTAATACGTATACCGGGTGTTTTTGTATATCGTATGGCATGTGGTGTATCAGATCACTCTATTAGTATACGATGAAACGATTACATTTCTATAAAATACAACGTTCATGATATGCAGTTTGATTTCTTTTTCCCCAAATAAATGTAAAACTGTCCAAATTCAAAAATGTGGTAACGTACCCGAAGAGATGGTAATAGTAAAACACTCACCGATGAAATGTCTCAACAAGTCCGCGAAAAAAATCAATTCGACGAACACCCTTGATTTGACAAAATGCCGTCGCTTATAATGTTGTGCGATCGCTAAAACATTGTATGATAACATTATTTGAGCTAATGACAAATAAATATCTCAAATTCGTCTTGTATTGCTCTCAATAATATTGCATCTATTACTCAACTTAAAATATTAACAGGTCTACTTTATATACAACCAAAATATTGATTATTTACGGGGTGGCCATCTCGTTATTGTAGTCAATGGCCTTCGATGATTGCGTGTTCATTCTTTGATTCTTTACATGATCCCACCACGTACACACGGAGATAATCGCCGACCCCAATATGACTAGAACAGTTCCAGCTATATCCAGCTTTCCTGGTTGTATATTAGTTATACACACCTGTAAAATAAATGCCACGACAACTTGAACATTTGTTAACAAGTTGACGGTCACCGCCCCTTCCATTTGCAGGCTACTGTGAAACGCACAAACAAAGCTAGCAGAGCATAATGCCAAGGCAGATACATAAGATATTTCCTTCAAACTCCAAGTCCATAGTTGCGTTTCCATAACCAGTGATAGAGTCAAGCAGATAAGACCTGATATACAGTTCATATAAAATATCTTAACAAAAGTCGTGACATCGTCTGAAATTGCATCCCACATAATGCAAGAGAGTGAGTGGAAGAAAGACGAGCAGATAGTCATGGTGTAAGCAAATCCAGTGGTATCAATGCGGCTGTCCATGACAATGGTTTCGTTCATTGGTGTATCTATATCACCGAATATAAAAGTTGGCCGCATTATTAAAACGGTTCCAGCTGTAATGATAAGGAAACCTAGTACGTGTGAAATTTTTAGACGTTCTCCGTTAAATATAATAGATCCCACGGCACAAAATATGGGTGTAATTCCTGCGTACACGGCGTACTCGTTCCCAAGGGGTAAATGGTATACAGCGTAAACTTCCGTAGAACTACCGACGGCAGTGGCGGCTCCGATCCCGACAAGGAGTGTATTGATCTTGACAGACTTGAAAAGAACTGTATCTTGAAGGTAAAGAAGTGCCGGTATTGTGGATAAGACAAGCACTGAAATACTGTAGAGAAAGGCCACTTGTATGGGAGGAATACCTCCCGATGCAATCAAAGTATAAAATATTCCGTTGAACGCATCTAGGACACCGGACAGCAGAGCTAGGAAAACCCATGTAGCTGACTTCAATACAGTAGCGAGACCGGGTCGCAGTTGTTGGGACACTTCATCAGACAGTAATCTTGTCTTTTCTTGGTATTTTCCCATCTTATTTTCTGTATATTCTTAGGTGCTTTAACGAAATTGTGGAATTGACACAACTGGATGTATGTGTAATACAGTAGACGGTGATTTGTACAATCAGGTTATATATGAAATTATCTTTAATATATACGTAGATCATTAGTTCCTGTCATTTGCGTGGGTAGATCAACTGTCAACTTTAACAATATCAACACATTGTTTCAATTATATCAATTCACGAGCAGCACAATGAGAACAATCTTAAGATCTGAACTGAGAACGAAGCCCCCGTGAATGTAATTGGCAGCGAAGCAGAAGTGCCTTCGATTATCACAAACAAACCGCGATAAGCGTGATACTACATTCATTACTTCTCCAATTCAGCTCACAATCACGTATCCCGGCGTTGTTGTAGTACATACGTTAGATGGTCCCCAAAGCGGGAAGTGTTATAGGTATATCATGGTTCATACATTTTTGAATACGCATCATTGTAACAAGACGATAAGACGCCCAATGTAGGAATTTTCTCTTATCGCTTAGTTCCTATGCATTACAATATAAACAGTACTGATAATATAAACGCCGACGTTCATTTTATTTACAAATCATTTTATTTATAAACTAAATATTACGTAATTGTTTTTAAACGTAACTTTTGTTTTTAGGAAATAATCCAATCTCGTGTGTCAAAACTCAATACTCAGGGTAAACTTTAACCTGATAAAACTATGGTGAAACATATGCTTGATCACATTCCGTCAACACCCTGGGTCTGTGACCAGGACGGCCAATAACTGAAATACTCTAGTTAAACGTGTACAACTTTGTTACGTACAAATTATCTACTGGGACCATGCATATGAAATGACCAGTGTTTTTGGGAATTACTTTGTGAACATATTACTTGTTGCTATGACAGGTCATATTTGAACAAATACATGATATTATTATACATCTGTCACCGTAACGCCATAAGTTACAGCGTGCCGTAATTTTGCGGTATTTTACGGGGTATTTTCATCTTACCATATTAAGAATGCGAATTCCAAATATGGAATGATTACGATCGCAAGCGTCCTCTAATAATAAAAACAAACGCGGCTGCCACCAGGGTTTTACCGGAATCCACACAAAGAAGTTCGCTGATTATGTTCTACACTTTTTGGATTTCGGCATTCCCACGATGTATCATTGGAAAGAAAAGATGTATATTAATAAGGTTATTACGAGGATACCTCAAAGCATGCACTCAGACAGTACGCGGTCGCATCGACTTCAGCTGCGCGTCGGTAGATACTAGGTGCATACCTTGAGGTATCCTCGTAATAACCTCATATTACTGTATACTGTATACAATAATCAATGTTTTGGTTATAGAGACTTCCGTTGAGAAAAGTTACACATGACTCGTTCTATATTTCATTTTAGAAATTGTACGTAATAAAACGCCGTTTTAACGTTGGGAACTACATTTTCAAGAACTAAAAAACATACTTTGACGATAGTTTTTCGCGTTTGTTTCGAATTCGAACCAACCAATACAGTTACCATAAAATGGTTATTTATCTATCTCCCTTGCCACTAATATTTTTATTTTCAGTATCAATGTGAAATTTGCATGCAATCAACACAACTTCTTTCGTACAAAACGACGAAATCGACGACCTTCGCATTCCAGTCTTTATTTTGGCGATCTGATTAGTGGAAATGGTAGTTGAAACGTGATCACAAGTTTGGCATTGCTTTTAGTGTATTTTTATTTAGCTAATCATATCAGATGTAATTGATACTACAATATCCGAGCATTGTTAACCAAATTGCTTATATATTTAAAATCACACACTCCCTCTCGCAGTCATAAACTACCGAGGTTATTCCAGTGAATCATGAATTACAAATATCGACAGAACAAAAACCTAAATGACGTCAATATAGCATTCCTTTGTGCAGAAATCTTATATGATATTTGAATATCAATATAAAGCAATAATTCGAGTGGTTGTACACAATTTCATTTCCATTGTTCGAGTGTTTCAGTGGCTACAAATTAATTAATGTGTGTGCAACTGTAAACCTGAAAAATTACTTGTTTTTATATTTAGAACTTAACGTCTACGTCACGTGCGTACCTTCCCCATTGACAGCAATATGATTGTCTTTCCCCATTGCTTATTGAATTCTGCTACCTTATAAGTAGGGACCATTGTTGTGACTGTTCAATCGAAATAGCTACTGAGCTAACAATGAGTTTGAACGAAAAAAAACCTTATGTTTACGAGGGATGAGACTTCAGAACAAAACTTGTATACTGAGTGGAGAGATCCACAACTCGGATATAGTGATACGGACGAAGAGTTCGGACAATTCTCATTCACCACTGGTTCCAGCCGCGGCGGCACCGTGGGGGCATTGGGGGCGGCCGCCCCCACGATAAAATGAAACTCTGTCTCTATCTCATCTATATATACACCCATCTCCAGAAAACGTAAGAGAAATATACCTGAGTGTACCATCAAAATTTGCTCCCCAAAATGCAGGAAACAGCGTTTCAGAGGGTTTAGATTTCAACATTCAGTTTTTCATGGGGGACCATACCCTCGGACCCCCCGAGAAAGGTCGCGCCTCCGACGCTCGATTAGTTGACATTCACATATAAAATCTTCGCTCCGACAGTCAAAAAAAAGCTGCCGCCGCCCCTGGATTCACACTATTACTTGCACTCTCATCACCGTGTGAACTAACAAACAGTATTATGTCGTGGATCGGACCTACTGCACATTAAGAATAAATCTACTAAGCCCTGCATACTGAAGTATTCGTATCTCTTCAATGTATATGCTTTAACCGCCTGGCAATGATCCCCGTATGTACCCAAACTTGGTAAAAACCTCGACCACACTACTGAATTCCCGGACCAATACAATCTGTATCATATCGGAAATTACTATCACAATTAGTTACACTATACTTTTCGAGAGACCAGGATAGGATAAAGTGGGTATGGCGAAATATGTAAATACAGTTGACTGTGACACATAGTTAAAGTGCCTGTGCAGTGCCCACCCTCACGTTTCCCATTTTAGATCTGTATCCCACTGAAATGGGCAGTTATTGATTTTTTTGCTGAAAATGATTACTCGTATCCAAGTAAATTTGGGATATTTCTCGTGTTGTAGCCACGCCCACCTATTCTGAAACGGTCGACTGTTTCCGGATTTCCGACTCTCGCCGAAAGTGCGCCACAAAATGCCAAAATGTGAGAGGAAGTCATACCCCTGAGCCGTAATAACACTGGTCATTCAGTATACTTGTAAACGATATACATTTTTCAGTCGGCGTTTTTTTTTTTTTTTCGTTTTTTTTTTGTCTATTTTTTTTTTGAGAGAGAGAGTTTTTAGATGTTGTGTTGTGGGCAGTTGCAGTGAAACGTATAGTTATAGTGTAAGTATTCACACGTTTCTAATCGATCCGAAGGTGCGACATCAGTGGACGAAAGCCACTTAGCCTCAAATTCTTTTTTACCTCCATGCTTGCAGCTTGATCTGCGTAATAATTTCTGAAATAAGAATCCGGCTTTGGTCAATGTGTTTCCACCAAATAAAGTTTTAATATGATGTTATAATTATGACAATCACGCCATGAAATACGCTTACTCGAATCCACTCTGAATTTATCTGTATGTGTGTCGATCTCGGTTATTTTTGTTATCCAATTAAACGCCGCTTTTAACGCACTTACCCTCGTCGTGACCCGACGCGTTCACCTATTTCAACAAAATTTCAATTTACTTCCACGCGGCTGTCATTTATTTAGTAACTGTGATTTGTCGTTTTTTTAAATTATTTTATAGTGATCACTATAGTCTAATGTTTAGAATGTCAAAATATGTTCTCTTTTATTTTAATTTTGAAAGTTTTACTCAGACGATCGATGAAATAAAACAGTGTAGTGACGTGCCTAGTAACCTGCTAAATAACGAGATAATTCCGACGTCAAATTCTATTTTGTCCAGCGACAGTGTACAAACGTGCGCCGCTGACGATCACGGTGACCAGCTACACCAGAACGAACATATTTCGCATCTAACTCAACCCCATGCAACAAAAATTGATACTATGTGTTCAGTATGGTCCATTCCTCCTCGACGAACAAGTACATAAGTGAAAATTTAGTCAAAGACGAGAAAACTGCAGAAGAAATTTGCCTTATTTACACGTATCGGCAATGCAAGCTGCCATGCGACTTCCCCTCCTGCCGTTTGTAATTAATATTTAGGATATCAATTAAAATGTTCTGTCATCTGGTGAGGGTCGCATATTTACTTCCATGATTTGCCCAACTCTTACGGCCTAGAGTAAGGTGAATATATATAGTCTTGTTTAAGAACATGTAACCATGACAATGTAACTACATTGAAACTGTTTGGAAGAAAACATACAAAATATGTTCAGAGCCAGTGGTACCGATAATGTGCCATTAATTAAATTTTAAATAACTATTCACAGTGTCACAACCAAAGTTGCTGTACAGATGTGTAAACCATTTAATTTATATTCATTAATGTTTGACTGGTTTCACCTTTGAGAGTACGACCTGAGGCAGATTTTCACATATGAAATGACGTTTTAATAATTTACATCAGTATTCTGATTAGCAAACCATTATTTAGTAATACATATTTAATTCATAATTAGATTCTGAAATAACGTTTATTCACATATTCAGCACTTCGAGACTAATTTCCTATCAACAATAATTGCACGTCTGCACAGCCTGCGTGTCCTATTGTGGGATGTGAACGCATTACTATCTGTATTTGAACAGGTCGAATTATAAAAACATTCACACAATAATCATTGAATAATACAACGTCGATGTTGTTAACAAAGTGTTGTTAGTTACTATTGTCATATCACCAAAAGCCTTTGGAACTTTACATATACCTTCAGGGAACCACTTTTTGTTAATGTTCGCACTTATGGCGACCGTAAACTGTTTACAATATACACAGAATGGAGATTATCTTATACTGAATATCAAAAGAAAGACCGTCTTTAACGATACTTCGGGGCAATTACAAAATGTTAATGTTATTCAATACGTACTTTTTTCGTATCATATTTCCTAAGGTATATTTTTACAGCCTTCAAGCCTTTATTTTAGCATGTATCTTGGTGTGTGTAGTTATTATCTGTCGTACTGTGAGTACGTAGCTACACAAAAATCACTCTTCCATTTCCCCCAATTCAAACAATTCCACGTGATTTATCAGATCGTGCCCAATAATTATGGACTTGAGAATACTTCACATTGCTGTATTTTCAGGTAAGTAAAGTTTGGCTATACGACATGTATGAAATACACCAACATGCTGCATATATAGCATTGCTGAAATTATTTTTGTTTTAAATTCTCTAGTCATGATAGGAATCTCTGACAGTCAGATTTACCACCCACCCTGCCCGACATCGATGGTGGATTTGCCGATGTGGTTAAGCGGCGCTCAATTAATATGTGACAGAGAATTAATCACCCAGTTAAGAATCAGCCAGGAAGATTGCGTGTAAGTATGGTCTAATTCACCTACCCTAAATATTATATAAATATTGGGTGTCATTCAAGACAACTGTAAGTAAGTATGGTCTAATTCACCTACCCTAAATACTAGATAAAATATTGGGTGTCATTCAAGACAACTGTAAGTAAGTATGGTCTAATTCACCTACCCTAAACACTAGATAAAATATTGGTGTCATTCAAGACAACTGTAAGTAAGTATGGTCTAATTCACCTACCCTAAATACTAGATAAAATATTGGGTATCATTCAAGACAACTGTAAGTAAGTATGGTCTAATTCACCTACCCTAAATACTAGATAAAATATTGGGTGTCATTCAAGACAACTGTAAGTAAGTATGTTCTAATTCACCTACCCTAAATACTATATAAAAAACTGGATGTCAGTCAAGACAACTGTAAGTAAGTATGGTCTAATTCACCCACCCTAAACACTAGGTAAAATATTGGGTGTCATTCAAGACAACTGTAAGTAAGTATGGTCTAATTCACCTACCCTAAATATTATATAAAAAACTGGATGTCAGTCAAGACAACTGTAAGTAAGTATGGTCTAATTCACCTACCCTAAACACTAGATAAAAAACTGGATGTCAGTCAAGACAACTGTAAGTAAGTATGGTCTAATTCACCTACCCTAAACACTAGATAAAATATTGGGTGTCATTCAAGACAACTGTAAGTAAGTATGGTGCAATTCATCTACCCTAAATACTATATAAAAAACTGGATGTCAGTCAAGACAACTGTAAGTAAGTATGGTCTAATTCACCTACCCTAAACACTAGGTAAAATATTGGGTGTCATTCAAGACAACTGTAAGTAAGTATGGTCTAATTCACCTACCCTAAATACTATATAAAAAACTGGATGTCAGTCAAGACAACTGTAAGTAAGTATGGTCTAATTCACCTACCCTAAACACTAGGTAAAATATTGGGTGTCATTCAAGACAACTGTAAGTAAGTATGGTCTAATTCACCTACCCTAAACACTAGATAAAATATTGGGTGTCATTCAAGACAACTGTAAGTAAGTATGGTCTAATTCACCTACCCTAAATACTATATAAAAAACTGGATGTCAGTCAAGACAACTGTAAGTAAGTATGGTCTAATTCACCTACCCTAAATACTAGATACATATTGGGTGTCATTCAAGACAACTTTAAGAAAGTATGGTCTAATTCACCTACCCTAAATACTATATAAAATATTGGGTATCATTCAACACAACTGTAAGTAAGTATGGTGTAATTCACCTACCCTAAATACTAAATAAAATATTGGGTGTCATTCAAGACAACTGTAAGTAAGTATGGTCTAATTCACCTACCCTAAATACTAGATAAAATATTGGGTGTCATTCAAGACAACTGTAAGTAAGTATGGTCTAATTCACCTACCCTAAACACTAGATAAAATATTGGGTGTCATTCAAGACAACTGTAAGTAAGTATGGTGCAATTCACCTACCCTAAATACTAGATAAAATATTGGGTGTCATTCAAGACAACTGTAAGTATGGTGTAATTCACCTACCCTAATACTATATAAAAAACTGGATGTCAGTCAAGACAACTGTAAGTAAGTATGGTCTAATTCACCTACCCTAAACACTAGGTAAAATATTGGGTGTCATTCAAGACAACTGTAAGTAAGTATGGTCTAATTCACCTACCCTAAAAACTAGATAAAATATTGGGTGTCATTCAAGACAACTGTAAGTAAGTATGGTCTAATTCACCTACCCTAAACACTAGATAAAATATTGGGTGTCAGTCAAGACAACTCTAAGTAAGTATGGTCTAATTCACCTACCCTAAACACTAGATAAAATATTGGGTGTCATTCAAGACAACTCTAAGTAAGTATGGTCTAATTCACCTACCCTAAACACTAGATAAAATATTGGGTGTCATTCAAGACAACTGTAAGTAAGTATGGTCTAATTCACCTACCCTAAACACTAGATAAAATATTGGGTGTCATTCAAGACAACTGTAAGTAAGTATGGTCTAATTCACCTACCCTAAATACTAGATAAAATATTGGGTATCATTCAAGACAACTGTAAGTAAGTATGGTCTAATTCACCTACCCTAAACACTAGATAAAATATTGGGTGTCATTCAAGACAACTCTAAGTAAGTATGGTCTAATTCACCTACCCTAAACACTAGATAAAATATTGGGTGTCATTCAAGACAACTGTAAGTAAGTATGGTCTAATTCACCTACCCTAAATATTATATAAAAAACTGGATGTCAGTCAAGACAACTGTAAGTAAGTATGGTCTAATTCACCTACCCTAAACACTAGATAAAAAACTGGATGTCAGTCAAGACAACTGTAAGTAAGTATGGTCTAATTCACCTACCCTAAACACTAGATAAAATATTGGGTGTCATTCAAGACAACTGTAAGTAAGTATGGTGCAATTCATCTACCCTAAATACTATATAAAAAACTGGATGTCAGTCAAGACAACTGTAAGTAAGTATGGTCTAATTCACCTACCCTAAACACTAGGTAAAATATTGGGTGTCATTCAAGACAACTGTAAGTAAGTATGGTCTAATTCACCTACCCTAAATACTATATAAAAAACTGGATGTCAGTCAAGACAACTGTAAGTAAGTATGGTCTAATTCACCTACCCTAAACACTAGGTAAAATATTGGGTGTCATTCAAGACAACTGTAAGTAAGTATGGTCTAATTCACCTACCCTAAACACTAGATAAAATATTGGGTGTCATTCAAGACAACTGTAAGTAAGTATGGTCTAATTCACCTACCCTAAATACTATATAAAAAACTGGATGTCAGTCAAGACAACTGTAAGTAAGTATGGTCTAATTCACCTACCCTAAATACTAGATACATATTGGGTGTCATTCAAGACAACTTTAAGAAAGTATGGTCTAATTCACCTACCCTAAATACTATATAAAATATTGGGTGTCATTCAAGACAACTGTAAGTAAGTATGGTCTAATTCACCTACCCTAAACACTAGATAAAATATTGGGTGTCATTCAAGACAACTCTAAGTAAGTATGGTCTAATTCACCTACCCTAAACACTAGATAAAATATTGGGTGTCATTCAAGACAACTGTAAGTAAGTATGGTCTAATTCACCTACCCTAAACACTAGATAAAATATTGGGTGTCATTCAAGACAACTGTAAGTAAGTATGGTCTAATTCACCTACCCTAAATACTAGATAAAATATTGGGTATCATTCAAGACAACTGTAAGTAAGTATGGTCTAATTCACCTACCCTAAACACTAGATAAAATATTGGGTGTCATTCAAGACAACTCTAAGTAAGTATGGTCTAATTCACCTACCCTAAACACTAGATAAAATATTGGGTGTCATTCAAGACAACTGTAAGTAAGTATGGTCTAATTCACCTACCCTAAATACTAGATAAAATATTGGGTATCATTCAAGACAACTGTAAGTAAGTATGGTCTAATTCACCTACCCTAAATACTAGATAAAATATTGGGTGTCATACAAGACAACTGTGAGTAAGTATGGTCTAATTCACCTACCCTAAATACTAGATAAAATATGGGTATCATTCAAGACAACTGTGAGTAAGTATGGTCTAATTCACCTACCCTAAATACTAGATAAAATATTGGGTATCATTCAAGACAACTGTAAGTAAGTATGGTCTAATTCACCTATCCTAAATACTAAATGCATATATTGGGTGTAAGTAAGTATGGTCTAATTCACCTACCCTAAATACTAGATAAAATATTGGGTGTCATTCAAGACAACTGTAAGTAAGTATGGTCTAATTCACCTATCCTAAATACTAAATGCATATATTGGGTGTAAGTAAGTATGGTCTAATTCACCTACCCTAAATACTAGATAAAATATTGGGTGTCATTCAAGACAACTGTAAGTAAGTATGGTCTAATTCACCTATCCTAAATACTAAATACATATATTGGGTGTCATTCAAGACAACTGTAAGTAAGTATGGTCTAATTCACCTACCCTAAACACTAGATAAAATATTGGGTATCTTTCAAGACAACTGTAAGTAAGTATGGTCTAATTCACCTACCCTAAACACTAGATAAAATATTGGGTGTCATTCAAGACAACTGTAAGTAAGTATGGTCTAATTCACCTACCGTAAACACTAGATAAAATATTGGGTGTCATTCAAGACAACTGTAAGTAAGTATGGTCTAATTCACCTACCCTAAAAACTAGATAAAATATTGGGTATCTTTCAAGACAACTGTAAGTAAGTATGGTCTAATTCACCTACCCTAAACACTAAATACATATATTGGGTGTCATTCAAGACAACTGTAAGTAAGTATGGTCTAATTCACCTACCCTAAACACTAGATAAAATATTGGGTATCTTTCAAGACAACTGTAAGTAAGTATGGTCTAATTCACCTACCCTAAACACTAGATAAAATATTGGGTGTCATTCAAGACAACTGTAAGTAAGTATGGTCTAATTCACCTACCGTAAACACTAGATAAAATATTGGGTGTCATTCAAGACAACTGTAAGTAAGTATGGTCTAATTCACCTACCCTAAACACTAGATAAAATATTGGGTGTCATTCAAGACAACTGTAAGTAAGTATGGTCTAATTCACCTACCGTAAACACTAGATAAAATATTGGGTGTCATTCAAGACAACTGTAAGTAAGTATGGTCTAATTCACCTACCCTAAACACTAGATAAAATATTGGGTATCTTTCAAGACAACTGTAAGTAAGTATGGTCTAATTCACCTACCCTAAACACTAGATAAAATATTGGGTGTCATTCAAGACAACTGTAAGTAAGTATGGTCTAATTCACCTACCGTAAACACTAGATAAAATATTGGGTGTCATTCAAGACAACTGTAAGTAAGTATGGTCTAATTCACCTACCGTAAACACTAGATAAAATATTGGGTGCCAGTCAAGACAACTGTAAGTAAGTATGGTCTAATTCACCTACCCTAAACACTAGATAAAATATTGGGTGTCATTCAAGACAACTGTAAGTAAGTATGGTGCAATTCACCTACCCTAAACACTAGGTAAAATATTGGGTGTCATTCAAGACAACTGTAAGTAAGTATGGTCTAATTCACCTACCCTAAACACTAGGTAAAATATTGGGTGTCATTCAAGACAACTGTAAGTAAGTATGGTCTAATTCACCTACCCTAAAAACTAGATAAAATATTGGGTGTCATTCAAGACAACTCTAAGTAAGTATGGTCTAATTCACCTACCATAAATACTAGATAAAATATTGGATGTCATTCAAGACAACTGTAAGTAAGTATGGTCTAATTCACCTACCCTAAAAACTAGATAAAATATTGGGTGTCATTCAAGACAACTCTAAGTAAGTATGGTCTAATTCACCTACCATAAATACTAGATAAAATATTGGATGTCATTCAAGACAACTGTAAGTAAGTATGGTCTAATTCACCTACCCTAAACACTAGATAAAATATTGGGTGTCATTCAAGACAACTGTAAGTAAATATGGTGTAATTCACCTACCCTAAACACTAGATAAAATATTGGATGTAAGTCAAGACAACTGTAAGTAAGTATGGTCTAATTCACCTACCCTAAACACTAGATAAAATATTGGGTATCATTCAAGACAACTGTGAGTAAGTATGGTCTAATTCACCTACCCTAAATACTAGATAAAATATTGGGTGTCATTCAAGACAACTGTAAGTAAGTATGGTCTAATTCACCTATCCTAAATACTAAATACATATATTGGGTGTCATTCAAGACAACTGTAAGTAAGTATGGTCTAATTCACCTACCCTAAATACTAGATAAAATATTGGGTGTCATTCAAGACAACTGTAAGTAAGTATGGTCTAATTCACCTATCCTAAATACTAAATACATATATTGGGTGTCATTCAAGACAACTGTAAGTAAGTATGGTCTAATTCACCTACCCTAAACACTAGATAAAATATTGGGTATCTTTCAAGACAACTGTAAGTAAGTATGGTCTAATTCACCTACCGTAAACACTAGATAAAATATTGGGTGTCATTCAAGACAACTGTAAGTAAGTATGGTCTAATTCACCTACCCTAAACACTAGATAAAATATTGGGTGTCATTCAAGACAACTGTAAGTAAGTATGGTCTAATTCACCTACCCTAAAAACTAGATAAAATATTGGGTGTCATTCAAGACAACTGTAAGTAAGTATGGTCTAATTCACCTACCCTAAATACTAGATAAAATATTGGGTGTCATTCAAGACAACTGTAAGTAAGTAAGTATGGTCTAATTCACCTACCCTAAACACTAGATAAAATATTGGGTGTCAGTCAAGACAACTGTAAGTAAGTATGGTCTAATTCACCTACACTAAATACTAGATAAAATATTGGGTATCATTCAAGACAACTGTAAGTAAGTATGGTGTAATTCACCTACCCTAAATACTAGATAAAATATTGGATGTCAGTCAAGACAGCTGTAAGTAAGTATGGTCTAATTCACCTACCCTAAATACTAGATACATATTGGGTGTCATTCAAGACAACTTTAAGAAAGTATGGTCTAATTCACCTACCCTAAATACTATATAAAAAACTGGATGTCAGTCAAGACAACTGTAAGTAAGTATGGTCTAATTCACCTACCCTAAATACTAGATACATATTGGGTTTCAGTCAAGACAACTGTAAGTAAGTATGGTATAATTCACCTACCCTAAATACTAGATAAATATTGGGTATCATTGAAGACAACTGTAAGTAAGTATGGTCTAATTCACCTACCCTAAACACTAGATAAAATATTGGGTATCATTCAAGACAACTGTAAGTAAGTATGGTCTAATTCACCTACCCTAAACACTAGATAAAATATTGGGTGTTATTCAAGACAACTCTAAGTAAGTATGGTCTAATTCACCTACCCTAAATACTAGATAAATATTGGGTATCATTCAAGACAACTGTAATTAAGTATGGTCTAATTCACCTACCCTAAACACGAGATAAAATATTGGGTGTCATTGAAGACAACTGTAAGTAAGTATGGTCTAATTCACCTACCCTAAATACTAGATAAAATATTGGGTGTCATTCAAGACAACTGTAAGTAAGTATGGTCTAATTCACCTATCCTAAATACTAAATACATATATTGGGTGTCATTCAAGACAACTGTAAGTAAGTATGGTCTAATTTACCTACCCTAAACACTAGATAAAATATTGGGTATCATTCAAGACAACTGTAATTAAGTATGGTCTAATTCACCTACCCTAAACACTAGATAAAATATTGGGTGTCATTCAAGACAACTGTAAGTAAGTATGGTCTAATTCACCTACCCTAAACACTAGATAAAATATTGGGTGTCATTCAAGACAACTGTAAGTAAGTATGGTCTAATTCACCTACACTAAATACTAGATAAAATATTGGGTGTCATTCAAGACAACTGTAAGTAAGTATGGTCTAATTCACCTACCCTAAACACTAGATAAAATATTGGGTGTCATTCAAGACAACTGTAAGTAAGTATTGTCTAATTCACCTACCCTAAATACTATATAAAAAACTGGATGTCAGTCAAGACAACTGTAAGTAAGTATGGTCTAATTCACCTACCCTAAATACTAGATACATATTGGGTGTCAGTCAAGACAACTGTAAGTAAGTATGGTCTAATTCACCTACCCTAAACACTAGATAAAATATGGGTGTCATACAAGACAACTGTAAGTAAGTATGGTCTAATTCACCTACCCTAAATACTAGGTGAAATATTGGGTGTCATTCAAGACAACTGTAAGTAAGTATGGTCTAATACACCTACCCTAAATACTAGATAAAATATTGGGTATCATTCAAGACAACTGTAAGTAAGTATGGTGTAATTCACCTACCCTAAATACTAGATAAAATATTGGGTATTATTCAAGACAACTGTAAGTAAATATGGTGTAATTCACCTACCCTAAATTCTATATAAAATATTGGGTATCATTCAAGACAACTGTAAGTAAGTATGGTCTAATTCACCTACCCTAAATACGAGATAAAATATTGGGTATCATTCAAGACAACTGTAAGTAAGTATGGTGTAATTCACCTACCCTAAATACTAGATAAAATATTGGGTGTCATTCAAGACAACTGTAAGTAAGTATGGTGCAATTCACCTACCCTAAATACTAGATAAAATATTGGGTGTCATTCAAAACAACTGTAAGTAAGTATGGTCTAATTCACCTACCCTAAATACTATTTAAAAAACTGGATGCCAGTCAAGACAACTGTAAGTAAGTATGGTCTAATTCACCTACCCGAAACACTAGATAAAATATTGGGTGTCATTCAAGACAACTGTAAGTAAGTATGGTCTAATTCACCTACCCTAAACACTAGATAAAATATTGGGTGTCATTCAAGACAACTGTAAGTAAGTATGTTCTAATTCACCTACCCTAAACACTAGATAAAATATTGGGTGTCATTCAAGACAACTGTAAGTAAGTATGGTGCCATTCACCTACCCTAAATACTAGATAAAATATTGGGTGTCATTCAAAACAACTGTAAGTAAGTATGGTCTAATTCACCTACCCTAAATACTATATAAAAAACTGGATGCCAGTCAAGACAACTGTAAGTAAGTATGGTCTAATTCACCTACCCTAAACACTAGATAAAATATTGGGTGTCATTCAAGACAACTGTAAGTAAGTATGGTCTAATTCACCTACCCTAAACACTAGATAAAATATTGGGTGTCAGTCAAGACAACTGTAAGTAAGTATGGTCTAATTCACCTATCCTAAATACTAGATAAAATATTGGGTGTCATTCAAGACAACTGTAAGTAAGTATGGTCTAATTCACCTACCCTAAATACTATATAAAAAACTGGATGTCAGTCAAGACAACTGTAAGTAAGTATGGTCTAATTCACCTACCCTAAATACTAGATAAAATATTGGGTATCATTGAAGACAACTGTAAGTAAGTATGGTCTAATTCACCTACCCTAAACACTAGATACAATATTGGGTGTCAGTCAAGACAACTGTAAGTAAGTATGGTCTAATTCACCTACCCTAAACACTAGATAAAATATGGGTGTCATACAAGACAACTGTAAGTAAGTATGGTCTAATTCACCTACCCTAAACACTAGATAAAATATTGGGTGTCAGTCAAGACAACTGTAAGTAAGTATGGTCTAATTCACCTACCCTAAATACTAGATAAAATATTGGATGTCAGTCAAGACAACTGTAAGTAAGTATGGTCTAATTCACCTACCCTAAATACTAGATACATATTGGGTGTCATTCAAGACAACTTTAAGAAAGTATGGTCTAATTCACCTACCCTAAATACTATATAAAATATTGGGTATCATTCAACACAACTGTAAGTAAGTATGGTGTAATTCACCTACCCTAAATACTAAATAAAATATTGGGTGTCATTCAAGACAACTGTAAGTAAGTATGGTCTAATTCACCTACCCTAAACACTAGATAAAATATTGGGTGTCATTCAAGACAACTGTAAGTAAGTATGGTGCAATTCACCTACCCTAAATACTAGATAAAATATTGGGTGTCATTCAAGACAACTGTAAGTATGGTGTAATTCACCTACCCTAATACTATATAAAAAACTGGATGCCAGTCAAGACAACTGTAAGTAAGTATGGTCTAATTCACCTACCCGAAACACTAGATAAAATATTGGGTGTCATTCAAGACAACTGTAAGTAAGTATGGTCTAATTCACCTATCCTAAACACTAGATAAAATATTGGGTGTCATTCAAGACAACTGTAAGTAAGTATGGTCTAATTCACCTACCCTAAACACTAGATAAAATATTGGGTGTCATTCAAGACAACTGTAAGTAAGTATGGTCTAATTCACCTACCCTAAACACTAGATAAAATATTGGGTGTCATTCAAGACAACTGTAAGTAAGTATGTTCTAATTCACCTACCCTAAACACTAGATAAAATATTGGGTGTCATTCAAGACAACTGTAAGTAAGTATGGTGCAATTCACCTACCCTAAATACTAGATAAAATATTGGGTGTCATTCAAAACAACTGTAAGTAAGTATGGTCTAATTCACCTACCCTAAATACTATATAAAAAACTGGATACCAGTCAAGACAACTGTAAGTAAGTATGGTCTAATTCACCTACCCTAAACACTAGATAAAATATTGGGTGTCATTCAAGACAACTGTAAGTAAGTATGGTCTAATTCACCTACCCTAAACACTAGATAAAATATTGGGTGTCAGTCAAGACAACTGTAAGTAAGTATGGTCTAATTCACCTATCCTAAATACTAGATAAAATATTGGGTGTCATTCAAGACAACTGTAAGTAAGTATGGTCTAATTCACCTACCCTAAATACTATATAAAAAACTGGATGTCAGTCAAGACAACTGTAAGTAAGTATGGTCTAATTCACCTACCCTAAATACTAGATAAAATATTGGGTATCATTGAAGACAACTGTAAGTAAGTATGGTCTAATTCACCTACCCTAAACACTAGATAAAATATTGGGTGTCAGTCAAGACAACTGTAAGTAAGTATGGTCTAATTCACCTACCCTAAACACTAGATAAAATATGGGTGTCATACAAGACAACTGTAAGTAAGTATGGTCTAATTCACCTACCCTAAATACTAGGTAAAATATTGGGTGTCATTCAAGACAACTGTAAGTAAGTATGGTCTAATTCACCTACCCTAAATACTAGATAAAATATTGGATGTCAGTCAAGACAACTGTAAGTAAGTATGGTCTAATTCACCTACCCTAAATACTAGATACATATTGGGTGTCATTCAAGACAACTTTAAGAAAGTATGGTCTAATTCACCTACCCTAAATACTAGATAAAATATTGGATGTCATTCAAGACAACTGTAAGTAAGTATGGTCTAATTCACCTACCCTAAATACTAAATAAAATATTGGGTGTCATTCAAGACAACTGTAAGTAAGTATGGTCTAATTCACCTACCCTAAACACTAGATAAAATATTGGGTGTCATTCAAGACAACTGTAAGTAAGTATGGTGCAATTCACCTACCCTAAATACTAGATAAAATATTGGGTGTCATTCAAGACAACTGTAAGTATGGTGTAATTCACCTACCCTAATACTATATAAAAAACTGGATGTCAGTCAAGACAACTGTAAGTAAGTATGGTCTAATTCACCTACCCTAAATATTAGATAAAATATTGGGTATCATTCAACACAACTGTAAGTAAGTATGGCCTAATTCACCTACCCTAAATACTATATAAAAAACTGGATGTCAGTCAAGACAACTGTAAGTAAATATGGTGTAATTCACCTACCCTAAATACTAGATAAAATATTGGGTGTCATTCAAGACAACTGTAAGTAAGTATGGTCTAATTCACCTACCCTAAACACTAGGTAAAATATTGGGTGTCATTCAAGACAACTGTAAGTAAGTATGGTCTAATTCACCTACCCTAAAAACTAGATAAAATATTGGGTGTCATTCAAGACAACTCTAAGTAAGTATGGTCTAATTCACCTACCATAAATACTAGATAAATATTGGGTATCATTCAAGACAACTGTAAGTAAGTATGGTCTAATTCGCCTACCCTAAACACTAGATAAAATATTGGATGTCATTCAAGACAACTGTAAGTAAGTATGGTCTAATTCACCTACCCTAAACACTAGATAAAATATTGGGTATTATTCAAGACAACTGTAAGTAAGTATGGTCTAATTCACCTACCCGAAACACTAGATAAAATATTGGGTATCATTCAAGACAACTGTAATTAAGTATGGTCTAATTCACCTACCCTAAACACTAGATAAAATATTGGGTGTCATTCAAGACAACTGTAAGTAAGTATGGTCTAATTCACCTACCCTAAACACTAGATAAAATATTGGGTGTCATTCAAGACAACTGTAAGTAAGTATGGTCTAATTCACCTACCCTAAATACTAGATAAAATATTGGGTGTCATTCAAGACAACTGTAAGTAAGTATGGTCTAATTCACCTACCCTAAACACTAGATAAAATATTGGGTGTCATTCAAGACAACTGTAAGTAAGTATGGTCTAATTCACCTACCATAAATACTAGATAAATATTGGGTATCATTCAAGACAACTGTAAGTAAGTATGGTCTAATTCGCCTACCCTAAACACTAGATAAAATATTGGGTGTCATTCAAGACAACTGTAAGTAAGTATGGTCTAATTCACCTACCCTAAAAACTAGATAAAATATTGGGTGTCATTCAAGACAACTCTAAGTAAGTATGGTGTAATTCACCTACCCTAAACACTAGATAAAATATTGGGTATCATTCAAGACAACTGTAAGTAAGTATGGTGTAATTCACCTACCCTAAATACTAGATAAAATATTGGGTGTCATTCAAGACAACTCTAAGTAAGTATGGTCTAATTCACCTACCCTAAATACTAGATAAATATTGGGTATCATTCAAGACAACTGTAAGTAAGTATGGTCTAATTCGCCTACCCTAAACACTAGATAAAATATTGGGTGTCATTCAAGACAACTGTAAGTAAGTATGGTGTAATTCACCTACCCTAAATACTAGATAAAATATTGGGTGTCATTCAAGACAACTCTAAGTAAGTATGGTCTAATTCACCTACCCTAAACACTAGATAAAATATTGGGTGTCATTCAAGACAACTGTAAGTAAGTATGGTCTAATTCACCTACCCTAAATACTAGATAAAATATTGGGTGTCATTCAAGACAACTGTAAGTAAGTATGGTCTAATTCACCTACCCTAAACACTAGATAAAATATTGGGTGTCATTCAAGACAACTGTAAGTAAGTATGGTGTAATTCACCTACCCTAAACACTAGATAAAATATTGGGTGTCATTCAAGACAACTCTAAGTAAGTATGGTCTAATTCACCTACCCTAAATACTAGATAAATATTGGGTATCATTCAAGACAACTGTAATTAAGTATGGTCTAATTCACCTACCCTAAACACTAGATAAAATATTGGGTGTCATTCAAGACAACTGTAAGTAAGTATGGTCTAATTCACCTACCCTAAACACTAGATAAAATATTGGGTATCATTCAAGACAAATGTAATTAAGTATGGTCTAATTCACCTACCCTAAACACTAGATAAAATATTGGGTGTCATTCAAGACAACTGTAAGTAAGTATGGTCTAATTCACCTACCCTAAACACTAGATAAAATATTGGGTGTCATTCAAGACAACTGTAAGTAAGTATGGTGTAATTCACCTACCCTAAACACTAGATAAAATATTGGGTGTCATTCAAGACAACTCTAAGTAAGTATGGTCTAATTCACCTACCCTAAATACTAGATAAATATTGGGTATCATTCAAGACAACTGTAATTAAGTATGGTCTAATTCACCTACCCTAAACACTAGATAAAATATTGGGTGTCATTCAAGACAACTGTAAGTAAGTATGGTCTAATTCACCTACCCTAAATACTAGATAAAATATTGGGTGTCATTCAAGACAACTGTAAGTAAGTATGGTCTAATTCACCTATCCTAAATACTAAATACATATATTGGGTGTCATCCAAGACAACTGTAAGTAAGTATGTTCTAATTCACCTACCCTAAACACTAGATAAAATATTGGGTATCATTCAAGACAACTGTAAGTAAGTATGGTCTAATTCACCTACCCTAAACACTAGATAAAATATTGGATGTCATTCAAGACAACTGTAAGTAAGTATGGTCTAATTCACCTACCCGAAACACTAGATAAAATATTGGGTATCATTCAAGACAACTGTAATTAAGTATGGTCTAATTCACCTACCCTAAACACTAGATAAAATATTGGGTGTCATTCAAGACAACTGTAAGTAAGTATGGTCTAATTCACCTACCCTAAACACTAGATAAAATATTGGGTGTCATTCAAGACAACTGTAAGTAAGTATGGTCTAATTCACCTACCCTAAATACTAGATAAAATATTGGGTATCATTCAAGACAACTGTGAGTAAGTATGGTCTAATTCACCTACCCTAAATACTAGATAAAATATTGGGTATCATTCAAGACAACTGTAAGTAAGTATGGTCTAATTCACCTATCCTAAATACTAAATGCATATATTGGGTGTAAGTAAGTATGGTCTAATTCACCTACCCTAAATACTAGATAAAATATTGGGTGTCATTCAAGACAACTGTAAGTAAGTATGGTCTAATTCACCTATCCTAAATACTAAATACATATATTGGGTGTCATTCAAGACAACTGTAAGTAAGTATGGTCTAATTCACCTACCCTAAACACTAGATAAAATATTGGGTATCTTTCAAGACAACTGTAAGTAAGTATGGTCTAATTCACCTACCCTAAACACTAGATAAAATATTGGGTGTCATTCAAGACAACTGTAAGTAAGTATGGTCTAATTCACCTACCCTAAACACTAGGTAAAATATTGGGTGTCATTCAAGACAACTGTAAGTAAGTATGGTCTAATTCACCTACCCTAAAAACTAGATAAAATATTGGGTGTCATTCAAGACAACTCTAAGTAAGTATGGTCTAATTCACCTACCATAAATACTAGATAAATATTGGGTATCATTCAAGACAACTGTAAGTAAGTATGGTCTAATTCGCCTACCCTAAACACTAGATAAAATATTGGGTATCATTCAAGACAACTGTGAGTAAGTATGGTCTAATTCACCTACCCTAAATACTAGATAAAATATTGGGTGTCATTCAAGACAACTGTAAGTAAGTATGGTCTAATTCACCTATCCTAAATACTAAATACATATATTGGGTGTCATTCAAGACAACTGTAAGTAAGTATGGTCTAATTCACCTACCCTAAACACTAGATAAAATATTAGGTGTCATTCAAGACAACTGTAAGTAAGTATGGTCTAATTCACCTATCCTAAATACTAAATACATATATTGGGTGTCATTCAAGACAACTGTAAGTAAGTATGGTCTAATTCACCTACCCTAAACACTAGATAAAATATTGGGTATCTTTCAAGACAACTGTAAGTAAGTATGGTCTAATTCACCTACCGTAAACACTAGATAAAATATTGGGTGTCATTCAAGACAACTGTAAGTAAGTATGGTCTAATTCACCTACCCTAAATACTAGATAAAATATTGGGTGTCATTCAAGACAACTGTAAGTAAGTATGGTCTAATTCACCTACCCTAAATACTAGATAAAATATTGGGTGTCATTCAAGACAACTGTAAGTAAGTATGGTCTAATTCACCTACCCTAAACACTAGATAAAATATTGGGTGTCATTCAAGACAACTGTAAGTAAGTATGGTCTAATTCACCTACCCTAAATACTAGATAAAATATTGGGTGTCATTCAAGACAACTGTAAGTAAGTATGGTCTAATTCACCTACCCTAAACACGAGATAAAATATTGGATGTCAGTCAAGACAACTGTAAGTAAGTATGGTCTAATTCACCTACCCTAAATACTAGATACATATTGGGTGTCATTCAAGACAACTTTAAGAAAGTATGGTCTAATTCACCTACCCTAAATACTATATAAAAAACTGGATGTCAGTCAAGACAACTGTAAGTAAGTATGGTCTAATTCACCTACCCTAAATACTAGATACATATTGGGTTTCAGTCAAGACAACTGTAAGTAAGTATGGTATAATTCACCTACCCTAAATACTAGATAAATATTGGGTATCATTGAAGACAACTGTAAGTAAGTATGGTCTAATTCACCTACCCTAAACACTAGATAAAATATTGGGTATCATTCAAGACAACTGTAAGTAAGTATGGTCTAATTCACCTACCCTAAACACTAGATAAAATATTGGGTGTTATTCAAGACAACTCTAAGTAAGTATGGTCTAATTCACCTACCCTAAATACTAGATAAATATTGGGTATCATTCAAGACAACTGTAATTAAGTATGGTCTAATTCACCTACCCTAAACACGAGATAAAATATTGGGTGTCATTGAAGACAACTGTAAGTAAGTATGGTCTAATTCACCTACCCTAAATACTAGATAAAATATTGGGTGTCATTGAAGACAACTGTAAGTAAGTATGGTCTAATTCACCTACCCTAAACACTAGATAAAATATTGGGTATTATTCAAGACAACTGTAAGTAAGTATGGTCTAATTCACCTACCCGAAACACTAGATAAAATATTGGGTATCATTCAAGACAACTGTAATTAAGTATGGTCTAATTCACCTACCCTAAACACTAGATAAAATATTGGGTGTCATTCAAGACAACTGTAAGTAAGTATGGTCTAATTCACCTACCCTAAACACTAGATAAAATATTGGGTGTCATTCAAGACAACTGTAAGTAAGTATGGTCTAATTCACCTACCCTAAATACTAGATAAAATATTGGGTGTCATTCAAGACAACTGTAAGTAAGTATGGTCTAATTCACCTACCCTAAATACTATATAAAAAACTGGATGTCAGTCAAGACAACTGTAAGTAAGTATGGTCTAATTCACCTACCCTAAATACTAGATACATATTGGGTGTCAGTCAAGACAACTGTAAGTAAGTATGGTCTAATTCACCTACCCTAAACACTAGATAAAATATGGGTGTCATACAAGACAACTGTAAGTAAGTATGGTCTAATTCACCTACCCTAAATACTAGGTGAAATATTGGGTGTCATTCAAGACAACTGTAAGTAAGTATGGTCTAATTCACCTACCCTAAATACTAGATAAAATATTGGGTATCATTCAAGACAACTGTAAGTAAGTATGGTGTAATTCACCTACCCTAAATACTAGATAAAATATTGGGTATTATTCAAGACAACTGTAAGTAAATATGGTGTAATTCACCTACCCTAAATTCTATATAAAATATTGGGTATCATTCAAGACAACTGTAAGTAAGTATGGTCTAATTCGCCAACCCTAAATACTAGATAAATATTGGGTATCATTCAAGACAACTGTAAGTAAGTATGGTGTAATTCACCTATCCTAAATACTAGATAAATATTGGGTATCATTGAAGACAACTGTAAGTAAGTATGGTGCAATTCACCTACCCTAAATACTAGATAAAATATTGGGTGTCATTCAAAACAACTGTAAGTAAGTATGGTCTAATTCACCTACCCTAAATACTATATAAAAAACTGGATGCCAGTCAAGACAACTGTAAGTAAGTATGGTCTAATTCACCTAGCCGAAACACTAGATAAAATATTGGGTGTCATTCAAGACAACTGTAAGTAAGTATGGTCTAATTCACCTACCCTAAACACTAGATAAAATATTGGGTGTTATTCAAGACAACTCTAAGTATGTATGGTCTAATTCACCTACCATAAATACTAGATAAATATTGGGTATCATTCAAGACAACTGTAAGTAAGTATGGTCTAATTCGCCTACCCTAAACACTAGATAAAATATTGGGTATCATTCAAGACAATTGTGAGTAAGTATGGTCTAATTCACCTACCCTAAATACTAGATAAAATATTGGGTGTCATTCAAGACAACTGTAAGTAAGTATGGTCTAATTCACCTATCCTAAATACTAAATACATATATTGGGTGTCATTCAAGACAACTGTAAGTAAGTATGGTCTAATTCACCTACCCTAAATACTAGATAAAATATTGGGTGTCATTCAAGACAACTGTAAGTAAGTATGGTCTAATTCACCTAGCCGAAACACTAGATAAAATATTGGGCGTCATTCAAGACAACTGTAAGTAAGTATGGTCTAATTCACCTACCCTAAACACTAGATAAAATATTGGGTGTCATTCAAGACAACTGTAAGTAAGTATGGTCTAATTCACCTACCCTAAACACTAGATAAAATATTGGGTGTTATTCAAGACAACTCTAAGTAAGTATGGTCTAATTCACCTACCATAAATACTAGATAAATATTGGGTATCATTCAAGACAACTGTAAGTAAGTATGGTCTAATTCGCCTACCCTAAACACTAGATAAAATATTTGGTATCATTCAAGACAATTGTGAGTAAGTATGGTCTAATTCACCTACTCTAAATACTAGATAAAATATTGGGTGTCATTCAAGACAACTGTAAGTAAGTATGGTCTAATTCACCTATCCTAAATACTAAATACATATATTGGGTGTCATTCAAGACAACTGTAAGTAAGTATGGTCTAATTCACCTACCCTAAATACTAGATAAAATATTGGGTGTCATTCAAGACAACTGTAAGTAAGTATGGTCTAATTCACCTATCCTAAATACTAAATACATATATTGGGTGTCATTCAAGACAACTGTAAGTAAGTATGGTCTAATTCACCTACCCTAAACACTAGATAAAATATTGGGTGTCATTCAAGACAACTGTAAGTAAGTATGGTCTAATTCACCTACCCTAAACACTAGATAAAATATTGGGTGTCATTCAAGACAACTGTAAGTAAGTATGGTCTAATTCACCTACCCTAAATACTAGATAAAATATTGGGTGTCATTCAAGACAACTGTAAGTAAGTATGGTCTAATTCACCTATCCTAAATACTAAATACATATATTGGGTGTCATTCAAGACAACTGTAAGTAAGTATGGTCTAATTCACCTACCCTAAACACTAGATAAAATATTGGGTATCATTCAACACAACTGTAAGTAAGTATGGTCTAATTCACCTACCCTAAACACTAGATAAAATATGGGTGTCATTCAAGACAACTGTAAGTAAGTATGGTCTAATTCACCTACCCTAAACACTAGATAAAATATTGGGTGCCATTCAAGACAACTGTAAGTAAGTATGGTCTAATTCACCTACCCTAAACACTAGATAAAATATTGGGTGTCATTCAAGACAACTGTAAGTAAGTATGGTCTAATTCACCTACCCTAAAGACTAGATAAAATATTGGGTGTCATTCAAGACAACTGTAAGTAAGTATGGTCTAATTCACCTACCCTAAACACTAGATAAAATATTGGGTGTCATTCAAGACAACTGTAAGTAAGTATGGTCTAATCCACCTATCCTAAATACTAAATGCATATATTGGGTGTAAGTAAGTATGGTCTAATTCACCTACCCGAAACACTAGGTAAAATATTGGGTGTCATTCAAGACAACTGTAAGTAAGTATGGTCTAATTCACCTACCCTAAATACTAGATAAAATATTGGGTGTCATTCAAGACAACTGTAAGTAAGTATGGTCTAATTCACCTACCCTAAATACTAGATAAAACATTGGGTATCATTCAACACAACTGTAAGTAAGTATGGTCTAATTCACCTACCCTAAACACTAGATAAAATATTGGGTGTCATTCAAGACAACTGTAAGTAAGTATGGTCTAATTCACCTACCCTAAACACTAGATAAAATATTGGGTGCCATTCAAGACAACTGTAAGTAAGTATGGTCTAATTCACCTACCCTAAACACTAGATAAAATATTGGGTGTCATTCAAGACAACTGTAAGTAAGTATGGTCTAATTCACCTACCCTAAAGACTAGATAAAATATTGGGTGTCATTCAAGACAACTGTAAGTAAGTATGGTCTAATTCACCTACCCTAAACACTAGATAAAATATTGGGTGTCATTCAAGACAACTGTAAGTAAGTATGGTCTAATTCACCTACCCTAAATACTAGATAAATATTGGGTATCATTGAAGACAACTGTAAGTAAGTATGGTCTAATTCACCTACCCTAAACACTAGATAAAATATTGGGTATCATTCAAGACAACTGTAAGTAAGTATGGTCTAATCCACCTACCCTAAATACTAGATAAAATATTGGGTGTCATTCAAGACAACTGTAAGTAAGTATGGTCTAATTCACCTACCCTAAATACTAGATAAAATATTGGGTGTCATTCAAGACAACTGTAAGTAAGTATGGTCTAATTCACCTACCCTAAACACTAGATAAAATATTGGGTATCATTCAAGACAACTGTAAGTAAGTATGGTCTAATTCACCTACCCTAAACACTAGATAAAATATTGGGTGTCAGTCAAGACAACTGTAAGTAAGTATGGTCTAATTCACCTACCCTAAATACTAGATAAATATTGGGTATCATTGAAGACAACTGTAAGTAAGTATGGTCTAATTCACCTACCCTAAACACTAGATAAAATATTGGGTATCATTCAAGACAACTGTAAGTAAGTATGGTCTAATTCACCTACCCTAAATACTATATAAAAAACTGGATGTCAGTCAAGACAACTGTAAGTAAGTATGGTCTAATTCACCTACCCTAAATACTAGATAAAATATTGGGTGTCATTCAAGACAACTGTAAGTAAGTATGGTCTAATCCACCTACCCTAAACACTAGATAAAATATTGGGTGTTATTCAAGACAACTCTAAGTAAGTATGGTCTAATTCACCTACCCTAAATACTAGATAAATATTGGGTATCATTCAAGACAACTGTAATTAAGTATGGTCTAATTCACCTACCCTAAACACTAGATAAAATATTGGGTGTCATTCAAGACAACTGTAAGTAAGTATGGTCTAATTCACCTACCCTAAATACTAGATAAAATATTGGGTGTCATTCAAGACAACTGTAAGTAAGTATGGTCTAATTCACCTACCCTAAACACTAGATAAAATATTGGGTGTCATTCAAGACAACTGTAAGTAAGTATGGTCTAATTCACCTATCCTAAATACTAAATACATATATTGGGTGTCATTCAAGACAACTGTAAGTAAGTATGGTCTAATTCACCTACCCTAAACACTAGATAAAATATTGGGTGTCATTCAAGACAACTGTAAGTAAGTATGGTCTAATTCACCTACCCTAAACACTAGATAAAATATTGGGTATCATTCAAGACAACTGTAAGTAAGTATGGTCTAATTCACCTACCCTAAATACTATATAAAAAACTGGATGTCAGTCAAGACAACTGTAAGTAAGTATGGTCTAATTCACCTACCCTAAATACTAGATAAAATATTGGGTGTCATTCAAGACAACTGTAAGTAAGTATGGTCTAATCCACCTACCCTAAACACTAGATAAAATATTGGGTGTTATTCAAGACAACTCTAAGTAAGTATGGTCTAATTCACCTACCCTAAATACTAGATAAATATTGGGTATCATTCAAGACAACTGTAATTAAGTATGGTCTAATTCACCTACCCTAAACACTAGATAAAATATTGGGTGTCATTCAAGACAACTGTAAGTAAGTATGGTCTAATTCACCTACCCTAAATACTAGATAAAATATTGGGTGTCATTCAAGACAACTGTAAGTAAGTATGGTCTAATTCACCTACCCTAAACACTAGATAAAATATTGGGTGTCATTCAAGACAACTGTAAGTAAGTATGGTCTAATTCACCTATCCTAAATACTAAATACATATATTGGGTGTCATTCAAGACAACTGTAAGTAAGTATGGTCTAATTCACCTACCCTAAACACTAGATAAAATATTGGGTGTCATTCAAGACAACTGTAAGTAAGTATGGTCTAATTCACCTACCCTAAACACTAGATAAAATATTGGGTGTCATTCAAGACAACTGTAAGTAAGTATGGTCTAATTCACCTACCCTAAATACTAGATAAAATATTGGGTGTCAGTCAAGACAACTGTAAGTAAGTATGGTCTAATTCACCTACCCTAAACACTAGATAAAATATTGGGTGTCATTCAAGACAACTGTAAGTAAGTATGGTCTAATTCACCTACCCTAAACACTAGATAAAATATTGGGTGTCAGTCAAGACAACTGTAAGTAAGTATGGTCTAATTCACCTACCCTAAACACTAGATAAAATATTGGGTGTCATTCAAGACAACTGTAAGTAAGTATGGTCTAATTCACCTACCCTAAATACTAGATAAAATATTGGGTGTCAGTCAAGACAACTGTAAGTAAGTATGGTCTAATTCACCTACCCTAAACACTAGATAAAATATTGGGTGTCATTCAAGACAACTGTAAGTAAGTATGGTCTAATTCACCTACCCTAAACACTAGATAAAATATTGGGTGTCAGTCAAGACAACTGTAAGTAAGTATGGTCTAATTCACCTACACTAAATACTAGATAAAATATTGGGTATCATTCAAGACAACTGTAAGTAAGTATGGTGTAATTCACCTACCCTAAATACTAGATAAAATATTGGATGTCAGTCAAGACAACTGTAAGTAAGTATGGTCAAATTCACCTACCCTAAATACTAGATAAAATATTGGGTGTCATTCAAGACAACTTTAAGAAAGTATGGTCTAATTCACCTACCCTAAATACTATATAAAAAACTGGATGTCAGTCAAGACAACTGTAATTAAGTATGGTCTAATTCACCTACCCTAAATACCAGATACATATTGGGTGTCAGTCAAGACAACTGTAAGTAAGTATGGTCTAATTCACCTACCCTAAATACTAGATAAATATTGGGTATCATTGAAGACAACTGTAAGTAAGTATGGTCTAATTCACCTACCCTAAACACTAGATAAAATATTGGGTATCATTCAAGACAACTGTAAGTAAGTATGGTCTAATCCACCTACCCTAAACACTAGATAAAATATTGGGTGTTATTCAAGACAACTCTAAGTAAGTATGGTCTAATTCACCTACCCTAAATACTAGATAAATATTGGGTATCATTCAAGACAACTGTAATTAAGTATGGTCTAATTCACCTACCCTAAACACTAGATAAAATATTGGGTGTCATTCAAGACAACTGTAAGTAAGTATGGTCTAATTCACCTACCCTAAATACTAGATAAAATATTGGGTGTCATTCAAGACAACTGTAAGTAAGTATGGTCTAATTCACCTATCCTAAATACTAAATACATATATTGGGTGTCATCCAAGACAACTGTAAGTAAGTATGTTCTAATTCACCTACCCTAAACACTAGATAAAATATTGGGTATCATTCAAGACAACTGTAAGTAAGTATGGTCTAATTCACCTACCCTAAATACTAGATAAAATATTGGGTGTCATTCAAGACAACTGTAAGTAAGTATGGTCTAATTCACCTATCCTAAATACTAAATACATATATTGGGTGTCATCCAAGACAACTGTAAGTAAGTATGTTCTAATTCACCTACCCTAAACACTAGATAAAATATTGGGTATCATTCAAGACAACTGTAAGTAAGTATGGTCTAATTCACCTACCCTAAACACTAGATAAAATATTGGGTGTCATTCAAGACAACTGTAAGTAAGTATGGTCTAATTCACCTACCCTAAATACTAGATAAAATATTGGGTGTCATTCAAGACAACTGTAAGTAAGTATGGTCTAATTCACCTACCCTAAATACTAGATAAAATATTGGGTGTCATTCAAGACAACTGTAAGTAAGTATGGTCTAATTCACCTACCCTAAACACTAGATAAAATATTGGGTGTCATTCAAGACAACTGTAAGTAAGTATGGTCTAATTCACCTACCCTAAATACTAAATACATATATTGGGTGTCATTCAAGACAACTGTAAGTAAGTATGGTCTAATTCACCTACCCTAAACACTAGATAAAATATTGGGTATCATTCAACACAACTGTAAGTAAGTATGGTCTAATTCACCTACCCTAAACACTAGATAAAATATTGGGTGTCATTCAAGACAACTGTAAGTAAGTATGGTCTAATTCACCTACCCTAAACACTAGATAAAATATTGGGTGTCATTCAAGACAACTCTAAGTAAGTATGGTCTAATTCACCTACACTAAATACTAGATAAAATATTGGGTATCATTCAAGACAACTGTAAGTAAGTATGGTGTAATTCACCTACCCTAAATATTAGATAAAATATTGGATGTCAGTCAAGACAACTGTAAGTAAGTATGGTCTAATTCACCTACCCTAAATACTAGATACATATTGGGTGTCATTCAAGACAACTTTAAGAAAGTATGGTCTAATTCACCTACCCTAAATACTATATAAAAAACTGGATGTCAGTCAAGACAACTGTAAGTAAGTATGGTCTAATTCACCTACCCTAAATACTAGATACATATTGGGTGTCAGTCAAGACAACTGTAAGTAAGTATGGTCTAATTCACCTACCCTAAATACTAGATACATATTGGGTGTCAGTCAAGACAACTGTAAGTAAGTATGGTCTAATTCACCTACCCTAAATACTAGATACATATTGGGTGTCATTCAAGACAACTGTAAGTAAGTATGGTCTAATTCACCTACCCTAAATACTATATAAAAAACTGGATGTCAGTCAAGACAACTGTAAGTAAGTATGGTCTAATTCACCTACCCTAAATACTAGATACATATTGGATGTCAGTCAAGACAACTGTAAGTAAGTATGGTGTAATTCACCTACCCTAAATACTAGATAAAATATTGGGTGTCAGTCAAGACAACTGTAAGTAAATACTAGATACATATTGGGTGTCAGTCAAGACAACTTAAATAAGTATGGTCTAATTCACCTACCCTAAATACTATATAGATATTGGGTGTCATTCGTATGTATGGTCTAATTCACCTACCCTAAATACTAGTAAGCAAATAACACCGAATAAACGGCAAGGTAAAGACTATGTCTAATTATAGTAAATACGTACTGCGTGCGTGACTCGAACCGGCGCTCGCGTACGGCACCTAATCGCCTAGCTTCACGCCACTACACGTCTTCCCCTCGGCCACCGGGCATCCCCAAAAAAAGGATGCTTAATAACCGAGCTTATTACGTGCAGAGAACGTGAAACCCGTCCACGCGATACGCGCCACACAGCATGGCCAGAATGCGGCAAAGGCCTTCAGATCTGGCTGTAGTAGGATGGTGAAAGTAATGGTACAGCATTTTAACAGTGAATAAATACTGAGAAATAATTTTTAAACTCATAGTTGCTGTCGACATAGGAAGTAAAGTAAGCAAATAACACCGAATAAACGGCAAGGTAAAGACTATGTCTAATTATAGTAAATACGTACTGCGTGCGTGACTCGAACCGGCGCTCGCGTACGGCACCTAATCGCCTAAATACCCTAAATACCCTAAATACTAGATAGATATTGAGTGTCATTCGTAAGTATGGTCTAATTCACCTACCCTAAATACTAGATACATATTGGTGTCATTTGTAAGTATGGTCTAATTCACCTACCCTAAATACTAGATACATATTGGTGTCATTCGCATGTATGGTCTAATTCACCTACCCTAAATATTAGATAGATATTGAGTGTCATTTGTAAGTATGGTCTAATTCACCTACCCTAAATACTAGATAGATATTGGGTGTCATTCGTAAGTATGGTCTAATTCACCTACCCTAAATACTAGATAGATATTGGGTGTCATTCTTATGTATGGTCTAATTCACCTACCCTAAATACTAGATAGATAATTGGTGTCAGTCGTAAGTATGGTCTAATTCAGCTACCCTAAATACTAGATAGATATTAGGTGTCATTCGTACGTATGGTCTAATTCACCTACCCTAAATACTAGATAGGTATTGGGTGTCATTCAAGACAACTGTATGTAAGTATGGTCTAATTCACCTACCCTAAATACTAGATACATATTGGTGTCATTCGTAAGCATGGTCTAAATCACCTACCCTTAATACTAAATAGATATTGAGTGTCATTCAAGACAACTGTAAGTAAGTATGGTCTAATTCACCTACCCTAAATACTATATAGATATTGGGTGTCATTCAAGGCAACTGTAAGTAAGTATGGTCTAATTCACCTACCCTAAATACTATATAGATATTGGGTGTCATAAGTGATTATGGTCTAATTCAATCTAATTTTCCCTCATTTTGATGGGTGTGAGTATGTATAGTTTATACGATTGATTGCTTACTTTTCACCATATGAAATTTTGATAGCACAATCCTGGTCGTGATCTTAATTAGAATTAACATTGCAACATTTTGACAAACAAATATAATGATAATAACTTTTATGAATGAGACTTAACTACCGACACAATGTCAAACAATGATGATAATAAATTAATGATATATATCATTTTGCAAAGTGCATAAATAAATATGTACTTCATCAAGTATCAATTCAAATAATCATTATGTTTGAACCCTTCTTTATCCAGCCAGAAGGTTGAAGATGTCGAAGTGTGTTTGGAGTCTCGTATAGAAACATGTGCCTCTTCAATTGACATTGTTATGACTGGCATGATGGATCAATTTAGAAATGAGCATCGTCAGCATTTTGTAGACATGTTTTGTGAAGGGATTGTGTCTCCATTTGATGATTTCATGGTACCAAATGATGTGTGTAACCTAGGAGATGAGGGTCTGGCATGTGCTGAATCTGTCCATGCTATCTTCATGGAAAATCCTGTTGATGAAAGACTGTGCGAGTGAGTTCATTCAATTCTAATTCTAGCAACAATGTCTCATCAATATCCTCACAGGATAATGAGTGTGCATTGTAATGTTAAGAGTGTATTTGTTTGAAATATTTATAAACAGTATATCTGACCAAAAGTCTTTCGATGCATCATTTTATGTTTATATTCAGGGAGTTCAATAACTGGATCATGTGCCAAATGAATATTGTACAACAGTCATGTCCATTGGTGGGTTCACAAATGATGCAGGCTGCAGACATGCTGCAGGAAATGAATATATTTTGTACTAGCGGTGTTAGTCCTGGCAGGGAACTCGGTGATGAGACTGTTGATGGTGGTGATGGAGAAGGTGGGACTATTATTGGTAATAGTGATGACACTGGTACTGGGGTTGGTGGAACTGGCGAAAGTGGAGAAGCTGAAACTCTTGCTGAGGGCGGAGATGGTGACTATGGCACCGATGCTGAGTCTGAAGGCAATAGTGGATCGACTAAATCACATTATTCAGTTTATTTCATATATATGCATGTTTCTATATTGTTTTACAGTGTGTTTCAATAGATCATGAGTGAAGCTAAAATTCGGCTATCGATCTATTACTATCCACGTGACTTCGGTATTTCTTATTTCGTCTTCCATCTCTGAGCCCCCATAAACTGTTGTTACAACACTTAATACAATTTGTATTTAAATTACTAAGGACATTTTAAATTTCCATAATGTGTTCTGAACTTTAGTATAATATAGATTGATGAATGAATTTAATTTTCTAATTGAAATATCATTATGCTACCTATAAATGATAAATAATAAGATATCATCATAACAGTCATATTCACATGTTTTTGTGTATTTGTCCAAAGGCACTTTTTACTGTAAACTTGAAATAAAAGGTATTATATATAAACTACTATTCGTCTTATAGTTTTGTGAATTACAGAATCACACATAATTATTCTATAAAGCCGGGCGTTATTAAGTAAAGACATATTATATTATATTATATTATATTATATTATGCTTTTTGGTTCACGGGTAAAATAAAATAAAAGACGATCACGTAACAGTACAAAAACACCTTGGAACCCCGTAGGCAGGCCGGTGACACCGGTTCGCACTTAAGGGGGTACCAACCCCCCTGCCAAATTCCAAGGGAAAATCAGAACATTTAAAACACAGAACAAGTAACATAAAATATATATGCGCTGCTGCAAGTGTGTGCAATGATAGCCCACCAAGAGGACAAAACTCTTGGCTCCTGTGCGTGTGCTAAGTTTGCTAATACAATGATGTTCGTTTGTATCGATGTTTAACAACAAGACAAGGCAACTTCCTGTTTTAAATAGATCATACCTGCCACAATTACAGTAGAATGCGAAGTGTGTTATCCTCGATTTTACATAGTGCATCCTCTACCGTCCACATAATCTCAAATTCAGGCAGTTGGTTCGTGATCCGGGAACATTCATATTCTGTTTCAAGCCTCGACTTAATGTTTTGAATAAAAATTTCCAGAGGCTCACTCGAGCCTTTGTTTTGCCTTTTATTACGACGGCTGACATGAATTGCAACCTTAGCCATGCACGCTAAGAAACAAAATATACCTTGTGCTTTGCGAGACATAAAGCGCTTTGAGCGATGGGGTGGTAAAATGGTGAACCACCAAATAGGCATGCGAAAGTCTGGTTGAAGCAGTTGCGACGTGATGTTATTAAAATAATGGAGTAAGGCGCTATTTGATGGACAATCATAAAAAATGTGTTGAAGTGTGTCAACTTCATTACAAAAAGGACATTTATCAGAATTGTTCAAACGAGCTTTGAACAGAAATCTCCCCGTTGGAAAGGCACCATGGACAATACGCCACTGCAGATCCCCATATTTGTTAATGACTGGTGTTTCATAGCAATCCTTGAAGTTGGGTTTAGCACTTTCGGGCAGACTAAGGATGTCCCGCCAAACAGTGTCAAGTTTTTGTGGGTGTTGTGTTATTGACTGGACACGTATCAGATATTTATAGATTGCGCCCTTTTCAAACTTATATAGTGGCAAATTTAGTTCATCAGAAAAGTGCAGTTCAAAGCTATGATGTGAAAGAGGTTGATTATACTTCCCGTTCCCTTTGAAGTAGATGTTGATAGTATCTTTCCATTTGATAGGAATAGAATCGTGAATGACCATGATACTGAGATGGAGAATACGCTCCGAATGGATTTTAATTTTATCCGACATATCAGCGGCCTCCAACCAAGTTTTATTAGTTTCTGATACCAAATCACATACTTTGGTTATTCCCGCGTCAACAAAATGTCTGAGCGCAAAAGGCTCATTTCGTATGGGATGTATGATGAGTGGGTTGTTAAACAGTGGCTCATTAAGAATATCAGTTACGTTATTATCATTGAACTTACGCACTTTCTCTACAGATTTCCAACACTGGAGGAGCTCACAATAAAATAATGGCAATCTTTGTAAAGGCGCTTTGATAGTGGTGCATAGAAGTTTACTTGCATATGACATATTGCTCGCTTGCATAAAAAAGTAGTCTGTGAACTTAAAACAGGGGTGGTCATGATTATTATATAGATATATTTGAATATAGGAAAGTCGCATAGTACTTATGCGTGTTGGAAGATGTGTAACATTTTGTCCACCTCTTTCCAAGGGGAGGTACAGTGTTGCGGCAGATACCCAATGTCGCCCTTGCCAAAAGAAATCGAGCAGCATTTTCTGTACCTTCAGAACTACGTCCGATGGCGGTACAAGGCTATTAAAGCGATACATTAACTGCGATGAAATCAGATTATTAATGATAAGAGCGCGCGTTCTGTAAGACATGCTGTAAACAAAATGATTCCAGAAGTTGATCTTATTATTTACTTTTGCAACAAGTTCAGCCCAGTTCTGATTCGTATAAGTTAGATTATTCCCAAGATAAACACCCAACAGTTTCAACCCCTCGCTGTTCCATTTTATATTGAGAGGGGAGTAGGTGATGTTGCGCCAGCTACCTACCCATAACCCTTCTGATTTTTGGAGATTGATTTTAGAGTTTGACGCAAGCTCGTAGACATGTAACCAGCGACTTAGTAAGTTGAAATCCTGCTTGCGAGTTATAAAAAATTCCACGTCGTCAGCGTAAGCGTAAGTTAGTTAAGTTGGCATAGTCAATACTGTCACGAAGTAGATTTATATTGTCGTGAATATGCCTGTTTGGTATGCTGCAAGTTTGGTCTGGATGAATAATGCTGCCTAAAACACCGCGCAAACGCAATGCAAGCGATTTAGTGAACATTTTGTAATCGCTACATAACAGACTCACAGGTCGCCAGTGTTTTACGTTGGTAACGTCACCTTTTTTAGGGAGAAGAGTGACCACGGCCCTTGTATGGGATAGGGGGCAGCAGTAAATACATCGCACAGATCACTTCCAATGATATGCCAAAACGTTTGGTTCGTTTGGAATTCCGCCGATACCGGGAGTACGCCCATGGGGAAGTAGTTTGACCGTGGCACTCAGTTCGTCAAACGTGATTGGTTTGTCAAGGTCATCACGATCTGTTTCATTTAGTTTTGGCAGCCCTTCAAGGAGGCTATTTTGAGCTTCAATGTCAATGTTATCAGGTGTATACAGGTTATTGTAAAAGGTGTGTATGATTTTCCGTATTTCAGTTTGATTTTCAGTAAGAGTGTTATCCTGGTGCCTCAACTGAAAGATCGCCTTTTTTGGTCCTCTTCTTTTTCTCTAACTGGAAGAAGAAGCAATTGCAAACATCACTTTCATTTAAAAACTGATGTCGCGCACGCGTAGCACTGCCTTTGTGTTCACGTTGAACAAGGCGTGTGAGAAGTTTTTTCTTTTCAGTGTAACCACAGGGAGCCCAGGAACTATAATCATCTGTAATACATAGTCTCTATGAACGGGGTTGGGGGGGGGGGGGTATCGGCTGGTATCTAGTGTAAGAAATTTCTTACACTAGATACCAGCCGATACCCCCCCCCCCCCCGCTCATAGAGACTGTGTATTACAGTTGATTATAGTTCCTGGGCTCCCTGTGGTGTAACTGTTTAAGAGCGGTGCATCGTGTGCAGTACAACGTTCGATGGTTTTAATTTCCATTTCTAATGCTTGTTTTTCGGTTTTGTATTTATTTTGTTTGAGAGTGCAATACTGTTGTATGAGTAACTTTATTTTATTTTTGCCAATATCCAACCATGTCTGTATATTTACATAATTATTTCGAAGTGTTTGTCACTTCGCCCAAAAATCAGTTAAGATTGCCACATACACTTCATCGCGCAGAATTTATGTATTCATACACCACACTGGACTTTTGTTTTTACTGTCGCCAATAGCGATGTTGATGTGGACAAGGGAATGGTCAGAATAGGCTAATGCGCCATTGCTTATGTCAATATTCTCAATTTTCCCACGCATCAAGGCGCACAAGCGTACCACCCCGCCCCCAAGTAAAGTTTAATGTGTTCCCGTGGCATTGGCGCTATGCATCAAACAGTTTGTGATGATTCAGGACAGATTTGAGGAGCTTTGCAGTGCGCATGTCCGGTTCAGTCCCTCTATTACGGTCAATGTCGGGTTCAGTAGTACAATTAAAATCGCCTCCCATGATTACTGGATCATTATTTAGAGAACTGATGAATTGTTCAATTTTAGTGAAGCATTCCACACGCTCAGCGCCATTAATAGGTGCATGGACATTAATAATGTGAAGAAGATTTTCATTAATTTGAACATGAGCGTGCAACACGTATCCAGGCATGATCTCAGATTGTGATAAAATATTCACAGTTGCTCCTGGCGAAAACAAAATCGCCACACCCGCACGATTAACAGTGCCATGAGAAAAAATACCAAGGCCACGCCGCACAGGTTTCCAAATATTTTCATCGGAGACAAGAGAGTGTGTTTCTTGTAACATATAAAAATTACAGGGATGATCACGCTTAAGATAATTGAACACACTGTACTGTTTGAGGGCGTCCCGGCAACCATTGACGTTGTATGTTGCGCATGTCATTGTGTTTGCCATCATAAAAGTGGGAATTAAAAATCAGCGATAAAGTTACCCGTTTTGATTTGCTGTTTAATTTGTTTGATAAGTCTGTGCATGCGACTTTATCAGATGTGTTCAACTGCGTGGTATTGCGGTAGTTTATCAGATGTCGGACCAATATTTTAAGATTGAAATGATAGTCCCCTCATTCTCACTACATTCACTTGCAGTTTCCTCCATGTCATCAGCGATTTTATTTTGTGACATAGGTGTGCTGGAAAGGTCTTGTGATTGATCAGTTAAACCAATGGGGATTTCGGATAGTGGCGAGTAGCGCAGGGATTCAACTGTGAACTCAAGTGAGGAAGATGATGGAAATGGGGTTGACTCTGTAAGCTCGGGCTGTGGTTTTGGATTACACACTGTTACATTGGCATAGACGTGGGGGAGGGGTTTGTGAGGTGAAGGGGGAGGCGATGGTGATGCAATGGAAGGGGAAGGAGGGGTTCGTACCCTCTCTTCATCTATCGGACAATTTTGTTCAACAATTTCGATTACATTTTCATCATTACGCTTTTTAGAACTTTGTTCACATTTAGTTTTGTCATTCAACTGGTCATTGTTTTGTTCTTCTCTATTAACTGGTGATCTAGAGTGCGTGCGCTTTTTGCTCATATTTTTGGATGAATCTGTGTCCATTTCAGTTTCAATTTCAATGTTATCTGTTGTACCATCGGTCTCATGATTGTTTATCTCAGTATCTGGTGCTTGAGTGTTAATTATATCAGTTATGTCATCGTCTTTGTCGTGCAATGTGTCAGGAGAATTTAAATTAGTTACTACATTCACCTGTTGAGAGTCTGTTTGAGTGCTATTTTGAGCACTATTGTTTTCATCATTCATCATTTGCATATTCGTTGTTTGAGAGTTTGGGCAAGTTTTACGAGTATGTCCCTTCATGTTACATGAAAAGCAAGTCAATTCGTCAGACGAAACGTAAATATTGTATGTCTGACCTTGAAAAGTAATAGGTAATAAACCGTTGACATTGAGATCTTTTAAATATACATAAACTTGGCGGCGAAAAGACTTTACATGTTTCAGTGCTGGTCTTTTGCAATAAAATTGTCAGGTAAAAAAGGGGGAACATTTGATAGCACAATTTTTGTAGAGGGGCGGACAAGAGGTTCAACAGAAACATGGAGGTCTCCAATGTCAAGGCCAGCGGCAGAAACCATGTCGACCCCTGTAACCTTATTTAGAAAGACAATAACCGATCGGTTCATACGGGATGCAGCCACAATATTACTGGCCCCGACTAAATCTGCAACCGACTCCACATAAGTTTCAACAGGAATGCCATCAATGTTTTCACACCGTACCGCATAATTTCTAGTGAGGTGTTCTGTTGGTGTTGACGGTGGCCTTGTGTGAGTGGCAGCCATCTTGGTTGCCGACCACCTTGCCAAGGCAATGGCAAAAACACTCCAAAAACCACAATAATAACAAAAACAACAACTATAAATTACTCACGTAAAAGGTAGACACACTATATATACAACTGTGTAGAAACACGGGCGCACAACGAACGCAAACAGGCAGAAAATCGGGGAGCGCTGAAAAGCACCGCGTTCACCCGATTGTATTATATTATATTAAAGAGAAATCAGAGACAGGCAAACATATGTGCGACATATTATTGTTACGTAAACATTCGGTCCCGTCGAAGTCAGAAATCTTTATTTCAAATAAATCGTATAACAGATAGGAACATATGCTGTATTAAATAAGTTCTTGTTTAGGTGTCCATTTGACAGGTCTATCTAACTCCTTACATCATGTAATCCTACAAAAGGAAATACAATGCAGTTGTAAACCGCAAGCTGTTCGTGGATTTTGCGTTCGTTATTCAAACTCCAAGATCCCTCTATTCGCTAGTTATTTCGTTTTGTATTATGTGCAGAACACGTTCAACCGATTACAATAAACAATGTGAACAGTTTATTTGGCAAGAAATCCTGCAATATTGATGCACTGAATCCAACATGTACTGACAGCCGCGTGTCCAATAACCAAATCAAACACGATTGTCACTGTTGTACTCACTCTAATCTACTTTACTTTATTTTAGTGGTTCTGAATTCGAATACAGGATTCTGTTGGATAATAAGATTACTCACTAACTGTACAAACCACAGAGCCTTCATGGTTCAGTGAAAGTTTTTCTACAGAATATACGAAATAGCAAAGCGAATTCAAAATTAGACCATGTCATTTCTGGACTCACAGTCAGCTGGCGCACACGTGATAATAAAATAAATACGATATTTACTAAATGGGGGGGGGCGCCATCTTGAATGACGCATAAAACTACTAGTAAATAAGAGACTTATTTAGTTTTATGCGTCATTCAAGATGGCGGCCCCATATAGTAAATATCGTATTTATTTTATTATCACGTGTGCGCCAGCTGACTGTGTCTGGACTATATTTAATGTGTTTCCGTGTTCGTGTACAAGAACCCTTACAATATCAGATTTATTTAAATTTCAGTAGCTGACATACAGCATATCACATAAGGTGCGTATCATCCACAGTTGTAACGTTCAGTGTGAAATATCTCTAGCTGGTATGGAATTTTAAACGTCTTCATTATATGTGTGTGTATACAAATACTTGTCATAGTCGGAAATGGCCTAAATTGATCTGTGATTAACACATCCCTTAAAAGTCACTAATAACAACCTAAACATTACCTGAAAGCTTAGATATTGACGAAAAATATCATAGAACAGTTATAATTCCAATCAAACTGCATCTGTTGCTCGAATTGAAGTCTACATTGTGGTATATGAAAATGACCTAACTAGACGATCACCGAAGGTAACGTAACTTAATGTGTAATGGGATGGTGATGACATCACCTTATTTGGAGAGTATTTATGATGAGTAGCATATTTTATTGAGCAACTTATCAGTACCTTTCGAAGCACCAGGTTGTAAACTAATTACTAGTAATTGTATGTACTCCTATATGGCTACCAACATTACAAGTACAATAGGAAGAGGCACGTAGCGAGGTATCTCGTAGCAGAATGAAGTTTGATGATCCACAATCATGGAGGATAATGGTGTCGGTTCAAATCATATAAGAACACGTGATTTAAATAGTTTTCTCGAAAATCTGTACGATTTGAAACATTTCAGAAAGCATTTACTATGTTTCAACCCAAAACATCAGACTATAAATGGTTCACAAACTGCTCGTGTACACGACATGTACACAAGTTCGTGGTAGTAACTAAACTTCAGAAAACAAAAACACATGCGATGGTTCCGCCAAAAGCACACGGTTATACAAGTATTTATGTACAGAACACTTTTGCTGTAGTCTACATGCACGCATCCACAATAACAATAATGCTTATTATAGACTTCGTACAGCAAATGTATTAGAAAAATAAAAATAAAAATTGCCCACACATGTCACTATTGTAGACATACTGTGCATGTACTCGTAACGGTAAATTTATCGATTTTATAAAATTTAAAAATAAAAAGCTTTATATAATCCTGTATATCGCGCGTGTGTAAACCATTTACATGCCAGAAGTTCAGCAACAGATGAACATGCACAGTGTTGTTATCAATAATCGAGTTAGTAAACTGGATGGCACAGTGATAGATAGGCGTTAATTTATCGTGACCTAACTAAAACCTTCATTTTCTCCATGGATATTATTCGATTGCAGAACCATCTAATGAATGCCATCTAATACCGCCCTTCTATACAAATGTGCTTATATTATAAACGCGGAGGAAGCAGCAACTATATACTCTGCACCCGTTTGTCAAAATAGCGACAATAGGGGTGTAATTGGGGTGCAATCTGACATGAGTCTATATAGAGACCATTTCTGCAGTCATTATTGTTGAGTGGAACAATGTTTACTCCTCATCAAAATCGCTAGGTAAATATTTATACAAATTGTAAAATTACAACTGTGTGGGAAAATTCGATCGTCTTTAACAAAAGCAGGGCTCGAGTTACTGTTTTTCTTGTTCTAGTATTTATTATTTTATTACACCCTTCGGTGAAATTGTGATACTCATCCCTACTGAATGGTGTCAATTTCATCAAGGCCGTCTGTGTGAACTGGTATGTAATTGCTACCTAATTGATACCGTGGGCAATATAGGGCTTAGCTGGTGGAATTCCAAATTGGCCTTCTATTAGTAACGTTTCTTTCCAGTTATTTTAATGCATGATACAATACAACAAATTGTCCAAGTTGTTTTATTTGCCCAAAGATGAGATCTATTATAAAAGTGATTAGCAACATACATGCCAAATATAGCTCTGCTTAAGTGATCTTAAAAGTAAAAAACACGTGCACTAAGGCATAAACAAACTAAAATTTCCCACCACTTTATGAATACCTTTCTTTCTGTTCTGTTTAACATTCTGAAGTAACTGTCTTTGTGTGAAAACGCTTGTCATACTAACAGCATACTTCACTTGGATTGCCGTGTCACCCTCATGCCTGTTCGTTGCAGCCAGCAAACTTACCATAAACATGTTACTCAAGGAAATCTTGATTGCAGCTACTCTGGCTGGTGAGTAATCATGACATATTCAACTCAATATTCGTGACAACATCCATAACCAAGTTAATATATTGGAACAATCATAATGTTAACGTACCGTGTGGTAATAAATAAGTAATACATTATTCCTGTAACATAATACAGTGATCTTTATTTAAGCTATCAGGTTCGTGGTTCGTGGGCACTTGTGTCTGCTTGTTTATAATGTTTCAGTCTGGAAGTAAGACAGCCCTACCACAAGTGAAATATACTTAAAAAGCAATTTAAAGATGCAATATGGAGGAAAACATATGGCTTTTTGTTGTAGACGACCTAGGATTCTGATTGATCATAAACTAAAAATTATGCATTTGCGAAATACAATAGCAGTATTCATTAGGTGAAAAAAGACATGTGTCAATAAATAATACTTGTGTGTAATGATTTTGTATTTCACGTGCCGAAACAACCAGTGCGCATGCGTATTAGAAAACTCAGAAGTTTGCTACAAAAACAGTGTTTTTATGACAAATCTAATGTATTCATAAGCATACAGTATCAAACAACAATACTAAAGATTACATATTTGCATATTGCATTTCAAAACACAAAAAACTGACGCAAGAATCCCCTTTTTAAAATGTTTTTAATTATTTGCCTTATCACTAGTGGAACATAGTCAAAACGTATTTTTTTTATTTAAATAATATTTAATAAAAATTACGTTACTCCAAAATAATCTTACATGTAAAAAATATATAACAAAAGAAAATTAACAGCACTGTAATGGAGTAATAAAAGAAGAGAGAAGGGGAAAAGAGAAGCAATTTTGGGGTGGGGGGGGTCATTCATTCCTTATAAACGTCTTACTTGGCATTATCTCTGTTCTGTCCGGTCGGTCAGTATTACCAATGTACAGTATTAGTTCCTGCTGATTGCTTCAGATCATATTGTATAAATTGTACTTTCAGTCCTGGTCAGTGGTGGTGAGATGGAATGCCCAACTACAGAGGTTGCAGCACACATGTGGGCCACGTGGAAGACTAATATGTGTCATAGAACATTGATTGAACAGCTAAGAATCAGTATGGATGATTGCACGTAAGTACTCAACACTTTCATGTACAAAGATCGTGTACAAATAAATGTGATATCGAATATAAATACAATGCCAGTAGATGATAGAAGAAAATAGAGAAAAATCAGTGAGCTATAGATGCGTTGGTATAACTTGTTTCAAAGACTGACCATACACAAACAAAGTCGATAAAGGTGAATGCAATGTCATCAGTACATTCAATGAATTTAATAAATATACAACAAATATAAAATTAAATCAGATGGTATTCAGTATTTAACGGTTGTTACTTGTAGTTGCTTGTGCTGGGTAGTATAATGCAATTACCGATATATTAATTACAGGGACAAACTTACCACATTAGGCGAGTGCATCGAGGAAACCCTTGCAGAATGTCCCTGTTTAAACGGTGAGATGAGTTCGGAAATTCGTGTTCTATTACAAGAGTTGTTTGATCAACAAATCAGACGCGCCACAATTTTCTGCCCCGAAGTGGATACATTGATGAATCTGATGGACCAGCCAATTTTGGAGCTTGTGAATTGTGAGCTAGCGCGGTCGATTGAGGTGTGCTCGGAAGAATTTTTAGCGATATTCCGAGAAAACAGCGTTGATAGCAGACTGTGCCAGTAAGTTTAACACTGTTGAATATTGTTTTCAGAAATTGTCGCCATATTGTTTGAATATTTTCTCTGTGTACATTACTATGGCTATATCCAGATGCGAGATTTCATATTGTAATGAATATGAAACCTCCTATTACAAATTTTAAAATCATATATAATTTAGCGAGTTCCCATAAATTAGGTTATCATTATAGAAGTTCTGTCTCATAAAGCATCATACACTTATTAGATGCAAAAGTTGACTCCAACATCGACACAAGCCATTGTACAAAGAGTTACCGGTTCTTATATATTTCAGAGCTTATAATGTTATGATAGTATGTGTTGCGGATGTTGCTAGAAGAAGTTGTCCTGATATTGATGAGGATACGATAGCAAACCAAGTTCAATTTTGTCAACACATGAATATATATTGCCCCATGGAGCCTGGTGGTGTTTCCTCTGCCAGCTGGCCCCCGTCATGCCCTATGTCGATGACGGACGTACCGATGTGGGCAAGATGGAAGAGTAAAATGTGTCTCATGGAGGTGATAGCAGACCTGAGAGAAAATGATGACAATTGTCAGTAAGTTACTGTTTCACGACAAAATAAATTACTATATAAATACATGTACTATAATTATTGTACATTACATCTTCTAAAACAATGTTATTTGCTTTTATTGAACGCTTTCAAACTTTAGTGTTAACAAGTCAGGTAATAAGATACACATTTTACTTCATTGCAGAGTATTGGTTTCAGACAATCTCCAAGCCTGTGTGGATCAGACTCTGACAGACTGTCCGTGTTACAATAACGAAATGTCTGATGAGATACGAGTGATGGTACGAGAGCTGTTTAATGTACAAGTTGACCATTACTTGGCAATGTTTTGCTCTGTGGGCGAGCCATTGATGGAGCAAGTGGACCCACCATCTTTGGGATTCTGTGACCTAGGCAACGAAGTCCAAGGGTGTTGTGATGAATACATCAGTGTCTCTGGGGAAAATCCTGTTGATATGCAACTATGCAAGTAAGCGTATTATTACAATTCGATTTATTTATTTTGTTTTACTAATCATCATGAAAATTTCCAAACTGTTGAATGTTATGTCAGTCATTATTACGATTGTTGGTATCTGAATATGTGTACGATAAGCCGGGGTTTACGTATAACGAAATGGTTCATTGCCGAAGAACCATGTTTACATTTGTTTCACATCCAAACGAGGGATTGAACATTGTAGTTCTGTAGATGAACGACAACATTCAGTAGCGGATATATGTGGAGACTATGACAAACTTTGATTTATTGAGATTACAGTTCTGTATTTACTACATGTATGTGGCATTCATAGACTATATACATAGAAATTAATATCTGCATACATCATGTTATGTTGTGGTGTTACTTTCAGCATATACAATGACCGCATCATGTGCATTGCTGAAACTACTAAACGTGTTTGCGTTGATATCGAAGAGTCTGACATAATATACCGTGCCACACTTCGCCAACATGTCAATATATACTGTGGTGGTGATGAAACAGGTGGTAATAGAGGCGATCACAGTGCAGAATCGACGTGGATGGACGATGTGGAGACATGCCCGTCTTCGCTAATACGGATACCACAATGGATTATGTGGAAGATACATCCATGTCTTAGAGAATTCATTGAACAATTGCGTGGCGACCAGGGTGTTGATCACTGCCAGTAAGTTTATTATTATGTATTATTTGAAGAGGTTGTGTTGTACGTATTTTCGTTTTCAAGAGTTTGGTAAGACAGTCTGCATGAGAAAATACCATTAACGCATTTCGAGGCCACGTGATATTATGTCTGACTACGTCACGATATCCGCGGTTACTGTCTCGTGCTTAAGTCAAGAAATGTTTAGCGGTGTTTCAAATCAAACATTTCGCGGCCATGCAGTGGATCACAGTGATAGATATATATTCGGGCGCAGTCCCTCCACACGGGGGGGGGGCTACGATTTAGGGACGGCTTTAGTGACTATCATTCACGCCCGCCAGAGTATTTTTTCCGCCCATTCAAAAAAATATTCTTCTTCGAGTCAACCATCAGTTGCCGAAAGAGGGCGTGGTTTGCGCGATGGTGACTATTGACTGGTTACGAACGACAAAACAGATCGTAGGACGTACTCTGACAAAATACCACGTGACACTCAAACCCACGTGAAATGTATTTTTGAAAACATGTGAATTACTTATTTCTAATACAAAATATTTCAGCGAGAAAGTGAGAGATTTGAGAGCGTGCATCGAAGAAAAGACTGAAAAGTGTCGTAGTGGACTTCAGGAATTAATGGAGACGTTTTTACAAGAGATATTAACCCATCGCGTAGAGAAAACATCGGCAATGTTTTGTTCAGACGGCAACAGTACTGCATACATGGACTCTCCTTTATTTGAGATCGATGGTTGTGACATGAGTGGGCAGAACACCCAAATGTGTCGTCAAAAGTTTCAGGATATGTTCAGAAACGACCGCTTGGATGAAAAACTTTGCGGGTAAGTTACGTTATTGAAAATTAAAAGGTCCTAGATTTGATGACCTCATTTACATACTTTGCGAGTTCTGTCAATTGAATCATCACGGCTGATGTGAACCCAATTCGACGTATACAACGCGTATACAATACCTTGGTTGTTCATATAAAACTAGAAATCTATACAATCTACTGTGGAGCTTTACTAAACAATCCAAAATGAGTGCGGATAGTTTTTTATTTGAATAATATGCACTTCGTTTTCCTTTACTGAACAGCGAATCGTTTTTGTTAGCCGCGATAGGTGTTTTTATTGTTTTGTTTTTTTACAAACATATACTAAGTATATATTGTACACATGGTTGAGTTGCCAAACGATGCATGGTAATGGAGTTTTGAGAGGATAGTAACTTGTGGTAAAAGAATTTAATGTCACCATTATCACTCACAGTGTAATTATATCTAACAAAGTTTAAAAGGCAAAGCAACCGTGTTCAAATTCTGATAACGTCCATTTACCCATGAATCTTTGCGGGTTTCCTTCAATCATTGGCCGGTTACTGCCATACATCCGTTATCGCGATACCGTCATTTTAAAATTCATAAAACAATGATAAATATTTTATATAAAAATCATTCATGCCTTCATTTAAACCAGTGTTACAGCAGTAGAAATGATCGATATTGATTGTCAAAGAGCGCTTTATCATATGAAAGGTACCTTCGCTAAGATAACAACTTGTGTTTCTTTTATTTTTAATGCGTTTTATTCTTTTTTTTCAGTGAATACAATGACATGGTAAACTGTTTTGCTGACATTGTTCGTAATACTTGTGAAGTTATACCGGCGAATATAATAACGTCACATTCTGATTTCCTCCAGCGAGTCAATATGTTTTGCCCCGGTGACGTCGGTGTACGTCTTAATGACTCACCTGACTCTGGGGGCAGCAAAGTCAGCCTAGGGCTTCCCATGTGTGCCGTATTAGCAGTTTTCACGTTTGGCTAACTTGATTGTCTTGTGTTTGTTTTCAATTCGCTTTCGTTTGCTTAAAAATATTCGGAATGTTCGGAATAATATCGGAGCGTTTTTCGCCGCATGTAAGCCTATAGTGCCATTATAACATTGGATATTTACCCGTATATTTAATAGCATATGTCACAAATAATACGTTGTACTTGTCTCTGACAGTAAATTGACGCAGTGACGTTATTTGTCGACAGCCCCTCTGACCTAATGTTTTTTTTTCAACTACTATGGTTTAATCAAATGCCGAGGGCAATTCAAGCGAGGGCCGGCATTTCTCGAATGCATTGCGGTATTTGATTAATTAAAATCATTTTAGTTGAAAAACAAACACTAGGCCAGAGGGACTGTCGACAATCTATGGCGCGCTTACACTGTGCCATTGTTCATGTATCGTGATCATTTTATTTGAAAATATGCTTTTGTGAGAATGATGAGAACGTACGGATACACATCAAGACGACAATTGCAAGATTAGTATAGCAACATGTCATATACTATTTGAGACCGACCGCCCCTATTTGTTTTACTCCAGAATCCACAGTCCGGTGTTGAGGGACTGTGAAGAAAACACTATTGCCATTGGCCGAACCTGACTCACTAATAGGTTTCTGTCTCTGGCATATTTCTTGTAACTAACAGTTTAACATCAGAGTGCGCTGATTTCAGGAAGAGTGTTAAAAAGGCATCCCCAGTGTTAACAAGATACACTACGTGATTCAATTTGATTTTATGATTTGTTTTTGTTGTGTGATAAATGCAACTAGATAATTTTAATAAATCGTCTGCAGTAACCGCTCTACGCCGGTGTTTGCATTCATTTGAACAATATCATCTCACTGTACACTACGGTTATCTTGCAAAATACATCTCAAATCGTAGGAAATAGAAGACTGAAGTTTATTGTACTTCCATATATTTATTCTGTTCCACGAACAGTACATGTGCATATTATGTGTTCTAGAATGGACCAAAAACATCTTATAGTACCAGGCTCGGATATGAAACCTACTTAATTCGTAAACTCGTTCCTTGTCCCAGGACCCGCCCACGGGGACCCTACGGGAGGGGAGTTATCGTTACGCAAATAACCCGTGGAAAAGAAACACGTCTACCGCACTGTTATACTCACAGTGGACGCATCAGTGAAAATGCTTACACATTTGTATTTTCTATTTCAGTATAAAAAATGTCATACGCGACTTATTTAGGTGTGCTCATATTGGCAAACCATTCTACACTTTCGCAGTATCACCCCCGACGCACCTGTAACATACTAGTATGTAGTATATGTTACGAAACATTAAAACGTGGTTTCCAGCTGAGACTGAACATTTCACAGTGCACATAAGAACTCATACATCCAACCTGATCTGAGATGAGAACAACGAGCGCAAACTGTATAACAATAACATTGTTGCTACAAGAGGTCACGGGTTGGGCTTGGTTAAGACGATTTGGTGGTTTTTATACATGCAACAATGTGTTGCTAAATTGTCCAGTATTTATGACATTTAACCTAGAAATGGGTTTACAATAGACGATGTTCCGTTCAATTGCTGCGAGATCTCGCGTATTAGGTGAAAGACGCCGCGGACCGAACCTGCCGCAAATATCGAACGATTGATTTTGATATCGAATTTCTTTTTTCATAGCTCAAAGTCGAAAGGCCGATCTCTGCCAGGGGAATATTGCGTTTAGATACCCTTACTTCACATCATTAAGCATGGAAATATCCACGCGATGTTTGACGCCACTACGACGTTATGACTTTTGTTTGTCCTGTTTTTACGTTCGATTTCACGCATAACGCGGGATCTCGCAGTGAACGGAAAATAGTCTATTATATGCATTAGATCATGTTCTACCAAGTATACTAGTATGCTGAACAGGGGAAAGAGCAAATGGGAGAATGAGTCAAATCACTTACTTGGGAATGTCGTTTCTAGTGTGGGGATGGAGCAGTTAAAGTAGTAAAGACAAATAAGTAGCTGATATAATGTTAATAAATGAAACTACGACGGATTTTGTTGAATTTACGTCATCGTTCACGTCAGTATCAGCTGCTGCGGTTAGTTCACTAGTATTATGTGCGGGTCGGGCAGGCACGGGAAATTATACATTGCCCTGGTTTGTGCGTCTATTGTTTTCTCCATGCTATCTCATTTGGACACAGCTCATTGACTTTGCTCATTGACACCAATATGTCAGTCTGTGTAAGTGCAAAGATAAACAAGAGAACTGGTGATGGTTGTAGAACCATAACTGCCTCAGCTCAAATATTGTTATGTAATACAGGGGAATGTGAAGGGAAATGTATTGTAATGTTACCTCTGTGTAATTTACAATATATCTGCATTAACCTTCACTGTGAAGGAAAATATGGGAGTTGACTTAAATGACTGGTAAAAGCAAGGCTGGTCAAATTCTGCGAAATAGTAGTCAGAATTTCCAGATAGGCAATCGACACATTGTGAGATATCAAAATATGGATGATAAACAGCAAGTGATATTTCCAGAGATATAGTTGGAATTGAAGCAAAGGAGTGACCTATTAATCCATGAAACATACTCACACATATCCGTACATATCATCCTGTCTTATTGTGTGTGGGCAAAGCTGTCATGCACACAATCGGAAAAATGTGTTATTACTGTAAATAATTATGAACAATACAACTATGAACAATTAATTGGGAAAATGTGTGATTTGCTATGCAGTTTCCAGAAAATTATTACAAGTCCCAGAAGTGCATACGAGTCGTCAAAACGTACAGTTTGGTGACAGAACCCAAATGAGAAGTCTGGAGTCACGGCGAATACTAGTACTCTCTAGCGAGTCACCCCTCTAAAACGTCATTACTGTGCCAATGACATTGAACTTTGCTCTTCCATAAATCAACAGTTTCCATCTTCAAATAATCAAAATAAACTTGATACCCTGGCGAAGCATGTCTATTGTTTCACAACAACTGTTCCAGGGGATTGTTGTCTTCCCAATTTCTCAAGATAAACGTCCCAGGGTTGTTTTGTGTACTAGAAGGACATGTTTATTGGCAGCATTTCTTGTATTAATTTCTATTGCACAAAAAAAAGAAGAAGCAAATACTGTTACTGAAGCACAGAATTTGCATGAATTTTTCTCCCCGGCCATTCACGCAAACTGCAAACGAAGTCTTTTACCTCAGCCATAGTTGTATCAGGGGTAAAATCTTCTTTCTCTCGGGTTCTCCACACGTGTCAGGGGGGAAACTCGTCTCGTCTCTCTATCTCGTCCCCTTGAGGTACGGGGTCGGGAAAGTCACTTTAACTTTACAGTCAAATAAGACACACACAACGAAATACGTTTCAGCTCTCGTCTTAGTCGATCTTTTGGAGCACTCTATAAGACACAGCGCCCTGGGGAAAAGTCCCCAAGACTCTCACAAGGCTGAACCAAGACTCGCCCAAGACTGGACTCTCTCAAGGCTCGCCCCTGGACTGGACTCTCTCTCAGACTGGACTCGACTGCCCAAGGCTGCGTCTGTCGTGGAGTATTCGCCAAGACCAACTCAAACTCTCTTTATTCATTTTCAAAACTCTAACCAATTACAAAACAGTAAAAGACTCTAGGGCGTAACCTTCAATCATAAAGCCAATCACACTAAGTACTGAATACGTCATATCTTTTCATTAATCGTTCACTACATTAATAACTATGGATATAACTTGTCAGAATGGCGACGATTATCTGGTAATTAGTTCCAAATCACTGAGCCAAGTTGACAGACATAACACAGCAATTCGCTAATAATCAGCTAATTAAGTCGGTTAACAGATACGCGAAAACAAATTCATGACAGTTGTTGACACTGACACTTTGCAACCGCATTGATGGATGTATTGTATCTACAAATAACCTCGCTCTCAGGAGCTGAGAAATCAGAGTCACGCGCCAAGTAGCGCTTGTTTTTTATTATGGGCTATATGTTCATTTCAGAAATGTACACGCTCTCTTTACACGCTCCCATCTTATATTACTCATCTGAATACTCAGAACAATAACAAATGACGTAAACAACATAAGACAATTTATGATTGACGCGATCAGTATATAAACTAAATATATATATTACCAATTGAAAAATTAAGATACCAAAAAATACCCTCAGAGCAAAGATTTTGCACACTGTGTTCTGATCAGTCTGTTGGTGATGAAATGCATGCTCTTTTTGACTGCAAACTGGATGAAATTGTAAAGGCACGTAGCAACTTTTGGAATACTCTATCATTGTACAATGATAATATTTTAAAATTACCAAAAGAAGATATGTTTGAGCATATTATGGGAATAAAAGATTCATTGCCAACAGTCTAGGTAAGTTTATCAACATAATTTTACCTTATAGTTGTTAGTGTTATCTGTTTGTTTTTTTTCTTATATCTGTATTTCGTGTTATTGTATTTTTTGTGTATGATTATTTACCATGGTTAATGTATTTCCAAGTCTTTTACCTCATCCATAGTTGTTAACACTTTGCAACCGCCTTGATGAATGTATTGTGACGTATTTTGACCCCGGATTCTGACCTTGCGTTCCGGCTACATGTACTGCCCTTTCATACCAGTTCAATTTCCTTTCACTATTACATCCAAATGTCATGATATTTAATATTTATAACCAACCTTTATTTCACAGTCACTTTAGTTTTCACTTTTCTAAAATTATTTTACAGATCAAAAGACTTTTCACTCCCATCATGCAATCTCCCAACATATCTAAAAATAACCTCGCTCTCAGGAGCTGAGAAATCAGAGTCACGCGCCAAGTAGCGCTTGTTTTTTTATTATCGGTTATATGTTCATTTCAGAAATGTACACGCTCTCTTTACACGCTCCCATCTGACATTACTCATCTGTTTACTCAGAACAATAACAAATGACGTAAACAACATAAGACAATTTATGATTGACGCGATCAGTATATAAACTAAATATATATATTACCAATTGAAAAATTAAGATACCAAAAAATACCCTCAGAGCAAAGATTTTGCACACTGTGTTCTGATCAGTATGTTGGTGATGAAATGCATGCTCTTTTTGACTGCAAACTGGATGAAGGCACGTAGCAACTTTTGGAATACTCTATCATTGTACAATGATAATATTTTGACGTATTTTGACCCCGGATTCTGACCTTGCGTTCCGGCTACATGTACTGCCCTTTCAAACAAGTTCAATTTCCTTTCACTATTACATCCAAATGTCATGATATTTAATATTGATAACCAACCTTTATTTCACAGTCGCTTTAGTTTTCACTTTTCTAAAATTATTTTACTGATCAAAAGACTTTTCACTCCCATCATGCAATCCCCCATAGTACTTCCGGAAACACAGAGGCGATCGCCAGCATATCTACAAATAACCTCGCTCTCAGGAGCTGAGGAATAACACACGCTGCGTATCAGTTATAACCATGCAAAGAAAATACACCATTACTACAAAATAGATTATTTGACAGTTAGTGTCGTGACTTCATATTTCATGCGTTCATTGTTTTTTATAGAAAATAGCCATGAAAATTACATATTCTGGTTAGCTTGAACACGATAAAACATGGAAATTACATATGTTGAAATGTTCCGATTAGCTTGCAGACGATAAATAAAGAAAATACTAGCTTTTCTTGCGTCGGTCTTTGTGATCGTATTTTATTCATTTCTGATACATTTAGTGTCAATAAATTTGTTATTTTCGGATATTAGGATTTTTATTGACACAGAAGAGCTATGGTTCCTCCCATAGACTTGCATAACACAGACGTGCGTCGCAACGAAAAGTCGACGAAAACAGTATATTTTCTCGCATCACACCATCGACGCTAACGCCAATCAATAATATGTTTATTAAACTCCCACCAAAACCAGACTGTTACTTTGCTACATTTCTAAGTATCAAAAAATAAAACACGGTGACTCTGTCAACCTCATAAAATATAATATTTAAGAGTGACAGAATGTGTAATTTTATCTCTCACAATATATTATTGATCATTAACACTACACTGCTTCTGTAGATGAGAAATCAAGACAAGACAATATGTTTAGTTTTTCACAAAATGTGATAGTAAGATCCGGCATTGTACACATTATTTTAAACAGTTTTGTGCAAAATCCGTCAAATGAATGAGATTAAACGACAACGTCGCAATTCAGTTATTTCACACACATCAATGTTGATTGACCCCATTGTACGCGAACTTTCTCGGCGTAGAATATTTGATAATCGTTGTTCTAAGTATCGATTTAAAATAGCTAGACGTTCCGCGTAATGGCTTTTTACCAAAGCATAAAAGAATATTTTATTCAAAACTTTTTTTCACTAACACATTTTTTGAAAACTAAACGTATCGAAAAAATATTGGGCTAATTAGAACGTTTGAGGGAACTCGGGAAGGGTCAATTATCAGTTCCCTCCTTGTGAGTGCTTCCATAGTCGCCGTTTACGTAATTAAAATTATTATGCTGTCCTCAACGGCATGTCTTATTATACTGCTGGGAGCTGAGTCTCAGCATTGCGGCAAGAAAATGAAACCAAATACATCAACACATCTGAAGTATTCGATTTTTTAGGGCTGATTGATGTTTATGCGATGCATTCCATATCCATTAAACACTCATGGATATTCAGCCGACACGAACGTCGAACCGTTAGTGTAAATCCAACAAACCATCAATATTAAAATTGCACCATACGTTATTCCTGGATTATTTTAAACTTATCGCGACACGAGTATCCGTTAATATAATATGTGACCACGACCCGCTAAACGACTTTTTCAGATTTTTTATCTCTAAAATTTTACACAATCGGTAATTACAGGCAAATTTTAATGAATGCATACCACAATTGGTACTATGTATTCGGATATACATAACCAATAGAAATATAAACTGGCTAATTTAGCAAATAAATCTTATGCATCTGTCTATCTAAGCTTTTAACAATATTTATTTTAAAAATACAAGTACAATATCATTATCATATACAGGGGGTAAATGAAACTAGTCCAGGAAAGGTGCATAGTTGTCGAAATACAAGAGAGTAAGAATAAACATTTCTGAACCGATCATCTTGGGAAATTTAATTCATTTGAAGTCGATGTAAAAGTCAACGAAATAAATATATTTATATAGAGTTATTTAACAGCGCCGTCACCGACGAATTCGCTCGCTTCCACTTCACGATTGCGTGTGCGTCTGTGTTCCGCAAGTCTACGAGAAATTCCGCTAATAAAATAGACTGGGTATGACACAGCGCATTCCATTTTCGGACGCACCGCGTACCAGACTTCTCGTTTGCGAACATGGTATTCGTAGCTGACGGTCAAGTGCCAAATAACCAAATCCTCATTATTTTAATGTAAAATAGTACGTAATTTTTATGTGCTGATTTTGAAAAATTGTCCATGTACATACTGAAATTTGAGCCTATTCTTCATGTTATCACACGCTGACATCGGGAAAGAAATATTGTTTAAAATCAGAGTTACTCGGGGAGTTGGTTGTTAACAACCGGTTTATCGCCGGTAAGAGTCAGTATATGCCAAGTTGTGTAAAATTACAAATCACGAGTTTCATAAACTTGTGTACTGTCTGTGAAAATGAAACAAGTCCGCAATCACAAGGCGGATTGGGATAAAGACTTCTAGACTTCTAGCTGTGAACAAATCAGTCCCTGAAAACAAGAGACAGTGTAATGTAATATTTTTTTTTATCAAAAATGGTTCAATTATATATTAAAAACGAAGACATAACACAAGTCCAATAGCATGTAATAGTCGCCTAAATTTTGTTTTCCGGCCAGTTTCATGAGCCGACCTGCAGAAATATACATTCTCATCACTTTTACGGTTTTGCGAAAAAGGTTGCACCCAATCTGATTAAAATGTTGACTGTCAAATCACGGTTACTAAAAAAAAAATCTTTTTTAGTAACCGTGGTCAAATACAGCTGTAAATGTATGTGTATATATATTCTTATTCTATTATCATATTTGTGTATTTGAAATATTTTAATGTGTAACTACCCACTGCCAGTCTTAACTTAAGTCATTAAATTAATGTCATGTCAGGGATCTGACTGGACTAGCTTTTAAGCTATTTCAGATTCCATTTTACCTAGACTGCATGTACAATTTTGTGTAACGATGACAACATCACAAATATTGTGTAACGATAGCCTCGATCACAAGATAATGTTACTGGCACGTAATAGCTCATATTCTCTAAGACAGACCGGAAACGGAAACGAGACAAAAACAACAGAGTTTTCAAGTTAGCGTGGGGGAAATAACGTTGCTAAGTATTATCGTCAGGGAAAGCTATTGTTTAAGCTAGTCTGTGATTGGTTGCTGGCAATGTTTGGGGATTTTGACCAATTTGTGACGTAGGCTTGTCTTAGAGAATATAGTATTTGAATAATAACATGACAACTAAGAACTCGTTTATATCACGGTTACTAGTAACCATCGTGTTTATATAACGTATATAGGTACAAGTTACGCAACGAAGAAGTACAAGATAAATATAAATTAGTGAGTGGCCAGCTGTGTCGGATTAGTGTGTTGCAGGCTGTAAGGATTAAAAATAAACATCGATAAACTATGCCATGTTAGAAAAACTATGTAAAATGAAAGAATTTTCGTAAAACAATCTGACCGCGTGTCACTGATGAAATATTTTATATTGTAATTCCTTTCAATTGTAATTAGTTGCATTGTAATTCATTAGTAATAATAATAATAATAAAAATATATAAATTTTTATTTCATTGCTGAGAATGAGTTTCGTACTATAATTTCTTATCAATATTGAAAAATTGTTCTGGGGATTACAATTTTCTAGAAACAATATTCAACTATTCTTCTGTAACACCAATACGATCATTACTTGGTATGCCACTAAGCAGTATAACAATAATGCATGATGCAAAACCCATTCTATAAATGGTTAAATGTTTCTTGGTCTTTTCTACTTCCTTGGTCGAAGAAACTAGGGGCATTATCAAAGCATGGGTCTTATTCATAGGAACAGCTCCCAAGGATGGTATTCCCAGAATACCGTAGCATCAGTTGTTAAAGACACATACACATTTTAATTCTCAATAACGATGAAAGGACCAGTTACTGCGACAAAACCCTACTTCCCGCGAAAGCCACTCACCGCGAAGCTATTAGTTGATGGTTACTAGTAGATAGACTGTTGATATTCAAAAGCCGGCTCGGTGAAATGCGAATCGAAGCATTTCACGCGAGAAACTTTCCATACTTCCTGTACCGGCGTTCACATTTATTCACGCATACATGTATTACGTTTATACACAATATTTACTAATAATAACAGATGAATATTAGGTACGACCGACTGTCGACAGTCTAATGATTTGCAGTGGCGGATCCTGGGGGGGGGGCAAGTATAAAGATCCCCCCCCAATACATTTTGCTGGATCCGCCACTGATGGTTTGACAGTTGTGCCACATTCGGTGAGTCACTCAGCAGCATCCTAGATTTATAATGCATGTTATAACTTAGTTTCAGGGAATGTGTATCGTCTTGTTTTTATTTCAGTAAACAGGAACACCCAATCCAATTTTGTAGTGTGCTGACAGACGAAGTTCTATCCGGACTTAAAACGCCGCGTATCTTTCTTTTTGATATTTCACTATAAGCTGAGACATGTTTAATACTAATTATGGCTAATTTAAAAACCTAATGCGTATTCCTGCAACTCAGAACAATGACGTTTAAATTTTCGCGTTGTACAGAGACCCCATGGGTACCTCGCACATCCGTTGGTAAGTTTCTACTATAGCAAATTCCGCGAAAACGGAGGTGAAAAGTGGTTTACTCATGGAGGGATTGTGCAGCGCACCGTCGACAAATATTCTAGGTACAGCATTAACGAATTTAGTAAATAATATATAGTAGATTTAAACACAGAGGAACTGTGATGTGAAGCAGTAATACGTAAAACAGGGAGACTAAAAAAACACAAACCTCATGAACATGAACTCGTCCGCGACATCTGGATCTCGTTTGCTGTGAAAAATATACTAGGTGACTATGGCGGGAAGAGAAGGGCACATACTGTTTTTTTTAACTCGAAGCCAAAGCTGTAAGTATATACCGAACCTCAGACCAAACATACCCGACACCGTGCATGGAGACTGTTCTAAAATAAAAACATCACGCAGTGCTTATCAGGACAACAATGTACTTCACACTCCCTGTAACCATCAATGGTGACTACGTCGAGTAGTCGCCTCGCTCCGCTCAGGTGTTACCGGGTGTAAGTAATTTTTGAAACAGGTGCAGTAAATTTTATAACAAACCCTAATTATTGTTGCTTGTCAACGTCTGGTTCATCATGTAGTCAACGGTTGAAAGGGGTGTATTTATTGTGTATAATAGTCGTATCCCAGAAAATTGTATTATACAATTATTGTGACAAATAAACACAGCAAAATGAATATTTATGAAGTACAATACTTCCTTTTTTCGTTTTGTCTCTAAAGTTTTGCCCTTTGTCTATCAGCTGGGCGGTTTCTTCCACCATGGAACTATATAGTTCCATGCTTCCACTCAGTCACCACACTTTAGGGTGGCATTATTATATTATGCAACAATATAGAGATACAGAAATCTATTTTGGATTACCTTGAGTTTGCTTGTGGACAACCCAGGGCTTAGGCTTGCCTGGATTTTATCAAATAAACTTTGCGAAATGTTACTAGTAGTTATTGTCTTGTATTTCATGGCAGATAATCAAATTTTCCTCCATTTTCACCTGTAAATACCCATGAATATATCTCCTAGATTAGCCGTTATAAGCCTGAAGTGGCTGAACAAAAGTAAGTGCTTTGCCTGCCACCAAGCTTCAAATCACATTGTTAAACAATGATTTTTATCAATAGTGTTTATTTAGGCTACAATCGAATCATGCCTTGGGTCTCTTCAAATTAAGTATTCATACATCTTACGCGCATGTGCAAAACTGCCCACGCCTGATCATTTCTAATGATAACCAAGACCACCTTCTAATAACCAAGACTAGTTTATAAACTTGGCTTTCTGAAAACTTGGGAACCATACAGAGAGCGTTCACCATAACTACTCGTTTTGTGTCACATTTAAACGTAAGTAATTGTTTTCTAACCGTCTAGTAAGCCTGCAGGTTCAGAATAACTTTAGTTGTTTAATGGGCTGAAACGCCGACTTTTCATTTAGTCTGTGGTTTCAACGTGTACTGATCGTAGTTTGTAGTTTCGTTGTTATAGAATAGAAGGTAAGATGTTATGCCAGAGTAGATGCAAATTAAGAAAATATGTAGGAAACCCTTTTCTATTTATTTGAGATGTACTGTACTGTGTTTTGGGGTGTATGGAATCAAGTTCGTTCACAGATATCAGATGTCATATGTACGATGTCTATAATTTGCGGCATCCAAATTCTTTCGGGGGGAAACAGTAAAACAGCATTTTTTATCATTTTTTATTCAGGGCCCCAGCTCAAAGGCTAGGCCACTATTATTATCGTCCGGGTTTTTCTTTCTTCATCTTCTTTCTTCCGTAACTTTTTTCGTCAAGTCGTTTGAGAAAACTGCTGAACGAAATGGTCTGAAATTCTCCATACTTGTAGTTCCTACTGTGAACTGGTGCACAAGACTTCAAGAATTTTGATTGGTCAATTGATTCGGCTGCCATATTGGATTGAAAATAAACCGGGCGTGGCTATTTGACCATTTTCTGAGGGTCTAAGTGATGAGATTTTTTTATGGCATATGGTACAACTCGTGTGTAATATATATCAGCAATAACAACTTTAGCGGTCACAGGACTTTTTGGCAAAAAACGCTTAAAAATCTTCATCAGAACCACTAGGTGAAAAGCTCTAAAATATGGTATTTAGCATCTATAGCATCTATATATGATGCACATTTGAGTTTGAAAAATATTTACTTATGCCACCATTAAGATGTTATCTTCTAATTTACTACATTGCATCTTTAAATTTAACTCTTTCAGAAAGTCAAAAATAAATTCAGATAAGTCGCATGGTTTGGCCGCCATCTTGGATTTTATGTAAAATTTACCAAATGTTTAAGTACAAAATGTTTTTGTTTCTCAAAGGTGCTTCAACCGATGTCTGGCCATAGTTTCATATGAGAAAAATAATATAATTTTGATCATTATGTGGTTTGGCTGCCATCTTGGATTTTGTGAAAACTGAAAATTGTGAATTACTTGAGATGTATTGGTCTGATTGGGATTAAATTTTGTATGTGCATTCTACTATTGAGACGTATTCTTTCATCTGAATGGCATATGCCTCAGTCATGTGTGCATAACTGTTATATCTCAAGCACTGTTGCAGTTTGGAGGATGAAACCTGCCTTATTACGATTATGTTAAACAAGAGAATTGACTAAAATAACAGATGATCATATATGGTCATGTGAGCTCAATAATATGCATAACTGTCATATCTGAAATAGGACATGCAACCAGTGACATGAAGACGTCAAACAAAAGATGCAACTAACATAAGATATTACCATATACATATAACCTCATTAATATGCATAAGCACGTTGCTCATTATATATTCTGAAAACCATATCTCATTAACCAAACCAGGTAAATACATGGAACCAACTGCATTCCGACCTCATGGTACAGATCATTCAAACTACCAGATTGTCCATCATGTGACCTCATTAATTATGAAACAGAATTCTGTTAGCTTGGACCCCACTGTCGTTGCTTGTTATTTCAATTTTATTTCTGTTTAATTTTCCCCTTCATCTATTCGCATATTGTGCGTTTTGTGTTCTGAAAATCATTCAGCGTGTTTTTATAGGGAATCATGGATAGTGGGCTCATACAACTAATATAAGCCTGATTCTTAGATACAGTACTGTCAAGTATAATGTCCTCATTCACTACATACAAGTACAGACCAACATTTGGCACGATTAGTAATTTTAATTAATTTCTAAAAATAATACATAAAATTATAACTATTAAAGGTAGTTTATCACTATAATTATGAAAAAAAAATTCTATTGAATCAAGTCTCAATTCGTCGGTTCATTATTTCTCCAATTAATAAAAAAAAAAATTCCATGGTGTCTGCATTTAGGCCAGAGACCTGTGATGGGCAACCTTGGATATACCAAAACACAATAGTGATTTGACTTACCATGGCCATGCATGGAATTGCTCTACATAAAGAGCTTAATCAAATCTTATGTGAAAAAAAGTAGTTCAAAGAAACAATTTTAGGATTTAAAAATAAAATAAACATATACCAACCAGAAAAGGGTCTAGATATGAAATACTTATATTACACATCCCTGATCGATCAAGTTAAATTCAAATCAACAGCATTTCCGATTCATCATTTGGGGGGGTGGGGGGTATCAAGCACTGTTCAATAATAAACTCAAGATGAGACTAATTATCAAACTAATCACAAAAAGTCAGAGAAAAGAGCAATAATTGTGAAATTGAAAGAGTTGTATTACTTGGCCAATATACTGACAGTATACAAATCTCTTGTCAGTGACAAGATAAACAACACAATTTTGGGAATGTATTTGAATATTTGGAAGTTTAACCTCATTAAACTTTGAATAGGGCAAATTAGTAAAAATTGACAAAATAAGACAAAAATCCCATAAAATGAGGTTAAGCATTTTTCTCAGAATTCCTAGAGCCATTGAAATTAGTGGTGACATGAATAATCATTGATGAATGAATAACATTTTTGGACCAGTTTTATAAAAACAGTTATATTTAAAGACTACATCCCAACCTAAATCAAATTAATAAGATTAGGTCAAAACATACGCCGAATTACAAATTTTTCAAATTCTTCAACCAAAATATAAGAGATTGACAGCAATGGGTGAAAAGCATAGCATATGACATTTCTGGATAAAAAATTACTCCCATATGTATATCTAAATAGTTGAATACAACGCAAGAAAAGTGGCAAAATAAAAATAAACAAGTCATTGTCAATGACTCGTCCCTGTTCTGTTCATATTTGAGTGGCACGTACATTTTGTACATTCAAAGCTGATCAGGACCGAAATCTCAGACCACTTTGGTCTGATCCGAAATGCACCTGCATATGTACAACACATTGTACTAAATCTGAACAAAATCCATCCATGCATGACTGAGATCCGGATCCAGAATTGTGAAAATACGTGATTTTGATGCATTTTCGGCCTTAAAATGGCCATCATTCAGCTATTGTTAAGCGGATCATGAAACAAATGCACACATATTTGTGACTTGATGTACCTTGTGTGTGTGTGAAGTTTGAACTCGATCAATCCAGGCATGTCTCAGATACGTTGCCGATTCACGATAACAAAATAAATTTAGCGAATCGTTTTAGCATGTTTTTCGTGGATAAGATTAAGAAAATCAATCAAGGACTAAATCTAAATTTATTGAATGGAAACCGTTTTAACGAACTGCACAAGTTCTCTGGTGATGAATTGAAATGTTTTGAACCAGCCACGGAGGATGAAATAATTAAAATTATAAAAAAATCGTCGTCGGTTTCGTGCGATTTGGACTGTTTACCCACTAATATATTAAAAGATGAAAAGATCCTTTCTATCCTGCTTTCACCTATAACAGATATCATAAATGAATCACTTCGCACTGGAAGTGTTCCTGAGAAAATGAAATGTGCGCTGATTAAACCTCTGCTCAAGAAAGCATCGTTGGATTCAAACATGCTGAAAAATTATCGACCGATTTCTAATTTGTCTTTTATATCTAAAGTCCTTGAACGTGTCGTTGCATCCAGAGTGAAACAACATTTAGAGAATTATTCGTTGTATGAAGAGTTTCAATCAGCGTATCGGACCGCACATAGCACTGAAACGGCTCTTTTGCGGGTCGCTAACGATGTACTATGCAGTATTGATAATTCTAAGAATTCAGTTGCTCTCGTACTTTTGGATCTTTCAGCCGCTTTTGATACTGTGAATCACAGGATTCTCATCGATAGGTTGAGATCAAATTTTGGTTTAAATGGTCTCATCATCAAATGGTTTGAGTCGTATTTGAGTAACCGCATTCAAAAAGTGAAAATTGGAAATGTATATTCTGATATGACGTCTATATTAGAAACCGGTGTTCCACAGGGCTCCGTCTTAGGGCCATTATTGTTCTCAATGTACATGCGTCCATTGGGCGAGTTATTGCGACGTCACGGCGTAAAATATCATTTTTACGCCGATGACACACAGATTTATTTATCGGTTTCTGAAGATGATCAAATTCGCGCCCGGGTGATACTTCAGACATGTATTCAAGACGTTAGCGATTGGATGTCTTGTAATTTCCTACTTTTGAATGTGTCGAAAACTGAATTTGTGTGCATGTCGTCTCGGAGATTCTCACAAGACTCGTGTCCTTTGTCTAGTATCGCAATTGGTGAAGAATTGGTTAGTGCTTCGTCAAGTGCTAGAAACTTAGGTGTCTTGTTTGATTCGCAGCTATCTATGGAAACACACATTTCTACTATTTGTAGATCTGGATATTCCCATCTAAGAAATATTAATCGTATTCGTAAATCATTATCCCAATCTGATACTGAAAAGTTGGTACATGCATTCATATCTTCTCGCTTAGACAGCTGTAATTCATTATTGTCTGGTCTCCCTGTAACTAAGATAAAACCTCTTATTCGTGTACAAAATGCAGCAGCCCGCCTTGTCACTCGTGCTCGAAAATATGACCACATTACAGACATTTTTATTAAACTTCATTGGTTACCAGTTGTACAAAGAATCAATTTCAAATTACTTTCACTAGTGTATAAATCTTTGTATGGTTTTGCCCCAAATTATCTATGTGAATTAATCGAATTTTATGTACCTAGTCGTAGTTTAAGATCTGAATCAAAGTTTCTTATTAAAACTCGTCAGGTGTGTAGTAAAAAGTCCAAGGTGTTATACAAAGACCGTGCTTTTGAAAATTTAGGTCCTAAACTTTTTAATGAATTACCTCTGTCTGTTCGTTCTAGTCCTTCAGTAGACATTTTTAAATCCAGACTGAAAACGCACTTATTTAAATGTGCTTTTAATATTTGACTGATTGTTTATTGTATCAGCGCCTTTGATCTTCATATGTTGGAATTGTTGCGCTTAATTAAATAAAGTTATTATTATTATTATATTATTATCCAGAACTGAATTCTTTGAAACAAAATGGTGGCCGCCAGTTGGCCATTTCGAACTTGATCCGGAAAAAAAATGACGTGCATCAAGGTCCTATTATGTTTAATGTATGTACCAAGTTTGGAAAAAATCCGTCCATGCATAACTGCGATCCGGGTCCGGAATGGTGAAAATGTGCGATTTCAATGCATTTTCGGCATTAAAGCGGCCGCCATTTGGCTATCGTTAATGAGATCTTGAAACAAATGCACATACATATTTGTGACATGATGTACCTTGTTTGTGTGAAGTTTGAACTCAATCAATCCAGGCATGTCTCAGATACAGATCCAGAACTGAATTCTTTAAAACAAAATGGCCGCCAGTCGGCCATTTCAAACCCCATCCCAAAAAAAATGACGTGCATCAAGGTCTTATTATGTTTAATGTATGTACCAAATTTGAACAAAATCCGTCCATGCATAACTGAGATCCGTGTCCAGAATGGTGAAAATGTGTGATTTTGATGCATTTTCGGCCTTAAAATGGCCGCTATTCGGCTATCATTAATCGGATCATGAAAAAAATGCATGTGCATATGTCCCATATAATGTGTGATGTATGAGTGAAGTTTGATCTTAATCGGTCCATGCATGTTCGAAATACAGGTGATCACGGACGCACACACGGATGCACACAGGGCAAAACATCCATAAGGGGACTAAAAAAAGATTCCCAGTTACCGGTACTTTGCACTTCACCTGCCATATAAATGGAGCTGATCTTATGAAATGTGTGCTTGAACACACTACCTCATAATTATCAGATCTATGCATAGTCAACATAGGTCAAAACTTCTAATAATTATGTCAAAGTAAACTTTGGTTATGTAAGATGAGATCTGCCAAAAATGACTAAATTCCAGTGAATTACAGCTATAATTATGGTTAAAGTAACAACCTCATGTGGTTCTAGGCAAACTTTCCCTTCATACCACTAATTGAAACTCTATAGACGACAATGTTAACATATAAAGAGATTGCTATATGAAAATGATAAACAAAGTTGAAAACATGGCTCAAAAATGGGAAATCAACATGCCAGTAATTAATTAACCACATGAAATAACTAAAATGTTGCCATCTCAAACTCTTGCAAATCTCAGGTAAACAAGACATGCCTACTGTATTTGGATTGCACCTAGAGAAATCAGTAGAAAAACACCAAGATTAATAAAACATCCAAATACACACAGAATAAACAGCCCGCTGTCATTAAAGATGATCGAGCGCATGAAATATTTTTTGTAATTTATGGTTAAAAATTATATTTTCCGCAACCACTTGTCAGCTTGCTTTGAAATTTGGCATGAATGTTGACATTTTCATGGCACAATATGCGCAATGTATATTTTTAGTTCATTTTCAGTTCCGCTGTAGACTTTGTCAAGCGGAGCTTATCATATGTGTGATTGTCCATCTGCGTCCATCGTCGTCTGTGTCAACTTTTTACTTTTTTAAATTCTGTATTTCAGACCTTCCGAGTTGTGGCAACTTAAACCCTCTGTAAATTTCAGATTGAAAAGTCTGTCTTATTTTTTGAACTGCACAGGTTGGTAATGTCACTCTTACATCTTTTCCTAAGTAACCCCAACACCATCTCACTAGTTGTCGATATGCAATATATCTGTATTTTCTGTAATAAAGAAAACATATTTATAGTGAGATAAATTTAATGACAGGAAATTTGTGTTTCATGGTCAAGGAAAGGAAAATAGAACAACATTTTTGCTATTATCAGCTACTAATATTGGCAGGCCACTGGGTCACATTGTGTGTCAATAAATAAATATATATACTTTTGTCAAGTCAAAAGTTTTTACTTACTCATGAATCCTATTTTCGTCTTCAGTTTGTGTCCCACCATATTGTTGCATATACTGATAATATGCAGTTTGTAACACCCACACATCAAGACACACAGATACAAACCCCGGATGCTCTACAATACAACTGACTTCATGCTGACACTCCTCCATCTTGAGCGTAACCTGTGATAAGCCACGGCAACAAACGCACTCTATTGCAGTAGGCATAACAACACAGTTACTACAAGTGCACCTATTTGGATAAAACAAATAAATTGACTGTACTATTACAACCGCCAGACGTTCGTTCTTTTTGGAGGATGATTTCGGGAAACAAAATTTTGAACATAAAATTTTGTATGTAAAAATAAATATAAGTATATATATGCCAAACATGCAAAAACAGTCGACAGCTATGTGGACTCCTCTCCAATCGCACTAGAACTACGTATTGTGGCCTTTATTTACATGTTTGATTATCAACTCAAGTGTCTCCCGTTATTACAACAAGTACATAAACTATTATGTAAACAAAATGGCTGCTGTCGGTACAGGCCACGCTTTCCAGACAACGCTCACATTAACCCCGGACATTAGCATGCGGAATAACCACGTTCGGGACAATCATTCCTTCCCAAAAACGAATGAAATTCTATTACTGACCCATGAAACCGGAAAATGGTGCTTACCAATGCGTATTTTCTATTCTGTGCTGAACGTCATCGCTTTCATTGTCGCTGGAGCCAGCCTCGCTGGCAGTAGAGCCGTCGTCAGAATTTCCGCCTTTTGCGTAAGGTTCAAACCTATATGGCCCAACTTCACCCATCATGGCAGAGCTCCAGAAGGAGTACCTACACTTTATGCAAATTTTTTAAAATTATGCTAATTTATTCATGACGTAGCAGTTTCTGTGCTCATGAATATTCATTAATTTGTGGCTCAATACATTTTAAAAGGGGCGATATATTATTTTTGGGGGAAGAGTTAGAAAGGGGGATTAGCAATCCTTAGGGGGTTAATACAAAAGAAGGGACCCATTTGGAGAGCAGCCATGCTCCTCGTGTCTGTTGTTGCACGTGACCTACAGCTGTCAACTGTGTTCGTTCTTCGACTGTGTTTGTTCTTCGACGACTTCGGCTGGCTTCCACGTGGGGTAGTATTCTTGTGTTCTGTTTTCCTGACTTGAGTTTTTGAATCCGCTGTTTATGTTTTTAACGTCTTTCATGTCTTTTGTAGGAGTGTCCAATCCGTGATTCGAACTTGCGATCTTTTAGTTCCCAGCACACTGTCTTGTCCACTGTACCACGAGTGTCTTCACACAGGAGTTAGGATTTAAGTCCTATTCATAGGAGCACTGTCTTCACTAGCATTCAAAAATCTAACTAAACATACTGGATTCGAACCAGCGATCGCTCACATTGCTGTCATAGTACAAATCAACTGAGCTATGTGGATGGTCATGCAAATTAAATAATTTGTTGTCATATTTAGCTTTATTGCCAAATGGTGTTTGCGAGAAAAAGATGGGCAGGCAAGGGAATTGAACCCAGGTCCTCCTGATCACTATGTAGAGAACTGACCCACAAGACCACAATGGATTAACTGGATGTGTTTGCATTTGATAAGACTATATAGTGTGTATATATATAGAAATACAACATATTTCTATTATTGAGTTACAATTGTCCAAAAAATTGCCAATTTTGTGTTTTTACTTGTGTAAACTACATGCATGCCATAACCCGTTAGTGTACATCTTGCCAATTGGGTGTTTGCCATTTGCGTTGCCCATACCTGACCCGACCCTAACCCTAATGTCAAGACACGTTCCTGTTAATAATTCCGTTGCCCATACCTGACCCAACCCTAACCCTAATGCCAAGACACTTCCTGTTTATAATTGCTCAATAATGATACTCTGTTGTGCACTGTCTGCGGGTAAGTTGCATTGATGTCAACTGATTAAACAAGTCGCGTTTAAGTAATTTCCACTATTAACAAGTGGTTAAATTGTGACAATAAATGTGTGGACAAAAAGTTGAGATTAATTTTGGTGTAGACAACTCTCGTTTAATTATTTTACACCATTACAAGTTGTTAAATTGAGAGAATAAATGTCTCAACAAATATTAAATACTTAGTTTGATGTAAACAACTCACGTTTGATTAATTCCCACAATTACAGGTTGTTAAATTGAAAGAATAAATGTGCGGACAAATATTTTAGACTTATTTTGGTGTAGACAGCTCTCGTTTAATTATTTTACACAATTCCAAGTTGTTAAATTGAGAGAATAAATGTATGGACAAATATTTTAGACTTATTTTGGTGTAGACAGCTCTCGTTTAATTATTTTACACCATTACAAGTTGTTAAATTGAGAGAATAAGTGTGCGGACAAATATTTTAGACTTATTTTGGTGTAGACAGCTCTCATTTGATTAATTCCCACAATTACAAGTTGTTAAATTGAGAGAATAATTGTACGGACAAATATTTTAGACTTATTTTGGTGTAGACAGCTATCGTTTAATTATTTTACACCATTACAAGTTGTTAAATTGAGAGAATAAATGTGCGGACAAATATTTTAGACTTATTTTGGTGTAGACAACTCTCGTTTAATTCTTTTACACCATTACAAGTTGTTAACGTGAGAGAATAAATGTATGGACAAATATTTTAGACTTATTTTGGTGTAGACAGCTCTCGTTTAATTATTTTACACCATTACAAGTTGTTAAATTAAGAGAATAAATGTGCGGACAAATATTTTAGACTTATTTTGGTGTAGACAGCTCTCGTTTAATTATTTTACACCATTACAAGTTGTTAAATTGAGAGAATAAATGTGCGGACAAATATTTTAGACTTATTTTGGTGTAGACAACTCTCGTTTAATTATTTTACACCATTACAAGTTGTTAAATTGAGAGAATAAATGTGCGGACAAATATTTTAGACTTATTTTGGTGTAGACAACTCTCGTTTAATTATTTTACACCATTACAAGTTGTTAACGTGAGAGAATAAATGTATGGACAAATATTTTAGACTTATTTTGGTGTAGACAGCTCTCGTTTAATTATTTTACACCATTACAAGTTGTTAAATTAAGAGAATAAATGTGCGGACAAATATTTTAGACTTATTTTGGTGTAGACAGCTCTCGTTTAATTATTTTACACCATTACAAGTTGTTAAATTGAGAGAATAAATGTGCGGACAAATATTTTAGACTTATTTTGGTGTAGACAACTCTCGTTTAATTATTTTACACCATTACAAGTTGTTAAATTGAGAGAATAAATGTATGGACAAGTATTTGAAACTTATTTTGGTGTAGACAACTCTCATTTGATTAATTCCAACAATTACAAGTTCTTAAATTGACAGAATGAATGTATGGACAAATATTGACCATTATATTTGTGAGTAAATACCTGTTGTTTAATTAATTTCCACCTCTACAAGGTTGAGAGAATAAATGTGTCGACAAATATTTGATACTTATTTAGGTGTAAGAACTCGTGTTTGACCAACTTCCACCATTGCAAGTTGTTAAAATAATGAAATAAATATACTGGTATCATTGGATATTTGATTTAATTGTGAAACTTTCTAACAAAATGTTGTGGGGAACGTTTAATGTTCTGATACAGGTTTTCGCCCATTCCCAGTGACACTGAAGAAACTCACGGTTCTCGATGAACACAAACTCCGTTTTATTTCAACAGAACGGTTTACAAACACTTGTTACATCAGCGACATCTTGAACATTCTAGAAAAACCTACCAACGAGGCTCGAACAGTATCATGGGTAATGGAAGAGTATGGAGAATTTATCTTACAAATCAGAGTGAAATCATCGCGAATGACAATAACTGTAGAATAGCTAGTGCATAAATTTTGTAATAAACGATTTCCCGATATCAGAGTGTATACACAAATAAATCACGAATCTTGTATAATGATATATCCTGAATGTTTGTTGTTCGATAATAATAATTCAGTCACGATGTTCATAACAACTCTCATAATGCGCTCTGAAAACCCGAAAGTTCTAACTAAGAATTATTTCTCATATTTGAACTTCGCTAATGTTCATAACAATAATTGAGACTCTAATATAATAACTAGACTTTTGGAACAAATGTCAACATAAAAATCGATAAATAAGAAGTTTGTTCTCGGCTCCTGGTGAACGTGACCCCAGGTCATCAGTGTTACTAAAATAGCCACTTAAATTAGCAGCACTACATAGCAGGTTTTCCACAATGTTAACTGCTGGCTTCGAACCCTCAATCAACAATTCCGCAGACACGGTATAAATTCCACAACACCACAGAAGATATTCGTCTGTTGCCTGAAATGTTTTCGTAATATAGGGAACGCCATCGACACTTTAACAAAACTTACCTTGACTTGGGTCTTGTTTATCTCTTGTGACTGGAAACTGTTGAACAAATTGCTCGTTGTCCAGTTTAAGACGTTAGTTATTTTATTATTTATTCATTCAGTTTTGTATGGTGGAGTTTTGTGAGGTTTCTTATTTTTTTGCGACGTTCTTTGTTTACTTGTTTACGGTTTGAAAGATTTCAGTTTATTTGATTTACGTTTTTACGGTAGCTCTGAGCGGGACTCGAACCCACTGTCTTTTCAAGCTGATTTTGTTTTATTTTGATGGCACGCTTGTGTACCACGCCACGACGTTGGTCGTTAAGTGGTGTTCATTTTTCTAACTACTCCAGTGTTCCGATGAGTTGAACGGAAAAGCCAAAACGATTGCTGGTTTCTGATTGCTTCGGTTCTGGTGAGTGTGTATCTAGTGTGATTCGAACCCATGTCGTTTGTATTGGGCGTTTTTTTATTTTCCATGTTAGCTACGCCGTAATATGCAACCACTTCCCCGTTTTATTGTGATTTTGAGTGTTTAATGATGTCTTCCTCACCCGTCACGCCATGACCCAGTTTCAACCACACGGCCATTTTGCAACACAGTTCGTGACCCTCGGCGTCACCCGACTGACTATATGAGCGTTCTGTTCATCTGTTAAGCTAGGATTTATTACCGTTATTATCATTATATTGTCACGTGATTTGTTTTACCTTATGTGTAATGTCTTAAGTATCTTTATTGTAATTTGTATATACCAATTCGTATATACCGAGGAAACGACCCCGATTGAAGGTCATGTATTTTATGACGTCACCAATTCGTGTGTAGGTACTGCTTCTAGATCTGTGCCCCCATCATTCCCGTAGACCATTGATCATTCTCATAATCTAAGAAATTTGAAGTGTCTGTGTCATCAGACAAGGACGAAATCGACGATGAAACACTGCTTGGACGAACGACTTCCATTGCGTGTTGCCAGTACGTTAGCACATGGTGACGTCACCATGGTATTTTCGTTAAGCAAATGTAATGAATATTTAATTAGCTCAGCGACCGTGCAATAGGCTGTGTGGCAAGGGGTAACTAAAAAGCACTTTTGGGCGTTAAATTTATTTTCTGTGATCATACAACTACTAAGATTCATACTAGTATATATTTCAAGTGTAATATAAGCCATAAAATAGTAGGCATTTCACAGGCACTTTAACGCTTTGATTTGTTATATTACTGCACGGCACTGAACTCCATATCTTCGAACCTTTATCGGTCTTCAAATTTTACCTATCAAATAAGAAACTATGACAAAACTGACATTTCATAGGCAAAATAATTATTCCTGGTGTTCAATTTGCCCGCCAGAGAACAAAACTATTATTGAAAACCTCGGCCATTCCGATGGCAACATGAAACAATGGCGGATGACTCATTGACCTTATAACCCCAAATAAGCACATGACAATTCGTCTTTATTACAAACAGGCAACAACAACAAATAACGTACTAGTATTTTTACAGCGATTAAAACAGATATGCAAGCAAGTCAAACAAAACGTGAAGTAAAGTTTGTATAAAAATTATGTAACAACTAGATAGAGTTCAAACAAAAGCATGTGCTGGGGAAGCCTTCGGCAAATCTGACCCCTAAAGTAATGGCGTAGCAACTCGAAAACGACAGAAAGTATATTTAAAAAATAAACTCACTTTTCCCATCTGAAGTGACCTTTAACCAGGAATTGGCTTCTTTCCATCTTTGGTTGAAACCAGCTTTCCTTTTCTCGCATCGGTAAATTCTATACAATATAAGGAAATTAGAGCATTTGGTAGAAAAACATAAAAATAAATATTTTCATGTTTCTGTTTTCCATGACAACTATTTAAATACGCATGTTTGACACCAGTGCATGTGTGCTACCATGTTCTAAACTTTCAACCAATTTGAAGCTCAACTTTTGAAGTTATAGATATTTCACAACTGATTCTATGTCATACTTTACCCATAATCCTTTGCTTGATAATCAAGATGGCTGACTACATAATACTAATGAAAAGTTGAATATCTGGAGAATGAAAAGTGATATAAAAAAACTGTAAATTGCATTCTCCTACATTTGTGGAGCTTTTTCTTGAGGGGTCATTATGTTGTTTGGTTTAATGTCTCCTTTAACTATGCTTTTGGTCCATATTACTTTATTTTTGGCATGAATAACGTTCTCCTAATTCCAACTGGACTATGTTCATTAACAATGACTGTCTGCAATAATAAGTTCAATAATTATCCAATAGTCCGATAAAAAAAAACGTGCAGTATCCTGCGTTCCTAGTAAGTGTCAGGAACCCAGCAATGACTAATCAAGTGTTATCGTCTTTTCCCAGGTTTTTTCCTTTCGAGTGAATTATGCAGTCATTATTACTGGTCGCTGCTGTTTTGACAGGTGAGTGATGACTTGGGAATTCACTCGTGCACTTTTTTCATCCATAGGTGCCTTATCAATTCATGTAGCTCCTGGAGATTCCCACTGATGTCCGAGCAAATCAGTCGGCGAAGGTGCAACAACTATCGCGGACAATGTCAGGCTGTCATAATAAAATCAAAATGTAATGCATGAGCAACAGGAGGGGGTAAATTGAAAACTACATTTAATTATATATTGTTCCCACTGTCTATGATAAGTGCACCCCCCCCCCTACACACACACACGCACATCACCACCAGATATAAACAAGATTAAAATTTGGTTCCCTTTCACCATGGAGCTATAAAATGAAGCAGTGACGCCTATTGTTTCCTTCGTGTACTATGATAGTTGGCGATTTTTTGTCGAGCAAACAATGTGTTATCTGTTTTCCTGTTGTCTGTTAATTATCCGAATGAAGTGCGCATGTGCAGAACAAACATGGCGTTGAGTGTGACACAAGTTCATTTAGAAATTTATGATATAGTTGAAGATTTTTCTGCGGAAGAATGGGCAGACTTTATTAGTTGAAAAAATGAACTAGCAATTTTTCAGCACTTCGTTTGTCTATTTGGTGGCGAAGAAACAATAAGCTGTCTATTTTCCAATGTGTAGTGTGAATGGGGACTTCTCGTTTTCAACAAAGGTCATTCATTGTGCATGAGTTACTACCTTATGATCAGCGCAATTATTTCATATTTCATCGGAAAATTGTTTCTGTGATCTGAATATTATTGTCACTTCACTTGCTTAAACAAACATCAACTATTACCTAACACCAGGAGTACAAAGGGATTAGGAGCTTAACTTAACTTAATAGCAATAAACAATTAAAGTTAATAGGCTTATTTTCAGTCTCTGCTTTTTTAGGACGCTTGGTAGCTTGGATGGTCATATGTCACATTTGTTCACTCCAAGACGAAAACATAATTCCCTATTTTTAGCAAACATGTTTGTCATTTTTGATAGAAAAATGATATTTCAGTCGCCTGTTTAGTTTTTGGTGGAGGTTACACATATTTTTTGTTTGGGGATGAAAGCAAATGCAATATTTGCTCACATGGCTAAACATTAACAATGTTGGTGATGAAGTTAGGTGAGCGTTGTTCTTTTGTACATTTGACTTGATCACCACAATGTTCTTATTGGAGCTCTTTATCGTTGGATTACTTGTTTCTAAATATTTAGGTCCTTTTTGATAAAACATTATATTATAGAGTTAGTTATGAAAACGACCAGCTCAGTTATTGCCTTATAGCTCGTTAATTGTATTCTGTAAATCAACAATAATGGCATTGTTTTATTTAATTTATTCATTTAAAAGTTGTCATGGAACACTCTGAATTCCAGGAGACTAATCATCACCCGTCTACCTGTTTTGACAATTTATCAGAACTTCTTGTTTTAAATTATTCAGAGTTATCGCATATGCTTCAGCTTACATTGTATAATACAGGTTTATTACATGTACGTTTTTTTATGGTATTCTTTGTAACAGGTCACTCATTCTTATGTATATTCATAAGTTTTGTTATTTATTGTAGCATTAATTGGTTTCTCTCATGGACAAACAGAAGTAGCAAGTTGCCCGACTTCGATGATGGATTTTATGACGTGGATGGGTTCGGTTATCCAGTACTGTAACGGAGAATATCTCATCGCATTGCGGGAAAGCAAAGAAAATTGCGAGTAAGTCTCAACAGAAGGCGGTATTTACTACGATGAATTTAAGATACTAGTACAACAATGAAATGATACCATCCATCCAAAAAACAAAAAAATTTTACCTATAGTACAAATAGTACTTTCAAACCTTTGCTGGAAGTATATTCACCATCATTACTATTCTGACCATTTGTTTCATTTTGATGAACAGTGGTTAGTAAAGTAATGATTATATCACGACAATTGATGATGTTTAAGAATATGTCATATGTTTCCACAGGGAAAAAGTAGGTACACTGGGACCTTGCCTAATGACAGAAAAGGATAAATGCATTGCTGGTTTAGATGACGGAGATATGGTGAAAACCACCATTGAAGCCTCATTAGGTGCTCTTATTATAGCTGCCCCAGGTTACCAACAAGTGTTTTGCTCTGGAGTCACAGTAGATTTAAACCCCACTACCTCCGTCGGAGGATGTGAAGATGGAATGACAGCCGCCAGTCAGGCATGCCATGCTCCCTTCATGGAAATATTTAACGAAGATAGAGTAGATTTGAGACTGTGCGAGTGAGTATCTCTTTTTACCTTGCCCATAATAGCAATATGAAGGGTGAAATAATATCCGTCGTTGTCGTGGTCGTTAATGATTTTATTGTTTAATTTTAGTAATTTTTATCCAAACCATTTCAAACATGGTGATATTGTTTATGGGTATAACATTTTGCTTAAGTTTGATTATTTCTGTGTCCAGTATGAAAACTTACCATGAGATATTGACAAAGTTGTTCTCCAAACAATTATTTTAGTATGACTGACAAAAATGATTTATTACATCTTGTCCAAAATTATCAATCAAAAGCCCCATTGTTGTTGGGTGGTTCTTTTGTGTCTTACAATCTTCATTTTACGACAATTATTAATTCCCTATTTTTTAAATTTTTAGTAATTTTTTTTATCTCCGCTGTCGAGCGCAGCTTATCATGTGAGTGAGTGTCCGTCCTCGTTGTCCACGTCAACTTTCTTGAAAACTACAAGCCTGATTGCTTTGATACTTGGTACAGATTTGTTCATTTTCTAATGATATCTTCAATTCTTTAATTGAAATGTGCATTGTGAAGCGTGGAGCTATCTCATATTCATATTTTTTCCATTATTCTGTCACAACTACATTGTTTACAATAAATGATTTCTGCATGTTTTTTTCACACCAATGGCTGTTTTTTTTCAGGGCTTATAAAACGATGGCGGCATGTGAAACAGACAAAGTCAAGGAGCTGTGTCCCAATGCAGATAGCATGGAGATAACAATAGACGAACAAACCAGGGCAATGTATAATTTCTATTGCGTGGAAACCGCCACGCCTGCCCCACCCGCACCTGCTACAACTAAACAAATGTCGAAACCAGCCACAACAGCTGCTGCTGCTGATAACGTGGACGATGACGTAGATTCAGGAAAATCAGTCGTAGTTTCAATTGTTACCATTGTATCAACTACTTATTTGTCTATATTTACAGCACTGTAACAACCTCACCCATTCTCTTGAACTTCGACCTTGTAAGGTGATTAGGCTGTCACTCTTTTACGAACCAAGATATTAAAATTTAAATCTCTTGACAATTTTCCATTTTATATTACTGATTCAAATCCCATTCAACTTTAGCAACACATTGTTACAGTGGATACATTCCGTTGAGGAAAGTGCGACATTGTACCTTGTACCGTTATCGAATAATATTACCCGGGTATTGTCTATTATTATACATCTGTCACCGTAATGCCATAAGTTACAGCGTGCTGTAATTTTGCGGTATTTACAGGGTATTTTCATCCTACCATATAAGGAAATGCGAATTCCAAAAATGGAATGATTAATCATGTAAGCGTCCTCTAATAATAAAAACACAAACATGGCTACCACTAGGGTTTGACCGGACTCAGTACAAAGAAGTTCGCTGATTCTGTTCTAAACTTTTTAGATTTCGGCATTCCATGATGCATCCTTGGAAGGAAAAGATGTATAATAATAAGGTTGTTACGAGGATACTTTAAAGTATGCACTCGGACAGTACGCCGTCGCATCGACCTCCGCTGCGCATCAGTCTATGCTCTTTCTGGTGCTGTCACTGTGCATACTTTGAGGTATCCTCGTAATAACCTCATATTATATCAATAATGGAATGAGCACGTCAAATCTAAAATATGGGTATGGGACGTTCATTGATAGATCGATCGAACTATTGCCAATAGATCTAACGTATTATAGTTTTTGATTGGGTGACAACGTCACTGATAATATAACTAATGATTCTATTAGATATAATAAAGCATATTATTAGAGCTATCTCCCACCTCTCCTATGGTAGTTATTCGCTGATACTATCGAAAAAAAAAATTGACAGTAAATCTAATGGTTTCTATTCGATCAGATAGAAAATGTTAATAGAGGCTTCTTCCAAGTGGACATTGTCTATTAGAAATCATTAGACTTATTGCCGATTTGTATTAGATACTATCAGAGAAAAACTTCCATAAGGCGATGATGAATCTAGATGACAATGTTTCTATTAGATCTAATGAACATTCTTATTAAAGCGTTTCCTTTATGATGATTCTGCCAGAATCCCTGATATAAAATCATCAAAACTATAGGCCATATAGGTTTATGTGCGAACTCGCCTATGTCTGCTTGTAGCAACAACATACGGTGGCCTATATATACAATTAGTCCGCTACATGAAAATCCGTCGGCTATTTGAAAATCGTTCTGCTACTTGAAAAAAAGTCGGTCGGCTACATGAAAATCGGTCGGCTACATGAAAATCGGCCGACTATATGAAAATCGGTCGGCTACATGAAAATCGGCCGGCTATATGAAAATCGGTCGGTTACGTGAAAATCGGTCGGCTATATGAAAATCGGTCGGCTATATGAAAATCGGTCGGCTATATGAAAATCGGTCGGCTACATGAAAATCGGTCGGCTACATGAAAATCGGTCGGCTACATAGAAATCGGTCGACTACATGAAAATCGGTCAGCTACATGAAAATCGGACGGTTACTTGAAAATCACGGTAACACAAATTATTAATTTTTTAAAGAAAACAAGCGGGAAACTATATGCACCCCAATGAGCTGAAGATGATGCATTTGTGTCTCGTATTGTTTAATTATTTTTAAATCTATATAACGGCATAGTGTAAAACTCGTATGTATATTTACTAAAAGCTTGCTACACGTGACGTACAATGAAGAGTTTAAATTTAAATCGAAAACAATGAATTGACATAAACGCGTAGCTCTTTAATCGAACTTTGAGAAGAAATACTACGCGTGATAATTTACGCATGTTTTGCAATAACTTGCATACTAGTATATTTTTTTCGCTGTTATTGTAATTAACATTATTGTTGTTTAGGAGTTAAAATGGTATAGAAATCTATTTATGTATTATTATCACCACCGGAGGAGGGATACACGTGTTCACGTGGTTTTGAATCGTCACCTGGTTTGTTTCTACTATTATAATACTACGTCGTACAACTTCATCTATCTAGTACTCAAATACCAATTTGATCTACGCATATATCCGTTTTGGCAATTGAGATTCTGTCATCGTGTTTAATATCCAAAGTACATGATTAGTTTTCGTCCATTCTTGAGTATTACAAATCATTATTATAGTTCATATAGAAATATTTTGTTTATACACAGTGTTTATTGGAAAATATTGCGTCATGTAACTACGACTCGTCTCAATTGGGCATGTTGTACCGGAGCACCGAGTTACTGACGTTATAGGACATATTTTTATAGCTCCATTGATAAGGCTGTTTTAAACAAATCTATACCTCGTCATAGATCATTTGAAGGTGATCAAATTATGGTTGAGTATACCTCATTATAGACCAAACATCAGCCATGATGTGTGCATGGGCTTTATGAGCGAGATTTTTTCTTGTCGTTTTTCGCTTTCTTTTAAATTTTAGAGATCATGTGTGCACGATATATTCACAACATGATGGTAGACCAAATTGTTGAAAATATCCTCATAGCATGTAGGTAAGCTTTGTGTGTCGCGCCAAAATTGCACACATTTCAATTATTACAGATAACATATTGTTTGTTTGTGCAATTAGTTTAGTTGACCGTTCTATCACCCCAGCTTTGACAATCACACCGACTTTTTAAATAAGTCATAAACATTAGTGTGCCCGATTTACAACCCCTAGTTGCGAATCATGTGATATGACGGTCGGCAAGGGGTATTTTCGTAAGCTGTAATCAATTGTTTTTATTTTTCGTAATAATGTAATTTAAAAAATAAAAAAACGTAATTTCGTAGACATGAGCAAGGTGTAAAACGTAATCAGCTATCCTATTCTTCCGTAATTCGTACACAAATCTTATTTTTTGTAAGTGTATAAACCATTTTCCACATTAAATGTTGTAATTCGTACGAAATTACAAACTTGTAATTCCTCATTTGAAGCCCGGTATCATGCGAAGAATTTTCCGTGCGCTAAAACTTCCGGGTGAGGTCGTCGCACAAGCGCAATGCAGTTCTTGAATTTTCTTCGCGGTGTAGTGGATTCTCGTAAATAATGTGCATTGTTCAATGAAAATAAACGTTCTGCTGTTGATGCATCGACGGCAGATGGCTAAGTTGTTACGTATATCTCGAATGTAGGAAGTTTCGACCACACACATGTTTTATATCTTGTTGATTGAATCTATGCAGTTCTATATATTAAGTAATCCAAAATCTAAATAAATGTATATAACAGCAAAGACTGTGTTTGAAACTATTTCCGTAAAACTATCAGTAAATACAAATAGTACATTTATAAACAAAATACAACAACCTAGCGAGCACCTCTGCTTGTGTAAACACCAGATGTGTTATTTACTTAAGGATTATAAATGATTAATATTATTTTGCCTGGCGTTGTACATAATACGTGTCGCATTGTTTTTGTAATTCAACTATTCTATTGTTTTACTAAAATAAAATGTGAAAAAGTTTTCTCTTCTAGTTTCCTTTTATCGAGGATTCCACATACATGTCAAGCATGCTCATGTATAATTTTATTTTTCCAAACATGGAAAAATAATTGCTAAGAATTGAGAATAGTTGATATCGTCACAAAAAGAACATATCTAATAGAGATTAACACAAGATACCTACATAACATGTATCAAATGAATTGAGCTGGTAGTTTTCAAGAAGTCGTCGGAAATAGCAGTTTTGACATAAATGATCCAAAATATTTAAAAAAAATACCATATTGACACAAAATCTGAGAGAGACCCATTCAAGGTAGTAGTATATTATTATTAGTATTCAGTAAAATTATTAGTATTCAAGTCGCAAATACAAAACTTGTTATAATTTATAGTTATTTCGTCAATAACATAATGAAATTAAACAATTGTTAAGTTTAAGAGCTAATCCTTACAACAGACAATGATGATCATTGTTTCGCCTCGTATATTGTATTTCTGATGTTTTGTCTGGCATCAGATTTTTATTTGTCACTATAATATTATTTTAATAACTTGTCAAAAGATCCATTTCTTACCTCTATATCTGAACAGATTATATCATGATTATATATTTTATACTCACTGTAGTTTGTTGAGTGAATTATTATAATTATTATTATTATATGCATATTTAATTTGTATGCTCATTTGCTAAAACAATGAGCGATTTAGCGTGACGTTCGAAGTTAACACGATGTTCTAAATATTCTGACTTTTACAATGACATGTACGCAATGTTATCTACACTTTATTTAATGCGGTGTGCAAGTGTCCTCGTCAAGCACTGTTCTTAGTAGAACACCGGAAAATATATCAAACCGGAACTAATATCGCACGTTAACGTTCGACATTAATTCCTGGCCTGATTCGCGCATATGCGTCACACAAACCCATGAGATTTGTCACAGCAGAACGCGTTCACCGGAGGTTATTCTATGTGTGATATTCTTTGGCTCTTAAATCAAATTTATGAAAATAACTGTAAAATGTAATTATGAATTTGTTTTATCTTCGTAAAGTGTAAAAACCCATTTTCACTATACATGCAATTTTCATTTTATTTCTTTTTAATTTTCTGTAACATGTATCAGGTATCCCCCTCGCCCACCCTCTGATATATGTTGACAGCATGAAGACGCTCGTTTTATAGGTGAATAAAAGCTAAACTTAGTAGTAGTAAAGCCATGAAACTGATTTGTAGTGATGTAAACGTGATACACGGTACAGTAGATTTTGGTAACGAGTCGGAACAATTTGTGGTTGTATAGGGTTAGAATGGCGCACTGACTTGTAACCTGTTTACATTCAAAGCCTAGAGTCAGCATGCCAATACAATCAACACATGCAAATATGATGTTTCAAGTATACAGGTTGGTTGACTTCATTTTATTTAACAAACAGATGAATACGTTGTTTACCCGACTTCCTAAGCATACACAAGCAATGGTATACATTGCATGTTGTACTTCCGGGTCATATCTGCAGGTCGAAGGTTATCTCGCAACATACACGCGATTTTCTAGATAGAGGAGCAATTTTCATATAGCGGCGCAATTTTCAAGTAGCCGACCGATTTTTTCAAGTAGCGGAGCGATTTTCATGTAGCGGATCAGTTTTCAAGTAGCCGACCGATTTTCATGTAGCGGAGCAATTTTCAAATAGCCGACTGACTTTCATGTAGCGGACCAATTGTATATATGGGCCACCGTAACAACATGATGGTTAAGGAGTAGATGCAACGTATCGCATTTACCGTGAAAAGTTTAGTCTGGAAACTACGTTTTCGCGTTTCATAATATGATGTACATGTTGCACATACAGTACAGTTATCGGGAAAGCAATGGCTTTTCTGGCATCGTTGTCGTCTACGCATGGCTTCATTTTTGCCTCAGCATCGCATCATTGTGTCATCAGCTTCGCGTCATCATTGAAAATTTAAGCTGTGTTCGCCTCGCTTATTTTGTGTCATCGTGGCCTCAGCTGGCATCAACATGGTATCAGCTTCAAAGTATTTTTGCATGATTATGACCTCATTATTTTCACACGGAAAGGCAGTAGAGAAAAACACGTGTACAGAAATTCGATATGTAATTGATTTGAAATTCAAGGCGGTAAGAGGAATAAAATAATATGGCCAAGAGTAAAATGACAGTTTAAAATATATCTGGTTTAATTATTTTAGTGTTGTATTTTGAAATGACACGTGCAATAGCCGTTCGGATACAAAACTTACTATATGCGAAATGAAACTGTTCTTACCTTGTTTTCGTTGACTTCATTTTATTTGCGGGCAAGAGAACAGATTCAGATTCGTCATTTTGGTGGTATTTTTCTGTGTTTAGTTCGCAGTTTTAGCCACAGGGACTCGTCGACTGACCGCGAAAGCCCTAAGTCGAGAACTTTCGCGGTCAGTCGGCGAGCCAATGTGGTTTTAGCAGAGTTCGATCCTATGCCCGCACTACTAATACATGCAAAACACACGTACGCCGCCAGGTGCGTCGAAATTCTCGCCCGTCATCTAGATACAAAGTTCCAAAACAAGTGCTCACGTTTCCAACTAACGGGGTGGTTGTGGTAGCGTCGGTCAGCAAATATTTTCGAATAAAAATGAGCCACATGCCCTGACAAAATCGAATGGAGCTTGACATGTATTAATAATTTATTGGGCTTCAGAATGTCCAATTTAGTTGTAGCCGTAAATATTTGGTGGCCAGTCGATGAACAATTTGAAAATCATGATTCACACAGGAAGTCCTTCGATACTGAAGATCATCGACCCTAGTCTGGTTTACCTTTATTTCCCAACTTGCAAAACTGAATCGCCGTTGGCACTAATGTAATTCGGCCTGGTTTTTGACTCCCATGTGCGAAGCACAAAATGGGAGTCTTTGCAGTTAGTGTGTCTGTATGTGTGTGTGTGTATGTGTGTATGTGTGTCCGACTGTTCCACTGCTATCTCAAGAACCATACATCGGTTTTTGATGAAACTTGTTGCATAGATGCTCTGGGCCAATGCGCAGATTTGATTAGGTTTTGGTAAAAATCCATGCTCGTTAATTACCTAATTTGCATGATAATTAGCTAATTTTTAGCTGTTCTATGACTGTTCCACTGATATCTAAAGAACCACTCATTGGATTTTGATGAAACTTGGTACATAGATGCTCTGAACATATGCGCAGATTTGATTAATTTTTGGTAAAAATCCGTGCATATTAATTACCTAATTTGCATGATAATTAGCTATTTTTTAGTGGTTCCATGACTGTTCCACTGATATCTAAGGAACCACTCATTGGATTTTGATGAAACTTGGTACATAGATGCTCTGAACTAATGCTAGGTTTTGAATAGTTTTTGGTAATAATCCGTGGATACTAATTACCTAATTTGCATAATGATTAGTCAATTTTCGGTTTTTCCACTGATATCTCAAGTACTAATCATCACATTTCAATGAAACTTGGTACATAGATGTCATACGACACTGCACAGACCTGATAGTTTTTATGGTAATATCAGTACATATTAATTACCTAATTTGCATAATTAATTAATTTTCAGCATTTGATATAAGTAGTTAGCATTACATTTCAATGAAACTTGGTACTTACATACTCAAGGACTATGCAGAGATTGATTGTTTTCGATAAATATTTGTGCATATTAATCACCTAATTTGCATAATTAGTTAATTTTCAGCTTTTCCACGGGTATCTCAAGTACTAATCATCGCATTTCAATGAAACTTGGTACATAGATCCTTTAGGACTATGCAGAGACCTGATTAGTTTTAGGGTAAATAATTGTGCATATTAATTACCTAATTTGCATAATTAATTTTCAGCTTTTCTACTGATATCTAAAGTACTAATCATCACATTTCAATGAATCTAGAATTATGCAGACCCAATTAGTTTCCGGCAAATATTTGTGCATATTAATCACCTAATTTGCATAATTAACCAACTTTCACACTGATATCTCAGGTACTATACATCACATATCAATGAATGTACATGGATGCTGTAGGACAATAGACAGACCTGAATAATTGTGGGTTAAAATCTGTACATATTAATTACCTAATTTGCATAATTAACCAATTTTAAGCTTTCACACTGATATCTAAAGTACCGTAAAAACTCCAAAATTTCGACCGGTTTTAAATAATTGGTGTTAGAAATGTGACGTGTTTTTAGAGTCAAAATTAAGGTGCATTTTCGGACGGTCGAATTTTTCAGAATAGAAATCAGCAAAAAAAAATGGGGATGATAGACAGTGTGCTTCATTAGTTTTTAAAAAATGCAATGTCCGTCAATTGACGTAAACTTCCTCATGTTTCACGGTAAAAGCAAAGGTCGTGGCCGAGTTGTAACTCAAAATCTAAACAAAGTCATCAATCAGTGACTATTATGACAAGCAAAATATAACATCAAGCCGCGGAGAAGAGGTCAGCACAAAACTAGTAGGTCAAAAGACAAAGCTGTCTCGCACCACCTAGGAAAACTTGCGAATGTTCGAAGTACAGGTACCCATTGGACAAAAGATACATGGAAGTTTAGCAAACGATCTCCCCGACCCAGTGCAATGTATCCGGTTAGAATCAAAGCTCACGTGTCCCTTATTTGAGGGACCAAATTCTGCCGTAAATTCGCCCTTGGATTAAAAAATAAAATGGGATTTAAGAAAATAAAATGGGACTTTTAAGGTGTATTTTGGCGTCATTTTTCGGACATTTCAATCAATCCTGCCGGCTAAAATAGAGTCTAAGTTTTACCGTAGTCATTGACGTCTGTCTATTCAAGAGTACACGTGTATGATTTTTATCGTGACTAGCGTGAGCGGGTAAGCTTCCTTTCGAGAATGAGCTGTTATCACTGTGAACAATGTTAAATTATTCTTCAGATGACCAGTTTATTTTTTAAAAACAACTAATTTTTTTATTTAAAAAAAATCATGCCGTTTTCGCATCAAAATCCAAGCCAAAATATCGTACTACAACATCAATCTCTTCCGCATTGCGTTCAATAACATTAACATATTTAAATAAGCTATGGTAATTTGAACACGTTGGCATCATCCAGCTTTTTGATTGGTTAATTAGCGATTTGACCTATTTGACCTAAGAGAACATGGCGGATATCCTACAGCATCAAACGTTTATGCGAGACCGGAATCATTCGCTTACGATGAAACTAAGTTGACTTTTATTTGTATTTCATAACCATTCAACAAATTTATTTTGTGTACATTATTATAATCACTACTGAGTACAGTAATAATCAACAATTCAGAAACGCAGCATGCCGAGATTTTTGTGTTCGTTTTTATTTGAAACTTCGTTTATTTAGAATATATTTTCGTTACCAATAAAATAAAAATCTCTCAGTCAATCAGAAACCCGGATTCATGCCTTTGAGGAAGGTCCCGTTTGAACGCTCACATCGGGTTTTTTTTCGTTTGGGGGAAAACTAAAACTGGTCGCAATTTTCGAATAAGAATGAGTCGGCAATTTTTAGTGGAGTCGAAAATTTGGAGGTAAATAAAACACCGAAACCCGACAAATAAATAGGCGACCGAATTTTTAAAGGGGTCGAAATTTTGGAGTTTTCACGGTACTAATTATTCCATTTCAATGAAACTTAGTACAAAGATGCTCTAGGACAATGTACAAACCTAATTAGTTTGGGGTAAAAATCTGTTCATATTAATTCCCTATTAAGCATAATAATTCATAATTTTTTGGTTCTAATCACACTTCAATTAAACTTGGAGACATAGATTTTCTGTTACATTGCGCAGACCTCATTAGTTTTACACTCAAATCTGGTCATATTAATTTTCTGATTTGCATAATTAGTTTTCAGCTAAGTAATTTCGAATTATATTTAATGTGTCTCCAATACTCTCAGCACATGGGAGTTCTTTCTAAGCTTTCTTTGATTCTCTTTGAACTGAGGTCAAATCCCATCCCTTTTGTCAAAATATACCGATGTTTTTCAGTGAAATTTTTTTAAACTGTGAATCGACGCCGGAGATTGGATGGTACGACGACTCTTCAATTTGCGTCAAATATGATTTGTTGATTGGCTGAAAGTCACCTGATCGGAGCACGATCTGGGCCACGGAACCATATTTGTCCGTATTATCAACTGGACTTTGTGAGAGAACCACACCCACATTTCAACCATTTTTAGCGCCGAAGTTGCCAACAAATGTCGAAAAACTCTATTGGTAAGAATGGTTATTGATATATCCCCCGATGCTCTTCGAATTTTTATTTTTTTTATTTCAAGGTAAGGAATGGTAGTTGAACTTCAAGGCTTCATAGATTCCATGGCGGCTGTTTCACCGCGACAACTCTCGAAGCTGTATGAAGATAACCAGAGTGTTGTAATAACCATGGAACTAGTAGTAGTTTCACAGAATAACATTGGTGAAATTGACCTTTGAATATCGCAACATTCGCACAGAAGTCGGTGATGTTTTTACGTCGATCCTTTGGCTTAATGAGCTTTGTTTCTTCAAGTTCAATTCCTAATTTTCGAATTGTTAGCTTTCCTCGGAGTTCACTAGAGGGCGCATCCAAAATACCCGGATGACTAGTCTGAGTGGGGTTGTTTTTATTGACGTTCTATATTCTTACATGCGTATATAAGGCAATGGAATAGGATGAACTCCGCAAATTTCTTTAGATCTTGGTATAACTTGCAGCAATGTTCGAAAAGCTAAATTTATTAAGTTTGCAAACAAGTTAAATGTTCACACTTTGGATCCCGACGAACGCGAAAAGTCGAACAAACGTCATCGTACTGTAAAACGCCGATAAATGTGGTAGATCCGTATAACCTGAAAACTTGGCAAGAAAACCTTCATACTTTGCCTTCGTTTGCTGATATATTCGCATATTTGTTGCATAGAAGTGACTTGACAACAGCCAGACTGAAAGACTATCGACTTGACAATGGTTATTTACTCCATTGAAAGATGGACACATCATTTCCGTAAAGCTTCGTCGTGTGCAGAATACAGAATTTATTTTCCTTATGGCAGAGTGTATTCGGCAAACATCCACGAAGGAAAAGCCTTACAACCATGGTTTATTATTAATTCAAACTCTGAAATAGTTTCTGGTGCTTGTAAATGTGTAGTGTAAGTTTGATTTCATTTTCTATTTTATTCACCAGGCGATCAGCAGACGCAGTTGTATAAAAGGACACGTTTCCCTTTCTGTAGTTAGATAACTTGTTAGCAATTGGTCAGTCAGTTCTATGTTGAATAATAAAGTGTCAACGTTTCATTATTATTTTTTAATTGGCCAAATAAACAGACGAGTATTTTAAAGTATAATGATTAACAGTTGCATTATTGTCGCTATTGAAACTATTGAAAATAACTCCTTTTCTTCTTTTGTTTCATACCATGTCATTATAGTTTTAATTTTTAGGAAACATGCAAGCACTGCACGGCGTTATTATTCAGTTTGCAAGAATTCGATTCTCGTCATATTTAGATCGGGCAACTGAAGTCGTAGGGTTCGATGGAATTCAGCGACATTAACATCTGGCGAAGTGAATCACAGTCAGACACTGCTGAGCCAACGTTATTGTCCTACAGTCCTGGTACAAAAACGAAGATAATAGGCAACTGATAAAAGCTATTACAAAATTGCGAACCAAAACTCGTGTTATAACCACACTTTGGACCCGAATCCTCAGTTTTCAGGTTCCCGACGAAGCATTCGATGTCTTTCACCTCGGGATATTCGTCTTGCTTGTTTCTTTTTAATCGCACTCGAGGAACAGCCTGGGGCATTACAATACGAGTTAACCATTTTGACATCCAATTCATGCAAAACGATTGTAAAAAAAAAAGAAGACTTCGGCAAGAACAGTAACTCTATTGCTTACAGCAGACGCCACCACGAACGCTGGGCGGGCTGTTATCCGGGTACTTTGGGAACGTCTATCGGATTTCGTGAGAATTTAGTGGACACACATAGAAAGCGAACGAAGATAGCAATACAGAAAATGACGTCATAGTGGTTGGACACGCATAGAAATGAAGTTAATGGTAATTAACATATCTAACAATAGTTTCCTAACCTCAGAGGAACATGTCGCAGTACCATGACCGCTTCTACGATTTTTCATCTTAAAAAGTTTCTTAAGGATGTAGACCTGAAAGTCACTATTTTTTTTTTTTTTTTTAATAATGTTGGTGGCATTTATCTACCCACTGGATGTGTTCCCCGCTCAAAAAGGGCTTTAAGTTAGTAAAAAAGTTAGGATATACATGTATGTTTATAACAGCTGACCGCTCACTTTGATTTCTGGATAATCGTCTCTGTGCTCAAACAATAAATACTAGTATTGACCTAATTTGTTTGTGACGCATTCAAAAATTGGCGCTACTTCAGAATTATTATTATTAAAATGAAGAAAAGGAAGGGACCGAAAAGGAAGAGATTGATACCAATGACCGAAGAGGCAAAAGTTCTTCTCAAAAAAAAAAGAAAAAAAACACCGATCGTGGTATGAATCCAGCGAAAGTCAGACTGCAACGAGAACGCGAAGAAAATAAATTAGAAAGAAAATAAATTATCCTCATGTCACCTGATTCACGTCCACACATAATACGTGCGAGGACGTGAATCCGCTATTTAGCAGTCACATGACTACCATTGAATTTTATCTGCAATGACACAGAATTTTAGGAAGTGTGAAATAAGATCTTTAATAAAATATATAGTTTACTATAGTTCAGGACAATTCTTATATCAAGCCTAATTATAACATCCCCGATAAGTCTACTACATCTTTCAATTTCCATTGGATCTGTTAAGTTTTTCTTTCAAGTTTTTGTCGCATAATTTCGTATGCCATTTTTCTGTTTCCCGTTGAGCTATCAATCTATCGCAGTATTTCTTTACTCTGCCAAATGGATATCTGAGCGCGTACCTCTTCGTCAAGCTAGAAAGTATGCGAAATTACAAACGACGTTGTAGAGGTTACCTCAAGAAGAAGATTGTGATTTCGGCCCGATAGTTTGGCCCGATGTGTATACACGGTCGGATCTATGCCAGGGCTCAACCCTATAAGAGTTCAACCCAGAGGGTTTATTGGAGCCGAACGCGTTTACACGGCCGTAGGGCTCCGATAAACTGTTGTCGTGTAAACGCAGCAAGTGTAAACACATCGGGGCCAAACGACGGAGCGGGCCGAAATCACGCCCTCAATCGTAGAATAGAGAAAATAACCAAATATGGAATAAAACATAGAATCATTTGTGCACAAACTGCAAAACACTCAACCAAAGTTAGGGTTTCTGTGGGCGATTGTTTTTTGGGTAAAGAGCCTTTGGAGAAATCTAAGAATTGGGTATACCTTTAGTTTCTAGTCTGGCACTATACGACTTTTTTTTCGCTACGCTACAACTACTATTTGTATAATTTCTTCCATCGTCCGAATCGCACGGTCCCATGTCTTCGACCTATATGCCTCTACACCATACCGTGCGGGATCGCATAGGCTAATTGCGTATCTTAAGCAGTGAGATCTGATTGGGCGCGCCTCGAAACAAGGCGCCCAATCAGCTTGGACGTACCAAATTCCACTTCCTGTCTTTGTCGCTATGGAGACATCCTTCTCACACAAAACTGCGTCGATTCCCTGTACCTGATGAGGCTTGAGGGCACCAACACCAACAACTTTTGCAATTTCATCATCACAAATATCACGATTCTTGCGCGCCGCCATTTTGTTTAAAATGAAACGCCATAGAGGGATTAACACGCAAACTTATTGGACAATGATTAGCCGCAACTGACTACTCGAGACGCTGTTAGAATACGCACATTTTATAGTCGTTCTGCTAATGTCTGTTTAGAGGCTTGGCCGAATAAACTTAGACCTTGGCTAGCGAAGATGGATTTCTTCATAGTTCGTCATCCCTCGGAATCCATCTAAACAGGATTTGACTGTTGCGTTTAGAGTGTAATAATAGCCATAATATATATATATCGTTAATATTATTATATAGCGCATGTGTATGGTTTCCTCTCATGTTCGGTGACAAGCCGGAAACAGTCGACTGTTTCAGAATAGGTGGGCGTTACTAATTTACTCTGATACGAGTAATCATTTCAACCACAAAAATCGAGAACTGTATATTTCATTGGAACACAAATCCAAAATGGGAAATGTTATGGTGGGCATTTCACAGGCACTTTAACCAGTTTGATGTTTGTGTTTTTTTCAGATCATGTAGTTTTGATAATCAACACTGTATTCTCCATCTCCTTGCGATATGTTGCTTTCATCAATGAATTTTATGTGTTTACAGTACCTGAGAGCTTTTTATTGAGTGCTACATAACAGTGATAGTCGCCTTGTATTCATTCTTTACAGCTATGATACTATGGTAGTGTTATTTATATTTTCTATATTTCTACAAAATTGTAGGCGACATTTTGCTGTGCTAGTTTTATCACATCTACTCCAGTTTGTGCATATTTCTCCAGTATATGTTAAAATTGGCAGTTGAGTAATTTTATTTTCAATGTCACATGATTGTTGTTAGTACTACTGAATGATGGAGTTGTGCCCTCTCAGTTTTACTAGATTTTACAAGATAAATTCCATTGTACTTCAGCATATGCCCCTGGATGTTATCCATTTCTATATACACTGAGCTGTGTTTTTGTTAACATGTCTTAAGATAGATGTTGATTTATCGCATTACAGACATCTTGTTCGGACCCCAGTGCTTTCTCGCAAATACACCACAGACGATAATTCTGGTATTTGGGGGTTTCTCCTTGGCTGGCTCCAGTAGTTTTCTTCTTCAAACTTGTGTATGATGACTTGGCTTGGGAGACCTTGCTTAATGTCATTTCCGCCGATGTTAACTATTCAGATAAACAAAACTGCTTACTTTAAACTGGAACAAGTTAGTCACTCTTACACAGTCTAGTCAAAACGACTTACCTTTTCAATGATAAATACCGTATAACGAACAGAAACGGTAAACTGTCGTGAAAATCAATGCAGTTCGACAGTTGGATAGTGATACCATCATTGCGTTTTAAATTAAATGAGCCAAAATTATTTCTAGATATACTCGTGTTACGTTTTTTTTCGCCGATATTATCGTCTAATAAAGTCTAAGTTAGACACCCACTATTGGGGGAAATAGTTTTTATCCAACATTATCAGATAATTATCGTCTAATAAAATCTAATGAAATGTTGGACGAGATGTTTAATATTTTAGACATTTTAGACGTTATAAGGAACTGTCCCAATAATTGCCCAGACAGACGTGTCTAACTTAGATATTTTAGACGATAATACAGTATCTGATAACGTTAAAAAGTGCATTGTCCATTGAACCAGCAAACAATTTATCATGTCTATAAGCAAAGGATAGATTTTGAAAGAAGAAAATTTGGGTAAATTTGATTATCATTCTCACTTCTCACTTCCGGACCGGTTAGACTTATAATATATATACGCGTTAGACAATCAAACAAAAAAAATACTTTGAGCTAAAGTACGTTCAAGGTCTTCACTTTTTCATAGTATAAATACGGTCTTCACCCTCACTTATTATGATACCCTCAAAATCGAGTAATTTCAGTTCCATGGTAATGAGTGAAGTCATTGAGACAGCCGCCAATGACACAGAATTATGTACCGACTACGTCGTTACATAACGATTCACATGTCATTTTTGGATGTACTCAAAATGGCTGGGAATAAAATAGTAAATATATATATATATATGGTATTTATTTACAAATTCAAGGCCAATCGGCCCATAAAAGTATTTACACGTACAAGAAGAATATTCGAAAAATAAAAATACTTTACAGAATATTTAAATAAAATCACATATCTCGTTCCTAGGTTTCAATGCATGAAAGATGTATGTAGCCAGTGGTTGTAAAATGTCAGAATTTTGAGAACTAAGAAGATCTATACATTTATCAAAAGATGAGGTATTATATAATGTATTGGGTAAGTACGAGGTTCGCAAAATTCATGGTAATATGGGCAAACAAGAAGAAAGTGAAACTCATTTTCAATTTCATCTATGTCACAAAGAGGACAAATACGTTCGTCTCTCTCAATTACACCTCGATCTCTTTCAATGCGAAGGCAGTGAGAAGAGCATCAAAACCGTGCAAGAGCTACTCTATGGGAATAAATTCCAACAGACTTTAAGTATTTTTCCGGCTGCAATGTAACCTTAAATTCCCGATATGTAACCAGTTTGTCTAAGGAACAAATATCAGTAAGCCACTCAAAATGTAGGCATTTTTTAAAACGAAATGAAAATACACTTACAAATTCCTGAATGTTGCCAACTTTCTGCGAATACCAAACATGTTCTAATTTACACAAAAACAATAGTTTCCTTATGTCTGCCACCCAGGTAGGCTTCGCCCTCACCCCCGATTTGTCTATGTTATATAACATGTTGTAGCATTTACGCTGGTATCTGTTACTTGGCATATTGATGATTTTAGCCCAATATTTGATGCATCGTTTTGCGGTATAAAAGAAAATAGGGTATCTTCCACACTCGCCCAGTGCACAATTGTTAGGTGATCGTGTGGAAACACGAAGGAAATATCTGCAAGCAAGGTATTGAATACGCTCTAGACACTCATATTTTTTAAACTCCCAGACCTCCGAACCATATGTTAAAATAGGTAAAATCGTGGAATCAAAAATTTTAAAGAATGAATCATAATTTAAAGGACCGATTTTTCTAGTATTTTTCATAAATGCTTTTTTTAGCTTGTTGTGCTAAAGACTTCGCTTCAGGTGTCCACTGTAACCGACATGATAACAAAATTCCCAAATATTAGTAATGTGAGACTACCCCCAGCTGTGTGTTTTTAAATACCATTTTCAGATTTGGCTAGGCGACCCCCCGCTTTGAAAACGATTACTTTTGTTTTGTCCAAGTTCACTGTCATTTTCCATTTATCACAATACCCCTCAAGCTTACGAATTAATCTTTGTAGGCCAATGACAGTGTCCGAAAACACCGCAATGTCGTCAGCAAATAATAAACAAAAGAGTTCAATGAGGTCAGGTGAAAGTTGAATACGGTACCATGGTGAGGGGACTGTTGTAGTTCAATAGCTAGTTCATTAATGCAGAAGGACAATAGGAAGGGACTCAACATACAACCTTGGCGGACACCAACTGGACCGTCAAAATATTCCGTATACTGATTTGATGTTCTAATACACGATCTAACATTGGAGTAAATACTAGCAAGTATACGGAACATTTTTCCTGTCACCACGTATCAGGGGGAAATTCTCTCCTCTGGGGGTCTCCACACGTGCCAGGGGGGGGGGGAATCTCGTCTCGTCTCTATATTGCGTCCCCTGGAGGTACGGGATCGGGAAAGTCACTTAAACTTTACAGTTGAATAGACGCATACAACAAAATACGGTTCAACTCTCGTCTTAGTCGGTCAGTCGAGTACTCTTTAAGACACAGCGCCCTGGGGAAAAGTCCCCAAGACTATCGCAAGGCTGACCATAGACTAGCCCAAGACTTCGTCAAGATTCGCCCCAAGACTTTCCAGGACTGGACTGCCTCTGTCGTGGAGTACCCGCCAAGACCAACTCAAACAACTCTTTATTCACTTTCAAAACCTTAACCAATTACAATGCAGTAAAAGACTCTAAGGCGTGGCCTTCACACATTCAGCCAATCACATTAAGTACTGGAAACGTCATATCTTTTGATTAATCGTTCACTACATTAATAATTGCGAATACTAACTGTCAGAAATAGTAGTCCGAATAGCGACGGTTATCTCGTAATTAGTTCCAAATCACTGAGTCGAGTTCCGTCCAGAACCTCAAATGGCCTAAACGATGCCAGACATAACACAGCCATTCACTCGTAATCAACTAATTAAGTCGATAAACAGATACGCGAAAACAATTTCATCATACCCCACCCTTTATCAAAATATACCATAGTCGCTGTCTCTCTACCATGTCAAAGGCCTTGGAAAAATCTACAAAAACACAATAGAATTTCCCTCTTTTACGTGTGATGTATTTTTGTACTAAAGATTGTAGAATAAAGATATTATTATTATTAAGTTGAGTACCCGTGCCTAAATTCTGCCTGTGCTTCATTTATTTTGCCAAGAGCCCCCGACCAGTAGTAGAGTCGACGGTTCAAAATAGAGGTGAAAATTTTACCAAAAATACTGAGTAAAGAAATTGCCCTATAATTCCCTGGGTCATCAATCGGGCCTTTTTTCTAAACTGGGACAATAATCTCTTTTGACCAGATACCTGGGAAATTAAAAAGAATATTTAGATAGGGAATCACAAATGGTTCTGCATTTTTGAAAAATTCGTCAATCAGACCGTCTGGACGTGCTGATTTACCGTTTTTGATATGTTTCAGACTTTCATGTATCTCGTCATCTGAGTTAGGACCATTCAAAATGTCCCAATCGATTTACATACCACCTGGAAGAAAATAGTCTACTTTACTAATTAAATTTTCCAGCTCGTTTGCCAAAGCAAAATCATTATTGGATTTATTTTGTGAAAAAAGGGTACTGGAATATTCAAACCATTTTTGAGGATTTATAGATGACCCTGGTGACCCAGTAACATGACTTTTAGTGTAATTTATCTGCCTAAACGTTGACCAAAATGGGTACGAGTTAGACGTAAACTTAATTGTGTTTTGTAATGGAGTAATTTATCACGGCACATATTTTTAAACCTAATACGGATTGTATGGTAGTTATGTAAATCTTGCATATTAGATGAGTTGCGAAACAAACGTAACAACCTGTATTTTTCTGCTTTAAGTTGTTTACACTCCAAATCAAACCATGGCGGTTGTTTTCTAGACTGACTGTATACCTTACGTAACATGCCGCTTTTATCAGCAGCAGAACGTATTAAATTTATAAATACATCAACAAAGACATCAATATTAAAACCCGGGGTTTCTATAAAACTATTTGGATATTTACCATAAGAGTCATTTTCTAGATTTTGAACAAAAGAATTGGAATTGTCTGGCTTCCATACATATTGTGTAAACCTACTAGTATGTTCTGTGTTGTCATCAGCAACCGTTGATGGTAATCTATGTTGAATTGGCATTTTAAATGAGAGTGGCATGTGGCCGGATTCAGTACGCAATCCAATACAAAAATTTGTTATTTTAGAAAACAAGGGTGACGAAACTAGTACATAGTCGACAAGACTAGCACCATTACTAGAAAAGCATGTGAAGTCACCAATGCCAGTGTCGTCACCAGACCCGCCATTCAACATATGAAGATTGAATGTACAACATAACGAAACAAGTGACTGCCCAAAAGGATTTAAAACAGTGTCTTTTGAGGCACGTGGAATGTTGAAACTATCAGCATTATATATTGGGAAATCGTTAAAAACAATTGTTACGTCGTTGTTGACAATAAAATCTGGCTGGCTTCCAGACCTGGTATTAAAATCGCCAACAATTATTACATCAACTTCACCTAATTTAGACAAAATAGTCACCAATTCACTTTCCAACAACTCAATACCATTTTGTGATTCAAGTATATTTTAAACAGTAGAGTTTTGTGGAGGGATATGGACGTTGCAATAGAGAATGTCCATATCTGAACGAATGAATTCTTTTCTAAATAAGAAAAACAAGCAATCATGTAAACTTGATTGAATACTTTCAGTATAATTAACAATCTCATTTCTGATAAGCGTCATAACACCTCCAGCAACTTGAAAGCGTGTTTTATCAAACCATAAAACCAGGAAAATCATTTGAAAATTGGTGTTCGTGTTCAGCCCATGTTTCGGATAATGAAATAACATCAAATGATTTGAGGAAATGAACGAAATCAAGTGAAATAAGTTTGTGTTTAAAACCTCTAACATTCCAAGACAAAAAGTTTAAAAATGGACCATGGCCATGTCCCTATAGTGTAGCATCAACCATTGCACCTCTATCGCTTGACAGCTGTCTATGCTGTAGTCGTGTTCGTGGATTTTTAACTCGTTTCGGTGAAGCTCGTCCTTCTCTTCCCGATCTTTGTCGTTCTTTTTGTCATTCAATTTCTCCTTCCGGGACAATAACCAGCTTTCCTCTCTTGAAGTACCTTTACAACCCTGGAATTTCAGCTTGTCCAGGGATTCGCGCTGCGCTGAGGTCATTTCCAATACCTATCTCAGCCTTTTTTAAAGAAGGCCGACCGGAGAGTGCAATTATCTTGTCATCTGAATGGTGAAATTTAGCTATTATTGGTCGTACACGACCTTGTATTTGTGAGCTTGGTACTCGGTGAGCCCTTACAATGTCACGTGGTACCCATACTTTATCTTTCACATTTGCATTTAAAATATTGATTACCTTATCTTTACATTTAGCAAACGTTTCACCAGTTTCCTCAGCAATTCCGTAAAATCTGACATTGTCCCGTCTACTAATCGCTTCCTGTTTATCTGCATCTTGATCCAAGATATCAAGTCGAGAAATAATTTGGTCTAGCTTGTTATCAATTTCAGCTACATCGATCCCGCATATATTTCCATTTTCGCTGATTTCACCAACTTCATTTTTCAGTTCACAGAGCGATTTATCTAACTTAGTTAGTCGTTCATCAAGTCGTGAATATTTCTTGCGCAGTTGGTTGGTAAAAATATAAACGATCGTTTAAGATAAATTCAGCTTTCCGCTAACAAAATTTGCAAAATGTGCAGAGAAAACACTTTTTCAGTTTCATTTCTATTCTCGTGGAAGAATAAACAAATTGAGGCTGAAGGGATGTCGAAAGTTATTCACGCTGATTGTTTGATGAGATTTGGAATTTTGCGTTTCACAATCCTTATTTGTGGGGGGGGGGGTCAGAGTAAGGTTTAAGATGGCTACCCCACACAGTAAATATCGAAGGGATGAACGGACACAAAATCGTGCGAGCAGACGATGATTCTTGCATGGTAAAACAAAATATGATTTGCCAGAAAATCGACATGGTCGACAATAGTTACAACGCCCTCGCTGACGACTCAATGCTGAAGACTGTACCACAGTACCCCCACAGACTAAAGAAACTGTAATACCCGCGACATCAGTCATAGTAACAACCCATCAACACAACACAACTCAAGTGTATTAGAGAATTTTATTGTTTCATCGAACGAATACTCAGTTGTGTAATACAAGAACATTGTTTAAATTCCACAAATATATTCATCCAAATACAGTATCAGTGAATATAATTTAAAACAATTATTAAAAATTCAAGCCGCTTATCTGTAACAGTTTTACCGGTGTAGTCAATTTAATTTCCCTTTGAGGCTGTTAATTATTACTTGAGATTGACCAACACGACTGATAAAAAATGCATGTAATATTTTTCAAATTGTTTTCTAGTTGTCTGGTCACGAAGTTTTATGTTCTCTCGCTTCGTATCTCATCTGTCCTCAGGATAGCTAAACAATTTCAATAATATAGATAGTTTTCGCCATTTTGTCATGTATTTACTAAAACCTAACGTGTCTTTTTTTATTTTCATCGAAATATCGCTTTCATCTCACTTAATCTTTTAAATGACGCACACATGTTCAACCTTCGGATTTCTTTAATTATGCCTCCGCACAGCTTTCATAACATAAACTATATTGTGCATGACAACTTCTGATCTTCTGAACCTTACATTCACAAGAACACATGTAATCATTATGAAACAGGTGGCATCCTCACTTGTAGTCAGGGAGGATTTTTTGCCTACACATAAATTGTGAATGTTTACGTTATTAAAAGTTGCATAGAACACGAGGTAGTTACAATGTGACATTTATTTTTGTTTTTTTCTTTACAATCTTTATTTCCAACGAAACTGATTATATTCAGGCCGGTAGTCACGTGATATCAGACAGGGTGAAATAATTGTCAAACTTATTACAAATGCAGCAAAAATTAATTATCGCTTTTTATAACGGCTATTAAACCGTGTTTATATGCAAGCTGTTTTATACTCTCCAAGTGGTTATGGGCTTTTTACAGTAAAAAGTAAAAAGCCATGAGAAAAAGCAAGCCACATGTTATGGAAGAAAGCTTAGCAACACTGGCTGCTCCTACCCCGTCATCACTGGTAGTGGCGATTACCTCTGAGGTGACTGTCGTTGTAATGGATTTGACAGTACTTTTCACGCTGTCATCCTCCACGCAAAAATAGTTGGCCATAGCTCTACTTTGCTCGTCCAATCCCACTTCCATGTCAGATGCGTCTGGACATAACTCTCTCACTTTACCAGTCTCGCACGACACCATGGTTTTATAGGCACTGTAAATAACCCAAAAGTTATATGATATAGTACATGACGGTAGCAATGTAGACTGAAGCTGCAGCGCATCTTAGTCGGATCCAAGTTTAGAAGATAAATATGCTTTAATATATACCTACTGATAGATATTTTATTTCTCGTATAATGCCCATGTCATACATAAAAAATATCAAGTTGATTGGTTAAAGCATTCCTGAGAAACAAATGCCCGAAATTGTGGCTATTTTTGCCGCAAATGTGACTGGTATTTTTTTCTGATAAAAAAACTTTAGCCATACATGCTCCATGCAAAATATCAAGTTGATCGGTTAAAGTATTCATAAGAAACAAATGTTTCATAGTGTGGTAATTCCAAGAATCTGATCAAAATTATTTAATTTTTCTCTACAAAGCTGTGACCATATGTGGCGATAGTTAAATCGGGGTATTCGTCATCTGCGTATGCGTCATGGCCATAGCGTGTCAAATAAGCGTCTACCTATGTGCCTTGCGTTTTTAGCGTGTGTTGTTATCGTCGCTTGGGACTCAATTCCCGCGCATGCGCAGGTGAAGAACCCTTCGCTTCAAAGTAATACAACATATAAGTTGTACTAAATAATAATATAAATATAATAAAAGCTATAAAACGAAATTCACGCCGTGCATTACATCAGATTTTAAGTTGTGTTATTGTTTTCCTTTGTTTTGTTTTTGTTGGGTATGACCGTTTCTATATTGTCCGTTACATACTAGTTTGTCTTTTAATTCATGAAATTTGCGTACAACTGCAAATGTATACCTGCACAGAACAACACTATCAAGCTAGATTCTAGAGCCACGGGCAAGTGATATCATAGTTACTTACTCGCAAAGTCTGTCGTCAACCCTGTCCTCGTTAAATATAGCCATAAACGGAGCGTGGCACTCTTGACTGGCAGCGTCCATTCTATCGTCACAGCTTGAAACAGTGGTTGTAGGAGTCCAGTCAGTGGTTACACCACTCGAACAGAATATAATTGAGTAGAATGCTGTTGCTTCGATGACCGGGTCCAGGGACTGCGTAATCATGGTTCCAATCATATCGCCGTCATCTAAACCAGCGAGACATTTGTCGCGCGCGGTAGACAAACACGTTCCAAGATCTGTTACCTTATCTCTGTGGGAAGACAAGAGATGATAACATTTATGCAAAATGAGGTACTACAGTGAGAACAAAATTCAGAAAATCCCAAAGCGTATTGTGAGATGAAGAGTCATTCATTACAGGGGGAACATTATTGAACAATTTTATGAATGAATTTAATTTTACACGGTTTCACACTTTGTCCTTTCAATTTGCACCGTGGGAGTATTCATATAACCTCCTAATTATTATGTGACATGTTTGATGAAGAATGCGAGTTTATTTTCTATCGCGCCCTAATGTTTGACTAGACCTTTTCGGCTTCCCAGGATTTGCCTTTGTTCTGAATTTCTTGGCCTAGATTTTCAGTCTGCGTTCCTTGCGTATATAGTTGTTGTTTCTGTTTGGCAGCGGTAAGTTATACCTTACCCCAGACCATTCGTCCCGGTGTTATGGCTATCGCCACACGAGACTCCAGCTTGTCTCCTATACAATTTTCCTTCCGCCCACTTAATTTTAATATTCATATGACCTTTGCACTGACATCGATAGCCAATCGCATTCGACCGCGGACGTCACTCTAAATAAACAACTGAATAAATTAATATACCATATTTGGAAGATAGCGGGTAAATTCAACGTTGTTGGTGTGTTCCTTCGGGTTCCGAAGTCGCACGAAACGAGTTCATGTTCCGTTATCTTTCGCAAGTAAAACAGGTCGATATGTATTAAACATGGCATTTGTTTTCTTGTTTTAACCCCCTTATTACGCAAGCTTCCGTCGAAGTGGTGTTTTTTTCGACGATTTGTGGCATGTTGCAAAACGAACGAAACATTGCGGCATTCTTAGCGGTGGATAAGGGATCGACTATGTCGTCACATTTATGTCTCGTTTGAAAGAGAATAAACAACCGCTCAGAAAAATATGTTGCTAATATTTAAGTGCGGTGCCTTGAAATCGCCTGCCCGACGTCCAAATTTCAAAAGGATGTTCGATTTGCAATGACGACCGTTCATATGTACTAGGCGACGTTACTAATTACTACTAGGGACGGTGTTTGCATTAAGAATTATAGAACAAAAGATCAGCAAAGCGGTGCTTTTGTCGGCGATTTTGTCAAAGGGAATATTGATAAAATGTTGCAAAACAGAATCGCGAGTTGGGTGAAAAATTGCGCCGGCGGCATTCTCAGCGATGGCGACACCCGAGAAACACCGTGTCACGGTGCATTCGTGCATCAGTACACCGAAGAAATACATACATATTGTTGCGGACGACTATTGTAGACTGTGTTCGTGTAGTCTTCGAGTTTGTGGACAGTTAAAGTCGTGTGTGAATTTATTCAAGCCAGGAAAAGCAGGAGGGATAACTTATGGAAATCGTCTTTCCAATTTGATCCAGTGCGACGTTGTGAAAGGAGCGACTCTGTCGTCTCATCTATGTCTAGTTTGTAAGAGAAAGATTGATAGCGCAGAAAAATCCGCCAATAATGTAAAACAGTGGCGTGAAATTGTCAGTCATTCTAATATCTCCCAACCTGTGAACGAAAGGGTTAAGCGTGCTGCCTTGAAATCGCCTGCCCGACCACGTTCAAGTTCAAAACGACGTTCCATAACTTTCTCACATTCAATTTGCAATGATGACCGCAGTTCAAATGTACTTAGCGACAATTTCCTTAGAAATCATTTTGATTTGATTTATGGATGGCGAGCACCGACACTCCGATCCGATGAACCATGGATGTACTAATCAAAACTAAAATGGCGCGTGTCACGTGACTTTGTTTACTAAAGATAGCGTGGGCGTTTGATTGACACTCAACTCATTAGTATTCCACCAATCACAGCTACATCTACTTTCTGGATGTGCGCAGTCAAATTGTATAGGAGACAAGCTGGAGTCTCGTGTGGCGATAGCGATAACACCGGGACGAATGGTCTGGGGTAGTTATACCTCAGACCACTGAAAAGTAGTTGTCTGAGGTTGTACCAGCTCATATTACAGTCTCATAATTAATGAAATGTTTTATCTATGCTGTGTACCGCCGGCCAAACACGCTCGTTTTCATCAAGTGTTGAAGTAGAAAATAAAAATGTGTATCAAATAGAAATTACTCTTTTATAACGTATTGTATTATTTCCAGTGCTCTCCTTCTGTTGACCAGAATTGTAACTGCATACTACATAGTGTTAGGCAGGGTTGTGTCATTAGCCCAATGCTTTTTAATTTGTTTATTAATGACTTAAATAAATCACTAGAAGATGAATCATTAGATCCGGTTACATTGAATAACTGTAAAATTAGTTCCCTACTCTATGCAGATGATCTAGTGTTAATATCTGAAACAAAAAACGGTCTACAAAATGCACTAAATAGTTTAGAAGTTTATTGTCATAAATGGAAACTTCAGGTAAATCTGACAAAAACAAAAGTTGTTATTTTCAGACGAGGAAAACTGAAAAAGACAGAAAAATTCTATTATAATGAACAAAATATTACCTGTATAGATATGTACAACTACCTGGGTATAAATTTAAAGTCAAATGGCTGCTACACTGAAGCCAAACAAAATTTAGCAGATATAGCAGCCAAAGCAATGTATGCATTGAAACAGTTCCTACCACCAGAAACAAATTGTAGAACTTTCATCCATCTTTTTAAAAGGTGTATTCAACCAATATTATTGTACGGGTCTGAAATCTGGGGGCCATGAAATTCAAGATTACAACAAATGGGACAAAACAATAACAGAAAAAACACAATTGAATTTTTACAAACAACTACTAGGACTGAACAAATTTGTGGCAAACATTGCATGCAGAGCCGAAGTAGGAGAATTCCCACTCTTAGTAGATATTCAGATCAATTTATTAAAATACTGGACTCGTATCAGTAAATTACCAAACAATAATATCACAAAACAAGCATACCTTGAACAAAAGAAATCCAATTTACAATGGTACTCTTCAATACAAAAAATGATGAACAACATGAACTTTTCACGAGAACAACAGAATGATTGGTTAACAAAACATATACAGCAAATTGGCAAAGTTGTCAAACAAAAATACATAAATTTCTGGAGAAAAAATATAACTGAAAAAACAAAGCTGAGAACTTATGAAAAATTCAAAGACTCTTATAATTTTGAAAAGTACTTAGATGTGCTAAATTTGAAACAAAGAATTTCAATGACAAAATTTCGAACTAGTAATCACAATTTAGCAATAGAAAACGGAAGACATATGCAACCAAAAATACCTACTGAAAATAGAATTTGCAAACAATGTTTACAGAATGAAATAGAAGATGAACTGCACTTTGTTATGAAATGTCCACAATATAAAGTAATACGCCAACAAATCATACAAGACATTATATTTCCACAAGAAACCCAGGATGATCTCCAGAAATTTAATTTCGTGATGACTTCAAAAGATGATGTAATAATAAAAAAGATTGGCAACTATATTCATAATGCATTTCAATCAAGAAATAAAAATGCCATTTGATATGTAACACTTGCTTTATCTTTTTTTTAACAACTATCACAACTAATCTTTATTGCTATTAACTGATAGAAACATTGTATTTCTAAGGATGCAATAAAGTTATTATTATTATTATTACTACATAGTATGCCATGGTGAGAGTGTGTTGACATTAAAACCCAGCATTATAGGGGGCAGAATTGTAACTTCATACTACATCGTACGACATGGTGAGAGTGAGTTGACATTGAAACCCAGCATTATAGGGGGACCAGAATTGTAACTGAGTACTACATCGTATGACATGGTGAGAGTGTGTTGACATTAAAACCCAGCATTATAGGGGACAGAATTGTAACTGAGTACTACATCGTACGACATGGTGAGAGTGAGTTGACATTGAAACCCAGCATTATAGGGGACAGAATTGTAACTGAGTACTACATCGTACGACATGGTGAGATTGTGTTGACATTGAAACCCAGCATTATAGGGGACAGAATTGTAACTGCATACTACATCGTACGACATGGTGAGAGTGTGTTGACATTCAAACCCAGCATTATAGGGGACAGAATTGTAACTGAGTACTACATCGTACGACATGGTGAGAGTGAGTTGACATTGAAACCCAGCATTATAGGGGACAGAATTGTAACTGAGTACTACATCGTACGACATGGTGAGATTGTGTTGACATTGAAACCCAGCATTATAGGGGACAGAATTGTAACTGCATACTACATCGTACGACATGGTGAGAGTGTGTTGACATTCAAACCCAGCATTATAGGGGGCAGAATTGTAACTGAGTACTACATCGTACGACATGGTGAGATTGTGTTGACATTGAAACCCAGCATTATAGGGGACAGAATTGTAACTGCATACTACATCGTACGACATGGTGAGAGTGTGTTGACATTCAAACCCAGCATTATAGGGGACAGAATTGTAACTGAGTACTACATCGTACGACATGGTGAGAGTGTGTTGACATTGAAACCCAGCATTATAGGGGACAGAATTGTAACTGAGTAATACATCGTACGACATGGTGAGAGTGAGTTGACATTGAAACCCAGCATTATAGGGGACAGAATTGTAACTGCATACTACATCGTACGACATGGTGAGAGTGTGTTGACATTAAAACCCAGCATTATAGGGGACAGAATTGTAACTGAGTACTACATCGTACGACATGGTGAGATTGTGTTGACATTGAAACCCAGCATTATAGGGGACAGAATTGTAACTGCATACTACATCGTACGACATGGTGAGAGTGTGTTGACATTCAAACCCAGCATTATAGGGGACAGAATTGTAACTGAGTACTACATCGTACGACATGGTGAGAGTGTGTTGACATTGAAACCCAGCATTATAGGGGACAGAATTGTAACTGAGTAATACATCGTACGACATGGTGAGAGTGCGTTGACATTGAAACCCAGCATTATAGGGGACAGAATTGTAACTGCATACTACATCGTACGACATGGTGAGAGTGTGTTGACATTCAAACCCAGCATTATAGGGGACAGAATTGTAACTGAGTACTACATCGTATGACATGGTGAGAGTGTGTTGACATTGAAACCCAGCATTATAGGGGACAGAATTGTAACTGAGTACTACATCGTATGACATGGTGAGAGTGTGTTGACATTGAAACCCAGCATTATAGGGGGCAGAATTGTAACTGAGTACTACATCGTATGACATGGTGAGAGTGTGTTGACATTGAAACCCAGCATTATAGGGGGCAGAATTGTAACTGAGTACTACATCGTACGACATGGTGAGAGTGTGTTGACATTGAAACCCAGCATTATAGGGGACAGAATTGTAACTGAGTACTACATCGTACGACATGGTGAGAGTGAGTTGACATTGAAACCCAGCATTATAGGGGACAGAATTGTAACTGAGTACTACATCGTACGACATGGTGAGATTGTGTTGACATTGAAACCCAGCATTATAGGGGACAGAATTGTAACTGAGTACTACATCGTACGACATGGTGAGATTGTGTTGACATTGAAACCCAGCATTATAGGGGGCAGAAATGTAACTGAGTAATACATCGTATGACATGGTGAGAGTGTGTTGACATTGAAACCCAGCATTATAGGGGGCAGAATTGTAACTGAGTAATACGTCGTATGACATGGTGAGAGTGTGTTGACATTCAAACCCAGCATTATAGGGGACAGAATTGTAACTGCGTACTACATCGTATGACATGGTGAGAGTGAGTTGACATTGAAACCCAGCATTATAGGGGGCAGAATTGTAACTGAGTACTACATCGTATGACATGGTGAGAGTGCGTTGACATTGAAACCCAGCATTATAGCGGGACCAGAATTGTAACTGAGTACTACATCGTATGACATGGTGAGAGTGTGTACAAATCCATTGTAATCTTAGCAGTCGCTGGGTTGGTGTGGCTTGTTAGCTTGTTTATATATCTGGTTGCATCGCTTATGTATACGAACACAGCGTTCAACACTATTATTTGGTGTGGTGCTGAACATTGCCTTGCATAAAACAAACTGCAATTGACTTCAATGTGATGATGCATGCGTTTTTGAAATACGGAAAAGAGCCCGAAACATGCGCATTACACACACAATATGCTAATAACTTTATCGAATTATGACGTAGACATATCTCATGAATATTATTTAAAAGTGTAATTATTGATAGAAAGCATTTATCACATATCCGGAATCTCATATGTTTGGTCTTGACCGCCACTCTGTCTATTGTGGTTATTTGAAAACTGTACACGTTTTCTGTTGGCAAGCCTAAGGTTTGATTGTAAACAGCGCCACCAGTGGCTGTTATTGCAAGGCGAATTAGAAGATTGTTTGTCATTAATCTTGCTTACAAGATTGCATCCATAATTTTGAACACAGGCCAAACATATACAGTTATTTTCGCATGAGAAACAAGACAATTGAACTTAGGCAAGATGTTATACCCATTAATAAAATAACCAAGTTTGACATTATTTGAATAAAAATTACTTAAAGCGCGGTGGTCGTCGCGCAGCGCGTCTTCGAATTTCATGAGTCCCATATCGAACAGGACGCGGAACGACGACTGTCTAATTCTTAATGACGTTTTTTTGAGACACTTGTCCTAATATTTGTCCTAAATTGTTATTTTTAGAACAATTCCATAGAATACAATTTAAAGACAATTTTTTCGACACTATTTGAAACCTAGATTTTTGAAATAATTCAGGATAACAAAAAGTACCCTATAATACTGCGAAAATAGAAACTATCCACAAAATTGCAACCATCATTTTCTTCCCAACTTTTTTAAGTCAATAATATTGTTTTGCCCTGGAGTACACAATATTGTAAAATGAATAAACTCTGGGTATTTCCACCTCATTATATTTATCTTTTCAGATTTATCCCCATATTTGTATCGCATGTAGTATATACAAATACTTACTGGCAGTCGTCTTTACTTTCACGCAGTGCCAGGATGAGTCCTTCATTGCAATTTGAGTTTGCCGACGACAACCATACTGCAAATTCTACCATAGAAGTCGGACAACTGGCGATATCTGTGCGTCCATAACAGATACCAATCAACGCTAATAATGAAAATAATTAACAATTAATATCAAGGTTAGTGAATGGCACTGGTCGTCACACGTTAATGTATGCGTCGCATGTGATCTATACAAACAACGAAGCCATTTAACATATTTAAAATAAAATATTTTGGGACTGTCAACAGATATGACAGCCCGGTGTGAGAGGCATTCGCAAACTCGGTGTCCATGGGATCACGTTCAGTGACCGTAACGGTATGCAGTGGATTCCACACGCCGCGTTTCATTAAAACAAAACATTTTCCGTCTGCCAAATACTCTGCAAATTCCTCGGGTGTCAAAATTGTTACAAGAGCAGATAGTCTATTATTACCGAAAAAAAAATAACTAGCCGATATGAAGAGCATTTCTGCTAATCCTTCTCATACTCATACGTTAATATAATACATTCTCCGGAGAGCCTTGTGGTTTTGTACCACAGTATAAGAATGTGCGGAGTAAACTGAGAACATGAATTTGATGTCGAAGATGTTTATATTAACATAACTAGGAATAGTGTGTGAAAGCCATTCAACATGTATTCATAATTAAATCTGAGGTCCATCTGAGGGGGACCTATATACTAGTACTCAATATACTAGGCAGTCGCATATGCGTTTTTTTACATAAGTAGCCGAGAAAATATCACTTTTTATGGTAAATGACAAAATATTCATTAAAATTCGAGAATTAAATTATTGTCCTGAAATCAACGAATCTGAATGAGGCCCACCTGAGGTACCTATTAGTTCGGTCAATATGCAATATGTTTTCATGGTCACAGGTTACAAACATGTACACGAACATGACTTGAGAAACCAAGGAAGCTGACACACTTTTTTTTGCATAGTTATTATGGTGATATATTTTAGGCGTCAAACAGATAGATTTTCTCACAAATAATTGGTCAGATATTATTAGCATGGACTGGCACCTGTACTTTCAATCACAAGATAAATGGCAATTACATAATTACCGAGTCGGAGTACATTGTCTTTGGAGGAAATACTAATAAAATGACTTTCCCCAACCTAGATTTGTCGCTAAATTGACTGGACTATATATACTAAATATCTAAGCAACCGGACTTGCCATTTTCGAAAAGAACTCGAAATATAACTTTTACTAGAAATGACGAAAGTATTTTTTATCGAAATTTGAGAAATGAAGATATCGTCTTAAATGTACAACAAATGGCAAAATGTGAAGGTGACCACGACGGACAGCCACTACCAATCACGTAACAGTTTGTTATCCATACATGTTCCATGTGAATATGGGTGAAAAAAGTTTATCAGTCCATAAATCAAAGTTAGCTCAAATAGTGTAACAGCAATGCATCATTTGAAAGCTCAGAAGATTTAGTGGAACTAAACAGTGGGTGCAAATGTGTTCTGAACTCTGGATGATTCAAATTCTAGAGCACAGAATCATCGTTAATATTTTTGTTTTTCTTGCGCGATTGTTTATAATCACTAAAAATAAACGATGGTATGTGTTTGTTGATCTTTGATTATTGGCTAACGCTGTTCCTCAACTCTGTTACGTAATACTAGTGATGTTGAAGTAATACTAATATATGGAGATCAAGAGGCCATGGGGCTAGTATTTGGAAGTATATATCTCATTTATATACGTGTAAAGTGATATTGTTTTACATGACCAAAGTATGCATCCATGTCACACGGGGCCGCGTGTAAGGTGGTCCCATTCTAACGCGTGCAATTAATAAATAAATAAAATTTGTACCTGATGGCCAATGATGCTTAGTAAGTTAATCTTAGATTGACGGCTGATACGTCGACGTTATATCAGTTTGAATAATTTATTATTACTGGCAATGAATAGAGTGACGTCAGTGGAGGAAGTATATTCCCAAAAAAACGGACAAATAACAACGAGGTGACCTGAGAACAGGCGTGGCAAATCCGCCCAAAAGTCCAATAATAGTCGGTGATTGTTACGATGGAAACGTGTGGCTTTGCGTGTCATTACTCCAAAACATGTATCAAATGTTCCTTGGGCTGGATAGTCATCATTGTGATTTTCACAGATTATAATACAGATTATTTAGTTGCATTTCAGGATTATTATCCTATATACGGTGATATATCGACATGCAAAAACCATGGTCTAGTCAACTATAACATTTAAACAGTAAACATTGCAGCTCGTAATGTTTAAAAAAATCACATTCCTCACTTTTGGAAAGTAAGTGTAATAATAGAAGAGAAAACAAAAAATTGTAAAACATAAATACAGATAGTTATAAGCCATTCGCGGTCGCTCTAGAGAGACTGTGGACCATTCTATTCTTTATCAAAATATTGCTCATATTAGTATTAGAGTCTCGCGTGAATATGATAGATGCATTGGTTGTAATTACTGGCTCTGAATCCCTAGTGTTGTATACGTTGCATGGACCGACAAAGAACAGAACGCGTCGCCATGGTAACCACACTATAAATACTAATGATGGGAAGAGTTGCCGGTTGGTCTTCAAAACACGAATCCCTGTACGCCCCTCCCCTCCTCGGGTTACTCCATACTTGTTTGCATTTTTAAGATACATGTCTGCATTCCATGATTATATTGATGATGTAGTAATAGTACACGCACCTGTAAAAACAGCTGTGGTCAACAATATTTTCTGCATAATCATGATTATCACCTGTGAAAAAACATTCAAAACGAACGTAATTGGACGAGCAAAAATAAAGATTAATTAATTGAAAATAAAGATTAATATATTGGTCGGCAATACATTAGCGATTCTTTCATTGGTCGGCAATATAATAGCAATTCTTTCATTAGTCGGCAATATGGTCGGCAATATATTAGCGATTCTTTCATTGATCGGCAATATAATAGCGATTCTTTCATTGGTCGGCAATATATTAGCGATTTTTTCATTGGTCGGCAATATATTAGCGATTCTTACGATTATTTATTATATATTTATTTATTTATTTATTTATTTATTTATTTATTTATTTATTTATTTATTTATTTATTATTCATTATTAATTAATTATAACGGTTATGGGGTAAAATAATCAGAAATAAAACAAGAAATGTTTATATAATAACATCAACATGGAAAAATACTTTAGCCGAAACGCCCCTTTGCACACATCCGCCTAAAGATATGATAGTGTGCATCCTGGATATCGACTGTACTACTGCTGTGAATATCTCAGTGTATTTGTGTGGCAATAGGTCAAATACAAATGTATGTTAGATTATCGATAGATTATCGAAGACCTATAAACTACTTTAATTTTAAATCATGAATGGGGGTGTTTATATTCACATACAGTGAAAGGACAGAAATGAGTGGTGGTTATAAATGTTTTTTAATACAATTCTTTATAAATAAAAATGGATGTTATAAATAGAATTGACCGAGGTTGGAAAAAGGCTAAGCAAACTTCACCCTGGAAACAGATTAAGGGTTTACCGCTTGAAATCGAGGGGAATCTTTATACGTATATTTGTACCCGAAACTTTTGATTACATTTATTTTTATTCTTCAACAATTTATTTAAAGAGGGTAGGCCAATATACAATAAAGTAATTTTCATTGGGCCCTCTCTGTATGGACAAAAAACACAATATATACACTTATAGGCTTGAGCCATATATACAACAATTTTTTCACTAAGATATATTCTGTCAGTTTTCTTTAAAATGGCTAATGAGACGGATGGTAAGTTATTCCATAGGGTTACCCCTCTATACTGAAACGTCCTCTGGCCCATAGATGTTTTCCATTTAGTAATGCATAAATTATTTTTTAGAGAGGAACGTGTACTATACTTGTTGGTTGCAATTCCTTGGCTAAGCTTTTTACAAAGCATATCATCATGATGATCCCATGATAGAGTTTTGTCTAATACCACCCTGAGCGACTTTTTGAAACTGACTGTTTTAATTATTTCACCATTGAAGTTAACTAGAAATTCTTCACCAACATTATTTAGCCTTCGACGGGATCCAACGAGCATAAATTTCGATGATTTTTATTAAAACCTTTATAAGCAAAGCGACTATTACGTTGTAATACAGCCCCCCCCCCCCCAGGAAAGACGGCAGTTGTAAGTTATCCATCGTCCGGAATCGCACGGTTTCGCTAATGCCGGCCATTCATAACCGACCCACGAACCCTAGACTGGCAAAATCGGGACTTCTTTTTTGTTTTACATAAAAAATATAATTGTCAATTTAGCCCTTTTAAAGAGTGATCGCGAAAACTAGTATGACCGCGAAAGAAATCCCATCTGGATGCATCTGCAGGCGACCCCCTGCATTGGAGTGAAAACCGGAGCGGAATCACTCCAGTGATTATGCTAATTAAAAGATGTTGGCTAGCACTGACAACGAATCAGAGAGCAGCTGTGTTCGTAATGACTTATGTAGTATGTTAATGTACGTGACCTTTCACTTCTGATGACCTGGCGATTTTGAAAGACTACTTATATACATCGAACATTTAAATCGACATGTTTTTTCAGTAAACATTGATGAAAATGTCGCCGTTGCGCTTAAAAAAAGTATCCATCTCTGCGATCGAATCGAATCAATCTTTAAAACGTCACGTTTACTTTCACACACCCACTCATGAATAAACAGTATAGATATATCATAGTGCAACTTTGATTCACTGACCGCTACGTAGTTTACTCAGGCTGAATCAACAAGAAGGCCACAGATAATGCATATTACCACAGTCCCTCCACTATTGTGAAGGGACTGTGATATTACATACATAATACAGTGTCAAATCTATCCATGTATTTTGATATTAATATTGTATTAACATTACAATGTTTTATTCATGTAGGTCAAGTTATGCCTTTCCATGTAACTCTACATTCCGCTCGTATCTTGAAACAAGGTAACTACTTATTTCTTCTGTCAGACAGTATAGTACAAATATGACATTACTCGTGAGAATCAGGAATCGCGTTTCAGAATGTGACGATGTATATGATGGAAATGAACTTTTCACTTGGCTGTGAAATAACCATGGCAATTAATGCATAAAAATAGAAGAGACAATTGGATCCATGTGAATAAATAAACAGCGCAAATTACCCTTACCTTTCGAACAAATTAATGATTTTGATTAACACGAATCCTTCCACGACTCTTACGGTGCTCGGACAAGTTCGTCTATCAACTGAAGAAAAAATGTTATGAGAAAAAGAGGTGTGACTGAGCGCATGCGTAGATGAGTTCTATCAGGCGTCTCTGATCTCGAGGCTTGGACCACATAGAGTTGGATAACTTGTGCTAATTTTTAATACAAAATTGAATATATATATACTAGTATATAAATTTGTCTTGTTTGTACAACTCTCCCCACAACCATATATACTAATATGTATTTTAATATTATTTATTCCAACTCCCTGAGAATATACTAGTAAAACTTTTTGCCATTTTCTCCATCAATAGGCCGGTGACCCCTAACCTTTTTAAAGTCGACAAGCATATATTGACCTAGATTTTTTTGTGAAATTAGGAAGCTTCTACCATAATCCATACCTCTTTTAATGTAATGCTGTTTAACCGTGCTGGCTATTTGGAATGTAGGCGAACACATACGTACGCTGGTACTTGTCAATGACATCTGTTTTCGCCGTTCTATATATGTTCTTCTTGTTATTATCACCAAGGTTATAAGTTATATGGAAGGCCTAGTAGATTCTTGTAATAACCGTCAATATGTGACGAGGTCATAGGCACGGATATTGTATTCTTTTACACTGACTCACATGATACATGGAAGATACTAACGGATAGGGACGTTTCTTCATCACATTTCCATCTGTTTACAAAACACTGTGGATATTGTCTGGTAACTGCCGATTCCAATTACAAACTACAAGGAGAAAAAGGCGTGGCAACTATTCTCCCTATCTGAAAACTGAGAGGGACGGTGTGAAGGACATTGAAAAAAAAAGAAAAAAAATGCACGTTGGCTGAAAGGTGTAAAATAACTGGGAAAATGTGAGGACATCAGGAATAAAATGTTTACAGAAAACCAAATTCCTCAAACCCTCGGATTTTTTAAGGGGCAATCCCCAACTCAAGTGAAGAAACTCGTATGTAAGTATTGTAAATAATGTGAATCATCTTAATTGTTGACAGCATCCCGCTGCCCTGGGGTGTCCAGCTATATTGGAACCACAGACTCACTATTAAACCAAGGTCTCCACCGTATTTAAAATAGGCTTTCCATTCTGTCGAGAATAGTTATGTGTCAAGTCTGGCATGGAAATACCGTCGAGAAACCTGACACTGAGTCGATGAACACGCAGGCACACATATAGAAATGGGGCGTCAATCATCGTCCGAATCGCGCGGTTTCGCGAACTCGATGTGAACTTACTCTCACCACAGGGGCTTGACGATCTATTCGTCTCAATGCGTGGACGTCTATGGGGCCGTGCCGGTAAAGGACCTTGCCCTTGCTCAAAATAATAGAAATTATGGAATTAAAACTGTTTAGTAATGTAAAGCAAGCATATGTTATTATATTTAATCATCACGCTCCGAAACCACAAAAATCACTAATACCAGAGGTACATTACTTGGGGTTTGCAACGCGCATAGTACTGTATGGTGACATCATGTCAAGATCCCATTCAAGTCTCTTCTTGTAGATAGCGAGACTGAGGCTACGACCTTCAAACATGAAATAGGCGGTTTGTAATAATCAATAAAACATGTATTACCACATTCATAGTGAAAAAAATTAATACATCGAAAATGTACAGAAAATAAAGTTATCGTAACCCGTCATATCGTATGCAGCTATTTTGGTCCACCTGGACATCCCAGTATCCTAGTTACCTCGGGCATGCGCATTCGCATTTTCCTGAGTTGGAATGCTTATGCGAGAGCGAGATTGAAACAGGATCTTGGTATCATGTCACCGTAGTTGCAAACCCCAAGTAATGTACCTCTGCTAATACTTGTTTCCGGCCGATATATATGCAAGCTGATCGGCCGGAAACAAGTATTAGTGATTTTTGTAGTTTCGGAGCGTGATGATTAAATATAATAACATATGCTTGCTTTACATTACTAAACTGTTTTAATTCCATAATTTCTATTATTTTGAGCAAGGGCAAGGTCCTTTACCGGCACGGCCCCATAGACGTCCACGCATTGAGACTAATCCTCGGGGGCGGAGCTACGTCACAAGACGTTCGACGTTGCTACGACGCGCACCACTGTACATGCATTTCTATGGGCTCTGTGCGCGCTGCTGTGGAACGCCGGTCGAGCCGGTGAAAACTCGAGAAAACAACACAAACTCAACTTTGAAGTAATCCTGAACAACCAAATTCATATATGTTACACACGTAGGGCTAATCTTGTTACACTGTTCAGGGGACTCTCAACAACCATCGCAAAGTACCGTTTTCTGCGAGTTTTGGGCCTTTGTTTTCACCGCCACAGTGGTGAAGCGATGACCGAATAAATGAATCTTGCCTGGCTACGATGGGCATCAATTACGTCATCAGGAAAAACTTAGCTAACAAATAAGTGAAGGCAAAAATAATTCTTCCGTTTTGCTAACTGCCACACCCTCCTAATTTTTTCTAATGACCTACGTGTGTGGATAACAAACGAAAAAGACAAAGTGAAAACAGATGCGAAACTAAGAGAACGAAGATGTTGAAGACATTGATCACTGCGTATGGCATCTGTGTTATTGGATCCGAAGTGATTAGTAGTACGGACGATGACGTGAACGTACGTTGCCTCAGAGGCCTGGGGGGTGTTCTACTGTGTTAGACAAATGGACTCACATATTTTTCTTCAACTTCACGGTGGTTGTCATAATGGAGAGTGTAAACTACAAAGATTTATTTTATATGAAGTTTGCAAACCGTTCTAGATGAATGGTGTAAACCGCGCACTTGTTGTGGCTTTCACGTGAACTGTGTAAAAGTATAGCTTCCAATGCTTTTTACAATTTTATTTTTATATATTTATTGATAGTTATTTTTTGTTTATTTATGAATATTTTTGGCTTTACTTGCTGTTATTATTGTTTCATATGTCGTATCTTGGTCGCCTTAAGGTGGCGAGGCTATTATTTGCGTTGAAAATTACGAGTTTCACATTTATTTATTAATTGATGAAATGCACTATAAACTTTCAAATGATAAAGTCAACATAACGTAGAATGTCAAGTGAGTTGGTTAAAATGTAGATTTTCTGAAAAAAAGTAAGACAACCACAGTGGTGTTAAACAAAATCTGTTTAATCTGTGTGCATATAAGTTTCAAAAATTAACTCAAAGACAATGCAAAGTTTAATCGCCACCACTCGTTTGCATCTCATAAGGAGAGTGTAAACCGTTAAATGGTATTCAAAAGTAGGGTGTAAACCGTACTGTAGTCTTCATATGGAGAGTGTAAACCATACCATAGTATTCATGAGGAGAGTGTAAACTATAACGTGGTATTCACAAGGAGAATAAACCAGACCATGGTATTCACAAGGAGAGTGCTGTCACACGCAACGTAATATTACCGTAATTGGTATAGTACAGATGTGATGGTTCAAATACCAAAATGGCAACAGTAACAAAAAGACGTCCCTGGCGGCGATGATAAAATACGAACACGGAGCCAACAGATGAGGTTTCAACTGGTACTGGTATTATTATACTCTGCAAACATCAAGTACAATAACTCGGTAAAACTCCACTACTCCAATAACTAGATACACAAACTCCAATACAACTCAACAAGATCTCCGATCTGAACTCAGCGCTGAACAACTCCCCTATATATACCCACACTGTCTATAAATAGACCATTACATCAGCATACATAATGAGTCTGGAACGTACTACAAATTTCTAGAATGTTCCGTTACCTATTCAACCGGTTTCTAAAAATTCCACCCAGACACAGTACGGTTCTAGAACATTCTTAGTCACACGGAAGTGGTAAACAAGTCGTATGCGATATGCCTCCCCTCTCAAGAATATTATAACATATAATATTACATAACTAGCAACGACGTCAATAATATGAATACGATAACAATTTCAAATAAAACAACAATACAATATATCAAATCGAACTGAGTACATAAATTCGAAAATCACATACAGTAGAATATAATAAAATATGAAATACAATCATAAACGAATAACATTCTACTATACTGTTCAAAAGTTCCTCAGTCCAGGAATATCTTCAACACGATGATTATATCCTTGCAGAGTCATCGCCCATCTCATCACTCGGCCATTTGCAAACTTGACTTTATCCATGGTCGACATCAGTAACGCGGGATGGACATTGTGCTGCTTGATGACCAACACCCTGACATACAAAATACCGGATACCACTGCCCTGTCCCACATCAGTATTACCAATGGCAGTGTCATTATCATTACGCCTCACCTTGTTCTTCGTGGATAACTGTCGATCATGTGCCACTAGGTACTGCTTTGCTATTACCGCCAACTCATTTAAATCTTTGGGTGCTCTTTCTTTAAGATGAACTGCAAGATCTTTTGTACAAGCACCAATAAACTGCTCCTTCACCATCAAGTCGGTAACACCATCATATGTTGCTGCAGTGCCTGACAACTCAATCCATTTAGCAAAATAATCCTTAAGCCGCACAATTAACTGGTCAGGACTCTCGGAACTTTCAGGTTTAATTTCACGGAATCGCTTCCTGTACCCATCTTCTGTGAAATCGTATCTTGTCAACAGCGCCACCTTCACACGATCATAGTCAACCGCATCAGTGTCGGAAATCCTGGAATATACTTCCAGTGCTCTACCAGTCAACAGCGCACTCAATTTTATGGCCCATCCATCTCTATGCCAACTCGCATTCGTTGCAAACCTCTCAAACCGCAATAAATAACTATCAAGTTCGTCCTTACCATCAACAAATGCAGGCAACTTTGGTGGCTGTGCATCACTGACCACATTTCGTTGACCGCCAAAATCAGCCTGTTGGAACCCCGGCATAGCTGCTTGCAGCTCTAATTTCCTCAACTCAAATTCTCTTTCCTTTTCTCGCTGTTCTGCTTCCATTCGCAATTTCTCTCTTTCGCCTGCTTCTGCTTCCAGCCGTAACTTTTCCCTTCTTTCCTCCATCTCCCTTTCTTTTTCTCGCTGTTCTGCTTCCGCTTCCAGCCGTAACTTTTCCTTTCTTTCTTCAATCTCCATTTTCCTCACCTCTGCTTCTATTTCCATTTTTGCCTTTCTCTCTTCCCTCGCCGCTTGTCTCTCAGCTCTCTGAGAACTCAGTTGCTCCAAAATAAATTTCCTTTTGTCTTCTCCAGTCATTCCCAGTTCATCCGCCCACTCCATCAACTCTTGTTTCGACATATCTATTATCCCGCTGGCCATGTTGTCTTCTATGTCTTCACTGTTCCCGGTCGAGCCCCCAGATGTCACACGCAACGTAATATTACCGTAATTGGTATAGTACAGGTGTGATGGTTCAAATACCAAAATGGCAACAGTAACAAAAAGACGTCCCTGGCGGCGATGATAAAATACGAACACGGAGCCAACAGATGAGGTTTCAACTGGTACTGGTATTATTATACTCTGCAAACATCAAGTACAATAACTCGGTAAAACTCCACTACTCCAATAACTAGATACACGAACTCCAATACAACTCAACGAGATCTCCGATCTGAACTCAGCGCTGAACAACTCCCCTATATATACCCACACTGTCTATAAATAGACCATTACATCAGCATACATAATGAGTCTGGAACTTACTACAAATTTCTAGAATGTTCCGTTACCTATTCAACCAGTTTCTAAAAATTCCACCCAGACACAGTACGGTTCTAGAACATTCTTAGTCACACGGAAGTGGTAAACAAGTCGTATGCGACAAGTGCAAACTATAACGTGGTATTCACTAGAAGAATAAACCAGACCATGGTATTCACAAGGAGAGTGTAAACTATACCGTGATATTCATAAGGAGAATAAACCAGACCATGGTATTCACAAGGAGAGTGCAAACTATAACGTGGTATTCACTAAGAGAATAAACCAGACCATGGTATTCACAAGGAGAGTGTAAACTATACCGTGATATTCATAAGGAGAGTGTAAACCATACCGTAGTATTCACATGGAGAATGTCAACCATAACGTGGTATTCACAAGGAGAGTGTAAACCATACCGTGGTATTCACAAGGAGAGTGTAAACCATACCGTGGTATTCACAAGGAGAGTGTCAACCATAACGTGGTATTCACAAGGAGAGTGTAAACCATACAGTGGTATTCAATAGGAGAATAAACCAGACCATGGTATTTACAAGGAGAGTGTAAACTATACAGTGGTCTTCATATGGAGATTGTAAACCGTACCATGGTAATCATACAGAGAGTGTAAACCATGCCTTGGTATTCACACGGAGAGTGTAAACCATACTGTGGTATTCATGAGGAGAGTGTAAGCCGTACAGTGGTATTCATATAGAGAGTGTGAATCATGCCGTGGTGTGGTATTCACAAGGAGAGTGTAAACCGTAGCATGGTATTCATAAGGAAAAATGTAAACCATACCATAGTATTCATAAGGAGAGTGTAAACCATACCATAGTATTCATGAGGAGAGTGTAAACCATACCATAGTATTCATAAGGAGAGTGTAAACCATACCATGGTATTCATAAGGAGAGTGTAAACCATACCATAGTATTCATGGGGAGAGTGTAAACCATACCATAGTATTCATAAGGAGAGTGTAAACCATACCATGGTATTCGTAAGGAGAGTGTAAACCATACCATGGTATTCATAAGGAGAGTGTAAACCGTACCATTGTGTTCAAATGGAGAGTGTAAACCATACAGTAGTATTCATATAGAGAGTGTAAACCGTACAGTGGTATTCATATGTAGAGTGTAAACCGTACAGTGGTATTCATATGGAGAGTGTAACCCATACCGTAGTATTCATAAGGAGAGTGTAAACCATACAGTGGCGTTCATATGGAGAGTGTAAACCATGCCGTGGTGTTCACAAGGAGAGTGTAAACCGTAGCATGGTATTCATAAGGAAAAATGTAACCCATACCATACTATTCATAAGGAGAGTGTAAACCATACCATACTATTCACAAGGAGAGTGTAACCCATACCATACTATTCATAAGGAGAGTGTAAACCACACCATAGTATTCATAAGGAGAGTGTAAACTATACCGTGGTATTCACAAGGAGAGTGTAAACCATACCGTGGTATTCACAAGGAGAGTGTCAACCATAACGTGGTATTCACAAGGAGAGTGTAAACCATACAGTGGTATTCAATAGGAGAATAAACCAGACCATGGTATTTACAAGGAGAGTGTAAACTATACAGTGGTCTTCATATGGAGATTGTAAACCGTACCATGGTAATCATACAGAGAGTGTAAACCATGCCTTGGTATTCACACGGAGAGTGTAAACCATACTGTGGTATTCATGAAGAGAGTGTAAGCCGTACAGTGGTATTCATATAGAGAGTGTGAATCATGCCGTGGTGTGGTTTTCACAAGGAGAGTGTAAACCGTAGCATGGTATTCATAAGGAAAAATGTAAACCATACCATAGTATTCATAAGGAGAGTGTAAACCATACCATAGTATTCATGAGGAGAGTGTAAACCATACCATAGTATTCATAAGGAGAGTGTAAACCATACCATGGTATTCATAAGGAGAGTGTAAACCATACCATAGTATTCATGGGGAGAGTGTAAACCATACCATAGTATTCATAAGGAGAGTGTAAACCATACCATGGTATTCGTAAGGAGAGTGTAAACCATACCATGGTATTCATAAGGAGAGTGTAAACCGTACCATTGTGTTCAAATGGAGAGTGTAAACCATACAGTAGTATTCATATAGAGAGTGTAAACCGTACAGTGGTATTCATATGTAGAGTGTAAACCGTACAGTGGTATTCATATGGAGAGTGTAACCCATACCGTAGTATTCATAAGGAGAGTGTAAACCATACAGTGGCGTTCACAAGGAGAGTGTAAACCGTAGCATGGTATTCATAAGGAAAAATGTAACCCATACCATACTATTCATAAGGAGAGTGTAAACCATACCATACTATTCACAAGGAGAGTGTAACCCATACAATACTATTCATAAGGAGAGTGTAAACCACACCATAGTATTCATAAGGAGAGTGTAAACTATACCATAGTATTCATAAGGAGAGTGTAAACCATACCATAGTATTCATACGGAGAGTGTAAACCATACCATAGTATTCATAAGAAGAGTGTAAATCATACCATAGTATTCATAAGGAGAGTGTAAACCATACCATAGTATTCATAAGGAGATTGTAAACCATACCATAGTATTCATAAGGAGAGTGTAAACCATACCATAGTATTCATAAGGAGAGTGTAAACCATACCAAAGTATTCATAAGGAGAGTGTAACCCATACCATAGTATTCATAAGGAGAGTGTAAACCATACCATACTATTTATAAGGAGAGTGTAAACCATACCATAGTATTCATGAGGAGAGTGTAAACCATACCTTGGTATTCATAAGGAGAGTGTAAACCAGACCATACTATTCATAAAGTGAGTGTAAACCATACCATAGTATTCATAAGGAGATTGTAAACCATACCATAGTATTCATAAGGAGAGTGTAAACCATACCATAGTATTCATAAGGAGAGTGTAACCCGTACCATAGTATTCATAAGGAGAGTGTAAACCATACCATAGTATTCATAAGGAGAGTGTAAACCATACCATAGTATTTATAAGGAGAGTGTAAACCATACCATAGTATTCATGAGGAGAGTGTAAACCGTACCATAGTACATGTATTCATAAGGAGAGTGTAAACCATACCATAGTATTCATAAGGAGAGTGTAAACCATACCATAGTATTCATGAGGAGAGTGTAAACCATACCATAGTATTCATAAGGAAAGTGTAAACCATACCATAGTATTCATGAGGAGAGTGTAAACCATACCATAGTATTCATAAGGAGAGTGTAAACCATACCATAGTATTCATAAGGAGAGTGTAAACCATACCATAGTATTCATGAGGAGAGTGTAAACCATACCATAGTATTCATAAGGAAAGTGTAAACCATACCATAGTATTCATAAGGAGAGTGTAAACCATACCATAGTATTCATAAGGAGAGTGTAAACCATACCATAGTATTTATGAGAGTGTAAACCATACCATACTATTCATAAGGAGAGTGTAAACCATACCATAGTATTCATGAGGAGAGTGTAAACCATACCATACTATTCATAAGGAGAGTATAAACCATACCATAGTATTCATAAGGAGAGTGTAAACCATACCATACTATTCATAAGGAGAGTGTAAACCATACCATAGCATTCATGAGGAGAGTGTAAACCATACCATAGTATTCATGAGAGTGTAAACCATACCATACTATTCATAAGGAGAGTGTAAACCATACCATAGTATTCATGAGGAGACTGTAAACCGTACCATAGTATTCATAAGGAGAGTGTAAACCATACCATAGTATTCATGAGAGTGTAACCCATACCGTAGTATTCATAAGGAGAGTGTAAACCATACCGTAGTATTCATATGGAGTGTGTAAACCATACAGTGGCGTTCATATGGAGAGTGTAAACCATGTTGTGGTGTTCACAAGGAGAATGTAAACCATACCATAGTATTCATGAGGAGAGTGTAAACCATACCATAGTATTCATAAGGAGAGTGTAAACCATGCCATGGTATTCATAAGGAGAGTGTAAACCGTACCATTGTGTTCAAATGGAGAGTGTAAACCATACAGTAGTATTCATATAGAGAGTGTAAACCGTACAGTGGTATTCATATGGAGTGTAACCCATACCGTAGTATTCATAAGGAGAGTGTAAACCATACCGTAGTATTCATATGGAGTGTGTAAACCATGCAGTGGCGTTCATATGGAGAGTGTAAACCATGTTGTGGTGTTCACAAGGAGAGTGTATACCGTCGCGTGGTATTCATGAGGAAAGTGTAAACCATACCGTGGTATTAATTTGGAGAGTGTAAACCATACACTATTATTCATATGGAGAGTTTAAACCATACCGCAGTATTCATATGGAGAGTGTAAACCGTGCCATGGTATTCATTCAGAGTGTAGACCATACTGGAGGATTCATATGGAGAGTGTAAACCATAGCGTGGTATTCATAAGGAAAGTGTAAACCATACCGCGTATTCATATGGAGAGTGCAAACTGTGCCGTGGTATTAATTTGGAGAGTGTAGACCATACCATAGTATTCATAAGGAGAGTGTAAACCATACCATAGTATTCATAAGGAGAGTGTAAACCATACCATAGTATTTATAAGGAGAGTGTAAACCATACCATACTATTCATAAGGAGAGTGTAAACCATACCATAGTATTCATTATTCATGAGGAGAGTGTAAACCATACCATACTATTCATAAGGAGAGTATAAACCATACCATACTATTCATGAGAAGAGTGTAAACCATACCATAGTATTCATAATGAGAGTGTAAACCATACCATAGTATTCATGACGAGAGTGTAAACCATACTATAGTATTCATAATGAGAGTGTAAACCATACCATAGTATTCATGACGAGAGTGTAAACCATACCATCGTATTCATAAGGAGAGTGTAAACCAAACCATGGTATTCATAAGGAGAGTGTAAACCATACAGTAGTATACATATGGAGAGTGTAAACCGTACAGTGGTATTCATATGGAGAGTGTAAACCGTACAGTGGTATTCATATGGAGAGTGTAAACCGTACCGTAGTATTCATAAGGAGAGTGTGAAGCATACCATGGTATTCATATGGGGAGTGTAAACCATACTATAGTATTCATAAAAAGAGTGTAAACCATGCCGTAGTATTCATATGGAGTGTGTAAACCATACAGTGGCGTTCATATGGAGAGTGTAAACCATGTTGTGGTGTTCACAAGGAGAGTGTAAACTGTAGTTTGGTATTCATAATGAAAGTGTAAACCATACCGTGGTATTCATTTGGAGAGTGTAAACCATACCATAGTATTCATATGGAGAGTTTAAACCATACCGTAGTATTCATATGGAGAATTTAAACCATACTGTAGTATTCACATGGAGAGTGTAAACCATACCGCAGTATTCATATGGAGAGTGTAAACCATACCGCAGTATTCATATGGAGAATGTAAACCGAGCCACGGTATTCATTTAGAGTGTAGATCATACTGTAGTATTTATATGGAGAGTGTAAACCGTAGCGTGGTATTCATAAGGAAAGAGTAAACCACACCGCAGTATTCATATGGAGAGTGTAAACTGTAGTGTGGTATTCACAAGGAAAGTGTAAACCATACCGTGGTACTCATTTGGAGAGTGTAAACCATACCACAGTATTCATATGGAGAGTTTAAACCATACAGTAGTATTCATATGGAGAATTTAAACCATACTGTAGTATTCACATGGAGAGTGTAAACCATACCGCAGTATTCATATGGAGAGTGTAAACCATACCGCAGTATTCATATGGAGAATGTAAACCGTGCCATGGTATTCATTTAGAGTGTAGATCATACTGTAGTATTTATATGGAGAGTGTAAACCGTAGCGTGGTATTCATAAGGAAAGAGTAAACCATACCGCAGTATTCATATGGAGAGTGTAAACTGTGCAATGATATTCACATGGAGAGTGTAAACCATGCCATGGTGTTCACAAGGACAGTGTAAACCGTAGTATGGTATTCATAAGGAAAGTGTAAACCATACCGCAGTATTCATATGGAGAGTGTAGACCGTACCATACAATTCATATGGAGAGTGTAAACCATACAGTAGCATTCAAATGGAGAGTGTAAACCATACAGTGGTATTCACAAGGAGAGTGTAAACGTAACCATACTGTGGTATTCATATGTAGAGTGTAAACCATGCCGCGGTGTTCACAAGGAGAGTGTAAACCGTAGCATGGTATTCATAAGGAACGTGTAAACCATACCGTAGTATTCATATGGAGAGTGTAAAGCATACCGCAGTATTCATATGGGGAGTGTAAACCATGCTGTGGTGTTCACAAGAAAAGTGTAAACCATATCGTGGTATTCACAAGGAAAGTGTAAACGTAACCATACTGTGGTATTCATATGGAGAGTGTAAACAATGCCGTGGTGTTCACAAGGAGAGTGTAAACCGTAGCATGGTATTCATAAGGAAAGTGTAAACCATACCGTAGTATTCATTTGAAGAGTGTAAACTGTGCCGTGGTATTCATTTGGAGAGTGTAGACCATACCATACTATTCATATGGAGAGTGTAAACCATACCGTAGTATTCATAAGGAGAGTGTAAACCATACAGTGGTATTCATATGGAGAGTGTAAACCGTACCGTGGTAATCATATGGAGAGTGTAAACCATGCCGTGGTGTTCACAAGAAGAGTGTAAACGTAACCATACTGTGGTATCCATATGGAGCGTGTAAACCATGCCGTGGTGTTCACAAGGAGAGTGTAAAACGTAGCATGGTATTCATAAGGAAAGTGCAAACCATGCCGCAGTATTCATATGGAGAGTGTAGACCGTACTATACTATTCATATGGAGAGTTAAACCATACCGTGGTGTTCATATGGAGAGTGTAAACCATACAGTGGTATTCATATGGAGAGTGTAACCGTACCGTAGTATTCATAAGGAGAGTGTAAACCATACCATAGTATTCATAAGGAGAGTGTAAACCATACCATGGTATTCACAAGGAGAGTGTAAACCGTACCGTTGTGTTCATATGGAGAGTGTAAACCATACAGTAGTGTTCATATGGAAAGTGTAAACCATACCGTGGTTTTTATATGGAGAGTGTGAACCGTGCAGTGGTGTTCATATGGAGAGTGTAAACTGTAGATTGGTATTCGTATGGAGAGTGTAAACCATACAGTGGTATTGATATGGAGAGTGTAACCGTACCGTAGTATTCATAAGGAGAGTGTAAACCTGACCATAGTATTCATGAGGAGAGTGTAAACCATACCATAGTATTCACAAGGAGAGTGTAAACCGTACCGTTGTATTCACATGGAGAGTGAACCATACAGTAGTATTTATATGGAGAGTGTAAACCATACCGTGGTTTTCATATGGAGAGTGTAAACCGTACAGTGGTTTTCATATGGAGAGTGTAAACCGTACAGTGGTTTTCATGTGGAGAGTGTAAGCCATACAGTGGTATTCATATGGAGAGTGTAAACCGTACAGTGGTATTCATATGGAGAGTGTAAACCGTACAGTGGTTTCATATGGAGAGTGTAAACCGTACAGTGGTATTCATATGGAGAGTGTAAACCGTACAGTGGTATTCATATGAAGAGTGTAAACCGTACAGTGGTTTCATATGGAGAGTGTAAACCGTACAGTGATTTTCATATGGTGAGTGTAAACCGTACAGCGGTATTCATATGGAGAGTGTAAACCATACAGTGGTATTCATATGGAGAGTGTTAACCATACCGTAGTATTCATATGGAGAGTGTAAACCGTACAATGATTTTCATATGGTGAGTGTAAACCGTACAGTGGTATTCATATGGAGAGCGTAAACCATACAGTGGTATTCATATGGAGAGTGTTAACCATACCGTAGTATTCATATGGAGAGTGTAAACCGTACAATGATTTTCATATGGGGAGTGTAAACCGTACAGTGGTATTCATATGGAGAGTGTAAACCGTACAGTGGTATTCATATGGAGAGTGTAAAATGTACAGTGGTTTTCATATAGAGAGTGTAAACCGTACAGCGGCATTCATATGGAGAGTGTAAACTGTACAGTGGTTTTCATATGGAGAGTGTAAACCGTACAGTGGTATTCATATGTAGAGTGTAAACCGTACAGTGGTATTCATATGGAGAGTGTTAACTGTACCGTAGTATTCATAAGGAGAGTGTGAAGCATACCATGGTATTCATATAGAGAGTGTAAACCATACTGTAGTATTCTTAAAGAAAGTGCAAACTATGCCGTAGTATTCATAGTGAGAGTGTAAACCATACCATGGTATCCATATGGAGAGTGTAAACCGTACAATGGTATTCATATGGGGAGTGTTAACCATACCGTAGTATTCATAAGGAGAGTGTGAAGCATATCATGGTATTCATATAGATTGTGTATACCATACTGTAGTATTCTTAAAGAAAGTGCAAACTATGCCGTAGTAATCATAGTGAGAGTGTAAACCATACCATGGTATCTATATGGAGAGTGTAAACCATACAATGGTATTCATAAGGAGAGTGTAAACCTCTATTGTAAATCTCATAACTTGGAAACCTAACATTCAATACAATGATGATTTTTTAAAGAATTTTTGATTTTATTTGCTTAGTAGTTTCCCAAACCAATAGCAATTTTTTCATTGCGTTCCCATATTATAGTGTTTTCCATTCATTTCGTACATATAAACATAGAAAAGCCCGGTCAAATTCAGGTGGAATTGCAGAGCATTTATAAAACCATTTCCGCTAAAGGCATATGTGCGGAGCAATTGTGAAGACTTATATATGTAGTTTTTGTCAAGGCAAATCCACATAAAGTCTTCACAACTATATATATATATATATATATATATATATATATATATATATATATATATATATATATATATATATATATATATATATATATATATATATATATATATATATATATATATATATATATATATATATATATATATATATATATGCACTGTGCCTAAGTCCTCAGTTTTCAAATATCTTCAGTTAATAGAACCTAATCTATTCCATTTACTAGAAAAAGATATCACTAAATATTCTAAATGGGTTCTATTATTCTGACAGAGGACTAAATTATGTGGACACATGTATGTTTAGCAATTTAGATTATCAGTCCTCAGGTACGAATAATGATTTCCAAAGCAGGGCATCCCAGGATCTAACAGTGAAAAACTATTATGGAGGTGTAGTGTTGGATATTTGTATTGCCTCTGACATATTTTATACAGTAGATGCACAGGGAACACAACGTGTAATTTCATCTGTCTCAACGTAAAGGTAGTAGCATTGTTGACTACACCATTGCCAGCAATGAATTATCCACAAACTATTTTATTGCACCAGTCTTTCACTATCTGACCACTGTAAGACTTTTTATCACCTTGAAACAAATGCAATTAACAATACAATCCTGCACAAAGTGTGGGACAGTAATTACAAATACAAAGTAATCGAAAATCCCAATGTTTCAACCTATGGAATGGTGACTCGAGTTACCATTTTAATAGTAATAACCAGGTGGAAGTATTAATAGGTTAATTGACAATTTTAACAATTCTAAATTCTCACACAATAAACATGATTGTCACACGCAACGTAATATTACCGTAATTGGTATAGTACAGGTGTGATGGTTCAAATACCAAAATGGCAACAGTAACAGAAAGACTTCCCTGGCGGCGATGATAAAATACGAACACGGAGCCAACAGATGAGGTTTCAACTGGTACTGGTATTATTATACTCTGCAAACATCAAGTACCGGTACAATAACGCGGTAAAACTCCACTACTCCAATAACTAGATACTTAAACTCCAATACAATTCAACGAGATCTCCGATCTGAACTCAGTGCTGAACAACTCCCCTATATATACTCCCACTGTCTATAAATAGACCATTACATCAGCATACATAATGAGTCTGGAACTTACTACAAATGTTTAGAATGTTCCATTACCTTCTATTGCCTCCTACAGTGTTCTATTACCTGTTCAACCAGTTTCTAAAAAAAAATCTAGAATATTCCACCCATACACAGTACGGTTCTAGAACACTCTTAGTGACACGGAAGTGGTAAATAAGTCGTATGCGACAATGATTCAATTGATAATGCAAGCATATTATTATCAAATATATATCTTGAATCAGCTGGTAAAGGCCTGAAAAACTATATATTGTAACAAAAAAACGAAATGGTTCAGCAGTAATCTCTCTAGCATAAAAAATAGATAAAAAGACCTTCAATTAAATTATGTTCTAATCCATATGACAAAGAAATTAGATCTGAATGGTATAACCTAAAGAAAAAATTACAAACATTTAGTAAGGAAAAATAAAAGTGAATTTAAAAACAATATATTGAACAAACTATATAACATTGGTAAATCCAACCCAAAAAAGTAATGGGACCTAATTAAAAAATTTGAAAAAAACAGGGAAAATGTTGAGACAACAAGTAAAAATATTGAAAGCCAAGCTTGGTTTAAACACTTTCAGAATTTAAATTTAAACAATAAAGATGAAAATATTATAAATGAAATGGCGAAATACATGTATAACTGTTTTAATATACGTGAAAATTCAATTAAAAGTGAAATGCTTAAACCAGCTGCTGCAGAAAATACAAATTAACCATTTTTTCTATGTTTAAAAATTTGAGCGTCTTGTTTGATATTTTCTCGTATTTTCTTAGTTATTTTGTATATATATATATGTTTTCAGAATGTACTATTATATTGTATTTTTCATCAAAATCTCAAACATGGGATACGATAGCAATAAAAATTCTATTCTTTTCTACAACTTTACCAATGAGTTATTTTAGTATTAAGTAGATGAGACAACTATTGAAAAAAGTCTACCATGGGTTGGGTTCGAATCCATGGCAGCATGTCAGTGGTGTCACATTCTGGCCAACTGTGACAGCCAGACTATTTCTGATGTCCGTAATTGTGTGCCCTGTCACCAGTTTAACATTATAAACCTAACGTTGTGGCTATAATATTTACAAAACGTCATTCGTTTGACTAATATGCAAGTACCCATTAAACTTGGTGGCTCATTTGTTAGATGTAAACAGCTGGGAATTGTCGTGGGAAATCTGAATAAACCACTGAGGTCATTGCAGATGGAATGTTCTAATGATGGAAATAGCGCCCTTATCAGAAAATCCACACAATGCCCACCCACGGTCATCAATTGATGGATAAGATAATCTTGGAACCCAAGAACATATGTTATTAGCCATTCAGATTCATGCACTCGTCCTACACTGCTGAGGCAGCGACACGAAATTTGCAATAAGGGGGGTGGGGGGGGGTCTGCTCACCATACACCAAAGGCGCGATCTGACTAGGATGTCCGGGGCATGCTCCCCCTTAAAAATGTTTAAATCTAGACCCTCTGAAACGCTATTTCCTGCATTGCTATTTCCAAATTTTGGAGGGGCGAGGCCTCCCAACATTTGGGGGGGGCGACTGCCCTCTGTCCCCCGTGCCGTAGCCACTATGTGATGTCTAAAGCGGTGTCCGAGAAATATAATATTTTGCTCATATAATCATATTATCTCTGGGCGATTGACATTGTTCACGTCATCCCACCAGCTGACAACAATTAATAATTATGTGCATCGTCCCTGGGCGTTAGTGGAGAGCCTGAGAGGTACAAGGAGTACAGCCTGGTATTTTATTTTGCGTGGCATTCATGTTACTCTAATTTAGTTGAAAATACTAAGGACAAGACTAAAATAGGACAATGTGGTGTCCACAAAAACACAAAACTTGACTAGTCACCACGTGTGTATCTGTAATAGTACAAGCTATCGGGAATTTGAATTCAGCGCCTTAGGGGGTGAACAAGGGGGGTAGCTGGTACAAAGGATACAGGCAATAAAAACGGAATTTAACGTTTTTTACAAGGAAAAAAAATAAAAGTTCCATTTATAGTGAAAAATAGGTTTTTACACTTTACAGATAATACAAATTCCTAATTACATTTTTATAATATTTTTGATAATTTGGGTTTAAAAATAAAAATTGGAAATTGCGTACGAAATACAACTTTCAATTTGGAAAATGCTTTATACGCTTACAAAAATTATATCTTTTTACAAATTACGGACGATTAAAATAACATGTTACACCTTGCCAATGTCTACGGATTTACGTTTTTTTATTTATTTAAATTACATTATTACGAAAATAAAAACAATTGATTACAGCTTACGAAAATACCCCTTGTCGACCCTCTTTTTACTATCAGACTATCAGCCCCAAATTGTTATCAATTTATCCGATCACGTTCGGCCAAGTTGGACACGGTCTCGATAAAATGGAAAATAAAGAAATCATGGAAATAAATAATTTCAATATATCATGCTAAGTATATAAAATTTAATACATTCAATTTAATGTAGATATCACCACCACCCAAACAATCAAAGAGACGTAGATGTCGCTACCAACCATGGAGACGCAGATATCGCCACCACCGCCGGGACAAAGATGTCATTACCACAATGATGTCAAATTACCTCCTTTAAATTGACAAACGGCAACATTGGGGCAACACATCGTATAGGCGTGTCAGCACAGTTAGCGTTTTCCTCATGTAGTATGTGATAGTTATTGCGCCCTCGCCGACGTATTTGCTAAGACGCAAACTACACAGTCAGTATAACATTGTGGTACCGATCTTACAAAGACATCGTTGTTTAATCCTATAAAAATAACTTGTATATATAACGTGTATTCACTTTCAGTCAAGTACTAGTTTATAGTCTGGCATTTTACTATATGATGTCCTACAATGATAATAATTGCTATTGTATTTCAAGTTTCCATAGCCATTTTAAAGACCTAGGCAAAATACGTACACAGTATATTGGTGCATTCACTGTAATACACAATACCCACCCCAACTATGAGTCAACATCGGTCACATGATCTTTTGATACATTTAGATATCGGCCTCTCCTAGCAGCTTCAGCCAATGGCAGCAACTTGAGAACCATAATTCTTGACAGAGGCGGCGGCAAGACATTTTCCATGGGGGGCGAACTGACCATCCATATAGGGTGGTCCGGGACAAACCCCTCTGAAACGCTATTTCCTACAATTTGAGGGGATAATTTTGATTTCAACTTGATTTTCGAGGGGCGACCCCCCTCCCCCGGTGCTGCAGCCACTGCTTGACATTCAGTGACCCTGCAGTGTTTTGGGAAATACAGAGTGAAATAAATGGAGACAGTTCATCCAAAAGTAACAATCATACAATTGATCCTGACGTTTGGTTTTCATATTCCAATAAATTATTATACTCAAAAGTTTCGATACAAATTTGAACCTGGGTGACAAAACACTATGAGGAGTTGGACAGACCAATAACAAGAAGAGAAAACATAAATTCAATGACATTTCTAAAAAAAAATAATAAAACATTGCCGGAAGATAAAATGTGCAACGAAATATTCAAAATGGGTCAGTTTTTACCCGGAAGATTAATAAATAGACCCGATAGATCCTTAAATTATTTATCACTGTTTATACCGGATCCAATGAATAAATCAGATTCCAAATCTAACTAATCCAATTATAGGTAAATCGCCATATCAAGTTGTTTGGGGAAGCTTTTTACAAGTATACTAAATAAAAGATCAATGAATTTCTTGTACACGAGAAACATTGTCTCCAATCACCAATTAGGATTTCGTGAAAACCATCAACATCAGATGACCTATTTATCTTGAATACAATGATAAATGAATATCTGTAATGAAAGACAAGAAGTTGAAAATAATAAAACAATCAAAACAAAAAGGTAACACTGACGCTAATCTAGTTCCATGTATTCGACATGCCTGGACCGATTAATTTCATACTTCACTCAGACATCGTACCGGACTAACACATTTTTGTCACCATCGAATCCAAAATATCTGACTGATGTCCGGGGGTTGTCATGTTTAAACAAATGAATTTCCACAAAGCCGGAGACGTGTCTCATATACCTGCCTGCACCAATCAAGTTTAAATTTCACACACATACGTCAGGTCATATAGTATGTATCTCGTGTCTCTAATACAAATGGAGGCCTGGTTGTTGACAATGACTTGTTATTTTTATTTTTAGGTTTCTTTGACAATTTTTTGGACATACTTTGACAAGATCTAATGATATACATAGGCATGATGATTTGTTTTTCATTAGATGTACATGCATATAACAATTGTACTTTGTCACAGCGTATGCACGTTACATAACTCTTTTTGTATAGGACAGTCTTCTGTAGAAATCGCACCAGATTTATGAATGTTGATTTAACTTGCATCAACACAACTTGTCAATCTAGGATTTGAATCCAGGATGTTGCCATTAAGAAATATGGCCAATTTTTAAATAGTGAGGGGAAGTTTTACTTTCCAATTGGATTGTGTGAGAAAAAAACAAGCCATGCATGGCACAGTCCCCGTTAGTTATATGAATCTAGAAGCTGATGCTTGATTATGATGATTTTTTAACATTGAAATGATTGACATTCAGTCATCTTGTATCTGATCGTCAAATGAGTACTTGTCCATATAGCGAGATATTGCTCTGGAACAGCATTAAATAAAACAAAATGGCCACTGGTCCGCCATTTTGAATACATCTTAATGAATTTTGTATGATGAATATACAAAATTTTAACATAATCAGTCAAATCATGTCAGAGATATGGCTCTAGAACTGCATTCATTAAAACTAAAAGGCTGTTAGGCAGCCATTTTGAATCAGATTTAAAACAAGAGTTGGCAGAGCCATCACGATGCTGGGAAAATAAGAGTATTTAAAGGTGTGTTTTGGAGCAATGGATTGGCGAACAGGCAGAAAAGCAATTTCAAAAACTTTGACTTAATGAAAACTTGAAGTATACATGAGGGTACGTATTATTATTTATTATTATTTTGGAAACTCAATTTTTAACTGAAGGAATTAAACTAAATTAAATAATCATGTTAGAAATGACTACTGTTCAACTCCGGACGTTTAATTGTACTTAGCGTATTGACTTAGACAATCAACCAATTCGAGAAAAACGGTCGACAATCGCTGTTTAATTGAAATAAAAAAAATCAAAGAAAACAGAGAACTCTAAGACAGGAAGAGAAACACGAGCGATGTATTCGAACAACAGGCATTACGGCAGCCAAGTTTGTTTCACCTCGATCAATGCAGTAATACCCACGATGCACTATTCCCGGGCAGATTTACATAATAATACAGTTCAATAACACGGCCAGTCACATAAAATCCATCAAAAGGGAACTGCAAGTCGTATAATGCCAAAACAGTACCATGATTTCACAACTTTCGAAATACGTTCGCTTTTATCGACGTCTACTGTACAACAGTTTAATGTCTTCCCGTTCGCAAGAACACAAAGCCTAAACTATCAGAAATTCGTAACACATAATTCGAGTGATGAAATAACAAAATTACTCATCATCTGTAAATTCAATCCATCGAAAAAGTATAAAAAACATTTTTATAAACAATTTTTATTATATAAATGCACTTTGAAAAGAAACAAGATTCATAAACATAAATCTATTTGAATACATTCTCACTACAAATTACACAATACTTATTTTCTAATGGAGTTTCTTCACAGCACAAACTATTGGAATCATGCACACGTGTGAGTACTTCGGTGACACATTTTATAGCTACGCCCAAAATAGTCCATCATTTATTGCGCAACTGTGACCACACATTCTGTTAAAATCCACACATTTTCATTAAATCTCCATGCACTTTTTGACCTTTCATAAGTAAAATACACTACAAATTACTCCAGAAAAACAATTTTCTTGGTACATTATTGCATACTAATGAGGGATTCAGACACATTTCAAGCTGAACAATTTTCTTGGACTAATAACAAAGCTGGTCAATCCTTTCCCAGCAAAAATAAAATGACGTGCAATAGGAACCCATAATGTTTTATGTATGTAACAAGTTTGAACAAACTCAATCTATAAACAACCAAGATCCAGTTCCGAAATGCCAGAAATGTTTGATTTTTGATGATTTTTTAGCACAAAAATGGCCACCATTTGGTAATTTAGAATTTTGAAATATTGCACGACTACCACGGCGTTATCCATAATGTCGACCAACATGTACAAGATATGTCTCTATAATATTAGGCAGGGAAATGTAAGTAAAACTGCAAATAATTTAGTTGATATTATATATGCTTGTAACACACATATGATGCACAAACTTAATTATGTTGGCAAGTCATATTTTAACTCCTGGTTTGACAAGGAATGTTGTACTACTAAAAGAGAAGTAAATCAAGCATTGAATCGTTTCAGAAATTGTAGAAGTCAGGCTACCTTAGACTATTATTTGCAGTCTAAATACTCATACAGGCAACTAGTTCGTGATAAGAAAAATAATTATCAAAGAAAAAAAACGTGATGAATTTTTAAAAATGGCGATACAACCTAATTCAAAACAATTTTGGAAGAGTTTGAAATCTAATAGGCCCAATGTGCCAAACAGTATATCAGAGGTTGAATGGTTTAACTATTTTAATGATTTATTTAACCCTCTAACCTTGATGGAGGACGAAAATCAAAAAGAGTTTTTCGCATCAATCAAAAACTACATGGATGATTTAGAAGATAATGCGGTGTTAAATAACGAATTAAATGTTTCTGAATTTGATAGGCCTATTTCTTTGGATGAAATTAGGGAAAATTTAAGTAAATTAAAGACAAATAAAGCCCCAGGACCAGATGGTATACCCACAGAATTTTGGAAAAATGCTCCCATAGAAATCCATGAAATGTTATTTATTTTATACAACAAGGTATTTGACCAGGGAATCTTTCCTGATGAATGGGGTAGGGGATTAATATCGCCTGTATACAAGAAGGGAAATAAGGATGACCCCGGTAATTATAGGAGTATTATGTTATTAAACGTCATAAGTAAAATTTATACAAGTATATTAAGTAATAGGTTAAATACCTGGTTAAAACATTATAATGAAATTGTAGAAGAACAAAGTGGTTTCCAGAAACATAGAAGCACATTAGATAATGTTTTCATTTTACATACTCTTGTGGAAAAATATGTCTTTCAGTTAAAAGGTCGTTTCTATTGTGCATTTGTGGACTATGAGAAGGCCTTCGACAGGGTACATCATTGCTCATTGTTTTACAAATTATCGAAGACCGGTCTCAAAGGCAAATTATTTAATTCCTTATATTCAATGTACCAGCATGTAAAGGCAGCAGTGAAAACTCCCTGGGGGGTAACTAACTACTTTAATATTAGTATGGGTTTGCAACAGGGCTCTGTGATTTCACCTCTTTTATTTTGTTTCTACATTAATGATCTTCATGGGGCTTTTCAACGAGGTCATGAAACTGTAGTTTACCTGTGTGCTTTGAAATTGTGTTACCTATTGTATGCAGATGACCTGGCTCTGTTTAGTAGTACACCCATTCGTTTACAACGATTATTGAATAATTTGGCAGACTATTGTTCAAAGTGGAGACTTACAGTGAACCTTAAGAAAACTAAAATTATTGTTTTTCGGAAAGGGGGTCGTTTAATAAACAGTGAAAAATGGTTTTGGAAGGGTAAAAGCATTGAAACTGTTTCAAAATATAATTATTTGGGGGTTATACTTTCCAGTTCTGGAAAGTGGTACCAGGCACAAAAATATGTTTCTCAACAGGCCAGTAAAGCACTTTTTTGTTTGGAAAAAAAGATACAGAGTCTGGGTGGTGTGCCGCCTGATGTTGCTTTTCGTATATTTGATTGTAAAATCCTCCCAATTCTCCTCTACGGTAGTGCTATTTGGGGCACACATTCTGATATTAATGATGTGGAGAGAGTACACAATAAATTTTGCAAATTTTTACTAAGTGTTAGTTTGGTTGCCACTAATTCGGCTGTTAGGGGAGAGTTGGGTCGGCATTATCTTAGAGTGTATGTAAATGTTGAAATTATTCGTTTTTGGTTAAAACTAATACGTGATGTTTCTCCACATATTTTAAAAGAATCGTATAAATTTCAACTTAATATGGCAGGAGCAGGTGCTATTTGCTGGGCTTTGACAGTTAAAAATCTTCTCTATAAATATGGTTTTGGACATATTTGGATTGACCAATATGTAAGTAACTCTATTGCATTCCTGGAACTATTTAAACAGAGGTGCTTTGATATTTCCAGACAAGATTGGAGCTCTGAAATTAATAGAAGTCTCAAACTAGTAACTTATTGTAAGGTGAAACATGAATTAACATGTGAGAAATATCTTACAAATATTGGTCAGTCTTATGCAATATACAGAAATGCTTTATGTAGATTAAGGATCTCGTCCCATGTACTACAAATTGAAAAGGGTAAGGCCAGTGGTACTCCACGTAACCAGAGGTTGTGTCCTTTTGGCTGTAATGTAATTGAGGACGAATACCACTTTACATTAGTTTGTCCCAAATATAGCTCCCTAAGGTTGAAGTTTATTGCACAGTATTACTTCTCCCCACCTACAGAGATAAAGTTTATTTCATTATTTCAGAATCAAACCCCATATATACAATTAAACCTTGGTAAATTTATATTTTATAGTTTTCAAGTACGTCAGCTTATGCTTGAAGAGAACACTTAATTATGCAAATGTTATGTATTATGATTTTATATTTGTTTTTCTTTACTTGTTTCTGCGACCATTCCAATCTAATTTATTATGTATTTATTTGTATCTGTACATAAGGCCAATGGCCACAGTACGAAATAAAGATATATATATATATATGTCTCTGTTGAACTGCAGTCATTTGAACAAGATGCCGAATGGCAGCAATTTTGGATTTGATGGTGGCAAATACACATGTGTGTTTGTCCGATATGATTCTTTAAAACAAAATGGGCACCAGTCGACTATTCATTGGCCATCTTGAATAGAATATGTGCATATATCCAATATTGTGAAACAAATACATGTGCACAAGTCCAACATAATGTCAGATGTATGTGTGAAATTTCAATTTGACTGCTGAATATGAATAGTGCTGAACAGGAAATAGTGGCGCGCACTGAGATTCATAAGACCAATTAGGCAACTACAGTTCTTTTTACCCAGTAATAATGCTCACATACAGTCTCACAATGTAAACAGTCAAATAAGACAGTGGTAACACAGTGGTAACAGTCATTTGTTAAATCATATATATTTCATAGATAAGAATTTGTACATAAAATTATTCACTGCCATGTAGGTGTTTTCAATGTCTTCTGTCTTGTGTATGCTTAACTGAAAAGACAATTACCGGTAGCTATGAAAGTTACAAAACGATGCAATTTAGTAATTTGGCTACTGCCATTGCACACATATATGGTCATTAAGTACACACACTTTAATATTTATCACTAAATATCCTGACTATTGTGGTCCAAAACCATATCCTAAAGTGGTCTAAAAAAGAAAGTATGTAATAATAAAGTCATACTATGAGGCTACTATGAGAATACCACAAAGAACGCACCAATACAGTACAGTGACTATATCAACAGACGCGTAGTGAAGGTTGATGTGTTACTGTACTGCATAGTGCATAGTCAGCGATATTCTCGGGATGACCTTTGTTCATTGTTTCCCTTCTTGTAGTAATAATTCAGTCACATTCAGTGACAGGATACTTGTTCGATTACGCGCTGATAGCACTTCTCCGTCTGAAGTAAACAAAGCAAAGTGTTTGAATGTGTAATAAACGAGACACACAATTTCCAAATAAGGAAGACATTCAAACGTGTCAATAAAACTTTCAAACATGTCTTTTTGGCTTTTTACTGATGGGTACATTTCAGTTTTTCGCTGTCAGATGTATAATAATAAATGACATTATAAAGTTGTAAATTGAGAAAGTACATTATTAAACTTTCAATTAAATTTATATTAATTTTATAATCTTACTGTCTATGTTTTTTTTTGTAAAACAAATATATTCTGTTCTCTTTTTATAAAAGGTTGTTTGAGCTTCCTATCTATTGCCAATCCACTGAACGCACTAATTTGAAATAAAATATCATGCGAGTCCTTGTAAGGTGTTAGTTGCTTTGATGTTTTATCAGTGGCTCCTAGCATCAGATGAGAAAATGACATCATGTCTTTACTTCCTGGCACCAGATCCTCAGTTTTATTATAGCTGAAAACAAGAAGGAAGTCATCAACGTTTGCAAATGCATTGTGTGGTTACATAACATACATCATGATGAATTGGATATGCTGGTGAATTCTTTTTTTTTTTTTGGTATCATTACTTAATAAATATTTAATAAAAATTTCACATCAAAGAGCAGTACACTCATTTACACTGCTACAGAAATCTAAGACTCTGTGTTTTACTAGACACTGGTCAGTAATATTTATATCACCACCACAGTCATCTGTGTAGTTTTTCCATCAATACACCCTTGTCATAAAGAGGGCGCTTGTGCGAACTATGACCTCAACGTCATCAAGGCGAAACGAGAACGAGGCCAATAAGCCGGAAGTGTTTTGAGGTTATCGTTTACTGTGTATTGATGTGCGTTACTCGCTAGACTAAACTTTATTTCGAGATAAGATTTTACGTTTTTTCAGCGATTTTTTTTACAATATCGGTGGCACTGTATTTCCATGCTATTATATTGTGTTCGATGTGTTTATAAATGAAATTCACCGCCTTCGTGTGAAGCTTTTTCATCGGCGATTTATGATCATTTCATTATGATTGACGTTGTGATGTTGACATCTGGAGTTGTCATGTATTTGTGTTGAACTGCGTAATATTCGTGACGGTATCGATTTTCCTGTAAAAAACAATCTTTATTTCGTTTTGGGCATTTTCATGACTTTTTTTTTGGATAGTTGGTCTGTTGTGTTTTTACTAATTTAGATTGTCACACTCGTCACAACAAGATAGGAATAGATGATTCACAGAAACGACAGTATATTGCCGATGAAAAAGCTTCACACGATGGCGGTGAATTTCATTCATAAACACATCGAACACAATATAATAGCATGAAAATACAGTGCCATCGATATTGTAAAAAAATTCGCTGAAAAAAATGGAAAATCTTACCTCGAAATAAAGTTTAGTCTAGCGAGTAACGCACAGCAACACACAGTAAACGATAACCTCAAAACACTTCCGGCTTATTGGCCTCGTTTTCGTTTCGCCTTGATGACGTTGAGGTCATAGTTCGCACAAGCGCCCTCTTTATGAAAAGGGTGTATACTGTGAACTTTTTGTCACAGCTTTTTAAATTTCCTGTTTTTAGAACAACTCCATAGAATGATTCTGCAGTGGCAGTTTTAGTTAATGAAAAAGATTTGAAAATATTAGTTTTACATTACACTGTAAGAATATACACATTGTACATGTAGTTGTGAAAAAATAGGCCTAATGATTCAGGGTAACTTGTAATAATTCACTTCACACTAGAAATGTACATAGCAGACAGTATGATTGTTTATTTAGTTATATTATTTATTTGTCAACTTACATCCACTCTGGGTTAATTTGCATGAATCTTGATATTCCCGTCTGTGCAGATTGAACATCAATATGAATATGTACAGGTCCTACAGATAATGGAATCACAATGGTGTTACTTCATGTTAAGTACATATCCAATAGAAATACATTAAGACAGAATTATTGCATGTGAAATTCACGTAACGATCTTTACAATAACTTAATTATATAGACAAATAAGTATCATCAACCTAACTAGAGCTCTAGAGGAATTGTAGTTGTTGGTGAGTTAGACCAAAACACTGCTCACATGTAATATGACAGGCAATACTGCAAACCATTCAATGTTCATACTATTTCATTTTTTGCCAATAAAGGTGATGATGCCCCCAGTAATATTCACAGTTACAAATTTACTATTGTCCGAATGAATAGCATGGTATCACAAACTTGATGTAAACATAACCACTGCATGATTCTACTACAGAAGTCCCATGCTTGAACTCCGGTAATACAAAACAATATGGCGGGATGTTGAATTACCATAGAGGGCGCACTTGCATACATAATCACTGAACAGAATACTAGTATGTGACGAGGTGATGGCCAAATAAACAGATCTTGGATGGCAAAAATGCAAATTCAGAGAAAATTTGTCTTGCAAAATTACTGTGGTTTGTTTACAGCAGTTGGGTGTGGATTTACACATAATTAATTGTGCGTAAACATTCCCAATACTGACCTGATGACATTTGTGTATGGTGTAACTGCCAAAGTGCTTGACCTCCAGGATAATTAATACTTGACACGTAGAGGAAACCAGATGAAATCAATGTATTCAGAACAAAGTGCCCAATAACACCAATGGTGAGAATCTTGTATACCACAGACTTGTGAAGATTATTTAATCTGTCAATAGAAAATATATTAATGCAGTTTGGCAGTACTAGGAGTATATTTTTTTCAGTGAGTGTAACAACCAGGAAACAGTAGGCACTTGACTGACTGAGCATGGAGCAACAGTATGCACCCATCGACTGACCATGGAGGCAACAACATGCAGCTATTGACCATGAATCATTAGTCTACACATATACAATCGGAGTAACAGTCTGCACCTATTGACTGACCATGTATGAGGGCATCAGTATTCCCCTATATACTGACTGATCATGGGGCAACAGAATGCACCTATTGACTGACTAGTCACGGGCAACAGTATGCACCTATTGACTGACTAGTAACAGGGCAACAGTATGCACCTATGGGCTGACCATGGTTGTGAGGGCAACAGAATGCACCTATTGACTGACTGATCACGGGGCAACAGTATGCACCTATTGACTGACCATGGATGGGGGCAACAGTATGCCTCTACTGACTGACCAAAGGGGCAACAGTATGCCCCTACTGACTGATCATGGGGGCAACAGTATGCACCTATATACTTACTGATCACGGTGCAACAGTATGCACCTATTGACTGACCATGGATGGGAACACAGAATGCACCTATTGACTGACTGGTCATGAGGGCAACAGTATGCCTGACTGACCAAAGGGACAACAGTATGCCCCTACTGACTGATCATGGGGGCAACAGTATGCACCTATATACTGACTGGTAACGGGGCAACAGTATGCACCTAATGACTGACCATGGATGGGGACACAGAATGCACCTATTGACTGACTGGTCATAGGGCAACAGTATGCACCTATTGACTGACCATGGGTGGGGGCACAGAATTCACCTATTAACTGACCATGGATGGGGGCACAGAATGCACCTATTGACTGATAATGAAAGCACACATGTACAAGACTGTTACGAGCATCATCCAAATGAATCAAATTATTAGCTGAGAAAAGTTCTATAAATGTAGGCGTCTCACTAGTGCTTACAGTATATTTCACAAATGATTTCATCTGTTTAAAGCTGCTGACTGGTTTTTTGTGTAGATCCATAAATCCATGTGACTGGATCCTGGAAAGATTGGATAAAATAAAGACAACTTACATAAATGTAATAGCTCTTGCTGCTGCTATGTTTAACACAGGGAACACATAAATAATAAACCGCAGCTCTTTATGTGGAAGAATGGAATACAGAAATACAAATCCAATAGTTGGTAGAAGTAATGTTCTCACACGGCTGTCAACATAGCCTCCAATCGGGACAAAGAAAAGACTTGTGCCCAAAGCTCGTGGAATTGCCGAATAAAAATACCACAAGAAAGGAGATGTCTGTGTTGATGCAATAAGGAACTGCTAACATAGTAAATTTTATTATTTTTTGGGCATAATTTTACTAAATATGTTTACTGTGTACTGATGGTAAATGTAGGATCTGTATGATTTCCAAGCTAGCTGAAATCATTCCTATTGAGAGCAGTGGTTTGTATGGGTTATATAGATATATATGACACAAAAGGATACTCCCCAGTTGGAGCTCTTGTTCATTACGGTGTTATACCAAAGTACTTCACCCTCTGGCCACAGAAGTCGCTGCCAAAATACAGAGTCTATGGCAACACTTAAACCTGTAAAACATTTAGCAAATAATTACAGATGCTGATCTACACAATCAATATGCAAATAATTCCAGATGATGATCTAAACAATCACTATGCAAATAACTACAGATGCTGATCTACACAATCAATATGCAAATAATTACAGATGCTGATCTACACAATCAATATGCAAATAATTACAGATGCTGATCTACACAATCAATATGCAAATAATTCCAGATGATGATCTAAACAATCAATATGCAAATAATTACAGATGCTGATCTACACAATCAATATGCAAATAATTATAGATGCTGATCTACACAATCAATATGCAAATAATTACAGATGATGATCTACACAATCAATATGCAAATAATTACAGATGCTGATCTACACAATCATTATGCAAATAATTACAGATACTGATCTACAGAATCAATATGCAAATAATTACAGATGATGATCTACACAATCAATATGCAAATAATTACAGATGATGATCTACACAATCAATATGCAAATAATTACAGATGCTGATCTACACAATCAATATGCAAATAATTACAGATGCTGATCTACACAATCAATATGCAAATAATTAGATGATGATCTAAACAATCAATATACAAATAATTACAGATGCTGATCTAGACAATCAATATGCAAATAATTACAGATGATGATCTAAACAATCAATATGCAAATAATTCCAGATGCTGATCTACACAATCAATATGCAAATAATTCCAGATGCTGATCTACACAATCAATATGCAAATAATTACAGATGATGATCTAAACAATATGCAAATAATTACAGATGCTGATCTACACAATCAATATGCAAATAATTATAGATGCTGATCTACACAATCAATATGCAAATAATTACAGATGCTGATCTACACAATCAATATGCAAATAATTACAGATGCTGATCTACACAATCAATATGCAAATAATTACAGATGCTGATCTACACAATCAATATGCAAATAATTACAGATGCTGATCTAGACAATCAATATACAAATAATTACAGATACTGATCTACACAATCAATATGCAAATAATTACAGATGCTGATCTACACAATCAATATGCAAATAATTACAGATGATGATCTGCACAATCAATATGCAAATAATTCCAGATGATGATCTAAACAATCAATATGCAAATAATTACAGATGATGATCTACACAATCAATATGCAAATAATTACAGATGATGATCTACACAATCAATATGCAAATAATTACAGATACTGATCTACACCATCAATATGCAAATAATTACAGATGATGATCTACACAATCAATATGCAAATAATTACAGATGATGATCTAAACAATCAATATACAAATAATTACAGATGCTGATCTAGACAATCAATATGCAAATAATTACAGATGATGATCTACACAATCATAATGCAAATAATTACAGATGCTGATCTAGACAATCAATATACAAATAATTACAGATGATCTACACAATCAATATGCAAATAATTACAGATGATGATCTACACAATCGATATGCAAATAATTACAGATGATGATCTAAACAATCAATATGCAAATAATTACACATGATGATCTAAACAATCAATATGCAAATAATTACACATGATGATCTGCACAATCAATATGCAAATAATTACAGATGCTGATCAACACAATCAATATGCAAATAATTACAGATGTTGATCTACACAATCAATATGCAAATAATTACAGATGCTGATCTACACAATCAATATGCAAATAATTACACATGATGATCTGCACAATCAATATGCAAATAATTACAGATGCTGATCAACACAATCAATATGCAAATAATTACAGATGCTGATCTACACAATCAATATGCAAATAATTACAGATGATGATCTACACAATCAATATGCAAATAATTACAGATGATGATCTAAACAATCAATATACAAATAATTACAGATGATGATCAACACAATCAATATGCAAATAATTACAGATGCTGATCTACACAATCAATATGCAAATAATTACAGATGATGATCTGCACAATCAATATGCAAATAATTCCAGATGATGATCTAAACAATCAATATGCAAATAATTACAGATGATGATCTACACAATCAATATGCAAATAATTACAGATGATGATCTACACAATCAATATGCAAATAATTACAGATACTGATCTACACCATCAATATGCAAATAATTACAGATGATGATCTACACAATCAATATGCAAATAATTACAGATGATGATCTAAACAATCAATATACAAATAATTACAGATGCTGATCTAGACAATCAATATGCAAATAATTACAGATGATGATCTACACAATCATAATGCAAATAATTACAGATGCTGATCTAGACAATCAATATACAAATAATTACAGATGATCTACACAATCAATATGCAAATAATTACAGATGATGATCTACACAATCAATATGCAAATAATTACAGATGATGATCTAAACAATCAATATGCAAATAATTACACATGATGATCTAAACAATCAATATGCAAATAATTACACATGATGATCTGCACAATCAATATGCAAATAATTACAGATGCTGATCAACACAATCAATATGCAAATAATTACAGATGCTGATCTACACAATCAATATGCAAATAATTACAGATGCTGATCTACACAATCAATATGCAAATAATTACACATGATGATCTGCACAATCAATATGCAAATAATTACAGATGCTGATCAACACAATCAATATGCAAATAATTACAGATGCTGATCTACACAATCAATATGCAAATAATTACAGATGATGATCTACACAATCAATATGCAAATAATTACAGATGCTGATCTACACAATCAATATGCAAATAATTACACATGATGATCTGCACAATCAATATGCAAATAATTACAGATGCTGATCAACACAATCAATATGCAAATAATTACAGATGCTGATCTACACAATCAATATGCAAATAATTACAGATGATGATCTACACAATCAATATGCAAATAATTACAGATGCTGATCTACACAATCAATATGCAAATAATTACAGATGATGATCTACACAATCAATATGCAAATAATTACAGATGATGATCTAAACAATCAATATACAAATAATTACAGATGCTGATCTAGACAATCAATATGCAAATAATTACAGATGCTGATCTACACAATCAATATGCAAATAATTACAGATGATGATCTACACAATCAATATGCAAATAATTACAGATGATGATCTAAACAATCAATATACAAATAATTACAGATGATGATCTAAACAATCAATATACAAATAATTACAGATGCTGATCTAGACAATCAATATGCAAATAATTACAGATGCTGATCTAGACAATCAATATGCAAATAATTACAGATGCTGATCAACACAATCAATATGCAAATAATTACACATGATGATCTAAACAATCAATATGCAAATAATTACAGATGCTGATCAACACAATCAATATGCAAATAATTAGTTTCAATCTATTTCACCAAAATGTTAGAATTCAAAAAATATACAAAATGAAAATAGTTAATTATTTAAATTAAGCTAAATAAAATGAACCAAATAAATTATTATCAGACAATTAGTGTTTTGTATAATAACCAGTATTACTATATTAAATAAACAAGATGATTAGTATGTTCATTATTATGCTAATTAATATCCAGAGATTAATTATAAGCTTATTATATATTGATTTACACAAATGACAATCATGTACCAAGTTTCAATTCACGCAAAGATACACAATGAATATGCTAATTTAAATTATGCAAATTTACTATTTAATACCAAAATCTAATCACATTCAGCCATTGGTTCTTCGGTTGACACAGAAACACAAATGGTAGATAGAAAGAATTTGCATTACTCACAGGGGTATTGGGTGATCAGATAAAGGATAGGGGAACAAAGATACTCACCTAAACTGACAAAACCAGCAGGAATAGCATATTGTAGTAATTTATTAATACTCAATTTAGATGTGAGTAATTCCATTATCAAGAGCAGACCACACAAGATACACAGTTCTGATCTGAAGACCAATATAGCAAATGCTGATAACCAGATAAATGACTTGTGATGACGTAATAACCATGATCTGAAAGCTAACAACACTACAAAACCCATGCATTATAAATTTCAATGAGGAAAACAATGATATGTTATTCGTAATTATTCCATGTACACAAATCATAAATCAAATAACTGTATTAGAATGAAAAGTATCGAATATTAAAGATGTAAGAGATTAATATGTTCAGTGGACAAACAAACTTTGAGTGAAACATGTCCAGGCATAAGAGGTGGGCATAACCAAGATCCGGTTCCAGAATGACAGAAATGATGTATTTTATGAATTTGTAGAACTAACATGGCCGCCATTCAGCCATCATGAATTGTAACATGAAATAAATGCATTTGCATGTTATGTGTGATGTGTGTAAAGTTTGAATATAAGTGGCATGACATGTTTGAAATACAGGTGCAGACGGAGAAACAGATGCCGGAAGGTGAATAAGTCTCAGTTTTCAGAATACATCCTAATGGGGTCTGAGAAAGATATTACAGAAAAACACAGAAGTGTTTGCAATTTAATTTAACAAAGGTAATATTGAAGAAAATGATAAATTTGATTTATTTAAGGAAACTGAAAACTTACCTAAAGCAAGAGCAAAGACATTAGGTAGCGGTCTGGTTACATAGAATAAAAAGTGAAACTGTGTGATGGTCAACAATGTCATGTACCTGGCCACATCTTTACCAAACTTTATTCTGACTGCTTGCTTGAATTTGATGAAGGCATACAGAACACTCAGTCCAAGAACACCACGTACTGGAAAAAGATACATAATTTTGTGAATTACTTTGGCTGTAAGTTATTCTCCCTCAAAACCACAGATTGCATGCATTTTTTGTAACTGATTTTTTCATCGAGTCACTGTAAACAATAGAAACAACATAATTTTATTTTATTTTGCAGTACATCATCCTAACATGCTGTCTATAACAAATCTAACTGAAGCAGCACTGCTTTCGACACATTATTAATGCAAATTGAACAGCATGTTGGTTCATTTGTGAAATAATCTTGATGCATTTTTAGCTGTAAAATGGCTACCACTCAGCCATCTTGAATTGAATTGAATTGTAATGTTTGATGTATGTGTGAAGTTTGAAAATGGCTGGTTCAGGCTTGTCTGAGATATGGATAGGAACAGATGCACAGACGTAAAAAAAGTAAATCCTTGTTTTCAGACATCATCTAAACAGAGACAAAAAACCAACAACTACAAACCTTACAAAATAGTATATGTTTTCTTACTTACCTATAACTTGAGAATAAGCTTTTGATAATCCCAAAAAAGAAGACAAGGCTACAAAAGGTGCAGACAACAATGATACAAACAGTGGACCAATAAATGTCCTTGGCACAACTCCTGGAAATTCTAAATGATCATACTGTGAAAAAAACATCCAATAAATTGTAAAATTATAAACTGTAAATTGGATAATTAAACATACTTATTACATCTATAACAGTATAAATGTGAACAATACAAGAAGAAAAATTGCCTTACTCAATGTGCAAGTTCTAAGTGATGGATCATAAACCTTCAAAAGCCATAATTTTCCCCATGAACATTTTGGTACAAAATTTTGTTCATTTTTTGTGCATTTAGAAAGAATTTCCCATTGGTTACAGTCTTAATCAAAATATTAAAAAACAAGTCATTGTCAATGACACGTCCGCGTTCCGTTCATATTTGAGTGACATATACATTCAAAGCAGACCATGACCGAAATCTCAGTGGTCTGATCCGAAATGCACCTGCATATGTACAACACATTGTACTAAATCTGAACAAAATCCATCCATGCATGACTGAGATCCAGTTCCGTAATTGTGAAAATACGTGATATTGATGCATTTTCGGCCTTAAAATGGCCATCATTCAGTTAAGCGGATCATGAAACAAATGCACATATCTATTTGTGACATGATGTACCATGTGTGTGTGAAGTTTGAACTTGATCAATCCAGACATGTCTCGGATACGGATCCAGAACTGAATTCCTTAAAACAAAATGGCCGCCACTCGGCCATTTCGAACTTGATCCGAAAAAAAAAGACGTGCATCAAGGTCCTATTATGTTTAATGTATGTACCAAATTTGAACAAAATCCATCCATGCATAACTGAGATCCGGGTCCGGAATGGTGAAAATGTGCGATTTCAATGCATTTTCGGCCTTAAAGCAGCCGCCATTTGGCTATCGTCTGTGCTCTCGCTGTCGCTCGCAAATGTCGTAAATTACGAAATTTTGACAAGATTTACGAACAAAATAAATATCTATTAGTAGGATTTACGAACACATTTTGTACAAAATACCCTCGCAAATCGCCCTCATTTAATTTTCAAGACTCGACTGTGATCATCACGCGTGTTACGGTTTGAGTGATTGCCATTTTAAAGTTAAACAATGTCCTGTTACTTCTAAGATTGCAACAATTGTTACATGGTGATCGCGATCAACACGGAACTGCCACTGAATGTATTTTTCCACTCCAAAGTTATTTTGGTGTCATCGCACATGCGTAGTTTAGTCGACATGTGTTTCAAGATACCCCACGACTTTACTCTCAGTATGGGACGGTTTCATGTCGCCCTTATCAAAACACGTGATTTGTTTATTTATTGAAAATGGAGACTACGTCAAAACGGAGCAGACAACTGCTCGACGAGTATTTTTCACGACGAGATGGAGAAACCGCTAAATCGTGTTCAGAACAAGAAACCCATGGGTGTCCTAACCCTGACAGCACAAAGAAACAGAAAGTTGATTGTACTGCAGCACGATTTAAGAAATAATGGAAGGTTAGCTGCGGTTTCGTAGCTCTTTGGTGCGACATACAATCTAATTTTGCCCTACCAATTCCATTTGGACGTCTTGTTTTTATTTTTGTTGTTGTATGTCGAACATGGGCCGGCCAGTGTCTGTCACGTAAATAATGCGGTCGGCAACATAGGGCTATGATTCCACAGCTAATGGAAGGTGAGACAATGTTAGCGAATCGATCGAAAAATATTATAATTTGTGTAACATTCTTACCGGGCATTCTTAGCATTGAGATCGAGTTACAAGACTGAAAGTTACTTTAGTTACTTTTTCACTTTAATTCAGAAATTTCGATGAAAATAAATAGTCATTTTGTGTCGTTATAAACGTCAACATGCCGGTTTGCATGATGAGCACGGGAGATTACTTCATAACAATATTGATTGGCATAGAGTTTTTTCTGAGAAATTTCCCGTGAATTTATTCACTGGATGACTTGTGTTCTTGGCAGTGAACTTAAAAAGTGAACTTTTGAATGATGACTATTTTCCCCACTGTTAACAATGTGAGCTTATCATGAATATGTTTAATTAATACTGAGTTATTCAAATAAAGGTTCTGGTGTCTACATTGCATATTTTGTTGTGATTTTAAACTCATAGTTGCTGTCGACATAGGAAGTAAAGTAAGCAAATAAAACCGAATAAACGGCAAGGTAAAGACTGCGTCTAATTATAGTAAATACGTACTGCGTGCGTGACTCGAACCGGCGTTCACGTACGGCACCTAATCGACACACACACACACACACCCACACACATACATACATACAGAGTCAATAAACGATAAGGTAAGTTTACACGTTTACATAATACTCGAGACATGTGCGATATTAAAATATTGTGATAATAGAGTAAATGCATTACAAAAAGTTCATGTATAGTAAAATTACGAGTTCTTAAAAACGGTAAAATCGATAATGATAGATTGTTATTTCATCAGATATTCTCGTATTTGCAGGTTCATGCCATCTGCAGCAGCTAGGACGTCGTTGAAACACCATAGAGCTTCAAATCCGGTACGACATTTTGCCAGTAGATGGTAATTGTGCTCGTTCTTTATCCTGGATCTGTACGGCCTTTAAAACATTGCAGCACATCTGTATCAGCTAAGTCCTTGATTTTATTGTAGCGCGTTATATGAATAGCTGCTTTAATATTTCCAACAATAAAGCATAGGAGGCGTTGTTGAGACGACACTTTTTTTGACTTCCTAGGTGAGCCCAGAATATAATGTGACAACGGAAGTAATCGCACATCCAGCAATTGAGAAATTAATGTATTAAGGAGAATAAAAACAGGTACGAGTCGTTGACAATCAATAAATATATGCACCAGGTCATCCTTTTCTCTACAAAAGGGGCAAAGGTCTGAATCTTGGAAACCAGTTTTGAGCAGAAAGCCTCCAGTGGGATAGGCACCATGTAGAATTCGCCATGACAAGTCCCCGTCTTTTTTTGTAAGTGGCGTCAAATAACACTCTGAAAAGTTGGGTTTTTCCTGTGGACTCAGAGAGAGGAGATCGTGCCACACCGTACCATCTAAAAGGTTGGTTTTGGTGAAAAATCGATTAAGTAACAGAAATTGATATATTGCACCCCTACATACATACAGACATGCAGACATGCAGACAGGGTAACTGCAAAGACTCCCTTTTGTGCTTCGCACACGGGAGTCAAAAAATGCATGTGCATATGTCCCATATAATGTGTGATGTATGAGTAAAGTTTGAACTCAATCAGTCCATGCATGTTCGAGATACAGGTGATCACGGACGCATGGACGCACACAGGGCAGACCATAAGTCCCCGTTTTCGGACTACGTCCGAACGGGGACTAAATATGGAAACAATTATGCAGATGCATTTTGTGCAAGGCAATACAAAAGATTGGTATTGAAAAAGTTTAATAACAAAAAATTATAAAAAGTTGTATTTTCTGAAAAACAGACGATGACAGAAGTATGGTCTGTAAAAAGCACACAAGTTGTCTTGATTTTTTCATTCCATAATGGAAAAGTTTTTTATTTATACAGCTACTGAATAACATTCTCACCGCTAGAGTATTTTTTCCGCCCCACTCAAAAAAATCAGTTGCTGAAAGAGGGCGTGGTTTGCGACGATGCTGAATATGTAATAGATTAATAGTAGTTATGAAGTGGGTGGGTAAAAAAAAACACATTGAGCAGGACAAGTAGTTAATAATGGTTTTTCCTTCAGCCAAAAATTCATGCACTTTCCAAGATCTCCCAAGCCTTTATCAATAAACATGTAGCATGGATGGTCAGTTTAGCTTATTAGCCATGCAAATGTATTCAAAGTCAATCAAATCAGGTCAATGGTAAGTGAAATAGTCTTTGTTCATGAATCATAGTCAGAGATCGTATAACAATTCATGCTTACGATGATGTGATTTTCAATCAACCAATCAAATTTATAGTCAATATATAGCTGACTGTCATGAGATATTACTAGCATCATACTTAGACATAGTTGATGGCATTCTCAGTCATTAGCTCTGGTCTTAGCTCTTAATTCACATCTTGTTTACCTTGCTTATATTTCCTTGGTGATAGAGAAGGTCATGCATCGCTTGTAGATTGAAACTTTCTTCCACTTTTGTGTATGGACAAATCACTAGGTGAAGTGTCCCTGCAATGAGTAGTAATGATTCTGATAGCATTGTGAAAAATGACCTGTAAAACAAGAGATGTGAAAGTAACATTAATATACTGCTTTTGAGATATATGTCAACCATTTTGAATTTAACCCGGAACTCACTGTGATCTGTTGAAATCATGCCAGTGTCGTCTAATATCTATAAAGAAACAAAGACATACATGTGTAACAAAAGCGTGTAATCTTCACCTGAAGGTATTTTGTTTGTTCATGAATCCTTCCACTTAGAAATGACAGCAAGGAATTAGTGAAAAAAATCAGGTAAGAATCAAATAATGTGCCTTTATACTTTATTCTCCAAATCATTCAATTTCAACTCAAATGGCGATGACATGTTTCAATAATTTTCTGTTACTTAATAAGAATCCACTAAAGACTATATTGGCTTGAGAACACCAGTAGTTTTTTTTTGCTTATAGCTACTGCCAATACACCCTTTTCCCCTTTATCTCGGTCCAGATAGATGCTTGTGACCGAAACTCGGCACGTGTCGAGTTTTGCTGCCTGAACGCTCTGCACGAGCCGGAATCACGCCCTCGGTGGTAAATTTAAGAAAAACATAAGTTGAAAATTAAGATATACTAGTATATTTTTATCTCTTATGTATTGTATCTTTTGTTTTTGTTTTTTGTACTTTGTATTTATGTTCCTTACCATACAAAAACAAGGTTTTTAGTAGTGTAATAAAGTTATTAATATATGATCGGATGCTGTAGTAGTGAATGAAATGAAGGCAAACTGTCGTCAGTGATGCATGTTTATGCGCTGCTGCAACTTCTATTTTCTTGCAATACTACATTGATGTTAAAAAAATAATTGTGTTTCTAAGTGGGTCCCGAATAATGTGAACGCAACTGCTGTAAATCCCTCTGCAAACACGACGGATTAAAAATTTCGGCACGTGCCGAGATCCAGTATCGTGAACCATGGAGCTAAAAATAGCTCCATGCGTGAACGTAGTAAGTGACTTACATGTTATAAAATCATTTATATACATGTCTTTTGTTTGCACTTGTCACCGGACGGTTACGTTTCCTACCCTCCCCCCTCCCCCCGGTGTTTCCAATGCGTCACCCCTTGGTAGTAATCGTATCAGGTCACATGCAGTCATCGTGTTGGAACTGACCTTGCGATTTGTGAATGCCAATATATGCAGCTTTCGTTTCTCTATCAGGATTTCAAAAACAATACCGAATGACGCCCATTCAAATTATTTGCAACGATTTAGGATTCAATAGACTGGTTTCAACTTGAACATGAGATGAGAGCAGACATTTAACATCCTATGCCTTCTACAAGGCTACGCAAGAGTGGTGTAACATGTAAGAATTATTTTGATTGGCTATGTGAAATTAAATTACACTGTTGAACCAATGAAAAGCCTTGATATAAACAGCATGACAAATAACAAGATGGCGACTGCACCATGATTTCTGTACTTCGCCTGTCTGAGCACCTGACATTTTAATATTTTATCTGCGATCGGCTATCATAACGGATCGTAGCACATTTCTACATGGTTCCTGGTTAATTTGTTGGATTGAAATATGGGATCAATAGCACGGAGGCTCGATATGAAGAAATTGGCGTACGTGACAGTCCCCCGAGTACCGGCGATCACGGGTAATACCAAGTTTGATTCCAAATTGAACGATTTGACTGGTGGGCGGATCGAGCGATGGATGAAATCTTATGAAGAATTTCTTGGTCTGGAAGAAATTAGAGCAGCACAGGGAAAAGTCACTGCGGTAAGTCAATTTATCATAAATTCACGCAGACTAGTCTCAGCTGGTTCATTGACCGGTGTGCTAAAAAATGTAAATGTTAAAATTGTTTTTTAGTGTCATAAACACTTTTGTACTGTCACTCACCATACCGAGTCGAAGGACGGTGCTTGGTCGCATTTGAAAGGGACCCATATTGTTACAATAATGAAGCTTATACCCCGGAGCTAATAATACTGTCAGTCGGGATGTCTATCGCTGTACATGCCGGCCGGTCGACTGTGCTTCTGCAACATCTTTTTGACGGCGCTTCAAATTCGTCCAGTTAAATTGTCAATTTCATTCCGTATTTTATGTTAACGGGGGTTTATACCTAAGCCCAATGTATTTGTAAATGTTATTTTAACAGTATTGCTCAAATAACGCGTAGTTGAGATTTGAAAACCTTGTTGTATATACCAAATATCTAGACAAGCATTCATACTAAAGTCAATTTATTCCATTCCATTCTTTGTTGTCAAACTCTAAACATTTTTGAATGAGCTAAATTATGTGTTTAATAAAACCATTTACTTAGTTCGCTCACCTCAATAATCCTACTATTTTCCATGCATTAAATAATTAACATTGATGTTCTCTTGATGCATTGTAATAATTATAGTCTTTATTGAAGTCATATCCTAAAAAAACAAAAGAATAAATGTGGATGTGCATCTTTTTTGAAAATCATATTGACCAGAAATTTTGTTTTAGCTATGACAGAATGTTCTCCACATTGGAGGATTTGTGACAGTGTATGAGCAAACATCCAACAAAAGAATGTAAAAATGGCCTACTTTTACAACACCATGGTTTATTGTTTATTATATTACTGGTATATTATTATATATATGGCTTATTATTCTAGCTCCTCATGTTCACTGATGATGACTTATATGGAGAAAACGACATGAGACCTGACAATCTAAGGCCATTAGGACCAATTATAACTCTCACAAGTTTCATTTATGCTAATTGTTTCAATACCATATTTAAAAAGATTATGATGTACTATTGTCCATATATGGACATTGTATGACATCGTTTCTGATACAGTACAGTATCAGATGATGGTATACAATACTATTTATTTATTAACACACAACATCCCCCGGAGGGAATGAAAAGGGTTACAAATCAGATATCAGTAAATGAAAAATAAGTACATAAAAAGTAACGAAACAAAAAGCATAAAGAAAAAAAAATGATACAAAATTGTATACACGGAATGTGTTACTGGCTTAGTTTATGTAGGTGCTGCTGTCTTGTATTAAAACAGTTTTTTAAATATTGTGCTAAAGGAATTGACATTTTCTCGTCACTTAGTAATGATATGGTATAGAGGTCATTGTGCATACGCTATGAATACGCTATTGAATGTACATAATGCAGTAGTCAGTATAAACTCAGACCCTTCCCACCTTGGGGTAGTGGGGACAAGAAAAATCATAAGAAAATGCCCCACCCCAAAAATTTATTTCTAGTCCTCAGATGTTTGTTTTTTCATACAATTTTACATTATTTTGGTAAAAAGCCTCTCAAAAAAGTTTGATTACATGTACCTGATGCTAATTAGAAAATTATTAATTATTCTTGTTGGTAATTGAATTCGTTGTTGTTGTTAAAATTTCAGGCCCAGAAAGACTTTGATGATCGCAGAAAAATGGTAATGAAATCAAGTGTTCAGCTTGAAAATCTTCAGGCAGAACTTAAAACAATTCGTGGGAGATTAGATAGGGTACCTCGAGAAGACAACAGATACCTGACTCTAGCAACAGAAGAACACAATTTACTTCAAATAGAAAAACAGTTGAAAGACTGCCATAAAAAAAGCATAGAGGAGGAAAGAGATTGTTTTGACTCGCTCTCAGCAGCTGTTCGAGAAAGTCATGATAAAGAACGGGCAAGGGCTGAACGTACAAAATACTGGTCTATTATTGGTTCTGTGACGGGTACGGTTATTGGAGTACTGGGATCATCGTTAATCACAAGGTACAGAATGAAAGAAATTCGAACGTTACTCGAAGAAGCAAAAGAAACTGCACAAACTAAGCAAATGACTGATGCGGTCAGTGCTGCCGTGTCTTCAACACCCACCTCGAGTTCGGCAGAAATTTCAAATGAAGACCTGGAGAGGCTGGGAAAGCAGTTACAAGAAATGCAGGGTTACACGGAAGAGCTGAGATCAGTTGTGTCTCGTAATGATTTCGGCAAACTCTCTCTTGCTGTTGAAGGAATTACTAAGAAACAGGAAGAAGGATTTGGCAATATGGAGAATAATTTAGAAAAATTGTTTGCTGGTCAGGAAAAGAACTTGTCAGATGAATTGAAGGGAATTAAGAATCTTCTCTCCAAACCAGTAGTGGACATAACGGGATCTGGCACTGTTAGATCCAACGTTATGCAGGATTTATTGGATGATACTGAACAGAAATTAGAGTGGCAAATGAAAATGAGTACTTTATCCACAGTTGTATTCATATATGGTGCTTTTGCGCTTACTTTACCAATTCTTTACAGTATCTTCAAATGAAATAAACATGTTAGGCTTAACAATAATTGTTTCTAGTTCTGAGATTTTAAAATGTTTTCTTTGTTTTTGTGTGTGTTTTTTTTCTGCTCCATTTTGGTATTTTCATGTCATTGCAGTGTTGAAGCAGCATAAGGTCTCACAACATGATGATTCACTGATGATAATTGTCCTGGGTCATGTTCACTGATGATAATTGTCCTGGGTCATGTTCACTGATGATAATTGTCCTGGGTCATGTTCACTCATGATAATTGTCCTGGGTCATGTTCACTCATGATAATTGTCCTGGGTCATGTTCACTCATGATAATTGTCATGGGTCATGTTCACTCATGATAATTGCCCTGGGTCATGTTCACTGATGATAATTGTCCTGGGTCATGTTCACTCATGATAATTGCCCTGGGTCATGTTCACTGATGATAATTGTCCTGGGTCATGTTCACTCTTGATAATTGTCCTGGGTCATGTTCATTGTCGATAATTGTCATTGGTCATGTTCACTCATGATAATTGTCCTGGGTCATGTTCACTGATGATAATTGTCCTGGGTCATGTTCACTCATGATAATTGTCCTGGGTCATGTTCACTGATGATAATTGTCCTGGGTCATGTTCACTCATGATAATTGTCCTGGGTCATGTTCACTCATGATAATTGTCCTGGGTCATGTTCACTCATGATAATTGTCCTGGGTCATGTTAACTCATGATAATTGTCCTGGGTCAAGTTCACTCATGATAATTGTCCTGGGTCATGTTCACTGATGATAATTGTCCTGGGTCATGTTCACTCATGATAATTGCCCTGGGTCATGTTCACTGATGATAATTGTCCTGGGTCATGTTCACTCATGATAATTGTCCTGGGTCATGTTCACTCATGATAATTGTCCTGGGTCATGTTCACTCATGATAATTGTCCTGGGTCATGTTAACTCATGATAATTGTCCTAGGTCATGTTCACTCATGATAATTGTCCTGGGTCATGTTCATTGTCGATAATTGTCATTGGTCATGTTCACTCATGATAATTGTCCTGGGTCATGTTCACTCATGATAATTGTCATGGGTCATGTTCACTCATGATAATTGTCCTGGGTCATGTTCACTGAAAATAATTGTCCTGGGTCATGTTCATTGTCGATAATTGTCCTGGGTCATGTTCACTCATGATAATTGTCCTGGGTCATGTTCACTCATGATAATTGTCCTGGGTCATGTTCACTCATGATAATTGCCCTGGGTCATGTTCACTGATGATGATTGTCCTGGGTCATATTCACTGAAAATAATTGTCCTGGGTCATGTTCATTGTCGATAATTGTCATGGGTCATGTTCACTCATGATAATTGCCCTGGGTCATGTTCACTGATGATGATTGTCCTGGGTCATATTCACTGAAAATAATTGTCCTGGGTCATGCTCACTGATAATCTTCGTCTGGGATCCATTGCATATATGGTATTACTTAATTAGTCAATGATTGGTAAACTAGTTTATATGTAAATGAAATAGCAACATCATCAATGACTATTACTATGTTAAGCCAGTGTGTGTGATAATACTGTCTACTCAATGGCTATGGTAAACCAGTGTGTATGTAATAACACTATATTCAATAACTATGGTGGACCAGTGTGTGTGTAATGACACTGTCTACTCAATGACTATAGTAGGCTAGCTTGTGATGTGCAATAGGATAAATATTGTTGAGTAAGTTACAATTACTGCACACAAGAGTGCAAGCCCACGTGGCATTCTACAATCTGCAATATAAGTAGATGTTGTGCTGTGTGGATTGCATTCATCAGTGCAGCTTTACATTTTACTATGAATTATAAGCAATATTTATGTTTTGACATCAATGGTAGACTTGCTTGGGGTTTATGGGCTGAACACAAATCTGTAAGAAAAATAAATGGTAGGCTAAATGATCCTTGTTGATGTGATGTAAATGAGCAATGCGGTGTATCTGACCAATGTTGTAGTGTAAATGAAAGTTTGATGTGTAAATGAACAATGTGGTGTAAGTGGTCAATGTTGTAGTGTAAATGAAAGTGTGATGTGTAAATGAACAATGTGGTGTATATGAAGTGTGATGTGTAAATGAGCAATGTAATGTAAGTGACCAATGATGTAGTGTAAATGAAGTGTGATGTGTAAATGAACAATGTGGTGTAAGTGAAGTGTGATGTGTAAATGAACAACGTGGTGTAAGTGGTCAATGTAGTGTAAATGAAGCGTGATGTGTAAATGAGTAATGTGGTGTAAGTGGTCAATGTAGTGTAAATGAAGTGTGATGTGTAAATGAGCAATGTGGTGTAAGTGGTCAATGTTGTAGTGTAAATGAAGTGCAATGTGCAAATGAGCAATTTGTAAGTGATCAATGTTGTAGTGTAAATGAACAATGTGGTGTAAGTGGTCAATGTTGTAGTGTAAATGAAGTGTGATGTGTAAATGAACGAAGTGGTGTAAGTGATCAATGTTGTAGTGTAAATGAAGTGTGATGTGTAAATGAGCAATGTTGTAGTGTAAATGAAAGTGTGACGTGTAAATGAACAATTTGGTGTAAGTGGTCAATGTTGTAGTGTGAATGAAGTGTGATGTGTAAATGAGCAATGCGGTGTATAAAAATATACCACCACATCCAATGAATGCACAAAGACATGTAATGAATAATGGTGTGTTAGAGGGGGACATTTAAGGAATAATACCCAAAGCTATGCAGGTAATATTAAAAAAAAACTTATTTGTTTTGTATCTTTTCAATCTGAATTCTCAAACTATTAGTCTTGTTGATTATTCTCTTTGGACCCCATACTTTTTTCAATTCATGCAACATTTTGCAAATATTTATGTATTTTTCTATAATTTATTTTAAACCATATTGACATAATTTATCATTGGCTACAGGTCTTAGCCAACATTTTATAGAATGTATGGAATTTTACAGTTTTATTTTAATGAAAAGATTGCAAATGCCATGACTGTGTAAATCCTCTAATTTCACTTCTCATTTATGCATTGAATAATATGATTCAATGACGGTATAAATAATGCTAGCTGAACAATCTAAGATCAATACACTGGTCGCCATTTTGTTTTTAATGTCCATTTGAATGTGAAATATGTATTAATCATTTTTATGTATCTTATTTTTTTTAAATCTGGTTATTTTCCACTCACAGCAAAATCGTGCAATAAAATCAAGTGTGAAAACAGGACAACCGAAGGTCATAGCATCATAGTGGTGTTAAAACATTGTGTGGAGTTTGACAAAAGAAAAAGTTTGTTGAGGGGTATTTCATGTTTATTATTGTGCTATACACATTTTATGATTGTCAGTTATGATAGTGAGGATATCCTCATACCATGTTACCCTCTGCAAGATTGGTGTTTCAACATTGACCTATAAAAAAGAAATTCAAGTTTAAAATAAGATCAGTTTATTTTTTCAGCAGGTCTGCATCTTTCATGCATAATGGTGACATCTCGTAGAAGTATCGAAAATCATCTATTCGATCAATTTTCGGCAGCAGGACTGATATATGTAAATTCAGTTGGTCTTCCCTCGTCAATGTCTTTCCATTTAAAAAAAAATCAGTAAACACAACAAAGTATACAACTTGCCAGTGTTTGTTGGGTTAATTTATGTCTTCCATACTTAGTCACAGTACATAGTAAGTAGTTTCTACACACACATACTCAGTCATAGCCATAATTTATGTTTGTTGTTATGAAAGTATATTTACAAAAAAAAAAGTTATTCATGCATTATCCGTGACTTCCATTAACCTTCAGTATATATTCATGTGTTGAAGTGCCAATAAAACCTGTAATATTTATTATTGCTGAAGGGTCATTATTTGACTACTTCCTTAGTAATACACTGGAAAATCTTGCTTGTTTCAACATCTCAGATATTTCTTGTAGTTTAAGTTCAATTGCAATATTTAAAACTATTTACATTTGTGTTAGAGGTTATTCCATAACAATCCCTGTTATATTACGTCCTACATAGACTAGGATAACACATGGTTGTTGTGTAATATGTGTTGTGGGACAAGTTGATTATTTTCTTCCGAACTAAAGGCATACTATGAATAACATGCAAGCTCTTTAATAGTCATAAGTTCATGTAACACTATATTCATAGTTGCCAAGGGGAACAGTGATAATTTATATGCTTATTTAAAAAAAAGAAATTAGATTTTGTTTAGAACTGATTATAATGTTCAGTATAGTATTTCATTAATCAATTTGGAAAGTGCATAAATTGTCTCAAATAAAATAGCTACCGTATATCAGTATGTTGATTGTGTTTTAGATGCATTTACGAAAACTGGATGAATGTGGGTAAATGTATTAACTAATGTTTTCAAGCGATATGATTGTTTGCATGTTCAAATTACAACTTTACAACCAAAATATATATTGCATAAAGGTTTTCAGCAAACATACTTTAAAGGGCGGTGGTTGTCACGCAGCTCGTGTTCAAATTCCTTGTAACCAATCAATTTATTCAACCTGTGTTGTGTATATCCTAATGAGTCCCATATCGAACAGGATGCAGCGTAATTGAAACTCAAATGAAGCTGGACTTTGTCTGGCAACTATGCGTTCATATTCGGTAACATCGATTTTGATGTAATCAGAGAAATTGCTACTACCATATATCGTATTAAGCGGAATAGGGACAACCACAATTTGTATGCAGATGCAAGCACTTTACTACAAATCAAACATTACAATAACTCGGTGTCGAGGGACTGTGAATAACTACCGGTATATCTAATAAAAGTGCAGTTATTGACGTGACATTACAGTGATACACGTAAATTTATTTGTATTGTTTGACTAGTTTTATATCACATATTTGATATTATGAATATTCGCAAACTGCATTTTAAATGATTTTCAATTTATCTGTATTCAATGTTTTTCAATACTTGCTAATTCCTTTGAATCACAAATCAAATATACAAGTTGGTGCAGGATGAAGTCTATAAAAGCAGAAGTATAAGAATAGGTATGTTCTGGAAGAAAGTACTGCATAAAAATTAAATTATCATTGTACTTTTTTTAAGGAATTTGGTATGCCATTGGTATGAAGACTTTTCATTGGGATAAAACATGAGTGGTGTTTATTAAAAATTCTAAGTAACACTGATGGATTCACCTTGGATATTGTACCCACTGTCTTGGATATGAACTTGATAATGGACATCCCATTTAGTATGTGTATGCACTATAAATGATCTATGCACTATAAAGAGGTGAAGTTTGGTGTTGAGTTTCATTAAATGTATGGCATATCCCTTTCGAAAAAGTAAATGTGAGGGCGTTAAGCGTATAGATCGATTGTAGCGCCCTCAATGAAGTGTTTGATATTTTATTGGTGGGGGCGCTATACAATAAATTGCAAGAGTCGTTCACCCCAGGTCGTAAGGTCACCTTGAGCAACAATAAATAGGACAGCACTGTGAGTTCTGCACGTAACCAACGAGAGTACAAAATAAATCTTGATCTCAATGGAATACGATATCTTTACAGTTGGAGCTTGGGGGCATTCACATTACATCCATGTACCTGCATGGGTCATTGAAATGGAAAGTCTGCAGCCTGTCCTCAGCTCAGCTTCCTGCTCAGTGCATTCGCCCTGAACGCATCTCACCTCAGTCTTGCAATCACAAAATGAGCACAGCTTCCAGATGTGACTGAGGTTGACAATTTGAAGCTTGGGGAATAATGATAAATGATTTTCTTTCGGAGTCACTCGGGATGGCATTTCTCTACATTCGGGCTTCCAGTATGTTCAAATTTGACATCCTGTATTAAATAAATGCTTAATACCCGTACGTTAACATATTTGTGTGATAATCGAACTGAATTTAGGCATGGAACGTGTGTACTGCCAAGACCTACAGTCCCTCTATTGTGCATGATCTATGCGAGCGATGTTTGTTTGTGTTTTTATGATTGGCGACTTCTTTGTAGTTTTATCGAGATTCGCCTGGAATATTAAAACATAGATTGTTCTATGCCAATGCAATGAAACGGGGTATACGTCATAATAAATGGGCAAATTGCAGAAAATAGACGGAATTTTTTAGACCGATTTTATTCAACGTGTTCTTCCAAATTTGAAGTGGGCAATTTATTTGTTCATACCACCGTCCCTCGAGGGACGGTGTTCATACATAGTTGTGGTAGAACATTTACTCAAAACTTCATTTCAATTTGACATTCCATTGTGATGTACTCAACTGCCTCACAATAAGTTTTGAGTCAAAATATTTAACGTTATGATATAAAATCAGCTCTGATTTGGAGCGCTTTGCTCAAGATTGTTGCAATGTCTTATTAATATTCATAGATTACAGGGTTGAGGTGAATAGGTAAATGCCGTGGTCATCACGTGATCACAGTTTATCTAATTTGGCAAGTTGGCTCGTGTTGAATGATCACGGTATTTTTTGGGGTTTTATGTCCCCTGAAAAACTGTAATAATCACTTGGGTTTACTCCCACACTCAAGTGCAGTGTATAATGTCAAGTTTAGCGCCTCCCGAAACCCCTTTTTGACAATCTTCTGAAGGAAATGTGAATAAAACCTAAATTAATATGATTCAAAACTGTGCCTGCAGTCCCTTCCCATAATTAAAGTGTAATGTATTTAACCCCCCCCCCCCCGCTTCCATTGATAGGTGAGCCTTTATAATAAATAATCTCGTACCATACTGCTTAATCTGATGCCTCGAGCGCTCGCGAACCCGTGTCTATACCATATTTCGAGGTTGGCCATTTTATTTGAAATCCAGAGAATTTCACACTTACTTCAGTGACATAAAACTGTAGCAGAAAAGCATGTGTTCGTTATCGATAATTTAAAACATAAGGGGGTGCCACACACTTCGTTGACTACACCATAAACCTTTTTAGAGGGTCTATGACTACACCTATACATGTACATGTATTTAGCTTTCAATTTATCACCCCTTGCAACCTGCTTCATTGTGTTTGCCTCGTAGCAATATGCACTGTTTGCATGTTTAGTCACGGTGTGGTATTTTACGCACGTTCTGTTACGTGGCTGTGAAACAAACAATGCATGACTCAGCCTAAGCACCCACGAGGTGTACACAAAACCCTGGAAGGTACTGACGGATAAAACCAACTGTGGATATAATCGGCTAACTCTTATTCAAACAGTCTCTGCTGAAAGAAATATTGAATGTGCCTGCACAACCCGACCCATTAAAAAAATTATAAGTTTGTAACTTGGCTCTACTTTACGTAACTTGAAGAATACACCAACACCTTCCACTCAAATTAATTTAATACCACCCTCCCCGAAAAAAAATCACAAAAGGCCCCACTTCAAAATCAAATCGTTATTTCGGGATGGTAATCATCATTTGTAGTGGCCCTCATATTTTGGCTACCTGAAATGGGAAAGAGGTCTGGGGTACTGTTGGCATGCCAATCATTGCCAGGGTAGTATCTCCGAGGATATTTTGTAACATGGATGTGACAGCTGGGTGCTAAGACGCACAGTTCCAATTTTATCCGCACATTCACGCAGCATGTTTTTGTACGGGAGATAACCAGTCTTTTTAGTTCCCGTTCGGACAATGTCCGAAAACGGGGACTATTAATTTGGGTTCGTTCGTTCCGTCCGTCCGTCCATCCGACGTACGTCCGGAGCTATATCTCGGACACCCATTGACGGATATCATTTACATAATGTCTTGCATATGCGCGTCAAGTTACTTTGTGATCGGAGAAAAATGGCCGACTGGCGGCCATTTGGGATGTAAAATTTGCTATTTCTGATACCTAAACGTCGGTATGATGATCATACATATTGGGTTGTAGGTGCACGTCATTTTTTTTCGTGATTCGAACGAATATGGCCGACTGGCGGCCATCTTGTTTTTCATGGTACCCATGCTACTTTTTCTTGAATGCCATGAACGTTTCTGTTTAAATTTTGTGCAAAGATAGTCTTCCAAGGGATACATGCGCACCAACAAAAAGTGCTAAATCGTAATGTTTACATGTCCGGAGCTGTTTCTCAGAGATGACTAGGCCAATTTGGATCAAAGTTGGTATGGTGATCATACATATTGGGTTATAGTTGCATGTCATTTTTCTGTGATTCAAACTAATATGGCTGACTGGTAGCCATTTTGTTTTTCATGATACCCATGCCTACTTTCCCATGAATGCAATGAACATTTCTGTTTAAATTTTGTACAAAGACAGTATACCAATAGATACATCAACATGAACATTATTTTTGTAATTTGATTCAATATGTCCAATTCTCGTGTAAAAGCACTAAATCATAATTTTTTTTACAAATCAATCACCTATTAATGGTTTCGATCTAATCTCAATGACTTCATCAGCATCACATTTATATGTCAGATCACAAAATTTTGTACGGGGACTGTGTCATTAACAATTAAAAACAAATCATTGCACATATTTATTAATGTTCGAATTATTTAATAAAAATTTATGGGCTACTTCTTTGAATTTGAAAAGATTTGTTTTATTCAGGAATCTTATTTTCGTAATACAATATAATACATTACAACATAATGTTCTTACATTAACAAGAGCAAGGCAAATGCATACAACTTTTGTTTTCACGTGAAAAGTAACAACAGGGTTCAAACATTAAAATGTTCCTACTTATTTTTGTATTTTGTCAGAGTATTATTTTTCTTTGATGTAACATATTCCATTTGTTTTATTCTTATAATGCTATTACGTATATGTATATTGATTTATATTATATTGATATTCATACTATATTGATATATACTATATTGATCGATTCAGTCTTTCAACCTGAACTCTTGAATGGTTTGATTCACAATAATTGTCACGTGATTCATTAAGTGACTAAATTGCTCATCTCCCAGTAATTTTTTTCTATCAATTTGATTTGATAATTGAGTGCTTGTACCCCATATGTATTGATAAGTGTTCCAAATTTTAGTGTTTGTGTATATTCACAGTATACATTTAGGTGACGTATATTTTATGCTCGTTCTTACAAAAAGTGCAGATTACTTTGAGCCCTTGGAGAGTTCATTCGACTGAGAGTGTAATCTGCATACAAAATATTGTGACATAATTTCCATTGAAACTCGTACAGCTTTCTTTCAACTGTAACTAGAAAGGGCATCAGAAAAAACTCCACTCCTCTTCCGTAATTGTGAGAAATTGCTTGTACAATTTCTGTAACCACTGTAACCTCAATATAATGAACACGTTATAATGAACTTCCTGATATAATGAACACATAGCATGTCTCCCGCTCACAACAAACCTAATGTATTATGTGCTTCATTATAGTGAACATTTCACTATAACAAACTAATTGTATGTCCCCCAAAGAGTTCGTTATAGCGAGGCTGCAGTGTAGTAGAGTGGACTTTTAGGGGAATGAAGTATTTGGAAGCTATGAATTTACGAATCATTTCAGTGTCACAATTGTTCAGATAGTAAAATTCGTCATCTTTAATAATACCAAATAGTAGTTAAGGCCCTATAAAAATTGATGACGTTTTAAACTTATCTGGGAGAGCAGAGATAATTCCCTGCCACAAAATAGGCGATTTAATATAAAATCAATCGGATAAAGATCATCCCAGGTTTTAAACTTACCATTACTTTTAAACAAACGTGGTACATAAATAACTCCCATATATAGTTTTGTTGTTCCAAATACTGTTATCAGATACTATGGTGTGGTCAGGTTTTACCTTTGACCAACTACAAAGAATGCTACGATAAAAGGGTGGCAATGGCGAGAATAAAGTTTTGAGGGCATAATAGCATCGAACAATTAATTTGCCTCCAAAAGGTTTTAAATAGCAGTGATACAAGGATGTACATAATATATATCACAATATTTTTGAATTGTTTTAATCCTGAGTGAGTGGTATTATAATGCAAATACATCTATCCTATTTATACCCCTATCTTTATACCCATTCCAGACAAAGGCAAGTAGTAGGCCAGGGAGGTTGTTATCTTTCGTATATCTCATTATACTGTCAATTAAAAGTATGCAACAGTTATTGAGCGATTTTTGAGATACATTTGAAGCGATTTTAACATCAGTGTTGAAGAGAGTAACAGGGCGCCAATTCTTAATATACCTTTTGTCTTTGTGTTGTTTTTCGATAAGGGTTATTACCCCTTGCTTTTGACTGTCTGTAAGTTCCCCTTTTTTATTTGCAGTAATAATGCATTTAACTAATAATTCGCCCACCACTAACTAGATGGGCCGATACCATCATTACCTGACACCTTATTGTTGGGAAGACAGGAGAGTGCAGTATAAACCTCGTTCAAAGATAATTTGGCCTTCACATGGAACTCTGTCAGTTGTTTTGGAATTATTGGAGAAGAAATCTCTATAACCATTACCAGGATAATGTGAGCGACAACCGTGAAACAAATAAAAGGTCTTAATTTCCTGGCGAGGAAGTTATTCGAGGAATTAAATAATTGTGTAATTTGGCTCTTTATAGCATTACGTCGCTCAAGAACAAGAAGATATTTTCTTTTCTTTTCACCCATCCAGTCTCATACCATGATGCCCGTGAACGAAAATAGATTCTTCCGTGACGTAGTTATATTCGACCCAAGTTCTTTTTTAGTACATTCAATTTCCTCTTTAATAATTTCAGTGGAATTATTAGCTAAATTAATGTCTAGTTTGTGTAATTTATTTTCCAAATATTTTAGATTATTTTTCCTTTCACATGCCTTCTATTACAGTAACTGCAGGCAATTGTATTAACTTTTATTTTATATTTGATGAATTCCCAAATAAGTCGGTCTTCATTACAATCGCCGTATTAACGATGGCAAAATTAGTTTTGATGAGGTCCTTGTAATTCTCATCTAACAATAAAATATTATTTAATTTCCAGTAGGAGTTACCAATTGGAAGTGTGATGGCCGAATGATCAATTTGAACACTAGTGACGATATTCACACCAGTAACAACTGACTGTGTTGGGTTACTTTATATTATGAAGTAGTCAATACGGCTTTGAACGAGGCTCGATCTTAATCTCCTTCAGGTATATCGCTTAGTTAGGGGATTCCTAACCCTCAAAATACCCCAAGTGGTATTGTGCACAATATTCATTATATTTTACGGTAGCTTCTTTCTATTTTGAAGGTTTGTACCTCCCATCCTGCTCAAAGAGACACTTAATGCTAAATTTAAATCACCTTCCCAAATGATTTCCCAGGGTCCACCTGAATTACAACAATATTAAAAAAAATAGTATCAAGAAACGAAGTGTGATCTGTCTCATTGTTAGGCGCATACGTATCAATTAATAAATATGGAGAGATTTGTTGTTAATCACAAGGATCTATTAAATTCCAACAAAAATGTACATTATTTTCTTATTTATATTAAAAAAACTACCTATTACAATTTGCCAACTTGTATTGATTAACAACTCCATTCCACCAACTTGTCAAATCTTGCTGCCAAGCCATCACTTTTCTTTCCTATCACATTAAAAAGCCTCAAGAATTATTATTTATTCTATTTGATAACTAGGGTTCTAAACGCGATGAGCAGCATTGGCTAGTCCCATTAAATAGCTCGTAATCGGTTGTATCAAATTATCTTCACTGATACGTTTTATTAGACCCAACATGCCTTGCCAGATCATCTTGAATAGCTTGCTAATCTTCTGTTCCATAGATTACCTAGTCACATGGGGCATGGCATATACATTCTGTCAAACTATTGCCAACAGAGTATTACTCGAGAGTATTACATGTCCATCAATATGATCACAGCACTACTTCATTTATTAAGGTATACTCATGATAACCTCATAATTAGTGGAAGAGTCAGTAGCAAATTAGCACAGAAAAAACAATAGAATGATATAGATTATGCATCATATATTTATTTGTTCATTTGATATCACAAGTAGATGATACTCTGTATATTTGTGATCGAGATGAATGTGATTTACAATATATCACTGAGCAATTTAAGGCTTGGTGCACTTGTAGTCAACTTTGACTTGTATGTAAATGATAAAGCGCTGAATAGTTTTACAGCTGAACATTGATACGCCATCCCATATACTCAGACAATGGCAGTTGAATGTTTTGTAAATGCAGGATCAGATGCAGTCAATATTTCTGGGATGAATCAACACACTGTGATATGTTGAATTTGGAATGTGAATTTGTGTGAAAGCAGAGATAAACAAAGCTTTGTGACCTTTCTTACTGACTGAATTAATTGTAAGATACCAATCTTTTTTTCAATTATAGTCATTGTTCAGCTGTAATGTATTTTAGAGCATTAGAGAATAATATAATCATAAACTATATTTCCCCCCATATAACAATGTATTTATACAGAGTGCACAGGTTACAATACAATATTTGCTCCATTAGTAGTGTATGCGCTTCCGTAATTTACAGAGGTGTTTCCATATATAGCAAATATGGTAAGCAGATCATTACAGTTCTCATATCTGCCAAAGCAGACTGTGATATGCTTGATAGTCCGGAATAATTTTGGGCATTGTGAAACACCGATATTAGTCTTGTCATATTAGGATAGTCAAAAACAATTACTGTAAAAGGATTAATTATTCACTGGGTTTTAATTTTGCTTATTTCGCTGACTGGAAAATGAGCTAAATTAAAACCCAGTGAATATGTAAAATTAAGCATAGAACACATTATTTTAATGATAAAACCGTGAATTTAAAACCCACTGAATATTTAAAATTTAGCATAGAACACATTATTTTAATGATAAAACTGAATTTAAAACCAACTGAATATGCCTGAAATGGTAAATCAGCAAAATTTAAACCCAGTAAAAATTAGTCATTTTACAGTAGTTAAGATTCATCTTACTTTTTGTAAAAACTGTGCACTCTGTAAATGATGAAACATGTCATACATAGTTATATCAATAAATAAAATATTAACTAGTCTATAGGCAGTCCAGCTGCCTGCCTCCTTTAACACTTTCATGTGTACTCTTTGATGACAAATTAGTAGTTTTTGATTTGATATTAATTATGGCGACAAAGTGTCTTCAAGTAATCACTACATTTACAGTGACTGCAAATGTGTGTAAAGAAAACAAGAGGCGAGCGCTAGCATTGTCAAGATTGTACACCATGTGTGAAACAAGCCTGGTCTCCAGCCATTCCGAGTATGCTCAAGAATTTTGCCTGGTGAATCACTATGCAACTACATGCAAGTATAGTTGGCACAGTATTCTGTGTTATCACTTAATTGGCCGTCTCCACGACTTCAAGCACATGGAAATATGCTTGTGCAGACTTGAAGGCAAGGTCTAACAACAACACTTCAGTCCAAGTCCAACTATCAAAATGCAGGAGTGTTCAAGTCAATGTAGGCACACCATGAGAACAATAGACATGAAACATCAGATAGATAATGAGGGGTGTGTCAGTTAATGCAAAGCAGGATATTATCAAGAAGAGATAATTTAAAATTGATTGCACTAAACTAGATTTGATTAAATCTTATATTGCATATAGAAGAAACTTGCACATATTTGCAATCATGCCACATGACAGTACGATTAATAAAGTACACATGTAAGAATGTTGTAAGAGACTGTTGTCATTTGACAACAACTAAAACTACATTTTGATAATAATCACATACACATGGATGCCTATGGCTCCACTATCCCCATATGTGCAGGGGAAGTTTGGAGCATCAGAGCCAGTGATTTGTTAAGCCACCTCAACAGCCAAATTTTTCAGGAATTCCTTCTCCCTGGCAGACAACTGCTCGAATTTTTCTGGATCCTGGCAGAATTGACATTCTGCAGTGCAGACTTTATTCATCAACCCTAAACCATTTTCTTTCCATACATCAACCAGAGATTGAACAAATCCATCCATCATCTCAGTGGCATGGAATGGGGTCGGTGCAATTCTTAGTTTCTCTTCTCCCCGTGGTACAGTAGGATAGTTGATGGCTTGAACATATATACTATGCTTAGACATCATTTCATTGGCAACCTTGGTACACTGCGCAGGATTACCAACCTGGCAGAAAAAAATAATTATATTTACACTTGTGATCAATACAACTGGGTAAAATTTACATTATTCTCAGTAACTGTTCAAGAGAACAGCTTTAGCAGTATTATCAGGATGGACAACATTTTGGGTTTTGTCAGCAATCAAGAAGTAGGGAACCAAATGTTGAACTATCACATATTCTTGCCTGATTATACATGAACTTGCATTGTAGTTGAAAATTATAATATATGGCGTGTGACTACAAAGAGCCAATTTTTTCACCCTATGCTGCCTCTCAATAAAACCATAGTATTGGGAGATACTTACATGAATTGGTATGATATGACTTGGACAGTGGACCACAGGTAGACCAGCAGCCATTAATTTACTTCGCAGCTCACCAACTCTCGCCTGATGTCTACCTCGCAGTTCACGTCCCTCAGGTCCACTCACTACCTGTTATAATAAATATCCAAGATTATCTACAACGTACACTAATGAACAATGTATCCACAACCACAATAACACTCCTAGCTTATAACTCATAACCAAATATGTACTGGTAGTGTTCAAAACACACCCTACCTTGATTGAGGCCATGGCTCCAGCCATTACAGTGGGTGGTAGAGCAGTAGTAAAGATGAACCCAGAAGCATAACTTCGTACCATATCAACCAGTTTAGCAGTACTTGCTATGTAACCACCAATATTACCAAATGCCTTTCCTGTGCAAAAAACAAAAAATCAATTCACAATATTCAGGACATAGTAACAAGGCTTCTTTAAAAACAAAACACCAAAATACTGATAAAGTCTAAGGTGAACTTACCCAGTGTACCAGATACAATGTCAATTTCGTGTAATAGCCCTTCTTTTTCACCAATACCAGCTCCGTGTTCACCATATAATCCAACAGCATGTACTTCATCCACAAAGGTAATGGCACCATACCGATGAGAAATTTCGCACAATTCTTTCAAAGGACAAACAGCTCCTGTAAATTGCAAATGAAATAACATTTATATATACAGTATTTTGCAATACTGGTACATTTCTGTATATGATATATTTGGTTGTTTGGCAATGAATCTCAGTTGAAATTACAAATACATTCATTTCATAACCAATCCAAACATTCCAAATTTCAGAATGGAGTAAAAATATCTGCTGTTATTTCATTATGGACACTTACCAGTCATAGAATGGACAGTTTCAAAAGCAACAATCTTCGGAGTTGACTTATCAGACTTTTTCAATAATTCTTCCAAGTGTTCAGGATCATTATGCCGGAAAATAAACTTGGGAGCTCCACTATTTTTAATTCCCTGAATCATGGAGGCATGATTCCCAGAATCCGAATAAATCTCGCATCCTATGGGACAACAAATCATAAAACGTTAAAATCTGGAAATAACATAATATGCTGGATAAGATTATTGGTAATGTATTATTTCTCTTTTCAATGTAACATACTCTACCACAAGCACACTTTACCAAATAGAAGAAAGAAATTTGTTTATCTTCTGTATGGGTGTGTGTAATGAGTGGTGTGCACATTTGACATGCATATTCTGGTTGGTGAAATGTTACATGAAAGTATCTCGGAAGAAACATTGATGGTATTTTTACCTGGCAGAGCTCTAGCAAGGGTGAATAAGGTGGAATCGTTCGCCACATAACAAGACGTAAAGACCAATCCAGCTTCTTTCTGGTGTAGATCAGCCAGTTGTTTTTCCAACTTTTCATGGTATGTTGTATTACCAGAAATATTGCGAGTCCCACCGGCACCAGCACCTCGCTTCTTCAAAGTGTCACTATAAATACAACCATAGTGAAAATATTCAAAATATACCCCTCAAGCAAATTACAGTTTATGGAGCTATTCATATCTGTATTTGCATGGTAGGTCATTTACATTTGGAAATAATGGTAAACCTAAAATAGTGCTGCAGAATTTTGTTTTGTTTGACCATTTTTGTCTTTATTTTCATTTCATTTTCAGTATGTGTGGATATTTAATTCCTACCAAATAACATAGCTATATTTAGAACTGAATAATCTAAAAATGCAACAATAGATTCATAAAACAAATGACTATAGGAATGTCTAACAATGCCAAATTTCTCATTAACTCACGGTCTTCAATATTGATGATCAAAAAAATAAGTTTAACAAAATAGGTATGTATAAAGAACATGCATCTTTAATAGTGCACCACACAGCTATATACATTTTGTACCATGCTATAAATTGTACCAAGGGTTCATGAAATATTTTCACTCTAAATCTGACTTCTCATTTATTACTTGAATGTTTGGTGAGATTTAGAAATAGATAATGGACAGTGAGGTCATGCTCTATTAAATTCGTTTAGAGAGAGAAAGAGATGCCAATCTGTCACAGGGTGTAACACATGTTTAGTAGACTAAACAAATCTACAACAAATCTAGTGCGTCAAAACACTAAAATACAAAGGTAAAGGACAAACAGGATAGAAACAAATAAAATTTGTAACTCTGAATAATGAAGGAATGTCAGAAATTTTTTTTTTTGCCAAAGTCTCCCTTTTCAAAATATTATATTCAAATATTATATTTTCAAAATCCCTTTGTAAGTGGGAAATAGCTCAAAGACCACTAATGCCTTATGTACGAATCAGTTTTAGCTGCTTACTGACCGAGAGTACAGATTAGTGAAGCATACTGCAATTACTTAGTGAATTATATTGAAATGAGCAACTTCCAGATTAGGAATGATGTTAATAATGTTCCCTCATCATAATTTCTTGTCATTGCTCTATTCAACTCAATTTAATCCTGACAAGCCTAATAAGGCATGTGAAGGTCTGAATAGCTCGTCAAATTCTAATTTTCTGAGATGTGAATTGACTATAGTGCCTAGCTACAGCCATTGCTAATACGTTATCACCTCATCTTACTTTAAATGATCAAGAAAAAATAAGAGGAATGCAAGAGCTGCACATTATTCAATTAGCCAAATTATCTCAAAAGACACTTTAAATAGATTTATTTTAATGAGACTAGATGAATAATAGCTTTCAGGACAGAAATGGTAATCTGTTTGTCACATTGGATAACATCAGACAAGCTGATGGGCATAACAAAAATGTAGTGCGTACTGACTGAATGACATTAAGTAATAAATTTCATATATAAAACAGCAAGAACACAAAAAAACAAGCAGCCCGATTGTAATGCACTCTATATGAATGGGTTTACGCTCACTGGTATTTGAGGGAAATCAATCAATGCATGCATTAAACTATAATTATTAAATGTATATTTGACAAAAATAATCATAATAACCAACTTGGTACAAAGCACATTAAAATTACCAGGTAGATAAAGAAATGCCAGATTAATTTGATTTGAATAGTGGCTAACAGCATGAAACTCACATAATGGCATCAGTAACAGCAGGGTGACGACTCATACCAAGGTAATCATTGCTGCACCACACAGTGATGGGCTGACCAGGATCCCCTTCCTTTTTAGCATTTGAAAACTCTTTAGCAAAGGGAAATTTAGTCGCATCTCTCTCCAATTTCTTGAAAACCCGATAGGAATGGTCTGCCTTCTTTGCATCAATCTCCCCTTCGAAGAAGGTTTCATAATCAAATGAGCCATCATCTGCATGAGAGTGAAGATAGTTCCATGAACCATTTTACAGATTATGAAAAATTCAGAAAATTGAATAAAATACATGTATAATTTTTTTTTTATAGAAACATAGCTATTTCATACCTTTTAAAGGCTTGGGTTTTGCTTTAGCTTTCACCTTGGGTTTTGCAATGTCTTCCTTCTTAGCAAGGCGGTCAGACATAGGTTTGCTTGGTACAAAAGCCTCTTTAATAGAGTTGAACATCTTCTGGGTCAGAGACCCATCATTTATAGCTTGACCTAGAAAGTACATAAAGCCTCAGAGACATACAACAAAAGACTAAAGAACATGTGTGCACAGGGGTCATTACAACTGATGTCTACGTGCAGTTTGAAGCATTTTGAAAGAGAAATTGACATGACCCACTGGCAAACCATTATAATAGTAAACTGATATATTTATAATAGGATCTGATTTTTTATTTGAAATGCGCACAATACTTTTTTTCATTAAAGAAAAACAGTGAGGAGGAATACTGATTGATTCTGCAATATTAATAGTGGATAGCAAACCGCAACATTCTCAGAAACATACCTTCTGTAGCAACGTTCTTAGTGATGTCAATTGATGGAGAAGGCTTGGTATCCATAGCAACAGATGCTTTCATCATAGGGTGCTGTTTATGAATAGCTCTCATTTGTTCAGCAGCTTTGCCAATCATTTCAGAGCCTAAAAGAAGAGGAATTAGCAACATGAAGTGATGGACTAAATTTTTTTTCCCCTGGGAGAACAATTCTGGTTGAAGTTCACGATATAATTAATATCAAGGGATTCACATTCCTTTTTAATGATGTTTAATAAATTCAGATTTATCAGTAACTTTTACCAACATGCTTTGCTGAGAATATGCAATATAATGAGTAATATTCATCAAGAGTGCATTGTACAGCCATTGTACAAACTCAAATTATTTGTTTTTTCACAGGCTCCAGATCTGAGATGAAAAATACAAATCATAAATCTTCACCTCGTTACACAATGTGGTTGGCTATTTCAGTTTTATGTTTATCATGATTACCTTTTGGCATAGATTCTTCTTTCTTTACACCAGCATGAATGACATCATCATCATCAAGGTCACTGCATTTCTTTACATAATCTACATTATCCAGGAATGGACATTTTCCATACACTGGGCATTTACCACCTTCAGCTAACAAGAAAAATATTTTTTTTTTAAAATTCTTACAACCATTCACTACTTTCATATAAATTTTTAGTAAATTATCACATACTAAAAATCAAAGGCAATTATTTTTATATTATTTGGAGGGGGGCAAATTCACCAGATTCAACAAAAGGTGATTCTCTAGGTGTACATCTTCAAGTCGTGTATTTAATAAGACCTATTTTTGATGCTATGCAATTATTACAGAATCAATAGGTTTTATAGATAAGCTATTTATCATTGAAATGAATCTTTCACAAACAGTAGGATATTGAGATTTAATGAGCAGCTTCTTTTTACAACTATCGGTAATATTTCCTACAAAACTTAACGACCATGGTATGAACAAAAAAATTGATGATATAATACATCAGCACAAAATGGTCAATATTACTAGATTTTAACAAAAATGTCAGTTTATACATTTTGCATAGCTTGCAATTATACAAATGTAGTACATTTAATGAGAGCATTGATGTATGTGTTGTCAGGCTGGCAATTCCAATCACTCAGTAACATGTGGAGTTACGACTTAAGAAAAATTTATAGCTGTCATACTATGAATTCAGGTTTTTGAAAAACTACTATGTCGGGTAAATGTATTGAGATCATATAGGCTTAGCATGGCTTATTGATTTGTACGTTTTAGAGAATGGTACATACACAATAAAAAACGATTGGAAGAGTACAGCTGTAGTGAGTGATGAAAAATAATTGGATATTCATTTTTTTTAATTTATAAGGTGAGACTGTTGGAATTCACAATGGCCTGAAATAATTTTTTTTGTCTCTGCCAGAATTTATTTTAAAATACATGTACCTAAATCCTTACATTTTTAGTGTGTGCTGGTAGGTTGAATGCAATACAATAGTACATACATGTAACAATTTATCCCAAAATATACTGTGCTATTTCAATTGTATACTTTTCAATTTTACAATTAAAATAAAATATTATTTTATATTGTATAGGTAAATAATTTTGTTCTGATCCCTAAAATTGTTAAGAAAACATACCTTGGGCTCTTCCTTTTTCAGAATCTACTTGCATGGTAGATGCATGGCGATTCACCATGTGGGACATCACAGGGCAATTCTCTGCATAATTGAAGAGTGTTACCCCAGCCTTCTTAATACACTGTGTTGGTACTTTGGCCAAGAATGGACATTTCAAACGAGTTAGCTGTGCCATCTTCCTATGTCAACCTGACTGCCAGGGACTGAAAGACAGAATCGAATGATCAGTTAAATATTCAATTCAACTTAAAAAAGTCCCATTGTCTTGCTCTCTTATATTAACTGAACTGGCCAGAACCCAAATTCAATTCAGTGTTGGCTACTTGACAGCATTGTCCCTTATCCTGCTGGCCACATGTATGTACTTTTACAGTGACATTTATTTGAATATAGGCAACAAGTAAAATACCTGCCAATGGTATGAAACACTAGTTGAGTTGATGGTGCATCATTAATTGTTGTTACATTTACATTACATAATTTCTGTATAATCAATCACTAAAGCCACCTGATCTAGTTGTACATCAGGTTCTATTATAATGCCCCCAAACCACCCAGCTATTGATGTCAGGCTTCAAAGGACAAGTTGACCTTTCACCCACAGTAGCATGATTCAGCAAAAGAACCTTTACCTTTTGCTAAGCACATATTGGAACATTGAGAAAAAAATAAACATTAAAAGATGTCACTTAATATTTTAGAAGTGATAACATTCAAAATGACATTAATTAACTACATCATGATTTACGTGTTTAACATATGTATCCTATTTAAAATTTATTTAGCAAGTATTTCATCAGATTGAAGACGCATAATATCTACTCATACAATCTTTTCTGGTCAACAGTGAGCATTACAAGTGGGCATAGAATGCAACAATGCAAGTCATATCCACAATCTCCCTGATGTGAGTGGACATGCTACCCATTAGGTCATCTATCAATATTATGGTACCGGTAGTCTTGGTTACAGTCTCTACTAGACACTATTGTGACTCTGCCTTGGATGTCAAAATTCCAGTTTTCAATATAACATGTACATGTCAAAGGAATTGGTCACTTGGGTTATAACGATTTAATTAAACGTTAGATTTACAATGTTATAGGATTTTAAATCTTTCATGTTAGCAGTGGGAGTACTGTAGTCTAGTTCACGTTAATCAGGACCCACATTGAGACCTACTTGGGACCCCTCAGCTTCTCCGAAATCACATCATTATACACCTGTTTTTTGTTGTCTGTCAAATTTTACGTGAAACAAAATTTTATTATCTTATTTCTTTCTGGCTGCACTTCCATCCATTGCTATGTCATATGAATACATGTTCTCTTAGGTTCAAGGGTACGATTTTGGTTTGTGCCAAGCATCAGGCAGCCAATCTTAGCATGTACAGGGTTTTGATTCAGACTCCCTATTTGGACAGAGATCACAATCATTCACACACATTTTGACACTTTTCAGAAAAAAGTAAATTTTGTTTCACCAAACGTTTTTTTTATCATTGTCTTGTCTGCAGCAATTGTGTCGAGAACATTCCAGAGATAAGGCTTTTTGTCTAGGGGTAAAAAAATAAAATTAAGATATGATACAAGATCTGTGCATTTTCCATAAGTGTGATCTCTGAAAGAACCACCAAACATTACACAAGGTTTTGTCCCAAATTGAGGAGTATTTGATGAGAGAAAATTCAACTGACAAATTCACTGGTGGTACACAACAGAGACAAAATTCCTCAATTACCAGGACGGAACAGCAACAACATACATGAGAGACAGAGACTGGAAATAAACACAATAATATGAAAACCATACATTTTATTCTACTATATTATACTACAAGTTGACCTTTCCCCACATGATTGAATGATTATGCACAAGATGGTTTTGATTAATTTGGGGTAACACTGATTATTTTAAAGAATTAGCAAAATTTATAGTTGAGAAAGGAAAGTAAGAAATAGCAAACATCTTTCATGTTCATAATGTAAATTTTACTAAATTCATTTTCAAATATTTTATAAATTTTGAGAAAGAAAAAAAATTGTAGAGAGAGCAGTGAATTTATCTTTAATACTTAGGCCAGACTCTTTATTCCTTGTTTCTTGAGTTTTTACAAGTCAATTTCTTTGAGGAGGGGAAAAAATAAAATTAATTCTTTTTTTCCATTAGATTTGTGTGATTCACAAAGAATTCTAAGTGAGATCATTGATCGAAGAGAAAAAATGAAATACAATTTTATTCCATGTATAACCTGGTTGGCAATGTCACCAATTGTGGCACAATTTTCAGCATTAATGAGGGATTTCTCGGTTTTTGACGACAGAGTTTCACGGCGTGTCACCACAAACCACGCCGCCATGTTCGCCTCGTAGTCTCAAGCAGCACGCAGGGAGGTCAATACCTGAGATTCACTGTCAACCAACGTGCATAAAGTATAGATCTGCGCGAGACTTCGGTACTTTGATCATGATACTTCCATGAAAATGAAACTTGAATTTGTTAGGCGACGGGCGGAAAAAAATGAAGATAAGAATAATTTTTTTTAGCAATTTTTGCACTCACAAGTCGGCGGGCACGAGAAATTACGCTGAAATAAACTTTTATTTTTATTTCATTTTCGGCTTCTGTTCATTCGGCGGGTTCGCGAAACAAGGAATAATAAAAGTCTGGCCTTATTAGTTGTAGTTCTCTTAGCCTCACTGTTTGTCATTGCCATTATATTTGGGTAATATTGATCACAAAAAATATAAATAAATTACAAAGTGGGAAATGAAAAGTGGTAATCGATACTGACCACAAACCCATAAAAGTATATTACATTGTGCATTTATAAGGAAGTGTCGTTAAAAATCTAAAACAAATTCTTGGGAGTCGTGAGAACCCAGCTAAGTACTTTCCTTTCTGTCGGCACTATCACACAAACATACGTACAGTGACAACTATGTAGCATACGGTAGATCCGGGAGTGAACCACACACTGGACAAAACCTTTACTTGTTATTTCAGCCTATTCATGACTGACATCGAATGTCCCTTCTCTTCGAAGAACCGGCTTAGTGCTGGCTACGTGGCCGGCCGTGTCTCAGTGAGTAATCATGCATGATCGGTGTTTGAACTATTGGTTTGTTTGAAAATCCTGTACACAGGTACAGGTAGAGCAGTCTCACAGCACTGTACACATCATCCCAATAAACTGTTCGCCATAATACTATAAATACGTTATAAAAAAGGCAACCTAAACTGTGTTTAATTCGTCATAATCGACGTTACCGTTCTTCTGTGAGTCAGGCCCATGTCTATTATATAGGTCATAGACGCACTAACAAGTCAATTTATTTCATGTAAGAATAAAATGATGACGATCGACCGACGCACGGGCAGACGAACATTGTACAGACTCACCGAAAAGGATTTCGACTAAGACTGATATTTACAAACTGTTATTTATACTTACGAATTCACGAACTGTTCGTCGTAATCGGGAAATAGCGCTTCTCCGCGTGATCTACACTGAGAACGACTCGTGAACAAACTGCAGGTCACAATCGGTCACTGAAATTTATAGTAGTCACTGCACCTTATTTGCATATGCAGTCGGTCGCTGAGGGCGATCATTTCACGATCATCATGTGAGTCTGTTATTTTCTGTCTGCACATGTTATATTCGACTCGGACGAATTTTGTTCGGCCTAGTAGTGTGTGCATACCACACGCCAATTGAAAACAATCACATGAATGTTTTTGGGGAGGGGTAACTGGATTCGCCATTTGAATCTAAAATCCGAAGATCTACTTGAATTGTGATTTGTTTTCTTTCTTTTTCAGTACACGGACCCGTATCCGGGTAAACTCACTTGTACAAATACAGAGGCACGAAATTTTGCACGGGGGGGGGGGGGGTGTCCTGCTTACCGTTCCTCGCGCACGACCCCCCTCCCAGTGCCGCCCGCGCTGAAATACAATGTGTTAAATCAACACTGAAAGGTATTTTCAAAACCTTCCCAAATATAAAATACCACAACTTTAACAGTAACAATTACCAAACCATTTGAAAGCGGGAGATCCCCAGAATTTGGACCAGAAAAAATCCCACAATGAATTAAATACATAAAAAAACAATTAATCTTAAAGATTTCTCTGGTCACATTCTTCAATAGCAATGGGCTCACAGAGTCTCGCATAGTAATTCAATTATACACAACTTTTTTAGTTTAGTTTATATTTAGTTTATCAACTTGAAGATAAATATTGATTAAGACTGGGGACCCTATTAGAAGAGAGAATGGTCAGGAGACAGAACTTCCTCGTCTAGTAGAGTAGTATTGCGAGGAATAACAGTTCACAGTCAACCAGTCTGCTGAACAGACTAGTGGTTGACTTTGTCAAAAGCTTTTGGAACATCCCAAAAAAATACCAAGACACTAACTCCACAAGAATTATGAGTAAAACACATAAGACGATAACATATAAGTCTGTTGAAGCAAACTGAGTTTTGTAGTCACAAGGTGTAATTCATATCTCTCGAAAAATAAATGTTGCACAAGATTTGACATGACTGTGGTCGTTCTTACTAGTTATCTGTCAACAAGCATGAACGAAATACATTAACCTTCGAGTTAGTATACTTTAGTATAATAGTTGAAAAAGTTACCTTTAAGCATGGAGGTAAAAAAAAAGATTTTTTACCTCCATGCTTTAAGGTAGAAGCCTAATCATAATATTTTAAAGTCATGAATCGCATAACAATGTTCATTGCTTTATTATGTACAATCATGAATCGCATGACATCACGAAATAGCATTGTGTTGTATGTACAGTGCATATTTATACTACCCGGTAACACCTGAGCGCAGCGAAATGACCACTCAGTTTAGTAACCAATGACTAATACACTGAGTGTAAAGTAATAAAATGATTATTGTTTCCCCGATAACGATGTTTTAACAGTACAACAGTGTTTCTCTTCATAGACTTCCGGCAGTATTTTTTTTTACAAAAAATCGCTATTTTTAGAATAATTCGAGAGAACACAAGGTTGTAGAAAAATTGCACTTTTTGACACTTTCTAAACCCCCAATTTTTGAAGGACAAAAAAAAGTAACCCAATAAACACAATACATATTTATTTCAGCCTATGTTATTTGTCAAGTTTGTCATTTCCTGCTGGAACCTTTTATGTTTGGTTCTTATCAAATGAAATAGTACATGTCATTTTCGCACTATTATACCCATGGGCATACATTCTACATGATTACCAGAGCTCGTTGTTAACATTTTATAAGCGTCAAATATAATGTTGGCATATAAATTCACGTGCAACATTACAAATGATTTTAGCGTGCACCTTTGCCAACATAGATCTTGTTGTATTTTTTTTTCATGTTTTTTGTGTCCGCGTAAAATATAGAAAGTATTGAAAAATCCAGAAACATGTTTTAACTCCACCATTTATCAAGTGGTCTTCTTACTTGATGCCAATCTATTGAAGGAAATTACACAGGGCAGAATAGGCATACATATATCAACAATATAATTTACTGATATAGGAGGGAAAGTGTATACATGAAGTGATCATGAAGGCATTGATATATTTGTATGTTTCATTCTTAGTTTTGTTCATATTGTATTGACATTTATTTTAATTTTGGTTCACCATATTCCCATTGGTTATCTAATTGATCCATGGTTTTGTGTCACATTCAAGTTTGTTTCAAAGACATTTTGTTGTTAATTTACAATAAATAAATTTTTATCAAGTATATCACAATGCTTTGACATTTTTGTACACCACTCTATATTTCGAATGACGGCTGAATGAGAAATAAACTCCTCTGTGTGTACGTGTCACCTTTAAACTTATACTATGTTTCATTTCATGCTATTTAATTGGTATAAGAGTCAGTTCATACGTGACTATGCAATTCGGTTTGTTGTCATATGCTCTGCCCATGCTTATTCGAAACACAATGCTGTTAAGCTCGTCGGTTCTACTTAAATTGACTTTACCAAGAACACTAATAAAGACAAATAAAGGAAGTGTTCAGCCACGGTGCTTGTGTTTTAGTGACTCAATGGGATATAATGTACCATGAAGAAAAAAACAACAACACGTTTTATGCTTTAAATCCCCCAACCAGAATTCATGAAAAGATATCATGAAGTGAATTTCTCACGGACAAGGAGTTTGTATTAGTGGTATTTTAAATTCATTTGTTGTATTGATCTTTTTTCAGGGAAAATAAGAGTTTGCTTTTCCCCCCAATCATAGGACGAAATCAGTTCATCAGACACAAAATGACGAAATAAGATTTTGTTTTATTTTCTGATACCTGAAATTTTAGTTTCGAAATTATAGTACAAATGTATATATAATATAAACAAAAACGTATGTTGCCAAGGGGATACAGATAACTTTTGATTTAAAAAAATCAGCCACAGGGCTATGAGGGCGCACACAGCAATCATCATGGCGGAGAGGTTGGAGGTTCTGCGTCGGCAGCTGCAAAATACAACAAAATACGTTGATCGTATTGATGTTGTATCCTTTTTGAACCTGTCAGTATATTCGTGTGTATGCTATGCTGCTATTAATGATAAGTAGCGTTGGTAGGACTGTTTACTGTTAACATTCCCGATTAGTTTGCGCTGTACGTGATTCGATGGCATACGAATGTTGACTTATTTACCTTGTTCTGATTACTGTCCATAAGGTGCCAAGCATTTATAACTATGGGAAGTGGCTGGAACAGTGTGAGTGTGACCCCGGGTGGCTTGTCTGTACATTTTTATTTTTCTTGAATGTGCCAACATTCTTTCCTGCAACCCCTGTCATCTATTTTTCCCGGTGCCCAGTTTTCATTTTTGGCTCAACGGACCATAACATTTTTTTTATGTGTTTGGTCATTTCCTCAACTTCTTTGTTGTTCATATATATTAGATGGAATTCATCTTTAATTTGTGTTTATGTAGGTCACACATTCTTTTTTCAACTTTTCAACTGGTGTTTTCGGTATCTTGTGCCAGCCAAAGTTCAATATTTAAATTGTGATTGCCTTATCTAATTTTACTTAGCTGTTCATGCAGTTCACAATGGTTGATATTTAACATGTTCATGTTCTGTGCATGCTACATGACCTCAAACATCTCATGCAGAGACAGAAGGACACAATACCTGTCATCTTATCCCCTCTTCTTTAATATAACCTGTGTAACCATGGAAACATTGATGATGAGGAGAGAATAGAACTCTATTTGAGGGGCGAAAAAAATAGGGTTATTTATGTCTGGGGTTCATTAGAAAATATTTTCCCTGAAATGTTCCCTCGACCGTCAAAAAAATACTGTAATTTTTTAATGATTTTTATCAGATTACCAAATCTGATTTTCTGGATTGCCTTACAATGTCTTCCATATTTATGTTAAGTTGGAAAGTTGGAAAGCATAAACTTGTCATAACTGGAGAGAATTTCAATGAATAGGTCATCAATACTGAAATTTTGAAAAAAGTGGCTCATACTTGGAGAGAGCTGAGAGAAATTTCTTTCAACATTCTTTGATAATGCTATTTTGACAATAAAATAGGTAATGTTTTTCATCTTCAATTTTATTACAATCATACAGTCTTTCTTCTGTCTTTATCCCTGCCAGAGCAATCCCATGTTTTTTATTTGTATTAATCTAAATACTTTTCAAAAACATATTTATCATTCCTAATTTCTTCGTATAAATCTATTTTTTGTTCCCCTGTTCATCTTTTTGCCACCTATTTTGGTACATGATAATAGATCCATATTTATGACGTTATTATTTCTTAGTATGTCAGACTCCTTCTATCACTTCAGCTGCTGCATCCCTTGGTGTTGATCCAACACAGTACGTTATCAACAATAGTGTGTTAACACCAGAACAGATAGCATCCTATGAGACCAATGGTTTCTTGGTGATTAAGAAATGTGTCCCTGTAGACAAGTTGGAATTATATAGGTGTGTTTGTTTGCATTGCAACTAATCTTACTGATATTATGGTGTGAAAAATACACTAGTATCCAGTGTAGATGAAATGTATTTAACTTTTTCCCTTTTATGCCCACTTTCCTATGTATTATGCAGTTATGAAAAAAGTCATATGCTATTGCACTGATAATAAAATTGAAAACACCTTGCATTTGTTAACATTGTGTGCAATAATCTCAATGGAAGAGGTGAAAGCCACTAATCACAGGTTTCTAGTTAAGTGTGATTAGCTTGTTTGACCACAAAACTGTTTTTAAGCAGCGAGCATAACTATTGTGGAATAAAACTTCTCTAACAAAGTACCGAGTAGACTTCTCTAAATTCTCTAATTTAAGCACTAGGCCTTAATTTGCTTCAAAAATAAATTTGGTTTTAATTTTTTTGTAACGAAAAGTATAGTCTAAAAAAAGTTTAATATAAACAAACATAAATGCATTGCTTAGTAGCAAATGATCAAGGTGTTGGTAACACAATCTGGTCAGTCTGTGTTTCACAAGTGAATAACTTACTTATTTTCAAAGTGTTGCAATTGTTGATTATTGTAGCTCATTTAAATATGTTAATGCTGTTCAGCAACCTCATGGTGAAAACAACTTGGAAGAAATTTACCGATGTTGTAGTATGTGATTTTTGTGGGATAACATCATTTTTCTAAATGAAGAAATTAGCAGTTTTCGAAACAATAATTTAACACTTTTACATTGATATCAGCTCATTGTCGAAAAAAAAGTTTACCCATTCATGCTAGCCACAATAAACATTGTACTCTTGAATAGACGACAGTAACTATGAAAAATCTAATCTAGGTGCCAGGAAAGATTGAAATGTATGAAAAACTATGCCTAAATTAGAGAATTTACCGTAGATGTTTTAATTAATAAACTACCAAGGTACAAAAAAAGAAAATACAATTAAATTAAACTGTTATTTGCAAATGTGTAAATATTAAACATTGTTAGTAGACCTCCCAAAGATCCCATTCTTGTTTAAAGTCTCTTGCGATTTTTTTTTGTGAACAAAAGTTAATCTGCCTATGTGTAACTGGATATTGTGCCAGGAACATTCCATTATTTTTTTTTTTTTCAAATAACAACTTCAGAGCATGGTTTTTGGTCCTGATACGCACACCAACCAGAAACATCTAATTCTTTTTTTTGGTCTTCTACATACTTATTTTCTGTAGGAAGAGATTTCAGGGGATAGCTAATAAAAGTGTTATTGTACCTGGTTTGCTTGTAATGCGAGATGTGGCCATTGCAAAGTCAGAGTTTGTGCCAGGAGAGAAAGCTGTTACGAAAATACAAGATTTTTGCTATGACCCAGTGCTCTTTGAATACTGCGCTCTTCCAGAGGTGAGTACCGAATACATAATATGATTTATACATCTGGCAGCATAAATAAGAGCAGTTAACCATTTATTTAACACACATGTTCAAAAGTATGACATATGCATTCAAATTTGTTACACATGTGGTCTTTATTTGGAAAACGTTTGTCACATTTATTTAGCACATGTCGGTAATGAAATCTCAAATGCTCACACAGGCATGAATTTTATGAAAATACCGATATGATAATTTTAACTCATCTGATCTGATTGACATACATGGGCAGCATTTTTTCTTGCTTTATTTCTGTTGCTTTCAGGTTGTGAAATATGTTGAGTGTTTTACTGGTCCGAATGTCAGAGCCATGCACACAATGATAATCAATAAACCCCCGGATCCAGGTACATACTATGCATCATGAAATTATCCTGATATGTATAGTTAGTTTGTATGTCTATATCAAGCATGGGAAAAGTCAATGAAGTGTAAACAATATGTATCGGTATTTGCCATATACAAAGTTAATATGACAAATGACTTGTAATAAAGGATAAATCATTCATTTCATTGTATTTTCTCTGTTAGAAGCACATCTTCAAGAAAAGTGCACATAAACCCAAAATTGCATTTATTGTAGAATCATTATTTTGACCATAAATACATGTACATCTCTGTCATTTACATAAGCACATGTGCTACTAAAAGAGCAAATACATTTTTTGAGGTACCGGTATTTTCCCCATGTATTCTCAGTACAATGGCTTATTATTATGATATTTATAAGATCCAGCCAAACAAAAGCAACGAGCACAGTACGCAGCAACATCAATTGAAAATGATCCAGTGTTATTTCAATTGTGATATTTATAAATATTTATACATCTGCACTGGAAATTAACAGTAGAGTTCATTTCTTAATCTTCAGGTACCAAAAGTTCTCGTCATCCAATGCACCAGGATCTACATTACTTTCCTTTCCGTCCAGCTGAGAGGATTGTGTGTGCCTGGACTGCCATGGAAAGAATTCATCGCGATAATGGTTGTCTTGTTGTTTTACCTGGTACACATAAAGGATCACTGCAACCACATGAATATCCAGACTGGAAGGTTTGTTGTGTTATTGTCTTCAACATAGTCTTCCAACTAGCATTGCTCAACATAACTGACATCATCAATTGTCATTCAAGTATGATATTTTGTTTTTACCATGGAACAAAACAACTTGAAAACAATTTCTGTCTAATTTATGCGACTGTCCTTTGACACAAAAATATTTTTAAAAAAAGAGGATTAAATTTGTAAACTAATATTCGCTACAAATCTACTTTGAGAGTTTACTCATATTGGTCAGATTAATGTTCAATCAGTCATGCTGATTTGCATATTGAATTCTTTAAGATAGTTTGTAGAATCCCCATTAAGTAGGGACCATTTGATAGAATATCCATCAACATAAGGAGCATTTGATAGAATATCCATCAACATAAGGAGCACTTGATAGAATCTCCATGAACATGGAAGCATTTAATAGAATCTACATCAACATAAGGAGCATTTGATAGAATCTCCATCAATATAAGGAGCATTTGATAGAATTTCCATCAACATGGAGAGCATTTAATAGAATCTTTATCATCATGGGGAGGAAGTATTTAATACAATCTCCAACAACATGGAAGCATTTAATAGAATTTCTATAAACATGAGAGCATTTAATAGAATCTTTATCATCATGGGGAGGAAGTATTTGATGGAATATCCAGCAACATTGAAACATTTAATAGTTTCTATTAACATAGGGAGCATTTGATATAATCTCCATCAACATAGGGAGCATTTAATAGTCTCCATCAACATTAGAGCATTTGATAGAATCTCCATCATAATAGGGAGCAAATTTCTAGAATCTCCATCAACATGGGGAGGGGTATTTAATAGAATCTCCATCAACATGGGGAGGGGTATTTAATAGAATCTCCATCAACATGGGGAGGGGTATTTAATAGAATCTCCATCAACATGGGGAGGGGTATTTAATAGAATCTCCATCAATATGGGGAGGGGTTAGATCTCCACTAAATTAATTCATTTCAGATTTCAGCATAGTTACGTGTTAAGTTCATTGTTTCATAGGAAAGAAAGCGATGTTTAATAACCATTACTGTTTCAGGGTGGTGTTAATAAAATGTATCATGGAATACGTAACTACATGCCGGATCACCCACGAGTTCATCTTGAAATGGATGCTGGTGATACTGTTTTCTTTCATCCCTTACTCATCCATGGATCAGGAATGAATAGAACAAATGGTTTCAGAAAGGTTAGTTTTCTACATTGACTGTTAACACAACCAGTGGTTTCAGAGAGAATAGTTCTCTACATTGACTGTTGACACAACCAATGGTTTCAGAGAGAATAGTTCTATACATTGACTGTTAAAACAACCAATGGTTTCAGAGAGAATAGTTCTATACATTGACTGTTAAAACAACCAATGGGTTCAGAGAGAATAGTTCTATACATTGACTGTTGACACAACCAATGGTTTCAGAGAGAATAGTTCTCTACATTGACTGTTAAAACAACCAATGGTTTCAGAGAGAATAGTTCTATACATTGACTGTTGACACAACCAATGGTTTCAGAGAGAATAGTTCTCTACATTGACTGTTAAAACAACCAATGGTTTCAGAGAGAATAGTTCTATACATTGACTGTTGACACAACCAATGGTTTCAGAGAGAATAGTTCTCTACATTGACTGTTAAAACAACCAATGGTTTCAGAGAGAATAGTTCTATACATTGACTGTTGACACAACCAATGGTTTCAGAGAGAATAGTTCTATACATTGACTGTTAAAACAACCAATGGTTTCAGAGAGAATAGTTCTCTACATTGACTGTTGACACAACCAATGGTTTCAGAGAGAATAGTTCTCTACATTGACTGTTAAAACAACCAATGGTTTCAGAGAGAATAGTTCTCTACATTGACTGTTAAAACAACCAATGGTTTCAGAGAGAATAGTTCTATACATTGACTGTTAAAACAACCAATGGTTTCAGAGAGAATAGTTCTCTACATTGACTGTTAAAACAACCAATGGTTTCAGAGAGAATAGTTCTCTACATTGACTGTTGACACAACCAATGGTTTCAGAGAGAATAGTTCTATACATTGACTGTTAAAACAACCAATGGTTTCAGAGACAATAGTTCTCTACATTGACTGTTGACACAACCAATGGTTTCAGAGACAATAGTTCTATACATTGACTGTTGACACAACCAATGGTTTCAGAGAGAATAGTTCTATACATTGACTGTTAAAACAACCAATGGTTTCAGAGAGAATAGTTCTATACATTGACTGTTGACACAACCAATGGTTTCAGAGAGAATAGTTCTCTACATTGACTGTTAAAACAACCAATGGTTTCAGAGAGAATAGTTCTCTACATTGACTGTTGACACAACCAATGGTTTCAGAGAGAATAGTTCTCTACATTGACTGTTGACACAACCAATGGTTTCAGAGAGAATAGTTCTCTACATTGACTGTTGACACAACCAATGGTTTCAGAGAGAATAGTTCTATACATTGACTGTTGACACAACCAATGGTTTCAGAGAGAATAGTTCTATACATTGACTGTTAAAACAACCAATGGTTTCAGAGAGAATAGTTCTATACATTGACTGTTGACACAACCAATGGTTTCAGAGAGAATAGTTCTCTACATTGACTGTTAAAACAACCAATGGTTTCAGAGAGAATAGTTCTCTACATTGACTGTTAAAACAACCAATGGTTTCAGAGAGAATAGTTCTATACATTGACTGTTGACACAACCAATGGTTTCAGAGAGAATAGTTCTATACATTGACTGTTAAAACAACCAATGGTTTCAGAGAGAATAGTTCTATACATTGACTGTTAAAACAACCAATGGTTTCAGAGAGAATAGTTCTCTACATTGACTGTTAAAACAACCAATGGTTTCAGAGAGAATAGTTCTATACATTGACTGTTAAAACAACCAATGGTTTCAGAGAGAATAGTTCTCTACATTGACTGTTAAAACAACCAATGGTTTCAGAGAGAATAGTTCTATACATTGACTGTTAAAACAACCAATGGTTTCAGAGAGAATAGTTCTATACATTGACTGTTAAAACAACCAATGGTTTCAGAGAGAATAGTTCTCTACATTGACTGTTAAAACAACCAATGGTTTCAGAGAGAATAGTTCTATACATTGACTGTTAAAACAACCAATGGTTTCAGAGAGAATAGTTCTATACATTGACTGTTAAAACAACCAATGGTTTCAGAGAGAATAGTTCTCTACATTGACTGTTAAAACAACCAATGGTTTCAGAGAGAATAGTTCTATACATTGACTGTTAACACAACCAATGGTTTCAGAGAGAATAGTTCTATACATTGACTGTTAAAACAACCAATGGTTTCAGAGAGAATAGTTCTATACATTGACTGTTGACACAACCAATAGTTTCAGAGAAAATAGTTCTCTACATTGACTGTTAAAACAACCAATGGTTTCAGAGAGAATAGTTCTCTACATTGACTGTTGACACAACCAATGGTTTCAGAGAGAATAGTTCTATACATTGACTGTTGACACAACCAATCGTTTCAGAGAGAATAGTTCTATACATTGACTGTTGACACAACCAATGGTTTCAGAGAGAATAGTTCTATACATTGACTGTTGACACAACCAATGGTTTCAGAGAGAATAGTTCTCTACATTGACTGTTAAAACAACCAATGGTTTCAGAGAGAATAGTTCTCTACATTCACTGTTGACACAACCAATGGTTTCAGAGAGAATAGTTCTATACATTGACTGTTGACACAACCAATCGTTTCAGAGAGAATAGTTCTCTACATTGACTGTTGACACAACCAATGGTTTCAGAGAGAATAGTTCTATACATTGACTGTTGACACAACCAATGGTTTCAGAGAGAATAGTTCTATACATTGACTGTTGACACAACCAATGGTTTCAGAGAGAATAGTTCTATACATTGACTGTTAAAACAACCAATGGTTTCAGAGAGAATAGTTCTCTACATTGACTGTTGACACAACCAATGGTTTCAGAGAGAATAGTTCTATACATTGACTGTTGACACAACCAATCGTTTCAGAGAGAATAGTTCTATACATTGACTGTTGACACAACAATGGTTTCAGAGAGTATATTGTTTTCTGCATTGACTGTTGACACAACCAATGGTTTCAGAGAGAATAGTTCTATACATTGACTGTTGACACAACCAATGGTTTCAGAGAGTATAGTTCTCTACATTGACTTTTAAAACAACCAATGGTTTCAGAGAGAATAGTTTTCTGCATTGACTGTTGACACAACCAATGGTTTCAGAGAGAATAGTTCTATACATTGACTGTTAAAACAACCAATGGTTTCAGAGAGAATAGTTTTCTGCATTGACTGTTGACACAACCAATGGTTTCAGAGAGAATAGTTCTATACATTGACTGTTGACACAACCAATGGTTTCAGAGAGAATAGTTCTATACATTGACTGTTAAAACAACCAATGGGTTCAGAGAGAATAGTTCTCTACATTGACTGTTAAAACAACCAATGGTTTCAGAGAGAATAGTTCTATACATTGACTGTTAAAACAACCAATGGTTTCAGAGAGAATAGTTTTCTGCATTGACTGTTGACACAACCAATGGTTTCAGAGAGAATAGTTCTATACATTGACTGTTGACACAACCAATGGTTTCAGAGAGAATAGTTCTATACATTGACTGTTAAAACAACCAATGGGTTCAGAGAGAATAGTTCTCTACATTGACTGTTAAAACAACCAATGGTTTCAGAGAGAATAGTTCTATACATTGACTGTTAAAACAACCAATGGGTTCAGAGAGAATAGTTCTATACATTGACTGTTGACACAACCAATGGTTTCAGAGAGTATATTGTTTTCTGCATTGACTGTTGACACAACCAATGGTTTCAGAGAGAATAGTTCTCTACATTGACTGTTGACACAACCAATGGTTTCAGAGAGAATAGTTCTCTACATTGACTGTTGACACAACCAATGGTTTCAGAGAGAATAGTTCTATACATTGACTGTTGACACAACCAATGGTTTCAGAGAGAATAGTTCTATACATTGACTGTTGACACAACCAATGGTTTCAGAGAGAAAGTTCTCTACATTGACTGTTAAAACAACCAATGGTTTCAGAGAGAATAGTTGTATACATTGACTGTTGACACAACCAATGGTTTCAGAGAGAATAGTTCTCTACATTGACTGTTAACACAACCAGTGGTTTCAGAGAGAATAGATCTATACATTGACTGTTGACACAACCAATGGTTTCAGAGAGAATAGTTCTATACATTGACTGTTGACACAACCAATGGTTTCAGAGAGTATAGTTCTCTACATTGAGTGTTAAAACAACCAATGGTTTCAGAGAGAATAGTTTTCTGCATTGACTGTTGACACAACCAATGGTTTCAGAGAGAATAGTTCTATACATTGACTGTTAAAACAACCAATGGTTTCAGAGAGAATAGTTTTCTGCATTGACTGTTGACACAACCAATGGTTTCAGAGAGAATAGTTCTATACATTGACTGTTAAAACAACCAATGGGTTCAGAGAGAATAGTTCTCTACATTGACTGTTAAAACAACCAATGGTTTCAGAGAGAATAGTTCTATACATTGACTGTTGACACAACCAATGGTTTCAGAGAGAATAGTTCTCTACATTGACTGTTGACACAACCAATGGTTTCAGAGAGAATAGTTCTCTACATTGACTGTTGACACAACCAATGGTTTCAGAGAGAATAGTTCTCTACATTGACTGTTGACACAACCAATGGTTTCAGAGAGAATAGTTCTATACATTGACTGTTGACACAACCAATGGTTTCAGAGAGAATAGTTCTATACATTGACTGTTAAAACAACCAATGGTTTCAGAGAGAATAGTTTTCTGCATTGACTGTTGACACAACCAATGGTTTCAGAGAGAATAGTTCTATACATTGACTGTTGACACAACCAATGGTTTCAGAGAGAATAGTTCTATACATTGACTGTTAAAACAACCAATGGGTTCAGAGAGAATAGTTCTCTACATTGACTGTTAAAACAACCAATGGTTTCAGAGAGAATAGTTCTATACATTGACTGTTAAAACAACCAATGGGTTCAGAGAGAATAGTTCTCTACATTGACTGTTAAAACAACCAATGGTTTCAGAGAGAATAGTTCTATACATTGACTGTTAAAACAACCAATGGTTTCAGAGAGAATAGTTCTATACATTGACTGTTAAAACAACCAATGGTTTCAGAGAGAATAGTTCTCTACATTGACTGTTAAAATAACCAATGGTTTCAGAGAGAATAGTTCTATACATTGACTGTTGACACAACCAATGGTTTCAGAGAGAATAGTTCTCTACATTGACTGTTGACACAACCAATGGTTTCAGAGAGAATAGTTCTCTACATTGACTGTTAAAACAACCAATGGTTTCAGAGAGAATAGTTCTATACATTGACTGTTAAAACAACCAATGGGTTCAGAGAGAATAGTTCTCTACATTGACTGTTAAAACAACCAATGGTTTCAGAGAGAATAGTTCTATACATTGACTGTTGACACAACCAATGGTTTCAGAGAGAATAGTTCTCTACATTGACTGTTAAAACAACCAATGGTTTCAGAGAGAATAGTTCTCTACATTGACTGTTGACACAACCAATGGTTTCAGAGAGAATAGTTCTCTACATTGACTGTTAAAACAACCAATGGTTTCAGAGAGAATAGTTCTATACATTGACTGTTAAAACAACCAATGGTTTCAGAGAGAATAGTTCTATACATTGACTGTTAAAACAACCAATGGGTTCAGAGAGAATAGTTCTCTACATTGACTGTTAAAACAACCAATGGTTTCAGAGAGAATAGTTCTCTACATTGACTGTTAAAACAACCAATGGTTTCAGAGAGAATAGTTCTATACATTGACTGTTGACACAACCAATGGTTTCAGAGAGAATAGTTCTCTACATTGACTGTTAAAACAACCAATGGTTTCAGAGAGAATAGTTCTCTACATTGACTGTTAAAACAACCAATGGGTTCAGAGAGAATAGTTCTCTACATTGACTGTTAAAACAACCAATGGTTTCAGAGAGAATAGTTCTCTACATTGACTGTTAAAACAACCAATGGTTTCAGAGAGAATAGTTTTATACATTGACTGTTGACACAACCAATGGTTTCAGAGAGAATAGTTCTCTACATTGACTGTTGACACAACCAATGGTTTCAGAGAGAATAGTTTTATACATTGACTGTTGACACAACCAATGGTTTCAGAGAGAATAGTTCTCTACATTGACTGTTGACACAACCAATGGTTTCAGAGAGAATAGTTTTATACATTGACTGTTGACACAACCAATGGTTTCAGAGAGAATAGTTCTCTACATTGACTGTTAAAACAACCAATGGTTTCAGAGAGAATAGTTCTCTACATTGACTGTTGACACAACCAATGGTTTCAGAGAGAATAGTTCTCTACATTGACTGTTAAAACAACCAATGGTTTCAGAGAGAATAGTTCTATACATTGACTGTTAAAACAACCAATGGTTTCAGAGAGAATAGTTCTATACATTGACTGTTAAAACAACCAATGGGTTCAGAGAGAATAGTTCTCTACATTGACTGTTAAAACAACCAATGGTTTCAGAGAGAATAGTTCTCTACATTGACTGTTAAAACAACCAATGGTTTCAGAGAGAATAGTTCTATACATTGACTGTTGACACAACCAATGGTTTCAGAGGGAATAGTTCTCTACATTGACTGTTAAAACAACCAATGGTTTCAGAGAGAATAGTTCTCTACATTGACTGTTGACACAACCAATGGTTTCAGAGAGAATAGTTCTCTACATTGACTGTTAAAACAACCAATGGTTTCAGAGAGAATAGTTCTATACATTGACTGTTAAAACAACCAATGGTTTCAGAGACAATAGTTCTCTACATTGACTGTTGACACAACCAATGGTTTCAGAGAGAATAGTTTTATACATTGACTGTTGACACAACCAATGGTTTCAGAGAGAATAGTTCTCAACATTGACTGTTAAAACAACCAATGGTTTCAGAGAGAATAGTTCTCTACATTGACTGTTGACACAACCAATGGTTTCAGAGAGAATAGTTCTCTACATTGACTGTTAAAACAACCAATGGTTTCAGAGAGAATAGTTCTATACATTGACTGTTGACACAACCAATGGTTTCAGAGAGAATAGTTCTATACATTGACTGTTAAAACAACCAATGGTTTCAGAGAGAATAGTTCTCTACATTGACTGTTAAAACAACCAATGGTTTCAGAGAGAATAGTTCTATACATTGACTGTTGACACAACCAATGGTTTCAGAGAGAATAGTTCTCTACATTGACTGTTGACACAACCAATGGTTTCAGAGAGAATAGTTCTCTACATTGACTGTTGACACAACCAATGGTTTCAGAGAGAATAGTTCTCTACATTGACTGTTAAAACAACCAATGGTTTCAGAGAGAATAGTTCTATACATTGACTGTTAAAACAACCAATGGTTCCAGAGACAATAGTTCTCTACATTGACTGTTGACACAACCAATGGTTTCAGAGAGAATAGTTTTATACATTGACTGTTGACACAACCAATGGTTTCAGAGAGAATAGTTCTCTACATTGACTGTTAAAACAACCAATGGTTTCAGAGAGAATAGTTCTCTACATTGACTGTTGACACAACCAATGGTTTCAGAGAGAATAGTTCTCTACATTGACTGTTAAAACAACCAATGGTTTCAGAGAGAATAGTTCTATACATTGACTGTTGACACAACCAATGGTTTCAGAGAGAATAGTTCTATACATTGACTGTTGACACAACCAATGGTTTCAGAGAGAATAGTTTTCTGCATTGACTGTTGACACAACCAATGGTTTCAGAGAGAATAGTGTTCTACATTGACTGTTAAAACAACCAATGGTTTCAGAGAGAATAGTTCTATACATTGACTGTTGACACATCCAATGGTTTCAGAGAGAATAGTTCTCTACATTGACTGTTAAAACAACCAATGGTTTCAGAGAGAATAGTTCTATACATTGACTGTTGACACAACCAATGGTTTCAGAGAGAATAGTTCTATACATTGACTGTTGACACAACCAATGGTTTCAGAGAGAATAGTTCTCTACATTGACTGTTGACACAACCAATGGTTTCAGAGAGAATAGTTCTCTACATTGACTGTTAAAACAACCAATGGTTTCAGAGAGAATAGTTCTATACATTGACTGTTGACACAACCAATGGTTTCAGAGAGAATAGTTCTATACATTGACTGTTAAAACAACCAATGGTTTCAGAGAGAATAGTTCTCTACATTGACTGTTGACACAACCAATGGTTTCAGAGAGAATAGTTCTCTACATTGACTGTTGACACAACCAATGGTTTCAGAGAGAATAGTTCTATACATTGACTGTTAAAACAACCAATGGTTTCAGAGAGAATAGTTCTATACATTGACTGTTAACACAACCAATGGTTTCAGAGAGAATAGTTCTATACATTGACTGTTAACACAACCAATGGTTTCAGAGAGAATAGTTCTATACATTGACTGTTAACACAACCAATGGTTTCAGAGAGAATAGTTCTATACATTGACTGTTAAAACAACCAATGGTTTCAGAGAGAATAGTTCTCTACATTGACTGTTGACACAACCAATGGTTTCAGAGAGAATAGTTCTATACATTGACTGTTAAAACAACCAATGGTTTCAGAGAGAATAGTTCTCTACATTGACTGTTAAAACAACCAATGGTTTCAGAGAGAATAGTTCTATACATTGACTGTTGACACAACCAATGGTTTCAGAGAGTATATTGTTTTCTGCATTGACTGTTGACACAACCAATGGTTTCAGAGAGAATAGCTTTATACATTGACTGTTGACACAACCAATGGTTTCAGAGAGAATAGTTCTATACATTGACTCTTGACACAACCAATGGTTTCAGAGAGAATAGTTCTCTACATTGACTGTTGACACAACCAATGGTTTCAGAGAGAAAAGTTCTATACATTGACTCTTGACACAACCAATGGTTTCAGAGAGTATATTTTTTTCTGCATTGACTGTTAAAACAACCAATGGTTTCAGAGAGAATAGTTCTCTACATTGACTGTTGACACAACCAATGGTTTCAGAGAGAATAGTTCTATACATTGACTGTTGACACAACCAATGGTTTCAGAGAGAATAGTTCTCTACATTGACTGTTAAAACAACCAATGGTTTCAGAGAGAATAGTTCTCTACATTGACTGTTGACACAACCAATGGTTTCAGAGAGAATAGTTCTATACATTGACTGTTAAAACAACCAATGGTTTCAGAGAGAATAGTTCTATACATTGACTGTTGACACAACCAATGGTTTCAGAGAGAAAGTTCTCTACATTGACTGTTAAAACAACCAATGGTTTCAGAGAGAATAGTTGTATACATTGACTGTTGACACAACCAATGGTTTCAGAGAGAATAGTTCTCTACATTGACTGTTAACACAACCAGTGGTTTCAGAGAGAATAGATCTATACATTGACTGTTGACACAACCAATGGTTTTAGAGAGAATAGTTCTATACATTGACTGTTGACACAACCAATGGTTTCAGAGAGTATATTGTTTTCTGCATTGACTGTTGACACAACCAATGGTTTCAGAGAGAATAGTTCTATACATTGACTGTTGACACAACCAATGGTTTCAGAGAGTATAGTTCTCTACATTGACTGTTAAAACAACCAATGGTTTCAGAGAGAATAGTTTTCTGCATTGACTGTTGACACAACCAATGGTTTCAGAGAGAATAGTTCTATACATTGACTGTTAAAACAACCAATGGTTTCAGAGAGAATAGTTTTCTGCATTGACTGTTGACACAACCAATGGTTTCAGAGAGAATAGTTCTATACATTGACTGTTGACACAACCAATGGTTTCAGAGAGAATAGTTCTATACATTGACTGTTAAAACAACCAATGGGTTCAGAGAGAATAGTTCTCTACATTGACTGTTAAAACAACCAATGGTTTCAGAGAGAATAGTTCTATACATTGACTGTTAAAACAACCAATGGTTTCAGAGAGAATAGTTTTCTGCATTGACTGTTGACACAACCAATGGTTTCAGAGAGAATAGTTCTATACATTGACTGTTGACACAACCAATGGTTTCAGAGAGAATAGTTCTCTACATTGACTGTTGACACAACCAATGGTTTCAGAGAGAATAGTTCTTTACATTGACTGTTAAAACAACCAATGGTTTCAGAGAGAATAGTTCTATACATTGACTGTTAAAACAACCAATGGTTCCAGAGACAATAGTTCTCTACATTGACTGTTGACACAACCAATGGTTTCAGAGAGAATAGTTTTATACATTGACTGTTGACACAACCAATGGTTTCAGAGAGAATAGTTCTCTACATTGACTGTTAAAACAACCAATGGTTTCAGAGAGAATAGTTCTCTACATTGACTGTTGACACAACCAATGGTTTCAGAGAGAATAGTTCTCTACATTGACTGTTAAAACAACCAATGGTTTCAGAGAGAATAGTTCTATACATTGACTGTTAAAACAACCAATGGTTTCAGAGACAATAGTTCTCTACATTGACTGTTGACACAACCAATGGTTTCAGAGAGAATAGTTTTATACATTGACTGTTGACACAACCAATGGTTTCAGAGAGAATAGTTCTCTACATTGACTGTTAAAACAACCAATGGTTTCAGAGAGAATAGTTCTCTACATTGACTGTTGACACAACCAATGGTTTCAGAGAGAATAGTTCTCTACATTGACTGTTAAAACAACCAATGGTTTCAGAGAGAATAGTTCTATACATTGACTGTTAAAACAACCAATGGTTTCAGAGAGAATAGTTCTATACATTGACTGTTAAAACAACCAATGGGTTCAGAGAGAATAGTTCTCTACATTGACTGTTAAAACAACCAATGGTTTCAGAGAGAATAGTTCTCTACATTGACTGTTAAAACAACCAATGGTTTCAGAGAGAATAGTTCTATACATTGACTGTTGACACAACCAATGGTTTCAGAGAGAATAGTTCTCTACATTGACTGTTAAAACAACCAATGGTTTCAGAGAGAATAGTTCTCTACATTGACTGTTGACACAACCAATGGTTTCAGAGAGAATAGTTCTCTACATTGACTGTTAAAACAACCAATGGTTTCAGAGAGAATAGTTCTATACATTGACTGTTAAAACAACCAATGGTTTCAGAGACAATAGTTCTCTACATTGACTGTTGACACAACCAATGGTTTCAGAGAGAATAGTTTTATACATTGACTGTTGACACAACCAATGGTTTCAGAGAGAATAGTTCTCTACATTGACTGTTAAAACAACCAATGGTTTCAGAGAGAATAGTTCTCTACATTGACTGTTGACACAACCAATGGTTTCAGAGAGAATAGTTCTCTACATTGACTGTTAAAACAACCAATGGTTTCAGAGAGAATAGTTCTATACATTGACTGTTGACACAACCAATGGTTTCAGAGAGAATAGTTCTATACATTGACTGTTAAAACAACCAATGGTTTCAGAGAGAATAGTTCTCTACATTGACTGTTAAAACAACCAATGGTTTCAGAGAGAATAGTTCTATACATTGACTGTTGACACAACCAATGGTTTCAGAGAGAATAGTTCTCTACATTGACTGTTAAAACAACCAATGGTTTCAGAGAGAATAGTTCTCTACATTGACTGTTGACACAACCAATGGTTTCAGAGAGAATAGTTCTCTACATTGACTGTTAAAACAACCAATGGTTTCAGAGAGAATAGTTCTATACATTGACTGTTAAAACAACCAATGGTTCCAGAGACAATAGTTCTCTACATTGACTGTTGACACAACCAATGGTTTCAGAGAGAATAGTTTTATACATTGACTGTTGACACAACCAATGGTTTCAGAGAGAATAGTTCTCTACATTGACTGTTAAAACAACCAATGGTTTCAGAGAGAATAGTTCTCTACATTGACTGTTGACACAACCAATGGTTTCAGAGAGAATAGTTCTCTACATTGACTGTTAAAACAACCAATGGTTTCAGAGAGAATAGTTCTATACATTGACTGTTGACACAACCAATGGTTTCAGAGAGAATAGTTCTATACATTGACTGTTGACACAACCAATGGTTTCAGAGAGAATAGTTTTCTGCATTGACTGTTGACACAACCAATGGTTTCAGAGAGAATAGTGTTCTACATTGACTGTTAAAACAACCAATGGTTTCAGAGAGAATAGTTCTATACATTGACTGTTGACACAACCAATGGTTTCAGAGAGAATAGTTCTCTACATTGACTGTTAAAACAACCAATGGTTTCAGAGAGAATAGTTCTATACATTGACTGTTAAAACAACCAATGGTTCCAGAGACAATAGTTCTCTACATTGACTGTTGACACAACCAATGGTTTCAGAGAGAATAGTTTTATACATTGACTGTTGACACAACCAATGGTTTCAGAGAGAATAGTTCTCTACATTGACTGTTAAAACAACCAATGGTTTCAGAGAGAATAGTTCTCTACATTGACTGTTGACACAACCAATGGTTTCAGAGAGAATAGTTCTCTACATTGACTGTTAAAACAACCAATGGTTTCAGAGAGAATAGTTCTATACATTGACTGTTGACACAACCAATGGTTTCAGAGAGAATAGTTCTATACATTGACTGTTGACACAACCAATGGTTTCAGAGAGAATAGTTTTCTGCATTGACTGTTGACACAACCAATGGTTTCAGAGAGAATAGTGTTCTACATTGACTGTTAAAACAACCAATGGTTTCAGAGAGAATAGTTCTATACATTGACTGTTGACACAACCAATGGTTTCAGAGAGAATAGTTCTCTACATTGACTGTTAAAACAACCAATGGTTTCAGAGAGAATAGTTCTATACATTGACTGTTGACACAACCAATGGTTTCAGAGAGAATAGTTCTATACATTGACTGTTGACACAACCAATGGTTTCAGAGAGAATAGTTCTCTACATTGACTGTTGACACAACCAATGGTTTCAGAGAGAATAGTTCTCTACATTGACTGTTAAAACAACCAATGGTTTCAGAGAGAATAGTTCTATACATTGACTGTTGACACAACCAATGGTTTCAGAGAGAATAGTTCTATACATTGACTGTTAAAACAACCAATGGTTTCAGAGAGAATAGTTCTCTACATTGACTGTTGACACAACCAATGGTTTCAGAGAGAATAGTTCTCTACATTGACTGTTGACACAACCAATGGTTTCAGAGAGAATAGTTCTATACATTGACTGTTAAAACAACCAATGGTTTCAGAGAGAATAGTTCTATACATTGACTGTTAACACAACCAATGGTTTCAGAGAGAATAGTTCTATACATTGACTGTTAACACAACCAATGGTTTCAGAGAGAATAGTTATCTATATTGACTGTTAACACAACCAATGGTTTCAGAGAGAATAGTTCTATACATTGACTGTTAAAACAACCAATGGTTTCAGAGAGAATAGTTCTCTACATTGACTGTTGACACAACCAATGGTTTCAGAGAGAATAGTTCTATACATTGACTGTTAAAACAACCAATGGTTTCAGAGAGAATAGTTCTCTACATTGACTGTTAAAACAACCAATGGTTTCAGAGAGAATAGTTCTATACATTGACTGTTGACACAACCAATGGTTTCAGAGAGTATATTGTTTTCTGCATTGACTGTTGACACAACCAATGGTTTCAGAGAGAATTGCTTTATACATTGACTGTTGACACAACCAATGGTTTCAGAGAGAATAGTTCTATACATTGACTGTTGACACAACCAATGGTTTCAGAGAGAATAGTTCTCTACATTGACTGTTGACACAACCAATGGTTTCAGAGAGAAAAGTTCTATACATTGACTCTTGACACAACCAATGGTTTCAGAGAGTATATTTTTTTCTGCATTGACTGTTAAAACAACCAATGGTTTCAGAGAGAATAGTTCTCTACATTGACTGTTGACACAACCAATGGTTTCAGAGAGAATAGTTCTATACATTGACTGTTGACACAACCAATGGTTTCAGAGAGAATAGTTCTCTACATTGACTGTTAAAACAACCAATGGTTTCAGAGAGAATAGTTCTATACATTGACTGTTAAAACAACCAATGGTTTCAGAGACAATAGTTCTCTACATTGACTGTTGACACAACCAATGGTTTCAGAGAGAATAGTTTTATACATTGACTGTTGACACAACCAATGGTTTCAGAGAGAATAGTTCTCTACATTGACTGTTAAAACAACCAATGGTTTCAGAGAGAATAGTTCTCTACATTGACTGTTGACACAACCAATGGTTTCAGAGAGAATAGTTCTCTACATTGACTGTTAAAACAACCAATGGTTTCAGAGAGAATAGTTCTATACATTGACTGTTGACACAACCAATGGTTTCAGAGAGAATAGTTCTATACATTGACTGTTAAAACAACCAATGGTTTCAGAGAGAATAGTTCTCTACATTGACTGTTAAAACAACCAATGGTTTCAGAGAGAATAGTTCTATACATTGACTGTTGACACAACCAATGGTTTCAGAGAGAATAGTTCTCTACATTGACTGTTAAAACAACCAATGGTTTCAGAGAGAATAGTTCTCTACATTGACTGTTGACACAACCAATGGTTTCAGAGAGAATAGTTCTCTACATTGACTGTTAAAACAACCAATGGTTTCAGAGAGAATAGTTCTATACATTGACTGTTGACACAACCAATGGTTTCAGAGAGAATAGTTCTATACATTGACTGTTAAAACAACCAATGGTTTCAGAGAGAATAGTTCTATACATTGACTGTTGACACAACCAATGGTTTCAGAGAGAAAGTTCTCTACATTGACTGTTAAAACAACCAATGGTTTCAGAGAGAATAGTTGTATACATTGACTGTTGACACAACCAATGGTTTCAGAGAGAATAGTTCTCTACATTGACTGTTAACACAACCAATGGTTTCAGAGAGAATAGTTCTATACATTGACTGTTGACACAACCAATGGTTTCAGAGAGAAAGTTCTCTACATTGACTGTTAAAACAACCAATGGTTTCAGAGAGAATAGTTGTATACATTGACTGTTGACACAACCAATGGTTTCAGAGAGAATAGTTCTCTACATTGACTGTTAACACAACCAGTGGTTTCAGAGAGAATAGATCTATACATTGACTGTTGACACAACCAATGGTTTCAGAGAGAATAGTTCTATACATTGACTGTTGACACAACCAATGGTTTCAGAGAGTATATTGTTTTCTGCATTGACTGTTGACACAACCAATGGTTTCAGAGAGTATAGTTCTCTACATTGACTGTTAAAACAACCAATGGTTTCAGAGAGAATAGTTTTCTGCATTGACTGTTGACACAACCAATGGTTTCAGAGAGAATAGTTCTATACATTGACTGTTAACACAACCAATGGTTTCAGAGAGAATAGTTTTCTGCATTGACTGTTGACACAACCAATGGTTTCAGAGAGAATAGTTCTATACATTGACTGTTGACACAACCAATGGTTTCAGAGAGAATAGTTCTATACATTGACTGTTAAAACAACCAATGGGTTCAGAGAGAATAGTTCTCTACATTGACTGTTAAAACAACCAATGGTTTCAGAGAGAATAGTTCTATACATTGACTGTTAAAACAACCAATGGTTTCAGAGAGAATAGTTTTCTGCATTGACTGTTGACACAACCAATGGTTTCAGAGAGAATAGTTCTATACATTGACTGTTGACACAACCAATGGTTTCAGAGAGAATAGTTCTATACATTGACTGTTAAAACAACCAATGGGTTCAGAGAGAATAGTTCTCTACATTGACTGTTAAAACAACCAATGGTTTCAGAGAGAATAGTTCTATACATTGACTGTTAAAACAACCAATGGGTTCAGAGAGAATAGTTCTCTACATTGACTGTTTAAACAACCAATGGTTTCAGAGAGAATAGTTCTATACATTGACTGTTAAAACAACCAATGGTTTCAGAGAGAATAGTTCTATACATTGACTGTTGACACAACCAATGGTTTCAGAGAGAATAGTTCTCTACATTGACTGTTGACACAACCAATGGTTTCAGAGAGAATAGTTCTCTACATTGACTGTTAAAACAACCAATGGTTTCAGAGAGAATAGTTCTATACATTGACTGTTAAAACAACCAATGGGTTCAGAGAGAATAGTTCTCTACATTGACTGTTAAAACAACCAATGGTTTCAGAGAGAATAGTTCTATACATTGACTGTTGACACAACCAATGGTTTCAGAGAGAATAGTTCTCTACATTGACTGTTAAAACAACCAATGGTTTCAGAGAGAATAGTTCTCTACATTGACTGTTGACACAACCAATGGTTTCAGAGAGAATAGTTCTCTACATTGACTGTTAAAACAACCAATGGTTTCAGAGAGAATAGTTCTATACATTGACTGTTAAAACAACCAATGGTTTCTGAGAGAATAGTTCTATACATTGACTGTTAAAACAACCAATGGTTCAGAGAGAATAGTTCTCTACATTGACTGTTAAAACAACCAATGGTTTCAGAGAGAATAGTTCTCTACATTGACTGTTAAAACAACCAATGGTTTCAGAGAGAATAGTTCTATACATTGACTGTTGACACAACCAATGGTTTCAGAGAGAATAGTTCTCTACATTGACTGTTAAAACAACCAATGGTTTCAGAGAGAATAGTTCTCTACATTGACTGTTGACACAACCAATGGTTTCAGAGAGAATAGTTCTCTACATTGACTGTTAAAACAACCAATGGTTTCAGAGAGAATAGTTCTATACATTGACTGTTAAAACAACCAATGGTTTCAGAGACAATAGTTCTCTACATTGACTGTTGACACAACCAATGGTTTCAGAGAGAATAGTTTTATACATTGACTGTTGACACAACCAATGGTTTCAGAGAGAATAGTTCTCTACATTGACTGTTAAAACAACCAATGGTTTCAGAGAGAATAGTTCTCTACATTGACTGTTGACACAACCAATGGTTTCAGAGAGAATAGTTCTCTACATTGACTGTTAAAACAACCAATGGTTTCAGAGAGAATAGTTCTATACATTGACTGTTAAAACAACCAATGGTTTCAGAGAGAATAGTTCTATACATTGACTGTTAAAACAACCAATGGGTTCAGAGAGAATAGTTCTCTACATTGACTGTTAAAACAACCAATGGTTTCAGAGAGAATAGTTCTCTACATTGACTGTTGACACAACCAATGGTTTCAGAGAGAATAGTTCTCTACATTGACTGTTGACACAACCAATGGTTTCAGAGAGAATAGTTCTATACATTGACTGTTAAAACAACCAATGGTTTCAGAGAGAATAGTTCTATACATTGACTGTTAACACAACCAATGTTTTCAGAGAGAATAGTTCTATACATTGACTGTTAACACAACCAATGGTTTCAGAGAGAATAGTTATCTATATTGACTGTTAACACAACCAATGGTTTCAGAGAGAATAGTTCTATACATTGACTGTTAAAACAACCAATGGTTTCAGAGAGAATAGTTCTCTACATTGACTGTTGACACAACCAATGGTTTCAGAGAGAATAGTTCTATACATTGACTGTTAAAACAACCAATGGTTTCAGAGAGAATAGTTCTCTACATTGACTGTTAAAACAACCAATGGTTTCAGAGAGAATAGTTCTATACATTGACTGTTGACACAACCAATGGTTTCAGAGAGTATATTGTTTTCTGCATTGACTGTTGACACAACCAATGGTTTCAGAGAGAATAGCTTTATACATTGACTGTTGACACAACCAATGGTTTCAGAGAGAATAGTTCTATACATTGACTGTTGACACAACCAATGGTTTCAGAGAGAATAGTTCTCTACATTGACTGTTGACACAACCAATGGTTTCAGAGAGAAAAGTTCTATACATTGACTCTTGACACAACCAATGGTTTCAGAGAGTATATTTTTTTCTGCATTGACTGTTAAAACAACCAATGGTTTCAGAGAGAATAGTTCTCTACATTGACTGTTGACACAACCAATGGTTTCAGAGAGAATAGTTCTATACATTGACTGTTGACACAACCAATGGTTTCAGAGAGAATAGTTCTCTACATTGACTGTTAAAACAACCAATGGTTTCAGAGAGAATAGTTCTCTACATTGACTGTTGACACAACCAATGGTTTCAGAGAGAATAGTTCTATACATTGACTGTTAAAACAACCAATGGTTTCAGAGAGAATAGTTCTATACATTGACTGTTGACACAACCAATGGTTTCAGAGAGAAAGTTCTCTACATTGACTGTTAAAACAACCAATGGTTTCAGAGAGAATAGTTGTATACATTGACTGTTGACACAACCAATGGTTTCAGAGAGAATAGTTCTCTACATTGACTGTTAACACAACCAGTGGTTTCAGAGAGAATAGATCTATACATTGACTGTTGACACAACCAATGGTTTCAGAGAGAATAGTTCTATACATTGACTGTTGACACAACCAATGGTTTCAGAGAGTATATTGTTTTCTGCATTGACTGTTGACACAACCAATGGTTTCAGAGAGAATAGTTCTATACATTGACTGTTGACACAACCAATGGTTTCAGAGAGTATAGTTCTCTACATTGACTGTTAAAACAACCAATGGTTTCAGAGAGAATAGTTTTCTGCATTGACTGTTGACACAACCAATGGTTTCAGAGAGAATAGTTCTATACATTGACTGTTAACACAACCAATGGTTTCAGAGAGAATAGTTTTCTGCATTGACTGTTGACACAACCAATGGTTTCAGAGAGAATAGTTCTATACATTGACTGTTGACACAACCAATGGTTTCAGAGAGAATAGTTCTATACATTGACTGTTAAAACAACCAATGGGTTCAGAGAGAATAGTTCTCTACATTGACTGTTAAAACAACCAATGGTTTCAGAGAGAATAGTTCTATACATTGACTGTTAAAACAACCAATGGTTTCAGAGAGAATAGTTTTCTGCATTGACTGTTGACACAACCAATGGTTTCAGAGAGAATAGTTCTATACATTGACTGTTGACACAACCAATGGTTTCAGAGAGAATAGTTCTATACATTGACTGTTAAAACAACCAATGGGTTCAGAGAGAATAGTTCTCTACATTGACTGTTAAAACAACCAATGGTTTCAGAGAGAATAGTTCTATACATTGACTGTTAAAACAACCAATGGGTTCAGAGAGAATAGTTCTCTACATTGACTGTTAAAACAACCAATGGTTTCAGAGAGAATAGTTCTATACATTGACTGTTAAAACAACCAATGGTTTCAGAGAGAATAGTTCTATACATTGACTGTTGACACAACCAATGGTTTCAGAGAGAATAGTTCTCTACATTGACTGTTGACACAACCAATGGTTTCAGAGAGAATAGTTCTCTACATTGACTGTTAAAACAACCAATGGTTTCAGAGAGAATAGTTCTATACATTGACTGTTAAAACAACCAATGGGTTCAGAGAGAATAGTTCTCTACATTGACTGTTAAAACAACCAATGGTTTCAGAGAGAATAGTTCTATACATTGACTGTTGACACAACCAATGGTTTCAGAGAGAATAGTTCTATACATTGACTGTTGACACAACCAATGGTTTCAGAGAGAATAGTTCTCTACATTGACTGTTAAAACAACCAATGGTTTCAGAGAGAATAGTTCTCTACATTGACTGTTGACACAACCAATGGTTTCAGAGAGAATAGTTCTATACATTGACTGTTAAAACAACCAATGGTTTCAGAGAGAATAGTTCTATACATTGACTGTTGACACAACCAATGGTTTCAGAGAGAAAGTTCTCTACATTGACTGTTAAAACAACCAATGGTTTCAGAGAGAATAGTTGTATACATTGACTGTTGACACAACCAATGGTTTCAGAGAGAATAGTTCTCTACATTGACTGTTAACACAACCAGTGGTTTCAGAGAGAATAGATCTATACATTGACTGTTGACACAACCAATGGTTTCAGAGAGAATAGTTCTATACATTGACTGTTGACACAACCAATGGTTTCAGAGAGTATATTGTTTTCTGCATTGACTGTTGACACAACCAATGGTTTCAGAGAGAATAGTTCTATACATTGACTGTTGACACAACCAATGGTTTCAGAGAGTATAGTTCTCTACATTGACTGTTAAAACAACCAATGGTTTCAGAGAGAATAGTTTTCTGCATTGACTGTTGACACAACCAATGGTTTCAGAGAGAATAGTTCTATACATTGACTGTTAAAACAACCAATGGTTTCAGAGAGAATAGTTCTATACATTGACTGTTAAAACAACCAATGGTTTCAGAGAGAATAGTTCTATACATTGACTGTTGACACAACCAATGGTTTCAGAGAGAATAGTTCTCTACATTGACTGTTGACACAACCAATGGTTTCAGAGAGAATAGTTCTCTACATTGACTGTTAAAACAACCAATGGTTTCAGAGAGAATAGTTCTATACATTGACTGTTAAAACAACCAATGGGTTCAGAGAGAATAGTTCTCTACATTGACTGTTAAAACAACCAATGGTTTCAGAGAGAATAGTTCTATACATTGACTGTTGACACAACCAATGGTTTCAGAGAGAATAGTTCTCTACATTGACTGTTAAAACAACCAATGGTTTCAGAGAGAATAGTTCTCTACATTGACTGTTGACACAACCAATGGTTTCAGAGAGAATAGTTCTCTACATTGACTGTTAAAACAACCAATGGTTTCAGAGAGAATAGTTCTATACATTGACTGTTAAAACAACCAATGGTTTCTGAGAGAATAGTTCTATACATTGACTGTTAAAACAACCAATGGTTCAGAGAGAATAGTTCTCTACATTGACTGTTAAAACAACCAATGGTTTCAGAGAGAATAGTTCTCTACATTGACTGTTAAAACAACCAATGGTTTCAGAGAGAATAGTTCTATACATTGACTGTTGACACAACCAATGGTTTCAGAGAGAATAGTTCTCTACATTGACTGTTAAAACAACCAATGGTTTCAGAGAGAATAGTTCTCTACATTGACTGTTGACACAACCAATGGTTTCAGAGAGAATAGTTCTCTACATTGACTGTTAAAACAACCAATGGTTTCAGAGAGAATAGTTCTATACATTGACTGTTAAAACAACCAATGGTTTCAGAGACAATAGTTCTCTACATTGACTGTTGACACAACCAATGGTTTCAGAGAGAATAGTTTTATACATTGACTGTTGACACAACCAATGGTTTCAGAGAGAATAGTTCTCTACATTGACTGTTAAAACAACCAATGGTTTCAGAGAGAATAGTTCTCTACATTGACTGTTGACACAACCAATGGTTTCAGAGAGAATAGTTCTCTACATTGACTGTTAAAACAACCAATGGTTTCAGAGAGAATAGTTCTATACATTGACTGTTAAAACAACCAATGGTTTCAGAGAGAATAGTTCTATACATTGACTGTTAAAACAACCAATGGGTTCAGAGAGAATAGTTCTCTACATTGACTGTTAAAACAACCAATGGTTTCAGAGAGAATAGTTCTCTACATTGACTGTTGACACAACCAATGGTTTCAGAGAGAATAGTTCTCTACATTGACTGTTGACACAACCAATGGTTTCAGAGAGAATAGTTCTATACATTGACTGTTAAAACAACCAATGGTTTCAGAGAGAATAGTTCTATACATTGACTGTTAACACAACCAATGGTTTCAGAGAGAATAGTTCTATACATTGACTGTTGACACAACCAATGGTTTCAGAGAGAATAGTTCTCTACATTGACTGTTGACACAACCAATGGTTTCAGAGAGAATAGTTTTATACATTGACTGTTAACACAACCAATGGTTTCAGAGAGAATAGTTATCTATATTGACTGTTAACACAACCAATGGTTTCAGAGAGAATAGTTCTATACATTGACTGTTAAAACAACCAATGGTTTCAGAGAGAATAGTTCTATACATTGACTGTTGACACAACCAATGGTTTCAGAGAGTATATTGTTTTCTGCATTGACTGTTGACACAACCAATGGTTTCAGAGAGAATAGCTTTATACATTGACTGTTGACACAACCAATGGTTTCAGAGAGAATAGTTCTATACATTGACTGTTGACACAACCAATGGTTTCAGAGAGAATAGTTCTCTACATTGACTCTTGACACAACCAATGGTTTCAGAGAGAAAAGTTCTATACATTGACTCTTGACACAACCAATGGTTTCAGAGAGTATATTTTTTTCTGCATTGACTGTTAAAACAACCAATGGTTTCAGAGAGAATAGTTCTCTACATTGACTGTTGACACAACCAATGGTTTCAGAGAGAATAGTTCTATACATTGACTGTTGACACAACCAATGGTTTCAGAGAGAATAGTTCTCTACATTGACTGTTAAAACAACCAATGGTTTCAGAGAGAATAGTTCTATACATTGACTGTTAAAACAACCAATGGTTTCAGAGACAATAGTTCTCTACATTGACTGTTGACACAACCAATGGTTTCAGAGAGAATAGTTCTATACATTGACTGTTAAAACAACCAATGGTTTCAGAGAGAATAGTTCTATACATTGACTGTTGACACAACCAATGGTTTCAGAGAGTATATTGTTTTCTGCATTGACTGTTGACACAACCAATGGTTTCAGAGAGAATAGCTTTATACATTGACTGTTGACACAACCAATGGTTTCAGAGAGAATAGTTCTATACATTGACTGTTGACACAACCAATGGTTTCAGAGAGAATAGTTCTCTACATTGACTGTTGACACAACCAATGGTTTCAGAGAGAAAAGTTCTATACATTGACTCTTGACACAACCAATGGTTTCAGAGAGTATATTTTTTCTGCATTGACTGTTAAAACAACCAATGGTTTCAGAGAGAATAGTTCTCTACATTGACTGTTGACACAACCAATGGTTTCAGAGAGAATAGTTCTATACATTGACTGTTGACACAACCAATGGTTTCAGAGAGAATAGTTCTCTACATTGACTGTTAAAACAACCAATGGTTTCAGAGAGAATAGTTCTATACATTGACTGTTAAAACAACCAATGGTTTCAGAGACAATAGTTCTCTACATTGACTGTTGACACAACCAATGGTTTCAGAGAGAATAGTTCTATACATTGACTGTTAAAACAACCAATGGTTTCAGAGAGAATAGTTCTATACATTGACTGTTGACACAACCAATGGTTTCAGAGAGTATATTGTTTTCTGCATTGACTGTTGACACAACCAATGGTTTCAGAGAGAATAGCTTTATACATTGACTGTTGACACAACCAATGGTTTCAGAGAGAATAGTTCTATACATTGACTGTTGACACAACCAATGGTTTCAGAGAGAATAGTTCTCTACATTGACTGTTGACACAACCAATGGTTTCAGAGAGAAAAGTTCTATACATTGACTCTTGACACAACCAATGGTTTCAGAGAGTATATTTTTTTCTGCATTGACTGTTAAAACAACCAATGGTTTCAGAGAGAATAGTTCTCTACATTGACTGTTGACACAACCAATGGTTTCAGAGAGAATAGTTCTATACATTGACTGTTGACACAACCAATGGTTTCAGAGAGAATAGTTCTCTACATTGACTGTTAAAACAACCAATGGTTTCAGAGAGAATAGTTCTATACATTGACTGTTAAAACAACCAATGGTTTCAGAGACAATAGTTCTCTACATTGACTGTTGACACAACCAATGGTTTCAGAGAGAATAGTTTTATACATTGACTGTTGACACAACCAATGGTTTCAGAGAGAATAGTTCTCTACATTGACTGTTAAAACAACCAATGGTTTCAGAGAGAATAGTTCTCTACATTGACTGTTGACACAACCAATGGTTTCAGAGAGAATAGTTCTCTACATTGACTGTTAAAACAACCAATGGTTTCAGAGAGAATAGTTCTATACATTGACTGTTGACACAACCAATGGTTTCAGAGAGAATAGTTCTATACATTGACTGTTAAAACAACCAATGGTTTCAGAGAGAATAGTTCTCTACATTGACTGTTAAAACAACCAATGGTTTCAGAGAGAATAGTTCTATACATTGACTGTTGACACAACCAATGGTTTCAGAGAGAATAGTTCTCTACATTGACTGTTAAAACAACCAATGGTTTCAGAGAGAATAGTTCTCTACATTGACTGTTGACACAACCAATGGTTTCAGAGAGAATAGTTCTCTACATTGACTGTTAAAACAACCAATGGTTTCAGAGAGAATAGTTCTATACATTGACTGTTGACACAACCAATGGTTTCAGAGAGAATAGTTCTATACATTGACTGTTAAAACAACCAATGGTTTCAGAGAGAATAGTTCTATACATTGACTGTTGACACAACCAATGGTTTCAGAGAGAAAGTTCTCTACATTGACTGTTAAAACAACCAATGGTTTCAGAGAGAATAGTTGTATACATTGACTGTTGACACAACCAATGGTTTCAGAGAGAATAGTTCTCTACATTGACTGTTAACACAACCAATGGTTTCAGAGAGAATAGTTCTATACATTGACTGTTGACACAACCAATGGTTTCAGAGAGAAAGTTCTCTACATTGACTGTTAAAACAACCAATGGTTTCAGAGAGAATAGTTGTATACATTGACTGTTGACACAACCAATGGTTTCAGAGAGAATAGTTCTCTACATTGACTGTTAACACAACCAGTGGTTTCAGAGAGAATAGATCTATACATTGACTGTTGACACAACCAATGGTTTCAGAGAGAATAGTTCTATACATTGACTGTTGACACAACCAATGGTTTCAGAGAGTATATTGTTTTCTGCATTGACTGTTGACACAACCAATGGTTTCAGAGAGAATAGTTCTATACATTGACTGTTGACACAACCAATGGTTTCAGAGAGTATAGTTCTCTACATTGACTGTTAAAACAACCAATGGTTTCAGAGAGAATAGTTTTCTGCATTGACTGTTGACACAACCAATGGTTTCAGAGAGAATAGTTCTATACATTGACTGTTAACACAACCAATGGTTTCAGAGAGAATAGTTTTCTGCATTGACTGTTGACACAACCAATGGTTTCAGAGAGAATAGTTCTATACATTGACTGTTGACACAACCAATGGTTTCAGAGAGAATAGTTCTATACATTGACTGTTAAAACAACCAATGGGTTCAGAGAGAATAGTTCTCTACATTGACTGTTAAAACAACCAATGGTTTCAGAGAGAATAGTTCTATACATTGACTGTTAAAACAACCAATGGTTTCAGAGAGAATAGTTTTCTGCATTGACTGTTGACACAACCAATGGTTTCAGAGAGAATAGTTCTATACATTGACTGTTGACACAACCAATGGTTTCAGAGAGAATAGTTCTATACATTGACTGTTAAAACAACCAATGGGTTCAGAGAGAATAGTTCTCTACATTGACTGTTAAAACAACCAATGGTTTCAGAGAGAATAGTTCTATACATTGACTGTTAAAACAACCAATGGGTTCAGAGAGAATAGTTCTCTACATTGACTGTTTAAACAACCAATGGTTTCAGAGAGAATAGTTCTATACATTGACTGTTAAAACAACCAATGGTTTCAGAGAGAATAGTTCTATACATTGACTGTTGACACAACCAATGGTTTCAGAGAGAATAGTTCTCTACATTGACTGTTGACACAACCAATGGTTTCAGAGAGAATAGTTCTCTACATTGACTGTTAAAACAACCAATGGTTTCAGAGAGAATAGTTCTATACATTGACTGTTAAAACAACCAATGGGTTCAGAGAGAATAGTTCTCTACATTGACTGTTAAAACAACCAATGGTTTCAGAGAGAATAGTTCTATACATTGACTGTTGACACAACCAATGGTTTCAGAGAGAATAGTTCTCTACATTGACTGTTAAAACAACCAATGGTTTCAGAGAGAATAGTTCTCTACATTGACTGTTGACACAACCAATGGTTTCAGAGAGAATAGTTCTCTACATTGACTGTTAAAACAACCAATGGTTTCAGAGAGAATAGTTCTATACATTGACTGTTAAAACAACCAATGGTTTCTGAGAGAATAGTTCTATACATTGACTGTTAAAACAACCAATGGTTCAGAGAGAATAGTTCTCTACATTGACTGTTAAAACAACCAATGGTTTCAGAGAGAATAGTTCTCTACATTGACTGTTAAAACAACCAATGGTTTCAGAGAGAATAGTTCTATACATTGACTGTTGACACAACCAATGGTTTCAGAGAGAATAGTTCTCTACATTGACTGTTAAAACAACCAATGGTTTCAGAGAGAATAGTTCTCTACATTGACTGTTGACACAACCAATGGTTTCAGAGAGAATAGTTCTCTACATTGACTGTTAAAACAACCAATGGTTTCAGAGAGAATAGTTCTATACATTGACTGTTAAAACAACCAATGGTTTCAGAGACAATAGTTCTCTACATTGACTGTTGACACAACCAATGGTTTCAGAGAGAATAGTTTTATACATTGACTGTTGACACAACCAATGGTTTCAGAGAGAATAGTTCTCTACATTGACTGTTAAAACAACCAATGGTTTCAGAGAGAATAGTTCTCTACATTGACTGTTGACACAACCAATGGTTTCAGAGAGAATAGTTCTCTACATTGACTGTTAAAACAACCAATGGTTTCAGAGAGAATAGTTCTATACATTGACTGTTAAAACAACCAATGGTTTCAGAGAGAATAGTTCTATACATTGACTGTTAAAACAACCAATGGGTTCAGAGAGAATAGTTCTATACATTGACTGTTAAAACAACCAATGGTTTCAGAGAGAATAGTTCTATACATTGACTGTTAACACAACCAATGGTTTCAGAGAGAATAGTTCTATACATTGACTGTTAACACAACCAATGGTTTCAGAGAGAATAGTTATCTATATTGACTGTTAACACAACCAATGGTTTGAGAGAGAATAGTTCTATACATTGACTGTTAAAACAACCAATGGTTTCAGAGAGAATAGTTCTCTACATTGACTGTTGACACAACCAATGGTTTCAGAGAGAATAGTTCTATACATTGACTGTTAAAACAACCAATGGTTTCAGAGAGAATAGTTCTCTACATTGACTGTTAAAACAACCAATGGTTTCAGAGAGAATAGTTCTATACATTGACTGTTGACACAACCAATGGTTTCAGAGAGTATATTGTTTTCTGCATTGACTGTTGACACAACCAATGGTTTCAGAGAGAATAGCTTTATACATTGACTGTTGACACAACCAATGGTTTCAGAGAGAATAGTTCTATACATTGACTGTTGACACAACCAATGGTTTCAGAGAGAATAGTTCTCTACATTGACTGTTGACACAACCAATGGTTTCAGAGAGAAAAGTTCTATACATTGACTCTTGACACAACCAATGGTTTCAGAGAGTATATTTTTTTCTGCATTGACTGTTAAAACAACCAATGGTTTCAGAGAGAATAGTTCTCTACATTGACTGTTGACACAACCAATGGTTTCAGAGAGAATAGTTCTATACATTGACTGTTGACACAACCAATGGTTTCAGAGAGAATAGTTCTCTACATTGACTGTTAAAACAACCAATGGTTTCAGAGAGAATAGTTCTCTACATTGACTGTTGACACAACCAATGGTTTCAGAGAGAATAGTTCTATACATTGACTGTTAAAACAACCAATGGTTTCAGAGAGAATAGTTCTATACATTGACTGTTGACACAACCAATGGTTTCAGAGAGAAAGTTCTCTACATTGACTGTTAAAACAACCAATGGTTTCAGAGAGAATAGTTGTATACATTGACTGTTGACACAACCAATGGTTTCAGAGAGAATAGTTCTCTACATTGACTGTTAACACAACCAGTGGTTTCAGAGAGAATAGATCTATACATTGACTGTTGACACAACCAATGGTTTCAGAGAGAATAGTTCTATACATTGACTGTTGACACAACCAATGGTTTCAGAGAGTATATTGTTTTCTGCATTGACTGTTGACACAACCAATGGTTTCAGAGAGAATAGTTCTATACATTGACTGTTGACACAACCAATGGTTTCAGAGAGTATAGTTCTCTACATTGACTGTTAAAACAACCAATGGTTTCAGAGAGAATAGTTTTCTGCATTGACTGTTGACACAACCAATGGTTTCAGAGAGAATAGTTCTATACATTGACTGTTAACACAACCAATGGTTTCAGAGAGAATAGTTTTCTGCATTGACTGTTGACACAACCAATGGTTTCAGAGAGAATAGTTCTATACATTGACTGTTGACACAACCAATGGTTTCAGAGAGAATAGTTCTATACATTGACTGTTAAAACAACCAATGGGTTCAGAGAGAATAGTTCTCTACATTGACTGTTAAAACAACCAATGGTTTCAGAGAGAATAGTTCTATACATTGACTGTTAAAACAACCAATGGTTTCAGAGAGAATAGTTTTCTGCATTGACTGTTGACACAACCAATGGTTTCAGAGAGAATAGTTCTATACATTGACTGTTGACACAACCAATGGTTTCAGAGAGAATAGTTCTATACATTGACTGTTAAAACAACCAATGGGTTCAGAGAGAATAGTTCTCTACATTGACTGTTAAAACAACCAATGGTTTCAGAGAGAATAGTTCTATACATTGACTGTTAAAACAACCAATGGGTTCAGAGAGAATAGTTCTCTACATTGACTGTTAAAACAACCAATGGTTTCAGAGAGAATAGTTCTATACATTGACTGTTAAAACAACCAATGGTTTCAGAGAGAATAGTTCTATACATTGACTGTTGACACAACCAATGGTTTCAGAGAGAATAGTTCTCTACATTGACTGTTGACACAACCAATGGTTTCAGAGAGAATAGTTCTCTACATTGACTGTTAAAACAACCAATGGTTTCAGAGAGAATAGTTCTATACATTGACTGTTAAAACAACCAATGGGTTCAGAGAGAATAGTTCTCTACATTGACTGTTAAAACAACCAATGGTTTCAGAGAGAATAGTTCTATACATTGACTGTTGACACAACCAATGGTTTCAGAGAGAATAGTTCTATACATTGACTGTTGACACAACCAATGGTTTCAGAGAGAATAGTTCTCTACATTGACTGTTAAAACAACCAATGGTTTCAGAGAGAATAGTTCTCTACATTGACTGTTGACACAACCAATGGTTTCAGAGAGAATAGTTCTATACATTGACTGTTAAAACAACCAATGGTTTCAGAGAGAATAGTTCTATACATTGACTGTTGACACAACCAATGGTTTCAGAGAGAAAGTTCTCTACATTGACTGTTAAAACAACCAATGGTTTCAGAGAGAATAGTTGTATACATTGACTGTTGACACAACCAATGGTTTCAGAGAGAATAGTTCTCTACATTGACTGTTAACACAACCAGTGGTTTCAGAGAGAATAGATCTATACATTGACTGTTGACACAACCAATGGTTTCAGAGAGAATAGTTCTATACATTGACTGTTGACACAACCAATGGTTTCAGAGAGTATATTGTTTTCTGCATTGACTGTTGACACAACCAATGGTTTCAGAGAGAATAGTTCTATACATTGACTGTTGACACAACCAATGGTTTCAGAGAGTATAGTTCTCTACATTGACTGTTAAAACAACCAATGGTTTCAGAGAGAATAGTTTTCTGCATTGACTGTTGACACAACCAATGGTTTCAGAGAGAATAGTTCTATACATTGACTGTTAAAACAACCAATGGTTTCAGAGAGAATAGTTCTATACATTGACTGTTAAAACAACCAATGGTTTCAGAGAGAATAGTTCTATACATTGACTGTTGACACAACCAATGGTTTCAGAGAGAATAGTTCTCTACATTGACTGTTGACACAACCAATGGTTTCAGAGAGAATAGTTCTCTACATTGACTGTTAAAACAACCAATGGTTTCAGAGAGAATAGTTCTATACATTGACTGTTAAAACAACCAATGGGTTCAGAGAGAATAGTTCTCTACATTGACTGTTAAAACAACCAATGGTTTCAGAGAGAATAGTTCTATACATTGACTGTTGACACAACCAATGGTTTCAGAGAGAATAGTTCTCTACATTGACTGTTAAAACAACCAATGGTTTCAGAGAGAATAGTTCTCTACATTGACTGTTGACACAACCAATGGTTTCAGAGAGAATAGTTCTCTACATTGACTGTTAAAACAACCAATGGTTTCAGAGAGAATAGTTCTATACATTGACTGTTAAAACAACCAATGGTTTCTGAGAGAATAGTTCTATACATTGACTGTTAAAACAACCAATGGTTCAGAGAGAATAGTTCTCTACATTGACTGTTAAAACAACCAATGGTTTCAGAGAGAATAGTTCTCTACATTGACTGTTAAAACAACCAATGGTTTCAGAGAGAATAGTTCTATACATTGACTGTTGACACAACCAATGGTTTCAGAGAGAATAGTTCTCTACATTGACTGTTAAAACAACCAATGGTTTCAGAGAGAATAGTTCTCTACATTGACTGTTGACACAACCAATGGTTTCAGAGAGAATAGTTCTCTACATTGACTGTTAAAACAACCAATGGTTTCAGAGAGAATAGTTCTATACATTGACTGTTAAAACAACCAATGGTTTCAGAGACAATAGTTCTCTACATTGACTGTTGACACAACCAATGGTTTCAGAGAGAATAGTTTTATACATTGACTGTTGACACAACCAATGGTTTCAGAGAGAATAGTTCTCTACATTGACTGTTAAAACAACCAATGGTTTCAGAGAGAATAGTTCTCTACATTGACTGTTGACACAACCAATGGTTTCAGAGAGAATAGTTCTCTACATTGACTGTTAAAACAACCAATGGTTTCAGAGAGAATAGTTCTATACATTGACTGTTAAAACAACCAATGGTTTCAGAGAGAATAGTTCTATACATTGACTGTTAAAACAACCAATGGGTTCAGAGAGAATAGTTCTCTACATTGACTGTTAAAACAACCAATGGTTTCAGAGAGAATAGTTCTCTACATTGACTGTTGACACAACCAATGGTTTCAGAGAGAATAGTTCTCTACATTGACTGTTGACACAACCAATGGTTTCAGAGAGAATAGTTCTATACATTGACTGTTAAAACAACCAATGGTTTCAGAGAGAATAGTTCTATACATTGACTGTTAACACAACCAATGGTTTCAGAGAGAATAGTTCTATACATTGACTGTTAACACAACCAATGGTTTCAGAGAGAATAGTTATCTATATTGACTGTTGACACAACCAATGGTTTCAGAGAGAATAGTTCTATACATTGACTGTTAAAACAACCAATGGTTTCAGAGAGAATAGTTCTCTACATTGACTGTTGACACAACCAATGGTTTCAGAGAGAATAGTTCTATACATTGACTGTTAAAACAACCAATGGTTTCAGAGAGAATAGTTCTCTACATTGACTGTTAAAACAACCAATGGTTTCAGAGAGAATAGTTCTATACATTGACTGTTGACACAACCAATGGTTTCAGAGAGTATATTGTTTTCTGCATTGACTGTTGACACAACCAATGGTTTCAGAGAGAATAGCTTTATACATTGACTGTTGACACAACCAATGGTTTCAGAGAGAATAGTTCTATACATTGACTGTTGACACAACCAATGGTTTCAGAGAGAATAGTTCTCTACATTGACTGTTGACACAACCAATGGTTTCAGAGAGAAAAGTTCTATACATTGACTCTTGACACAACCAATGGTTTCAGAGAGTATATTTTTTTCTGCATTGACTGTTAAAACAACCAATGGTTTCAGAGAGAATAGTTCTCTACATTGACTGTTGACACAACCAATGGTTTCAGAGAGAATAGTTCTATACATTGACTGTTGACACAACCAATGGTTTCAGAGAGAATAGTTCTCTACATTGACTGTTAAAACAACCAATGGTTTCAGAGAGAATAGTTCTCTACATTGACTGTTGACACAACCAATGGTTTCAGAGAGAATAGTTCTATACATTGACTGTTAAAACAACCAATGGTTTCAGAGAGAATAGTTCTATACATTGACTGTTGACACAACCAATGGTTTCAGAGAGAAAGTTCTCTACATTGACTGTTAAAACAACCAATGGTTTCAGAGAGAATAGTTGTATACATTGACTGTTGACACAACCAATGGTTTCAGAGAGAATAGTTCTCTACATTGACTGTTAACACAACCAGTGGTTTCAGAGAGAATAGATCTATACATTGACTGTTGACACAACCAATGGTTTCAGAGAGAATAGTTCTATACATTGACTGTTGACACAACCAATGGTTTCAGAGAGTATATTGTTTTCTGCATTGACTGTTGACACAACCAATGGTTTCAGAGAGAATAGTTCTATACATTGACTGTTGACACAACCAATGGTTTCAGAGAGTATAGTTCTCTACATTGACTGTTAAAACAACCAATGGTTTCAGAGAGAATAGTTTTCTGCATTGACTGTTGACACAACCAATGGTTTCAGAGAGAATAGTTCTATACATTGACTGTTAACACAACCAATGGTTTCAGAGAGAATAGTTTTCTGCATTGACTGTTGACACAACCAATGGTTTCAGAGAGAATAGTTCTATACATTGACTGTTGACACAACCAATGGTTTCAGAGAGAATAGTTCTATACATTGACTGTTAAAACAACCAATGGGTTCAGAGAGAATAGTTCTCTACATTGACTGTTAAAACAACCAATGGTTTCAGAGAGAATAGTTCTATACATTGACTGTTAAAACAACCAATGGTTTCAGAGAGAATAGTTTTCTGCATTGACTGTTGACACAACCAATGGTTTCAGAGAGAATAGTTCTGTACATTGACTGTTGACACAACCAATGGTTTCAGAGAGAATAGTTCTATACATTGACTGTTAAAACAACCAATGGGTTCAGAGAGAATAGTTCTCTACATTGACTGTTAAAACAACCAATGGTTTCAGAGAGAATAGTTCTATACATTGACTGTTAAAACAACCAATGGGTTCAGAGAGAATAGTTCTCTACATTGACTGTTAAAACAACCAATGGTTTCAGAGAGAATAGTTCTATACATTGACTGTTAAAACAACCAATGGTTTCAGAGAGAATAGTTCTATACATTGACTGTTGACACAACCAATGGTTTCAGAGAGAATAGTTCTCTACATTGACTGTTGACACAACCAATGGTTTCAGAGAGAATAGTTCTCTACATTGACTGTTAAAACAACCAATGGTTTCAGAGAGAATAGTTCTATACATTGACTGTTAAAACAACCAATGGGTTCAGAGAGAATAGTTCTCTACATTGACTGTTAAAACAACCAATGGTTTCAGAGAGAATAGTTCTATACATTGACTGTTGACACAACCAATGGTTTCAGAGAGAATAGTTCTCTACATTGACTGTTAAAACAACCAATGGTTTCAGAGAGAATAGTTCTCTACATTGACTGTTGACACAACCAATGGTTTCAGAGAGAATAGTTCTCTACATTGACTGTTAAAACAACCAATGGTTTCAGAGAGAATAGTTCTATACATTGACTGTTAAAACAACCAATGGTTTCTGAGAGAATAGTTCTATACATTGACTGTTAAAACAACCAATGGTTCAGAGAGAATAGTTCTCTACATTGACTGTTAAAACAACCAATGGTTTCAGAGAGAATAGTTCTCTACATTGACTGTTAAAACAACCAATGGTTTCAGAGAGAATAGTTCTATACATTGACTGTTGACACAACCAATGGTTTCAGAGAGAATAGTTCTCTACATTGACTGTTAAAACAACCAATGGTTTCAGAGAGAATAGTTCTCTACATTGACTGTTGACACAACCAATGGTTTCAGAGAGAATAGTTCTCTACATTGACTGTTAAAACAACCAATGGTTTCAGAGAGAATAGTTCTATACATTGACTGTTAAAACAACCAATGGTTTCAGAGACAATAGTTCTCTACATTGACTGTTGACACAACCAATGGTTTCAGAGAGAATAGTTTTATACATTGACTGTTGACACAACCAATGGTTTCAGAGAGAATAGTTCTCTACATTGACTGTTAAAACAACCAATGGTTTCAGAGAGAATAGTTCTCTACATTGACTGTTGACACAACCAATGGTTTCAGAGAGAATAGTTCTCTACATTGACTGTTAAAACAACCAATGGTTTCAGAGAGAATAGTTCTATACATTGACTGTTAAAACAACCAATGGTTTCAGAGAGAATAGTTCTATACATTGACTGTTAAAACAACCAATGGGTTCAGAGAGAATAGTTCTCTACATTGACTGTTAAAACAACCAATGGTTTCAGAGAGAATAGTTCTCTACATTGACTGTTAAAACAACCAATGGTTTCAGAGAGAATAGTTCTATACATTGACTGTTGACACAACCAATGGTTTCAGAGAGAATAGTTCTCTACATTGACTGTTGACACAACCAATGGTTTCAGAGAGAATAGTTCTCTACATTGACTGTTGACACAACCAATGGTTTCAGAGAGAATAGTTCTCTACATTGACTGTTAAAACAACCAATGGTTTCAGAGACAATAGTTCTATACATTGACTGTTAAAACAACCAATGGTTTCAGAGACAATAGTTCTCTACATTGACTGTTGACACAACCAATGGTTTCAGAGAGAATAGTTTTATACATTGACTGTTGACACAACCAATGGTTTCAGAGAGAATAGTTCTCTACATTGACTGTTAAAACAACAATGGTTTCAGAGAGAATAGTTCTCTACATTGACTGTTGACACAACCAATGGTTTCAGAGAGAATAGTTCTCTACATTGACTGTTAAAACAACCAATGGTTTCAGAGAGAATAGTTCTATACATTGACTGTTGACACAACCAATGGTTTCAGAGAGAATAGTTCTATACATTGACTGTTAAAACAACCAATGGTTTCAGAGAGAATAGTTCTATACATTGACTGTTAAAACAACCAATGGTTTCAGAGAGAATAGTTCTATACATTGACTGTTGACACAACCAATGGTTTCAGAGAGAATAGTTCTATACATTGACTGTTGACACAACCAATGGTTTCAGAGAGAATAGTTCTCTACATTGACTGTTGACACAACCAATGGTTTCAGAGAGAATAGTTCTCTACATTGACTGTTAAAACAACCAATGGTTTCAGAGAGAATAGTTCTATACATTGACTGTTGACACAACCAATGGTTTCAGAGAGAATAGTTCTATACATTGACTGTTAAAACAACCAATGGTTTCAGAGAGAATAGTTCTCTACATTGACTGTTGACACAACCAATGGTTTCAGAGAGAATAGTTCTATACATTGACTGTTAAAACAACCAATGGTTTCAGAGAGAATAGTTCTATACATTGACTGTTAACACAACCAATGGTTTCAGAGAGAATAGTTCTCTACATTGACTGTTAAAACAACCAATGGTTTCAGAGAGAATAGTTCTATACATTGACTGTTAAAACAACCAATGGTTTCAGAGAGAATAGTTCTCTACATTGACTGTTAACACAACCAATGGTTTCAGAGAGAATAGTTCTCTACATTGACTGTTAACACAACCAATGGTTTCAGAGAGAATAGTTCTATACATTGACTGTTAACACAACCAATGGTTTCAGAGAGAATAGTTCTCTACATTGACTGTTAACACAACCAATGGTTTCAGAGAGAATAGTTCTATACATTGACTGTTAAAACAACCAATGGTTTCAGAGACAATAGTTCTATACATTGACTGTTGACACAACCAATGGTTTCAGAGAGAATAGTTCTATACATTGACTGTTGACACAACCAATGGTTTCGGAGAGAATAGTTCTATACATTGACTGTTGAAACAACCAATGGTTTCAGAGAGAATAGTTCTCTACATTGACTGTTAAAACAACCAATGGTTTCAGAGAGAATAGTTCTCTACATTGACTGTTAACACAACCAATGGTTTCAGAGAGAATAGTTCTCTACATTGACTGTTAACACAACCAATGGTTTCAGAGAGAATAGTTCTATACATTGACTGTTAAAACAACCAATGGTTTCAGAGAGAATAGTTCTCTACATTGACTGTTAACACAACCAATGGTTTCAGAGAGAATAGTTCTCTACATTGACTGTTAACACAACCAATGGTTTCAGAGAGAATAGTTCTATACATTGACTGTTAAAACAACCAATGGTTTCAGAGACAATAGTTCTCTACATTGACTGTTGACACAACCAATGGTTTCAGAGAGAATAGTTTTATACATTGTCTGTTGACACAACCAATGGTTTCAGAGAGAATAGTTCTCTACATTGACTGTTAAAACAACCAATGGTTTCAGAGAGAATAGTTCTCTACATTGACTGTTGACACAACCAATGGTTTCAGAGAGAATAGTTCTCTACATTGACTGTTAAAACAACCAATGGTTTCAGAGAGAATAGTTCTATACATTGACTGTTAAAACAACCAATGGTTTCAGAGAGAATAGTTCTATACATTGACTGTTAAAACAACCAATGGGTTCAGAGAGAATAGTTCTCTACATTGACTGTTAAAACAACCAATGGTTTCAGAGAGAATAGTTCTCTACATTGACTGTTAAAACAACCAATGGTTTCAGAGAGAATAGTTCTATACATTGACTGTTGACACAACCAATGGTTTCAGAGAGAATAGTTCTCTACATTGACTGTTAAAACAACCAATGGTTTCAGAGAGAATAGTTCTCTACATTGACTGTTGACACAACCAATGGTTTCAGAGAGAATAGTTCTCTACATTGACTGTTAAAACAACCAATGGTTTCAGAGACAATAGTTCTATACATTGACTGTTAAAACAACCAATGGTTTCAGAGACAATAGTTCTCTACATTGACTGTTGACACAACCAATGGTTTCAGAGAGAATAGTTCTATACATTGACTGTTGACACAACCAATGGTTTCAGAGAGAATAGTTTTCTGCATTGACTGTTGACACAACCAATGGTTTCAGAGAGAATAGTTCTCTACATTGACTGTTAAAACAACCAATGGTTTCAGAGAGAATAGTTCTATACATTGACTGTTGACACAACCAATGGTTTCAGAGAGAATAGTTCTCTACATTGACTGTTGACACAACCAATTGTTTCAGAGAGAATAGTTCTCTACATTGACTGTTAAAACAACCAATGGTTTCAGAGAGAATAGTTCTATACATTGACTGTTAAAACAACCAATGGTTTCAGAGAGAATAGTTCTATACATTGACTGTTAAAACAACCAATGGGTTCAGAGAGAATAGTTCTCTACATTGACTGTTAAAACAACCAATGGTTTCAGAGAGAATAGTTCTCTACATTGACTGTTAAAACAACCAATGGTTTCAGAGAGAATAGTTCTATACATTGACTGTTGACACAACCAATGGTTTCAGAGAGAATAGTTCTCTACATTGACTGTTAAAACAACCAATGGTTTCAGAGAGAATAGTTCTCTACATTGACTGTTGACACAACCAATGGTTTCAGAGAGAATAGTTCTCTACATTGACTGTTAAAACAACCAATGGTTTCAGAGACAATAGTTCTATACATTGACTGTTAAAACAACCAATGGTTTCAGAGACAATAGTTCTCTACATTGACTGTTGACACAACCAATGGTTTCAGAGAGAATAGTTCTATACATTGACTGTTAACACAACCAATGGTTTCAGAGAGAATAGTTCTATACATTGACTGTTGACACAACCAATGGTTTCAGAGAGAATAGTTTTCTGCATTGACTGTTGACACAACCAATGGTTTCAGAGAGAATAGTTCTCTACATTGACTGTTAAAACAACCAATGGTTTCAGAGAGAATAGTTCTATACATTGACTGTTGACACAACCAATGGTTTCAGAGAGAATAGTTCTCTACATTGACTGTTAAAACAACCAATGGTTTCAGAGAGAATAGTTCTATACATTGACTGTTGACACAACCAATGGTTTCAGAGAGAATAGTTCTCTACATTGACTGTTGACACAACCAATGGTTTCAGAGAGAATAGTTCTATACATTGACTGTTAAAACAACCAATGGTTTCAGAGAGAATAGTTCTATACATTGACTGTTGACACAACCAATGGTTTCAGAGAGAATAGTTCTCTACATTGACTGTTAAAACAACCAATGGTTTCAGAGAGAATAGTTCTATACATTGACTGTTGACACAACCAATGGTTTCAGAGAGAATAGTTCTCTACATTGACTGTTAAAACAACCAATGGTTTCAGAGAGAATAGTTCTATACATTGACTGTTGACACAACCAATGGTTTCAGAGAGAATAGTTCTCTACATTGACTGTTAAAACAACCAATGGTTTCAGAGACAATAGTTCTATACATTGACTGTTGACACAACCAATGGTTTCAGAGACAATAGTTCTCTACATTGACTGTTAAAACAACCAATGGTTTCAGAGAGAATAGTTCTCTACATTGACTGTTAACACAACCAATGGTTTCAGAGAGAATAGTTCTCTACATTGACTGTTAACACAACCAATGGTTTCAGAGAGAATAGTTCTATACATTGACTGTTGACACAACCAATGGTTTCAGAGAGAATAGTTCTATACATTGACTGTTGACACAACCAATGGTTTCAGAGAGAATAGTTCTCTACATTGACTGTTGACACAACCAATGGTTTCAGAGAGAATAGTTCTATACATTGACTGTTGACACAACCAATGGTTTCAGAGAGAATAGTTCTATACATTGACTGTTAAAACAACCAATGGTTTCAGAGAGAATAGTTCTATACATTGACTGTTGACACAACCAATGGTTTCAGAGAGAATAGTTCTCTACATTGACTGTTGACACAACCAATGGTTTCAGAGAGAATAGTTCTATACATTGACTGTTAAAACAACCAATGGTTTCAGAGAGAATAGTTCTATACATTGACTGTTGACACAACCAATGGTTTCAGAGAGAATAGTTCTCTACATTGACTGTTAAAACAACCAATGGTTTCAGAGAGAATAGTTCTATACATTGACTGTTGACACAACCAATGGTTTCAGAGAGAATAGTTCTCTACATTGACTGTTAAAACAACCAATGGTTTCAGAGAGAATAGTTCTCTACATTGACTGTTAACACAACCAATGGTTTCAGAGAGAATAGTTCTATACATTGACTGTTAAAACAACCAATGGTTTCAGAGACAATAGTTCTATACATTGACTGTTGACACAACCAATGGTTTCAGAGAGAATAGTTCTCTACATTGACTGTTAAAACAACCAATGGTTTCAGAGAGAATAGTTCTCTACATTGACTGTTAACACAACCAATGGTTTCAGAGAGAATAGTTCTCTACATTGACTGTTAACACAACCAATGGTTTCAGAGAGAATAGTTCTATACATTGACTGTTAAAACAACCAATGGTTTCAGAGACAATAGTTCTATACATTGACTGTTGACACAACCAATGGTTTCAGAGAGAATAGTTCTATACATTGACTGTTGACACAACCAATGGTTTCAGAGAGAATAGTTCTCTACATTGACTGTTAAAACAACCAATGGTTTCAGAGAGAATAGTTCTATACATTGACTGTTGACACAACCAATGGTTTCAGAGAGAATAGTTCTCTACATTGACTGTTAAAACAACTAATGGTTTCAGAGAGAATAGTTCTATACATTGACTGTTGACACAACCAATGGTTTCAGAGAGAATAGTTCTCTACATTGACTATTAAAACAACCAATGGTTTCAGAGAGAATAGTTCTATACATTGACTGTTGACACAACCAATGGTTTCAGAGAGAATAGTTCTCTACATTGACTGTTAAAACAACCAATGGTTTCAGAGAGAATAGTTCTCTAAATTGACTGTTAAAACAACCAATGGTTTCAGAGAGAATAGTTCTATACATTGACTGGTAAAACAACCAATGGTTTCAGAGAGAATAGATCTATACATTGACTATTAAAACAACCAATGGTTTCAGAGAGAATAGTTCTATACATTGACTGTTGACACAACCAATGGTTTCAGAGAGAATAGTTGTCTATATTGACTGTTAAAACAACCAATGGTTTCAGAGAGAATAGTTCTCTACATTGACTGTTAAAACAACCAATGGTTTCAGAGAGAATAGTTCTATACATTGACTGTTAAAACAACCAATGGTTTCAGAGAGAATAGTTCTATACATTGACTGGTAAAACAACCAATGGTTTCAGAGAGAATAGATCTATACATTGACTGGTAAAACAACCAATGGTTTCAGAGAGAATAGTTCTCTACATTGACTGTTAAAACAACCAATGGTTTCAGAGAGAATAGTTCTCTACATTGACTGTTAAAACAACCAATGGTTTCAGAGAGAATAGTTCTATACGTTGACTGTTAAAACAACCAATGGTTTCAGAGAGAATAGATCTATACATTGACTGTTGACACAACCAATGGTTTCAGAGAGAATAGTTCTCTACATTGACTGTTAAAACAACCAATGGTTTCAGAGAGAATAGTTCTCTACATTGACTGTTAAAACAACCAATGGTTTCAGAGAGAATAGTTCTCTACATTGACTGTTGACACAACCAATGGTTTCAGAGAGAATAGTTCTCTACATTGACTGTTAAAACAACCAATGGTTTCAGAGAGAATAGTTCTATACATTGACTGTTAAAACAACCAATGGTTTCTGAGAGAATAGTTCTATACATTGACTGTTAAAACAACCAATGGTTCAGAGAGAATAGTTCTCTACATTGACTGTTAAAACAACCAATGGTTTCAGAGAGAATAGTTCTCTACATTGACTGTTAAAACAACCAATGGTTTCAGAGAGAATAGTTCTATACATTGACTGTTGACACAACCAATGGTTTCAGAGAGAATAGTTCTCTACATTGACTGTTAAAACAACCAATGGTTTCAGAGAGAATAGTTCTCTACATTGACTGTTGACACAACCAATGGTTTCAGAGAGAATAGTTCTCTACATTGACTGTTAAAACAACCAATGGTTTCAGAGAGAATAGTTCTATACATTGACTGTTAAAACAACCAATGGTTTCAGAGACAATAGTTCTCTACATTGACTGTTGACACAACCAATGGTTTCAGAGAGAATAGTTTTATACATTGACTGTTGACACAACCAATGGTTTCAGAGAGAATAGTTCTCTACATTGACTGTTAAAACAACCAATGGTTTCAGAGAGAATAGTTCTCTACATTGACTGTTGACACAACCAATGGTTTCAGAGAGAATAGTTCTCTACATTGACTGTTAAACAACCAATGGTTTCAGAGAGAATAGTTCTATACATTGACTGTTAAAACAACCAATGGTTTCAGAGAGAATAGTTCTATACATTGACTGTTAAAACAACCAATGGGTTCAGAGAGAATAGTTCTCTACATTGACTGTTAAAACAACCAATGGTTTCAGAGAGAATAGTTCTCTACATTGACTGTTGACACAACCAATGGTTTCAGAGAGAATAGTTCTCTACATTGACTGTTGACACAACCAATGGTTTCAGAGAGAATAGTTCTATACATTGACTGTTAAAACAACCAATGGTTTCAGAGAGAATAGTTCTATACATTGACTGTTAACACAACCAATGGTTTCAGAGAGAATAGTTCTATACATTGACTGTTAACACAACCAATGGTTTCAGAGAGAATAGTTATCTATATTGACTGTTGACACAACCAATGGTTTCAGAGAGAATAGTTCTATACATTGACTGTTAAAACAACCAATGGTTTCAGAGAGAATAGTTCTCTACATTGACTGTTGACACAACCAATGGTTTCAGAGAGAATAGTTCTATACATTGACTGTTAAAACAACCAATGGTTTCAGAGAGAATAGTTCTCTACATTGACTGTTAAAACAACCAATGGTTTCAGAGAGAATAGTTCTATACATTGACTGTTGACACAACCAATGGTTTCAGAGAGTATATTGTTTTCTGCATTGACTGTTGACACAACCAATGGTTTCAGAGAGAATAGCTTTATACATTGACTGTTGACACAACCAATGGTTTCAGAGAGAATAGTTCTATACATTGACTGTTGACACAACCAATGGTTTCAGAGAGAATAGTTCTCTACATTGACTGTTGACACAACCAATGGTTTCAGAGAGAAAAGTTCTATACATTGACTCTTGACACAACCAATGGTTTCAGAGAGTATATTTTTTTCTGCATTGACTGTTAAAACAACCAATGGTTTCAGAGAGAATAGTTCTCTACATTGACTGTTGACACAACCAATGGTTTCAGAGAGAATAGTTCTATACATTGACTGTTGACACAACCAATGGTTTCAGAGAGAATAGTTCTCTACATTGACTGTTAAAACAACCAATGGTTTCAGAGAGAATAGTTCTCTACATTGACTGTTGACACAACCAATGGTTTCAGAGAGAATAGTTCTATACATTGACTGTTAAAACAACCAATGGTTTCAGAGAGAATAGTTCTATACATTGACTGTTGACACAACCAATGGTTTCAGAGAGAAAGTTCTCTACATTGACTGTTAAAACAACCAATGGTTTCAGAGAGAATAGTTGTATACATTGACTGTTGACACAACCAATGGTTTCAGAGAGAATAGTTCTCTACATTGACTGTTAACACAACCAGTGGTTTCAGAGAGAATAGATCTATACATTGACTGTTGACACAACCAATGGTTTCAGAGAGAATAGTTCTATACATTGACTGTTGACACAACCAATGGTTTCAGAGAGTATATTGTTTTCTGCATTGACTGTTGACACAACCAATGGTTTCAGAGAGAATAGTTCTATACATTGACTGTTGACACAACCAATGGTTTCAGAGAGTATAGTTCTCTACATTGACTGTTAAAACAACCAATGGTTTCAGAGAGAATAGTTTTCTGCATTGACTGTTGACACAACCAATGGTTTCAGAGAGAATAGTTCTATACATTGACTGTTAACACAACCAATGGTTTCAGAGAGAATAGTTTTCTGCATTGACTGTTGACACAACCAATGGTTTCAGAGAGAATAGTTCTATACATTGACTGTTGACACAACCAATGGTTTCAGAGAGAATAGTTCTATACATTGACTGTTAAAACAACCAATGGGTTCAGAGAGAATAGTTCTCTACATTGACTGTTAAAACAACCAATGGTTTCAGAGAGAATAGTTCTATACATTGACTGTTAAAACAACCAATGGTTTCAGAGAGAATAGTTTTCTGCATTGACTGTTGACACAACCAATGGTTTCAGAGAGAATAGTTCTGTACATTGACTGTTGACACAACCAATGGTTTCAGAGAGAATAGTTCTATACATTGACTGTTAAAACAACCAATGGGTTCAGAGAGAATAGTTCTCTACATTGACTGTTAAAACAACCAATGGTTTCAGAGAGAATAGTTCTATACATTGACTGTTAAAACAACCAATGGGTTCAGAGAGAATAGTTCTCTACATTGACTGTTAAAACAACCAATGGTTTCAGAGAGAATAGTTCTATACATTGACTGTTAAAACAACCAATGGTTTCAGAGAGAATAGTTCTATACATTGACTGTTGACACAACCAATGGTTTCAGAGAGAATAGTTCTCTACATTGACTGTTGACACAACCAATGGTTTCAGAGAGAATAGTTCTCTACATTGACTGTTAAAACAACCAATGGTTTCAGAGAGAATAGTTCTATACATTGACTGTTAAAACAACCAATGGGTTCAGAGAGAATAGTTCTCTACATTGACTGTTAAAACAACCAATGGTTTCAGAGAGAATAGTTCTATACATTGACTGTTGACACAACCAATGGTTTCAGAGAGAATAGTTCTCTACATTGACTGTTAAAACAACCAATGGTTTCAGAGAGAATAGTTCTCTACATTGACTGTTGACACAACCAATGGTTTCAGAGAGAATAGTTCTCTACATTGACTGTTAAAACAACCAATGGTTTCAGAGAGAATAGTTCTATACATTGACTGTTAAAACAACCAATGGTTTCTGAGAGAATAGTTCTATACATTGACTGTTAAAACAACCAATGGTTCAGAGAGAATAGTTCTCTACATTGACTGTTAAAACAACCAATGGTTTCAGAGAGAATAGTTCTCTACATTGACTGTTAAAACAACCAATGGTTTCAGAGAGAATAGTTCTATACATTGACTGTTGACACAACCAATGGTTTCAGAGAGAATAGTTCTCTACATTGACTGTTAAAACAACCAATGGTTTCAGAGAGAATAGTTCTCTACATTGACTGTTGACACAACCAATGGTTTCAGAGAGAATAGTTCTCTACATTGACTGTTAAAACAACCAATGGTTTCAGAGAGAATAGTTCTATACATTGACTGTTAAAACAACCAATGGTTTCAGAGACAATAGTTCTCTACATTGACTGTTGACACAACCAATGGTTTCAGAGAGAATAGTTTTATACATTGACTGTTGACACAACCAATGGTTTCAGAGAGAATAGTTCTCTACATTGACTGTTAAAACAACCAATGGTTTCAGAGAGAATAGTTCTCTACATTGACTGTTGACACAACCAATGGTTTCAGAGAGAATAGTTCTCTACATTGACTGTTAAAACAACCAATGGTTTCAGAGAGAATAGTTCTATACATTGACTGTTAAAACAACCAATGGTTTCAGAGAGAATAGTTCTATACATTGACTGTTAAAACAACCAATGGGTTCAGAGAGAATAGTTCTCTACATTGACTGTTAAAACAACCAATGGTTTCAGAGAGAATAGTTCTCTACATTGACTGTTAAAACAACCAATGGTTTCAGAGAGAATAGTTCTATACATTGACTGTTGACACAACCAATGGTTTCAGAGAGAATAGTTCTCTACATTGACTGTTGACACAACCAATGGTTTCAGAGAGAATAGTTCTCTACATTGACTGTTGACACAACCAATGGTTTCAGAGAGAATAGTTCTCTACATTGACTGTTAAAACAACCAATGGTTTCAGAGACAATAGTTCTATACATTGACTGTTAAAACAACCAATGGTTTCAGAGACAATAGTTCTCTACATTGACTGTTGACACAACCAATGGTTTCAGAGAGAATAGTTTTATACATTGACTGTTGACACAACCAATGGTTTCAGAGAGAATAGTTCTCTACATTGACTGTTAAAACAACAATGGTTTCAGAGAGAATAGTTCTCTACATTGACTGTTGACACAACCAATGGTTTCAGAGAGAATAGTTCTCTACATTGACTGTTAAAACAACCAATGGTTTCAGAGAGAATAGTTCTATACATTGACTGTTGACACAACCAATGGTTTCAGAGAGAATAGTTCTATACATTGACTGTTAAAACAACCAATGGTTTCAGAGAGAATAGTTCTATACATTGACTGTTAAAACAACCAATGGTTTCAGAGAGAATAGTTCTATACATTGACTGTTGACACAACCAATGGTTTCAGAGAGAATAGTTCTATACATTGACTGTTGACACAACCAATGGTTTCAGAGAGAATAGTTCTCTACATTGACTGTTGACACAACCAATGGTTTCAGAGAGAATAGTTCTCTACATTGACTGTTAAAACAACCAATGGTTTCAGAGAGAATAGTTCTATACATTGACTGTTGACACAACCAATGGTTTCAGAGAGAATAGTTCTATACATTGACTGTTAAAACAACCAATGGTTTCAGAGAGAATAGTTCTCTACATTGACTGTTGACACAACCAATGGTTTCAGAGAGAATAGTTCTATACATTGACTGTTAAAACAACCAATGGTTTCAGAGAGAATAGTTCTATACATTGACTGTTAACACAACCAATGGTTTCAGAGAGAATAGTTCTCTACATTGACTGTTAAAACAACCAATGGTTTCAGAGAGAATAGTTCTATACATTGACTGTTAAAACAACCAATGGTTTCAGAGAGAATAGTTCTCTACATTGACTGTTAACACAACCAATGGTTTCAGAGAGAATAGTTCTCTACATTGACTGTTAACACAACCAATGGTTTCAGAGAGAATAGTTCTATACATTGACTGTTAACACAACCAATGGTTTCAGAGAGAATAGTTCTCTACATTGACTGTTAACACAACCAATGGTTTCAGAGAGAATAGTTCTATACATTGACTGTTAAAACAACCAATGGTTTCAGAGACAATAGTTCTATACATTGACTGTTGACACAACCAATGGTTTCAGAGAGAATAGTTCTATACATTGACTGTTGACACAACCAATGGTTTCGGAGAGAATAGTTCTATACATTGACTGTTGAAACAACCAATGGTTTCAGAGAGAATAGTTCTCTACATTGACTGTTAAAACAACCAATGGTTTCAGAGAGAATAGTTCTCTACATTGACTGTTAACACAACCAATGGTTTCAGAGAGAATAGTTCTCTACATTGACTGTTAACACAACCAATGGTTTCAGAGAGAATAGTTCTATACATTGACTGTTAAAACAACCAATGGTTTCAGAGAGAATAGTTCTCTACATTGACTGTTAACACAACCAATGGTTTCAGAGAGAATAGTTCTCTACATTGACTGTTAACACAACCAATGGTTTCAGAGAGAATAGTTCTATACATTGACTGTTAAAACAACCAATGGTTTCAGAGACAATAGTTCTCTACATTGACTGTTGACACAACCAATGGTTTCAGAGAGAATAGTTTTATACATTGTCTGTTGACACAACCAATGGTTTCAGAGAGAATAGTTCTCTACATTGACTGTTAAAACAACCAATGGTTTCAGAGAGAATAGTTCTCTACATTGACTGTTGACACAACCAATGGTTTCAGAGAGAATAGTTCTCTACATTGACTGTTAAAACAACCAATGGTTTCAGAGAGAATAGTTCTATACATTGACTGTTAAAACAACCAATGGTTTCAGAGAGAATAGTTCTATACATTGACTGTTAAAACAACCAATGGGTTCAGAGAGAATAGTTCTCTACATTGACTGTTAAAACAACCAATGGTTTCAGAGAGAATAGTTCTCTACATTGACTGTTAAAACAACCAATGGTTTCAGAGAGAATAGTTCTATACATTGACTGTTGACACAACCAATGGTTTCAGAGAGAATAGTTCTCTACATTGACTGTTAAAACAACCAATGGTTTCAGAGAGAATAGTTCTCTACATTGACTGTTGACACAACCAATGGTTTCAGAGAGAATAGTTCTCTACATTGACTGTTAAAACAACCAATGGTTTCAGAGACAATAGTTCTATACATTGACTGTTAAAACAACCAATGGTTTCAGAGACAATAGTTCTCTACATTGACTGTTGACACAACCAATGGTTTCAGAGAGAATAGTTCTATACATTGACTGTTGACACAACCAATGGTTTCAGAGAGAATAGTTTTCTGCATTGACTGTTGACACAACCAATGGTTTCAGAGAGAATAGTTCTCTACATTGACTGTTAAAACAACCAATGGTTTCAGAGAGAATAGTTCTATACATTGACTGTTGACACAACCAATGGTTTCAGAGAGAATAGTTCTCTACATTGACTGTTGACACAACCAATTGTTTCAGAGAGAATAGTTCTCTACATTGACTGTTAAAACAACCAATGGTTTCAGAGAGAATAGTTCTATACATTGACTGTTAAAACAACCAATGGTTTCAGAGAGAATAGTTCTATACATTGACTGTTAAAACAACCAATGGGTTCAGAGAGAATAGTTCTCTACATTGACTGTTAAAACAACCAATGGTTTCAGAGAGAATAGTTCTCTACATTGACTGTTAAAACAACCAATGGTTTCAGAGAGAATAGTTCTATACATTGACTGTTGACACAACCAATGGTTTCAGAGAGAATAGTTCTCTACATTGACTGTTAAAACAACCAATGGTTTCAGAGAGAATAGTTCTCTACATTGACTGTTGACACAACCAATGGTTTCAGAGAGAATAGTTCTCTACATTGACTGTTAAAACAACCAATGGTTTCAGAGACAATAGTTCTATACATTGACTGTTAAAACAACCAATGGTTTCAGAGACAATAGTTCTCTACATTGACTGTTGACACAACCAATGGTTTCAGAGAGAATAGTTCTATACATTGACTGTTAACACAACCAATGGTTTCAGAGAGAATAGTTCTATACATTGACTGTTGACACAACCAATGGTTTCAGAGAGAATAGTTTTCTGCATTGACTGTTGACACAACCAATGGTTTCAGAGAGAATAGTTTTCTGCATTGACTGTTGACACAACCAATGGTTTCAGAGAGAATAGTTCTCTACATTGACTGTTAAAACAACCAATGGTTTCAGAGAGAATAGTTCTATACATTGACTGTTGACACAACCAATGGTTTCAGAGAGAATAGTTCTCTACATTGACTGTTAAAACAACCAATGGTTTCAGAGAGAATAGTTCTATACATTGACTGTTGACACAACCAATGGTTTCAGAGAGAATAGTTCTCTACATTGACTGTTGACACAACCAATGGTTTCAGAGAGAATAGTTCTATACATTGACTGTTAAAACAACCAATGGTTTCAGAGAGAATAGTTCTATACATTGACTGTTGACACAACCAATGGTTTCAGAGAGAATAGTTCTCTACATTGACTGTTAAAACAACCAATGGTTTCAGAGAGAATAGTTCTATACATTGACTGTTGACACAACCAATGGTTTCAGAGAGAATAGTTCTCTACATTGACTGTTAAAACAACCAATGGTTTCAGAGAGAATAGTTCTATACATTGACTGTTGACACAACCAATGGTTTCAGAGAGAATAGTTCTCTACATTGACTGTTAAAACAACCAATGGTTTCAGAGACAATAGTTCTATACATTGACTGTTGACACAACCAATGGTTTCAGAGACAATAGTTCTCTACATTGACTGTTAAAACAACCAATGGTTTCAGAGAGAATAGTTCTCTACATTGACTGTTAACACAACCAATGGTTTCAGAGAGAATAGTTCTCTACATTGACTGTTAACACAACCAATGGTTTCAGAGAGAATAGTTCTATACATTGACTGTTGACACAACCAATGGTTTCAGAGAGAATAGTTCTATACATTGACTGTTGACACAACCAATGGTTTCAGAGAGAATAGTTCTCTACATTGACTGTTGACACAACCAATGGTTTCAGAGAGAATAGTTCTATACATTGACTGTTGACACAACCAATGGTTTCAGAGAGAATAGTTCTATACATTGACTGTTAAAACAACCAATGGTTTCAGAGAGAATAGTTCTATACATTGACTGTTGACACAACCAATGGTTTCAGAGAGAATAGTTCTCTACATTGACTGTTGACACAACCAATGGTTTCAGAGAGAATAGTTCTATACATTGACTGTTAAAACAACCAATGGTTTCAGAGAGAATAGTTCTATACATTGACTGTTGACACAACCAATGGTTTCAGAGAGAATAGTTCTCTACATTGACTGTTAAAACAACCAATGGTTTCAGAGAGAATAGTTCTATACATTGACTGTTGACACAACCAATGGTTTCAGAGAGAATAGTTCTCTACATTGACTGTTAAAACAACCAATGGTTTCAGAGAGAATAGTTCTCTACATTGACTGTTAACACAACCAATGGTTTCAGAGAGAATAGTTCTATACATTGACTGTTAAAACAACCAATGGTTTCAGAGACAATAGTTCTATACATTGACTGTTGACACAACCAATGGTTTCAGAGAGAATAGTTCTCTACATTGACTGTTAAAACAACCAATGGTTTCAGAGAGAATAGTTCTCTACATTGACTGTTAACACAACCAATGGTTTCAGAGAGAATAGTTCTCTACATTGACTGTTAACACAACCAATGGTTTCAGAGAGAATAGTTCTATACATTGACTGTTAAAACAACCAATGGTTTCAGAGACAATAGTTCTATACATTGACTGTTGACACAACCAATGGTTTCAGAGAGAATAGTTCTATACATTGACTGTTGACACAACCAATGGTTTCAGAGAGAATAGTTCTCTACATTGACTGTTAAAACAACCAATGGTTTCAGAGAGAATAGTTCTATACATTGACTGTTGACACAACCAATGGTTTCAGAGAGAATAGTTCTCTACATTGACTGTTAAAACAACTAATGGTTTCAGAGAGAATAGTTCTATACATTGACTGTTGACACAACCAATGGTTTCAGAGAGAATAGTTCTCTACATTGACTATTAAAACAACCAATGGTTTCAGAGAGAATAGTTCTATACATTGACTGTTGACACAACCAATGGTTTCAGAGAGAATAGTTCTCTACATTGACTGTTAAAACAACCAATGGTTTCAGAGAGAATAGTTCTCTAAATTGACTGTTAAAACAACCAATGGTTTCAGAGAGAATAGTTCTATACATTGACTGGTAAAACAACCAATGGTTTCAGAGAGAATAGATCTATACATTGACTATTAAAACAACCAATGGTTTCAGAGAGAATAGTTCTATACATTGACTGTTGACACAACCAATGGTTTCAGAGAGAATAGTTGTCTATATTGACTGTTAAAACAACCAATGGTTTCAGAGAGAATAGTTCTCTACATTGACTGTTAAAACAACCAATGGTTTCAGAGAGAATAGTTCTATACATTGACTGTTAAAACAACCAATGGTTTCAGAGAGAATAGTTCTATACATTGACTGGTAAAACAACCAATGGTTTCAGAGAGAATAGATCTATACATTGACTGGTAAAACAACCAATGGTTTCAGAGAGAATAGTTCTCTACATTGACTGTTAAAACAACCAATGGTTTCAGAGAGAATAGTTCTCTACATTGACTGTTAAAACAACCAATGGTTTCAGAGAGAATAGTTCTATACGTTGACTGTTAAAACAACCAATGGTTTCAGAGAGAATAGATCTATACATTGACTGTTGACACAACCAATGGTTTCAGAGAGAATAGTTCTCTACATTGACTGTTAAAACAACCAATGGTTTCAGAGAGAATAGTTCTATACATTGACTGTTGACACAACCAATGGTTTCAGAGAGAATAGTTCTCTACATTGACTGTTAAAACAACCAATGGTTTCAGAGAGAATAGTTCTCTACATTGACTGTTAAAACAACCAATGGTTTCAGAGAGAATAGTTCTATACATTGACTGTTAAAACAACCAATGGTTTCAGAGAGAATAGTTCTCTACATTGACTGTTAAAACAACCAATGGTTTCAGGGAGAATAGTTCTATACATTGACTGTTGACACAACCAATGGTTTCAGAGAGAATAGTTCTATACATTGACTGTTGACACAACCAATGGTTTCAAAGAGTATATTGTTTTCTGCATTGACTGTTGACACAACCAATGGTTTCAGAGAGAATAGTTCTCTACATTGACTTTGACACAACCAATGGTTTCAGAGAGAATAGTTCTATACATTGACTGTTGACACAACCAATGGTTTCAGAGAGTATATTGTTTTCTGCATTGACTGTTGACACAACCAATGGTTTCAGAGAGAATAGTTCTATACATTGATTGTTGACACAACCAATGGTTTCAGAGAGAATAGTTCTCTACATTGACTGTTTAAACAACCAATGGTTTCAGAGAGAATAGTTCTCTACATTGACTGTTGACACAACCAATGGTTTCAGAGAGAATAGTTCTATACATTGACTGTTGACACAACCAATGGTTTCAGAGAGTATATTGTTTTCTGCATTGACTGTTGACACAACCAATGGTTTCAGAGAGAATAGTTCTCTACATTGACTGTTGACACAACCAATGGTTTCAGAGAGAATAGTTCTATACATTGACTGTTGACACAACCAATGGTTTCAGAGAGTATATTGTTTTCTGCATTGACTGTTGACACAACCAATGGTTTCAGAGAGAATAGTTCTCTACATTGACTGTTAACACAACCAGTGGTTTCAGAGAGAATAGATCTATACATTGACTGTTGACACAACCAATGGTTTCAGAGAGAATAGTTCTATACATTGACTGTTGACACAACCATTGGTTTCAGAGAGTATATTGTTTTCTGCATTGACTGTTGACACAACCAATGGTTTCAGAGAGAATAGTTGTATACATTGACTGTTGACACAACCAATGGTTTCAGAGACAATAGTTCTATACATTGACTGTTAAAACAACCAATGGTTTCAGAGAGAATAGTTGTATACATTGACTGTTAAAACAACCAATGGTTTCAGAGAGAATAGTTCTCTACATTGACTGTTAAAACAACCAATGGTTTCAGAGAGAATAGTTCTCTACATTGACTGTTGACACAACCAATGGTTTCAGAGAGAATAGTTCTATACATTGACTGTTAACACAACCAATGGTTTCAGAGAGAATAGTTCTCTACATTGACTGTTAAAACAACCAATGGTTTCAGAGAGAATAGTTCTATACATTGACTGTTGACACAACCAATGGTTTCAGAGAGTATATTGTTTTCTGCATTGACTGTTGACACAACCAATGGTTTCAGAGAGAATAGTTCTATACATTGATTGTTGACACAACCAATGGTTTCAGAGAGAATAGTTCTCTACATTGACTGTTTAAACAACCAATGGTTTCAGAGAGAATAGTTCTCTACATTGACTGTTGACACAACCAATGGGTTCAGAGAGAATAGTTCTATACATTGACTGTTGACACAACCAATGGTTTCAGAGAGTATATTGTTTTCTGCATTGACTGTTGACACAACCAATGGTTTCAGAGAGAATAGTTCTCTACATTGACTGTTGACACAACCAATGGTTTCAGAGAGAATAGTTCTATACATTGACTGTTGACACAACCAATGGTTTCAGAGAGTATATTGTTTTCTGCATTGACTGTTGACACAACCAATGGTTTCAGAGAGAATAGTTCTCTACATTGACTGTTAACACAACCAGTGGTTTCAGAGAGAATAGATCTATACATTGACTGTTGACACAACCAATGGTTTCAGAGAGAATAGTTCTATACATTGACTGTTGACACAACCATTGGTTTCAGAGAGTATATTGTTTTCTGCATTGACTGTTGACACAACCAATGGTTTCAGAGAGAATAGTTGTATACATTGACTGTTGACACAACCAATGGTTTCAGAGACAATAGTTCTATACATTGACTGTTAAAACAACCAATGGTTTCAGAGAGAATAGTTGTATACATTGACTGTTAAAACAACCAATGGTTTCAGAGAGAATAGTTCTCTACATTGACTGTTAAAACACCCAATGGTTTCAGAGAGAATAGTTCTCTACATTGACTGTTGACACAACCAATGGTTTCAGAGAGAATAGTTCTCTACATTGACTATTAAAACAACCAATGGTTTCAGAGAGAATAGTTCTATACATTGACTGTTGACACAACCAATGGTTTCAGAGAGAATAGTTCTCTACATTGACTGTTAAAACAACCAATGGTTTCAGAGAGAATAGTTCTCTAAATTGACTGTTAAAACAACCAATGGTTTCAGAGAGAATAGTTCTATACATTGACTGGTAAAACAACCAATGGTTTCAGAGAGAATAGATCTATACATTGACTATTAAAACAACCAATGGTTTCAGAGAGAATAGTTCTATACATTGACTGTTGACACAACCAATGGTTTCAGAGAGAATAGTTCTCTATATTGACTGTTAAAACAACCAATGGTTTCAGAGAGAATAGTTCTCTACATTGACTTAAAACAACCAATGGTTTCAGAGAGAATAGTTCTATACATTGACTGTTAAAACAACCAATGGTTTCAGAGAGAATAGTTCTCTACATTGACTGTTAAAACAACCAATGGTTTCAGAGAGAATGGATCTATACATTGACTGTTAAAACAACCAATGGTTTCAGAGAGAATAGTTCTCTACATTGACTGTTGACACAACCAATGGTTTCAGAGAGAATAGTTCTATACATTGACTGTTGACACAACCAATGGTTTCAAAGAGTATATTGTTTTCTGCATTGACTGTTGACACAACCAATGGTTTCAGAGAGAATAGTTCTCTACATTGACTTTGACACAACCAATGGTTTCAGAGAGAATAGTTCTATACATTGACTGTTGACACAACCAATGGTTTCAGAGAGTATATTGTTTTCTGCATTGACTGTTGACACAACCAATGGTTTCAGAGAGAATAGTTCTATACATTGATTGTTGACACAACCAATGGTTTCAGAGAGAATAGTTCTCTACATTGACTGTTTAAACAACCAATGGTTTCAGAGAGAATAGTTCTCTACATTGACTGTTGACACAACCAATGGTTTCAGAGAGAATAGTTCTATACATTGACTGTTGACACAACCAATGGTTTCAGAGAGTATATTGTTTTCTGCATTGACTGTTGACACAACCAATGGTTTCAGAGAGAATAGTTCTCTACATTGACTGTTGACACAACCAATGGTTTCAGAGAGAATAGTTCTATACATTGACTGTTGACACAACCAATGGTTTCAGAGAGTATATTGTTTTCTGCATTGACTGTTGACACAACCAATGGTTTCAGAGAGAATAGTTCTCTACATTGACTGTTAACACAACCAGTGGTTTCAGAGAGAATAGATCTATACATTGACTGTTGACACAACCAATGGTTTCAGAGAGAATAGTTCTATACATTGACTGTTAAAACAACCAATGGTTTCAGAGAGAATAGTTCTCTACATTGACTGTTAAAACAACCAATGGTTTCAGGGAGAATAGTTCTCTACATTGACTGTTAAAACAACCAATGGTTTCAGAGAGAATAGTTCTCTACATTGACTGTTAAAACAACCAATGGTTTCAGAGAGAATAGTTCTATACATTGACTGTTAAAACAACCAATGGTTTCAGAGAGAATAGTTCTCTACATTGACTGTTAAAACAACCAATGGTTTCAGGGAGAATAGTTCTATACATTGACTGTTGACACAACCAATGGTTTCAGAGAGAATAGTTCTATACATTGACTGTTGACACAACCAATGGTTTCAAAGAGTATATTGTTTTCTGCATTGACTGTTGACACAACCAATGGTTTCAGAGAGAATAGTTCTCTACATTGACTTTGACACAACCAATGGTTTCAGAGAGAATAGTTCTATACATTGACTGTTGACACAACCAATGGTTTCAGAGAGTATATTGTTTTCTGCATTGACTGTTGACACAACCAATGGTTTCAGAGAGAATAGTTCTATACATTGATTGTTGACACAACCAATGGTTTCAGAGAGAATAGTTCTCTACATTGACTGTTTAAACAACCAATGGTTTCAGAGAGAATAGTTCTCTACATTGACTGTTGACACAACCAATGGTTTCAGAGAGAATAGTTCTATACATTGACTGTTGACACAACCAATGGTTTCAGAGAGTATATTGTTTTCTGCATTGACTGTTGACACAACCAATGGTTTCAGAGAGAATAGTTCTCTACATTGACTGTTGACACAACCAATGGTTTCAGAGAGAATAGTTCTATACATTGACTGTTGACACAACCAATGGTTTCAGAGAGTATATTGTTTTCTGCATTGACTGTTGACACAACCAATGGTTTCAGAGAGAATAGTTCTCTACATTGACTGTTAACACAACCAGTGGTTTCAGAGAGAATAGATCTATACATTGACTGTTGACACAACCAATGGTTTCAGAGAGAATAGTTCTATACATTGACTGTTGACACAACCATTGGTTTCAGAGAGTATATTGTTTTCTGCATTGACTGTTGACACAACCAATGGTTTCAGAGAGAATAGTTGTATACATTGACTGTTGACACAACCAATGGTTTCAGAGACAATAGTTCTATACATTGACTGTTAAAACAACCAATGGTTTCAGAGAGAATAGTTGTATACATTGACTGTTAAAACAACCAATGGTTTCAGAGAGAATAGTTCTCTACATTGACTGTTAAAACAACCAATGGTTTCAGAGAGAATAGTTCTCTACATTGACTGTTGACACAACCAATGGTTTCAGAGAGAATAGTTCTATACATTGACTGTTAACACAACCAATGGTTTCAGAGAGAATAGTTCTCTACATTGACTGTTAAAACAACCAATGGTTTCAGAGAGAATAGTTCTATACATTGACTGTTGACACAACCAATGGTTTCAGAGAGTATATTGTTTTCTGCATTGACTGTTGACACAACCAATGGTTTCAGAGAGAATAGTTCTATACATTGATTGTTGACACAACCAATGGTTTCAGAGAGAATAGTTCTCTACATTGACTGTTTAAACAACCAATGGTTTCAGAGAGAATAGTTCTCTACATTGACTGTTGACACAACCAATGGGTTCAGAGAGAATAGTTCTATACATTGACTGTTGACACAACCAATGGTTTCAGAGAGTATATTGTTTTCTGCATTGACTGTTGACACAACCAATGGTTTCAGAGAGAATAGTTCTCTACATTGACTGTTGACACAACCAATGGTTTCAGAGAGAATAGTTCTATACATTGACTGTTGACACAACCAATGGTTTCAGAGAGTATATTGTTTTCTGCATTGACTGTTGACACAACCAATGGTTTCAGAGAGAATAGTTCTCTACATTGACTGTTAACACAACCAGTGGTTTCAGAGAGAATAGATCTATACATTGACTGTTGACACAACCAATGGTTTCAGAGAGAATAGTTCTATACATTGACTGTTGACACAACCATTGGTTTCAGAGAGTATATTGTTTTCTGCATTGACTGTTGACACAACCAATGGTTTCAGAGAGAATAGTTGTATACATTGACTGTTGACACAACCAATGGTTTCAGAGACAATAGTTCTATACATTGACTGTTAAAACAACCAATGGTTTCAGAGAGAATAGTTGTATACATTGACTGTTAAAACAACCAATGGTTTCAGAGAGAATAGTTCTCTACATTGACTGTTAAAACACCCAATGGTTTCAGAGAGAATAGTTCTCTACATTGACTGTTGACACAACCAATGGTTTCAGAGAGAATAGTTCTCTACATTGACTATTAAAACAACCAATGGTTTCAGAGAGAATAGTTCTATACATTGACTGTTGACACAACCAATGGTTTCAGAGAGAATAGTTCTCTACATTGACTGTTAAAACAACCAATGGTTTCAGAGAGAATAGTTCTCTAAATTGACTGTTAAAACAACCAATGGTTTCAGAGAGAATAGTTCTATACATTGACTGGTAAAACAACCAATGGTTTCAGAGAGAATAGATCTATACATTGACTATTAAAACAACCAATGGTTTCAGAGAGAATAGTTCTATACATTGACTGTTGACACAACCAATGGTTTCAGAGAGAATAGTTCTCTATATTGACTGTTAAAACAACCAATGGTTTCAGAGAGAATAGTTCTCTACATTGACTTAAAACAACCAATGGTTTCAGAGAGAATAGTTCTATACATTGACTGTTAAAACAACCAATGGTTTCAGAGAGAATAGTTCTCTACATTGACTGTTAAAACAACCAATGGTTTCAGAGAGAATGGATCTATACATTGACTGTTAAAACAACCAATGGTTTCAGAGAGAATAGTTCTCTACATTGACTGTTGACACAACCAATGGTTTCAGAGAGAATAGTTCTATACATTGACTGTTGACACAACCAATGGTTTCAAAGAGTATATTGTTTTCTGCATTGACTGTTGACACAACCAATGGTTTCAGAGAGAATAGTTCTCTACATTGACTTTGACACAACCAATGGTTTCAGAGAGAATAGTTCTATACATTGACTGTTGACACAACCAATGGTTTCAGAGAGTATATTGTTTTCTGCATTGACTGTTGACACAACCAATGGTTTCAGAGAGAATAGTTCTATACATTGATTGTTGACACAACCAATGGTTTCAGAGAGAATAGTTCTCTACATTGACTGTTTAAACAACCAATGGTTTCAGAGAGAATAGTTCTCTACATTGACTGTTGACACAACCAATGGTTTCAGAGAGAATAGTTCTATACATTGACTGTTGACACAACCAATGGTTTCAGAGAGTATATTGTTTTCTGCATTGACTGTTGACACAACCAATGGTTTCAGAGAGAATAGTTCTCTACATTGACTGTTGACACAACCAATGGTTTCAGAGAGAATAGTTCTATACATTGACTGTTGACACAACCAATGGTTTCAGAGAGTATATTGTTTTCTGCATTGACTGTTGACACAACCAATGGTTTCAGAGAGAATAGTTCTCTACATTGACTGTTAACACAACCAGTGGTTTCAGAGAGAATAGATCTATACATTGACTGTTGACACAACCAATGGTTTCAGAGAGAATAGTTCTATACATTGACTGTTGACACAACCATTGGTTTCAGAGAGTATATTGTTTTCTGCATTGACTGTTGACACAACCAATGGTTTCAGAGAGAATAGTTGTATACATTGACTGTTGACACAACCAATGGTTTCAGAGACAATAGTTCTATACATTGACTGTTAAAACAACCAATGGTTTCAGAGAGAATAGTTGTATACATTGACTGTTAAAACAACCAATGGTTTCAGAGAGAATAGTTCTCTACATTGACTGTTAAAACAACCAATGGTTTCAGAGAGAATAGTTCTCTACATTGACTGTTGACACAACCAATGGTTTCAGAGAGAATAGTTCTATACATTGACTGTTAACACAACCAATGGTTTCAGAGAGAATAGTTCTCTACATTGACTGTTAAAACAACCAATGGTTTCAGAGAGAATAGTTCTATACATTGACTGTTGACACAACCAATGGTTTCAGAGAGTATATTGTTTTCTGCATTGACTGTTGACACAACCAATGGTTTCAGAGAGAATAGTTCTATACATTGATTGTTGACACAACCAATGGTTTCAGAGAGAATAGTTCTCTACATTGACTGTTTAAACAACCAATGGTTTCAGAGAGAATAGTTCTCTACATTGACTGTTGACACAACCAATGGGTTCAGAGAGAATAGTTCTATACATTGACTGTTGACACAACCAATGGTTTCAGAGAGTATATTGTTTTCTGCATTGACTGTTGACACAACCAATGGTTTCAGAGAGAATAGTTCTCTACATTGACTGTTGACACAACCAATGGTTTCAGAGAGAATAGTTCTATACATTGACTGTTGACACAACCAATGGTTTCAGAGAGTATATTGTTTTCTGCATTGACTGTTGACACAACCAATGGTTTCAGAGAGAATAGTTCTCTACATTGACTGTTAACACAACCAGTGGTTTCAGAGAGAATAGATCTATACATTGACTGTTGACACAACCAATGGTTTCAGAGAGAATAGTTCTATACATTGACTGTTGACACAACCATTGGTTTCAGAGAGTATATTGTTTTCTGCATTGACTGTTGACACAACCAATGGTTTCAGAGAGAATAGTTCTCTACATTGACTGTTAAAACAACCAATGGTTTCAGAGAGAATAGTTCTCTAAATTGACTGTTAAAACAACCAATGGTTTCAGAGAGAATAGTTCTATACATTGACTGGTAAAACAACCAATGGTTTCAGAGAGAATAGATCTATACATTGACTATTAAAACAACCAATGGTTTCAGAGAGAATAGTTCTATACATTGACTGTTGACACAACCAATGGTTTCAGAGAGAATAGTTCTCTATATTGACTGTTAAAACAACCAATGGTTTCAGAGAGAATAGTTCTCTACATTGACTTAAAACAACCAATGGTTTCAGAGAGAATAGTTCTATACATTGACTGTTAAAACAACCAATGGTTTCAGAGAGAATAGTTCTCTACATTGACTGTTAAAACAACCAATGGTTTCAGAGAGAATGGATCTATACATTGACTGTTAAAACAACCAATGGTTTCAGAGAGAATAGTTCTCTACATTGACTGTTGACACAACCAATGGTTTCAGAGAGAATAGTTCTATACATTGACTGTTGACACAACCAATGGTTTCAAAGAGTATATTGTTTTCTGCATTGACTGTTGACACAACCAATGGTTTCAGAGAGAATAGTTCTCTACATTGACTTTGACACAACCAATGGTTTCAGAGAGAATAGTTCTATACATTGACTGTTGACACAACCAATGGTTTCAGAGAGTATATTGTTTTCTGCATTGACTGTTGACACAACCAATGGTTTCAGAGAGAATAGTTCTATACATTGATTGTTGACACAACCAATGGTTTCAGAGAGAATAGTTCTCTACATTGACTGTTTAAACAACCAATGGTTTCAGAGAGAATAGTTCTCTACATTGACTGTTGACACAACCAATGGTTTCAGAGAGAATAGTTCTATACATTGACTGTTGACACAACCAATGGTTTCAGAGAGTATATTGTTTTCTGCATTGACTGTTGACACAACCAATGGTTTCAGAGAGAATAGTTCTCTACATTGACTGTTGACACAACCAATGGTTTCAGAGAGAATAGTTCTATACATTGACTGTTGACACAACCAATGGTTTCAGAGAGTATATTGTTTTCTGCATTGACTGTTGACACAACCAATGGTTTCAGAGAGAATAGTTCTCTACATTGACTGTTAACACAACCAGTGGTTTCAGAGAGAATAGATCTATACATTGACTGTTGACACAACCAATGGTTTCAGAGAGAATAGTTCTATACATTGACTGTTGACACAACCATTGGTTTCAGAGAGTATATTGTTTTCTGCATTGACTGTTGACACAACCAATGGTTTCAGAGAGAATAGTTGTATACATTGACTGTTGACACAACCAATGGTTTCAGAGACAATAGTTCTATACATTGACTGTTAAAACAACCAATGGTTTCAGAGAGAATAGTTGTATACATTGACTGTTAAAACAACCAATGGTTTCAGAGAGAATAGTTCTCTACATTGACTGTTAAAACAACCAATGGTTTCAGAGAGAATAGTTCTCTACATTGACTGTTGACACAACCAATGGTTTCAGAGAGAATAGTTCTATACATTGACTGTTAACACAACCAATGGTTTCAGAGAGAATAGTTCTCTACATTGACTGTTAAAACAACCAATGGTTTCAGAGAGAATAGTTCTATACATTGACTGTTGACACAACCAATGGTTTCAGAGAGTATATTGTTTTCTGCATTGACTGTTGACACAACCAATGGTTTCAGAGAGAATAGTTCTATACATTGATTGTTGACACAACCAATGGTTTCAGAGAGAATAGTTCTCTACATTGACTGTTTAAACAACCAATGGTTTCAGAGAGAATAGTTCTCTACATTGACTGTTGACACAACCAATGGGTTCAGAGAGAATAGTTCTATACATTGACTGTTGACACAACCAATGGTTTCAGAGAGTATATTGTTTTCTGCATTGACTGTTGACACAACCAATGGTTTCAGAGAGAATAGTTCTCTACATTGACTGTTGACACAACCAATGGTTTCAGAGAGAATAGTTCTATACATTGACTGTTGACACAACCAATGGTTTCAGAGAGTATATTGTTTTCTGCATTGACTGTTGACACAACCAATGGTTTCAGAGAGAATAGTTCTCTACATTGACTGTTAACACAACCAGTGGTTTCAGAGAGAATAGATCTATACATTGACTGTTGACACAACCAATGGTTTCAGAGAGAATAGTTCTATACATTGACTGTTGACACAACCATTGGTTTCAGAGAGTATATTGTTTTCTGCATTGACTGTTGACACAACCAATGGTTTCAGAGAGAATAGTTGTATACATTGACTGTTGACACAACCAATGGTTTCAGAGACAATAGTTCTATACATTGACTGTTAAAACAACCAATGGTTTCAGAGAGAATAGTTGTATACATTGACTGTTAAAACAACCAATGGTTTCAGAGAGAATAGTTCTCTACATTGACTGTTAAAACACCCAATGGTTTCAGAGAGAATAGTTCTCTACATTGACTGTTGACACAACCAATGGTTTCAGAGAGAATAGTTCTCTACATTGACTATTAAAACAACCAATGGTTTCAGAGAGAATAGTTCTATACATTGACTGTTGACACAACCAATGGTTTCAGAGAGAATAGTTCTCTACATTGACTGTTAAAACAACCAATGGTTTCAGAGAGAATAGTTCTCTAAATTGACTGTTAAAACAACCAATGGTTTCAGAGAGAATAGTTCTATACATTGACTGGTAAAACAACCAATGGTTTCAGAGAGAATAGATCTATACATTGACTATTAAAACAACCAATGGTTTCAGAGAGAATAGTTCTATACATTGACTGTTGACACAACCAATGGTTTCAGAGAGAATAGTTCTCTATATTGACTGTTAAAACAACCAATGGTTTCAGAGAGAATAGTTCTCTACATTGACTTAAAACAACCAATGGTTTCAGAGAGAATAGTTCTATACATTGACTGTTAAAACAACCAATGGTTTCAGAGAGAATAGTTCTATACATTGACTGGTAAAACAACCAATGGTTTCAGAGAGAATAGATCTATACATTGACTGGTAAAACAACCAATGGTTTCAGAGAGAATAGTTCTCTACATTGACTGTTAAAACAACCAATGGTTTCAGAGAGAATAGTTCTCTACATTGACTGTTAAAACAACCAATGGTTTCAGAGAGAATAGTTCTATACGTTGACTGTTAAAACAACCAATGGTTTCAGAGAGAATAGATCTATACATTGACTGTTGACACAACCAATGGTTTCAGAGAGAATAGTTCTCTACATTGACTGTTAAAACAACCAATGGTTTCAGAGAGAATAGTTCTATACATTGACTGTTGACACAACCAATGGTTTCAGAGAGAATAGTTCTCTACATTGACTGTTAAAACAACCAATGGTTTCAGAGAGAATAGTTCTCTACATTGACTGTTAAAACAACCAATGGTTTCAGAGAGAATAGTTCTATACATTGACTGTTAAAACAACCAATGGTTTCAGAGAGAATAGTTCTCTACATTGACTGTTAAAACAACCAATGGTTTCAGGGAGAATAGTTCTATACATTGACTGTTGACACAACCAATGGTTTCAGAGAGAATAGTTCTATACATTGACTGTTGACACAACCAATGGTTTCAGAGAGTATATTGTTTTCTGCATTGACTGTTGACACAACCAATGGTTTCAGAGAGAATAGTTCTCTACATTGACTGTTGACACAACCAATGGTTTCAGAGAGAATAGTTCTATACATTGACTGTTGACACAACCAATGGTTTCAGAGAGTATATTGTTTTCTGCATTGACTGTTGACACAACCAATGGTTTCAGAGAGAATAGTTCTATACATTGATTGTTGACACAACCAATGGTTTCAGAGAGAATAGTTCTCTACATTGACTGTTTAAACAACCAATGGTTTCAGAGAGAATAGTTCTCTACATTGACTGTTGACACAACCAATGGTTTCAGAGAGAATAGTTCTATACATTGACTGTTGACACAACCAATGGTTTCAGAGAGTATATTGTTTTCTGCATTGACTGTTGACACAACCAATGGTTTCAGAGAGAATAGTTCTCTACATTGACTGTTGACACAACCAATGGTTTCAGAGAGAATAGTTCTATACATTGACTGTTGACACAACCAATGGTTTCAGAGAGTATATTGTTTTCTGCATTGACTGTTGACACAACCAATGGTTTCAGAGAGAATAGTTCTCTACATTGACTGTTAACACAACCAGTGGTTTCAGAGAGAATAGATCTATACATTGACTGTTGACACAACCAATGGTTTCAGAGAGAATAGTTCTATACATTGACTGTTGACACAACCATTGGTTTCAGAGAGTATATTGTTTTCTGCATTGACTGTTGACACAACCAATGGTTTCAGAGAGAATAGTTGTATACATTGACTGTTGACACAACCAATGGTTTCAGAGACAATAGTTCTATACATTGACTGTTAAAACAACCAATGGTTTCAGAGAGAATAGTTGTATACATTGACTGTTAAAACAACCAATGGTTTCAGAGAGAATAGTTCTCTACATTGACTGTTAAAACAACCAATGGTTTCAGAGAGAATAGTTCTCTACATTGACTGTTGACACAACCAATGGTTTCAGAGAGAATAGTTCTATACATTGACTGTTAACACAACCAATGGTTTCAGAGAGAATAGTTCTCTACATTGACTGTTAAAACAACCAATGGTTTCAGAGAGAATAGTTCTATACATTGACTGTTGACACAACCAATGGTTTCAGAGAGTATATTGTTTTCTGCATTGACTGTTGACACAACCAATGGTTTCAGAGAGAATAGTTCTATACATTGATTGTTGACACAACCAATGGTTTCAGAGAGAATAGTTCTCTACATTGACTGTTTAAACAACCAATGGTTTCAGAGAGAATAGTTCTCTACATTGACTGTTGACACAACCAATGGTTTCAGAGAGAATAGTTCTATACATTGACTGTTGACACAACCAATGGTTTCAGAGAGTATATTGTTTTCTGCATTGACTGTTGACACAACCAATGGTTTCAGAGAGAATAGTTCTCTACATTGACTGTTGACACAACCAATGGTTTCAGAGAGAATAGTTCTATACATTGACTGTTGACACAACCAATGGTTTCAGAGAGTATATTGTTTTCTGCATTGACTGTTGACACAACCAATGGTTTCAGAGAGAATAGTTCTCTACATTGACTGTTAACACAACCAGTGGTTTCAGAGAGAATAGATCTATACATTGACTGTTGACACAACCAATGGTTTCAGAGAGAATAGTTCTATACATTGACTGTTGACACAACCATTGGTTTCAGAGAGTATATTGTTTTCTGCATTGACTGTTGACACAACCAATGGTTTCAGAGAGAATAGTTGTATACATTGACTGTTGACACAACCAATGGTTTCAGAGACAATAGTTCTATACATTGACTGTTAAAACAACCAATGGTTTCAGAGAGAATAGTTCTCTACATTGACTGTTAAAACAACCAATGGTTTCAGAGAGAATAGTTCTCTACATTGACTGTTAAAACAACCAATGGTTTCAGAGAGAATAGTTCTCTACATTGACTGTTGACACAACCAATGGTTTCAGAGAGAATAGTTCTATACATTGACTGTTAACACAACCAATGGTTTCAGAGAGAATAGTTCTCTACATTGACTGTTAAAACAACCAATGGTTTCAGAGAGAATAGTTCTCTACATTGACTGTTAAAACAACCAATGGTTTCAGAGAGAATAGTTCTCTACATTGACTGTTAAAACAACCAATGGTTTCAGAGAGAATAGTTCTCTACATTGACTGTTAAAACAACCAATGGTTTCAGAGACAATAGTTCTATACTTTGACTGTTAAAACAACCAATGGTTTCAGAGAGAATAGTTCTCTACATTGACTGTTAAAACAACCAATGGTTTCAGAGAGAATAGTTCTATACATTGACTGTTGACACAACCAATGGTTTCAGAGAGAATAGTTCTATACATTGACTGTTAAAACAACCAATGGTTTCAGAGACAATAGTTCTCTACATTGACTGTTAAAACAACCAATGGTTTCAGAGAGAATAGTTCTCTACATTGACTGTTGACACAACCAATGGTTTCAGAGAGAATAGTTCTATACATTGACTGTTGACACAACCAATGGTTTCAGAGAGAATAGTTCTCTACATTGACTGTTAAAACAACCAATGGTTTCAGAGAGAATAGTTCTCTACATTGACTGTTGACACAACCAATGGTTTCAGAGAGAATAGTTCTATACATTGACTGTTAAAACAACCAATGGTTTCAGAGACAATAGTTCTCTACATTGACTGTTAAAACAACCAATGGTTTCAGAGAGAATAGTTCTCTACATTGACTGTTGACACAACCAATGGTTTCAGAGAGAATAGTTCTATACATTGACTGTTAAAACAACCAATGGTTTCAGAGAGAATAGTTGTATACATTGACTGTTAAAACAACCAATGGTTTCAGAGAGAATAGTTCTATACATTGACTGTTGACACAACCAATGGTTTCAGAGAGAATAGTTCTCTACATTGACTGTTAAAACAACCAATGGTTTCAGAGAGAATAGTTCTATACATTGACTGTTGACACAACCAATGGTTTCAGAGAGAATAGTTCTCTACATTGACTGTTAACACAACCAATGGTTTCAGAGAGAATAGTTCTCTACATTGACTGTTAAAACAACCAATGGTTTCAGAGAGAATAGTTCTCTACATTGACTGTTAACACAACCAATGGTTTCAGAGAGAATAGTTCTCTACATTGACTGTTAAAACAACCAATGGTTTCAGAGAGAATAGTTCTCTACATTGACTGTTAAAACAACCAATGGTTTCAGAGAGAATAGTTCTCTACATTGACTGGTAAAACAACCAATGGTTTCAGAGAGAATAGTTCTCTACATTGACTGTTAACACAACCAATGGTTTCAGAGAGAATAGTTCTCTACATTGACTGTTAAAACAACCAATGGTTTCAGAGAGAATAGTTCTCTACATTGACTGTTAAAACAACCAATGGTTTCAGAGAGAATGGATCTATACATTGACTGTTAAAACAACCAATGGTTTCAGAGAGAATAGTTCTATACATTGACTGGTAAAACAACCAATGGTTTCAGAGAGAATAGTTCTATACATTGACTGTTAAAACAACCAATGGTTTCAGAGAGAATAGTTCTATACATTGACTGTTGACACAACCAATGGTTTCAGAGAGAATAGTTCTATACATTGACTGTTAAAACAACCAATGGTTTCAGAGACAATAGTTCTCTACATTGACTGTTAAAACAACCAATGGTTTCAGAGAGAATGGATCTATACATTGACTGTTAAAACAACCAATGGTTTCAGAGAGAATAGTTCTATACATTGACTGTTAAAACAACCAATGGTTTCAGAGAGAATAGTTCTCTACATTGACTGTTGACACAACCAATGGTTTCAGAGAGAATAGTTCTATACATTGACTGTTGACACAACCAATGGTTTCAGAGAGAATAGTTCTATACATTGACTGTTGACACAACCAATGGTTTCAGAGAGAATAGTTCTATACATTGACTGTTAAAACAACCAATGGTTTCAGAGAGAATAGTTCTATACATTGACTGTTAAAACAACCAATGGTTTCAGAGAGAATAGTTCTCTACATTGACTGTTAAAACAACCAATGGTTTCAGAGACAATAGTTCTCTACATTGACTGTTAACACAACCAATGGTTTCAGAGAGAATAGTTCTCTACATTGACTGTTAAAACAACCAATGGTTTCAGAGAGAATAGTTCTCTACATTGACTGTTAAAACAACCAATGGTTTCAGAGAGAATAGTTCTCTACATTGACTGTTGACACAACCAATGGTTTCAGAGAGAATAGTTCTATACATTGACTGTTGACACAACCAATGGTTTCAGAGAGAATAGTTCTATACATTGACTGTTGACACAACCAATGGTTTCAGAGAGAATAGTTCTATACATTGACTGTTAAAACAACCAATGGTTTCAGAGAGAATAGTTCTATACATTGACTGTTGACACAACCAATGGTTTCAGAGGGAATAGTTCTCTACATTGACTGTTAAAACAACCAATGGTTTCAGGGGGAATAGTTCTATACGCTGAGTGTTAACATAACCAATGGTTTCAGAGAGGTTAAATCAATTGGTCTGCTGATATAATTGGATCTTGTCACACTGCGATTTCAATGGGTAATGTTAGTGGTGGTCATTATAGGGTTATATCTACATGCATTACCGTAAAAATCATATTTGAGGCCGCAGCTTTAATAGAAGCCGCACCCCTAACTTGAGACATTGTTTCATGTTGAAATTGACAAGTTTTGATCCCAGGAAAAAGTCTGCAATATAAGCCGCACCCCAAACTTTCACAAACCAAACAGCCACCACATATTTCAGAAAAAGATATACCATTTAATTTTAAATTAAGGCATAATTTTTCAAACATTTTAAAGTTTCCTGAAGCTCAGATTAGAGTCTAATTAAGGTTTTCCGTAGTCATTGACGCTTCTTCCAGAGTACAGGTTTATTGTGGGTAGCATGAATGGGTAAACTGCATTTCGACAATGAGCTGTTATTATCGTCAAAAGTGTTAAATTCTTCTTCAATGCTCACCTTTTTTTCGAAAACAACTAATTTCTTGATTTAAAAAAAAAAATCATGCCGTTTTTCCATCAAAATCAAAGCCAAACGATCGCACTACAACAACGGTAAATCGCTTCTGCGTTTCGTTTACCATGAGGTTGCTGACATATGTAAATGAGCTATGGTAATCACGTTGGCACCATCCAGCGTTTCGATTGGTTAATTAGCAACTTGACCTGTCAGGTCAACAAAACAGTTTCAAGTCACTAAAGAACCAGTTTGAACAAACATGGCGGATCTCGTATCGGATCGAGCGTTTATATGTGACCGAAACCATTCGCTTGCGGTGAAACTAAGTTGAATTTATTCAACGAATTTATTTTTTGTACGTTATTGTAATCACTACTGAGTAATAATTAGCAATTGTAACACTTCGAAAACAAGTAAGTTATTCACTTGTGTGAAACGCAGCATGACCGTTACCGTGATCATTTGCTACTAAGAATGCATTCATTTTTGTTTTGACTTCTTTTAGAATATACTTTTCGTAATCAAAAAAAATAAGAAAATAAATATATATTACATTAAATAATATACATATACTGAGTATTTTTTTGTTATCATGCGAACATGCGAAAACGGGGACTTATAATTCGGTCTCCGTCTGTGCATCTGTGCGTCCGTCCGGAGTCATATCTCAGAATCCCTTGGAGCGATTCCGTTCATTCTTTGCATGTGCCTAGTACTTTATCTGGGACATATGCACATGCAGTAGTTTAGCAATTCGATTCAAAATGGCCGACTGGCAGCCATCTTGTTTTTTGAAAATGTTGTATTTTGGACATGCTTTGTCAGTTTTCATTCAAATTTGGTACATAGATTATACATGTTAGGATACATGTCCATGATGATTTATTTCACAATTGGATCAAAGATGGCTGACTGGCAGCCATCTTGTTTTTTGAAAATGTCGTATTTTGGACATGCTTTGTCAGTTTTCATTCAAATTTAGTACATCGATCATACATGTTAGGATACATGTCCCGACCATCCGTGAGTTTCTGAGTCTGTCCGTCAGTCCGTTTGTGCATCAGTCTGTCAATAGTAATATTTCAGAATCCTGTGGACCGATTCTGTTCATTCTTTGCATGTGCCTAGTACCTTATGTGGGACATATGCACATGCAGTGGTTTAGCGATTCGATTCAAAATGGCCGACTGGCAGCCATCTTGTTTTTTAAAAATGTTGTATTTTGGACATGCTTTGTCAGTTGTCATTCAAACTTGGTACATAGATTATACATGTCCAGTACAATTTATTTCGCAATTGGATCAAAGATGGTCGACTGGCAGGCATCTTGTTTTGTTTTTTTATGCGGTATCTTGGAAGTGCTCTGTCAGTTTTCATTCAAATTTGGCACATACATGTACTTTATACATGATAGGATGCATGTCCATAACAATTTGTTTCAAAATCTGGTCAAGGACGGCCGATTGACAGCAATCTGACTTTTTGGCCTTACTACTATATTTCCACAATTTATGTACCATTTTCATTTGTATTTGGCACATACATCATACATATCAGTGTGTTTCATAATCAGATCAAAGATGGCCAAATAACGGCTGTTTTTTTTTGGCCATATTACTACTTCATGGAACACGTGTTTTGATGTAAATAAACAATCTGTTGTATACGCCACTTGTTTTTTGTAATTTGATTCAATATGACTGCCCAATGTCCAATTCTTGTGTAAAAGCACTAAATCATAATTTTTTACAAATCCATCTCCTATTAATGGTTTCAATCTAATCTCAATGACTTCATCAGCATCAAATTGATATGTCAGATCACAAAATTTGGGACGGGGACTGTGTCATTAACAATGACTTGTTTTGATTAACTTTTTTTATTTTAATTTCCTCGATGTCTGAATTAAACATGGAATGTACAGTCACTCTGCCGGAAGTCGAACATGCCGCAATCGACTGTGTCAGACGGCTGTCTCTCACTTGTGACCTATACTGGTGCTAACGAATTAGACTATTCAAAAGATTGTAGTATAGGGTACCGTAATCTGCAAACGCATACAAATCTATTTGTAGATATTATTTATTGTGCAGTATGTTATACAGTGTGAAATTTCGTTTGTGTACAAATTTGTCTGTGTGTAAAAATCCGAAAATGCCTTAGAATCGCAACAAAGTTGCAATCGAGTGTAGTGCATCTCATTAGCATATCATTATCCCTTCTGGCCTTTGTTTTTTGAAAAAATTTCCACTGTTACGGAAGTGAATGCTCTAATTAAAGCCGCACCAAGACTTCACGCATCTGAATTCGTCCATTGAAAAAATAAATTTTAATTAAAGCCGCAGCCTCAATTAGGAATTTTACGGTAGGAGTTTTTTACTTTCCCCTAAAAACAAGCCATGTACTGAATTGATACTAATGTTTGATTTTTCTTTGCTGTAGGCAATATCTTGTCATTATGCCAGCTCTGATTGTCACTATATTGATGTCAAAGGGACTACCCATGAGATACTTACCAATGAAATTGATGAGCTTGTCAAGAAACGATTTGGAAATATTGATTTGTCTTTCAAGGTTTGTTCATTATATATTATATTGTTTATCATTAATGCTTCTTTTATAACTGTAATGAACTTCCAACAGTTTATGGGGAGTTTATTATTAGTCCCCGTTCGGACATAGTCCGAAAACGGGGACTTATGTTTTGCCCTGTGTGCATCCGTGCGTCTGTGCGTCCGTGATCACCTGTATTTCGAACATACATAGACTTCACTCATACATCACACATTATATGGGACATATGCACATGCATTTTTTTCATGATCTGATTAACGATAGCCGAATAGCAACCATTGTAAGGCCGAAAATGCATCAAAATCGCACATTTTCACCATTTGGACCCGGATCTCAGTTATGCATGGACGGATTTTGTTCAAATTTGGTACATACATTAAACATAATAGGACCTTGATGCACGTCATTTTTTTTTGGATGGGGTTTGAAATGGCCGACTGGCGGCCATTTTGTTTTAAAGAATTCAGTTCTGAATCCGTATCTGAGACATGCCTGGATTGATCACGTTCAAACTTCACACACACAAGGTACATCATGTCACAAATATGTATGTGCATTTGTTTCATGATCTCATTAACGATAGCCAAATGGTGGCCGCTTTAAGGCCGAAAATGCATTGAAATCGCACATTTTTACCATTCCGAACCCGAATCTCAGTTATGCATGGACGGATTTTGTTCAAATTTGGTACATACATTAAACATAATAGGACCTTGATGCACGTCATTTTTTTTTCGGATCAAGTTCAAAATGGCCGACTGGCGGCCATTTTGTTTTAAAGAATTCAGTTCTGGATCTGGATCCGTATCTGAGACATGCCTGGATTGATCGAGTTCAAACTTCACACACGCAAGGTACATCATGTCACAAATATGTATGTGCATTTGTTTCATGATCTCATTAACGATAGCCAAATGGCGGCCGCTTTAAGGCCGAAAATGGTCGTCATGATCTGCTTTGAATGTATATGTCACTCAAATATGAACGGAACGGGGACGTGTCATTGACAATGACTTGTTTTTATTATCAAAAGATAACTGAGCATTGAAGAAGAACTTAACATCTTAACATTTTTTACGGTGATAATAGCTCATTGACAAAATGAAGTTTACCCATTCACGCTAGCCACAATAAGCATTGTACTCTTGAATAGGCGTCAATGACTATGAAAAACCTAAATTAGACTTTAATTTAGGCATCAGGAAAATGTTCAAAAATGATGACTAAAGGCCTAAAGTGATGATTCAAGAGTAGGTATTTGCTATGATGTAGCAGTGTTCTCATGTGACTTGTCTTCAGGGTTATAGCCAGAAAATTGACAGTGTCTGTCTAAAAACTTTATTGCTAGTCTGTAGTTGATTGTTTATTGTTATTTTGTAATTTACAAGAAATTTTCAATGAAATCGGACAAAAAAATGTGGAGTGCTATTCTAAAATGACAGGTACGCTGCCTGTCTATGTATTGTCCACAGTCAGCTGGTGCACAAGTGCGATATTTACTATACGAGGGCCGCCATCTTGAATACGGCATGAAACTAAAATAATTAGACGTTGTACGTGTTTTTCAGATTTCTAAAAATCAGAAAAAAATATCTTTCACAGCCAAAAGATTCATTGAGGTAATATTAAGTCAACGGCTAACAAAATTCGGCCGAAGTCCTCGTTTTTGTCTGGGAAAATCACTTGCATACGAATACCTAATTACACGAAGAACATAGAACACTTTCCCAGAAACCGTTGCTTATTGGCTGCCAATTGGAGTTGGAATGTCAATTTTTGGTTACAAGTAACCTGGCAAAGTGTTCTATGTTCTTCGTGTAATTAGGTGTTTGTATGTAATTAATGGGGGCGATATGTAAGCCTCTGTGACAGTGATGTGTTAAAGATCTTTATTATTACCTTGTCTGTATGGAAGGATATTTGATGTCTTGTCTTTATTTTGTATGATTACAATTACAACTCAAAAGACTCTGTCTTATTTATTTGCAGGATATTTGGAAGTTTCGTTCCCGTCTTGTTAAAGGTCATGAAGGAACCATGGCCTGATTTGAAAATGAAGATCTTATTTTTACATTTACATGAAATTAGCATTAACTTTGAATGCTTAGATTGTGGTTTAATACTGTATAAACTTAATTTGGATTCTGTTCATGATTTTGATTTATCTAATAATGTTTCAAGTTGATTATACGCATAGAAACATGAAAGTTTAATTATGTTCATTATTGCATGATATTATTAGCTATGATATGAGAGTAGCATTATTATTAAAGTATGAATATATTTTAAGTTTGTCAGTTTTTGAAGTTAAATATTTACATGAAGTTTTCTGATATTGGAATACCAATTGATTAATGGTTAATGGATGTACTACCAATGGGTACTTTATTATATATTTTCTATTGCATTAATATGTAATGCTGAAAATAAAATCTGATGGATCTTAACAAGCATATATAATTATTGTTTGCTTTCATAATTCTGGTGATGGACAGTTCTGTGCAAATTCATATAGTGAAGTCAATCAACTCCCCAAAATTGTTGTTGTTTTATAGAAATATAGTGGATGTTGTATTCTGTTCTAAAATCAGTTGTTTAAACAACAATAATGCCTGCATGTATACAGTTATCAAGTGTGATCTTATCAAATTTAATCATGATGTAAATCTGTTTTTGGCAACTATGTTTTTTCAAATTTTTTAAATGCATGGATACTGTTTCATACTGTTTCTGTACTGATGTATGATGTAGTATTTATATACTCAGTATAGTGTCATGACGCAATGGCGCCCTCTATAGTGCAGATGTACTAGCGTTAGAATCTCGTGTATCAGGGTTATAGATCAAAGAAAGTAGCTCTACACCGGTAATCAGTGGCATCGGATTGTGTATCATTCATCCTCAAATCCTACACTGGTAAAGAGAATACAAATAGAACTCAAGTGATCAAACGTGTTCCTAATCAAACACAGGACTAAATGCTGTGGTTTAGGCGAACCTTTCCGTGAAAAAAGTAGAAGAGGAGCCAGCAGGAGAAAATCTTAAAACTGATGACATTCCCGCCATAGAAGTATGCGCGGTTACAGTGAGTACTACCTTGTCAACAAATATTTCGACCCAGAATTTGCTATAATTTCTAAGTTGCTCTGTCTATCATGATACTGGATCAACTAGTCCAAGATGGAAAAAAGACTCAAAGTCATGTTTGATGCATTTATTGTCACTGAGGATAAACTAAAGCGAGGTCTACTACTGCACTACGCTGGGGAAGAAGTGATGGATGTTTTTGACACACTGTCTGACACTGTTAGTGAGTCAGCTACTGTATATGCAGTGAAATTTCGCAAACCACAATCTTATAAACGCCAACCCCAAGTGAGTAAACATGAATAGAAGTCTTGTTTCTGTTGTGGAGGAGAATATCCACATGAAAGTGTGTCCTGAAAATAGTATAACCTGCAGAAGAAAACACTTTGAAAAGTACTGTAATTTCAAAACGAGTAATGGGAATGCAAAGAAAGTCAAAGTTAAAGCTGAAGTAGATAGTTATGAGGAAGAATACATGTTCACTGTCAACTCACAACACAGTGGCAAAACACCTTTGATTACTGCATGTGTGAACAATATGTATCATTGATACTAGTGCTACATCCCACATGATGAGTTATTCAACTTACAGAAGTTTACCTGAGAAACCTAAACTCAACACTAAGCTGAAAATTTGTATTTACTCATACAGTAAAAAAGAACCACTACCAGTTGTTGGCACTATTTCAGCTGAGTTATCAAATGGAACTCAGTCATGTTCGTGGTTACCAAACCAGATGGTGACATGCTTATTAGCTAAAATTCTGAAGGTAAACTCAACATGGTCATGATATCTGACAAAGTAAATGCAGTCGGTCCTATTGATGCTGACTACTGGCATAGCAAATACAGTGATCAATTCCATACTATTGGTAAGCTGAAGGGTGAGCAATGTCGATTACATGAAGACGAGTAAATCGAACCCATCGTACAACCGCATAGGCGAATACCATTTCATGTACGCTAGTAAACCGGAAAAAGTTACAAAAACTACTTGATCTAGAAATCATAGAAAGAGTTGGAGATGAACTGACACAATGGATATCACCAATTCATGTAGTCCGAAAACTCAAGAAACCAGAATCTGTGTAGATGTGCAGCCAACAAAGCAATTCAGATAGAGACACATATAACCCAAACACTAGATGACATAATTACGGATCTGAATAGAGCAACAGTATTTTCCAAACTCGACTTGAATGCAGGTTACCATCAAATCGAACTTGGTCCAATGTCTCATGAAGGATTATTTCGCTACAAGCGTCTTAACTTTGGTGTGTGTTAAGCTTCTGCATTGTTACAAACTACATCCAGTCAGCACTAAAGGGACTAGGTGGCATATTAAATATTAGTGACGACACACTTATATTTGCCCATAGCATCATATCTGACTGGCAAGCTTTCTTTTGATTTTTTCACGTACGAGATACTCAGTAAAGTCCAAGCTTGATACCATTTGTTTTCTTTGACAATGTTCCCGGAGAAATTGTTAATTCTTGTGATTGTAATCAATAATTTGAAATAAATTGACTGTTTCTCTAAGATATCCAAGTTGCATGTGTTTTTCATTATTGCATTGAATCAACTAACAAATGTTCTATTTTAGATCCTGCAGCCATGTCCATTAAATATAGCTGTGTGCTATGCCGTCAACATCAGCATGCATGGGCATCTTCATAGAAATGTATACCATATGTATACCTTTCCTCAAAAGTACACTTTGAGTATACCTGTTGAGTTCTTTTTTTGTTTTTTGAGGTTTATCAAAGGTATACTCTTCGGAAATAAATGTACCTAGGATATACTTTCCAGAAATAAATACACCTGAGGTATACTTCTTCCAAAGAGGTATACCCAAAGTATACCCATCAATGTGCCCAATTCTGGACTACTCAAGGTATACCAGTTGTTTCATTTGTGGTACACATTAGGTATATCTAACTTATGCATGCAGAGCGTACCTTGGGTATACTTTCAGTATACTTGATTTTGGTAAGGGTGAACACACTTATAATGAACGACTGCATGCCATTCAACAAGAACAAATGCAAATTCAAAAAGATCGAGTCAAGTAGAATTCTTTGACTATGTATTCAGTCACAATAATGTCTCTCCTGGTCCTGCAGAGGTAAAGTCATTCCTCGGTTTGGTTAATTACTGTGGACGTTTCATTTCAATGTCTGAACCACTGCGAGAGCTAACCAAAGAATCATCAAAGTGGAAATGGGGTGAAAAATATACAGAATAAAAGAGAAACTAGTGGCCAATAGAAGTCTTTTTCGATGCAAATCCAGTTGGACTAGAAGACATATTGACACAGTCGCTAGTAGAGCAGAGAAATTCTCAGACTGAATGAGAGGCACTAGCCATCACATGGGATATATAACACTTGTATACGTATCTATACAGAAATCAGTTTCAAGTAATGACTTACCACAAACTACTTATACCGCTATTCAACACCCCAACGCCAAAAGCACCAACACGAATGGATGTAATATCACGGGGAATTCTTCTCCTCTGAGGTTCTCCACACGTGTCAGGGGAAAATCTCGTCTCGTCTATCTATCGCGTCCCCTTGAGGTACGGGATCGGGAAAGTCACTTAAGCTTTACAGTCAAATAAGACACACACAACGAAATACGTTTCAACTTTCGTCTTAGTCGATCAGTCGAGCACTCTATAAGACACAGCGCCCTGGGGAAAAATCCCCAAGACTATCGCAAGGCTGACCCAAGACTAGCCCAAGACTGGACTGCCTCAAGGCTCGCCCCAAGACTCTCTAGGACTGGACTGCCTCAAGGCTTGCCCCAAGACTCTCTAGGACTGGACTGCGTCTATCGTGTTGTACTCGCCAAGACCAACTAAAACAACTTTATTCATTTCAAAACCTTGACCAATTACAAAGCAGTATTAGGACTCTAGGGCGTAACCTTCAATCATAAAGCCAATCACACTAATACCAACTGTCAGAAATAGTAGTCCGAATAGCGACAGTTATCTCGTAATTAGTTCCAAATCACTGAGTCGAGTTCCGTCCAGGACCTCGCCTGCCTAAACGATGACAGACATAACACAGCCATTCGCTAATAATCAGCTAATTAAGTCGATTAACAGATACGCAAAAACAAATTCATCATAGTAAGATGGATAGTTTACCAGCCTAGAAAGCTGTATCCCGCTGTATGTCACTTCATCCATTACCTTCAACAAGACCATCATGTCCTGAAGAAAAACATCGCAGAAGAGCACATCAACTTCATAACTTCATGATGCCCTGCAACTCTGCATAAACGCAATACATGATGGGAAATGGTACAAAAAGCCGAAACATGGAAAATTAGAGGCAACCCTTCGAAGTCTACATGCAACACGTGATAAACTCACCATCACTTTCTCCAAAGATCTTGTTCTTCATGGTAATCGGATTATCATTCCACAAATACTACGACAAAAAATAATCGATATAGCCCATGAAGCTCATCAAGGGATCGTAAAGACCAAACAACTCATACGAGAAAAATGACTGGTTTCCACGAATTGATGCAATGATTGAACAAACAGTCAACAAGCGAATACCTACTCGTTGTTACTGATGACTACAGTCGCTTCCCTGAAGTTGAACCTATCTGTTCTACCGAATGGTGATCCTGTGATTAGATCGCATATTCTAATTACTGGGTACACTGCTAATTGTACGCACAGATAATGGACCACCTTTCAATAGAGCAGAATTTGAATCCTTTACTAATTATTTGGGATTCAAACATTGCAAATTTACTCCAAGAGCAAATGGTGAAGTTAAATGATTCTTGAAGACTATAAAAAAAAAACAGCACACACTGACGACATACCATTTTAACAAGAACTCTACCAATTCCTAAGAAATTTCCGTGCTCCATCGCACTCATCATCTAATGAACCATCCGGGAAAACTCATGCTTAATCGATCATTTAGAACACGTCTACCACAAGTTCCAATGACTCGACTCTACGTCAACACGACGACAAGCGAACATTGCAAATAAAATCCTATGCTGATGCTCGCATAAATGTTAACAAACATCCTATTGCAATTGGCGATACTGTACTACCATACGTGAAGGGTACATTGCAAAACCAGTTTTGCCATATGACACAAAACCATATAAAGTCTCCGCTTCTAATGACAGCATGGTTACTTCAACAAGACGTGACCATAAGATAATACTAAACTAATCATTCTTCAAGAACCTCAAATGCCAACATCCAACACAAATCGACGAGGAAGAAAATGATATTCCAGCCGATGACAGGGACACTACTAATGATGCCGAGACCACACCTAGCCCTCACGTTATCCGACTAGTGAACGCGAGCCGCCATCCTACCCGCAAGAGTACATCACTTAGCATAGGGAACTGGATGCGGAATATCGATTCAAAGGGTGAATATACTAGAAGCCTCTCCCCACAAGTTAGGTTTAAACTTTTAATAGTTTTATGTGTTTTGTACATATTTGTGTACTCACATTTCATTGTATATTACTCATATTTTACTCGAAATTACAAATTCAAGATTTTGAACAATTGTTGTCCAGCAAACACTTTTCCGATATAAGATATTCCAGTGAACATGCCATTTCCCTCATACTCTATTGAGACTTGACACAGCACAGTGAAAACAAGATCACACGTAATGCTCGAAAACTTTTCAGCGAAAATAAATTAAGTGAAATTCTATGTGACTTCACAAGAATTGGAAATGAACAAATTATATGACATCCACCCCTACCCCTCCATATTCACTACACCCAAAACATCCTTTCACCAGTGGATTCTATTTGACTTCAGGAGAAATTGAAATAAACAAATTATATAACAACGAACGTCAGGGTAATTATAATTTCAGTCTCTAGTTCAGCACTGGAAGTGCCAGTCATTCATTTACTATTGTAATGTCAATTTCATGTGATTACTGGAACATGAAGCTGTAACCACAGACCGTCTTGGTGCTGAAACTAAATCATGGTGTAAGCACTAATTAGCTGGTTCCACATGCATAGTTCACGCCTGCCTAAGAAGTATATCAAATCCTATAGATTTCTCATTGTTTGATAACTATCTGCTGCAAGTGCAAGTAAATCATTATAAAAATATTACCCACACAGCATTCTACAGGTTACTTGTCTTGTGCTGTGTTTGTTCTCACATCGAATGGTGATCACGACAGAGATAGTTGTTGATGAATTAAGACAATCCGCCTCAAGTCTGTTAGGATTCATTATTAAATTCGTTGACATTTTACGATAACCCAGTCAGTTAGAAAATCTAAAATTAAGACGTGCGCAAGATTAGATGTCATTGACAAATCAATTCAAAATCAATTTGGAAGATGTTGGAGTCACGACAAGATAACAAATACCTTATGTTAGATTTTGGTCAGGTTGACGTGTTAAAGTTACGTTGTCCCTTTTCACAATGTAAATAAAACTCTGTGATATCAATATGTGCTACTTGTATTGTACTTACGAAATAATGCAGTTTGAAACAATGAAATTAAAAATACCTTCTAGATTACTAAATAATTAAAAATGTATTTTCAGATTGATTAAAACAAATGCAGTAACAGACTTCACTGTCCATATCGTATGCTCTTTCTAACTTGTATCCTATGACAGAAAGATTTACCCGTCTAGAAATGGTTCAACCCACTTTAAATAGAATGACCCTTTTAGGCGATTGTCTCATTGCGTCGCAGGGAATAACGTCACTCAGAGTGGTCAATATGTCAGCAGAGGAAAGACTGCATATATTGTCACGGCATTTGCGCCAACCTGAAGGCTATCATGCCAACATTGTATCCTTTTATGCTTTGGTTAGTGCTTTGTGTTTTTTCTGTGGTTGGAATTCAGTTGACAGTACTATATATGACAATGATGTTTTGATATTGATATTGATATTGTTTTTGTTTTGGGTTCCAGAACTGTACTGTGCTTCTTTTCCCAGCAGGCACTGATATTTGTATTCGCATGTTCTCTGTAATTTACGCTGATTATCATTGCACTTGGACCTGACAATATTAATAATGCCTCAATGTATCATTATTGTTGGTGGTATGAGTACATACATTCGGACTTTAATCTGTGAGTTTAATGTATTTTGAACTTTTGAGTGAACTTTAACAAGCAATACCTTAGATCAAGTTAATATGTATCTAACAAATCACTACTATGTCGACATTCTCACGTACCATTGTGCTAAATTGTCTCTCAAATCTCGAACGTTCTAATTTACATTACGTGATTTTCCACATTTACATATACGTCTTTAACAATAGTATCTGCAGACACCAAATAAAACATTGGCTACGTCTGGGCGAAACCAGCCCACTGAATACGTATTGAGCAACAAAACACTGACAAAGGAACAAGTAGACTATTATAATAAGAATGGATTTTTGGTAATTCCAAAACTTGTGTCTGAAGAGAAATTGGATAAATATAGGTATGTGCAATACTCAGTACCCACAGACTGCATGTTTTTTTCTGCATATATGCAAAATAAAAGTTATTGAAAGAAGATAATAAATAAATGAATATTTTTGTTATATTCTTATAGCTACAAGACATTTGATGTGGAAACAAAATATTCCGCAAATTATATTCAATCTAAAAGTCGTACATTTGAAAGTTAATTAACATAAATACGTAATAATGTGCTTCTATCATATCTTGCAGCAGACATTTTGCAGCAAGCAGTAATATTCGTTTGACATAATGAACATATATGTGTGTGCTTCGAATTAGCCACGTTATTTTCATTTTTACTGTAACTGTAACAATATATGCTGCTCAAACAACGATATTATTTGTTTTTACCACAATAAGTAAATTGGAATATCAAGTTATTCGTTATTGTTGCTTCTTTGTGATTACCAACGATCATGTGATATGCGCATAGGTCATTTAAAACTTAACTTTCTTGGACAATGTTTCCGCAATGCATTGCGTTACATTTTTATTCTTACTTTGTGTGATCTGCAGGAAACCTCTCGCTCCCTCCTGTAAGCATCACAGCAAATGTTGCACGTTATGCAAACACCAAAATGTTCACTAGAAAATGGCTTACATGATTGCAACAATGACAGTTATGTTTGTTTTTGTGATTAGACAGCACAACACTGTTTCTGCGAAATGCAGGCAAGCTTCAATATTTCAGGAATAAAAAATAAATAAATTATAAGTGGTTGGTGTTCCGCATATAATATGTGCGTAAAAGCTGCATTTTATTGTTGATTTGTTCCCAGTTTTCCAGTACATTTCGCAATACCAGAATCATAGAAATAGTAGATATGTGTATATTATCTATCTTGGACAAACTAGTTAATGTAGACATATATGTTCAAGGAAAACATATTTTCCGTTTCAAATATATCGTTGACGCTAGTGTTCGTAATTTGTTGTGTATTACACGTTCCGTATTCACGTAGCTCGAGATGATTTTGTATGGTATTTCAACCACAATACACAAATCTTTTTTCGCATTTCAAAATCCATAATTAAATATTCACTGGTCTTAGTACGTCGAAAAGAGCTAAGAAAAGAGGTGAAATATATTTCATATTACATAATACAGAGAATTAATTATTTGTTGTCCAAACAAAATGACGCTAATAGTCATTGATATCAAAGTGGAAACGACGAAGAAAACGACGACACACGACGAAAATATTGCAATCATTCAAAATCCTTGTTTTACTGTAATGTGAGCAGACATAATGTACTACGTTGCTATTGTTGTTGATAGGAAGTGTTTTGAAGGGATCTGCAAAGGAGATATTGAAAGACCATTTGGTTTGACTGTTATGCGGGATGTGGCAATAGCTAAATCAGAATTCATGCCAGGCCAGCAAGCTATCACAAAGCTGCAGCATTTTCAGGATGTGCCAGATTTGATGGATTATTGTAGTCTGCCAGAGGTACGAAATTAAATAACAACAACATCGACATTATTAATGTGGCTCTGTAATAATAATAACTAAAAGTATATTTCAACATTTTTAGTTAATGAAATATTATTATTGTTATCACTGCACGTAATCCTTTATATCGAAGTATAATGTCGATTTATTTGTTTTTCAAATAAAGGTACTCCAGTACGTTGAAGCATTTACAGGTCCTAATATTATGGCTATGCATACAATGTTAATCAACAAGCCACCAGATCCAGGTACGGTTTTCATGACCTATAGCGTTACAAATGATAGTATTTAGAAATAACGATGGACATATTAACCTAGATGGTATTGTCAGGGAAGGTTGTAGACTGTGACATAGTGGAGTAGTGGTATGAACTGGTGATATCGGGGGAGATGAAGCATAGAGTGCATAGAGTAAAATGGTTGTCTCTGGGCGTTGGCCAAACGGCCAAGCCGCAGAGCAAACAAGTGGACTCAGGTCCTGTGCGCATACGTCTGACTCCATCTGAGTCTAAGCCTCTCTAAGTCTGAGTCTGTTTTGAGTCTGTATCTGAGTCTCTCTAAAGTAACATGTCTTTTTATAAGGTAAATCACGTGATCTAATTGATACATCACATTACTCAAAACACCATTTATGATAGGACAGTTATTTTATTAAATTGATACACCCGCATAAGCTACCCGAAATACATTGAATAAAACACAGTCCCTCTATCTATGATAGAGGGACTGTGAATAAAAATACAAAAGTGATTTTAGCACCTCCACGTGGTTAAATGCTTTACCAGCTGATTTGTCACAGGTGATAATGTTTTACGAATTATTTTAATACACGTGGTGCCATACACTGTCAGCTGCCCATATACCACATAATTGCTAAAAGTGACACGGATATTGTTTTAGAAACGACGCTTGTTGATAGCAATGTGAAGATACGCTTGATATTATTTCACTACAAGCGTTACCCGTGGGAATTCTGACAACGCCCATGATGGGTGTCCGTATGAGCGATATGACGGTATGCAATCCTTTAGTGTAGATAATATATTTGCTGATTTAAATAAATATCATCTATATTTAGCTAATGACATTAGTGAATTAAATAAATTGAGATTTTGCATCGTAAACTTGTTGATTTTATACTAACTGTATGTCGAATGTTACCCCTGCACACTTGCATCTTGTTTACCTGAAATTAATAAACAATAAACGTTCAAAAATTAGATTCAAAATTTCAGCTGTTTTTTTTCTTGGATTTTGTCTAAAGATCTGCGGTGGGTATATTTCTTCAACTAACAATTTAAATTCCTAGTCAGAATATATTTTGTAATTGGTCTAGTAAAAGAAAACGAAATATGATTTGAACATCTGATCTAGGATACATTCTGCATTGAATATACTTTATTATAGGCACTAAAAGTTCCCGTCATCCAATGCATCAGGATCTTTACTATTTCCCATTCCGTCCAGCTGACAGAATTGTGGCTTCATGGACAGCAATGGAAAAAGTTCATCGTCAAAACGGTTGTCTTGTTGTACTGCCCGGAACACATACAGGAGAATTGCTGGAACATGACTACCCCAAATGGGAGGTATATAAAGGCTAGTTTAAACCGACAGTAGTGCATATGCCATATCAATGTTTGACTAGGGGATTGTCTGACGGTGAATGCAATGTGCATGTCTGTAGTTATTCTTTCGTAGCAGGAAAATAAAAGCAAATTAACAAAAAACTAAACGCGTTCGTCTAGCCTATAGCGTTACTGACATGTGAAAAAAAAACATAATAGCAAAATTAATCGTCTGTTAATCCTTTAATTTCTTTCAGACATATAGGTTGTTGTAATAGTATGCTCAATAACGATTAGAGGATGTCTTAATCACAGTTTAATTTTTAATATGTTTTATTCTTTATCCATAACGAATGACTAACAATTGTGCAGCTCAAATGTATTGCAGATAAGTAATTAGATTCATGGAATCATTAATCAAATTCCTACTAGAAATCTGTTCCCGAAACACTGTGTTGAATATAGCTCGCTATAACTGCATATATTCAATTGTTAGGGTGGTGTAAATAAAATGTACCATGGCATATTAGACTACTCGCCTGACCAACCACGTGTTCATCTGGAAATGGAAGCAGGAGACACTGTGTTCTTTCACCCTTTGCTCATTCACGGATCTGGAGTCAACCGCACAAATGGATTCAGAAAGGTACGGTGGAAAGTTTAGTAAGATATTCATTGATAATTGAAAATAAAAGGTGAAACTGAAAATGGGGATAACATTCTGATTCAAGTTACGTTTGATAAGCTAATTTACGCTAACATTGCTTAAAAGTGAAAAATCATTAAATGTTGATCATTTTCATTGAACAAAAAAAGCCTGACAGATACAAATACTGGAATATCTAGTGCTTGAAGATCATTGCAACAACCATTCAAAAGTGTCGAATGTAAATAATTTGTGAATATGCAAATGAAAACAACAGCTATTATATGTGGTCTTGTGATAGTATTTAGACTCGTTTCTATACATAAACTGCTTGAATGTAACACTAATTTCACAATACAATATCTGCTCATTACAGTCTATATCGTGCCACTACGCTAGCGCTGATTGTATATACACTGATGTCAGTGGCACTGTACAGGACAGAGTTGCTAAGGAAATCTTGTCAGTGGCTGAGGATAAAGCTAAGAAGATGGGTATAGATTCCCCTAAATTTGAGTATGAAGTAAGTTCATTTATTATGTGCAGATTTTATTTTATTTTGGGCGTTTAGGGGTTATTTATCATCTGATAAATAGATAAATTGTTTTATTGATTGGTTGATTGATTTTTACATGAAAGATTAGGTAATCTTTCCAATAATTATTTTAAATTCATTAAGCATTTAAATATATTGTATTTCAATTTAATTTGTTTTCATTTTCTAATCTTGATTTGTTCACTATTAGTTTTGGAAAGTAACACAAATATCATTTGTTGCAGGATGTATGGAAAATGAAATCCCGTCTTGTGCAGGGAATTGCCGGCAATCTACAATGATTTATATTTGCTCATACCATTGATCCGACAACCTTCGACAATGAGGATTCATAAAGTGTCATGATAACAAATATAATATACATACATACCTACATAGTGCCACAAATATATCTATAATGTCACATGCAAATATTAGCCACCTTGAATAGAACGATTGATAGTTGTGTATTGTTTCTTGATACATCCATGATGACACGTTTATTAAAGGGCGGCAGTCGTCGCGCTGCGCCCTGTTCGATATGGGACTCATAGCGACGTATACAACGCGTGTAAAATACATGGTTTATTTACATGGAATTCGAACACGCGCTGCGCGACGACCACCGCCATTTAAGCTCAGACATCTAATATACGAGTACTGGATAAGAAATACGAATGTGAAATCATATTTTAATCAATAAATTATCAGTTACATATGTGACTTTTGTAATCTGGTTACAAATCGATTTGGAAATTGTTGTGTGATATTAAAATACCTATTATACATCACATTTCTTTCTTTTTTCATGTTTTTAATTCCACACTAGTGTTTATATCCATTTTTATCGGTTCTAGCAGCGTTCTGCAAATTTCAATTTCCTTACATAATTTGTCTTCGCAAACGTCACAAGATGCACGAAGTTTGAAAGTAACATACTACGTGATTTTATAAGTTCGAGGAGTAGAGGCCTTGATTCGTGACCCATTTCGGGCAATTAATTTCTTGAGAGGGTATCTGAAATATGCTAAGCTGAAAATATAAATGCGGAATCGATTCTAAAAGTAATGGACAGTAAAATGATAACCTGGTCCCCATGAATCATTTAGTTCTCCGATGATGACTTCGGCTGAATTATGCATTTGCGTATTGGTGACTTGTTGCTGTTGTATGTCACATTGCCAATATTTACAGTACAAATCTAGGGCACCAGGTTCTATACTACATAATTATGTTAATATCAAATATTGAAAGGAAATTTACAGATTATATTTACAATTTACTAATATGACATTTTGTATAGATTTGAGCAGAATATATAAAGTATCTATTTGACACTTATAAATTCACTGTTTTGTTGCGATATTCTATTGTTTCCACCTATTGTGTGAGTTGGAGTTGGGCAACGTGCGAGATTTTCCTGATAACCCCGACGTTCGGATTACGGCGCCGGACCAACGTAGCCGAAGAACTGCAACGAACTACAATTAAAACCGTCCAAGTTGAGGTAACTGGCTATGTTGTGAACCAGATACACCATTGCACCACTTTCCTTGTGTGCGAAGTTGTCGCACGCGTTAGATAAACATGATTATGTCAAGACACACATGGGCCTACTCTGTGAATCAAAGTTTTTTTTATAAATTATAATTATTTTTGTCCCTCTCTGAATGATTTATAACAAAACAGTGCTTTCTTAAAATCATGAACACCGTTTTAAAATAAAAGATTTTTACTATTTTGGGCAATACATTTAAAGTGTTCATAAGCTTTCTTTAATTAAAAGCGACAATAGCTGTTATTATAATTTTTTGTTTACACTATTTTATTTTTAATAAACATTTCCTGTGTCATTAGTATCAATTCGTAACAACCTTCGCTAAAATGTGGACACTGAAAGCATAGCATATACTCTATATACCGACGTTGTACATTAAAGCGCGGTAGTCGTCGCGCTGCGCATGTGCGAGATATATGGGTCTCATATAAACAAAGATGGCGACTTTGACTGTTGCGCAGATCAACGAGTAGGAACTGACACGTTTCCAAGCTTTAATTAGGTAATTTTCATGTGATTGGAAGGTATCGAAGGAGTCACCGGCGGTAATCAGTGCAAGTCGCGCCCAGGTCAAACCTCATACTTGTGATTTCCATTTGAAGAGCGCATTGAATTGTGGGAAAATCAATGTTTATCAACACAAATGTCGAACATGCGCAGCGCGACGACTACCGCGCTTTAAATCACTTACATGTGAAAAGGATGGTCGCGCGGTTACGTCCAGGTCTCTAGAGGGCGCCTTCTAATAACAATCCAGGTTCGTCAAGCTAACTTACGCTACACAATGACAACATACCGACGAAATGCCAAATACGTAGCCATCTTGAGAGGATAAGTCTCTCTCTGACGGTCTCTCGCTGATGATGTTATGTAACATTTTCCATAAATGAGGGGGGGGGGGCAAGGGTTATTTTCGTTCAATGTAATTGCAATATTTGTTTGTTCGTACAACGTAAATAGAAAAAATAACTTCCGTAATTCTGTAATCACAGGCTAGACGTACAACGTAATCAATCAAATATTTTTTTCGTACACTGTAAAAATGTTTCATTTTTCTCGTACGTACAAAAATTCACATCCAAATAAAAAAATCGTAAAGAATAATCCAGGGAAATTACATTTTAGAAACTGTAAAACGACTAGATGACACAATTCACTACAAAATTGAATGACGTAAAAGGCCCTCTAACCGAATGAAGAGCATTACGAGGGTAATAGAATAGAATAGAATAGAATAGAATAATGCTTTATTAATACCGTAAAGAAAGAGTTAACATTTCCTTTTAGGTTTTCAGATTAATAAAGTAAATAATAAAAGTACATGAAATATAAAAATTGATTTAAAAAGAATTCAACATTAGTGAACAATTCAACATTAGTGAACGACAAGAATACTACAGACAAATATTAATAATATAAGAAATATTAAAATACTGTGATATGTAAGTATCACTGTGTGTAGCATAGAATATGTAAAAAATATAGAAGAACATGACAAAATAAAAGAATTAGTCTTGTTTAGATTTAACTAAATATTTGCAGAGAGTGATAAGATGGTTTGTATTTGGTGACTGTAGTACAAGTTTAAATTGTTCTTTTTTGTTTAAGTTTTGGTATATGCGCATGCGTCTCTTCACACAGCCAGCAATGGTGGAGAATTTGAGTCGGAGAGCTCTTCGGACCATTCAATGTTCCATTTGTTAACACTGTAAACTGTAAAAACGTCTTTTTTTCTTCGTATATTGTGAAAAGCCCTTTTTATTTCCCGTAAAACCGTACCAGCTACCCCCCTTGCCTCCCCTCATAAATCGTCCGGCGTCATAACCGGTTCAACGAAATGGCGACTACTCAACTCTTAGTTTTTGCATAACATTTTGTGTTAGATTAGGCCACATTAGCCACAGTCACTTGGGGGCTGAAAATCAATAAATACTAATTTTCAAAAAAAAATCATCCGCTATACGTATATAAATTGTTTTTGAAAATTAGTATTTATTGATTTTCAGCCCCCAAGTGACTGTGACATTAGCCTAGTGTAGACTTACTGTGCCCATGCAATTGTGTCTAAAACAAAATTTCAGTAAGATTTAGCCATCTTTGTGTTAAAAATTATAGCTAATGCCACTTTAAAATACTTGAAGCGTTTATAGTCTGCATTGGAAAAAGTAAATATGATGAAAACACTTCATAATTCTACAATAAACACGTTTTGAAAAGTTTTTACTTTCACATCGCCTTGAAAAATGCTTTCTCCCTACACAAATGTTTTTTTTGTTTTTTTTCCAACACACATGTTTCAAAAGTGCTTCCACAAGAAATGAGCGTTAAAATGTGTTTATTGTCACAACAAAGGTGCTTTTACTAGTCTAAGACCATTTTGTACCGAGCTTTGACGCAAAACACGATCCCAATATTGAACAGTGTTAATTTGTATCCGAGATACCTTTTCAAAAGTACTAGTATATCCATTGATATAGTATATCCAAAATATGCTGCTACAGACTGTAGATGCTGCAAAAAAACAAAAAAAAAAACCTGCCAGTGTGCATGCGCCATTGCTCCATTTGATCGTTTTTGATTGCATTGGAATATGAGGGCGCCATCTTCACGAAAAAATTACACTAGTAAGCCTTTGATTACTAACTACAAAGGTCGCAGAACAATAACAATTGTCGTATACACGGTTAGTAACCGTGCCGTATATGACTAGGGACGGCTGATTTAGCAGTTCAGTTCGCATTACAAGGAAGAATGGCAGCCAAGGACAGGCTCCTGATTCTCCTTCGGCACCTAGATCATGGAGACGCACCGGTTAACACTGCAATTGTATCCTTTTTACATATTATTGTCCTCGGCCACGGCCACGAGTTTACAAATTAGTTATTCCTAGGAAAGGTGCAATTTTATTTTTGACAGATCCGTTGTATAAAGACAAAATATAGGCGACACATATCGTTTTTAATACAGCGACACGTACTCACGATCGTTCGGCCTATATAATTGATGTATATTGTGTCTTGGTGTCACATTTTTTTCATTCATTCAACGTGGACGACTCGATTTCGTTTAATACTCCCACTGTACTTCACTAAGCTAACTGCGACACGGGTGAACGTACTCATCACACTCATTCAAAGTCCAATCCAACAGACCAAAATTCAAACACTTAACATATTTCCTATAGACATGTCACCCAACGTCAGCCGTTATAAGCGAAGTAAAATCCATTGACTATGTGCTGAATAACAGCGTACTAACCAAAGAACAAACCAGATTTTACGAGAAGAATGGGTTTTTAGTTATTCCTAAACTCGTTTCCCAAGAAGAAATAGACAAATACAGGTAGCGATGACGTAATTACGATTACATTATCTCAAAATAAATCTATCGTTTGCCACCCTAGCCTACTCGGCTGAAGCTAGCAGACACTCCCAGCAGACAGTGGAAGCTAGCAGACACACTAGCAGCCACAGTCTATAAGGCATAATAATGCTTTGAATCAAAGTTTATCACATCTTTTTGCATCACGTAATCATAGTTTGACATCAATATATTAATGTAAATGGCTAATATTCATTTAAACAGAGAAATTCTAACAAATGTACTCACTCCCCCTGAAAGTGTATCTCTATGTGAGTGTATATAAACACTATTCCCAATATTTGTTGGGAAATATTGAGTGTGCACCTTATCTACTTATATGGTATGAAACATACATGTATTGACTACAATTTGTGATAGGTGACATTTAATAATTAGCAGACAATTTTAAAATATGGAAATCATTTATATCTCCTAATACAATGAAACATGTGTTTGGCTGTGACATGCCTTCTGGATTTGTAGAGAATGATATACCAAAATCATCCTCTTTCATTTTCCCCCCCAAATACATGGGAACATCTTCGAAAACATCAAACTGGGAGACTATTTCCAAAAGGTGAATGGCAGTCAACAATTGAAAAGGGTATTGCACAGTCAAATCCATACTGTGCTATAATGTTTAATTATCACAAAGTCACAACAACAAATTCCCCAAATCTAAAGGGCTGCTTTTTCCAAGCACGAGGTCATTGTCAGTCGCAACACTGTTCTGTGACTGACAATAAAAATGAAAAAATTATACAAATGTGAAATATATTATGAAGGAAAAATGAAGCATGATCCAACAGAAAATTATAGCTCGACCCATTCGTGGCGAGAGAAGACGTGAGTTAGAAAACAAATTTGCAGCTGGTACAAAGCCATTTAAACACTACATAACAGAAATGGAAAATTTAGATGGACAACAGATTCTTTCAGGCAACAGAAATACAACTGGTAAAACTCAAAGTGTATTTCAGAAAATTTCAAGTGAAGCCAGAACCAGTAAAAGACTACATAATGATGAAATACAAAGTATTCTGACAATGAAAGATGAAATGGCATCTAACCAACAAAATTGTAAAGTTAAAGGGTTTATACAACATTTTAGTGTCTCACCACTTTTTAGTCCCCGTTCGGACGCAGTCCGAAAACGGGGACTTATGTTTTGCCCTGTGTGCGTCCGTCCGTCCGTGCGTCCGTGCGTCCGTGCGTCCGTGATCACCTGTATCTTGAACATGCATGGACCGATTAAGTTCAAACTTCACTCATACATCACACCTTATATGGGACATATGCACATGCATTTTTTTCATGATCCGATTAACGATAGCCGAATAGCGGCCATTTTAAGGCCGAAAATGCATCAAAATCGCACATTTTCACCATTCCGGACCCGGATCTCAGTTATGCATGGACGGATTTTGTTCAAATTTGGTACATACATTAAACATAATAGGACCTTGATGCACGTCATTTTTTTTTTTGGATCGGGTTCGAAATGGCCGACTGGCGGCCATTTTGTTTTAAAGAATTCAGTTCTGGATCCGTATCCGAGACATGTCTGGATTGATCAAGTTCAAACTTCACACACACAAGGTACATCATGTCACAAATATGTATGTGCATTTGTTTCATGATCTCATTAACGATAGCCGAATAGCGGCCATTTTAAGGCCGAAAATGCATCAAAATCGCACATTTTCACCATTCCGGACCCGGATCTCAGTTATGCATGGACGGATTTTGTTCAAATTTGGTACATACATTAAACATAATAGGACCTTGATGCACGTCATTTTTTTTTTTGGATCGGGTTCGAAATGGCCGACTGGCGGCCATTTTGTTTTAAAGAATTCAGTTCTGGATCCGTATCTGAGACATACTTGGATTGATCGAGTTCAAACTTCACACACACAAGGTACATCATGTCACAAATATGTATGTGCATTTGTTTCATGATCTCATTAACGATAGCCAAATGGCGGTCGCTTTAAGGCCGAAAATGCATTGAAATCGCACATTTTCACCATTCCGGACCCGGATCTCAGTTATGCATGGACGGATTTCATTCAAATTTGGTACATACATTAAACATAATAGGACCTTGATGCACGTCATTTTTTTTTCGGATCAAGTTCGAAATAGCCGACTGGCGGCCATTTTGTTTTAAAGAATTCAGTTCTGGATCCGTATCCGAGACATGTCTGGATTGATCAAGTTCAAACTTCACACACACAAGGTACATCATGTCACAAATATGTATGTGCATTTGTTTCATGATCTCATTAACGATAGCCAAATGGGGGCCGCTTTAAGGCCGAAAATGCATTGAAATCGCACATTTTCACCATTCCGGACCCGTATCTCAGTTATGCATGGATGGATTTTGTTCAAATTTGGTACATACATTAAACATAATAGGACCTTGATGCACGTCTTTTTTTTTTTCCCGGATCAAATTCGAAATGGCCGACTGGCGGCCATTTTGTTAAAGAATTCAGTTCTGGATCCGTATCCAAGACATGTCTGGATTGATCAAGTTCAAACTTCACACACACATGGTACATCATGTCACAAATAGATATGTGCATTTGTTTCATGATCTGCTTAACAATAGCGGAATGATGGCCATTTTAAGGCCGAAAATGCATCAAAATCACATATTTTCACAATTCCAGAACCGGATCTCAGTCATGCATGGATGGATTTTGTTCAGATTTAGCACAATGTGTTGTACATATGCAGGTGCATTTCGGTCATGATCTGCTTTGAATGTATATGTCACTCAAATATGAACGGAACAGGGACGTGTCATTGACAATGACTTGTTGTTGTTTGTTTTACTGAAGCAGGTGTCCGGTTTTGGCATGATTTGAGTAAAAAGGTTGTGGCTTTCTGGGATGCTACTGGTGGATGTCTTAAATCAACATTATCATCTGGGCGTTTGTTTTACTATGAACTAACAGTTGCAAATCCAGTTGGTCAAGGGCCAGATCTCCCACTTTCCTTTATGATCACTGAAGCACACAGCTTACCATACATATCATTCTGGATGCAGTGTTTTCGTCATGCAGAAAAAACAATATTTGGATTTCATGAAATATCACAACCATTACAAATTAACAGTGATGAAAGCTGGGTTTTTCTTTTGGCAACTTTAGAAGTTTTTAATCAGGAAACATTAGAAGCTTTTCTACAAAGAGCCTGGCGTATAGTCAATGGCCAATCAAGAAAGGATGACTTGCAAAAAACAATTCCTCATGCATGTGCAAGTCATTTCATGAAAAAGGTTAAACGTTCACTCAAAACATTCATTAGTGAAAAATCAGCAAATCTGAGCATCATGTATTGCATGAGTCTTCTTTTAAATTCTCCAAACTTAGATGATTTTGATGAAACTTTGTATAAAATAATGGTGCTTTTGCACAGTAAACAACAATCACCAACATTAGAACAGGCATGCAAACATTTGGAGTCAAAAGTCAGGAACATTGATAATTTAGGTGGGGTCACCATTAAATATTGCATTGAAAAACCAGATAATCTTTCAAAAGAAGAGACAAAAACTGTTTTAGCCCAACAAACTGAAGAGGATTTTCTTACAACATTCAATTCAAATTTCAAACAACATTTCAATGAGATCAAAGAAAAGGCAAAAATTGAAACTGAAAATCAACAACATACAGAAATGATCAAGACAAATGCATATTATTCACCCAAATTAGCAGATTTTATGTGCAAATATTACTTACCAACATGTCCTTTTTGGTCTGGGTTATTGTTGGGAGATCTGACACGTCATGAACAGACAAATAAATTAACTAATAAAAACTATAATTTCATTGACAGGGGAAATGCAAGGACAATAGGTCATAGTGAACGTAGAATGGGGATTTTAAAGAATATTCAACTTGGCGGTAAAACACTCAGATTGGATGAATTTATTTCTGATGTATATGGGGATATAAAAGGTCAACAAAATGCATTTACTAGCAATCTTCTCGTTGGTAAGAAACGCAAAATGCAAACAACAATTAGAGAACAATGGGATAGCAAAAAAAGAAAAAACCAAAGAACATTTTCTTATCAAGCCACACCACCAAAGTCAATAAAGGTTTTTTCGCAAAAATTAAGACAAATTAAAAGTACTACGTCAACAGATACATTCAAGAAATTTATTAGCAATACAAAACAATGTTCAGGACCAAACGATTTACATCGTTTCAACAGAGAACTTGGCCAAGAGTGGCATAATACACCTGATTTAATAAAAGATGAACTAAATCATTTGTCACCTTCAACACCAGATCCAAATCATTCAATTCAAACGATTTCGGCAAATAGTAATGTAGTTGTTGGATTAGAAAACTTTTCTAATAATTGTTGGTTTAATGCTGTTATTCAAAGTATTCTACACTGTGAATCAGTAAAGAATTCCCTGATGAAAAATCAATCAACACTCAGGGATTTCATAGAAGTATCACAAAATGAACGATTTTCGTTTGACAACTTGCATCAGTTACTAAACAAGATGTTAACAACTTCCAAAATGTCTCTAACAAAAACAGATATGGCCAATACACTTAGGTCTAGCAGTCAAATAGCGAGATTACAATTAAGGAAGCAACATGATGCACATGAATTTTATATTAACTTCATTGATAAATTCCTCAAGTACAGGGGCTTACAGACAGAAATGATAATAACACGAGAAAGAACTTGCAACACATGTGGGCATAAAACAAGAACAGATGAAATATTAAGTTACATACAACTAAACTTCCCAACTAACCAAAAACAAGATAGTTTTACACTACAAGATATTTTACAGCGTTTATTTGAAAGAGAGGAAATTCACGTAGACTGTGAGAGTTTGCAATGTAAAAATGAAAATCGAATAATTACGTCACAAGCCTTCATTAAATCAACATCTAATATTCTTGTCATATTATTGACCAGGCACAGCTGGAATAAAAGAACAAAACGGTTATCTAAAATCAAAAATGAAATTGAACTGGAGGACAAAATTGATCTTTCTCCTTTAATGAAAAACCCTATTAGTGAAAATAACTACATAATAAAGTCAAGTGTATCTCATAAGTGGTTAAAGTGCACACTCAATATTTTTACTGTAATTAGTGACTTAATTAGTGTCTGCTAGCATATAGATAGGGCAGTTATACCATAATTATGATTTCCATATTTTAAAATTTTCTGCTAATTATTAAATGTCACCTATCACAAATTGTAGTTATTACATGTATGTTTCATACCACATAAGTGGTTAAAGTGCACACTCAATATTTTTACTGTAATTTGTGACTTAATTAGTGTCTGCTAGCAAAAAGGGCAGTTCCACCACAATTATGATTTCCATATTTTAAAATTGTCTGCTAATTATTAAATGTCACCTATTACAAATTGTTGTCAATACATGTATGTTTCAAACCAGATAAGTGGTTAAGGTGCACACTCAATATTTAGTCCCCGTTCGGACGCAGTCCGAAAACGGGGACTTATGTTTTGCCCTGTGTGCGTCCGTGCGTCCGTGCGTCCGTGATCACCTGTATCTCGAACATGCATGGACCGATTAAGTTCAAACTTCACTCATACATCACACATTATATGGGACATATGCACATGCATTTTTTTCATGATCCGATTAACGATAGCCGAATAGCGGCCATTTTAAGGCCGAAAATGCATCAAAATCGCACATTTTCACCATTCCGGACCCGGATCTCAGTTATGCATGGACGGATTTCATTCAAATTTGGTACATACATTAAACATAATAGGACCTTGATGCACGTCATTTTTTTTTTTGGATCGGGTTCGAAATGGCCGACTGGCGGCCATTTTGTTTTAAAGAATTCAGTTCTGGATCCGTATCTGAGACATGCTTGGATTGATCGAGTTCAAACTTCACACACACAAGATACATCATGTCACAAATATGTATGTGCATTTGTTTCATGATCTCATTAACGATAGCCAAATGGCAGCCGCTTTAAGGCCGAAAATGCATTGAAATCGCACATTTTCACCATTCCGGACCCGGATCTCAGTTATGCATGGACGGATTTCATTCAAATTTGGTACATACATTAAACATAATAGGACCTTGATGCACGTCATTTTTTTTTTCGGATCAAGTTCGAAATAGCCGACTGGCGGCCATTTTGTTTTAAAGAATTCAGTTCTGGATCCGTATCCGAGACATGTCTGGATTGATCAAGTTCAAACTTCACACACACAAGGTACATCATGTCACAAATATGTATGTGCATTTGTTTCATGATCTCATTAACGATAGCCAAATGGGGGCCGCTTTAAGGCCGAAAATGCATTGAAATCGCACATTTTCACCATTCCGGACCCATATCTCAGTTATGCATGGATGGATTTTGTTCAAATTTGGTACATACATTAGACATAATAGGACCTTGATGCACGTCATTTTTTTTTTCGGATCAAGTTCGAAATAGCCGACTGGCGGCCATTTTGTTTTAAAGAATTCAGTTCTGGATCCGTATCCGAGACATGTCTGGATTGATCAAGTTCAAACTTCACACACACAAGGTACATCATGTCACAAATATGTATGTGCATTTGTTTCATGATCTCATTAACGATAGCCAAATGGGGGCCGCTTTAAGGCCGAAAATGCATTGAAATCGCACATTTTCACCATTCCGGACCCATATCTCAGTTATGCATGGATGGATTTTGTTCAAATTTGGTACATACATTAAACATAATAGGACCTTGATGCACGTCTTTTTTTTTTTTCGGATCAAGTTCGAAATGGCCGACTGGCGGCCATTTTGTTAAAGAATTCAGTTCTGGATCCGTATCCAAGACATGTCTGGATTGATCAAGTTTAAACTTCACACACACATGGTACATCATGTCACAAATAGATATGTGCATTTGTTTCATGATCTGCTTAACAATAGCGGAATGATGGCCAATTTAAGGCCGAAAATGCATCAAAATCACGTATTTTCACAATTCCAGAACCGGATCTCAGTCATGCATGGATGGATTTTGTTCAGATTTAGCACAATGTGTTGTACATATGCAGGTGCATTTCGGTCATGATCTGCTTTGAATGTATATGTCACTCAAATATGAACGGAACGGGGACGTGTCATTGACAATGACTTGTTTAACTGTAATTTGTGACTTAATTGGTGTCTGCTAGCAAATAGATAGGGCAGTTCTACCACAATTATGATTTCCATATTTTAAAATTGTCTGCTAATTATTAAATGTCACCTATCACAAATTGTAGTCAATACATGAATGTTCCATACCACACAGGTGGTTAAGGTGCACACTCAATATTTTAACTGTAATTTGTGATTTAATTAGTGTCTGCTAGCAAAAAGAGCAGTTCTACCATAAGAATGATTTCCATATTTTAAAATTGTCTGCTAATTATTAAATGTCACCTATCACAAATTGTAGTCAATACATGTATGTTTCATACCACATAGGTGGTTAAGGTGCACACTCAATATTTTTACTGTAATTTGTGACTTAATTAGTGTCTGCTAGCAAAAAGGGCAGTTCCACCACAATTATGATTTCCATATTTTAAAATTGTCTGCTAATTATTAAATGTCACCTATTACAAATTGTAGTCAATACATGTATGTTTCATACCACATAGATGGTTAAGGTGCACACTCAATATTTTTACTGTAATTAGTGACTTAATTAGTGTCTGCTAGCAAATAGATAGGGCAGTTCTACCATAATTATGATTTCCATATTTTAAAATTGTCTGCTAATTATTAAATGTCACCTATTACAAATTGTAGTCAATACATGTATGTTTCATACCAGATAAGTGGTTAAGGTGCACACTCAATATTTTTACTGTAATTTGTGACTTAATTAGTGTCTGCTAGCAAAAAGGGCAGTTCCACCACAATTATGATTTCCATATTTTAAAATTGTCTGCTAATTATTAAATGTCACCTATTACAAATTGTAGTCAATACATGTATGTTTCATACCAGATAAGTGGTTAAGGTGCACACTCAATATTTTTACTGTAATTAGTTACTTAATTAGTGTCTGCTAGCAAATAGATAGGGCAGTTCTACCATAATTATGATTTCCATATTTTAAAATTGTCTGCTAATTATTAAATGTCACCTATTACAAATTGTAGTCAATACATGTATGTTTCATACCACATAGATGGTTAAGGTGCACACTCAATATTTTTACTGTAATTAGTGACTTAATTAGTGTCTGCTAGCAAATAGATAGGGCAGTTCTACCATAATTATGATTTCCATATTTTAAAATTGTCTGCTAATTATTAAATGTCACCTATTACAAATTGTAGTCAATACATGTATGTTTCATACCACATAGATGGTTAAGGTGCACACTCAATATTTTTACTGTAATTAGTGACTTAATTAGTGTCTGCTAGCAAATAGATAGGGCAGTTCTACCATAATTATGATTTCCATATTTTAAAATTGTCTGCTAATTATTAAATGTCACCTATTACAAATTGTAGTCAATACATGTATGTTTCATACCACATAAGTGGTTAAGGTGCACACTCAATATTTTTACTGTAATTAGTGACTTAATTAGTGTCTGCTAGCAAATAGATAGGGCAGTTCTACCATAATTATGATTTCCATATTTTAAAATTGTCTGCTAATTATTAAATGTCACCTATTACAAATTGTAGTCAATACATGTATGTTTCATACCACATAAGTGGTTAAGGTGCACACTCAATATTTTTACTGTAATTTGTGACTTAATTGGTGTCTGCTAGCAAATAGATAGGGCAGTTCTACCATAATTATGATTTCCATATTTTAAAATTGTCTGCTAATTATTAAATGTCACCTATTACAAATTGTAGTCAATACATGTATGTTTCATACCACATAAGTGGTTAAGGTGCACACTCAATATTTTTACTGTAATTAGTGACTTAATTAGTGTCTGCTAGCAAATAGATAGGGCAGTTCTACCATAATTATGATTTCCATATTTTAAAATTGTCTGCTAATTATTAAATGTCACCTATTACAAATTGTAGTCAATACATGTATGTTTCATACCAGATAAGTGGTTAAGGTGCACACTCAATATTTTTACTGTAATTAGTGACTTAATTAGTGTCTGCTAGCAAATAGATAGGGCAGTTCTACCATAATTATGATTTCCATATTTTAAAATTGTCTGCTAATTATTAAATGTCACCTATTACAAATTGTAGTCAATACATGTATGTTTCATACCAGATAAGTGGTTAAGGTGCACACTCAATATTTTTACTGTAATTTGTGACTTAATTAGTGTCTGCTAGCAAATAGATAGGGCAGTTCTACCATAATTATGATTTCCATATTTTAAAATTGTCTGCTAATTATTAAATGTCACCTATCACAAATTGTAGTCAATACATGTATGTTTCATACCACATAGATGGTTAAGGTGCACACTCAATATTTTTACTGTAATTAGTGACTTAATTAGTGTCTGCTAGCATATAGATAGCGCAGTTCTACCATAATTATGATTTCCATATTTTAAAATTTTCTGCTAATTATTAAATGTCACCTATCACAAATTGTAGTTATTACATGTATGTTTCATACCACATAAGTGGTTAAAGTGCACACTCAATATTTTTACTGTAATTTGTGACTTAATTAGTGTCTGCTAGCATATAGATAGGGCAGTTCTACCATAATTATGATTTCCATATTTTAAAATTGTCTGCTAATTATTAAATGTCACCTATCACAAATTGTAGTCAATACATGTATGTTTCATACCACATAGATGGTTAAGGTGCACACTCAATATTTTTACTGTAATTAGTGACTTAATTAGTGTCTGCTAGCATATAGATAGCGCAGTTCTACCATAATTATGATTTCCATATTTTAAAATTTTCTGCTAATTATTAAATGTCACCTATCACAAATTGTAGTTATTACATGTATGTTTCATACCACATAAGTGGTTAAAGTGCACACTCAATATTTTTACTGTAATTTGTGACTTAATTAGTGTCTGCTAGCATATAGATAGGGCAGTTCTACCATAATTATGATTTCCATATTTTAAAATTGTCTGCTAATTATTAAATGTCACCTATTACAAATTGTAGTCAATACATGTATGTTTCATACCACATAGGTGGTTAAGGTGCACACTCAATATTTTTACTGTAATTAGTGACTTAATTAGTGTCTGCTAGCAAAAAGAGCAGTTCCACCACAATTATGATTTCCATATTTTAAAATTGTCTGCTAATTATTAAATGTCACCTATCACAAATTGTTGTCAATACATGTATGTTCCATACCACATAGGTGATTAATGTGCACACTCAATATTTTAACTGTAATTTGTGATTTAATTAGTGTCTGCTAGCAAAAAGAGCAGTTCTACCATAATTATGATTTCCATATTTTAAAATTGTCTGCTAATTATTAAATGTCACCTATCACAAATTGTAATCAATACATGTATGTTTCATACCATATAAGTCGATAAGGTGCACACTCAATATTTCCCAAAAATATATAGTGTAAAAAAGAGATGAAGGCTCCAGCCAGCTCAAAACAGACGAACAGAATGAAAAATAAAATCTATAAAAAATACAAGGTTGAAGATTATTAGTTGCTCTTTCACATTTCGCCAAAGCCTTACCTATATTTTCCCTATATATGCAGAATAAATCAAGATGACTACACTAATTGACTCAATTTACGAATAATTAACGGTTTTCCCGAATGCACGGCGTGGCCTGTTCAGCATTTTGTCAACAACCAATCACAAGACTGGTTACGAACCACATCGAGGTCACGACTCGGTTAGCCTTGCTCAACTGGTTCGTAACCAGTCTAATATTCTTCAACCTGGTATTTTTTTAGATTTTATTTTTCATTCTTTTCGTCTGTTTTTTTTTAGTTTAAAAAATGTGAGCTGGCTGGAGCCGTCATCCATTGTCTATTTCTTGCACTAGATACCAGCCGGAGGGCTGGGCTCTCTGTGCTACATCATGTATACCTATACTTATGCCATAATGTAACATATGCACTATTTTATAGAAACGTGTTTGAAGCTCTCTGCACTGGAGAAATGAAAGCCCCATTCGGCTTGACAATAATGAGAGACGTATCGATAGCAAAGTCAGAATTTGTAGCAGGAAAAAAGGCTATTACTAAAATTCAAAACTTTCAAAATGTGCCAGAGTTGATGGAGTATTGTGCTCTTCCTGAGGTATGAGTATGTTTTAGTTTATGTATATTGTGCATACATTCGTTCACGTTCTTTATCAATCAAACTGTGTTGTTAGTAACGAATTGGTTGTTACCACAGGTTACTAAGTACGCTAAAGCTTTCATTGGTCCAAATATTATGGCTATGCATACCATGTTGATTAACAAACCTCCAGATCCAGGTATGTTTATTATTTTAACAAATGTTCAATGAGGCTTTTCATCATAAGTAGAACATTTTGCAAAATATGCTGCCAATCAACTACAAAAATAACATTTATCATTTTCAAATAGTCGTACTAAACAACAAGGTCGACATAACCGCAATACCATTTATATGAATATAGGCACAAAAAGTTCCCGTCATCCAATGCACCAAGACCTGTACTACTTCCCGTTTCGCCCAGCTGAGAGGATCGTCTGTTCGTGGACAGCCATGGAGAAAGTTCATCGTAAAAATGGATGTCTGGTGGTATTACCAGGGACTCACCGAGGGGAAATGTTAGAACATGGATACCCAAAATGGGAGGTAAAAATCATTGCCCCCCATTCATTTTCTACAGCATTTCATGTTATATCCATTTTTAAATTGAACTTGTAACACTATGATAATGACTTTCCGTTTTCAACATTGTGAAATTCTTTCGTTTTTTGAGATAAAAAAAACTTGAAAAAAATGATTTTGACAATGTAATTCAGAGATTTATATTAAGAATAATTCATAACGAAATGTATTCCCTATGCACCTATAAATAATTTACATAATTACCGACTACACAAGAATATTACATAAGAAGAATAATTTGCTATATTCTCTACATTTTTGGCTTTTATTTGTCTTGAATTATGACTCAAATATATATGATTTCACTTGGTAAAAATACTGTATTTTTCTGCATAAAAACGAAAGAATTTCACAATATCGAAAACAGATATTGGGCCATTCCAGTTTATATCTGCACCCCCTGTTGATGAGCTTGTGTGTTTACTTCATACAGGGTATAATTTCCATAGGTGTATAAGTCATACAAAGTTTTATTTCCAAATCACCATTCACCATACAATAATGGAAATCCAAAACTACAGTTCCTACTTATGGTGTTGATGAGTTCCATTGTGCCACCATACAGAGTAGGATTTCCAAATATAACTCTCATCATATGCTAATTTACCAAGTTCAAAATTTTATATTTGATAATGGAAATCCAAACTAGTCCTGATTCATGGTGTTGATGAGCTCATTCGTGCCACCATCCTTATCTAATTTCAGTAATAACTATTTCATACTGGCCCAATTTTTTACCATATACAGTCAGAATTCCAAGTTTTTTTAGTCATACTGTTGGAAATCTAACCTCATCAACCGGTATGTGGCGAGATAAACTAGGCCATATTTTATTTAGTAGCCATAATTCCCTGGATTTCCAGGAATTTTTTTCCATACTCGTCTGGATTTCCAGATTCTGTTTCTCTATATACAGTTGGAATTCCGGGGTATTTTCCCCATCATACAGTGCTGGAAATCCGACCACATCAACAGGGGGGGGGGTGAAGATATAAACTGGAATGGCCCATTGCAGTGTTTTGTTTATTCTTGTACTTGACAATGTGTGCATTCTACTCTTTTTAGGGTGGTGTAAATAAGATGTACCATGGCATATTAGACTATTCGCCCGACCAACCACGTGTTCATTTGGAAATGGAAGCAGGAGACACTGTGTTCTTCCATCCTTTGCTGATCCATGGATCTGGAATGAATCGTACTGATGGTTTCAGAAAGGTGTAAACATAATTTGTTTAAAACTGAAAGATGGACGAGAACATGTATTTGTAGTATTTACATTTGACACTGTTTATATTTATAGATATACGTACAATAACAATCACTAAGCGTGTGTATTAGCGGTTTAATTATTCACCTAGCAAATAATATGTTGTTATATGCTATTGCAAATGCAAGAGAAGATAGGTGGTACAGGTTACAGGGAATAAAAAGGCATTTTATGTTTTCACAGGAAATAAAATGAAAGTTCTATTTACAGTATAAAATAAGTTTTTACACTTTACAGATAAAACAAATTCCTAATTACATTTTTATAATATATTTGATAATTTGTGTTTAAGAATCAAAATTGTAAATTGCGTAAGAATTACGAAATTTAATGTGGAAAATGTTTTATACGCTTACAAAGAATAAAGTCTTTATACAAATTAAGGATGAATAAAATAACTGATAATTGATGATAAATCTTACTTCGATTTGGTCAACAGTATGGAGTATCAAACAGCAATATCAAAAAAATGTATGTTTTCATGCATATTTCGTTTTTGAATAATGTGAATGAAACTATTTATCAAATACAAATATGTTTTCAAATTGCAAATGTCTCAACAGAGGAAAAATAAATCTCATTTCTCCATTCACTGTAGTCAGCAGTATTGACTCTCGTACTTTCCTCTGAAAAGCTTGTACAATATATTCCTTATAAATTTGATTTCCAACTGCAATTGTAAATGATTACCACATAACGAACACATTCATTGGTTTCTTACAGTCCATCTCCTGTCACTATGCCAGTTCAGATTGCCAGTATATCGATACATCTGGTTCTATTCAGGACTTTATTTCCGATGAAATGACAAGCTTAGTTAATGACAGAATGAAGAAGAGAGGAATTAAGGACTATAAAATCACGTTTGCAGTAAGTTTATGAACATTTATATTGCGGATGGTCATCAATAATAAATTAATATTCGACACAAGCAACTTACAATTAATTAAAACAGTTCCTACATGTGCACACACACACACACGCACACACACACACATACACACACATACACACACACACACACACACACACGCACACACACACCCACCCACACACACATACATACATACATACATACACATGCACACTTACAGATCCGCTTTCCTTAGGACAATATCTCCAAGGATTTCAAATAACTGTTCGTTTTTGTTCTTTTAACTTACAAAAGGACATATGGAGAATGAAAGGTCGCCTTGTGCATGGAAGAGAAGGAACTCTGACCTAAACCAGCAAGTAACAACGTATCCAAACAAACAAGGAGTCTAGCTTTGAATTTCTAAAATTAAAGTGTATATACGAGTTCATTAAATCTAAAATCTACTGTAGCCAGTATGCCTGAAAACAATACTATTTGCAATATTCGTAGATATGTATGTTATACTTGCAGACCAAATCATCGCAGATAATCTCAAATCTTTTAGTATTAAAAGAACAACGCAATGCAGTTGTGGATATGAACAATGTAAACTAATTGTTATTCACAATGTATATAATGTCATTTACACTTAAATTTCAACAAATTTAATGCATATTTGGATGATGTATATTGTGCAATATGGTAAATGTACTATGTATTTCATCATATGCTTACAGGGAATACAGCGTACAGATCTAATACAAGTAAAAAAACATGAATTGATAGTGGAGAATAATTCACCCATATGTACACATTCACGGGGCTGTGTAGTGCAGTGCACACACACATACACACATTTCCTTTATTGAAATGAATGATATTCTTGGATATGTATGTAATTTTTGCACACCAAATGCATTGAATGTAAGGGTGATATAATTATTGGAAATGTACTTTATTGTAATAAAACAATGTTTAACGATCACTATCAATGTGTACATCTTAATTAATTGTTATTCATTATGATATAGCAGGTATGTTGTATCCACTTTTGAACGTTTTCGTTTCGGTCATTATAATATTTTACTGGTAGATCCATTTGAATGAAACTTTTCTCCTTACTAAACTACAAATGTAGAGTACGCTAGAATATTTGTTCATAAAAACGACTGTTTTTACATTCATTATTTGGTTCTTATTTGTATGATTGACAATTACTACTGTTTATATGCTACAGAAATGACATCACTTATGTATGTGATGTAATCAATCAACAGATAAATCATGTGACTCGACAAATAACTCCTAGCCTAGTTCATGTGGATGGAAATATCAAAGTGTCCTTCGAAGGAATCTATATTGGTACCTGCACTTAAAGTACTAACTACTAATTAAATAAAAACAAACGACGACGTTTAATTATACATGTATACCCCAGGTACATCCAGGTATTTTCTATATGGTTTACCGTTTCGATTACCGGCACCTATATTTACTGATTTCCACACCCCAGCCTATCAGACAAATAAGCAAGAAATACTCTCATGATCCAAATTCGCATTTAAAGTAGCTATTTCATGGAGCAATGTATTAATCAAGTAGTCTAGAAAATGAAATGAATGCCGTGAAACAATTTGTTTCGAATATGTTCAATGTTAACAGTCATTTCTCATTATAAAACTTCATGAGCAAACTAAAAACTAAACTTTTATGCTATTTTAGCTTAATTCAAATTATGATTCAATACACTCTGGAGACCTCACTTAAATCAAAACAATGTGTTTTATGGTGCAGTGGGAGGTATGGCCCATTGAAGAACAGCCTCAAAGCTGTTTTCAAAAAATTGCCAAAAAATCAATATTTTTGTCATTAAAGTCTGAATATTTCAAATAATATTGAAACAATGTCGCATTGATAATTCATATTCTATTGAGACCTTTTTTTGGATATATCACATGTTGATATTTGTCTGTGATTTGGTCATTATATACGATTTTGATTTCAAAACATGTTATGATCGTTGGCATATTTTTTCTTGTTTGGCACAAAAAACCGAGGGTTGTATGGGTGCTTGGTATACCCTTCCAACCCATGGACAGCCGTTCTTGTCCTGTTATCGTACACTGATGGGTATAAATATATTAATGTTGACCGTTAAATTTTGTGGTACAGTAATGTGTTGGAATTATTTTATTATTATTCAATGTATAGAAGATGATGATGACTTCCGTAGTATTTGCATGTCAATGTGGTGGTTGGTATATAGTATTTTTTCTTGTCATGTTTCTTCTACTAAGAACATATTTAAAGCAATCAGCACGGAGGAAATAAATCTTCGCTCGGATTGATAGCCATGAGGGTCGTGGCCACATTGCCAAGTCTGAATTTGTAGGAAGATAAAAAGTTATCACAATGCTTCAAAACTTTCAAAACGTTTAAGAACTAATGAACTACAAAAAAGGTATAAGTGCATATTGTAGCCATACATCGAAATATTGCTTTCAGTCGTACTATACACCACTAGAACCGTGATCAATCAGAACGCTGAATCGGAAAATACATTTCTTGATCTGTTCACAGGGAGCCCAGTAACTATAATCAACTGTAGTACGCAGTCTCTGTGAGCGCGGGGGGGGGGGGGGGTATCGGCTGGTATCGAGTGTAAGAAATAGACTATTTCTTACACTCGATACCAGCCGATACCCCCCCCCCCCTCCCCCGCGCTCATAGAGACTGCGTACTACAGTTGATTATAGTTCCTGGGCTCCCTGTGATCTGCTAGAATGCATGCACATTTTCATTTTGTGATTAGCGCCCTCTTGTGTTCAACTTTGTCTCTCGCTCACACTCGACAGTCACGTGACAAAGTGCAAAATAGCAACAAAATACTTGACAGCTGTAACCGACGCTTATCGGTGCGTGAGGTAACTACACTAAAACAGCTGATATTAACAGGCCAGGGAGATCAAACTCACAAGGTAACTAAATTATGCATGTCATGATGAGTGTTAGAAATGGGTGCAAATGTAAGCTAGCCGCAAAAACTCACGAAATGTATGTGTAAACGTTGTGTTTTTTCTCTCTCTGTCGCGACTTGAACTCAAGTCAAGGAATGACCGATCGACTTTGACACAATTTACCTTGTCTGTATATGCATAAGTTACGTGATGGAAATCATATTTATTCGTTCCCGTATAATATTCAACATACCCACTTGACTTCTGTAGCTTTGTTTTACTTGATAGCACTGTTTACTGTGTCTTATTACTCTAAAACTCAACAGCAACTGGTGTGAAAGCTGTAGTTTCGTTTTCCAAACATGCTGGCAGCGACTTACGCTGTCAGTCACCTGCAGAAATCTGTCACTCAGTTGATCGCAGGTAAATCTGTCCTTCCTTTACCTCCTCTCATCGCATTCTATTCCATTCCATTCACTATATTCGCGACGACTGTACATACTGTCTGTGTACTACTAATTCTGATCTCTGTCGTTCATTTTCTTTATGGTTTTAGGAAAGTACAAACATTTTATTTGGAAAATATATAATCATAAAAAAAATCATTGATTTTGATAACACATCCGTGCACTTGCATACATTTGAGAACAAAAGCTGTTATAAGATGGAAGCTCTAAATGACCAGAAGTAACATAAAATTTCAAAAACAAATATTAATGGTACCGGTACATATAAATGTGGGAATTGCGAGAACTCTCTAGACTTCGGATCAGATAGATACTAGGATAAATAAATGTAATTGGAGCATTTGTTGGTGATTGTGACTTTGACTTTATTCACTTCAACTCTCTGAGCCCCAAAGTCAACTTTAGGCACTATCCACAAAATAGTTCCATTTATAGTCCATAGATAATGTAGACGAATTTTTCAAATTGTTATCAAAAACTAGGAGCAATGTCATATTTTGTCTATTTGGTTCAAAATTAGCATTGAATTCAGTGAAAATTCCAAAAAGGAGACAACAAATTTACCGCATTTTGAGCAGGGAAAAACATTTGGCACTCAAAGGGTAATGCTGTGGGTCTACGTATATGTGTGTACATTTTATAAAATTAGAAAGCCAACCAAGGTAGGTTAACATCTGAGTTTGTTTTGTACAATAAATATGAACCATTTATATAATTTATAGCGGGATTAATACTTTAGCTTAAAGTTGCACTCTTAGAGTATTTATAAAGCTTCATTGAGGTCTTGAGATTATTATTGTGCAAAATATTTGATGGGTGCTGTGTACATTGTGGTAAAAAGCCGAGGATTTATCAGAATTCTGCCATGTGTATTGTAACATTATTTAAAAACATTTGTAAGGCCAGACTTTTTTTATTCTTTGTTTCTGCGTTTTTATAAGTAAATTTTTCACAGCATGTCACCACAAACCATACCATCGCCATATTCGCCTAGTAGTCTCAAACAGCACGCAGAGAGGTCAATACCCGAGATTCACTGTCAATCAACTCGCATAAAGTATAGATCTGTGAGACGCACTCACTACTTGGCGTACGCGAGAAATTACGCTGCAATAACATTTTATTCTTATTTAATTTTCGGCTTCTTTTCATTCTGCGGGTTCGCAAAACAAGGGATAATAAAAATCTGGCCTAAAGGAAATTCTAATACAATCAAATGGGAAGCGAAAATGATTGCCAGGGTGCTGAAGTACTGAATAACATGAAATTTGTCAAATGGGAAGCCAAAACGATTGCCAGGGTGCTGAAGTACTGAATAACATGAAATTTGTCAAATGGGAAGCCAAAACGATTGCCAGGGTGCTGAAGTACTGAATAACATGAAATTTGTCAAATGGGAAGCCAAAACGATTGCCAGGGTGCTGAAGTACTGAATAATGTTGACCAATCCTATAAAATGTTGTGATTTGTTCCCCTGACTCACAAAATAAAGCGGTTAAGAGTGCGTTGAATTTTATGAACATTTCTGGTCCCATGGCCTCACTGATAAAATAACTAGAATGATGGTATTATATCAGGGAAAAAAGCTTGCATCTTTGCAACCTCAGGCTTCTAAATGATGCACAGTGTTCAACATGACATGTTTGTATACCGTATATATAGTATATGGATTGTCTAGAGTATAACTCAGATAAGATTGTTTGCAGACATCGACCCCAATCTGATGTAGACAGAGGCTTCGGTCAACGTATGGGCATTATAGGTGTACACATCTAACTGTTTCTGACATAATGGCTATCAAAATCATGTTCAGTTCTCATTGATTCTGCAACCAATCAGAACTCATGTTATATAGGCCAATTTTTAGTAAGGAACTCTCTAATTGGATGACAAATCCTGTCAGAGATAAGCTGGCTAATTTGGATAGTAATTGGTCTGATATACCGGTAGTTTAAGCGAATGTTTACCAGTGTCTGGAATTAAAAGTGAACAATACCTTTATATATATCAGATTGACATTATACAAATGTACACCCCAACAGAGGTGGACATACAGTTTTAGCGACTTGAAGAGCTCATTGTCAACCGAGCTCATTGCCAACCAAAGCTGAGGTTGACAATGGGCTCTGAGAGTCTCTAAAACTGTATGTCCACTGCTGTTGGGGTGTACATTTGTATTATTATACTGAATAAATCTTAAAACAGAAATTTTGGCACTCAATCATGGCAAACTTAAGTTCACGCTTGTAGAAGAATTGATTTTTGCAACAACATCCGGCGCAATCCTGTGCACAGCTATACGCTACATTGTATTCCAGTTCGATTTACATGTAGAACACTGAAACGAGCTGCACTCGGAGCTGCACACTGCTTGAGTACAGGTTTATGTCAACACCATTCTCTTTCAACAAATACACTGTACATAATATGTCAAAATATGTAACAAAATCAAACAAAACTGTGCCTCTAATACGGTAATCTGATTGGCTGTCATGGTCATGAGGTATAATAATGATCCATGGTAGATATTCTTCAAAAATGTTATCCTCGGGGGCGGAGCTACGTCACAGAATATTCTATGTTGCTAATGTGCGCACCACTCCCACCATGTATTTCTATGGGTTCTGTGCGAGCTGCTGTGGAACGCCGGTCAAAGAGCCGGTGAAAAGGCTAAATTCGAGAAAACAACACAAACTCAATTTTGAAGTAACCCTGAGCAACGGAATGTATATATTTAGTCTCAACAACCATTCTAAAGTACTGTTTTATGAAAGTTTTCGGCCTTTGTTTTCACCGTGATGGTTGCCAGGTGTTGAAAATGCCCAGATGTCTGCCCCGGGAATAATGTACTAGGTAGTTACACTCGTCCTGATTGGAACCCAGGTTCACAGTGCATCATTTTAGATCACTGTTCACCAGCATACCATACAACCTTATTTTTCTTACACAGATGTAAATATACAAAAAATGCACATTGCTTATTTTTCCCCTACCCAGTGGATAAAATTGATACACATTTATTAATCTTTTTTTTTGTTTCGTATTGAAATTTTAATATATTAAGTATGTATTATAGTAATATTCCACTTTAATGTAAAGGCGAAAGACCCATATATATGACCAAATAATCCACTTTTTTCTTTAGTTTTTAATTAAAATCTAATTCACAATTTAAATTGAATTGAATTGCTGAATACTATAAACTGCTTTGTGCGGAAAAATGTGACGAAATTTTATATTCATAAATGTTCTGAAATCATTTAATGGTGAACATTATACCCGACGAAAATTGTACGTTTGACAGTATATGAAAAGCTGTCACCATGACGAGTCTCTATTAAAAATGTACAGCTAAATTTGTACTTGCTTGATATCAGAAGGGCATTAGTGGCTTTATTATTGAGGCTGGCATTATAAACTATGACAAAACATTCATGGCCGAACAACTCACTTTTCTATACGTTAATTAAATTGACCTTTTGAGGACACCACAACAATTATTTCAGAGTGTAGGCTTGAAAACAAGATCCGTTTAATATAAACTGTACTTAGAAGTTCTTGTCAGTCATTCCAGTGATGCTGTTTATTCCATGTTATTAATACCATATTATATATAGATCCAAAGGAGGAAGATCTTCTCTATAGGTCATAATCACCATTTTTGTGTTTGTTTTTTTGTGCATATTTTCTTCTGAATTTTAATAATTAATCTGAACTTTTTGAATGACAAAACATTTTGTACATTTTTAGACATTTTTCTTTAATCACTTTGATTTTTGTACCAAATTAGTGGCTAGCATCTAGTGTGGGATATGGGTCTTGATCATTATTTTTGACCTCAAAACAATTACTGAAGATAGATAGTGGTAATTTGTTAAAAGTGAAAAAAAATTGACTTTGGTGTTCAAAGAATTATTATTACCATAAACATACATGTTTACAAGTAGTAGTTGTAGCAGTCATATTTACAATGTCCCACATGTATGTTCTTGGCACATTATAACCAGGGGATTGTATTGTGGAGTTATTGTGTGGAGAATCAGTACATGTCATTTTTGTTGACTGGTTACATGTTGATCCCCATTGTCTGTGTACAATTTAATCTAGATAAAAATATGTGCTTTTAAGTTGAAGCATGATATTACAGGAAGTTCATACACCAGTGCATTCATATGCAAAATATATAATGTATTATGCTTTGCGAATATCTGACTACAATATCATATTATCTAGGTCATATGGTACTACTGAAGAGTGATATAATTTATTTAGTCTTTGTGCATAATATGAGGTTATTACGAGGATACATCAAAGTATGCACAGAGACAGTACAGCGGAAGTATCGACCGACGTGCAGCGGAGGCCGATGCGACAGCATACTATCTGAGTGCATACCATGAGGTATCTTTGTAATAACCTTATTATTATACATCTTTTCCTACCAAGGATACATCATTAGAATGCAGAAATCCAAAAATTTTAGAACAGAATCAGTGAACTTCTTTGTGTGGAGTCTGGTCAAACCCTGGTTTCAGCCATGTTTGTTTTTATTTTTAGAGGACACTAATGGGTGTAATCATTCCATATTTTGAATTTGCATTTCCTTATATGTTAGGATGAAAATACCCCGTAAAATACCGCAAAATTATGGCACGCTGTAACTTATGGCGTTACGGTGACAGATGTATAATGATAAGTAATAATAATAATAATTGTTTATTGGATCTTCAGAAATACACATTTCTTAGAGTATATAGCAATAGAAATATTAATCAATATAAATGAAATATAACAAGTTAGTACGATTAATTTAAAAAAGTTAATAAAATTTTATAAGTTAAAATCACATGTTTTTTTGCGTTGTTGGAATGCCGTGAAGATGAATTGTGTGACATGCTTAATTGAGGTTTTGTCTGTTATTTTCATTAAAAATTGAAATTTGTCATTATTAGTTTTACTTTCTTTTGGGAGTATTATATGTGCTAACAAATTTTGTCGTCTTCTACTTTAAGCGTATCTGATTCAAAATGTAGACAAATTTGATCTTGTAATGTTGTTTTGGGCATGTGTATCTGTCTGATTTCATACCAAGGTCATACATAAGTATGTTTTTTGTACATGACTGCTTATAATATAGGGTTATTATGCTAGCAGCATGAATTGTAATCTTAAATGTCTTGAAGGTACCAGATTACAATAGATAATACAGTTACACAGACATACAAGGTGGTTAAGTATCAATATATTACCGGTATAATCAATAAGGAACTCAAAGGCTAATAAAATATTATTATTATTACTCAGTAATGACCTTGCAAGGACTACGAAATCCCTTTGTATTCTTCAAACAGTTTGGGTTATATACAAAAATGTTGCCAATGGTTTTTTTTTATAAAGCTAAATAAATGTACATGTACACTCAAAATAATTTCAAAAAATACAAATGATGATTGGCACCGTACGCGTACGAGAAATTACATTTATAATCACATACACAAGCCCAGTTGTTTGTTTCTTTAATGAAATTTGATTTGTCTTATTTGTTTTCTTCTAAATTTCTTAGGGACTTTGTTTTGAAGAATATACATGTATTCATGTGGTGAAATTGCTGTAGACGTCATATAGATGATAACATAGTGTTCAAAACTTATAGATATAGATTAAGTTATAGATTGATAAGATAAGAATATCCTTTGTGAATTCCATCTGTTTTGATGTCATGATGACATGTTAATTTTTTAGCATTTTTAATAATCCACACTCTGGAAAAAACAAAAGTGCACAGTCTAATGACAATTTATATCATGAAGATAACCATAGGCACTGTTTATTTGGTGAACACACACTATTTGAAATTCAGTTGCTCTCCTGGGTGTTCTGTATGAAAGTAGACAAACTGAGAAATCAGCCATGGCTTCCTTAGGCTTTGGTGCATCTATGGTGGTGAGTATCATTCAGCTGACACACAAAGCATTTCTGAAGATTGTACACAGTGTTTCAGTACAGCGATGACTCACTTGGAGGCTAGAATATATAGTTTTTTGATTGAAAATTGTTATAACTGAATTTCTTCGTTTTATGATTTTCTGTCACTACAAGGCAATAACTCCTATTTTTTCTGTTTGGTTAGAGATTTTGAAAATAATTTGGTCTTTGCAGAACAACCAGGGTTTGAAAGCCTTTTTTCTGATCAATGGGAAATTACTTGACTTGTGGATGTGATAATATGAGGTTATTACGAGGATACCGAAAAGTATGCACAAAGACAGCACAGTATCGACTGACGTGCAGCAGAGGTCAATGTGACGGCGTACTGTCTGAGAGCATATTTTGAGGTATCCTCATAATAACCTTATTGTTATACATCTTTTCCTTCCAAGGATACATCATGGGAATGCCGAAATCCAAAATGTTTAGAACAGAATCAGCAAACTTCTTTGTGTGGAGTCTGGTCAAACCCAGGTGACAGCCATGTTTGTTTTTATTATTAGAGGACACTTACACTACATATTTAGAATTTGCATTTCCTAATATGGTAGGATGAAAATACCCCGTAAAATACTGCAAAATTACGGCACGCTGTAACTTATGGCGTTACGGTGACAGATGTGTAATAATATATAATATCCCAAAATTTGGGGTGGTGACTTATCGTAAAAAATGATATGTAGTGTTTAGAAGCTCTTAACAAATTTACATAATTTTTAGTTTGTTTTCAATATGGTCTATGAAAACCACTACTAAACATTCTTTTATTGGCCGGAAATATAATTTATTGCAAAGTGAGTTACTTCTGGGTATTTTTATTTATGAGAAGGCTTCTACATTGTTTACCGGTAATTTGTTTGTGGATTTTAACAACTACATTGTAGTAATGTGTTATTATTGTGTACTGCGTACATTCAGGGTTCTTGTATTTAATCTGTTGTTTGTGAATTATTTGCTATCATAATTTCATAGTTCTTGCTAATAAAATATCCGTAATGGGTTGGCTAAATGGATGTGTGATTGAAGTGGTTGCCATGGTTATAGATGATCCATGTAATGTGACAAAAGAGGGAAAGATGTGAAAGTGCAGCATCTAAAGACCTGAGTAGGTATTACATGCGTCGTTTATAGTTTGTGAAATGCCAACAGGGTTACCTAGAGATTGGTTTGTCTAGAATTCTGTAAGTTTTTAACTGTCTTTAATACTAAAAATTGTATGTGCATATTCATACTGATTTGTAAATTCTAATAGTTGTGAGCATGTTTATTAAAATTACTGTAAAAATTGATGAAAATAATATAATTATATGCAGTGGCCTCGGTATGACTGCATGTTGATGTTGAAAGCGACACTTGTAAGGTAGATTCTGTTTATAATATGTGCAATTTGTATACTTTCATTTGTAATTATTTTTAAATAATGTAAAACTAGTAATTGAAAATTTAGGCAGATTTGTTCAATTTAATTTTTGAATTAAAGATGTCAAATTAGGTTTAAACTAATAGAAGAATTTTTTAATATGTACAATCTTAATAAACTCAAGAAATGGAATTGTCATAAAATATTATCTACTTGTAATGGATACAACTGAACACTTTCATAGACATCAATATTTACTGGTGTTATTATAGGGAACAAATGTTAATAATATCCCATGATTCCACTGTGTATTCCCAGAGATATGATGAATTGCTACATAAGAAGCTAGATTTATGGTATATTGTGACTAACATGATTTATTATCTTATGGTGTGTTTTATTTAGTTTTTTATTGGTTAGTATTTATTGTTGTTTGAAATGTTGTTTATACTTTTAGTGCCTGCCTTGTTGTGATGAAGCGTAGAAACATACATATACATACATTATCACCTAAATGTGTTTTCTTTGGATCAACTTTTCAAATATCAATGTCAGCAATATTTTCTATAATTTGTTAAATGTACTTTCATATACAATGTATGCATGTTTGGTTGTCATGGCAATTGCTAATGATTCTTGTTATGGTACTTCTAATCAGTTATTTTTAACACAACTTGTCAATACGGGTCAAAGAGAATCACTGGTATGCAATTTAATTAAACACATTTATATTTGACCTAAGTATGAATGATATACAGTCTGTGTAGTGGGTTTAATTGACACATTAGGTTTGATTACAACTGTGTAAACCATGCTACATGTATACTTATACCAAACTGAAATCTCATGGTTTAAGTGCTATTTTTTATGTCAAAATTACATATTTATTGAATTATTACCATCATGTACAAAATTGTTGAATTGAAACTTTACTTGTATTGACTATAATTTACGAAAAATTTGTGGCTCTCAAAATAGGTCTGATTATGACACAAAGATCTTTAGCAATTTGAAATCTGTTGGCAGATGCAGATGTCATTCAAACTTAATCATCTTATTAACATTTGTTTTGAGCAGTTCAATAAAGATATTAAGGTTTTTGAAATTTTCATTGGACACTATATACATACTGCAAGGAGTACAAAACTCAGTTATAAAAAGGGGCATTTATATGTACAATAATCTCTGAAATATATCTTTAGTCCCATTCATCATAAAGTTATAATGGATTGAGCTATTTATATTACCTTTTATGTAATATTAGATTTATTTTCTAGTAGCATTTGAAGTATGTTATCTTATTGTGCGCTGACAAATACATGTATGTGTGTATATACGTCTGTCATTGAACATTACTGAACTGCATTTTCAGTGTGCAACATTAAACCATAAAATTAAACCAAAGAATAGCAATTAAGCCAATTTGTGTCATCTTTTGCACTATAAACCTGGAGAATTGTTTTTTTTTTTTTTTTTTTTTAATTTTCAAAAAAAGCTGTAGCCAATGGGACATTATGTCTATTTGGCTCAAAATTAACCAAGAAATTATTGCAAAATAAATAACAATTTTCAAAATATTGCACTAAAATTGCAGTACTGTTGAAAGTTACTTTTGTGATCAAAATAAGTGCTATTTGTGACAGTGGAGCTGTTTATATTACTGATTGTTCGTCATCGTCAACTTCCCTCAGATTTGTTCATTTCATGATGATATCTTTAATTCTCTAATTTTGATGATGATTTTTGTCATTTGTTGTAAAAAGTTATATTTTCTACTTCTTGTTAAAAACCACAAGTTCGATTGCTTTGATATCTTCAGTTCTTAACTGCAATGTGCATTGCTAACAGCGAAGCTATCTCAGCCGACAGGCTGCTTGCATCTTTAAATCGGGAGAATCATGTCTGGAATTGCATTATTTAGAAGAACATTACAATACCCATAATGAGGTGAAAATGCTAGCACAATCTCTGATTAGTGCATCCAGACATATACATGGAAGGTACTTTTTTTCCTGTATTTGTGTCATGTATCAAGCGTTTTTATTGTTCTGTAATTTGCACTACATACTTATATGTTTACTAGATTTTTTTATCATTTTCTTAATAAAGGTAGAGTGGAGGTTTTTAGACATTTACGCATATAAATACAGTACATATACAATATAGCATTGACAATATTTCGTGTTGAAATCTATCTATAATTAAATTGTTTTACTATTAGTCAACAGTATGTGAACATTTTAAATTCACTGTCAATTTTTGTTGTTGAGAAAAATGGTAAAATATTAATTTGAAATGTCATTTCAGCAGCGGTTTCCATAGACTACAATGAAACATGTTTTCTTGTTATAAACCTAATAAAAATATTGTAAATTTGTAATACTTCCAGACATTAAATCTACCATGTAGGGCACTATATGTCTTTTTTTTCATCATATGTCAGTGAGAATATATATATTGTTGCCATAGAAACATTAAATGCCCTAAAATGGACAAAACATGCTATTTTTACTGTATTTTATTGATTTAGTTAGTTAGTTTCTCCATATTTTTAATTCATTTTTATCAACCTTGTAAAAATAGTTAAAATGTTTGTGTAGTGTTCTAATTTTAATATTATATAGTCCTAAATGCTACCTAGCTGTAGCTAAGCTCATTTAAAATGTCTTCAGTTTGGTAGTTGTAAAACTGTAAATGTATTTTCTTTATAGCAGAAATGCTGATATGTAAAATCGTCTTAATCGACATAGTTTTTAAAAAAAAGAAAGCAGACGGCAATAATTTTGTTACCATAATTCTGAAAAATTAATTTCCTCATAGATCTCTTTCAAAGCCAAAAATCTGAGGGTCACAGTACTTTTTACTCAACTATGTGCGTATCGCAAAATAATATTTCCGTCAATTTCAGTTATTTGACAGCAGGATTCAACCCAATTAACTGTGTGTTATTCATGTTTTAAGCCCACATGTATTTCTAAACACAAAAAACCATGGCATGTCATCAATTTAACCACTAACATTAAAAACATGTTTTTACCCTATCAGAATGATGTATTTGATCAATTAGACGGTTGGTAACTGCAACAGTTGCTTGGTAATTTGAATTCTAGAACATCATTATTCTAAGGGCACTCAATTACAAGGCCAACTTTTCTGAAATGTCTTGGACTGATTAAAATTGTAAACAAATTATTTGGTTACATTAGAAGAACATGATACAAGCATTCAGATGACGGGGCATCTAGGTAATCTCTTCCATGGTTGCCTTGAATTTCAAGCTAATAGGTTCTTTTTCTAATTATACAATTCTTTATTCTAATTTTGAGATGGATTATATACATTGATTCATATCTCAGATTCTAGGTACAGCATGAAAGGTGTGTTTCTATAGTTACATGTACATACTCTCTGTTGTGGGTGTATAATTAAAAAAACCAAAACAGATGTGATTTTATATAATGCATAAGCTGGTATATCATGCCTCAGCTATTGAAGTTTTTAATTGCAATAATATTTTGTTACATCATGTTAAGAAATCATTTGTTTGACTCTCTAGAAGTGATTGCCATGGCAACAAACAATGCTATAGTCTGCCATTTGTCCATATAGAATGTGTTTTTTCCAAATGAATATCACATTTGCAAGCCCAATTTCAACTCTTCAATGGATCGTTATAATCTCGTCTTTGATGTTCGCAAGCTTTCAGATAAACAAACTGTTGAGCTGTATTCATTGGTTGTCATAGAAACATTGCACTACTAACAGTGTAATTGGGGTCACTTGATTGCTCTGTACTTATCACTTCATCGCATGATACCAAATGTCAAATTATTTTACATGCTAATGTAAATATAACATTAATTCTGTATTGAATAAAACTAAATGTTTTATGGTACTTTTTTCGTGTTTGAAGACAGTGACAGGGAGATCACTACTATTCTACTACTTTGCTTATTGAAGCTACATGTACAAATGTCTATACTACTTAGAAGTTGTTTTATTAAGCTTTAAATGTCTTGTGTGATAAGTGTTATACCTGCAGCTAAAATTCAAATCAGGTTGGTCAGGTTGCTCTTCTTGCTTTCTTTATATGTTGGATACTAGATTTCCATGGCTTGTTATCCCTTCATATACATGAGTATGTGTATGGATACCAATAGAATACAACTGTTGGTTTGTGTGATAGATTACCCTTTCATGTACATGTAATGTCCATGTTTCATATACATCGACATTGAACTAGCTGTCAACTAACTTGTGTATTGAATAGAATTGTACATCACCACAATACTTTTTGGCCTGACATCTCTTGCATGAAATAAAACCTACTTAGTAACAAATTCCCTCAGTATACAATGTATATATGTTGTTTCTCAAAGGCATAAACTTATACTAGTAAAATATTGTTTGTTCATTTAATTTTATAATATAATTCACATATAATAAAATAATTAAAATTACTCTGATTCTCTTTAACTATTTATGCAAAAATTATATAAGTGTTATTATTGTGTAGTACTTTAAGCATCAAAACCACAGAATAGATCACCAGCTGTTTTAGACATTCAATAATAATATACTGACATCTGTTTGACACAATTAACATTCCAAGTTTCATCCACTATAATTGTATTTGTATTTGAAATTTTCTGTATTCTATAATGCTATGCTATATTTACACTGCAGTAATGTTAATGCAATTATTTTTAGCAACACTAGTGCTAGTCTTTTGTATGTACATGTGTACACACAGGAGGTATATTCCTAAGTATACTAATAATAGAATACAAGGTGTGCATATTTTTAACAGTAAAGAGTAAATTTTCTGAGTTTCGAAGCATTTTAGCATTATTTCCTCTTTATGGATGGATTTAGTTGTTGCATGATAATGTAGAGTGGTGAATTCTGTGTGCATTATATACTATCTGATAGGTACTGTAAAATCTGTATTAATTAAAAGCCGCGGCTTCTATTAAAATGGTACAATGCAACAGAGGGGATGCGGCTTCTATTAGAGCATCTACACATATGAGAAATGGTGAATTTTTGGGTCCCAATTGTTCAAAAAGAATGGGTGCGGCTTCTATTAGGGATGCAGCTTCTAATACAGATTTTACGGTACTTGACGTGAACTAGTGACAAATTACATATGACTCATAAGCACATGCTAAATTAAGATGTCAGTAAATAGCTTTATGATGAACTATCGGGAAGATAATGAAATAGCCCAAAAATCAATAGCAATAAATAATTTAGCTATTTTTAAAAGGTTTTGATAGTTTATAATAATAATATTGTATTAGCCTCTGAAACGGCTTAGAGAAAACATACAAGACAACAGAATGACTATAAAAGCACTTGTGATGTACACTGTAAAGTGGTTCATTTTCTCATTTCTGAATTTTCATAGGTAGTTGAAATAGTTTTAGTTTATTTTGATTTTCCAAAACCTTATTTATTGCTTAAAAAGCATAGCTGAACAGAACATTAAATTTGAAATTACTAGTAATTCCTTCAGAGAAAAGTTTTACAATAGTTGGTCAATTTATTTCTCAAGTTGTTAGTTGATTTGTAAAGAAATAGAAAGTGATAAATATTTTCCTTTCCATCATAACAAAGCTTACATACCTTTTCTGTCACCCTTATAATTTTGTGTTTAATAAGTACAGTAAAATCTGACAACATGAAGAATTGAAGCAAAATTTATTGTTACTTATAAAAAAATGATATTTACCGGGGTACTGTGTGATATATTGATGATGTTGTTAGTTTAAAATATGAATATCAACATTTTCATCCAGAACAAATCATTTTGCAATTAATACATTTTCTCAAAATATCAATAATAACATTTTTTTCACCTTCTGGGAATGATGTATGTATCTCTATGAGCTTGCATGTCTCATGCAAATTATTACAAAACCAATTTTAATGAATATTAAGTCGTTCAAATATTTCTTTTTTTTGCAGACCATGCCATGGCAAACATACCAAAAGGTGAAATTAAATGGACGGCATCAGCTGGTAGTACTACTGGTTATACCCAGAAACCTACTGCTAAATATAGTGCAATATCGGATGGATTACGACAAATAACTCCAGAAACCTGGAAATGTTCTATGTTCTGTGGTGGCAAAAATTGTAAATATTGTAATGTACCTCGTGGTAATTGGCCTACTGAAAGGATGGCAATTGATGGACTATTCTCTGAATGGTAAGTTTATGTTAGTGCACTGTCACAAAATTCATTTAGATTTTAGTCAATTAGTATGTGTAGTATATGTATAGATCTGCATTAGCTCACGATCTACTGTGACAATGTTACCATACATGTTTTTTTTCGCAACACATACATAATGTATTTACATACATAATGTATTAAATTAATTACACTACTAGTGAACAACGCCCTTATTTTCTCCTTGATTGCAAACAAGATAGTTCTTGCCAACCATGCAGTCACTACATATTGAAGTGTATTCTCCTGTAGGAGTTCAAGGTTTAAATATTTAAATATGAGGTTTTTGCATGAATACTGTAAAGTCAGCTATTTTTTGTTTACAATTTCAATTAGTTCAAGACATTTTTTGAGAAATGTATTCTTGAAATACTAGTAGCAAATTTAGAGCCAGAAATCCAACCTTTTACTTAATAATTACAGATAATATATGTTGAGGGTGCAAATACTAATCTGCATATTCCAAATTTGAAAAAAAAAAACAGTAAAATAAATGTTCTTTCCTGCTTCCTGTCCACATGGCTCTTGAATAGTGATTCCAAAATTGTCTTCTACACCTTGGATTTCGAACCACAGTTTGATACGTGTGATGTCATAAACCATATTTTATTGACAAATCAGGATCACATGACCAACTCCAATTGTCAAAAACAGAAAATGAAATTTTAATTCTTACCAATCAAAGGTTAATATAGTCTAATTATACATTGTATCAAAGTGTATCAATAAAGTTGTGACTGAAAAAATAAATAAACCCACAGTCAATATTATTAATCTAGTTAGTGAAAATACATTGTATGATTTGCTATCTGAAATTATCATGTCACTGTTATAAAACTGGTATCGTGTCACAATTTGCATACTTGTTCAAACATGCTTCTGTCATACCATATCAGCAATTATATTTCACATTAAACATCACAACTGAATTGTACAGCAGCACCATGTGTTCATGTGTTAATATAGGAGATAAAAGTAATGCACTGCATGAAATTTTAAAAATGGACTGACTGTGGTTTGCATCAGCCACTGTTCAAACTATGGTTACTTATTTATTCCCACATGAACACTCACACTTCATGCTTATTTATGTGGTTATGTGCAGTAACATATCATTGTACATTGCCATGTTTTTCCTATTTGTGTGGACTGTCTATGTCATGTCATACCATTCACTAGGCTGCATACAAATTGGATTGTGTCCATGCATGAACATAGAAAATGATGCAGAATATATACTCATGCTTATTTTAATAACATAACAGTTATTATTGCATATAGTTTTAATTCTTGGAGTAATAAACAAGGTTGATGTAGGATTCACAGCCACCCTGAACACCGACCTCCATACAAATGCATACAGCCGCTCACATCTGTCACACGATTCTGTTTGTATTGCATTCTAAATTGTTCATTTGCAATTACCTTTCATATTACATGTTTTACAAGTTTGAGTGTCTATTGATGTTTACACTCACAATATATGTTACGAGTCATACTGAACACATTATTAGCAAGTCGCATTCTTTACGTATTATAAATACCCACAGCTGTCGTAAGATACAATATGCTTAACCATGAAGATTAAATGCCTGTGGCATTTGTTAACTGTTAGTGTATTACTACTTTGTAAAATGGTCGTTTTTCATATATTATATCCCTGTATTTTGTCTGTGTCTATTAATGTTGTGTTACAAACTATTTAACAGTTTACATGCAGTCGATCATTCATTGATAAGTACTTAATATTTATAGCCTACTTAGACACTGTTTTCTGTATACTATTTGATGATTAGATCATTTTATTGCTGATTTAAGGAAATGAATAGTGCAGACGGTGTCTTCATTTTCTGATGGTATAAGCTTCTTTCTTGTCACAGTGCAAAATATCTATGAATTCAGTTTTTGCTGAAGCTGAGTTAAAATCTGAAAATTTGTACTCCATTTTTAGTCTGTCTGTCTGTCCATCTAACATTGTATAATTTACACAATATGACAATACATCATGTGTTACATATGCACATCAAGTTACTTAAACAAAAATGATTGTTGAAACAAAAATGGCTGATCAGCAACAGTTTTGACATTAAATTTCTTTTACCGGGTACTCAAATGTGTCCAAATGACTAGGATGATTTGGAACAAAGTTGGTATGGTGATATTGGGCTACAGGTGCAAGTCAAGTTGCTTTGAATTAACTTGAAAATTTTGTCTTTTTGACAATTAATGTTAAAAAAAAAAATTATCGGTACTGTTTTATTTTTAATGACTTATTTCAAATTAACTGGCCAATTTGTAAATTTAAAACCCCAGTGAATATGATAAAAATAGTGGAATTATTTACAGTACATAAAATTGTATTTAGTTCTACCTATAATTTATTGCCACATGTCTCTCTTAGATTTATAATGTATATTTATAATGTATATAATCCTCTGCAAAAACTCTTGAATTATTATATATTATTTGGCAGACATACTATTTACTGCAATGTCTCAATGTACAGTGACCCTTGGTATATATACTGTATTTGCAGCCTATTAGAAGCGCAGATAAACCTCTAATTGCATTCATAGTGTATGCTAGATCATTAAATATAACTTATTTTGGCCATAGACGCATATTTATACAAATACATTTAATAAATTCATTTCAAGCAAGTGTTATAACTTTTTTAGATTTTGATAATATTCAATAATCAGTATTTTAAGTGACCACTAATTTTATTTTTAAATGGACTAATAAGCTCTATTTGCACTCTTCATCTAATATGTTAATTCATGTTCATTACCGACAGTGACTGTGCTTTATGAATACTTTCACAAATTTGTGTGTATTTGAATGAGGGGTTGTCATGGTACTACTTTCTGTTCCATAAGTTATACTTTTGATGACGAGCCACAGGACATGTAGTTATTTTTCAACCAAATTGTTCACAAATAAAATCAAAACACATACATGAGAAGCTGGGTGCACTCAATAATCAAATGAAATGTTTGTTTTGTCTGCCTACTAAGAATGTATGTATCCCATTACTTTATTTCATGAAAACTTGTAAAAACTAGACATGAGTATGGTAAAACTAACCTGTCTCACAATGTCTACATTCAGTTACTCATCAGTAGTGGAAAACTAACCTGTCTCACAATAGTCTACATCCAGCTATTCATCAGTAGGGTAAAACTAACCTGTCTTACAATTGTCTACATCCAGCTACTCACTAGTAGGGAAAAACTAATCTGTCTTACAATTGTCTACATCCAGCTGTTCATCAGTAGGGAAAAAATAACCTGTCTTACAATGGTCTACACCCAGCTACTCACCAGTAGGGTAAAACTAACCTGTCTCACAATGTCTACATCCAGCTATTCATCAGTAGGGTTAAACTAACCTGTCTCACAATGGTCTACACCCAGCTACTCACCAGTAGGGTAAAACTAACCTGTCTCACAATGTCTACATCCAGCTACTCACCAGTAGGGTAAAACTAACCTGTCTCACAATAGTCTACATCCAGCTATTCATCAGTAGGGTTAAACTAACCTGTCTCACAATAGTCTACATCCAGCTATTCATCAGTAGGGTAAAACTAACCTGTCTCACAATGGTCTACACCCAGCTACTCATCAGTAGGGTAAAACTAACCTGTCTCACAATGGTCTACATCCAGCTACTCATCAGTAGGGTTAAACTAACCTGTCTCACAATAGTCTACATCCAGCTATTCATCAGTAGGGTAAAACTAACCTGTCTCACTATAGTCTACACCCAGCTACTCACCAGTAGGGTTAAACTAACCTGTCTCACAATAGTCTACATCCAGCTACTCACCAGTAGGGTAAAACTAACCTGTCTCACAATGGTCTACACCCAGCTATTCATCAGTAGGGTAAAACTAACCTGTCTCACAATAGTCTACACCCAGCTACTCACCAGTAGGGTTAAACTAACCTGTCTCACAATAGTCTACATCCAGCTACTCACCAGTAGGGTAAAACTAACCTGTCTCACAATGTCTACATCCAGCTACTCATCAGTAGGGTAAAACTAACCTGTCTCACAATAGTCTACACCCAGCTACTCACCAGTAGGGTAAAACTAACCTGTCTCACAATAGTCTACACCCAGCTACTCACCAGTAGGGTTAAACTAACCTGTCTCACAATAGTCTACATCCAGCTATTCATCAGTAGGGTAAAACTAACATGTCTCACAATAGTCTACATCCAGCTACTCACCAGTAGGGTTAAACTAACCTGTCTCACAATAGTCTACAATGTACATCCAGCTACTCACCAGTAGGGTAAAACTAACCTGTCTCACAATGGTCTACACCCAGCTACTCACCAGTAGGGTTAAACTAACCCGTCTCACAATGGTCTACACCCAGCTACTCATCAGTAGGGTAAAACTAACCTGTCTCACAATGGTCTACATCCAGCTACTCACCAGTAGGGTTAAACTAACCTGTCTCACAATAGTCTACATCCAGCTACTCACCAGTAGGGTTAAACTAACCCGTCTCACAATGGTCTACATCCAGCTACTCATCAGTAGGGTTAAACTAACCCGTCTCACAATGGTCTACATCCAGCTACTCACCAGTAGGGTTAAACTAACCTGTCTCACAATAGTCTACATCCAGCTACTCACCAGTAGGGTAAAACTAACCTGTCTCACAATGGTCTACATCCAGCTACTCACCAGTAGGGTAAAACTAACCTGTCTCACAATAGTCTACACCCAGCTACTCATCAGTAGGGTAAAACTAACCTGTCTCACAATAGTCTACATCCAGCTACTCACCAGTAGGGTAAAACTAACCTGTCTCACAATAGTCTACACCCAGCTACTCATCAGTAGGGTAAAACTAACCTGTCTCACAATGGTCTACATCCAGCTACTCATCAGTAGGGTTAAACTAACCCGTCTCACAATGGTCTACATCCAGCTACTCACCAGTAGGGTTAAACTAACCTGTCTCACAATAGTCTACACCCAGCTACTCACCAGTAGGGTAAAACTAACGTGTCTCACAATGTCTACATCCAGCTACTCATCAGTAGGGTAAAACTAACCTGTCTCACAATAGTCTACATCCAGCTACTCACCAGTAGGGTAAAACTAACCTGTCTCACAATAGTCTACACCCAGCTACTCATCAGTAGGGTAAAACTAACCTGTCTCACAATGGTCTACATCCAGCTACTCATCAGTAGGGTTAAACTAACCCGTCTCACAATGGTCTACATCCAGCTACTCACCAGTAGGGTTAAACTAACCTGTCTCACAATGTCTACATCCAGCTACTCATCAGTAGGGTAAAACTAACGTGTCTCACAATGTCTACATCCAGCTATTCACCAGTAGGGTAAAACTAACCTGTCTCACAATGGTCTACATTCAGCTACTAATCAGTAGGGTAAAACTAACCTGTCTCACAATAGTCTACATCCAGCTATTCATCAGTAGGGTAAAACTAACCTGTCTTACAATTGTCTACATCCAGCTACTCACTAGTAGGGAAAAACTAATCTGTCTTACAATTGTCTACATCCAGCTGTTCATCAGTAGGGAAAAAATAACCTGTCTTACAATGGTCTACACCCAGCTACTCACCAGTAGGGTAAAACTAACCTGTCTCACAATGTCTACATCCAGCTATTCATCAGTAGGGTTAAACTAACCTGTCTCACAATGGTCTACACCCAGCTACTCACCAGTAGGGTAAAACTAACCTGTCTCACAATGTCTACATCCAGCTACTCACCAGTAGGGTAAAACTAACCTGTCTCACAATAGTCTACATCCAGCTACTCATCAGTAGGGTTAAACTAACCCGTCTCACAATGGTCTACATCCAGCTACTCACCAGTAGGGTTAAACTAACCTGTCTCACAATAGTCTACACCCAGCTACTCACCAGTAGGGTAAAACTAACGTGTCTCACAATGTCTACATCCAGCTACTCACCAGTAGGGTTAAACTAACCTGTCTCACAATAGTCTACATCCAGCTACTCACCAGTAGGGTTAAACTAACCCGTCTCACAATGGTCTACACCCAGCTACTCATCAGTAGGGTAAAACTAACCTGTCTCACAATGGTCTACATCCAGCTACTCATCAGTAGGGTTAAACTAACCCGTCTCACAATGGTCTACATCCAGCTACTCACCAGTAGGGTTAAACTAACCTGTCTCACAATAGTCTACATCCAGCTACTCACCAGTAGGGTAAAACTAACCTGTCTCACAATGGTCTACATCCAGCTACTCACCAGTAGGGTAAAACTAACCTGTCTCACAATAGTCTACACCCAGCTACTCATCAGTAGGGTAAAACTAACCTGTCTCACAATAGTCTACATCCAGCTACTCACCAGTAGGGTAAAACTAACCTGTCTCACAATAGTCTACACCCAGCTACTCATCAGTAGGGTAAAACTAACCTGTCTCACAATGGTCTACATCCAGCTACTCATCAGTAGGGTTAAACTAACCCGTCTCACAATGGTCTACATCCAGCTACTCACCAGTAGGGTTAAACTAACCTGTCTCACAATAGTCTACACCCAGCTACTCACCAGTAGGGTAAAACTAACGTGTCTCACAATGTCTACATCCAGCTACTCATCAGTAGGGTAAAACTAACCTGTCTCACAATAGTCTACATCCAGCTACTCACCAGTAGGGTAAAACTAACCTGTCTCACAATAGTCTACACCCAGCTACTCATCAGTAGGGTAAAACTAACCTGTCTCACAATGGTCTACATCCAGCTACTCATCAGTAGGGTTAAACTAACCCGTCTCACAATGGTCTACATCCAGCTACTCACCAGTAGGGTTAAACTAACCTGTCTCACAATGTCTACATCCAGCTACTCATCAGTAGGGTAAAACTAACGTGTCTCACAATGTCTACATCCAGCTATTCACCAGTAGGGTAAAACTAACCTGTCTCACAATGGTCTACATTCAGCTACTAATCAGTAGGGTAAAACTAACCTGTCTCACAATAGTCTACATCCAGCTATTCATCAGTAGGGTAAAACTAACCTGTCTTACAATTGTCTACATCCAGCTACTCACTAGTAGGGAAAAACTAATCTGTCTTACAATTGTCTACATCCAGCTGTTCATCAGTAGGGAAAAAATAACCTGTCTTACAATGGTCTACACCCAGCTACTCACCAGTAGGGTAAAACTAACCTGTCTCACAATGTCTACATCCAGCTATTCATCAGTAGGGTTAAACTAACCTGTCTCACAATGGTCTACACCCAGCTACTCACCAGTAGGGTAAAACTAACCTGTCTCACAATGTCTACATCCAGCTACTCACCAGTAGGGTAAAACTAACCTGTCTCACAATAGTCTACATCCAGCTATTCATCAGTAGGGTTAAACTAACCTGTCTCACAATAGTCTACATCCAGCTATTCATCAGTAGGGTAAAACTAACCTGTCTCACAATGGTCTACACCCAGCTACTCATCAGTAGGGTAAAACTAACCTGTCTCACAATGGTCTACATCCAGCTACTCATCAGTAGGGTTAAACTAACCTGTCTCACAATAGTCTACATCCAGCTATTCATCAGTAGGGTAAAACTAACCTGTCTCACAATGGTCTACATCCAGCTACTCATCAGTAGGGTTAAACTAACCCGTCTCACAATGGTCTACATCCAGCTACTCACCAGTAGGGTTAAACTAACCTGTCTCACAATAGTCTACATCCAGCTACTCACCAGTAGGGTAAAACTAACCTGTCTCACAATGGTCTACATCCAGCTACTCACCAGTAGGGTAAAACTAACCTGTCTCACAATAGTCTACACCCAGCTACTCATCAGTAGGGTAAAACTAACCTGTCTCACAATAGTCTACATCCAGCTACTCACCAGTAGGGTAAAACTAACCTGTCTCACAATAGTCTACACCCAGCTACTCATCAGTAGGGTAAAACTAACCTGTCTCACAATGGTCTACATCCAGCTACTCATCAGTAGGGTTAAACTAACCCGTCTCACAATGGTCTACATCCAGCTACTCACCAGTAGGGTTAAACTAACCTGTCTCACAATAGTCTACACCCAGCTACTCACCAGTAGGGTAAAACTAACGTGTCTCACAATGTCTACATCCAGCTACTCATCAGTAGGGTAAAACTAACCTGTCTCACAATAGTCTACATCCAGCTACTCACCAGTAGGGTAAAACTAACCTGTCTCACAATAGTCTACACCCAGCTACTCATCAGTAGGGTAAAACTAACCTGTCTCACAATGGTCTACATCCAGCTACTCATCAGTAGGGTTAAACTAACCCGTCTCACAATGGTCTACATCCAGCTACTCACCAGTAGGGTTAAACTAACCTGTCTCACAATGTCTACATCCAGCTACTCATCAGTAGGGTAAAACTAACGTGTCTCACAATGTCTACATCCAGCTATTCACCAGTAGGGTAAAACTAACCTGTCTCACAATGGTCTACATTCAGCTACTAATCAGTAGGGTAAAACTAACCTGTCTCACAATAGTCTACATCCAGCTACTCACCAGTAGGGTTAAACTAACCCGTCTCACAATGGTCTACATCCAGCTACTCACCAGTAGGGTAAAACTAACCTGTCTCACAATGTCTACATCCAGTTACTCATCAGTACGGTAAAACTAACCTGTCTCACAATGGTCTACACCCAGCTGCTCACCAGTAGGGAAAAACTAACCTGTCTCACAATAGGTCTACATCCAGCTATTCATCAGTAGGGTAAAACTAACCTGTCTTACAATGGTCTACACCCAGCTACTCAACAGTAGGGTAAAACTAACCTGTCTTACAATTGTCTACATCCAGCTATTCATCAGTAGGGTAAAACTAACCTGTCTCACAATGGTCTACATTCAGCTACTCATCAGTAGGGTAAAACTAACCTGTCTCACAATAGTCTACATTCAGCTACTCATCAGTAGGGTAAAACTAACCTGTTTCACAATAGTCTACATCCAGCTACTCACCAGTAGGGTTAAACTAACCCGTCTCACAATGGTCTACATCCAGCTACTCACCAGTAGGGTAAAACTAACCTGTCTCACAATGTCTACATCCAGTTACTCATCAGTACGGTAAAACTAACCTGTCTCACAATGGTCTACACCCAGCTGCTCACCAGTAGGGAAAAACTAACCTGTCTCACAATAGGTCTACATCCAGCTATTCATCAGTAGGGTAAAACTAACCTGTCTTACAATGATCTACACCCAGCTACTCACCAGTTGGGTAAAACTAACCTGTCTCACAATGTCTACATCCAGCTACTCATCAGTTGGGTAAAACTAACCTGTCTCACAATGTCTACATCCAGCTACTCATCAGTAGGGTAAAACTAACCCGTCTCACAATGGTCTACATCCAGCTACTCACCAGTAGGGTTAAACTAACCCGTCTCACAATGTCTACATCCAGTTACTCACCAGTAGGGTTAAACTAACCTGTCTCACAATGGTCTACATTCAGCTACTCATCAGTAGGGTAAAACTAACCCGTCTCACAATGTCTACACCCACCTACTCACCAGTAGGGTAAAACTAACCTGCCTCACAATGTCTACACCCACCTACTCACCAGTAGGGTAAAACTAACCTGTCTCACAATGGTCTACATCCAGCTACTCACCAGTAGGGTAAAACTAACGTGTCTCACAATGTCTACATCCAGCTACTCATCAGTAGGGTTAAACTAACCTGTCTCACAATGGTCTACATCCAGCTACTCATCAGTAGGGTAAAACTAACCTGTCTCACAATAGTCTACACCCAGCTACTCATCAGTAGGGTAAAACTAACCCGTCTCACAATGTCTACACCCACCTACTCACCAGTAGGGTAAAACTAACCTGCCTCACAATGTCTACATCCAGTTACTCACCAGTAGGGTAAAACTAACCTGTCTCACAATGTCTACATCCAGCTACTCATCAGTAGGGTAAAACTAACCTGTCTCACAATGGTCTACATCCAGCTACTCACCAGTAGGGTAAAACTAACCTGTCTCACAATGGTCTACACCCAGCTGCTCACCAGTAGGGTAAAACTAACCCGTCTCACAATGGTCTACATCCAGCTACTCACCAGTAGGGCTAAACTAACCTGTCTCACAATGATCTACACCCAGTTACTCTTCAGTAGGGTAAAACTAACCTGTCTCACAATGATCTACACCCAGCTGCTCACCAGTAGGGAAAAACTAACCTGTCTCACAATAGGTCTACATCCAGCTATTCATCAGTAGGGTAAAACTAACCTGTCTTACAATGATCTACACCCAGCTACTCATCAGTAGGGTAAAACTAACCTGTCTTACAATGATCTACACCCAGCTACTCACCAGTTGGGTAAAACTAACCTGTCTCACAATGGTCTACATCCAGCTACTCACCAGTAGGGTTAAACTAACCTGTCTCACAATGTCTACATCCAGCTACTCATCAGTAGGGTAAAACTAACCTGTCTCACAATGTCTACACCCACCTACTCACCAGTAGGGTTAAACTAACCTGTCTCACAATGTCTACATCCAGCTACTCATCAGTAGGGTAAAACTAACGTGTCTCACAATGTCTACATCCAGCTACTCATCAGTAGGGTAAAACTAACCTGTCTCACAATAGTCTACATCCAGCTACTCACCAGTAGGGTAAAACTAACCTGTCTCACAATAGTCTACACCCAGCTACTCATCAGTAGGGTAAAACTAACCTGTCTCACAATGGTCTACATCCAGCTACTCATCAGTAGGGTTAAACTAACCCGTCTCACAATGGTCTACATCCAGCTACTCACCAGTAGGGTTAAACTAACCTGTCTCACAATGTCTACATCCAGCTACTCATCAGTAGGGTAAAACTAACGTGTCTCACAATGTCTACATCCAGCTATTCACCAGTAGGGTAAAACTAACCTGTCTCACAATGGTCTACATTCAGCTACTAATCAGTAGGGTAAAACTAACCTGTCTCACAATAGTCTACATCCAGCTACTCACCAGTAGGGTTAAACTAACCCGTCTCACAATGGTCTACATCCAGCTACTCACCAGTAGGGTAAAACTAACCTGTCTCACAATGTCTACATCCAGTTACTCATCAGTACGGTAAAACTAACCTGTCTCACAATGGTCTACACCCAGCTGCTCACCAGTAGGGAAAAACTAACCTGTCTCACAATAGGTCTACATCCAGCTATTCATCAGTAGGGTAAAACTAACCTGTCTTACAATGGTCTACACCCAGCTACTCAACAGTAGGGTAAAACTAACCTGTCTTACAATTGTCTACATCCAGCTATTCATCAGTAGGGTAAAACTAACCTGTCTCACAATGGTCTACATTCAGCTACTCATCAGTAAGGTAAAACTAACCTGTCTCACAATAGTCTACATTCAGCTACTCATCAGTAGGGTAAAACTAACCTGTTTCACAATAGTCTACATCCAGCTACTCACCAGTAGGGTTAAACTAACCCGTCTCACAATGGTCTACATCCAGCTACTCACCAGTAGGGTAAAACTAACCTGTCTCACAATGTCTACATCCAGTTACTCATCAGTACGGTAAAACTAACCTGTCTCACAATGGTCTACACCCAGCTGCTCACCAGTAGGGAAAAACTAACCTGTCTCACAATAGGTCTACATCCAGCTATTCATCAGTAGGGTAAAACTAACCTGTCTTACAATGATCTACACCCAGCTACTCACCAGTTGGGTAAAACTAACCTGTCTCACAATGTCTACATCCAGCTACTCATCAGTTGGGTAAAACTAACCTGTCTCACAATGTCTACATCCAGCTACTCATCAGTAGGGTAAAACTAACCCGTCTCACAATGGTCTACATCCAGCTACTCACCAGTAGGGTTAAACTAACCCGTCTCACAATGTCTACATCCAGTTACTCACCAGTAGGGTTAAACTAACCTGTCTCACAATGGTCTACATTCAGCTACTCATCAGTAGGGTAAAACTAACCCGTCTCACAATGTCTACACCCACCTACTCACCAGTAGGGTAAAACTAACCTGCCTCACAATGTCTACACCCACCTACTCACCAGTAGGGTAAAACTAACCTGTCTCACAATGGTCTACATCCAGCTACTCACCAGTAGGGTAAAACTAACGTGTCTCACAATGTCTACATCCAGCTACTCATCAGTAGGGTTAAACTAACCTGTCTCACAATGGTCTACATCCAGCTACTCATCAGTAGGGTAAAACTAACCTGTCTCACAATAGTCTACACCCAGCTACTCATCAGTAGGGTAAAACTAACCCGTCTCACAATGTCTACACCCACCTACTCACCAGTAGGGTAAAACTAACCTGCCTCACAATGTCTACATCCAGTTACTCACCAGTAGGGTAAAACTAACCTGTCTCACAATGTCTACATCCAGCTACTCATCAGTAGGGTAAAACTAACCTGTCTCACAATGGTCTACATCCAGCTACTCACCAGTAGGGTAAAACTAACCTGTCTCACAATGGTCTACACCCAGCTGCTCACCAGTAGGGTAAAACTAACCCGTCTCACAATGGTCTACATCCAGCTACTCACCAGTAGGGCTAAACTAACCTGTCTCACAATGATCTACACCCAGTTACTCTTCAGTAGGGTAAAACTAACCTGTCTCACAATGATCTACACCCAGCTGCTCACCAGTAGGGAAAAACTAACCTGTCTCACAATAGGTCTACATCCAGCTATTCATCAGTAGGGTAAAACTAACCTGTCTTACAATGATCTACACCCAGCTACTCATCAGTAGGGTAAAACTAACCTGTCTTACAATGATCTACACCCAGCTACTCACCAGTTGGGTAAAACTAACCTGTCTCACAATGGTCTACATCCAGCTACTCACCAGTAGGGTTAAACTAACCTGTCTCACAATGTCTACATCCAGCTACTCATCAGTAGGGTAAAACTAACCTGTCTCACAATGTCTACACCCACCTACTCACCAGTAGGGTTAAACTAACCTGTCTCACAATGTCTACATCCAGCTACTCATCAGTAGGGTAAAACTAACGTGTCTCACAATGTCTACACCCACCTACTCACCAGTAGGGTTAAACTAACCTGTCTCACAATGGTCTACATCCAGCTACTCACCAGTAGGGTTAAACTAACCTGTCTCACAATGGTCTACACCCAGCTACTCATCAGTAGGGTAAAACTAACCTGTCTCACAATGTCTACACCCACCTACTCACCAGTAGGGTTAAACTAACCTGTCTCACAATGGTCTACACCCAGCTACTCATCAATAGGGTAAAATTAACCTGTCTGACAATGATCTACAACCTGCCATTCACCAGTAGGGTAAAACTAACCTGTCTCACAATGTCTACACCCAGCTACTCATCAGTAGGGTAAAACTAACCTGTCTCACAATGTCTACACCCACCTACTCACCAGTAGGGTTAAACTAACCTGTCTCACAATGGTCTACATCCAGCTACTCACCAGTAGGGTAAAACTAACGTGTCTCACAATGTCTACATCCAGCTACTCATCAGTAGGGTTAAACTAACCTGTCTCACAATGGTCTACATCCAGCTACTCATCAGTAGGGTAAAACTAACCTGTCTCACAATAGTCTACACCCAGCTACTCATCAGTAGGGTAAAACTAACCCGTCTCACAATGTCTACACCCACCTACTCACCAGTAGGGTAAAACTAACCTGCCTCACAATGTCTACATCCAGTTACTCACCAGTAGGGTAAAACTAACCTGTCTCACAATGTCTACATCCAGCTACTCATCAGTAGGGTAAAACTAACCTGTCTCACAATGGTCTACATCCAGCTACTCACCAGTAGGGTAAAACTAACCTGTCTCACAATGGTCTACACCCAGCTGCTCACCAGTAGGGTAAAACTAACCCGTCTCACAATGGTCTACATCCAGCTACTCACCAGTAGGGCTAAACTAACCTGTCTCACAATGATCTACACCCAGTTACTCTTCAGTAGGGTAAAACTAACCTGTCTCACAATGATCTACACCCAGTTGCTCACCAGTAGGGAAAAACTAACCTGTCTCACAATAGGTCTACATCCAGCTATTCATCAGTAGGGTAAAACTAACCTGTCTTACAATGATCTACACCCAGCTACTCATCAGTAGGGTAAAACTAACCTGTCTTACAATGATCTACACCCAGCTACTCACCAGTTGGGTAAAACTAACCTGTCTCACAATGGTCTACATCCAGCTACTCACCAGTAGGGTTAAACTAACCTGTCTCACAATGTCTACATCCAGCTACTCATCAGTAGGGTAAAACTAACCTGTCTCACAATGTCTACACCCACCTACTCACCAGTAGGGTTAAACTAACCTGTCTCACAATGTCTACATCCAGCTACTCATCAGTAGGGTAAAACTAACGTGTCTCACAATGTCTACACCCACCTACTCACCAGTAGGGTTAAACTAACCTGTCTCACAATGGTCTACATCCAGCTACTCACCAGTAGGGTTAAACTAACCTGTCTCACAATGGTCTACACCCAGCTACTCATCAGTAGGGTAAAACTAACCTGTCTCACAATGTCTACACCCACCTACTCACCAGTAGGGTTAAACTAACCTGTCTCACAATGGTCTACACCCAGCTACTCATCAATAGGGTAAAATTAACCTGTCTGACAATGATCTACAACCTGCCATTCACCAGTAGGGTAAAACTAACCTGTCTCACAATGTCTACACCCAGCTACTCATCAGTAGGGTAAAACTAACCTGTCTCACAATGTCTACACCCACCTACTCACCAGTAGGGTTAAACTAACCTGTCTCACAATGGTCTACACCCAGCTACTCATCAATAGGGTAAAATTAACCTGTCTGACAATGATCTACAACCTGCCATTCACCAGTAGGGTAAAACTAACCTGTCTCACAATGATCTACACCCAGCTACTCACCAGTTGGGTAAAACTAACCTGTCTGACAGTGGTATTTATAAACACTTGTTTTTGTACTGTTCAAGTTATGTTTATATCAACCTATGTATTACTATGTTTCACTTACAGGGTTACAGATGATATTCTAGCAACGTCCAGGCCATCTACAAATGCTGTAAAAAATATTATAGAAGAATTTAAAAAGTGAGTTATTGAAAAGTAGTTATCTTTTCTTGGCTCAGCTGTTGCTGAAGTTGAGAAGAACTAAAAATTTTAATGAATGTACATCATAGTTCTGTTGTCCAGTATCTGGTGTTGTTCACTGTCATTTGTCATTCTACATGTCAATTTTTTTACTTCTTCCTGAAGTACAGTTATAATTGCTTTGATACTTGATATAAATCTATCTCAGGCAGTCCTCTTTTTGATTTGTTCATTTTATGATGATATCTTCAGTTCTCTAATTTTGATGAATATTTTTGTTATTTTGGGTGTAAGTGATATTTTTTTTTTTACTTTTTGAATACTGCAAGTCCTATTGCCTTGATAATGTATACATACTTCAGGTGAACCTCTCTCAGTTTTTGTAAACACAGTTTTTGTTACAGCAGAGTACTAGATTTCTGGGCCGACAAGTCACTTGTCTTGTGATGTCATCCATCACAATGGCTGTAATTTTGCTTAACCGTGACAAGCTTTCAGAAATGTTAGCATTCACAAGTAATAACTTGCACTAATGTACATTAGGTAGCATACAATGTACCAGTGATAGTACCTTTGAAAAAACCTGCTTATTGGTGTGACTGTGTGCTTTTCTACAGTTATATTTACCTCTGTGTGTCTGTTGACATTCTTGTTCCAATTCTAACTCATAAAATGTTGTTTATCAGTAAAACTGGAATTTATGAGGGATGCTGTATGCATCTTAACAGTAGCATCTACTTCATGCAGATAACTTAGATAGAAATTAGTTAAAAATAATTCTTTTTCTTTGATTTTGTTCTAGATGTGGAATAAATTCAATTATAAATTTACAAAGACCAGGAGAGCATGCAAGTTGTGGATCTCCTTTAGAAGAAGAGAGTGGATTTTCTTATTTACCGAAAGACTTTATGGACGAAAACAGTAAGTGCTTACTCGGCTTGTGTTCATTCACTCAGTGTAATCATAATTAGTCTACTTGTACAAATGAGTTTCAACAAAAGTAAAATAAATGGTGTGCAATCCCACCATACAAAAAATGTGTGCTTATATACTGACCTTGTAGAATTTTATTATATTTTAGAATATTATATTTTGTTTTACAGTTTTTTTCTACAATTTTGGGTGGGATGACTATGGCATACGCTCCTTACCGTCCATACTTGACATGGTCAAAGTTATGTCATTTGCTTTACAGGAAGGAAAGGTATGTACATTTAATTTTATTTACAATTTGAATCATGAACACAGCATGTTTGTTCAATTTGGCGGTGTTCACATGACTTTCTAACTTCTGGGTTCAGCACATTTGGACAACACGTCCAATATGAAATACACCTTGTACTAGAAAATGATACATGTAATTGGCCACAATAGAAGTGGAGATGTCTGTCATATATTCTGTGTGCTGTAAAATTTAATGCATTAACTATTCACTGGGTTTTAATGTCACTATTTTCGCTGATAAGTAAAATCAACTAAATTAAATCTACCTGAACATGTAAAATAACAATATTAACTCATTGTTTTCTTGACACATTCATGAAATTGTAACAGTGAATGTGCTCAAAACACTGAAATATTGAAATTAAATGTCAGTGAAAATAAATGGGTTTACAGTATTGGGAGTCTAATGTTTATATTGGATGATATTTATTGACACAACTATTTGCATATTCCTGAGCGTCTTTTATGTTGCTACGTCATCAGTTTTTTCAAGCTGTACACGTGTTTGAAGCAGTCTATTTGTATTATTGTATCTGGTCAAATATGGCATGAATTATTTTTTCAAAATCTGTTGTTTTTGTTCAATGCAAATAAATTCTCTTTTGATGTTTTTCCATGATGCAATGTTGAAAATATTCCAAAATCATGTGCAATTATTTAAAGTTTGGCAATGTGTTCAATTTTCTGCAAGTGTACATCTCAGAACTGATTCGTAAATTTGCAGTCTTACAACATGTCAGCCATTTGATGATTTTTACACATCTTTCTACATGAGAAATAGAAGACGTCACCTGACTGAGTTTCTTCATAGTGCATGTCTTCATTTCTGTGATTGGATTCAACATTTACAGCAACTCACTATCTTTTAATCAGCACAAAATTAAATGTTTTTCTGCTGACTTTAAACTTATTGAAAGATTGCCTGATAGAAAAACTATGCCTTATTTACTGTGTGTAACATGTTCAGCTTATGCTACAGAAACCAGATTAGTTCAGAATCAAAAATTTTTCGTATTCGCCCATTTCCTAAAATGATCAAGCACCTCATATGTTTTTTATTCTGATAGGATTTCCACTGATTTGTCATTTTTTTTTCACAAATAAAAAAAAAAAGCTTTGAACATTTACAAATTGTTTGTTAAATTTCCCTTTCACACAGACTGCAGTACATTGTCACGCTGGACTTGGGCGTACTGGTGTACTCATTGCATGTTAACATTCCCTTTCACACAGACTGCAGTACATTGTCACGCTGGACTTGGCCGTACTGGTGTACTCATTGCATGTTACCTTATATTTTCAAAACGAATGGATGCTGACCAAGCTATTCATTTTGTCAGAGAAAAAAGGTAAGACAGTGTCTTTTTATCATGGAATGAGTATATCACCAAACTAAGTATGTATTCTTGTTTATAGATCAGATTTACATTGACGACAATGTTAGCATTTCACTGTGTCTCTACTCTACAGGTTTCAAATTTTAAAAAATTGTTCTGAAATCAAGTTTCACCAGAAAACAACACATGGAAACAAACAACCCCAGCTTGAGAAAACAAACATTGTTTTTATAGATGCTATATGATTTAAACTATGGCTGCTGATGGGGATGTTAGTTGAGACCTTGTAAAAACCAATGATTAAATTGATGTGTGAAAAGTCATAATGATTTCATTAAGACTACTCTGTAAGTGCCCTTAATCAATCAATCAATGTTCATCATTGAAGTACTACTGTACTGGTAACTCATGAGCGGACGAAATGACCACTTGGCATAGTCACAATTGGTGGTTACAGTGAGTGTAAAGTCATAATATTATGTTTGCTTTCTCGATAAGCAGTGCCTGCAATGTTTATAACAGTACAACACTGTGTTATATGAAGAATAGCATTCAAATTCCATGGTTCTTGGTGACCACATCACCTGCAGCTAGCACAGTCGTTCCATGCAGAATCAATGTAAACCAAAATGAAATGCAGGCCATGAAAAAAGGGCATGTTATATGTGCATGCAGAACACATAATGTAAATCACTAACCAGGGACTTCCGGCGGGGAGAGGGGGTCACATCATGTTTTTTTCTTCAAAACAAAAGTTTTAAGTGTATACTGAACCTCAGCCCAAACATTCGGTCCGTGCCTGGCTGACACATGGTTATAAAATAAAAAAATGCACAAACATTTGTACTAATGTAAACATCACGCAATGTTTACTGTGGAAACAAACATAATATTATTACTTCACCCTCACTGTAACCATCAATGGTGACTACGTTGAGTAGTCGTTCCGCTCAGGTGTTATCGGTAGTACGGTATATATTTATGATTGATTGCCAGAAACACTTTTGTAGTTTTTTTTGCTCAAATAACTAGGTACATTTATCTGTAAATATAATTAATATATTGTCAAAATACAGTAGCACAAGCATTAAACTGCTGTATCAAATTTGCTCCATTAGTATTGCATTCGTTTAATATGTAATTGACAGAGGTCTCTATGGTCAAAATAAACCATTGCAATTTTGGATTTATTTGCATTCCTGTTTCAAATATTCAGTACTAATAGAGCATGTACATTATAGTATCATGTTTTTTATATCACTTTTGATGTTTTCCTGAAGTGATCAAATTTGTTCTTTTCAGACCCGGTGCGATTCAAACAAGGGGACAGATTGAGTGCTGTCAACAGTTTGGGCAGTTTCTAATTCCGTTAAGAGTAGTATTTTATTCAATGTAAGTATAATGGAAATAATTGTAACTGATATTATACACAATAGTCAATACCCTAATATTGGCAATATTGTCAGTAAGATTGTAATAACAGTATGATGATTATTAGTCCCCGTTCGGACACAGTCCGAAAACGGGGACTTCTGTTTTGACCTCCGTGCGTCTGTGTGTCCGTGTGTGTGTGAATGCGTGCATGCCTGCATGCATCTGTATCTTAGAAATGCCTGGACCAAGCACAATCAAACTTCACACATACATCGCACATGATATTATACATATGCACGTCAATTTGTTTCACGATCTGATTCAAGATGGCCGAATGGCAGCCATTTTTGTGCTAAAAATCAAGGTTTTTTCCGCTGTTTACAGATGGATTTAGTACAAAATTGGTATATATGTTAGACATTATAGGACCTCGATGCACATCATTTTGTTTTTAAGATTAAAAATGCCATATCTCTGACTTGCTTTGATTGATTATGTTCAAATTTTAAATATTTATTATAGATCATGTCATATATATACAGATATATTGGTTTGACGATCCTATTAAAAATGGCCGAATGGTGGCCATTTTTGTGCTAAAAAATCATCAAAATCAAGCATTTCCTGGCTGTTTACAGATGGATTTTGTTCAAACCTTGTATATACGTTGGACAATATAGGACGTTGATGCACATCATTTTGTTTTTCAGATACATGTAAGATTCAAAATGGCCGACTGGCAGCCATTTTGTTTTAATGAATGTGGTTGTAGTGCCATATCTCTAACTTGCTTAGACTGTATTGGTTTGATGATCCTATTCAAAATGGCCGAATGGTGGCCATTTCTGTGCTAAAAAATCATCAAATGTCAAGCATTTCTGGCATTTATGGATAGATTTTGTTTAAACTTGGTACATACATTTAAAAATATTGGGTTCCTGATGCACGTCATTTTATTTTTCAGATCGGATTTAAAATAGCCGACTGGTGGCCATTTTGTATCAATGAATGCAGCTCTAGTGCCATATCTCTGACATGATTTGACGGATTATGTTCAAATTTTATATATTCATTATACATGTATTCAAAATGGCTGATTTTGTTTCAACTAATGCTGTTCCAGAGCAATATTTCTCAATACTCGTTTGATGATCAGATACAAATGTCAATCATTTTAATGTTAAACATTCACCATAATCATATTCTTGACATGTTTATGTTCCAGCTATATTACTATAAACAAAACTATATATCTTAAATTCGATAACTAACGGGGACTGTGCCATGCATGGCTTGTTTTCATTTCAGTGATACTCGTGCATATCCATTTACATTGAATCAGTACTTAATACGTCAGAAGCACATGTTACATGGCTATGAAGCTAGGGAGCTTAAAAATATACCTAAGGTATGCTATCATATATTCCTCCTGAACAAAAAACTGTGAAGCTTTGAAAATTACTAATTTATAATGAGTAGCAAATAATATATTTGAGTTATTGAACTGCAAGCTGATTTCATTGATATCAGAATGGTCCTTAAAGTAGATGTCCTTAAGGAATATGAGTAGCATATTTTAGAAACTGGTACAATGGTTTCATGTTCACCTTTCACTAGGGAGGTTGTGAGTTTTCCCACAGTGGACTGCTCATTCTATATACTTGAGTGAATTCGGCCCAATTCATTAGACATGCAGTATTTTGCTTGGGAGAATGGCATCCTATTAGATAGTGACAATAAAAACTGTTACTCGTATTATTGATGTTAAAATGATGTTGAATCAGATCAATGAAGCTTCTTACCAAACTGGACTTTTTTCTAATAATCTTTTCTCTCTGATAGATTATTCACGTTGTTTGTAAAAGGTTAACTCAACTTGCCAACTGTGACTTTGGTATAATGAACGAATTAAACTTGTCATACGAGAGGAAAATGCAAATCGAAAAAGAAACAGCTGGCAAAGCATTTCCTGAAGTTCGGAAAAAGATACCGTTTGAACAGAGCGTCAGTGAAGGGAATACAAAAGTAGGGGTGTTGCCACCAATCAGAAGAGCCAAAAGTGAAGAGAACATACTAGCTGAATGTAATGAAGTAAATGGTCAATCATCGGGTACCTTGAATGTTCCCAAGGCTACGCTTTCACCTGGCAGTCCCAATCTAAGGTTTCGTTCTCCAAATAGTGATTTAGATATGAAAGGCACTTCGGGATCATCAAGTTCTGATGATGACCTTGTGATGACTAGAAGCGATATATATCCTTTAAAAAGCTTACCCAGAAACTTACAATCCCAAGCAAGTCGTGACAGCATTATGAGTACTGCCATGTCAATTGATGCTGGGGTCATATCTGGTAAAAACAAAAGACCAATCCGAAGTCGTCTATCTCGTGGACCATTTCCGCGGCGTAGTTCTATTCTGAGTCAACTTAGTGAAAGCATGGATGTTGAAGAAGATAATCAGGATGTTTTTATCGTTGCTAAGGCCATGGCATTTGTAATTGATGCAAAGGCCGATCTACATGAAAAGGCCAGAGTAGATGCTTTTCAGGTGAATTTCTTTTGTCTTTTCACAATACAATATTTATTCATAATAGATTGATTGAAGGCCTTTTTTGTTTCACTTTTTTGACTATTTTTGCGTTGTTTTGACTATTTATCTTATACACATAAAGTTCCTCTTGTGGTTATTCTGTCTCCATTCTGTTGTCCCGCCTTGCACTGTATTGATGTCTAATTGATTAATATACTACAATACCTGTCATACATCTGTATAACTCTTTCTGCAACTGTCAACTCTTCCTAATGTAGTTCTTCCATGCCATTTTGCAGGCTTTGAAACAGCGATTGGAATCACTGCAAGTAGGTTTCTGCATTAGCTTCTTGTAGCCAGTAATCCTTTAAATGTTAATTAATCTCTGTGATGTAGTATTCATTGTCTCTCAACCTTTATTTTAATCAATATACTGTGATATAATGGCAATCACATTAGTGTCATACATATATAGTACATGTATGTGCAGTCATTTGATAGAACAGTTCCTGCATGTACACATGCAAAATGCAGTCACTCTTGCACTTTTTTTTGAAAAAAAAACTGAACCAAACTATATTGAAAACTAATTTGGTCTATCCACACTGACTTTCCATTTACTGCTATGTGTATGTACATACCTTGTATATTACAAAATTCATTGATCTGATGAATTGTTACATTGTTGTAATTTATTGTTACATTGTTAGATAATACAATATAGTGTTGTACTTTTACACGGGCCACTCCCTTAAAATTTACACAAGAGTAACTTAGTAATTGTTCCATTGCAGAATGATTTGAATGTCAGTAATGCTAGTTGGAATATCTTATCTACAGAGGAAGATCCCTATGTATTGTGTACTCTTATGTATTCATGGTTAGAACATCTAAAGGTGAGATAATCATTCATGGTGTGTTACCTTTTCACCGTAGAGGGTGTACTTTATAAAAATAGGACAATGGCCTGTTGCTCAACGGCTATTGTACAAACGATTAGTGCTGTAGATGCCACAACTTTTCATTTAAATTTGTACTTTTAAATGAAATATCGCCAAACAACCACACAAAGTTGTCAATGGAATAATAAACACATGTATGCCTAACACCTGTCCAAAGCATTAGAAATAGTGGTTAGTTGAAATTCCATTTTTAACCAAAAATGACAAAAATATTTGCCAAAATTAGAGAACTAAAGATATGGCCATGGAATGAACAAATCTAGAAGATGTCAACACAAGGTACATACACACCAAGTATTCAAGATGGTGGCAAACCTGGGGATTTTGCTATAGTTTTTCGCGGTTTTTGTCTTGAAATCAACCAATTTCAGACCATCGCCCTTGAAATAATTGATGGAATAGTTTCGGGACCCATCGACAGTAGAAAGATAGAAACTTAAGGCCAAAATAATGAAAAAAAAACAGCTGTTACGACCCGACCTAATTGCAGTTCGGTAAAATAGGGTAACTCGCAAAGGATGGAACCGTGGTTGAAACTAGCTGCAGTTTCGTTGTTGGTTATTTAGTTCGTCGTGGTGTTAATGCGAAACCAAGTGGGCTACAGAACTGCAGCTAGGTTCAACCACGGTTTTGTTCAACACAATGACAACAGCAGACTGCAACCTTTGCGTTTGGTCCACACAACTACAACCTTCGGAAAAGATTTCTGCCAGTCACTAAATTCCACGCAAACACGATTTCGTCTGTCCTAATAGTTCCACAACAAAATGTCAGCTTTTCACAATAGAGGGTGTATTTTATAGTTAAAATGCTAATAAAAATGGTGATGTGTCGACCCCAAAATGTCAGCTTTTCATAATAGAGGGTGGTAGTTGAAATGCTGATAAAAATAGTGATGTGTCCACCCCAAAATGTCAGCTTTTCACCATAGAGGGTGTATTTTATAGTTGAAATGCTAACAAAAATGGTGATGTGTCTACCCCAAAATGTCAACTTTTCACCATAGAGGGTGTATTTTATGGTTTAAATGCTAATAAAAATGGTGATGTGTCTACCCCAAAATGTCAACTTTTCACCATAGAGGGTGTATTTTATGGTTTAAATGCTAATAAAAATGGTGATGTGTCTACCCCAAAATGTCAGCTTTTCACCATAGAGGGTGTATTTTATAGTTTAAATGCTAATAAAAATGGTGATGTGTCCACCCCAAAATGTCAGCTTTTCCTAATAGAGGGTGGTAGTTGAAATGCTGATAAAAATAGTGATGTGTCCACCCCAAAATGTCAGCTTTTCACCATAGAGGGTGTATTTTATAGTTGAAATGCTAATAAAAATGGTGATGTGTCCACCCCAAAATGTCAGCTTTTCATAATAGAGGGTGGTAGTTGAAATGCTGATAAAAATAGTGATGTGTCCACCCCAAAATGTCAGCTTTTCACCATAGAGGGTGTATTTTATGGTTTAAATGCTCATAAAAATGGTGATGTGTCTACCCCAAAATGTCAACTTTTCACCATAGAGGGTGTATTTTATGGTTTAAATGCTAATAAAAATGGTGATTTGTCTACCCCAAAATGTCAGCTTTTCACCATAGAGGGTGTATTTTATAGTTTAAATGCTAATAAAAATGGTGATGTGTCTACCCCAAAATGTCAGCTTTTCCAAATAGAGGGTGGTAGTTGAAATGCTGATAAAAATAGTGATGAGTCCACCCCAAAATGTCAGCTTTTCACCATAGAGGGTGTATTTTATAGTTGAAATGCTAATAAAAATGGTGATGTGTCCACCCCAAAATGTCAGCTTTTCATAATAGAGGGTGGTAGTTGACATGCTGATAAAAATAGTGATGTGTCCACCCCAAAATGTCAGCTTTTCACCATAGAGGGTGTATTTTATGGTTTAAATGCTCATAAAAATGGTGATGTGTCTACCCCAAAATGTCAACTTTTCACCATAGAGGGTGTATTTTATGGTTTAAATGCTAATAAAAATGGTGATGTGTCTACCCCAAAATGTCAGCTTTTCACCATAGAGGGTGTATTTTATAGTTTAAATGCTAATAAAAATGGTGATGTGTCTACCCCAAAATGTCAACTTTTCACCATAGAGGGTGTATTTTATGGTTTAAATGCTAATAAAAATGGTGATGTGTCTACCCCAAAATGTCAACTTTTCACCATAGAGGGTGGACTAGTACTGTATAGTTGAAATGCTAATAAAAAATGGTGATGTGTCCACCATAAAATGCCAACTTTTCACCATAGAGGGTGTATTTTATAGTTGAAATGCTAATAAAACAGAAATTACAATGTATATGATTGTATAAAATTTCACATTAACATTTGACTCTATTTATTATAGGAACCAATGCTGAGTGTACAGTGCATTCATAACCTAATAGATCATGTTGATGACCCTAGATCTGGGCTTAAATTATTGGAGAGAGTAAGTAACAGATATATACATGTAATACACGTATAGTTTGCATTATGGTTCACGCTGCTCAGTGATCTTAATAGTTTCTACTATCACACTGTACTTTTAAAATAACGGCTTCCCATCTTCATAGTTTTTCCACATACAGTGAATTTCATGAAGTCATGAATTGTTTGTATGAAAATATTTTCAAGACATTTACCCTGGTAACCCTCATGCTTTGTTCACTGATTGTAATGACGATGCTGGGGATTCATTTTGGGTTGCTTCAATCACTGGCCAAATTATTAAATTGTTGTTTTTATAAATTGTTGTGATTCCATGAACTTTGTAATGTTATTCAACTTTGAATTCCTAAAATTTATAAGAGGTTTATAAAGTGTGAGAACTTAGCTGATTTGTGATGGGTTTTGCGTGTGGTTGCCATGTTCACTAACCAGTTGTCTGAATCTCTTTATATTCCTATACAGCATGAAAGGCAGACTTTAGAATGCATAATGAAAACCGTGGCCAAACTACAACCTCTGTCCAAGGAGTTAGAATTACCAATATTGAATAGGATTCTTGCTGCTGTGAGTGGGCAGGCTGTCACCGATAAAAACAATTCATTCATTCAGTTTTTACACTCTTATTTAAAAGATCTTTGCCAGAGAATTTCTGATAATACCCTTTCTGAGACAGCTAGCATTGACAGCCAGTCAATTGGTGGTGGTGGTGATGAGAACAATCAAAGAAAAGCTGTGATAGCACATGCTGCAACTTATACTGCTTTACCATTAAAAGCTACGCCTCAGTCGGACTTTGCAATGAATAAATCACATAGTGAACCATCTATGCCTATACCAAGTAAGAAGAATAATACTCTGCCGCCTATCAAATAATACTGAGTCTATACAGCATGTCAGGTAGCATGTCTCAATGATATATACTCCTGGTGGATGTACATAATTAATTCCTGTCTTTGTAACAGATTAATTCATTTGTGTCCATAACAAAAAATTTGTGAAAATTGTTCATTCAGTAGTATAGCATACATTAATAATTTGGGCATGTTTCTCCGTCCTATTAATTTTATTACAGCTACACAACTTACCAGTCTTTCTGTTTACATTGCAGCTTTAATACAAATTTCTTTGAAACTGGGGTTTTATTATCATGCCTTCTTTTTTAAGCAAACCCATAAAATGGTTTTGAATATAAACATCCTAGGCATAATGCACAAACCGCAGCACGCACATAATCATTCAAAAAGACAATATTCCAGCCAAATTTTGTTCAAATATAGTATTGCATTGTTTGTGGACTTTTATTCTTACTTTTGCCTTGCAAAAAAAAAGCAAGAGCATTGTTTGAATCCATTCTGATTCCTATATTTATTTAATAGTTATACTATGTTTTAGCAAAGTGAGGAATCTATACAAATGTTATTACTTTGTACAACTTTGGAAACTAGGATAATTCCTTGTTTTGCCGAACAAATATGTAACACTTAGAGTAGCATGAGAAAGCCCCAGTAGTGTTGATCCTTAAAATACCTGTTAATGAATCCAAATTTGTTTTGTATTGCACATTCATCTTGTGCAAGTGTTCATTTATTCTGAGTACAGTTTGGGTGGACTATAAGAAACTTTGGAAGGGGTCATGGCAGAAAAAGAATTGTTTTCATGATGATTTTTCTGTAAATTTGTGTTTATATATGTGAAATATTTTTGAGCATGCAGAATATTTTTTTCACAATTCTGCCACCCTTAGAGACAGTTTCTTATGGTCAATCCCTTAAATGAAAAGTACACTTTAGTTTTTTTATGCACAGGTTACTCAAAAATAAAATTGTAATATTTCTGTACTATATATAGTTATTTATAATGTCATCTTTATATTTGTGTTTATTTTAAATTGTTTTGCTATAAAATGGATTCTGTCAACTTCTCCATACCAGTCAGCCCATCTGATCTGGAAATGCGTTAAGTAGCATATTTTATTTAACTGACAAATACTGTGGAAACATTCCAAATGTGTATACATTCTATGAAACAATCAGTTGTAAAATATATTCACTTGTGTAGCTAATTTTAATAATTCTGTAATTTCTTAAATCATTACATCAATGTGAAAATACAAATGCGAGAATCCTATACAATAAATGCTTCATTGGCGCTTGAATGTTCTGCATGGGAACCTTTGAAGTTAAATGTGAGTGTGCCCTCTGGTGGCTTAAGGTATAATAATGTGTGTTAACATTGAGGGCGCTATTACATGAAACCTGACTAAAATGTCAGCAACTAGAGGTGGATGTCCAGACAACCATCACGGTGAAAACAAAGGCTGAAAACTCTCAGAAAACTGTACTTGGGGATAGTTGTTGCGACTCCCTTGAACAAGGTAACAAGATCACCTTTACAAGTGCTACATGTTCAACATATATAAATTTGGTTTCTCAGAATTATGTTAAAGTGCTTCCTCTTCAACTGATGTTTCCACAGCAGCTTCTGCAGAGTCCATAGAAATTATACATGTTTACAGTGGTGTGCATTTTAGTAACATAGATCGTTTTGTGATGTAGCCCCGTCCAAAAAATACATGAATTTGAAAATGATTGTTTTTACACACTTCATTGAAATGATAATCTACTCTACAGTGACAAGTGTACTGATTGCAGAACATGTGTAGCCTTCTTTCTTCCAGTGCTTGACATATCGGTCCATTGTACCATCTGATGGATACTTTGTATAGTCAATAAACAGTGTACGAGTGAGAACGAATGATGATGATGGTAGACCAGCAGGCAGAACACCTCTATGTATCCTTACTTTAGTATAATAATAAGGTGATAAATCCCTGGAGGAGAAAGAATTTGTAATACATTAAGTAAAAAAAGATATGGAATTGTTAAGAGATTTGGATTACTGGCTTAACAATTATGTCAATCTAACAAACTGAGTGTGAATGAGAATATTATGTATCAATATACAGAAACAGGTGGTTTGGGACCAGTTCTTGTATCAATATACAGAAACAGGTGGTTTGGGACCAGTTCTTGTATCAATATACAGAAACAGGTGGTTTGGGTCAGTTCTTGTATCAATATACAGAAACGGGTAGCTTGGGACCAGTTCTTGTACCAATATACAGAAACAGATGGTTTGGGACCAGTTCTTGTATCAATATACAGAAACAGATGGTTTGGGACCAGTTCTTGTATCAATATACAGAAACAGATGGTTTGGGACCAGTTCTTGTATCAATATACAGAAACAGGTGGTTTGGGACCAGTTCTTGTATCAATATACAGAAACAGGTGGTTTGGGACCAGTTCTTGTATCAATATACAGAAACAGGTTGTTTGGGACCAGTTCTTGTATCAATATACAGAAACGGGTGGTTTGGAACCAGTTCTTGTATCAATATACAGAAATAGGTGGTTTGGGACCAGTTCTTGTATCAATATACAGAAACAGGTGGTTTGGGACCAGTTCTTGTATCAATATACAGAAACAGGTGGTTTGGGACCAGTTCTTGTATCAATATACAGAAATAGGTGGTTTGGGACCAGTTCTTGTATAAATATACAGAAACAGGTGATTTGGGACCAGTTCTTGTATCAATATACAGAAACAGGTGGTTTGGGACCAGTTCTTGTATCAATATACAGAAACAGGTTGTTTGGGACCAGTTCTTGTATCAATATACAGAAACGGGTGGTTTGGAACCAGTTCTTGTATCAATATACAGAAATAGGTGGTTTGGGACCAGTTCTTGTATCAATATACAGAAACAGGTGGTTTGGGACCAGTTCTTGTATCAATATACAGAAACAGGTGGTTTGGGACCAGTTCTTGTATCAATATACAGAAATAGGTGGTTTGGGACCAGTTCTTGTATAAATATACAGAAACAGGTGATTTGGGACCAGTTCTTGTATCAATATACAGAAACAGGTGGTTTGGGACCAGTTCTTGTATCAATATACAGAAACAGGTGGTTTGGAACCAGTTCTTGTATCAATATACAGAAACTGGTGGTTTGGGACCAGTTCTTGTATCAATATACAGAAACGGGTGGTTTGGGACCAGTTCTTGTATCTATACAGAAATAGGTGGTTTGGGACCAGTTCTTGTATCAATATACAGAAACAGGTTGTTTGGGACCAGTTCTTGTATCAATATACAGAAACAGGTGGTTTGGGACCAGTTCTTGTATCAATATACAGAAATAGGTGGTTTGGGACCAGTACTTGTATAAATATACAGAAACAGGTGATTTGGGACCAGTTCTTGTATCAATATACAGAAACAGGTGGTTTGGGACCAGTTCTTGTATCAATATACAGAAACAGGCAGTTTGGGACCAGTTCTTGCATCAATACACAGAAACAGGTGGTTTGGGACCAGTTCTTGTATCAATATACAGAAACAGATGGTTTAGGACCATTTCTTGTATCAATATACAGAAACAGGTGGTTTGGGACCAGTTCTTGGATCAATATACAGAAACAGATGGTTTAGGACCAGTTCTTGTATCAATAAACAGAAACAGATGATTTGGGACCAGTTCTTGTATCAATATACAGAAATGGGTGGTTTAGGACCAGTTCTTGTATCAATATACAGAAACGGGTGGTTTGGGGACCAGTTCTTGTATCAATATACAGAAATGGGTGGTTTAGGACCAGTTCTTGTATCAATATTCAGAAACAGATGGTTTGGGACCAGTTCTTGTATCAATATTCAGAAACAGGTGGTTTGGGACCAGTTCTTGTATCAATATACAGAAACAGGTGGTTTGGGACCAGTTCTTGTATCAATATTCAGAAACAGGTGGTTTGGGACCAGTTCTTGTATCAATATACAGAAACAGATGGTTTGGGACCAGTTTTTGTATCAATATTCAGAAACAGGTGGTTTGGGACCAGTTCTTGTATCAATATTTAGAAACAGGTGGTTTGAGACCAGTTCTTGTATCAATATTCAAAAACAGGTGGTTTGGAATTATAGTCGCTATAATTTCAATTGTAACTTATATTAGGTGATAATATGAGAAATGAAGTGTCAATGACTAAAATTTGGCACATTCACACAATACACTACACAACTATTTATATGAATTCAAATCATTGGGTTTTTTTTACGTGCACAGAACAGCACATTGGGACACAATGGGATTTATTCTCACTTTCCATTGTAGAGTCAATAGCTATCTCTGTAAACTGAATCCGTACCGTGAAAATATCAAATTAAATATGAAATTGAATATGCATGGTCCAATTAATTAATATTGAATACCTACCTCACTGACTGATAATGAGCATCACATTTTTTCCAGTGTTCCAATGCATCCATTGACGCAAACACAACAAAGTTACCCCAGTTTTTACCAAATCCTGTTTGAGCGGAAGAATAACAGAGAATATCAGGGTGTGTTTTCAGTGCTCCCATCAGCTCAGTGTCATTCCCCCAAACATTATCAATCAATTTTTGGCCAATCTCTTCAACAGGTCTTGCAAAACCAACAAAGCCCACAAACATCATGCGTTCTGATTTCCCAGCATTAGTGCCAAGCCGTGCAGTTGTTGCTTCTAAACTCTGTGGAAAAACTACTCGTATCTCCTTATTTCTATCCATCTTCATGAACATTCCATTGGTGTTATATTTTTCAAATTGTTTAATTGTTTCTGGGTCCGTCCTAAGTTTTCTCACTTCTTCCATTACTATGGCTTTCACTTTAAATAAAAACTCAAAATCTTGTTGGAACTGGTTGGATGTCTGCTCCTCCATTTTAAGACTATGAAAACAAAAAGATTTTATCAGCATGACCATATTTGGAAGAAATTTTCAAATGTTTTCCTTTAATTGTGAAATATACAATAAAAATACTGCTGGTGAACTGTAGAAGGGTTTAGATCCATTAGATTAGAGTTTACTACTTATACTGCTGCAACTTCATTCTCAAGAAACTAATAATTCTTACAATTAAGGTGGGAGAAACCTTAACCAAAACCAGCACCTTTGCCTGAAAGTTTTCCACACTGGGTCACAACTGATGGTCTGAACAAATATATACACAACACTTCAATCACTTAAACTTACCTCTTGACACTTGGGCTGAACCAATCATGTAACCCAAATAAGTGACCTAGGCTTTATCACTCTGACTTTTTAAAATTAACAAAAAGGTTGGCATTTGTCAGTCTCAGTTCTCTAAGCTAGGTCACAATGGTCATTCAGTGGTCACTATACTCCTGTATGGATGATCAAGCCCTTAATTTGTTACAAATGAGGCGTGATAAACCTACTAAAACACAGATTTTCACCTGGTTTAATCCCAAACACAACAGATATTTTATAAATATACCCAACACAAATTGTACACTACCGGTAAATTCAAAGTGCTACCAGTATATTACATTACAACAAATCATAACATACATACATGGTTTAAATGTAGCAGCACGTCACCTGAGATCCAACATTAGATATGGCATGCAGAGAACAGTACGTTTGGTTTTCATGTCAACACCCTCTCCTGAGATACAATAAGTATCTGACCTCTTGACCCAGTGCTCAACAAGTCAATATATACTGTTTGTTATCAATGGTATTCAACTAATTTACATGACATTTATATTGACACTTTAAATTCATTTCAGCATTAAATCTTTTTAACATATTCTTTCCAATGAATTCACTATAAAGATGAGTGTGCATAAAAAATTAGTAAAAGACCAACCATGGAACCTTGGCACAGTTATTTTATATGTATCACTTTAAAAAGCTTACAGTCATATTTTCTACTTTAAAAATTGACACAGGAAATGTTTTTAAATTATTAATTAGAGAGAAAAAAATGATAGTTACAGCTATTGTCACTTTAATGGTCAAAATAAGTGATATTTACAAAATTTTGTTTGTATGTATTTCTATTGTTTCTGATAGAACAAATACAGTTTTTGTTTTACTCTTAGCTATTGTTATGCTGTATGTGTTGTTTCACCTGTTCTCTGGCATTATCTATAGATTGTACCTTTCTAGTATACATTCTTTCTAAATTATTCATCATAATTTTTATGAAAATTGCTTCTTTTCTAAATATTTCATATGGAATAGGCAGTCTTCAAGTAGTTGTTTTCTTTTATTATTGAAATACTTGACTCAATCTAATATAAAATGTTTTTCATCGTCAATACTTTTGTGGCATCATTTGCACAGCCTTCAAGTTCAGTTTTGGATTTACTTCAGTCTTCTACCTAATTCTATTTAAAATAATCCAAAATTATGAATGTTATATAGATAATTTTCAATTTCATTTAGATTTTTTCCAACATTTTTAATCCAATTCAAATTCATTTTGAGTGCATATTTATTTGGTAGTTCATTTAAACAATGTCAGTTTTTGAATCCTGTATTTGTGTGTGCTTGCGACGTACCATACATCGGTTTTTGTGCATAGATGCTTGTAACTAATGCACAGATTTTATTAATTTTGGATACAAATCTGTGCATATTAATTACCTAATTTGCATATTAATTAGTAATTTTTCACCTTTTCCACTAATATCACAACTACTAATGATCACTTTTCAATGGAACTTGGTACCTGGATGTCATAGGACACTGCACAGGTCTTATACTTTTTAGGTTAATATCAGTACATATTAATTACCTAATTTGCAAATTAATTAATTTTCAGCTTTTGATATTTTAAGTAGTAATCATTACATTTCAATGAGACTTGGTACATAGATATTCAAGGACTATGCTGAGACCTGTTTTTGGGTAAATATTTGTGCATATTAATCACCTAATTTGCATCATTAGTTAATTTCATAATCATAACATTTCAATGAAACTTGGTACATAGATCCTCTAGGATATGCAGAGACCAGATTAGTTTTGGGTAAATATTTCTGCATATTAATTACCTAATTTGCATAATTAGTTATTTTTCAGCTTTTCTACTGATATCTCAAGTAATAATCATCACATTTAAATGAAAATTGGTACATAGATCCTCCAGGACTATGCAGAGATCTAATTAGTTTTTGGTAAATATGCATAATAATCACCTAATTTCCATAATTGAAACATTCACACTGATATCTCAAGTACTAATCATTACATTTCAATGAAACTTGGTACATATAAGCTCTAGGACAATAGACAGACCTGATTAGTTTCTTGGGTTAAAATCTGTACATATTAATTATCTAATTTTCATAATTAACCAATTTTAAGCTTTCACACTGATATCTAAAATATTATTTATTCCATTTCAATCAAAGTTGGTACATAGATGCTCTATGACAATGTACAAACCTGATTAGTTTGGGCTTAAAACCTTTTAATATTAATTCCCTAATTAGCATCATGATAATAATTCATAATTTTTGGGTTCTAATCACATTTCATGAAACTTGGTACATAGATGGGCTGTTACATTGTTGGACTCACATTGACATGTAAAATACATTGTTTACATGAAATTTGAACACATGCCCTTTAACATCATTAAATCACTGAGAATATGTAGTACTTCACTAATAAATTGTGAACCTTATTAAACATCCAGTCACTGAGTATATACTTTACTAAATTAATTATGAATCTCATTAAGCATCCAATAACTGAGAATATAAAATACCTTTCCAAATTAATAAATTATAAATCTTAATAAACATCCATCTACTGCAAATACACAATTCCTTAAAAGTTGATAAATTGTGAACCTTATTAAACAACCAGTCACTGAAAACAGCAGTATTTTACCCATTAATAAATGGTCAACCTTAACAAACATCCAGTCACTGTGAAATGAAGTTAATAGGTCACTGAGACTAGCAGTACTTGTTTATTACCCAGTTGTTTTGCCTATCAATCAAAGTTCAATCGTTTAAATGTCTGGTGAAGCAAGACTCAATGAGTCGTGTTAATAAAGATGATGGTGGTTTGTACGGCTGGGTGGTGGTTTTTGCAAGTCACATTTTATTAGCCTTGGTTCTAGGATGTCAAATAGGTATGGGTGTATTCCTTGTGCAGTTTATGGAGTGTTTTGGAAAAGGAGCTGGGAAAACTGCAACAATTCAAGCAATTCTCTCCGCAATGATGCTGTGCCCAGGTAAGAATTATACATATCGGGAATACATAAGGACTATTTCCATGGTCCACAGCAAGTCAGAATAACCATTGTATTTTTTTTTAAGTTCTGTAAATATGGTCATTCTGGTGAAATAAATAAAAAAACTTTAGCTCAAACTGCTATGTGCATGTTTTTCATAATGCACAACATTAAGCCTAATAATTATAAAGCACAAACTGAAAAATTATTATATTCTTCATGTTGAAAAGATATGACACATAGTATTATTTGTTATAATTGCCCACACCAGTCATTTTTGGAACTTTCTAATCTTGGGTTTAAAAAACACATATTGGACAGTGTACAAAGATTGAGTTGACCTATTTACCTCAAACAATAACTTCTGGACTTGTACATGACCCTTGAAAGCAGGGGCATTATTAAATCTTGATGTATGTCGCTTTTTTGCATACCAGACTTAAATAGTTGACTGGTGGCCATTTTGTATTAACAAATGCTGCAGACATTAATCTCCGACCTGCTTTTTATCTGTTAGTCATATGAGACATCTGTAAACACCAACTAACAGATAGGTGGTTCATATGTCACCCTGTAAACTGTTGTATTTGTATGTTCTATTAAAGTGATTTTCAGTAAAACTTGCTAATAATGTAATTTTTTGTTGTTGATTTTATCGTAGCTCCTTTGATTAACAGTTTAAATGTTGGTACAAGACCATTGGTTATTTTTGGTGGAATAGTGTCCAGTATTGGTATATTTATATGTTCATTTGCCAATAGTGTTAACTTATTAATTATAAGTTATGGTATGGTTGTAGGTAAGACGTTTTATTTATTACCAAAATAATTCACCATGAGTGGTTTCCATGGTGAGTGATTTTACTTGAGGGTGGTTTTCATGGTTGCTTTCATGAAGGGTGATTTTCATAGAGAGTGATTTACATGGACACAAATCCATTAATGATTGGGTTGCAAATATTTATCCTACCACAGTTCACTAAACAAGACTCCTTAAAATATATATTTCATTAAATTACTTAACCCTTGTATGTTTTCTTATAAAATAGTATAGTAGCATTACATTCAAGCAGTTAGTCTAAATATGTTAAATAACTGTAAACTGGAGGAAGTACTCTGTCTAAACTAATACAGTGACTTCCTGTCAATATTTGGCGTCAAAATTCCATTTCAAATCAATTAATAAAACGATGTGAGATGTATACATGTCAGAGAAAATCTGGATGACGAGATCAAATCTGTGATTTGGCTACCACTCAGTCATTGTGAACAAAATACAAAAAAATGTACATTTCATAACCACATTTACATATTGTAACAATTTATTTCAGGGATTGGATTTGCTTTTTTATACGGACAGAGTATTATAATTGTTGGAAAGTATTTTTACAGACGTCATGCATTAGCTAATGGGATTGCCTATGCTGGGGGTGCTGTTGGTATTATGGCCTTACCGCCATTATATCAAGTGCTGATCAATAAATATGGGTGGAGGGGTGCAATGATTGTGATGTCTGGAATCAATATGCATTCAATTGTAAGTGGAATGTTAATGAGGCCACCACCAAAACATGATTCAAGTGAAACATTGGATACAATGAATAATGCACCAATAATGGATGAAACATGTGTGATCGAATCAAAAGTTAAAAAAGAGAAAGAAGGTACACTAACGGAGACAAATTACAAACAATGCCAGGTTCACCAAAACAGATGTGATGAGTCTGATGCCACAGAAAGAAAAAATATTGGTAACAGAAATCCCAAGAAGCTAAGAACAAAAATTGTTGTTAAATTTGGATTGTATTTGTTCACCGATTCTTGGTTCAACATTCTCTGCATTACTGCTTTTTTGAGTGCACTCGGACATTTAGCAGTTATGGCTCATCTCATATCAAATGCTGCATCTTACGGAATTCCAAAACTGGATGCAGCATTTTTAATGACAATCTTGGGGATTGGTGCATTAGGAGGAAGAGCCACTCATGGATGGTTTGTTGATTTGGGACACTTTTCTCCAATGTTTGTTGTAGCAGGGGCTTGGTGTGCTGCTGGGACAGTTGTGTTGCTGTTACTGATTGCCAATGGCAACTACATAGTATATGCATGTCTATCTGTATCCTATGGTTTTTTAAGTGGTATAGCTATTCCACTGAATGGTGCTGTGTGTATGAAGGCCTGCCTGCCGAATGAAACATTTCCCACAGCATTTGGATGGTTTTTGTCGCTGCTTGGTTTAGGAAACTTGCTTGGACCTGTTCTAGCAGGTAAGAATCAATAATCTAAGTAACTGGGAGGTTAATATAAGGGATTAATCTATTATCTTGAGTCACTCAGGGTTATTCCAGGATGGAATTTTCTTGAGTGTATACACTACCCAAATTTGAAAAAAATGCCATGTTATGTGCAAAATATTATTTGAGATTGGATGTGAACCAATTATCAAGAATTAACTTGTTCATGCATGTTGACTGATGGTAATCTTTATGATTTGAATTTATTAATTTTACTGCATAAAGCAATTAAGTTTCAAATCATGTGTGAGAATCAATTCTTCCTATGGTATTATTGTGTTTGTTTCAGGTTGGATTTATGATGCAACCTCCAACTACAATATGTCATTTTTATTGGCTGGCATCATACTGATTCTGACAGGACTGCTCATCTTTATGCAAATCATTTACAAGAGATGTCGAAGAAAAAAATTAGGGATGGATACACAAGAAAAAGAAGAATCGCTTTTGAGAATTCCCGGAAACACAATTACATCCAGTAATAGTGTAATTCAGAAAGTCACTACTGTGTAGGTCAAAATAAAAACATGCAATACATTGTAATAATATCTATTTTGTCCAACGATTACTTCAGGTAGTAACAGGGATTGTTTTAACTCGATATTCCACTTCCCGGACCCCAAATATTAGAGAGAAGCCCACTATTATAAAATAAAAAAGGTTTTGTAATAAAGATACACATCGTATACATGTATTCCTCTACATTGGAACTCAATACACCAAAATGCTAACAGAATGTTTTTTTTAAAACAATCATAATTAGAAATTACCAACTACATGTATATGTAACCACGGTTACTAGAAGAAACTAGTTATGTTATTCGTAACCCAACAGTAAAATACCCAAACAATAACCTAGTTACGAATACTAACATTTTAGAACATTCCCAGACAGAGTTTTTTGGGTACAAAATGCCATGGTCAATTTCGTTTCACAGACGGCAAATCTGTCAAACAATCAGTATTTTCATTTTTTTCAAGAACAGCGAAACCCCGAGTATCACACAACAGTAAGTCAGTAACGCTTATACATCGATATTTCGGCTTAATGAGCTCCATTTCTTCAATTTAGTGGACTCGCATAGAAAACGAGCGGCGCTAGCGATATAAGAGATGACGTCATAGTGGTTGGACACGCATCAAAGTGAAGTCAATGGTAATTAGCATATCTAACAATAGAGTTTCCTAACTGTTCTTCTAGTAACCGTGATGTAACTAAGATTCTGTATACTAAGATTACCTGTAAATAGGTTGTATGTGATATCACAGGACTTATCACGTAATAACCTCTAAATTTGTCATGTAACAAGTCATTGATCAAAGAAAGCTTAGAAAGAACTCCCGTGTGCTGAGAGTATTGAAGACACATTAAAAATTAATTCAAAATTACTTGAACTTGAGATATTGATGGAAAAACTGAAAACTAATTGTGTAAATCAGGTAACTAATATGAACAGAACAGAACAGAAAAATTATGAATTATTATGCTAATTAGAGAATTAATATGAACAAATTTTAACCCAAAATTAATCAGGCCTGTCTATTGTCCTAGAGCATTTATGTACCAAATTTTATTCAAATGTGATGATCAGTAATTGAGATATCAGTGTTAATTAATTATGTTAATTAGGTGATTACTAAGCATAAATATTTACCAAAAACTAATTGGGTCTCTGCATAGTTCTCTTTAAAAGTTTCATTAAAATCCAATTTGTGGTTCTTTGTATATCAGTGGAACATTATGCAAATTAGGTAATTAATATCCAATTAAAACTAATCAGGTCTCTGCATAGTCCTAGAAGATCTATGTAGCAAGTCTCATTGAAATATGATGATTAGTACTTATTAGTAGATATCAGGCAAAAAGCTGAAAATTATGCTAATAAGGTAATTAATATGCACAAATATTTACCAAAAAACTAATCAGGGGTCTGCATAGCCCTTAAGTAACTATGTACCAAGTGTCATTAAAATGTGATGATTACTACTTGAAATATCAAAAGCTGAAAATTAATTAATTATGCAAAGAAGTTAATTAATATGTACTGATATTACCCTAAAAACTATCAGGTCTGTGCAGTGTCCTATGACATCTATGTACCAAGTGTCATTGAAATGTGATGATTACTACTTGTAATATCAAAAGCTGAAAATTAATTAATTACTAGTATGCAAATTAGGTAATTAATATCTACTGATATTACCCTAAAAACTATCAGGTCTGTGCAGTGTCCTATGACATCTATGTACCAAGTGTCATTGAAATGTGATGAATACTACTTGAAATATCAAAAGCTGAAAATTAATTAATTATGCAAATTAGGTAATTAATATGTACTGATATTACCCTAAAAACTATCAGGTCTGTGCAGTGTCCTATGACATCTATGTACCAAGTGTCATTGAAATGTGATGATTATTACTTGAAATATCAAAAGCTGAAAATTAATTAATTATGCAAATTAGGTAATTAATATCTACTGATATTACCCTAAAAACTATCAGGTCTGTGCAGTGTCCTATGACATCTATGTACCAAGTTTTATTGAAATGTAATGATTAGTACTTGAGATATCAGTGGAAAAGCCGAAAATTGATTAATCATTATGGAAATTAGGTAATTAATATTGCACAGATTTTTACCCAAAACTAATCAAATCTGCGCATTAGTTTGGAGCATCTATGTGCCAAGTTTCATCAAAATCCAATGAGTGGTTCTTTAGATATCAGTGGAACAGACACACACAGACACAGACACACACACTAACTGCAAAGACTTCGCACACGGGAGTCAAAAATGAGACAGTCCCCGTAAAATTTTTGAAAATTTTCTTTGTGCTTGTCATATTAAAGTGAAGGGATTGTCGCGAGCGTATCCCTGAAACTTGAGTCCAAAGTGGCGTATACAACAGATTGTTTATTTACATCAAATTCGAACATGTGTTGCGTGACGACCCCTCCGGTTTAAGACATAGAAAAGAAAAACATAGTGAAAGCATGTCCGCCAGTCGGCCATATTTGATCAAATTGCAAATTGAATTGACATGTACATGTATCCATTTATGACATGCTAAATATCAATGAAAATGATACATGGGTGACAGAGATATAGTAATATGGCCAAAAATAAAAACAGCCGTTATTCGGCCATCCTTGATCCGATTTTGAAACAAATTGTCATGGATATGTATCCTAACATGTATAAAGTATGTGCCAAATTTGAATGAAAACTGACAAAGCATGTCCAAGATACCACATTTAAAAAAACAAACAAGATGCCTGCCAGTCGGCCATCTTTTATCCAATTGGGAAAGAAATTGTCATGGACATGTATCCCAACATGTATAATTTATGTACCAAGTTTGAATGAAAATTGACAAAACATGTCCAAAATACAACATTTTCAAAAAACAAGATGGCTGCCAATCGGCCATTTTGAATCGAATCGCTAAACCACTGCATGTGCACATGTCCCACATAAAGTACTAGGCACATGCAAAGAATGAACAGAATTGGTCCAAAGGATTCTGAAATATGACTATGGACGGATGGACGCACGGACAGACGGATGCACAGACAGACTTGATATCACAGAGTTTGTCACGTAATAACCTCTAAAAAATAGTTGACATCATAAGGTTTGTCATATAATAACCTCAAAATCAGATACTTTTTTCCAGGCAGACATACCCAGAATGAGAACACAGCAATATTCAATATAAAAATCACAGAAAAAGTTCACATATTACTACCAGAAATACTAATGTTTAGTAATACGTGTAATGATAAAAATTACACAGCTACTGGATCTCTTAATATCCGCCCTGTCAATCACTAAGCATCACAGAGCAGTTTCATAGATTAATTTGGAGTTTTCAGCATCTGTGGGTGTCATCAAGACACCAGAGGACTTTCTGTTTGATAATTGAAGATGGACTATATGACAAAATAAATATTCAATGTGAAGCATTACTGTAAAGGGATTAATTATTCACTGGGTTTTAATTTTGTGCTAAATTAAAACCCAGTGAATATGTAAAATTTAGCATAGAACACGTTATCTAAATGATAAAAATGAATTTAAAACCCACTGAATATGCCTGAAATGGTAAATCAGCGAAATTTAAACCCAGTGAAAATTAGTCATTTTACAGTATTTACCAGGAATAGTCTGAGATGCATAGCAGAATCATGAGTGGATTACAGCCTTTTGAATATATTGGATAATATTTTACTCATGTGTCCGCCCGACTGTTACATACTTGGATACTTCCTAGGTCAGTTGTGTTAAATGCTCTCTTGAATTCAAACCACAAGTGAAGACAAATAATGACAAATAAATTATGAATATTAAATAAAATGTGCGAGGTGGAGTGACTACCAAGTAAACGAAAATCTAAAAAATATTGTATTGAGGCAACGTCAAAAACTGCACACATAATTTTATTCTTAACATGTGTACGATACACGTCAAGAATGAATTGGTACAGTATCTATAGTTATTACATAATTGTAAAGTTTTTAAGAGTCTATTGATGAAAAACAGAGAATTACTCCTGTTCTCCAGTGTTTAAATAATGCCTTGATTTGTTTCATTGAAAATACTTACTAAATCTTTAAAACTTCAATATCAGTGAAAAATATATCAGAATAGGTCTGCAGCAGCTGTATATGTAGCTAATATTCAAAGCAAGCTCTGAACTTTGTCACTTATAAACTTATAAGTAAACAAAAGGTGAACACTAACTTATTAATTCTGAGTGTGATGCAATGTGAACTTTTGTCATAGTTCACAAATTTAAACCGACAAAAATTTTTTCATTTTCAAGACTTTTAGGAAATGTTGAATTATGTCTATTTAGTCTATTGTACCTAGACATGTTTCATAAAAAATACTTACTAAATCTTTAAATTTCAAAATCAACATCTTCACCAGCCAAAGTCCATTTATTCTGCATACCAGGTCGGTTTTGAAACTATGCAAAATCAGATGATGCAATATCGAACACTGAGAAATATATCAGAACAGGTCACTAACAAATTTGTTTTCACCTTGATGGTTGCCAGGTGGTGAAAATACCCGGATGTCCGCTCCCGGGGATAAAGTAAAAATAGGGAACATTTGAAATTAATTCAAATTTAAGATTAGCCTTGACTGACAAAGGTCTGCTTTTTGAGATCTAAGAGTGATAATTCACAGCCACACTGCCGGTAATAAATTATTCCCAACTTCAATATTGATTTTTGACTCCCGTGTGCGAAGCACACAATGGGAGTCTTTGCAGTTACCCTATCTGTATGTCTGTGTGTGTGTCTGTCTGTCCGTTCCACGGATATCTCAAGAACCATATGTTGGTTTTTAATAAAACTTGGTGTGTAGATGCTCTGGGCTAATGCGCAGATTTGATTAGGTTTTGGTTGAAATCCATGCATATTAATTACCTGATTTGCATGATAATTAGCTAATTTTTTAGCTGTTCCTTGACTGTTCCACTGATATTTAAAGAGCTATTCATTAGATTTTGATGAAACTTTGTACATAGATGCTCTGGACTAATTCACAGATGCGATTAGTTTTGGGTAAAAATCCACGCATATAATTAACCTAATTTCAGCTTTTCCACTGATATCTCAGGTACTAATCATCACATTTCAATGAAACTTACATAGATACATAGGACGATGAACAGACCGATATGTGAAATATTAATTACCTAATTTGCATAATTAATCAACTTTCAGCTTTTGATATTTCAAGTACTATTACTATTACAATGAAACTTGGTACATAGATGCTCTAGAACAATTCAAAGAATTTTAAGTAAAAATGTGTGCATATTAATCAACTAATTTGCATAATTAGTTAATTTTTGGCCTTTACACTGATATCGCAAGTACTAATTATCCCATTTCAATGAATCTTGGTACATAGATGTACTAGGACAATGCACAGACCTGATTAGTTTTGGGTTAGAATCAGTGCATATTAATTACCTAATTTGCATAATTAGCCAATTTTCAGCTTTTACACTGATATCACATGTACTAATTATTCCATTTCAATGAAACTTGGTAAATTGATGCTCCAGAATAATGCACAGACCCACTCAGTTTTGAATTAAAATCAGATCATATTAATTACCTAATTTGCAGAACTTATCTTAATTCTATGAATCTTGGTACATATGTACTCTAACACAATGTGATGATCAAATTAGTTTTAGGTTTATATACATCTATAATAATTACCTAATTTGCATAATAATTTACTTTTCAGCTTCCCACTAATTTTTTATAATTATAATGAAACTTGCCCTGAAACAATATACAGACCTAAATCTATGCATAATAATTGCTTAATTTGTTTAATTATTCATTTGGTTTAGGTTAGGGAAGTGTGCATTGGTTTGATTGAATGTCAGCATCCTTTATTTCATGTTTTGTCATATTACCTCAAACCCTGCAAATGGAAGTGTGCATGGAATCATGGGAAGAAACGGTGTGTATTGTGATAACTGTCATAAAGGTGATTGACAGGTCATACTTGTTTCAACTCTGGAAGGACAGTGGGTTCTACCAGGTGTGCTTGTAATTTACATAACAAAGGGTGTTTACAACTTTGGAAGGAGAAGAATTGGAATCTACCAGGTGTGCTGTTATTTGAATAACAAAGGATGTTTATGATCTCTGAGTTGCCTACGTGACACAGCTGCTAGCAAGATCACATTCTGATTGGCTTATGTGGAAACCCAGGTGGTGTCACTGCCTATAAATTGGACAGACTCAGACTAATACATTTCAACTAAGGAAATTATGGTAAAAAACAGAATAATCAAATTGCATGTTGGGATTTGGGCAAAGCAATTATGTTGTTTATGCTGTGCTGGCACTGGCAGCAAAGATTGTCGGTATTTTGCATGAACACACATTGAGATTTTTGAAGTTTATAACACTCACAGACAACCGTCATTAAAAAAAAAAGAAATAAATTTGATAGTACAACAATGGTTTATTTGCAGTCTGGTTTATTCCAGAGCACCATTTTATTTAAATTGCCTAATTTATGCAAATTAGGTAATCAATATGCATCTTTTCAACCCTATACTAATCTTGTCATTTGCCTTTTGCACGAAGACAGCGTACAGTGGTAGTATCGACAGACGCGCAGTGGAGGTTGATGCGACCACGTACTGTCCAAGTACATACTTTGCAGTATCCTTGTAATAACCTTATATACATCTTTTCCTCCCAGGAATACATTATGAGAATGCCAAAATCCAAAATGTTTAGAACAGATTTAGCAAACTTCTTTGTGTGGGGGAGAACGCTTACTCACAAAATAGTTCCATAATTGGATTTTGAGTTTCCTAATATGGAAGGATGAAAATACCCAGTGCAATACCACAAAATTACGGCACAATGTATAATAATTTTTATTATACAAATGTATTAATAAAAAAATAAATCAGTAGTATATAGTGAAAGTTATTAGAATAAATAACTCAAAATACATAACAAGGAAAGAAGATCATTAATGTGCCGTCTAACCCAACAATCAGATTTTCACATTGTCCAAGAGCATGTTCCAAGTTTCAGTGAAATGTGACAATTAGTACCCGAGATGGATTATTATTATGCAACTTACATAGTACTTACATGTACCATAGTATCAAAGCAATCAGTAGATTATTTTAAAGAAGGAATTATTTACAGCAAAAGTTGGCACAGATGCAGACAGGCCTGGGACAATCATTATATGAAAACTGCTTTATTCAGTTTTGTTTATTATTCACTGTCAATTACCCTATTTGAATATAGTTTAATGTATATTTTTCCTCGCTGGACAGAACAGAAATTTGGACTCTAGTCTTCTATCTTGCACTTTCTGTAATGCACTTTGAAGCCAAGTCATACTGTTTGCTGTAGCAGTGTCTCCAGTTTTGAATTTCATTTGGAGACAAATACTGTGAACTAAAGTATTATAAAAAGAGCTTACTTCTTGTGAAGTGTCTTGTCATTGGAAAAGAATCGCAACATACAAAAATGGCTTCTGCTTCTAAATCTGAGGCTGATTACCTGGTTGGAACTCTATCACACCAGCCCCATAAACCTCCAAGGGTATCTACGCACATATGTATCATGTCATCGCTATCTCTGTTTAGATGATCTTCGCAAGTGTCTTATTCCTGTACCGGTAGCTGTGAGTATGGCACTTTTTCTTGCTGTAAGGTTTGCATCGATTGTGATTTGAATTCCTTGAGGGTTGATGAGAAAAACCATGTTGCTATGTTGGCTGCTGTCCAAATCGCTACTGTATTGAGTCCAACGATTAGGCAGGATATACACATCCATGTTTATATTGTATCTTCATACAAATCTTCATACGTCATGATCAATAACAAGAGCCCGTCCAATTTTTAGTGATTCAACAATAGTGCCATATATTATTTACACTCATGTGACAGACATGTGGAGCCAAGATCCAGTTCAGGAATGGCAGAAACCAACTAGCAAACTAAAATGGAGTCCCTCATCTTGAATTGGATAATGAAACAAATGAATGAATAAATGTAATGTTTGGATGTTATCAGTGAAAGCATGTCAGAGACACTACTCTGGAAGTGTATTTGTTAAAACAATATGGCTGATGTGGGGAAAAAAAAGAAGACGTGCATCAAGAACCCATTACGTTCAATAGACATACTAGGTTTGAATGAAATATATGCATGCACGACCGAAAATCATGTTTTGGAATTGTACTAAAATGGCCGCCATTCAGTCATCTTGAATTGGATCATGGAATAAATGCATGTGCATATGTATGATATGTGTGTGGGAAGTTTTTTTTCCCACTACTCAATCTCACACGAGTGACAGGTGGTCATCTTTTAATAATTTCATATTCTTGGGTAGACATTTTCACTGCCTTGCAACCATCATCGGTGAAAACAATGGCCGAAAGCTCTTTGAGCTAGTTCTTGAAAATCTCCTGAACAGTGCAACAAGCCTACCCCTACAATGTCACATAGTTGTTCAGAATTATAAAGAGTTTGTGCTGTTTGCACCAGTACTTTGATCGATGTTCCACAGCTGCTCACACATAGGCTAAATACAAATTGGTGGTTCAAATTGAACGGCCACCCAATATCCAATAAAACACGACATCGTACACAAATTAATACACATATCACATCACATCCCGAGGCAATATATTGTGGATGTACACACCAACTGTCCATGCTATCAAGATACTAGAACTGCTTAAAGCACGGCTTCGCAAACCCAGGGATTGCATCATGGAAAATGTAATTTGAATGGTCCGCCCAGTTATTTACTTGGTACACAGCTGTTATCATTTCAACCGAAGGTGTTAATTCTGTAAACTCGCATGAATTACGCTATTGTGTGTGGGTTTTTGTCTTACTCAAACTTGCAGAACCACAAACAGGCAAGATTTGTTGGGAAACGGCCAGGGTCCATGGGACAACAACGCTTCTATTAGGTGTTTAGACAAAAAGTACTGGACGATGCTAGAACAGCAAAATGTATGGACTGGCGAAAGATGCATCCAGCGCATGTCACAACTTTTAGGGCTGATGACGTTGTGGCCTAGAAAGAACTTCCGTGTGCTTAGAGTATTGTAGACACCCTAAAAAATAATTCAAAATTACTTGTACTTGAGATATTGATGGAAAAGCTGAAAACTAATTAGGAAAATCGGGTAATTAACATGAACAGATTTGAGTGTAAAACTAATAAGGTCTGCGCAATGTAACAGCCCATCTATGTACCAAGTTACAATTATTACACTAATTAGAGAATATGAACAGATTTTAACACAAAATTAATCAAGCTGTCTATTTTCCTAGAGCATTTTTATTCAAATGTATGATCAGTTCTTTAGATTATTGATGTACCAAGTTTCATTGAAATGTGATGATTACTACTTGAAATATCAAAAGCTGAAAATTAATTAATTATGCAAATTAGGTAATTAATATGTACTGATATTACCCTAAAAACTATCAGGTTCGTGCAGTGTCCTATAACATATGTGTACCAAGTTTCATTGAATTATTGATGATGAGCACTTGAGATATCAGTAGAAAATTGACTATCGGTAATCATGTGAATTAGGTAATTAATATGCACAGATTTTTACCAAAAACTATCAAGCATCTATGTACCATGTTTCATCAAAACCCAATGAGTGGTTCTTTCAGTGGAACAGTCATGGAACAGCAAAAAATTAATTATGCAAATTAGGTAATTAATACACACTGACTTTAACCAAAACCTAATCAAATCTCATCAAAAACCAACATGCAATTTTTGAGATATCAGTGGAACAGACCAACACACATAAACACATACAGACAGGCTAAATGCAAAGACTCCCAATGTGTGCTTTGCACACAGGAGTCAAAAACATACCTAGAGATTGAACAAACAACTCAGGATTAACACCTGGCATTTGCATAAAGCCATGACTGACAGTCATTTTGAGCAGTCTAAACGAATCATGCTTTCCCGTCGCGTTTATGCAGAAAAAACACTGACATCGCTCCAAACTTGTAAATTAACATCAAAATTGTATCGTGGATATACTCATGTTTGTTGTGTGACATGAAAATAACGCACCACAGGAGTTAAAATTGTCAAAAGGAGTAACTTTGTGGAGCACCGCAAGGCGATATTTCATGCTTGAGTGTCATTTGCATACTGAAAACTGGTGGCCATCTTTCCTTTTATACACCCGGAGTCGTGGAGTCTGCTGGTTTATGTTATTTATGGCTTTTTGCAAACATCACAGAACACAAAGACTAGGGAAACCCAATTTCAAACAAACTGACACAATGTTTTATTTGCAGCTATTCTTTTTCACTCCCAAGCAAAGAAAACGTCAATGGTTGACACATCATGCTTAATATGTACTTAAAATTCATATAGGGAACACCATCACATAATACTATTAACACCATCAACCTAATAAAAGCAGTAGAAACTTTTAAATTTTGCCTACAATGTATGGTAAGAAGATTCAACCATTAACAATTATGGGAGCATATTTTCCAGCAACTCTACAGTACTACATGTGCCATTATTACATTCAGTTGATCAACCATTCACTGCAAGTACATTTTAGAATTCAAATACATTTTAAATATATCTAATATTTCAGATTATTATTCTGTGAACTAAAGATGATGTTCATGGCCATTCCCACTGACCAGGTGGAGCTTCACCAACCAGTGGTTCCCATGATCTCCAGTCGGCCATCTTACGAGCTAAACTGAGTTCAGCATGGGCCTGTGCAGAGAAATAAAATGCGTCAGATACAATCTAAGCAATCAGTAACATTTAGACACAGGCCTCATATCGATATGGCTATATTGATTCATGAATCCTGTATAGAATCTCTGGGTTGATCTAGAGATCTGAAATGATTCAATTCAAAACACCATGCTTTTGTAATAATAAATAAATAAAACAAGAGCAGTATCAACTCACTTCCAGAATTACTTCTTCTATCTGGCCAGTACCAATTTTTTTCTCCAGCTGTTCGATATCATTTGTCTAGGAATGATACAAGTACACATAATTTAGTAGAAGATTGCATAAATTTATTTTCAGTAAAACATCTGGTAGTACATTACATTACAGTATAGTGTGCAAAGCAGCTTCTGATAATGAATGGGACACACAGATATACCGGAATTAACTTTTCATCAAATTGTAGCACAAATATTTTATGAAGAGTAAGACCAGATACTTACCGACTTAACAAGACTAAACCTGTCATTGACAATCTGTTCTGTGTTTTGCCTGTATACACTGGTCTGTGGCAATTGTTGCAATGCTGCTAAACATTTAGTGTATAGAATTCTTAGTTTCTAAAACAGATAATATGATAGTATGTAGAGCTATTTAATTATTATATTAATTGTATACACGTATTCATCTTCGAGAAATAGTTCAGGTCATGTATACAGACTGTGATTTTAGAATTTGAGACAAATGGTGGTTCTGACAAATCGCAAAATATTACAAGGTACAGTATAACCTACTAATACACAGTATGTGTGTGCAAACCAAATACATGTATGCATGATCATATTACACAGTTTGAATGAAGTCGACAGGTTACAAGAAATGCTTCCGGACATGTATTAGTATCATCATTTAACAAATATAAGAACCAACCTGCGAGTTTTATTTGATCAAATCAGAAATCAAATGGTAATGAAAATCGACATGCATATCATGCGACTCATCACACTACAGGTAGGTGTTTGTGTTAAGTTTGAATGAGATTGGATGAAGCACTTCTGAGAAATGGCTCGGAACAGACAAATAAACTTAAAAACTGTTGCAAGGAATTATAATAAAAACGTAGGTTGACACAAACAAACACAAAACTACCGGTAGTGATACTACTAGTGACACTATTGAATTGAAAACTTTGCACTGAATATAACTTACCTCATGGGGGCGTGCTTCAACTGCAAGACCCACAAGACCTGTAGTCTAGTTGGAAAAAAAATCTTTTAATAGTCATAAGATAAATTTTAAAACAAGTTTAAGAATACACAATGTGTGATGTTTGACATGTTGCCAAAAGTATACATTTTTAATGCCGGGATAGGGAAATTATTGAGTACATAGGATTAATCAATTTAACCAGTGCCATAAGGGAGTGTTCTGTAATTTGGAGACAAAATTCCTCTGTTAGTAATGACTCTGATATTGACATGTTTGCCAAAGCCTTAGGGTGTGAATATTTAATACAATTGCTTTTGTGGCATAAATTGTGGCTTGGAACATGTGAAAATTACTGCACTTGTTTATTAAATCTGATATCACAAAATTGGATACTTTATTTATCACATATACGCATTTTGAACTGTTTCACCAGCAGAAACTATCAGAATCATTATTTGTATGTGTGCCTTCTCAGTTTATTAAGCGTGTCTGTTCTTTTGCATGAAGGAACACTATTTCTTCACACTGAAGAGAAACGAATACTGCACACTGGTGAAATCCTCAAATCAGTGTTCTCCAAGACAGGTTTTAACAAGACGCCATGCCCCGTTATCTGAAATTGGCGCTAAGTTTAAATCCAAGACAACAAATTGTTTACAAACACACATTGTGTTCCTAAGATGACCCCCCCATGCTACAAATTACAGGTCACAGGAAATTACAAATTGTGCAAAAAATTCCTTTTGACTGCCTCTAAGCATTGAGCTAATGGTACTACAATAACAGATCTATGCTCTGCTTAAGTGAAGACTATTAGTCTGCTAGTCCATTAACTAATTGACAACTAATTAAATATTAGTTTAAACATGTTTAAATTCATTGGGTTCAACATTGGGTCACAATACCGGGTCACATACTCACTAAACACAATTGTCGAAACGAATGTGATGGTATAACTGGTGTAAACGACATTCTCCACGCACTGAACGGTGGCTCGAATCAAAATGCAAAGATTCGCACTGCGTGTTTCGCGGAAATATTTGCAACACACTCGCCAAGACGTCTGTAATTTACTTGTTATTAGTAGTTACCTTTTTCAGAACACCGGCCATCTTGAAATTAATTATTGCAAGGTATTATGGGTAGCAGCAAAACTTTCTCTGGCTCGTTCTAGATAATTTTATTTACTTCTGGTGATCGTTCTAAAGCTGTTCATCATACATATTCTTGAGTGATGTTTTAATTAAATACAGTGGAATTATAGTACACAAATAAAAGTACAGGATAAATTTGCCGCGTTGTAATTCGATATAATGTATTTAAAATAGTGTGTGGAAAGAGGATACATGGCGCCATTTTGAAACAAGTCTTCCGTAGTTTTCCAGGTGGTGTGTATGGGTTTTGCACTGTTTATACCTCCATGAGTTTGGGGAGAAACCTATAAGGGGGAACTACATGTATTGTATTAATTTATGATAATTACATGTATTGTTTTTTACGAGTGGCTAACATAGTAAATTGTACATGGTAACAAGAATATTGAGTTACGGTGTATTTTAGTAAAATTTTTGCTCATTATTGCCCTTAAACTTATATAAATTGCCAACTAAATTTATCAAGATTCTCTCAAGTGTCGGCAAATATGTTTTTAGTATTTTAGCTAATTTTGTATTTCAATTTCTAAAATTATTTTAGATTAGTTGTGTTATTTTATGTTTCTTATATTGGACTTCAGTCAAGCATTGTTTTTGTTTACGTTCCAAATAAAATATCCTGTTCTATCCAAAATAAAAGTTGCGTAATTTCCGCCAGCAAGGGACAGGACACAACCGGAAAATGTACAGCAATTTCTTGCTATTTATTTACTTGATTGTTTATTTATTCATTTGGAAATGCGGAGATTTTCTGTGCCCATCTTTTAATTAATCAATATTCAATTATGAAAAGCTATCCATATATTATTATATAAATATTTAAAAAAATCTTGTTTTCAGAAAGTATATACATATTGTTGTATTGAAAATAAATACAGCAACAAAAACAAGTTTTACGATGTTTGGCGTTGGTGCCTTGACTGGTGTAGCAGTAACAATATCAGCATTACAGTTACACTCGTACTGTAGACAAAGACAAAAGAATAAAGAAGCATTGGAGCATGGAACTATAACTATATTTATAGTTCCATGATTGGAGATAGCCAAGAGAATTACAGAAAGTGTGCAAGGTAAGTTGTTTGAACAGGTGAATTATATATGAAATAAGATGGATGAATATACTACAGAATTCACTTGCACATAAAAGTACTTCAGTATTAATTTTTAATTGTTACACATTTAAAAATTGATATTTCTTGTTTCAGCTATAGAAAGAGAACAGGGAGGTGAAACGCCTAATGAGACTTTATCTGAATATTTGCTGTTGGCGACGCCTACTTGATCACTGAGAATCAATGCACCTGATTTAATACCAGAGAGTTTACAAGACTCAGATGAAGAAATTAATGACAAAGATAGTCAAAAAACTTTGAATTTGTTATTCAATATTGCTGAGACACAGTCTGTTCAAAGTAGGTTACTGACATTATTTTATTTATAACAATTTAATAATTTGAATACCAAAGTCAGCTTTCAGAGAATAAACCTTCATATTTTTTTCATATATATGTATATATTTTCAATGACAAATTATGTCCATTTGAAACAAAGTGATGATAGAAAAATGTGCAAAATCTTGAATCTAAACTTTGGTGAGAAAAATTGTCAAGTTTTTGTAATAGCGGATGGGGGGAAGTTTTCCATTTTCTACAAACAGGTTATGTGATCTTGCCAGTTAATTCTTATCATAACATTTTATATTGGTTATTTTGGCAGATGGATATAAACACAGAGGTATCACATGTAATGTTTGTAATTCACAGCCACTATGTGGAGTTAGGTTCAAGGTATGATCACTTTTTTTATTATATATCATTTTTGCTGTAAATGCGTTAATTAATTTTTCACTTGGTTTTAATTTCTCTTTTGTCACTGATATCTGCTGAAACAAGTACCCCCCGTAACAATTTAAAAATACAATTAGGACTCGCTATAACCCTGTTAATATGCACACAATATCAAAATAGTTTAAATTGATTTGTGCAACTGTTTATGAAAGTATGAAAATGTTTTTCTTTCATATTAATAAAAAACAAACTTGTGAATGGTTGGACTTGTAACTTGGAAGCTACTTTCTGAAACTGTATTTTTGTACCATGAACTGTGATTGTCAGGGTTTTATACAAGTTGCAGTTGTTGAAAATCTTTTATTTGATTGCTTTATAAGAATACACTTTCTTTTGTGATATAATAATTACATCTAAATTTCTGAAATCTGTTGTGTGTATATTGTAATTACGGTCATATAAATGAATTGTTTTTGTTTTACAGTGTGCTAACTGCATTGACTATGACGTATGTTATAAATGTGAGCCTTGAGACAACCATAATAGGAATCATACATTTATCAAGATTAAGATACCGATACCACCACTGGCAAATCCAAGATTTTCCTTATTGAGACCAATGTATTCAGGTAATATATTATACCCTCTAGCAATAAAGGTCTGCTGTTATGTACTGAATGGGTAAAAACGATGTTTCGGACATATACGTGTAGATTATAATAATAATTGAAAACATCTTAAAGGTACATAAAGATTGATGGTGCACTATAAACAATTATATTCATTTTCAGTATAGTTGTTGTAAACAGCTACCATCAAGTTGCCATTAAATCATTTTTCAAGGGATTATCTTGCTACCATGTCACCGGACATTGATTTTTACATGACTGACTACATATAACAACAGCATGCTATGATTGACATCATCTCTTCTACATTACAGCAACATTTCATCACTTAATTTTATGTATGTTTCCGAGTTTTGATGATGCATACGCAGTTCTCGTCTCGGAGGAAATCAGTCATTTTTGTGTGAGGATATTGTATCCCGGAATTGTATCTTTATTTGCGCAACGCTTATATGGACAAAATTGTGTCTCGTCAATTTCAAAGGTAAGAAACTGTGCTTGTTATGGTATTTATACACTTTGAATTATCATTTGTGTCTCGGCTTTGGTGATCGTGAGAAACTATTGCTAACCTGGCGAGAGTTTCGCCAGAAAAACTGCCTTTTTATTATTGTTGTAGGAATTGATTATGTACATGTATTGTGTAAATTGTAAGTTTACCTCGTGATTTAAGAGGTTTGCAGTGCTCTCTCCGAGATTCAAACGTTGTGGTGGTGTCGGCGCAATGCTGCTCTGAGACGCTTGCCAGACTCTGCCGCGCTCAAAATCTTTATCGCCATGCTTGATTTCCACAACATTTACATTATGATTTCCACAGCTATTGTTCTATGAGATGCGTCCTCAAGTTTAGTTGGGTCGACATGTACTCATTGAAAGTGTTGGTTTATTTACGTAATCCATTGATCACGCCAATGCGAAGTTAAAAATATGTCGCTACTCTGAGGGCTTGCCCAGAACGCTACTTGTCCCAAATAAACGTACCGGTACGTTTATTTTTTTCCCCGAAAAATTCCACCCGGTACATTCTTATTTGGGAAGGTACGTTTATTCATTTTTCTAAATCAGGCAGATTAAAAAAAAATCATGCCTTTTTTCCCATGAAAAACGAAGCCAAAAGATCGCACTAAAACATCGGTAAATATCTTCCGTGTTGCTTCACCATGAGGTCGTTGAACTGTCATTAACATATTTAAATGTTTATGGTAATTTGAGCTCATGGGCACCATCCAGCATATTTTGATTGGTTGATTAGCGACACACCTCGTCAGCATGGATAACATGGCGGATATCGTATAGCATGGAGCGTTAGCATGTAATCGAAATCATTTGCTTACGATAAAACTAAGTTGAATTTTACTTGCATTTCATAACAATTCAACGAATTTATTTTTTGTACGTTAATATAATCACCACTGAGTACTAATCAACAATTGCAACACTTCGAAAAGAAGTAAGCTGCCGTACCGTGATCATTTGCTACTAACAAAAAAATAATGCATATTAAATATAGTGAATATTTTTTGTTGTCATGTGAAGTTTTTTTGATTGACTGTAATTTTCCAACATTTCATGACGCCCATTGTAGAACCAAATTAAGCCCTTTCACTCCTCCTTGACGCCTATTTAAAAGATTATTCGACATTTTGCTTTTCACCAGCCACGAAGGTCACACTAGTAGATGAACTTGATCGATACTGCCGACCATTCCGTGCATTTTTTATCGACGCACGACGGCACGCAAATCGAGATAAGTATTGTCCTTGCAACAATTTCGCGCAATACATCACTATTGTACTGTGACTGATTTTAATAATAATATTATAATATTTATTCAACATTAAAACAAACTACAGTGAGTTGTTCTATGGTCGTATAAAAATAAAATAAACTACTTTAAGATACAGTAAAGTTAACCAACTAAACAGAATCCTAAATAAAGCTAAATACATGTAATATTACAAACACATTTAGAATCACAATAAACTTTTATGATACAGTACAATACAATACACAAACTAGTATTGCTAAGGAGTGGAAAACCACATTCACATTAGAGTCATAACTATGGAAAGAATATTTTTAAATTTGGTGGAGCTGCTCATATATCATTTGCATACATTTTTGTCTGTATTGTGCAGTTTCCCAGCCAGTCCGACTCGAGTAGTGATTGGTTTGCTATTTCATTACATCTTGTGGCCTTTCAAACAGTTTATATGCATCAATTGTTGTCCATTCATATTCCTAATGCAATTTCTTTCTGGCTGGTATAAATATATTAAGTAATATGTTTTCGTACTGAAAAGACGATGCACAAATAGCTTTTTTAATTAAATTTAACAGCTAATGGGAGCACATATGCTACAATCTCTGCTTACTTTTGAATAAATGTTTTTTTTGTTTTTTTCAGGTGCAGAGCCAGAATTTTTTTCTCAGAAAGCAAAGCCACTGGAACTGCATATATTACAAAAGCATACTATTTGCTGCATGTCTGACAATTGTATAAAGTTTCGCAGGTCCTCTTTTTTTTTAATTTGAGAAGTGCTGTCAACCAAAGCATAAATATGTGTTTCTCTGTACATAAAAGTTCAATTTCACACGATTTGTTAATATTAATGTATGATAATAAAAACTTGATAATATTTTTCTGGATTCTTGCACTTTATTTGTATCATTGTCATATGAGAAGTATTCTTGTCCTTATTTAGGGCCACAAACTACATGTAGATCTGTACATGAAGTACATGGGAAGTAAAGTTGTTGACACAGGTAATGTACACCAAGGATCATTGCAGTTTCTCAGTTTCTCATCTGGTGCTAGTACTTGTATGACAAACAGTATCATTGCCCTGTTACTGTCTAAAATATCAGAAGTTTTTCGCTGGAACAGTTCTGTGATTGACAGTGTCCTTTTATTAGGAATACAGTTGTACAAGGAAGTTTATCCAAACAGATACAAGACTGACTCTTCAACATATTTGCAGATCTGATTTGCATACTTACATGTCATTTTACCTGTTGTACTTGTTTGTTGCTCTCTGGTGTTCTTCCTGAGACCAGGATGGAGAGTGCTACAAACTTGAAAATGACATAGAAATCATGTTTGCCAATTTATGTCCATGCCAAAAACTGGACAAATTATATGTTGCAACTTTCAAATGACAACAAGTGAAGGCAGTGTCATTCATGACCTATTGGATTGAATACATTTTTACGGCTTGCAGGCCATTTTTTTCCTTAAAAATCTAAAAAAAACGAGCTTTTTCTAGCTGTTAACAGCTTTTTCTCAGATATGTGTCATCCAGTTTTGTTCAAAGTTGGTACAGGGACAGGTAATAATTGTTTACAAGTGCACGTCGCATTATACGTTTAACAAGTTATAAATTGTCTCAGAAAAGCCAAATGAATATTTTTTTTACCCCACCCCCCTAAAATTGTAACACATCAATTCTGAACAATTAATAATGGAATTTGAATACAGCTCACAATAGTTGCGTTCACGCACAACTCCTTAGCACGGGCTAAGAGGTCAAATTCCTTAGCCCGTGCTAAGCAAACGTGCGTGAATGCTTAGCACGAACTAAGGAATGCTAAGTACGGGGTAAATCTGATCCGAATTTAAGACGCGATCGAGACCCTTAGCACGGGCTAACGAAGTGTGTGCGAATGCTTAGCCCAGGGCTAAGCGCTTTCTGCGGCGACCTTTGCACATGATCAAATATATCCAACTTTCTCATTCCCAAAATAGCAACCGAGCTCAGTGTACACGCTTCCACACTGATCGGGTTGCTGTAGTAGAGCGTACAGCAGCACCAATCGTAGACAAAATAAATTTGGTTCGCTGTCTACGACATGCATTAATAAAACTCTGTATTCTGTTATGCCGTTGTATACTGTTTCTTTGCATCCAAATAAGTTGGGTCAGTCTTCTCTCGTGTTACTGTGCACGTCGCTTCAAAATTAGAACGAAACATTTCAGCAACTGGCCCTCCCTGTGCGTGGATGCAATTGGGTCTAGCCGAAATGCAAATATGCTAGATAAGCCTAAATCAGCTTAAATCTTAGCCCGTACTTTGTGTAACGTGAACACAACTATTGAATTAATTCACTCTGACACAAACCCAGTTCAATATAAGTTTATAAATTTTTTCTGAGCGGGGGCTATGACATGACATGTCATGTCTTGTTTTATCTCTTTTGATAATTGATTTTGACCATTTGTACTATACATGCATTTAACCACTACTTGTTGAAGTTCTCATTTTTCATAAAATCAATGTCATACATTCTACAGTTTAGCAAATTTGGCTGAATGCATTTAGTTACCTATAAAATCTTAATTTAGCTCAAGTGCCAGCAATCTAAATTAGCTAATTAAAAAAAGTTTTAGAAGTGCATTGTTGCAATCTTCAGAATGTAGAGAATCTGTTGGCCACCGCTGAATACTTATTTCTCCCACACAAAGCTCTCAATGATTATAAAAATGTGTTTACTTGAATGTTTGATTTTCAGGAATAAAAGAAACAGTTAAAGAACTTAAATGGGATCAAATAGCCAAGTTAAAATCCCGAACATATTGTAAGTATTGTTCATTTTCAAGTTTTTGGTAGATACTGGTCATGTATAATGTTGCTTTTATATTCTGGCTGGTTGAGCTTAGTGACTGTGATCTGTAAGTAGGTTGACAACAATCTGTCAACACTCTTTTAAAAGTCATGATGATGTTATACTTGTATGTCTTCCAAGACCAAAGGAGGAAGTTATATCTATAATTAGAACATATCATTGTCATCATTGTGTGTTGACATTGTGTTATAAAATGCTATTGTGTCATCAGATGGCAGAGTATTAACTGTTACATTCCATCAGCCTAGAATCTGCATAACATTTTTAGCTCCAGTGAAACGGAGCTTATGTGGTACCGGTGTATGTGACTCTGTTACTGTGTGACTCTGTGACTAAAATATTATACATATGCATGTCAATTTGTTTCACAATCTGATTCAAGATGGCCGAATGGCAGCCATTTTTGTGCTAAAAATCATCAAAATCAAGCATTTCTCGGCTGTTTACAGATGGATTTTGTTCAAACATTAGGCATTATAGGACCTTGATGCAAATAATTGTGTTTTTCAGATAAGATTCAAAATGGCCGATTGGCCGCCATTTTGATTTAATGAATGTGGTTCTCGTGCCATATCTCTGACTTGCTTTCACTGATTATGTTCAAATTTTAAATATTCATTATACATCATGTCATAGGTATACAGATATATTGGTTTGACGATCCTATTCAAAATGGTCGAATGGTGGTCATTTTTGTGCTAACAAATCATCAAATATCAAGCATTTCTGGCATTTATGGATGGATTTCGTTCAAACTTGGTACATACATTAGACATTACAGGTTCCCGATGCATGTCATTTTATTTTTCAGATTGGATTTAAAATGGCTGACTGGCGGCCATTTTGTTTTAATGATTGGGCTTCGAGAGCCATATCTCTGAAATGCTTTGACTGATTATATTCAAATTTTATATATTCGTTATACATCACGTTTTATATATACATGTATTCAAAATGGCTGATTTTGAATACTGTTCCAAGGCAATATCTCTCAATATGGACAAGTACCTGTTTAACGATAATATACAAATGTCAATTTTAATGTTAAAAAATCATATTCCTAACATGGTTGAATTCAAGCCATATTACTATAAACAAAACTAATTATCTTAAATTTGATAACTAACAGGGGCTGTGCCATGCATGTCTTGTTAATTTATAACTTAGAGTCTTTAAAGTTTCTTAACAAATATTTGACTAGGGTGAGTAGCCTAATTTGCATATTGCAATAACGTATTCTGTTGCAAAAAAAAAAAAAACTGGTAATATTTCATTGGAAGGTCTGCAAATTTGCGAATTTTAGTATATGATGATTTATTATATCATGATTGATGTCATTTGAGCAGATACAGCGACTAAAAACATCAAATGTATGCGAGTATGGGGAGTACGCATGCGCAGTTACAAAAGTGATGCGGCCATTTTTTCAGTTTGACGAAAAAGCAGTACCCTTTCCGATTTTCATGAACGCAAGTTCAATTTCACTTTGTGCGTCATATTCATCAATAGACAAAATCGAAGACAGATGCCGTACAACTTTCTGCCAATCTTGATTCGTAAATGTTCTGGTTACATGTTCAGTGTTCTCCTTGGGCCTGCATCGCTTAGACAATAGCCGCGTAACTTTCGTTTCGCCCGCGATTCTGCAGTGTTGTCATCAGGTCTTTTAAGGGTATCAGCTTCGATACTGTTCTTTCTCTCCACGATACTGTTTCCCTCAAGCTGGGCCGTTTCCAGGCCATTGTTTTGCAATGATGAATCAGAACAGAACAATTCGTGTGAACTGATCAATCCTAACTTATTATCTGAATACTCGTATTCACCTGCGGATACTTCGGCCTACTTTCAAGCATGAATATAGAAGGAAATCAACGATTTTTTTTCAGTATCGTTCCAGACTTTGCAAGAAATTTATATAATAATCACAGTGATCACTACTATCGGGTTTCACTACTATTGTTTTCGCATGGTTTCCATCTTACTCGAATAAAACGAAGCAGTTGATTCCTATTTTACTTAGTGTTTATTCTTGTTTGATATTTTTAAACAAAAATGCACTCATTAAACAAATAGTAAATGAGGACAAGCAAGACAAAATGGCGGTAGTTTTGTGTAGGGTCGATTGCGATCTTCGGTTTGTATCAAAAGCACGTCTCACAAATGAACTATTTTTTTTTGAGCGATAATTTGATAGCAATTAAACAAATTTCAATCGTTGGCATATGTAAGGGCTGGATCACTTACTTTCAAGGGCTCAAAGTCCGGACGAACATTAAACTACGATGTTTTTATTTATCTGTTCTAGGTACATGCATGTTGTACAGACTTTTTAGTTGTACTATTTTGATGATTTAATTTCAAGAATCTGTCAATGAAACAGTCTGTTGTTACTTTACATGTTCACGTAGGTTTAATTTAGCAGATTTTACTCGTCAGCGAAAATAGCGAAATTTGCCCATTGCGCCAGGAGGATCAATTACTACTCCGTCGCTAATGACACTAATTACCAAGAATTAAAAAAAACAAGTGAAATTAAGTCGCATTGGGAAAAAAACCCATAAGAAAATCAAAGCAAAAATTATTCAACTGCAGACGAGACAAACCCCGACCTTTAGAAATACCTCCTTCATAGAGTGACTCATTAGTGCCCTTTGTTTACAAGTATAGTGTCCTTGCATGTTTTTCAAAATGCCCATATCAAAATCATGTGTTTCCGTATACAGTATGTCATAGATTCTCAGACATCTTGATCAATTTTATTGATGGATTGACCTACATGAAATTATATTCACTTATTAGGCAAAGCCTATACCTTTATAATACATGCTCTGATCACACAGGAGCTATTTACAGTTTAACTTTGATTTGGTTTGTGCTGGCACAGCAGGTATGTACGACCTAGAAAAAGTGCCATATGCGAGTACCAAGTTGCGAGTTGCAAGTAGCAAAATATGCCATATACTAGTGGTCAAAACGGCATATGCGAGTGGTAAAATGTATTATTTGCTAGTAGCAAAAAAGCCCTATGCGAGGGGTAATACAAAGACCAGGAAAACTGGTGTATGTAAGGGGTGGAGTCATTTGCCAGTTTGCTCAACGGCTGGATTAGTTTGCTTATAATATAATACCATACGTTCAAATGTGTTTTATCACAGTATAATAAATATTTACCATGGTTATGAAATGATGTGTACATGGTTGGTTAAGATTGGCATGATGCTGTTGAGGCTTTTACTTTAGGGGTGATTCATATCAGTGACGTATCCAGAGGGGGCCAGGGGGGGCCATCCTCCCCTCCAAACGCATGACGATTCATATCATCTGGATTACGCATAGCTTCTCTGCGATTTTCGCTCCATATATCTTAAAGGGGAACCGCTCAATCCTTTGGATTGCACCAAGTGCTCATGGGTAATTAACTCCGCCTCTGTCCACTGAGTAAATGAAAGCTTATCTTTCCCCCTGTACCGCTAATCCCACAAAACAACAACTGATATAAACATCCTAAGAACGGATTACAATTTACTTGTTTAAATGTAACATAGCAATTGAATTTCAAACAAATACAGAGCAGTCTTCATGTGCTATGAATTGAAACATCGCGCGCTCTGTAATTTATACATCGTCGGAAAAATATGACGCGAAACTAATTCAAGTTGATGATGGCCAACAAGAAGAAAAGGCAGCAGTCCACCGGATACACACAACCAGATTGTTGCTAAACGGTCTCAAAGAAAATCCACCGACTCAAGTTTATTTGTCTGTTTTTGTTGCGTCGGTCTATTGACGGTACTGATCTCGTATACAGTAAACCTGAGAACGAAACTTCCTATGCACATTCTGTATACATACTACTCCTTCAGACTGCTAATATAACAAGTGTGAAAACACAAAGGTTTTCATATTTCCGTCACAAATCGGTAAACAGAATGTGTATTTACTACTACCCTCAAATTTCCATATAATATTGACTAATTGGTAAAGGCGACAATAAAAAAGTGTACTGTATATTATAAGTACAGGTTATTACACGGAAATATCAAAATCATTAGTAAAGAAAAGTCGCCGCGGCTTGTCTTGTAACCTGTTTACGACACCGTGACTCGTGTGGAAAATCAAAATGTACAGCCTTGTCTTCCGTGAAGCCTAACCAGTATGTACACGGGTGGTACAGGCTTGTATCTCGTGTGAGATTTGAGTTCTTGTGATTTGGTGGGTGAACGTCAGGTTGACTTTACAGTCAAAATCAAATAAGCGGTGAGGGGGAGAAGAGGGTTCTGTCAAAACAATTTTACCCTAGACTCAATTTTAACAACCAATCTGCAGCGTTGTATTTATTATAAAATCGATGTTGTTACAATCCTGTGTTACAACAAACAGGCAAAGCTGGCTGGGTAACGGTCAAAGTCTGTGCAACAACAACGCCGCTGTCAGACGTGGATTGTATAAAAAACACTGGACAATGTGTAATAGATGCAATGCATGGAAAAATGGGTGATACTTCCAGCGTAAACAAAACCTGATGCGTGTTGAAGGCATGAACGAAAACGATCTATTGTAAAAATTATGAATTGGAACTGCCTGTGACGTGTTGTCTGGGCACCGTTTCGTTCTACAGTCAAATACAGAAACAAAAACTGATTTATTTTCTTATGCCAAGACCTGGTTGTTCATGCATTTCAAGCATGGCGTATTTACTTTTTGTGCTCTGTAATGTGTGCTGTGGAAACATCTGATTTCACGGTTTTGAGCTGTTGAAGTATTTCGTGAAAAATAATACAAAGGGTAACACCATACGAAGCAGTCTGGCCAATGTCTTGTTGATATCCGAAACTTGGAACCTCTAACAGAACGGTTATTTCCTGTACGCCTACCAGTATTACACAACTACCATTTGCAGCTCATTGCAGTCTGACACTTATTCACTGTACCCCTTCCTTTTTCCAGACTGTCTAGAAAGTTATACAAAAAGTCATTCCTTAGAAAACACAAGTCTTTGCCGTACGATCAAAGGAAAAATGTTCACATGGTAGTAACCAACATCGTTCTGGCGTTCCTAAAAATAAATTTAAAAAAAAACGAACACTGCATTGCTTAGTAGCAAATAATCACGGTAACGCAATCCGATCATGCTGCTTTTCACAATTATTATTATTACTTGGTAGTGATTATTAATAAAGTAAAAAAAAGTAAATTCGTTGAATTTCAATTTAGTTTCATCGTACGCGAATGACTCCGGTCGCATGCAAATGCTCGAGACCTGATAGGTCAAATCGCTAATCAGCCAATCAAAATACTCGGTGATGCCAACGTGCTCAAATACCAACACGGAGGAGATTTGCTGATGTTCCAGCACGATCTTTTACCTCTGGTTTTGATGGGAAGACGGCACTTTTTTTAAATCAAAAAATTAGTTGTTTTCGATGATAAACTGACCATTTGAAGACTAATTTAACATTGTTGCGGTGATAACAGCTCATTGTCGAAGCGAAGCTTTACCTATTCACGCTAACTGTGGTCGGCGCTTTTGATTGTGTTTATTTTGTTCTTTCATTTTTGAAATGTATCGCTGGCACCGTTTATTTTGTCATTTCTCACAACTGAATGTCCAAGCTGACTTTGTTTTGGCTGTAAATGCAACTACATCAACGGTCATAGATGCAAGTCGTGCTTTCCTTAAGTCCAATTACCGCGCGCGTTCTAGGTCCAAGTAGTCTGGTTGATCAGAAACGTGCGTTCCCATTGGCCGACAGAATCACCACTCTTGACAGGAATGGAAATCAGTTGATTTGAGGGTGTCACAATTTGCTACTAGCATACGATACATTTTACCACTCGCATATGCCATTTTTACCACTCGCATATGCCGTTTTTACCACTCGCATATGCCGTTTTTACCACTCGCATATGCCGTTTTTACCACTCGCATATGCCGTTTTTACCACTCGCATATGCCGTTTTTACCACTCGCATATGCCGTTTTTACCACTCGCACATGCCGTTTTTACCACTCGCATATGCCGTTTTTACCACTCGCATATGCCGTTTTTACCACTCGCATATGCCGTTTTTACCACTCGCATATGCCGTTTTTACCACTCGCATATGCCGTTTTTACCACTCGCATATGCCGTATTTTGCTACTTGCGACTCGCAACTTGGTACTCGCAACTTGGTACTCGCATATGGCACTTTTTCTAGGACGTACATACCTCGGCACAGACTTGGTTTGTAAAGACACTCCCCCCTGAGCTTCATATGCAATTCCAGGATTATTTTTGAGTTACCCAATCAGATTGTATTAATTTTGACCATTCACAGGGCTCCTTTTCTAGCCAATCACTGTAATTCTATTAGCCAATCAGTGCTTTCTTGCATAGCGTCTCTCCTTTGTTTTAGCCCATTCATGAATTCTTTGATGCTACTCGTTTGCCTGAACGTTCTTTTCAGTTAACTCACCAACCATCCGCATCTTGCCTCTTCTGGTCCACTTTCTGGCTTTTCCTTTGTATGGCATAGCAATTTATGAATACCTTTGCTCACCAGTGGGAGTTTTGAAGGGGGACCTCTTGCCCAATATGCAAGATTTTTAGTGTTGCCGGTTTTGTGGTGTGAAAAATAAAAGCTCATTAACACAGCTGAAAGTCTGAATGGATAGATGAAATGACTGGTATATAACTGCAACAGTAGGCGATGTGCTACAGTCAAAATACAGTCGGCCTGGACCTTGTGTTGTGAGACATGACAAAATAAACCCAGCTAGTAATACATTTTGAGGGACTGGCATATAACTGCAACAGTAGGTGATGTGCTACAATCAAAATACAGTCGGCTTGGACCTTGTGTTGTGAGACATGACAAAACAAACCCAGCTAGTAATACATTTTGAGGGACTGGCATATAACTGCAACAGTAGGTGATGTGCTACAATCAAAATACAGTCGGCCTGGACCTTGTGTTGTGAGACATGACAAAATAAACCCAGCTAGTAATACATTTTGAGGATAAAAAAAACAAAATATGTAAATTCATGTTACTGGATTGTAGGGTTAAACAGCAAAGGTGAATGACTTGCACACATTACTGCAAAATGGAAAAGTGAAACTGTATTGATCAACCTTAAAGTATCCTCAGCATTTATAGTTATTTTATGGATTGTAAAATTTGTTTTTTTGCAGTTGATCAATATGAAATTGAAGCTTTATATGAGCAGTACAAATCCCTGTGTACATCAGAACATGGTATAACAAGGGAGGTGTATGATTTATGTCTGGGGCCTTTGGGGCAGGAAAAGAACCTGGTTCTTGATAGACTGTTTAAGGTAAGTATTGTTACAATGATATATGGGTTTCTCTCTTACATAATTATATAGAATATTCATTTCTAATTTGTTGTATTTATTGTATATCATTGTTTTATCTTAGTTATTATGACGTACTGTACACTTCCTATAATTGCAGTTCTTTGATGGAAATGGTGATGGCTTCATTGATTTCGATGAGATGGTCAAGGGAATGTCACTTTTGGTAAAAGGAACACTGGAGGAAAAATGTTTTTGTGAGTAAAAACTGTTCACCCACATAAACATATGATCGTTTTTTTTTTCAGTCTTAGTCTTACCCTTTTTATTGACTCTAATATGGATTGATCCCTTTTGGCATTCAATCCCAGTTAGTACACATGTATTTGAACTACCACTACCTATCATGAAACTGCTACGCAATATTTCACAAAACCGTATTATAGATCAATTCATGATTTTCACATGCAGTGTGAATCAAATATTATTTGCTCACTTTCTTTTTCACTTCTCTGTTTTATTGTTTTCAGATGCTTTTTCAGGGTATGATCTTGACAATGTGCAATCAATAAGTAAAGATAATTTACGTAAAATGTTTAAAGCATACTTTTATATCAATATAGAATTTATAGTCAGAAATGTTGTCAAAGCATGTGAAGAAGAGATGGTAAGTATACTTGTAGTTGTCGGCAAAAACCACTACAACACTCTTCACTTTTAGTTGCAATGCACAAAGCGACCTTTTGTAGAACGTCTCAGCATTCATGTTTGAGCAGAAACTTTTGAGCAGAAACTTTGATTTGTTCATTAAAATCTACTTTGTGTATAATTTCTGAATTCAGTGAGTTACTCAAAGAGCATTCCTTGAGTTTTATTAGGGTTTTTGTACTATTTTTTTATTTTTATTTATTTATTAACTATTAGAGAGAGTGGCAATGGTTACAGATTAATAGTAAAAGAAACACTAATAAGGAAGTAATAAAAAAAATAAACTAATCTACAAAAACAGAATATTAATGGCAAAAAAAATAAAATAAAACAACTCCTATGATTATGATGATGTATTTGATTGTGATGAATATCAATGGTTTTAGCCATACAAATTCTGGTGATAGTTTCAGCTTCCCATTTGATTGCGTGTTTAAATTTTTTTGTGAAAATTTTTCAATTTGCATGGATTCTCATCTTGTGTTCTAACAGAAGCAAAATCCTGGTGAATACTCATTGTTTTCCTGTAGACTATAAAATATTTCAATTACCGGTACATGCAATTTTAAAGTGCAGTAATTCAGAAAATATAATCTGTAATGATGCCTAGTAAAGTGAAAAAATATTTTGTTATACATGTGTGCAACATACTGATTGAATATAATTTATGAAAACTTATACAGTAGTTGTGTACTCTTACTGTGACTTACTAAAATCTGATCAAGTTTGGAACTTTATTGTTATTAGTATATCAATATTTACAATATTTTGATTTTAATGTACATTTTTCAATATGAATAAAAATGTATTGAACGTACAAACAAAAGCCTTCTTATGCTTTTTTTTTTGCAGATGGCTACTTTTGAGGACAGTCATGGTAATCCAGTATCTGCTTTGTTCAGTGCACCAATGCCATCAGACACTGGAGCAGCAATATCAAATGGGAAAGCTCCTTTTCCTGCTAATCCTGGTGGAAGGTATGTCACGTTATGTACTGTGCTTTGATTATTTATTTTGGAAGTTATGCTAAATAGTTCTTCAGGCTTGTTCCCTGGTTTCTATTACCGTAAAATTCCTAATTGAGGCTGCGGCTTTAATTAAAATTCATTTTTTCAATGGACGAATTCAGATGCATGAAGTCTTGGTGCGGCTTTAATTAGAGCATTCACTTCCGTAACAGTGGAAATTTTTTTCAGAAAACAAATGCCAGAAGGGATAATGATATGCTAATGAGATGCACGACACTCGATTGCAACTTTGCTGCGATTCTAAGGCACTTTCGGATTTTTACACACAGACAAACTTGTACACAAACAAAATTTCACACTGTATAACATACTGCACAATAAATAATATCTACAAATAGATTTGTATGCATTTGCAGATTACGGTACTGTATACTACAATCTCTTGAATAGACTAATTTGTTAGCACCAGTCACTCTTTTAGTAACCGTGCAGACAGCAGTCTGACACAGTCGATTGCGGCATGTTCGACTTCCGGCAGAGTGACTGCACATTCCATGTTTAATCTAGACATCGGGGAAATTAAAATAAAAAAAGTCAATAAAAAAAAAAAATGTTCGCATGATAACAAAAAAAATACTCAGTATATTATTTAATGTAATATATACTTATTTTCTTATTTTTTTTGATAACGAAAAGTATCTTCTAAAAGAAATCAAAACAAAAATGAATGCATTCTTAGTAGCAAATGATCACGGTAACGGTCATGCTGCGTTTCACACAAGTGAATAACTTACTTGTTTTCGAAGTGTTACAATTGCTGATTATTAATCAGTAGTGATTACAATAATGTACAAAAAATAAATTCGTTGAATTGTTGTGAAAATTCAACTTAGTTTCACCGCAAGCGAATGATTTTGGTCACATATAAATGCTCGATCCGATACGAGATCCACCATGTTAGTTCAAACATCTTTAATGACTTGAAACTGTTATGTTGACCTGGTCAAGTCGCTAATTAACCAATCGAAACGCTGGATGGTGCCAACGTGATTAAATTACCATTATAGCTCATTTAAATATGTTAATGTAGTTCAGCGACCTCATGGTAAACGAAACACGGAAGAGATTTACCGTTGTTGTAGTGCAATCGTTGGGCTTTGATTTTGATGGGAGAACGGCATGATTTTTTTTTAAATTGAAATTAGTTGTTTTCGAAAGATAAGCTGAGCATTGAAGAAGGATTTAACACTTTTGAAGATAATAACAGCTCATTGTCGAAACGCAGTTTACCCAGTCACGCTACCCACAATAAACCTGTACTCTGGAATAAGCATCAATGACTACGGAAAACCTTAATTAGACTCTAATTTAAGCGTCAGGAATCATTGAAATATTCGAAAAATTATGCCTTAATTTAAAATTAAATGGTATATCTTTTTCTGAAATATGTGGTGGCTGTTTGGTTTGTGAAGGTTCGGGGTGCAGACTTTTCCCTGGGATCAAAACTTGTCAATTTCAACATGAAACAATGTCTCAAGTTAGGGGTGCGGCTTCTATTAAAGCTGCGGCCTCAAATATGATTTTTACGGTACTTACTTATCACAATTCTGGAAGAAAGGGTTGTTGGTTATATACATAATGTGTTATCCCTTAGCGATATTTTACAAATGTCTACTGATACTACCGGTAAGATATTATAAATTATATTTTTTTGAACTTTATTGTGTGGGTATGAATGAATGAATGTTTGTCATATTTTACAAAAATTTCATAAACTTTCAACAGTAACGTGGATGCCTTCAATACAAAATCAACTAGCAATAAAATATCTGCCTGAAACTGCATATTCATGCTGACCAAAAGTAAATCAATGTCTATAGACTTCTCTAACTATGCATGGAAGCTACATTTTAGCCACCAGATAACTCAAAACTTGCTTATACCGGTAGTATCTTTGTTAAAGGCTTGTGTCATTTTCCAGTTTGAATATAAAACAAATAGGCTTATTATAAAAATCTATGGAAAGCCAAGGCATCTTGTTTTGCAGGGACAAACCCAGAGAGCTATGAACACAGACAATAGTAATTATATTAATAGCTACTAGTACTTGCAGGACATATCTTTATAAAAAATTCATGACTAGATCTTTATTAGGAATCTGACAGAAATCATTGGTGAGAAAATTAATCAATATGATAAAATTACAGTGTTTGCTATTAAAACTTAAAGTCAGTAAATTCAAATTAAAAACAGGGCTCAGATGATGTGGAAGTAATAACTCACTCGCATTTTATCTTCATCACATTCATAGATTTACTTTTCTGGTACTATGAGTTTATTGGTTCAGTTGATAACATTGCCATACTACCCCAGTGCATATTTTGCAGTTTTGTCAAGATGGCTGTAGTTTTTCTTGTAGTAAACAATTATAATGACCCAAAATGCCAGCCAAAAACGTTTTACAAGATTTATGTGTCTGTGTGGATATTTGCATTTAGTGACACAACACTATTTACAATGCATGATATGTGCTGCTGTGTATGATGTTAGTACCGATAAGTGTTCAAAGATGACATCATTAATCTTGAATGTATTCGTTGTACTGACATATTTTTCCCCAAATAAAAACAAATGTTTCTACACAGCGGTGAATTCTGTTTTTTTACGATGTACATAATAAATAAAGTTGCTTTTTGGAGCAAAATATTCTATACTACCGGTATACAAGTATCCTGGTGGTATGATTTAAATTTTTACAAAATTTATCATCTATTTTAAAGTAGAAAAAAAAGGTTAAACTTTGTAATATACTGTAAAATTACTAATTTTCACTGAGTTTAAATTTCGCTGATTTACCATTTCAGGCATATTCAGTGGGTTTTAAATTCACGGTTTTATCATTTAGATAATGTGTTCTGTGCTAAATTTTACTGGGTTTTAATTTAACGCTTTTTCCAGTCAGCGAAATAAACAAAATTAAAACCCAGTGAATAATTAATCCTTTTACAGTATATTACCTTCACAATATAGCAACTCACTCAATATATCATTGTACTTCAGGGACGGCATGTGGCTAGTAATCGAAGCCATGTCACAGGATGCAATTGATGAAATGGTGGATAATGTATTCAAATTGGCAGAAAGTGAATACAGCAGGTAAATATGCTCAACCAATGCCAAATGTCTGAATCGGCCGACCTCATGTAATGTTCAGTGTTGTATGGTTACATCATTTGCTATATTAGTAAATCAGCACAATTGTAACAGATACTATTATGTCTACACAAGAGTGATTTTGAATAATTCGGATATATTGCAAAGGCTTTTTGGTGTCAGAAGTATTATAGAAAACCACAACAAAGTAATCATGTTATTTTCATTAGCAGATGTTATCCGACTTTCATACACTGTTTCATAGACTGTTCAGCCAAGACACAATAAAAATCTACAATACATAGTATACAAAACAAATACTGCCCAATACTCGTGAATTAACAGAAAACTAGTCTTTGGTTATTGCATTGAATATCAAGCAATGGCGCCATCTGGTGGGCACACCCACAAAAGTACATGTTGCTCCAGCATTGTGTATTTGTTTATCAGTGTTGAAACCATCTTCTCCAGCCAAGGTTCATTTATTTGGCCTCACCATTATACTTTGACAGAATTCCTACATGAATTTCTGGCTTCAATGAAACTATGTGAATTGCATGATATGTTGAATCTGTCTTGAATGAATTAATATTAAAAGTTTTGTTTTGTCAAGTCTTGTGTTTTTACCTAGCTTCTTAACTCTATTCAACAATTAACAGTGCTCTTCCCAGAAGACAGTGTGGTGGTATTGCCACATTGCTTTCTTGTACAGCTATGCTGGACTACCACCATTACTGCCATCCTGACTGATAGTCTATTTCTGTTCATTGTGTGCTTGTGGTATGAATGTAATGAGTACATATATTATGGTAATCAAAATCTTTTTGAAATACAAATGTAAATTGTATGCAATTTTTTTGTTTCAGGGGATAACACTGTGGGGCATATTCTGGAATGTATGGTTTCTAGTCATTATAGTGAGACAGATCTTCTCCAACATATTGTTGCGAAGGTGTACCAACATGATGCATATTTAATTTGTTTGTGAATCATTGTTAGAAAATTAAGAATTTTCAATGGTTGATATCTTTAACTTTTTAAATACCTGTCAACCTTCTCAAAATGAAAACAAATAACTTAAAATAGTTGTCAAGACCTGCAGTCAGTACGAAATTCTGAAGTGTTTTGGTTGAAATTAACAATTTGATGAAATTACAGAAAGATACATCAAATGTTTGCGTTAAAAGGTAAACGTTTCACCCAGAGATCACTATTATATATATATTCACCAGATATATTCACCAGATCAGGGAATTACAGTGAACAATTTTGCTCCACATTTTTTTATCTGAAGGGTTATTCTGAGGGTTTAATGTGACATACCGGTAATCATCTGTAGTCTAACAATGTCTGTGTGAATCACTGCACCCTAGATTCACTCGAAGGAAAAATACATGCATGTCTGACACAATGTAGTAAATTGCTACAGTGAAATCATTGCCATAGCAACATCCCCACGTTGTTTTTAATCTCCTAATCATGGATTATGTCACTTGAGTTAAGTTAAAAACTTATTACAATGGCAGAAGTGAAGAAGGTTGTCTGTGTCTGAGTCTGAGTGAATTAGTCAGCGAAGGTACACTCGTTCACGCTGACATGTTGACCAAATCGTATGCTGTGTAAACCAATAAGTGACAGCAAATAACCCACTCAGCAAATAATAACATTAGGTGGAACTGACAGTATTAGTGAAACAAGAAAACTTAAGTATTAAAGTGTTTCTTAAATAAAGGCATTTTTGCAATATGCTAATGATTACCTAATGTTATAAAATTGATATTTTTTAGCTTTGCTGTCATTGAAGATGACATAGTGGACCTGTTCATATAAGTGATTATCTGTCTTCGTCTGTCAACAATTTTAATTTCAACTTTTTCTTGCTAATTATTTTGATACTTAGTATGTAGGTACCTTGGGTGGACCTCTGTCAGATTTGTTTATTTCTATTTTTAGGGAATATTTTTGGTAAAAAATGTTATTTTCGACTACTTCTTTAAAACTATCAGGCCAATTACAATGGACCTCTGTCAGACCTGGTCCCTCAGTGACAATATTTTCAATTCTTTACTTTTTAGCAACTTTTTTAACTTCTTAAAAAAGGCTAGCCCAGTTGCTTTGTCTTTTATGTAGTCAGACGTACTCCTTGGGTGGACCTCAGTTATGTTTGTTCATTTTGTGTTAATAAGTTTAATTTTCTTACAAAAGCTATTTTCAACTGTCTAACTATACAGTGGAGCTAAATCAGCAGACAAGCTGCTCGATTTCACATCAAAAAGTTGCAGAAAATTGATAAATTTATTTACTTTTCTAAAAAAATAAGTAGAAAAGTGGTTACAGCTTGTATGTAGACTTGTATAATATAGCAGCTGTAGACATAGTTACTCACTTACATGGTTAGAAGAAGTAGATTTATGTTCTGACTGTCAAGAGTATTATTTGATTGATTCACTGTATTGCAGAAATTAATTGAATCTTTGTGGTGTCAAACACCTTTGATTAGGTATAAATGATGTCTCATCAGTCACATTTATTCATTTTGATCAGAGACCTTTTATTTAGCTTATTGATTTCTCTAAACTGATTGATGTCTCTATTATTACCCAGCTACTCACTCTTACATAATAAATATAAACTGTTATCCTGCTTATGACAAGACTAGTCAAGACATTACTGGCTACACTACTCTATCGTTCCTCCACCGTGTTGAGAGACGATGACTACCCAGAAATGATTCAACATGCAAGGATGCATTTATTTGCTATGTTCACACGGCAGCTATAGTAGTGTTCACGCTACATGAAGTACGTGTGTATAATATTTAAGCTGATTTAGGCTTATCTCGCATATTTGCATTTCGGCTAGACCCAATTGCATCCACACACTGGGAGGGCCAGTCCTTCGCACGGACTAAGGGGCGCCATCAGTTGCTGATCTTTGTTAAGCCACTGGTCACGAAAAAATCCTTCTCATTTAGCTTGCATATCTTAGTAAGCATTTTTTTCTGTTCCTCGGCGAGGAGTCCAGCTGTGTTATGATTTAGGTGCTAGTATCTAAAATAACCAGGAAACACGGCACCTAAAATGTGTTACAGCATGAACGTACTAGAGATGGACGCTGCACGGTGTTTACTCGCTTTGATGTATGTGCGTTGTCGCCACCAGATTACTGTTAATCCAGATCGTGTCTGCATAATTTCTTTTCCCACGGGAAACGATCACGAACACATCCGATTATAGCTTGGTTCATCTTCGTTCGAACGATCTGTTTACGTTTGTTAAGAGAAAACAAAATGGCGACGAACAGGCAACAGAGAAAGTTTGGTTTCGATTCGGATTTTGTTGATCCCGACATTTTAGAACTAGACGATAATGATTTTGATATTGAAGACATTGAAACTGTCGACTCGGCCGTCCCGGAAGAGAACGAACAGCAATATTGTTTCTCATGAGAGCCCACCTTGAGCGTGAAAGCTAATGTTAAAGAAGTCCATGTTTAACATCGAATTACGGCGGCCGAACTTTTCCGAACATTTCAAGCTTTGTGCCATCCGTAAATTTTACTCTAATTGAACATCGAATAAGAAAATCGTCACACTGGGTTTACTGGCAATATTAAATTAAAATTGTTAACAAATGCAGAAAATCGGTACAAACATGCTCGTAAACTTGCCTAGAATATACGGATCTGCATTAAACCTTCGATTTACAACTTAACATTACACCAGCTCACGGGCAAGGTGTGTTTGTTTTTTTGACCCAATATAATATAAAATTTAAGATTCGAATCTTGTCATGAAAAATCAAAACTAAGATCCGGGCGGCAACTCAGCCAAGATGAAAGTACGTCTGCCTATTCATAAATTTAAGATGAGTACAATAGAAAGACAAAACGTCTTATCAGGTGTGAATCACCGTGCAGCGTCCATCTCTAGTACCTCCATGGTTACAGCCTATTCGCATAAGGTATTTGTCATGCAAAATTACCATTTTGTAATTGTTCAACTGTTGTGATATGTTAAACAATTTTCTCACCAATCTAAACCTAGTAGGAAACACGTCGGTGTACCGTGACTGCTTCTACAATTTTGGCCATGTAGGGGCTCAACCCTATTGGAGTTCAACCCGAGGGTATATTGGAGCTGAACTTGGCTTGAGTCAAACGTGTATACACGGCCATTTTTGTTGGCTCCAATCAAACTTCACACATACATCATACATAATATTATACATATGTACATCAATTTGTTAGTCCCCGTTCGGACGTAGTCCGAAAACAGGGACTTATGTTTTGCCCTGTGTGCGTGCGTGCGTGCGTGCGTGCGTGCGTGCGTGCGTGCGTGCATGCATGCATGCGCCCGTGATCACCTGTATCTCGAACATGCATGGACCGATTAAGTTCAAACTTCACTCATACATCACACATTATATGGGACATATGCACATGCATTTTTTTCATGATCCGATTAACGATTGCTGAATAGCGGCCATTTTAAGGCCGAAAATGCATCAAAATCACACATTTTCACCATTCCGAACCCGGATCTCAGTTATGCATGGACGGATTTCGTTCAAATTTGGTACATACATTAAACATAATAGGACCTTGATGCACGTCATTTTTTTTTTTGGATCGGGTGTGAAATGGCCGACTGGCGGCCATTTTGTTTTAAAGAATTCAGTTCTGGATCCGTATCTGAGACATGCTTGGATTGATCGAGTTCAAACTTCACACACACAAGGTACATCATGTCACAAATATGTATGTGCATTTGTTTCATGATTTCATTAACGATAGCCAAATGGCGGCCTCTTTAAGGTCGAAAATGCATTGAAATCGCACATTTTCACCATTCCGAACCCGGATCTCAGTTATGCATGGACGGATTTTGTTCAAATTTGGTACATACATTAAACATAATAGGACCTTGATGCACGTCATTTTTTTTTTTTCGGATCAAGTTCGAAATGGCCGACTGGCGGCCATTTTGTTTTAATAAATTCAGTTCTGGATCTGTATCCAAGACATGTCTGGATTGATCAAGTTCAAACTTCACACACACATGGTACAATGTACATCATGTCACAAATAGATATGTGCATTTGTTTCATGATCCGCTTAACAATAGCTGAATGATGGCCATTTTAAGGCCGAAAATGCATCAAAATCACGTATTTTCACAATTGCGGAACCTGATCTCAGTCATGCATGGATGGATTTTGTTCAGATTTAGAACAATGTGTTGTACATATGCAGGTGCATTTCGGTCATGATCTGCTTTGAATGTATATGTCACTCGAATATGAACGGAACGGGGACGTGTCATTGACAATGACTTGTTACACAATCGAATTCAAGATGGCCGAATGGTGGCCATTTTTGTGCAAAAAAATCATCATAATCAAGTATTTATGGTTGAGTTTTGTTCACACTTGGTATATACGATGGATATTATGGGACCTTGATGCACATTATTTTATTTTTTAGATCTGATTTAAAATGGTCAACTGGCGGCCAGTTTGTTTTAATGAATGCAGTTCTAGTGCCATATCTCTGCCATCCTTAGACTGATTATGTTCAAATTTTATATATTCATTATTATATAAATCTTGACATAGATATATTGGTTTGACTATCTGATTCAAAATGGCCAAATGGCAGCCATTTCTGTGCTAAAAAAATCATCAAAAATCAAGCATTTCTGGCATTTCAGAGCTGGATCTTGGCGTTTATGAATGGATTTTGTTCAAACTTGGTACATACATTTGAGATTATGAATTCCTGATGCACGTCATTTTATTTTTTAGATTGGATTCAAAATGGCTGACTGGTGGCGATTTTATTTAAATGAATGCACTTCAAGAGCCATACCTCTGATATGCTTTAACTGATTATATTCAAATTTTGTATATTCGTTATACATCACGTTATAGATATATAGATTTATTCAAAATGGCTGACTGGCGGCGATTTTATTTAAAAAAATGGGCCTCTAGAGCCAAATCTCTGATATGCTTTGACTGGTTATATTAAAATTTTATATATTCGTTTCAAATTATGTTATAGATATATAGATGTATTCAAAATGGCTGACTGGAGGCCATTATGTTTAAATTAATGCTGTTCCAGAGCAATATTTCTCAATATGAACAAGTACTTGTTTGATGATCAGATACAAGATGTCAATCATTTTAATGTTAAAAAATCATCATAATCAAGCATCATCTTCTGGATCCATACTTCTGACATGTTTATGTTCTAACTATATTACTATAAACAAAGATATACTTCTTAAATTTGATAACTAACGAGGACTGTGTCATGCATGGCATGTTCAGTTAAGATTAAAAATGTCTAAGCAGTGTCTCTGAAAATATTGTACATCATGTTACCTTTACTAATAAACATTTATGTCAAGTCGTTTCATTTCATTTCATTGTTATTTACTATTGAACACCATGAACTTGTGTCATGTCATGGCTTGTCAAGATATGGGGGTACAGATTGAAGACATCTATAGTGATAATGCAAACTATTATTTGAGAACTTTTATATTTTTATATGTTTGTTTTTTTTGGTCAGAATTGTTCCCACCTAAATTTTAGCCAGTATTGCCCGTGCATAATGTTTAGATATATTATTGTATTGTTTTTTTTGTAAGGTTTTTTACTCACTTTTGCTATAAAAAGAAAAAAATCATGCATTGTTAGTTTGTATCCATTTATTATTCAATCTAGATTCTCATTTGATAAGATTTTAATAGATGTGCTCTGTTTGCCAATTGTATGTCAGTTACCTTGACAACTGTCAGCCATCCATTGATGGCTTTCTTTTTGAAAATAAGTCAACTGAGATGATGTATATCAGATAGTCATGAATAACCATAAAAATAAATGAAAAACAAAACAAAAAGGTGTTCATATATGGAGTGTAGTTTCCCAGACAACTTTAACAAAATTTAATCGTAACTTGAATGTACATGGTTTCAGGCATCTCCATCTCATCTTTGGTCATGATTGATATAGCTGTATCATCCTCATCTGGTAATCCTACTTCTCATTTGCGATACAATTGTAATTAATGACTTTCTAGTACGTATGAAATTACTGCCATTAGAGAACTTTAGATTTCACAAAATCAAATATGTATTGGGTTTAATTAGGGTACATCTTGTTAATTTGTTTTCATTTGAGTTGGAGATTAATCAGACACTAGAGAAGTCAATATACAACTGCCATATTTTCTTGTATGTGACGCTTTCCGCATTCACAATAGAACATTATTCATTCACTGCAAGTACCCTGCAGTATGCTTGAAACAGAATGAACAAACAACAGTCATAGTATTGCCAAAACTTCACATAGGATTTGACAAATTTGAAAGTACCCATCTGATGATGGTCAGTGATGTATGCCATATTTCTCTCTGAAAGATCGACAGTTCAACATTGAACTATAAAATAAAAATTAAAGTTCAAAATCGAATTTTTTTTTTTTCAGTAAAAACATGCAATTCATGTCTTTTACGAATTACACAAGATTAATGTAGCGAGCGGGAAATCCTATATTTTCCCAATATACTGTATATGTTATGAGCAGTAGAACCTAAAATGTAGTTGGTGTTTGATGAGTTTCCAAAAATAAAAGCAACACTGATAATTATGATGTATTTATTTATCAATCTCCAAACAAGAGCAAGTCTAAAAGCATATGAATAGTATGTAGTTAAATATTGATTTACTTGCATAAATGACATGCAGTGTATATAGTAGTATAGTATTGTATATTTTATTTGACTCAAATAAATGAATTGGAAATACATTAACCATGGTCAATAACACTAACAACTACATTGTAAAATTATGTTGATAAACTTACCTAGACCGTTGGCAATGGAATTGTTTTTTATTCCCATAATATGCACAAACATATCTTCTTTTGGTAATTTTAAAATATTATCATTGTATAAGAATAGAGTATTCCAAAAGTACGATAGCTACGTGCCTTTACAATTTCATCCAGTTTGTAGTCAAAAACTAAAAGAGCATGCATTTCATCACCAACAGACTGATCAGAACACAGTGTGTAAAATCTTTGCTCTGAGTTGGGCATTTATCTTAATTTTTCAATTGGTAATTTACATATATATTTACATGTTGTGTCAAAATAAGTTGTATTTAAATGATCCAGAATACATAATATAAATTATTTGGTTTATCCGCACTTTTTGAGATAATTTCAAATAAAGTGAATATGATATTTTGTATTGAAAAACAACCCAAATACTTACAATTGAGATTCATATTCAGGAATCTAGTTTGATTACCCCATGCGAACGTTACATATGACTGGTGTTTTGACAATTCTGAATGTTTATACACTGAAACCTGTAGGAACCCCGGGACTAAACTATTGCCCTATTCAAGGTACTGTGTTTAAGTGCCACCAATATAGATGTATGAAATATTACCAGTACTTTAGTATTCAGTCATAATGATTCACCCATCCTTTCATACAATGAAGTGATACAATGGGTTGATTACTAAGCTGTAATGGCATCATTTTTGTATACGTTCATGTTGTTGCTAAGTTACTAGAAATCTAGATATATTATGGCTTTCATTGAAATTCTAGATTTCTTTATTCCTGGTGCTTTGAAAGTAAAACTGATGAAACATGCTATAGAATATTTATCAACTCTTCAATCTTATCGTTCTGTCCTGCTGCATTTTTATTTCTTTTATCGTATCATGTTGTTTCTCTGCTTCCGTTGATTTTTATGATTTCTCTTTTGTGTTAAAATGATATTCAATTCTGCATAGTCACATACTCTAACCGGGGTGTCGTTTCGTCATTAGGTATCATAACCTTTGTTTCTTTGGTACTGTGAACTCTTTGTGGCATAACAATTTCTAGAACAGCATTGCAGTGTGTGTGTAGTCTGTTATATTTTAGTTATTGTCGATAAAATGCTATCATTGGACCTGCCACTGTGCTGTTTTGAATTACAATAAGTCATCTCTGTTGTAATTATATTTTGGTACTCTTTCTCCATCTCTTGAAGATGTCAATAGTGCTAATACAAATTGTGGCATATTGCTTAAGTATATTGATTTTGTATGTAACTCTTAATGCTGTTATTTGGTGATCTTAAACATAATCAAAAACATTACAATTGCTTCAATTTCCTAAGGGCCTGTAGTTTTTTGCCATACATGTCCATTATAGAGTGATTTTATTGTGTGTGATTTGAATGTGTAACTGCTGAGTATAGAGTATGGGAGTAGAAGTGTACTGGCTGTCTAAAATTACTGGTAAGGTTAGGAGATGGCAGGAAGAATGTTCTTCACTTAGTTACTAATGTGGAATACATCCCAAGCACTCCTCTTACATTTAGTGGCTAGTATCCTCAAATTGTCCTTTCTGATATAATACCCACGACACACATTATTATGCACCACCATCTGTAATGGAGAGTGTATGTTAGCAGCCAGTACAGCAAACTTATCTACTTTTATTAAGTGCCTGGCCTGACCTCTTTTATCTCGACAGAATGCAATATGATGAATTTAAAAGGCTTGCCATGATAGACAGCTTCCTTTTAGCTTGGTTTGATGCACTTGGTACAGTCTTCTAACTTTGTGACTTTGTCTCCTCAAACAGAATATACATCTAAAGGTAGGTGCAGATATCACTTGGTACAGTCTTCTAACTTTGTGACTTTGTCTCCTCAAACAGAATATACATCTAAAGGTAGGTGCAGATATCACTTGGTACAGTCTTCTAACTTTGTGACTTTGTCTCCTCAAACAGAATATACATCTAAAGGTAGGTGCAGATATCACTTGGTACAGTCTTCTAACTTTGTGACTTTGTCTCCTCAAACAGAATATACATCTAAAGGTAGGTGCAGATATCACTTGGTACAGTCTTCTAACTTTGTGACTTTGTCTCCTCAAACAGAATATACATCTAAAGGTAGGTGCAGATATCACTTGGTACAGTCTTCTAACTTTGTGACTTTGTCTCCTCAAACAGAATATACATCTAAAGGTAGGTGCAGATATCACTTGGTACAGTCTTCTAACTTTGTGACTTTGTCTCCTCAAACAGAATATACATCTAAAGGTAGGTGCAGATATCACTTGGTACAGTCTTCTAACTTTGTGACTTTGTCTCCTCAAACAGAATATACATCTAAAGGTAGGTGCAGATATCACTTTCAAATTGACAGGAGTAAATCAAACAAAATTGAAAGTTAGATCCTGAGAGAGAAAAAATATACAAAGTGTTGCATATACAAAATGTTTCATGAAAAATAAAAATGACAGCAAAAATTGAAATTGCACTGGTCAATGTTTCGATACATAAAACTACACTAAGGAGTATAATAAGTTTTCCCATTTTTTTATTGAACAAATTCTGTGCTGCAAAATTTAATTTTAATACATTCAATACATTTTGGTTCTCAGAATTTTGGTTCAACTAGTAAGATGTTTTTTTTTTTTTGGTCTATGTTGCTTCTTAAAAATACACCACATATTCAAACAAACGCTAATCAACTCGAGTCTTGAGATGTCTAGTACATATTTTAGTGTTACTTTCAAATGCACATGGTAAGCTGCCACACAAGTTTTACAGAGACTGCTTATCTATACTTTATCACATAAAATGCACAGTGTTTTAAACTCAGTTGTTTTATATAGCTAATGCATGTAGTTCTAATGATAGACATAACCAGATTAGATTTGCTTCTAGTCTAAATTGTCGCATGAGTTTCAGTACAATAAACCTTTGAGCAAGCAGTTGAGACTTATTGCTGCATTTTACTCAATGTTGTCATTCTTTTATATTCCTGTAACTCTCATTGTGGGCAGTGACTTATTAGTTCCCGTTCGAACGCAGTCCGAAAATGGGGACTTATGTTTTGTCCTCTGTCTGTCCGTGCGTGCGTGCGTGCGTGCATGCGTCTGTGCGTGTGTCCGGACCTGTATCTTAGAAATGCCTGGACCAATCACAATCAAACTTCACACATACATCATACATGATATCATACATATGCATGTCAATTTGTTACATGATCTGATTCAAGATGGCCGAATGGCAGCCATTTTTGTGCTAAAAATCATCAAAATTGAGCATTTCCCGGTTGTTTACAGATGGATTTTGTTCAAACCTTGTATATACGTTGGACATTATAGGACCTTGATGCACATCATTTTGTTTTACGATCTGATTCAAGATGGCCGAATGGCGGCCATTTTTGTGCTAAAAAATCATAAAAAGCAACCATTTCTCAGCTGTTTACAGATGGGTTTTGCTCAAACTTGGTATATACATTAGACATTATGGGACCTTGATGCAAATAATTTTGTTTTTCAGATAACATTCAAAATGGCCGACTGGCTGCCATTTTGTATTAATCAATGTGGTTCTCGTGCCATATCTCCAACTTGTTTTGACTGATTATGTTCAAATTTTAAATATTCATTATACATCATGTCATAGATATATTGGTTTGACGATCCTATTCAAAATGGCCGAATGGTTGTCATTTTTGTACTAAAAAATCATCAAATATCAAGCATTTCTGGCATTTATGGATGAATTTCGTTCAAACTTGGTACATACATGTACATTAGACATTACGGGTTCCTGATGCACGTCATTTTATTTTTCAGATCAGATTCAAAATGGCTGTCTGGCGGCCATTTTGTTTTAATGAATGGGTTTCCAGACCCATATGTCCGACTTGTTTTGTCTGATTACGTTCAAATTTTTAATATTCATTATACATCATGTCACAGATATACGGATATATTGGTTTGATGATCTTTTTCAAAGTGTGCTATTTTTGTGCTGAAAAAATCCTCGAATATCAAGCATTTCTTGAATTTATGGATGGATTTTGTTCAAACTTATAACACACGTTAGACATTACAGGTTCCTGATGCACATCATTTATTTTTCAGATTGGATTCAAAATAGCTGACTGCTGGCCATTTTGTTTTAATGATTGGGCATCTAGAGCCATATCTCTTAAATGCTTTGACTGATTATATTCAAATTTTATATATTCGTTATACATCATGTGTTATATATATATATATATATATATATATATATATATATATATAACATGATGTATAACAAATATACCGTATATATGTATTCAAAATGGCTGATTTTGAATGCTGTTCCAGAGCAATATCTCTCAATATGGACAAGTACTTGTTTGACGATTAGATACAATTATCAATCATTTTAATGTTAAAAAAATCATATTCCTGACATGGTTATATTCCAGCTATATTACTATAAACATAACTATATACATGTATCTTAAATTTGATAACTAACTGGGACTGTGCCATGCATGGCTTGTTTTATTATAACTTGACATACTGATTGGCGTATCAGTTTGAGTAATAATATCATTAGCATAATTTGAATTAGCATGTGTTGAGATATTGTCCATGAAAGGTGTAAATACACAAACTGGAAAACACTCTCATAGAGTAAAACCTATTTTTTCAATGGAAAATGTGTCCATGTGCTCAAAAAGAATAAATACCTTACAATGTGGTGAAGGTAGTACCAGCATTGCTCAAAGTATTAAAATTCCTAAATTCATTGTGTGCTAGATCATTAAAATGTATTTTATTTTGTTATATGAAATATATGGTAATGAACTGAAAATGAAAAAAAATTAGTCGTTTTATAGATGAACATATACATGTATCGGTAATTGTATATGCATTTTCAACGGAAACACACATTCGCAAAACATTGCATTTATTATGTGGTGGATCATTGAAATATGACATATTTTGACCATAATAGACACATATGTCATTTACGTTAAGTGCTCCAATACGGTTACATTTAAATCAAATGTTAAACAGATGGAAGCACAATTGAGATAATTACAGATATACTTAAACTCAAAACATGAAGTAGTTGTATGTGGACACAAAGCAGTGAGTTGCTCTGCCTATTAGTTACCTATTAATGTTCATTTTCTCTTCGTTTGATTATGGTTTTAAAGTTGAATGATGCAAGACCCTTAGGGTAAACTATTCCTCATCTCCAGCTTACCCTAAATCAATACTTCAAAATTGAATTATGATTATCTCCTTGTACCAGGATCGTTCAAGTATTGATTTATCACATCACATTACCTTACATTAGTTACTTCCTAGGATAATCAGTTGCATTTCATACATGTACTTCATCTACTAGTAAGTGTTAATCAAATATTTCTACTGATTATTGGCATTTCTCCAAATAGTTAACCACAATAATTCATTCAAGGGTAAGGTTCTATCGACAATAATTTTTTATGAAGTACTGGTATCATTTCCATATTCTAAAAGTTTGTGTTGGAGTAGACAAATTGTTTTTATAATATTCCCTGAATCACCTTAGAGTGACAAAATTACAAAGAATAATTATTTGTTGATAAATAGTTGATTGAAAGTTTGTTTTTATCCAAAATGGTTCAATTTATTTATGAAGAAAATTCAGGAAAATCAGCAATGTCTAACTTGTACAGTGTATTTGTTGTTGTTATTCAAATTTACTGCCATATTTGCTCTATGCTAAGAACATTGGGCTTACATAATTAATTATAAAAATTAGCATATTTTTGACAATGTAATTTGTATCAATTTGAGATACGTTTCTATTAGTAAGCGAAATACATTGAGCATCAAAGTACTGTCTTTAATTCAAGAGATAAAGTTCAAAGATAATCTTTTATTGTCATTATATGGGAGATTTGTTTTTATAATCCTGGGAAGCTCATAATCTACTGAAATTTCTAAATGTCAATGATAAACTATACTAGGTGTAGGTGGATAGATGTGATTGAATGCTATCATCGTTAAAAACTACTCGGCTGTATCATAAGTGAGCATGTGCATTAATAGCCTGAGGAAAGTAAAACTATTCCTGGTTGGTGTATCAGTATGGAAAATCTTAGGACTTTCATGCACATCATTTTGAGTGATCTTTCGCATAAAAACTCGGCTCTTTTCTCAGCTTCAACTTAATGATGAATCTCATGAAACTTTATACATACATCATGTTACACATGTATGTCGGTGTCTGCTAACAATTCTCTGACACTCTGTCACTCATCAATTATTTTGACATTTTCGGAACTGGGCATACATGTATGTGTCGTCTCATTCGGTGTGGCATTAACTGTTATGGGTAGTTGACTCAACATGACCATTTAGTCTTTGTACATGCTTTGAGCAATTCACTTCATACATATGCAAATAAAATAATTATATCATCTGATCGAAGATGATTGACTTGTGACAATTTTAGTTGTTAAAAAACTTGGTGGAAAGAGTAGCCACTAGTGGAGAATGATGCATGTCACCTTTGATTTGTAAAGTTTACTCAAGATGGCTGACTCAATCCATCTACCAGGTCTCTCCAGTACTGCAACATGATATGCTTTTTGCATATTCACAATACTTGAAGTTATAAAATACACAGGACTAGGAGCTAAATTATTCATAAATGTGTTTTGTTTTGAGATAGAACACAAATAAAATACAGGCTTTGGTCATTTTATGATTGACAATGATGAAGAATAGGAACTTTTATACTAAATGATGTGTGCTATGCTGTTGACATTTTTTACTTTGTTATATAAGGTCACACACCAAAACAACTTTTAGTTACTCACCTAATATTAACAAATTGTATATATGCTTATGGTTTTTAACATTAAACCATAGACCCTCTAACAGTCTGTTAGAGGGTCTATGATTAAACAGGGACTGTGCATTACAAAATTCCTGTTTGAATCTGATGTGAACAGAATATATACTCCCAGGAGTCTTGAGATTTCATTGTATTTATGGTTTGGTACCAAATAATCTATACTGTAAGCACTGTATGCATATTATATATTGCTGGTTAGTGAGTGAGTTGCGACATAGGCAAACAACTTTGATGATGCTGAGTGTGTGGCACTTGGTCTTGAACCTTCCACTGGAAGATACTGTGGGATGAACAGCATTTAAAGCCTGTTTGATCTCAGACTGTAATGGAAACCCCCTAACCTGTTTGAAAATGAGCAGATTAACCTTGAGTTACAGTTGAGTGAGATCAACACTTGGGAAGCAAGTGAATATAAGTGTGAACAATGCATGAATGGGTGGGTAGGAGCTCTGCTGAGGCGAAGTGCCCTGTAGGCACAGATAAAGTGATTTAAAAAATCAGAGGTTAAAGAATGCATCCCTGGATGTTTGTATTTGTGTTAATGCTCCTACTGTGCGTCCATGCTCTCACTCAGACATACATTGATTCTTGATTTAATTCTTCATGTAAATACAAGACTATGATACAGAACATATCATTAGGTTTTACAAATATATCTATGATGGCCGACAGGTGGCCATTTGGTTCACTTATACTAAATGTTTACAGCTACTGCTGAAACTGAAAGTTCATTTTTTCCTTTACCAATTTCATAACATATTTCCCCAAAACAGCAAACATAATACTCAACCAGACCAATTTCCATAAAAGTTCTTGATCAAACTCTTTTCAAAGCACTTCCTCAGATTCTCTTCATGAAAACAAGAGCTGTAATAATACTTTATTTTCCACACTTATCAGAAACAAATCGGCAGCCATTTTAATGCCAAAAATGACACCCATCGTGTTTAAACAAATGTAGTTCCATAGAGCCATTTCTCATACATAGCTGCCCCAATCAAGTTTGAACTTTACACATACATTTGTACATTACACATTTGATCATATATATATATTATATTATATAATCTCACATCTATTATAGAAATGAGGACTATGTAATAATACCGGTACCCCAGATGGTGATTAATAACGAACTCACCATGACTGCTTATTATAGTATAGTATAGTATATTTTGTTTGACACTAAATTAAATATTTTGTTATATTATTTGTGGTCAAAAGACATTAAATATAATAAAACACAAGTACACACACGAGACAAAAGAAAATACATATAAATAACTAAAGTAAAATTACTTATAGTAAAATAATATGCTGTCAATAAATTTGCTAGCGCTATTGGCAATGAACCCATCTCTCGAACTTAAAATTTCTGTAAACATTTGTTGTTTTGATAGTTTAAGGATACTTTCATTATAAAGGCTAACTGCATTCAGAAATTCAGTACGAGCATTTGTTATTCCAGTATGGTTACAGTCTAAAAGTGCATGAATTATCATATAAAAATATCAGAGACTCCTCAGAGGTTGTCAGTTAAAGCACTATACTCCATATCAGACCTGTAAATTTAGAAAAAAAGCCATTACTTGTATAAATACTGTTTTAATGTTGTTACAAGAATTGTTTTACTTCCAACCTCTGTAATGCAAACATAATGCTGTACTTGGTGCATCCTCAATATTTAAGTTTACATTTATTCAATTATGCTTAACTCGTATCTTTTGAGATTTCATTTGTGTCAATTTTAATAACCAATCAAAGAAGGCTTTATAAACAGCCATGGTTGATCTTTGACGCTTGCACACAAATAGCACAATCAATGTTTACAAGGCCTTATCTGGTTGGTTAACTAAGCTTGTTATTCAAGATACAAGGTCTTCTATTGAGGTTGTTGAAATCATTTGGTATTGGCAGTCAAACATTTAAAAAATAGAATTGAGAAAATAAATTTGAAAAAATATGACTAAATTATAAAAATAAAAAAAATGAACAATTAAAAAAAAATAAAAGCCCAATAAACCAATTTGGAATATATTATCAAGAATACATTGTACTCGAGGGTAATATGAGAAGCAATATAATAACTTTGAGTCATATCACATTACTCATGTATGTAAGTAACAGTATTTACATAAAGACCTGCATGTACACCTGCGTTAAATTTTTATATCACTTAATTTAAATTTTTGGAATATGCAGGTGTACAAGATTGACGTGAGTGTAACGTAAGCTCTGATGACTTTCCAGAATAATGGCTGGCTGTCTGCATGTGTGATGAAACAATACGACTGCAAATAACCTAGCTATCACAAAACATGAACTTGTGATGAACTGATATAATCATTATTTTGTTCCCATTACTGTTTTAGATTCATGTACTATAATATAGTTTAACTTGTTTGTTAATGCATGTGTGTATATGTGAAGCTCATTAATTTAATTGATGATAAACTGGTCTTCTTACATTTTGAACAATAATTGACCCCAATATTGACTTTTCCTGTACTGTCACATGAATATAATAATAATAATAATATTTATTGCATCTTTAGAAATACAGTATTTCTATCACCAAAAACGTCTGCCACCAAAAACTATTAATTTGGTTTTAAATTTGAATTTCTTTTTTTCGTAGCTTAATGTCAAAATTCCTATCTTTCAGAGGTGAATATCATGTTGTGATATCTTTTTCATCAAAATTAAGAATATATCACTTGCGCTTGTGAATTACACTGGAACAAAATCACACTAAAATACCGTAAAACACTGTATACTTTAGGTAGAATTTTAGGTAATTTAGCTGCTCTTAAATTTTGTTATATACCAAATTGTCTCTAATTCGCAGTAATTAAAATAAGTGTATTCTCACAATGAGATTGTTGCCACTTAAGCTAAATTAGGATTCTGTTATTTTGTGCATTAGGCCAAATTTGCTAAAATAACATGTGGCTATTTTTAAGTATTTTGCAGTACTTTCTTGAATGAATTAATTAATGAACATTCTTCACCTTGAGTGCATCATGAACTTTCATTGATTGGCCAAGGACACTGGCTGAGGTTTATTCATTTTTTTTATGACCCGGAGGGGAACTTAGTTGGGTTAAAATTTACACTATGCATAAGTGATATACTTGGCCTGGGCCATTGCCTGGGCCATTGCCTGGGCCATTGCCTGGGCCATTGCCTGGGCCTGGGCCATAGTTATTGCTGAAGGACAAGATAGAAGTTAGTTGATAGCACTTGTCTTAATGATCACAGTGAAGTTTGCAATTGATTCCTCCACAGAGTATAAACCAAACACTCCAATGATGTATTCAGAACTTGGTCTTAGGAATCTTCATGTTTTTCATCACTAGTTCAGCAAGTGGTTCACCCCACCCAATGCCTTGATGATAGAAGATAGCTACTTTGAACATGACTACACTGGAGTGTACTATTAAGTTTTCTAGTCCCAGTAGCCAAAGTGTCAAGAAGGCAAGGTCAACAATTTCAGTTTTTTGGCAAAATTGGTTTATTGCAGAGAATAATCCTTTATAAATTGTATTGTCCTTACGTAAAAACCTTAAAAAAAACAGTAATTCTGGCAAAAAATGGCTCTTATTATAATCTGTGAAGGAGTAAAGTTGTGCATTCACTAGCTGTCTGTCACAGGAGTGTTTACCCTGGTATTCCACTTCAACTCTGTCGTCCTAGAATAATCTAAATCTTGAGCATTTATAAGACATTGTACCCAGCACATGTATTCAATATAAATTGGATAGGTCTTTGCTACTGTCCTTTACATTAGCCAAGAAGTGATAATATCCATCCACTCTTCACATTGCTCAACTTTTCCTTCTCATTGACCCCCAGTTGTATTATACCTGGCCAGAGTTTTGTGTGTATACCTATGAAAGACCAAATTTAAAGTTCATTATTTTGTGTTTCATTGGTCCACTCACCGTCCCGCACGGTGTTGGGGGATGGTGGTCCACTTTATCAAGTTCAACTGTTTCTGTCTTGTCTAGACAATCAAGTAAGCCTAATATAGTTTTTGAATGTGCTTATGCAATCAAGCTTTGTATTTAGTGGTATACAAGATCAGATCTGTGTTTTTCTTTTATTGATATTTTGGAAGCCACACCTGGTTTCCTTTGCAAGATATGGTAGTATGTGGCCCTCAAATTCATTTTTGACTTCTTCTTTGTTCATAATTTTTTTTTTAATGTTATTTTGTGCCAGGCGACAGTTCAGGACATTGAATGTTACTGTTGTCTCTCCTAACTTTTTTTTTGTAAGTGCAAATTGCAAGTGCTGGTGCTGACACATAGTGCATTTTTTACCACAGAAGTCATATTCATGTTTGGGACTACATGACAGGGCTGTGCGGCCATCTTCCTATCAAATGGCAGTTTAATGCACTATCCTGGTGTCAACCAGGTTTGGTCGAGCACAAGCACTTGCAGACCTTAACCAAGTCGCATTCGTTTCACATTCTCATCATTAACCCTTGCAATGTCATGTATAATAAAATCAAACATTCTTTTTGTTTTTTCTGCAATTTTTCCATGAAAAAAGCCATGTACAAGTGAGAAATGGAAATTGTTTGTATTTTTCAAATGAGGGAAAATTTCAATCTACAATTTTCCATTTATGCCTATATAGTGATTGCTATGCCATTGATGGTTTTGCTTTAAATGTATGCAGTCTCTTCACATTTATTTTTAGTATCTTACACTTTGCAATACAGTACCATCTACAACACCATATTAAAGTTAATTTGGACTTCATAAGTGTAACTTATTCTGGAGGTTATAAAATCCTGTGTATGATGAGGTTTCCCCCCACCTACTTGAGTGTTATTTTATCCAATGTGTACATATATTATTTCTTGTCTGTATTTGTATATTTCTACTGGGAATACATGTATAGAATGCCTGGAGCTAACATCTTCCACCGAACTGTATTGCTAACAAAACCATTCAAGTACGGTAGACAGCTTGTGGCTTATAATATTTCATAATGTTTTTGAAGAGGGATTTTTCTAAGACACCTTGTCAGAATAGAAGGGTAAAAGTATATTCCCCGTAGTATACTTTCACTTCTTACGTGTTCAAATGCTTGTGTGTATGGTACTAGAAAGCACCATCTTCACAAACTACTTTCTGCCCACTTAAATTATTTAATGTTTCAGCTATATGCTTTTCTTCGTCTAGAATTACATTTTTTTGCCTTTTGGCGAACTGTGCGTTTGTGAATTTGAGCGCATCTATTTCAGTTTGGTAAGATGTCAGATTAATTGTAGTGTATCCTTTTGTAACCCTATCATTGCAGTCTACCATGGAAACGACTTCACACATAGCAGAAGGAGGATATGTCTGCTTGATTTACCCAAGAAATGCCTATAAATAGTTTATAATCATTTTCTGTCTGAGTGACCACTTTGAGTACCGATAGCTTTCATCCAAGCTCAGCAGCCTAATCTGTGATATGTAGAAGCCGTATTTTCATATTACTATGATGAGTTTTGCCCTAAGCTATTGCGTATTTTGTTAGATGAGACTATTGATTGAATCATACATGTACTGAGTATTATATTTGCTCATTTTATTCTCACCATCCTAGGTAAGAAATAAGTGCAATCAAATTCACATCATCTTAATTTATACCAAATTGTATGTACATGTGGAATAAAATGTGTTTCTGATATCAAGAGAACAAACTTGATTGTATGGTTTTGATTTCCATTGGTCTTGTCTGTGATTTGGCCTCAGAGTCTGTGGTCAATGCAGGAGGTGCAGTAGAGTAACAGAATTGTCAAATTGTGTTTGGACAATAATTGCAAACTGTTAGTATTATAATGGTTGGTAAAATTGCTTAATAATTTTTGGATGTGGTTGACAGGTTCTATTTAAATTATTATGTGTACAATAGATGAGGTTTTTTTTTTTTTGCTGGTTGTGTTGCAGTGGAAAGGAGAGTTGTAAACTTCGAATAAGGTGTCATAAGTTTTTTTCATGTTCTGTGTCTATGAATAAAAACATTACATCTCTCAAATTATTTAATCATTGAGTTTAATTTTGAAACTCTGCTTGGATACCTACAACTCAAAATCATCATGTTGGTAAAAGCTGAAACACAGAAATCTTAAAATTGCATACTGGTATTGTCTTTTGATAGAATAGACAGACGTGCATAGTAGCATTTCGTTGGCGACAATTTAATATACAAATATCTTGTTTTTGATGTTACCAGAAACACATAATTTGCATTTTGACAGCTGATTTTTAACAAATGCTACATTTCTGACATGATCTGACTGATCATGTCTCAATTTTATAAATGTACATAATTTTGCACATACAATGTAGGCACATGTATTTGTTTGGTATAAATTGGATTCAGGATGACCAAATGGCAGCTATTCTAATGTTTAAAAAAATCATCAAAATCAAGCTTTTCTGCCATTTTGGAACAGAATCGCGATCAGATGTTGCCACATTTTTTTCAAACTTGGTGAATACACTGAACATTATGGGACCTTGATGCATGTCATTTCGTTTTAACAAATGCTGTTTCAGAGCAGCATTTTTGACATGCCATGACCAGTCATGTTCAAACTTTATTAGCTCCGCTGTTGACTTTGTCAAGCGGTGCTTATCATTTGAATGATTGTTCGTCGTCGGCGTCCGTCGTCAGCGTTCGTCATCGGCGTCCGACTTCCGTGGACCGTGTCAATGTTTTACTTTTTCGACTTCTTCTTGAAAACTACAAGCCTGAATGCTTTGATACTTGGTGTACATGTACCTTAGGTAGACCTCTCTTAGGTTTGTTCATTTCATGTTGATATCTTCAATTCTCTAATTTTGGTGAATATTTTTGTCATTTTTGGTAAAAAGTGATATTTTTGACTTCTTGTTAAAAACCGCAAGTTCAATTGCTTTGATAATACATATATAGATACTACATGTAACCCTTTCTCAGATTTGTTCATTTTGTGATGATATCTTCAATTCTCTAATTTTGGTGAATATTTTTGTCATTTTTGGTAAAAAGTGATATTTTCGACTTCTTGTTAAAAACCAAACGTTCAATTGCTTTGATATTACATATATAGATACTACATGTAACCCTTTCTCAGATTTGTTCATTTTGTGATGATATCTTCAATTCTCTAATTTTGGTGAATATTTTTGTAATTTTTGGTAAAAAGTGATATTTTCAACTTCTTGTTAAAAACTGTAAGTCCGATTGCTCATGCTTTGATACTATACATATTGTTCATTTTCTAATGATGTCTTCAGTTCTTTAATTGAAATGTGCATTGCTAACAGCGGAGCTATCTCAGCCGATAGGCTGCTTGTATTACATATATAGGTACTACATGTGGACCTCGCTCAGATTTGTTCATTTCGTGATGATATCTTCGATTCTCTAATTTTTCTTAATATTTTTGTTCTTTTTGGTAAAAAGTTATATTTTCGACTTGTTAAAAACCGCAAGTCCAATTGCTTTGATATAACACATATTGGTACTACATGTGGTCCTCACTCAGATTTGTTCATTTCGTGATGATATCTACAATTCTCTAATTTTGCTTAATATTTTTGTTCTTTTTGGTAAAAAGTTATATTTTCGACTTCTTGTTGAAAACCGCAAGTCCGATTGCTTTGATATTACATATATAGGTACTACATGTGGACCTCTCTCAGATTTGTTCATTTCGTGATGATATCTTTAATTCTCTAATTTTGGTGAATATTTTTTTCATTTTTGGTAAAAAGTGATATTTTCTTCTTGTTAAAAACCACAATCATTTATGGTTAAAAATTATATTTTTGAATTCTTGTTGAAAACAGCAAGTTCCATTGCTTTGATACTACACATATTGTTCATTTTCTAATGATATCTTCTGTTCTTTGGTTGAAATGTGCATTGCTAACAGCGGAGCTATCTCAGCCGACAGGCTGCTTGTATATACATCATATCACACATGCACATGTATTAATTTGATGATACAATTCACTATGGTCCTTGAGGCATGTCATTTTGTTTTTCATATCGGTTTCAAAATGGCCGACTGGTGGCCTTAATGTCTTAATGACTGCAGTACTAAAACCATATCTTTCTCACATGCTTGGACCGTTCATGTTCAAACTTTATGTGCATCTATTTCTTAAGCTAACAGGGACTACTGTAAAATGACTAATTTTCACTGGGTTTAAATTTCACTGATTTACCATTTCAGGCATATTCAGTGGGTTTTAAATTCACGGTTTTATCATTTAGATAATGTGTTCTATGCTAAATTTTACATATTCACTGTGTTTTAATTTAGCGCATTTTTCCAGTCAGCGAAATAAGCTAAATTAAAACCCAGTGAATAATTACCCCCTTTACAGTATGTAATGTAATTGTTTTATTTGGCCTAACCTTTTATTTTATTTTTTCACTCATCATTAATAGCCAGTGGTTGATCATGCAAATTTTGTGTAAACAAATAATGCATTTCATGCTCACTGTTTGTGTTGCATGAGAGCATAGACCCTCCAGTACATGTGCATGTATGTTTGGCATGATCTGTGAAGGTGACCACCAGGAATGGTTGACCCAGGGATGCCTTTAAGGAGGATAAATGATGTATGATTGGTCATGATCACTGTAAAATTATCTTGTCTTGAGACATAATTTGTAACCTCAATCAGAATTAAACTGTGCATGAACCTGGGGTTTAGTTGATGAAATGGAGGTGATATTGTAATGTATTCATGCTGACTTAGTAATTGATAAAAAGTGAATGGGCATGCTATTGTAGTGGCTTTCAATGTAATATTATGATATGAATATTATGAAATGACATGTCTGCAATGTTCTTTGACAACATTACAACTCAGGCATGTATATGAATAATGGTGAATCATGTCTTTGCAGGATAAAAGCAGTCTTAGATGTAATTTAGTGATATGAATAGAATGAGATTACATCAATAAGCCCTGACCTAAATGCTCCTGGAAAACCTTGGAGATGTTATAAGTCTTGCATAAAATCTTTTAAATGTACCCAAATTAGGATTTACCAATTTTTTTTATGCAGTGGATTAAATCTTTAAAATATAAAGTCTGTGCATAAGCTTATCATATGCTTTTAAAAAATAATGCCACATCAAGCCTTTTTATTTGAATTTTAGCTGCTAATTGATGTGCGCCCTCTATGATGAAAAATTACTTGTGACATAAAGGTGACACTGAACCATCATTGTTTCTATAAATTTGTTTGATTTGATGATTTAAGAGTATTCGTGGGGTCAAATGTTCATGAAGTCATTGTGACTTCATGTCTTAATCACCCAAGTGAAAATTTTATGGTTTTTTCATGACCCAAGAAAATTAAATTGGTTACACGGTTAATTCTAGTCATCTTAGTGTTGCAGGGATATTTACTAGGAATTGGGTTGTGTAGGAAATAGATTCTATCATTAACTTTGCATATTCACTGGGTTTTAATTCAGTGTATCTTGAAATAAGCAAAAATAAAACCCAGTGAATAATTAAGCCCTATACTGTATCTCTGCATATGCCAACTATCAACAAATTTAAAAGCCTTGTGAAAGTGAGTAAAAAGTCCCACCAATGTATTTATCTTCATCTGAACTTGTTTCCATGGAAATTCTGACTTTATGATTTTTCCACAGCATGAATCCTACTGTGGCAGCAATTTTGAATTGAAAATTTGTTAAAACACATGCAACTAAAGTTCAGGTTTAGGTACCTAAATTTTTTTTTTCATCAAACATTCAAATAGAGAGAATTATCTTGGCAATTTTTAAAAAAATTATGCGTGAAAAGTTTAACACATTGCTTGATGATACAATTTGTTCACATTCATTTTGGCTATCCATGAACCAATAGCATTCAGCTGTATAGCATACGAGTTGCATTCCATTTACCAACATGATTTCCGATTACAGTATGACTTTGCTATAGAGCAAAGTAATGAACAGACATATTATTGATATATTTGGTTACTAAGCACTGAATGCCATGAACTGCATTAAGACTTCTCAGAATGACTGCTTGCCTTTTATACTTCTTTATTAACTAGTACGTCCATTTTCTTTGTATGTCTGTTCTGGTTTTCATTTTACCTTTTCATGTAGTTCTCCAGTACCTGCAGTCATTCTGATTTTCATGGTTTTGAGATGTTTACTCAATATATATGCTGTGGTGATGTCATGGGGAGGCAGTGGAATTGTATTTTGGCGAAATTGTATCTTGATATAAAATGTATTTAACATCGTTCTGGGTGTTTATACAGAATGTATATAACAACTGAGGGGGGTCATGTCAGTCAGCTAAACTCTTCAAGGAAGGAGTTATCAGCTTATTGTATTGTGCATGTTAAAAAATGTATTAAATATTTGTGTTATTAGTAGTGCAAAATTAGAAGAAATTTAGAAGTAGTTGGCAAGCTTTCAACTTATAAGGGTAAACGATTTTGAGTAGTGAAACAATTTATGCATATGGATGAAAAAAAAATCATTATTGTACAGAATTAAGAAAAATATAATCAACCAACTGTCATTAGGTGAATAAAATTCCATAAAAAAATGAATTTCCTTATATCAAACAAATTTTACTGCATACATTTTTGTATATTGTGCTCAGTGCTGCGGGTGTCACTGTGTTATTATTGCATTAACATTTCGAAATTAAATGTACATTTTATTTTTTATCAAAACTCATTGATACATGTATAGAAGAATGTTGACATGTCTGTCAGATACTGAGAGGCATTTTGCATATCATTCAGTTTATCAATTGAACAATGCATAGATATTCCCATAGGGGAGTTGAATGTGTATTCAATTTGTGGACATTCCATTCCATAATTGCTTCATTGTTATGTAATAGAACTTGCATTCTTATCAGTCACACAAATATTTTAATGATTTATTAATTACATAATGCTTTATAGTTTACTTTGTTGCACCCTTAAAAATATATATTATTTAGATTGTCGATATGCAAATTAGCACTCTTAAAAACAATCATGTGTTTGCATTATTCCTCTAGATATATACTTCAAAATCAATTATAGTACATTAGAAACTATGACAATATGGTTTTAAATTCTTTAAGTTGGTGATAGTTGTGACTTGCCCCTTTAAGGGGCCAGCCAGCTTGTATTTTCACTGCTGATATGTAAATTATTACATTATTTAATGAAATTTGAAATGCACATTTATTGTTTGATATCAATGTTAAAATTCTTTTAATCCATGTCTAGCACCATGGTGATGGATTTTTCTTGCTAACACTGAGCGTGCTTGCATCTACAAATATTTGCATACGAAAAGAATGGAGCAGCAGGTTAACCAATCACTGAACACTCAACCGCTCTGGGTGAGCCTTATCTATGGATTCTTTTTCATTTCAGTGACGTTATTAAAAATTGAAATGCATTTTATTAGGTTTCCCAAGCTAATCCAAAATTGTAATAGACTTTATTGTGCTCCAGGTAGAAGAACAGTTAGGTAACTCTCTTGGTTCTTTTGTTAGAATGTGCGTCTCGGTAAACATTTCAAACAAAGGGGAATTAGCATACTGCTGATCTTTTGGCGATTGTAATTTGCATAAAATTACATATTCATTCAAGGCGATTCCATTTATTGGGGTTTTCTGTAATGTTTTCTTTTCTAACAAATTTTCTCGATTTATTATTGTATTGTCAGGATATGGTGTCAATAATGTTACTAAAATAAATATTAAAACTGCACTATGAAACCATACAACTTCCTGTGTCACTTACACTGTCGATGAAAGGGAGAATAATCCACTATTATTTCTCTAATTATTACTGTGATATTCGTTTGTATTATTGGTTCATTATTATTCAATTGTGTTTCAGTGCTTTCTTATATTGTTATTGTGTTTATTCAATTCAACCGTCCTTATTACATGTTTAACTCAAAGAGAACTAGCACAAATAACGATAGCAGACTCCATTTAAAATGCTATTCTTTTATTAGCCAATCATAGCTCATAGCACTATGAACCAATCAGCACCAAGCCTGCTAAAATTTGTTACAGTGGCTGATCCTACCAAGGCTATAAAAGACCTGAATACTTGTTTTTGCATGCAAGTACATGTAACCTTTTCCAGTGAGAGTAATAAAAGCAGTTTCTTCATATCGTTTGTTTCCTGTTCTTTTGATCGACCCTTGTTTTACGCGCCTTGAACTTTACGCTCGTTAGGGTTGAGATAAGTGTGAAACCCTACTCTCGATTCCCCCCACATACACTGCCATTGGCAGTGTTCAGGAAAAAATCAAGATTGCCAACATTGCTAGTTAGAAAAACTTGTCTGCAAACTTCGAAAATTCAATGTACAAAATAAACTTGTGAAATGTTTTGTGATTCATTTTTTGGGGTACAAAATTTCGTTGCCACGCTGTACATCAGCAGATGGAAACTTACGATCATCCTACTGAAATGAACATTTTCAACATCAATCTAGTATTTAACTTACAGAAATTATAACAATGTAAAAACTATAAATACTAATTTAATAATGTGTTGTACTAAAATATCTGATTTTTCAGCAATTTTTCCGAATTGTTGGCTGATGTCGCTAACCCAAAAAGCGTTATTTTCTCAAGTTATGATTGAAACTAGTTATGATAATCGCAGTTCCACATTAAAATACCCAAACAATAACCTACAAATGTAGTTACGAATACTAACATTTTAGAACATTCGCTGACAGTGTTTTGGGGGTACAAAATGCCATGGTCAATTTTGATTCACAGACGACAAATCTGTCAACAAAATGAACTATCGGTATTTTTTGTATTTTTTCAAGAACGACATATGTATCCTTGAATATCACAAAATATTCACACAGAAGTCGGTAATTCTTCAATGACGTTTTTTCGGCTTAATGAGCTCTATTTCTTCAATTTAGTGGACACACATGGAGAGCAAGTGAAGATAGCAATTTATGACACAAGATTAGAAGTAAGATTCAAAAACTATTTATTTGGCATAAGGGGGACTCACCCCAAAACCACCCATGCAAAACAGCACACAAATGCTTAACTAAGTGGTCCCAGAGCAAGCCCCGGGGCCAAGACAGAAAGAAAAGCCCACTCAAGTGTAGGGCAACTTCCGGTACAAATGAAATAACAGTGCGGATATTAGAGCAGCTTGGGATGCATGTGAAGTTAGTAATGAAATGGAGGGGACTGTGTATACTGCGGTGTACTGTTGAGGCAGCCATATTGTAATGACCCATTTGGGTCAATTTCCCGTGATGCATTGCATGAACCCAAGGTCGCTACGCTGGAAATCAGATTTTGAACTGTAGAACATAACATGTGTACCATTTAACGTTAATCGCTGATTTCGTGACGTAAACTTGTATCGGCATCCATGCTAGGCTTTTCAGTATCAGAAATGTTATTTTCTTGTATTAAAATCTTAGTTTCATCATTACAAACCCTAGTATTCCGCCTGTTGTTGGATGACTCTACCAATATCGTTTAGGATGTAGAAATCTCATTTCTTGATTGTCCTGCGTTAAGTTCATAAATTCTGATAAATGATTTTACTGATAGTCCTGATGGTAAATAAAAATCCATGTCTTTCAATTTTTTGATTTTAGTTCGCTTGTAGACCAGTTTGCAGGATTATTGGGGTCGAGAGTGGTATTTCTCGTTCTACATTGTTGACGTGTGCTCACACGACGATTTTTCATGATGGTTGACACGGATGTGGAATATATATGGAATAAATATTATATAATGATAGACACAAAAAACCAAGATGTCTTTATAGAAAGCATGTCGCGAGATGCTGAGTAGAGAGAAACAGACCCCCTAGTGAAATGGCCATGAAAGACCTCTTAGTCAAATGATCATGAAAGACCCCTTTGTCAAATGATCATGAAAGAAAAGGAGAAATCTTGTCATAAATACAGTTTAATCTTGCAATTAAACACCAATATAAGCCTAAGTGATGATGTCATAGTGATTAGACACGCATCGAAAAAAAAGTCAATGAGTTTCCTAACCATTCTTCTAGTAATCGCGGTATTAGCCTTCTGAATTCTGATGGTTATTGTTTATGGCTTAAAATAACAGCGAGGACAAATCTCATAGAATAATAGCTGCAGAAATGGCATATGGCGGTAATGAATTTGAGCGTGGCGGTGTCAGGCAAGCATTACTGCATCGCTACACTGTTTGTATCCTGGGGGGAAACACTGCTTTGACAAATCAAACTTAAATGTTTAATAACCCTTTAAGCTAAATTCAAAATGACTGAGCCATGTGCATAGTCAATTATGAATTAAATAGTTTAAAGCATTTTTATTTGTGATTACTTGGAAATATTGATAACTATTGCACCAAAGAAACGCATAAATGAGCTGATTAACATCTTATTTTTAAACCATTGAGACTCTGTGACCCAATTAAAATATATTGTTAGTTTTTCTACAACATAGTTTATTTTTCAGTCTTGTGTCTACCTGTTCGTTGTGTCCCTACATACTCTTACCTCATATAAGCCTGGACCAATTACATTCATACATCTTGGCATACATGTATGTGATATATATTTTGCAGTCATTGTTTTTAAGTTTTTTCCAATTCCTATTACTATAAGGTATTTTTAACAACATTGGTAGGTACATTGCTTTTTGATTTTGACTGAAATATCCAGAAACCAAGACATACCAAAAATTACATCTCAAAAGTGAATATGCATGGTATATTTTAAGTCTAACCGGACCGGAAGTGAGAATCTGTTACTACTCTAAATATCCAAACATACATGTATTTTGGTATAAGGTAGTAAATATATTTGTGAAAGTTGATAATGGTTGTGAACTTGTTAGGATAGTATTTGGTACATCATCTTGTAAACTGTTGCGATATTAGGTTATTACGAGAATACCGCAAAGTGTGCTTAAAGGCAGTACAGTGATTCTATCAACTAAGACATAGCAGAGGTAGATGCAACCCATATACTGTCTGAGTGCATACTTTGCAGTAATCTTGTTATAACCTGATTATTATACATCTTATTCCTGCTTGTAGTGATAACTTATTGGGCGATTATTGGCTGAAATGACGATGGAAGAAATGTTTTGTCCTATGCAAACATTTGCATGAGGGAAAATCTGAACAGTTGAATGAGTGCTGATACAGCTTTTGACAGAACCGCAAATTCTACTTTTTCGAAGCTAGATGTATAATGCCATTGTCTGTATTGTTATATTGAATAATTAAAGACTGCAAGTCCCAAATATCACTTAATATAATCAGTATTTGCATAGTAGTGTATGTTTCTATTGTAAAAGTGTGTAATATTTTAAAGATTCATTGTATAACAAATGTAGTTTTCAAGCGCTACCATTGGAAATGTACTTACAGAATTATATTTATCAGTCCTAGCAGTATTCACCAAGCAACTAAGCTGGAAATGTTGGTGTTTTGGTGTGAAGCATTATGACAGTGACAATAATTGACATTGTTTTTCTAAATTTCCAATGCCAACAACATATTTAGTTAGATATTCCATTTTATTTTGTGTAATATTTAACTCCTGCAATTTACAGTACATTGACTTCAATTTTCAATGCAAGTTCAGCATTCAAATTCTCCTACTAGAAAACCAATTACATGTATTATTTATAATTGTATGAAAAATGTATTCCATATCTTTATTTTCACCGACTGATAATGCATAATTTCTCATAGCAAATTGATAAATGTTATATAACTACTGTTATCAAAATTTAGGTGATTTTTTGTGTGTGTTGTATTCGAGATTTTGAGATATTTATTGCATTAGTGCTTTGAATTTCCCAGTCAACATTGTCACTTTTCACAGATTGTTTAAACCACAGTCCCTCCACAAGGGGAGGGACTGTGTTTAAACCAACGTAATTGTTTACACATTTTTTTTTCAAAAATTTTTTTTGTGATGTTAAATAAAGAAATTTGTAAAATCTATATGGATTTCTTAGTCGCTTGATGTATTCCAGTCACCTAATTTTTTTTAATTGCAGACTAAAAACAGTATGTGAAATTTGGCATATTGGTAATAATATCTTCTATTGCAATATTTCTAATGTGTTATGTTTTGTGTTTTCAAGGCAACATGTCTCATATCCTGTTATCTGTAGCCAATAATAATTCCTATGTTAGTCTTTTAATTGGTTAATAAGCAAATGTATTATTGCTTTAACTCCAAGACAGAATATAAACCAGCTTGTATCGATAGCCTGGTTATAATGACTGATGTGGAAATCCTATTTAAAAAAATAGCTGTGTTTTGAGAATTACAAATATGAATCAATATTAATACATTTCTACGTCTGTAATTCTCCTGGAATATATTGACTCTACTGAGCATGCTCAGTGTGGGTGTATTTCTGAATGTTGCACTTACAAGCACTTTAGCTAGGGATGCTTTCAGTTTAACGCGGAACACCTAGCTGGCCCTTTCCCATTCGTGGATTCCTTTTCTCGCTGCCGTCATTCATGTCCACACCATCTTGCAAGGAGCACATGTGAGACTTGGTTAGGTGATTTGACACGAAGGATAAAGGGTGAGTGGTCTATCTGTTCATCTTTATCTTGAACATCTTCTGTGTTATATTATTATAATGTACTCTGTGAGTGAAAGCATTTGAGTGTGTGTACACTGGTTATCCATCCCTAATGTGTTTGATGGGAGGCTCCTATATGTAAGGGTTTTCACATGACTATACTACTGTGTCACAGTTCTGAACATCGCTATTCTAGTTTCTACAACCGCTCAAAATGCCATGGAGATAATATGTAGTACAATTTTGTTATCACCTGGAAACCAGGTAATTAACCCCTAAATACAATTTAATTTCACTCTGAAAATGGATGTTGGATGTTAAATTTATTCTGAAACTAATAAATTTATTACTTTAACTGTTTGCATTTATAATAATTATTAAATTCTGGCAAAGATGCTTAAAGATAGACTTAAGGTTAATTTGTAAATAATATCTGCATATATAAGCAGTCATGCTTTATTCCATCACTGCGATCTTTGCATTTTGAAGTGAATAAAAAAAATGATAGGAAACATATATTTTACATTGAGATTCATTCTTGTCGGTTTTCTGTAGTATTAGAGTGGTTGAGGCCTTTACTCACTTGAGGTATTTTCATTTACTTTATGTGTCATATTGCCAAGTATACGCATAATTGATTACTACTTACATTATTGATGCTATTGATAGAAATTATATTTATGGCTCTCAGACCTCTTTAATCCTCCAACTTTAAAATATTGAGGATATGTATACTCCAGGTACTGTTATAAAATATTAATTTCAATGAAATACTACTAATGAACCATGTTTGCTTAGTTTGAGTGCATTATTTCAATCGGCTGATCTTTAGCTGTCTGTGTAGCAGAATGATCTTAAATCTCGGTGTAGCGGAGTGTCAATAGAATATCCAGTCCATGTGCGCAACTGACAGTTAATACATTGTATCCACATTAGATTAGTACAAGCACACCGTAACTATTGCCATATCTTTATTTGCATATTGATGTCATGGTTCATTTAACAAAGATTTTATCTTGAAAATCTTCCAGCTATCTTCAGTATTTTAAATGCAAATGCCAGTCCATATGTACATCCAACAGTTTCACTTTCCATCTCTGTTGAGATTTATATATAATTTATTCACTTCATACAGCACTGTATTCACTTCTGCCTTTAACACTAACTAATTAAATTTTCTTGAAAACAGCTTCCCAGCTGAATTTTTGATAAGACATATTTGATTAAATTTGCACTCCAACTGATATTATTGTGAAACCCTGGTTGTTGTGACTTGCACATCATAAAGTTCAGAATATATTTACATATTATATCTGCCTGTAATATGATATTTGTTTTTCCCATGAGTGATATTTCGAGATTTTACTCGAAGTAGATTATATCTAGTTTGGAGATTTAACTCTAGAATAATTCTGAAAAATTCATGTGATGCTGAGTTTTATTGCTTGGGAATGACAATTGAAAACTCTGAATAAATTTTTATTTATTGATTTAATAGGAAATTTAAGTTATTACTTTAGTGACCACAAAATATTATATTTTAGGACACATCTCTCATTTTTGCCATAGAAGTTGCACTTTTATTATATGAAATTGTAAAAAAAAAAAAAAAAAAAAAGTTGTATTATGTTGACAAAAATGATAACCAGTAGTAAGATTTTGTTTTCGTTTTTGATATTGAAATTCTAATGTGTCATTCTAGAAGACGATTGTTACTTGACATTGTATTCACTTAGTTACTTTTTCTCAAAGTTCATTTCTTTGTTCGCTTTTTGATCCTGCTCGTTAATAACATTTCACTAGTCTGCTTGCGCTTGAGATGAAGTCTATGACTCAGTGATTACAGCTTACATTGCTGTATTACTCTGGGAATTGAATCCATGTTTAAGGATTATCAGTATGTATCCAATTTGACTCAATCTATGAGAATTCCTCTTCTAACCCAGTACATTTGCTGTAAAGTTCAAAGGTCAATATGAAAAAACTGTTAGCATATAATCGTACTAGGAAATTTGGTGTAGTCTCATCAAGATTTTTTTCAGTTTACCAGGATTACATTTCTGAAACCATAAAAATCATTTTTGAGCATTATATTTAATACCCGGTATGTTTGACTATTTTCGCAAACTGATGAAATTTTTTGATCATTTTTCAATACAATTCTGTATTGCAGAATGTAATAATCCTCAAGTGTTATATCATTTTTTGTAAAAATCAACAGAATTATAAAATAATAGATTCAATTTTCTTAATCAGGTGATTGTTATCATGCTCATGATCATCTTTTTATCTAAATAACCATACTCAGTACTTTCTGTCAAAATTTTGCATCCTATCAAGTAATAAAAACAGTTTGCTCAATTTCCGTCCACTGAATATAAACCAGGGAAAGTGTTCAAATGCAATGTCAATAACCATGAGCATGTCAATGTTAGTGTTGTAGTTTGACCAGATTTTCTCCCCCAGATTTGTTTGCACTTTTTTCTTATATTCTTCAATATTTCTGGAAATGAACTCCAATTTTGGAGCACACAGACAGAATTTGAGTAAATTTTCGGTTTTGACTAAAAAAAAAAATTGGTCATTTTTGTCTCAATATTCTGAAGGAAAGTGCCCTAAATTTTGTGAATTTGTAATGAAAATGGAAAACTGATGGTGACAAGGTTATCTCAAATAAGAGAAGGTTTTTCTTTGCCAGTAAAATTTGTAATATACACTGCAATAAGTGAGAAGAGACATTATGAAAGAACATGGTATTTTGCAGATTAAAATTGAAATATGTTACTCGTAACATAGACTTATTGTTTAACTTACTTTTCCTGAGGCTGATGACATGTTTTAAATTAAATAGTAATCATTTTTTTTCAAAACAATCCTTTGCTTGTAATTTGTCTTTCGAGGTGAAAATGTCATAATTTGATACCATTACTATATCAAGAAAACAGTCTGCACTGACAGCAAGATTATATATTTTGTCTATGAGCCCTGAAAAAACCCATGTGACCCTGACATGTATGCTTCTGATAGTGATTGTACACTACAAAATTAAACTAACTTTGCTTGCAGTCATAATAACCTTTTCTAGATTTATCCATGGTTTAGTAGCGTCACAAAAGAAAATCCGATACAGCTTCAAGAAACAAAGTCTTACAGCAAAGTCTTGCTTGGGCTGTTTTGTTAAAATGCTTCTTATCTGTGCATGCCATCTTGGGGGTATGTAATTCTATTCAGAAATGATAAAACTATATAATATCTTCACACTAAAGTTTGGAAAATACATAATGGTACAACTGAGGTACATAATTCAGTAACATAACATTCTTGTGTCAAAATTGTGTTTAAATACAACGTCCATGTGTTCTCGAAATGCAATGCCTTCAACTCATAGTCTTTGAGATAAAGAGATTCGTATACTGCATCCCACAGCCCACTCAATTGCAATCTGTGCAAATAGAAACTTCACTCTTGCAATTTTTAGCCATACATCAATTTTGATCTTCACAAACTAAAAGTATGCACAAAACATATGTCGTAACTGTATGTTTGTATACCCATGAGCAGGAAATAAGTAAGCCAACTTGAGTGCTGTCTATAAAGGTTCATATTAAAATGGGGGATTCGTCACCCTGCGCATGCCATAGCGTGTCATTGTTTACAAACAAGCGTCTACCCATGAGCCTTTGCGTTTTTAGTGTGTGTTATTGTTGCTTGGGACTCAATTCCCGCACATGCGCAGGTGACCACTCTCCCGCTTTAAACCTGTGGTTTTTGGCACTAGATGTGTGATGTAATGTTTATGTGATATTGTAGTTTAAAATTTGTAATGCTGTATAAAGTAGTATTGTATATCAGACACTAAAAAACAAAAGAATTCGGTGTTCCACAACGCTCGTTCTAAAATGTGTCGGCACTCTTTTGAATTTTTCCTTGGGGTAAACTACCACACCCACATTGACATGTTCCACGGTTATTGACGTGACATTCGAACACTTTACACTGTTTATATTGGACACAGAAGTGCTATAGCGTCACTGAATGCAACGTTCACGCAACTCAAAATGTTTTTGATTGCCATTTTGGGCTATTATCTCTCAGTAAATGATTACTACAAGCAGAAATAAAATGTATAATAATAAGATTAACATGTTTTTATGGCATAGGAATCAGAGAGCACTTTTCCCGGTGCAATCAATGGACCTGTTCATTTTGCAAGAAGTGTATTTTGATAGCAGAGAAAAACTTTTCTATGTTTTGAGGGCAGGGTATATTGTGTGCAATTTTTTGGGACAATTTTGAGATTTGTTCAACAGGAGAAGCATTTAATTAGATTATCTTTAGGACACGGAAATATAATATTTGCACATTGCTTCAAACTATCCCTGTCTTGGCGCCTGCAACTCTATTGTTTTTTTTATTTGGCTTGTATGCACAATACAAGATATTCCTATTTGGATTTTTAATAGTCCAACATTTAAAGAGAACCCTCTCTGCCAAAATGAAAATAAGATAATGATCGATTTTTCAATCCAATTTTTTATACATGTACCGGTAAAAGTAAATTACACTCTTTATTCAGCGTCCCTGTGCTTTAATGTCATAAAAAAAGTAATATCAATAATGTATTTTTTTTATTGCTGCATTATGTAATCTTTTTACATTTTGCTTTGTAAGATTATAAGCATTAACTTTTCACAAAATATTTAATTCATCATAATGTTTTTTTGTATTTAGCCCAAGTATTGATCAAAATTGATTTGATTAACCACTAATTATTTTTTTTCAAATTATACTATTAACTAAAATTAAATTATGCCAAATTTCACAATGGAGTCAGCTGATAAGTACATGTAATACATACAAAAAACAGTGTCAGTTGGCAATGTATTGAAAAGCCAGTATGGCGTACTGACGGTGCAGCTTTAATTATTCGCTGTGAAGCAGGGCATTTGTATTCTCTGCTCCTATCAGCTTTGAGAAAATGTAGGGGGAAGCAATATACGAGTATAAATTAATGTGGGACCCACACATCAAATTGAATGGATATTAATATAAATTTGTGTATTGGGTAAAATGCCATTTTATACCATTCATAATGGCCATCTGTGGAAGTATTCAGCAGGGATGTGTTTAATAAAATATCAGTCAGTTTTTCCCTTCAAGTAGTGTTGTTTTTGATAATTGTGTGGAATGACCTTTCACATTTGATGTGATGTATACTTTGTTAAAAAAAAAGAAGCATTTCTACCATTCATATTGAAGGTTGAAGTGTGTTAAACTGAAATAACACTTCAATGACTTTGCAATTGTCATATTGCGAGATTTTTTCCTAATCGTATTTTTTAAGCAGATAATAAGGATGAAAGCTTCTGGTTAATGAACCCTTTGTTAAAGCTCTATAGAAATAAATAAGGATCTATTGAAGTGTGTTGTGCTTTAGGGTAACACATCATTAGGTTAATCATGATATATTTTGGAACTTCCAGTACATGACTGAGATGGAATTTTTTGGTCAATCTGTTATTTACTGGCCATCAATAATCTTTGAGAGAGAGTACCTCATTAGCATAGTACTAACGGTTTTTCAACCATCATTTTGCTAAGGTATTGTACCACATGCATGAACTGGAGAGTCAACATAGATATTATAGTTGAATAAGTTCCCCTTTTATAGCGACAACCACCTGTTAACTTGGTGTGGTGTTCCTTCCTACAAAAATATGACAAGCATATCACACATAATTAGGGTTAACGCAATAAAATTTTAATATTTTATTGTCTCAACTCATCCCTAATGTGATTCATTTAGTTTTTTACATAGTAACCAAAAACACAATACATAAATACATAAACCAAAATTTGTATTCAGTGTGCAAGACTCATTATTATTATTATTTCAGTAATGTAAAAGTTTAACAAAGTCTTTCCCTACAGATTTTCTATTTTCTGAAAAGTGTACACACATGTACATATGACTTCAGTTGACCATAGACATACCTCTGTCATTTTCAAACGTGTCTGCATTACTGAATGATCAAATGTATGTAAGTTTCGTATATGCAATCTATGTACCCTAGAATATAATACTAGTGCATGTTTTATTTTTTGGAGGATTGAATTTAAGTATTATTCAATTACCTCCCATCCAAAAGTCCTGTATTACTGTGTCTTTTTCTGGTTATCATCCACACAATTAAAAATGTGCACATCACAGCTTTTTGTCAAAATTTCAGAGAATAAAAAAAAAATAAGAAAAATTTAAATTAAATAAGTATGATTTAATGTGGGACCCATACATCAATTTATTTATCATTATTATAACATTGACGTGATTATAAATTTGTGTTTGAGGTAACTATTTTATACTATTCATAGTAGCTATCTTTTGTCATTTGTGGAACTATTCAGCAGGGGGTGTGTTTATTGTTTCTTTGATAATCGAAATCAGTCAGTTTGATAATTGTGTGGAATGTCCTTGAAAATTTCATATGATGTATGTTTTGTTATGACTTCAAAAAAACAACAACACTTCTCCCAATCATATTGAAGGCTACAGTGTGTTAAACTGATAAAATATTTATGTACGTTTTTCGGGGTTCTCGTTGTCACTCATGGAGTTAAAAATGTGCATGTCACAACTTTTTATCAAAAGTCAATTTCATAAAAATAACAAAAGCAAAATTCATAAGAAAATTTTATATAAAAGCAGATTTTATGACAATTTAAAAAAAAAAGCCTGCATGGATTTTAGGACAAACGCAAATTGACCCAATTTTTTGAAGTTTTAATCTGGGGTTGCACTTGCTTGCCAACACAGCAAATGACATATGCACACAAATATTGCTTTTTCTGAGCCTTGTAATACCCAGTCAACATAGAAAGGAAATAGAATGGCGTACTCCAGTGACAATGTACACACTCACATTTTTCCAGGCATAAAACTGCATGAATACAAATGGTTTTTCCTCTGTTATGTTTTCACAATACACATCCCCTATTTTTTATAAATGAGTTCTATTAACTATGATTTGCTGTAATCACGTTGCTTGTATGTGTGCCTATAATTATGTTGGCGTCAAATGCACAATTGTTTGTCAAATTTTACATAGTATACATGTATATCTTTGTCACATTTGTGGATAATACACTACCATTCCATCAAAGTTTGACATGCCTTCGTTTAAATTAGGTGGAAAATAATTTTATTTGCATTCTTATGTACTGTTAGTTAAATCTCTTAAAAAGTTTCTTGGATAATTCCAATTATTCCAATCATTTGTTCATTTCATTTCTACATTGAAATAGTCAGTATTCAGAAATCTTATATGTAATACTTCTCATTCTGTTAAAGTATGTGTGTTTCTAAATTACTGCCATGTACAGCAGCATGGATGGACTCTTGTTTTTTGTATTCAGTTCACTGTGCATGTATTTTATTCTGCTTGCTATACTTGATTTACCTAAATCAATGATGTATATGTAGCAGACACAGTCACAATCCAAGTAATAGGAAATTTATTGTTACAATCAACTTTTATTCGCTACATTGAATATACATGTACCATTCAGAGTTAGATAAGTGTGCTCCTAAAAATAAATTGAACACCCTACATGACCCACCAATATGTTGAGACCATTTAGATTGTTGGATTTCTTCCGTTACAGTGTGCGCATGACTGAGCTAAAGTTGGATTAGCTACTGCTACATGTAGATTAATACAGTGTACATGGTGTGAATACGTAATATGGGATTGTTCGTGAAATCTTAATCAGTATGCAGCAAAGCAGAATAATGTTGTCTTCATTTGTATGCACTGTCAATCTAGGATGACAAATTGGATACTGTCTGAGTTTGACAATGTAGAGCTGTAAAAGTGTTATGTAGAATTAATTTAAAAAACAACTCTATTTGAAAAATATCAGGCAAATTTTCTTAAAGTATGCTACTGTAACAGAAAAAATAACGCTGTTTCATGTTACCATGGATATGGAGCTTTTAATTATTGTACGCGATAAACTAATGAGCACTAATTTGTCAAGCGTTTTATGATGAACTAGCTTAGGTTCATTAATTCAGCAGTCATCTCACCCTTATACCTTGGCGGAATTTTCACTAATAAACCTGTATTCACACTGTCATCTGAATTATACACAAAGGTCCAAGGTCTGAAGCTTTTCCATGGTAAATGGAAATCAAAGTCACATCTTGTGATGTGTTTCCATGGAAAATTGAATTCAAAGTCAAAGTTGTTTGATTTTCGGTTAAGTTAGTAACATGATGCAAAATGACAGTCATATCATTCAATTTAACGGAGAAAAAGTACAGCTTTTGAACCTTCCTCCATGGATGGTCGGCTTCAGGGACCATTTTATTTTTCCTAGTCATTAACAATGCAGCAAACTGCAAGCCTGTGCTGATCAGTGAGCGATATTTGTTTTCAAACTTTCACATACGGTTTGGCAAAAATGTACCCATATAAATATGGCCTATATAAAAGTCAAGAATAAATTTTAGTATACATTGTACTTGGAAAACCTCACACAGACAATATATTTAATTTTTTAGTTTTAAGAATCTATTCATTCTTTGTTTGTTCGGATACATGTCTATGGCGATTTGTTTCACGATCGAATCAAAGACTGGCAGTGATTTTGTTTTTTGTAAATGTGGTATCTTGTGCATGGTTTATCATTTTCATTCACATTTGTTATATACATTGTACATTTCAGATTACATGTCCATGACAATTTGTTTTACAATCAGATCAAAGATGGCTGATGGTGGCCATCTTGCTTTTTGACCATACTACTATTATAACTCCAAGGCTTAGGCACAGTTTTCATTCATACATGTATTTGGCACATGCATCATACATATTTTATCAGTTTGTTTTATAATCAGGTCCAAAATGGGCCACTGGCTGTTCATATTACTGATTGTCCGTTGTCGTCCGCCGTCGGCATCAACTTTACAATTTCACCTTCTTCTTCGAAACCGCAAGTCTGATATGCAAGTACCTTGGATGTTGTCTCTCAGATTTGTTCATTTCATGTCAAAATCTCAAATTTTGTATTTTTGCTGAATATTTTTGTGATTTTTGGTCAAAATTGATATTTTTGACTTTTTTTTTGAAACCACAACTCTGAATGCTTGCTAATTTGGTATATAGGCACCTAGGGTGGATCGCTCACAGATTTGTTCATCTCGTGATTATATCTTCAATTATTTAATTTTAATGAATTCTTTTTGTCATTTTGGTAAAAAGTGATATTTTCGACTTCTTGTTGAAAACTGCAAGTCCAATTGCTTTGATATTATTATACATATAGGTACCGGTACTACATGTGACCTCTCTCAGATTTGTTCATTTCATGATGATATCTTCAATTAATAGTATGATTATGCATCAGCATAGTCTGTGTTAATGCTGGGCAACGATGCTCCAGTCTTAATCTTAACACATGACTTGCACAACACACGCCAGTCGCATTCCCCCGCACAATGACATCAACTTGTCCTCCCATTCATCTTCAATTATCTAATTTTAATGAATTCTTTTTGTCATTTTTGGTGAAAAGTGATATTTTTGAATTTTTTGTTGAAAACAACAAGACTGATTGCTTTGATACTATACATATTGTTTATTTTCTAATGATATCTTCAGTTCTTTAATTGAAATGTGCTATCTCAGCCGACATGCTGCTTGTTTTTGATTTCTTCGACAGGATTTGTTTTCATTCATATTTGATTAACATTATACATGTTGAGATACATGTCCATGAAGATTTGTTTTGTGTTCAATTTCAAAATAACAAACTGTTAGCCATCTTGTTTTTTTCAAAATATATAGTTGACATGTTGTTTTCTCTTCAAATTATACATGTTAGAATTCATGTCCATGACAATTAGTTTCACAATCGCATCAAAGATGGTTGACTGCCTACAATCTTGCTTTTTGACATGAGTCTTGTTTAATTTCTGATCGTATATTAAGATTTTGGAAGAGTCATTTAATACATCTAATTTCTGTTGATACTAGACCAGCCAATTATTAGTCCCCGTTCGGACGAAGTCCGAAAACGCAGACTTATAATTCGGTCTCCATCTGTCCGTGCGTCCATCAGGAGTCATATTTCAGAATCCTTTGAACCGATTCCATTCATTCTTTACATGTGTCTAGTACTTTTTGTGGGACATATGCACATGCAGTGGTTTAGCGATTCGATTCAAAATGGCCTACTGGCAGCCATCTTGTTTTTTGAAAATGTTGTATTTTGAACATGCTTTGTCAGTTTTCATTCAAACTTGGTACATAAATTATACACGTTAGGTAGGATACATGTCCGTGACAATTTCTTTTGCGATTGGATCAAGGAAAGGGTCGATTGACAGCCATCTGACTTTTTGGCCTTACTACTATATTTCCAAGACTTATGTACCATTTTCATTCGCATTTTGCACATACATCATACATGTCACGTTGTTTCATAATCAGATCAAAGATGGCCGAATAACAGCTGTTTTTATTTTTGGCCATATTACTATATCTCTGCCACCCATGTATCATTTTCATTGATATTTAGTATGTCATAAATGAAAACATGTACATGCCAATTCAATTTGCAATTTGATCAAATATGGCCGACTGGCGGCCATCTTGTTTGTTTAAAATGTGATAACTTGGACATGCTTTCACTTGTGATCTATGTTTTTCTTTGCTATGTCTTAAACCGGAGGGGTTGTCGTGCAACACATGTTCGAATTTGATGTAAATAAACAATCTGTTGTATTCGCCATTTGGGACTCAAGTTTCAAGGACATGCTCGCAACCACACCTCCACTTTATTTATGACAAGCACAAAGAGAACTTTAAAAAATTTAACGGGGACTGTGTAATTTTCAATGACTTGTTCACTCTAAATTATTAATTGGCATGAATAATATTTTCCCCTAATTTCAACAAGGACTATGTCATTATTAATGTGAGTAATATTTTCTGGTTTAAGTAATTCTTGTAATAATTGGTTGACGACTTGATCACTATTATTCTTGGACAAAGCATTTTTTTTTCACATTTCAGATAGCTTTTCATCTACTATTGTCTTGTCCGTGCAAATTTTAAAGATGTTGTATGTATACAATAGATTTTATGGCTAATCTAGTGAGTTACTCTCAATCATTATTAAACAATTTGTTAATCATGTGGATAAAAAATGTATCTCAAATTTCAGATTTGCTACATCTTGAGTTGGTGGCTGACATACATGTACTTGGGGCTCTGCGTTTTTTTTATTTAATTAATTGTCAGTATGAAACTTGGATGTCATACCTTTGTCACTTTGTAATAAAATTATCTTCACACATGAATGACTACATGTATAAATGTGTGACAATAAGACTTAATGAATCATAATCTGAATAAAAATTGTATTGAAGTAATTTATTGAGGCCAACAAAAAGGTAGACCCTATTCTTAAAATTTATGATGATGACTTGTACGCTTCACAGAGGTATGTTACTCAATTAAAGTAAGATATTCAAGATGGGTGTAATGTTATTTGTCTAATTATAGATGCATGAACATGTAACAATTTGCTGTAACTTCATAGTATGAAAAATAACATTGATCATTTGTCACTGTCTTCCTTACAAAGGCAATGCTCAATTTTTAACCAGTATTTATGTGTTTCTTGTTTCTTTCAATTATCTCTTGGGAATGCTACTTGAAACCAACTAACCTGGCTCAATTCAGTCAGTCAAATACCTAATAGTTTTCATTAAAATGTCAAGTCTTGGTTGTCTACCTGTGTCACTTACATTTACAAACACTACAGTGTATCTAGAGAAATGTGTGCAAGTATTGGGAATGGGGGTGGGGGTGGGCGGGCTGTGTTTGTTTTTAAAAAGTTCATAATATTTGGTATACATCATTCAGTTTTTATTTTATTAGTCTCTGTTTAGACATAGTCTAAAAACAACCACTATTTTAGTGCTAACAATTTTTCAAAATCAAACATTTCTGCCAGTCCGCAACTAGATCTTAGTCGTGCATGGACATATTTCATATTTCCTGGATTTGATTCAAAATTGCTGACTGACAGTAAGTTTGTTTTTAATGGATACTGTTTTTGGAGCCATATTGCTAACATGATTGGACTGATCATGCTCAAACTTTGTACATGTATCTGTTTCAGAATTTGATTCAATGCATTATAGATGTGATGAGCAGAATAAAAGGGGGAATCGCACAAATAAATTGGCTCCACTTTGTATCATATCTATCACCTGCATAATGCATAATTTAAAAAAAACTAAACTAAACTGTGGTTATTAATTGCCTAATCAGCATACTAATTACTTTCTGCAAGTTTTGTTCATATTTTCACAATTATCTCAAAATTGTTTGGAATATCAATCTGTGAATATTAATTAGCCAAGTTGCTTACTAATTATAAACCATGTTTTTTTTTTATTCACAGTTTTCTCAAATTAATAGATACTAGGTACAAGATGTTTGTGTAGATAAATGAATATTAATATATATATTAGTCTGCTGTTTACAGCTCAATTAATTTGCAGAGTTAGCAATTAACATGCAGGAGCACATTCAGTTAAATTTTTTTTACTGAATACATTAGTGTTTGAATAGAAAATCTGCATTCACATTTAAGATCTCCAGAAGTCTGCGTGATATAATATATCATATTACTTTTCACTCTAGTAATTTTATTAATTGTCCATACATGTATTGTCCAGGGTGAGCATTTACTATTAAAAGAGAGATGCCTGGAGGAGGCGTGGCCTCAACAATATATTGACAGTTATATTAATGGATAAATCTGGATTATGCAGCCTTTGAGTTCAGATTTACCAGCAAGATTTATGTAGATGGTTATTCTTGTGTTCCAACAGAAAATTTTGTGATCTCTAATGCCCTGTCTGTGAGTACCAAAGAAATATTCTTAAACTATAAGCAAGCAAAAATCATCTTGAGCAAAAGAGAAATCTTGACACAATCACCTTCCTCAGATAATGATGAACTTTAACTTTCGCAGCTTTGTTCTTTTCTTAATGATATCTTCACTTCTCTAATTGAAATGTGCATTGCTAACACTAACAGTAGAGCTGTCTCATCCTAGAAGCTGCTTGTTAAGCTTAGCCACGCCTTTTCTTTCTTGGTTGTGTTTTGATGCATTTTATCCATTCACATTCATTTCAATGGCTGTTCAGTGATTATAATCATACTAAAATACATAAATGTGATTTAATTAAACCAGCTTAGTATTAATACACTAATAGGCTCCTCGTTTAATCTGAAGTGCTTCTGAATCAGTTTGACATATCGGTATATTGATATACAATGTATAATTAAAGATGGGACAAACAAATTACTCAAACAAAGCCTTGAAGGCAGAGGAGCTCAATCTTCAAATGCACTGCCTTTTAACAAATTGCATGTTGTAAGCTTCCAAAGACATACCAAAATAAATAAGGGAAAAGGGGTGTCAGCAGGCAAATTGCTAAAAATTAAATCCCATTAATTGAATCAAAGTTATTTGAAAAGTCAATATCTATTTCTTGTATGAATACAATATTGCTGCATAGATCACCAAGTAGCATGAGCAAGCCCATTTTTTGTATTGTACATATTCTTGACTATATTTCCATTAATAGTCTCTAGGGGAATTTTATATTTAAATGAATCTTTCAATCTGTCTTTGGGGGATATTCCCAGGCGTCACTGGTTTACTAGCATGTTCACTTCTGAGGCAAGGTGATCTGTTTGTTGTATTAATTCGGAGTCAGGCAGCACATTTTACTTGGCCCTAGACAGAGTTGTGACTGGCATGGGAATGAGTGGTATATCCACACCAGAGTGATATCAAGATAATTAATTGTTCAACTTTAGTGAGTTTATTTATAAAAAGATTGTCATAATACAATTGTATAAGCACTAAACATCGGAAGTGCATGATGGGAAATTTTGTCAACATAAACATTTTAGATACATGCCTGTTATGTCTTGCAGTCTAAGAACGTTGAATTACAGTATAGGCGGTTGCACTGTGACATCATTTTGCCAACCAGCATGTCTGATAATAAATTCCGCTCACTGATCAGCAACAGCTTGCAATCTACTTTGACAATTTTCCCCACAAGTTGTTTTATTAACAGGAACACATACAAGTATATTTGATATAAATAACAGCGAACAACAGTTATTTTATCATCATGTGTACATCATGGATCTGTACATCAATGAAAAAAATAATTTGCACATTAAGAGCTTATTAGGAACTAGCTGCGTCAATTCCGTTTTTTTCAAGCAGGTGAAAATAAATAATGCTCAGTAAAGGTTATGTGCGTTTAAATTAATAATGTGATTTTGAGTTCAATTTGCTTAGAATGATTGGGGAGTATAAATTGAAGTCCCCCTTCAATGAAAGCAAGGTAATTTGCATGTTTGATTCAACATGTTTGATCAAAATGGTTTTCACAGTGCAAATTATAATTGGTGGCCAGGTACACATGTAGCAATTTTAGTATACATGTAGTTGTTATAAGCTGAGATGGTAATCTTCCAGGGATTCTGGCTGTGCCAATGGCTGACAGACTTGAGTTAGCTGCTCATGATTACACATCACAGATTAATTCAGACATTTCAGACGTGGAAAGTTCTATTGAGTGGATCACAACACCTTTTATCTATTGAATTTCAGTAGTGTATTATCCTCCTTATTTCTGACTACTTTCTTTTTGTGTTAAATTTAAAAGCTTTTGGGAATTTACATTACCCTGGTAACCCTGATTAATAAAATGTGATGCTAATAGATTTATGGGTTGTTTTCAGTAAAATAGACCTTAGAGAATTACTTTATTTATGTCTAGTCCTTTGGTAAACCATAAAAGGAACGTCTTGCAGTGGATGATGAAGTTGTTGAAAATCTGCGTAGGTGTCACTTTATACTCGTAACTAAAATTTGGCAGTCTTTAAAGATCATACATGTAGTACTTGTTTGTATTCATGCTTATGGCAAACAGGAAGCATCTGTGAATTAATATCTCGTTTAGATTTGTTTGATTGTATTCAGTTGCTTACTACGGTACATTAACAAATGTTCATTTCTTAGAAAAGCCATATTTAATGCATGATTAATATATTCATCTGTTTGACTGCAATCTGATCAAATAGTAGTCATATCTATTTCTGATGACATACCGTATGTATGGTAATCGTACTCTAGGAGCTCTTTTGTGATAATGGTATTAGGTAATTTGATTGTACGTGTTACATTTGATGCTTGGAAGTGTGTTATGTCATGTGTTCTATGATGGATCTAAAAGGCTTGTATGACATGTTATCTATGTTTTCATTGAAGCTTAAGGACCTTATACTACTGATCAGAGTTATGTAGTCACGTTCTGTGTTGGCATGTTGTTTAATTAATGTCGTAGACACTCAGGATGTCTTTGATCATATTATGCAATCAACTGCAGATAAGCTACGACAGTGTTCTGCCTTTCCTCTCAAGGGAGTACATCAGCTTAGAATCATAAAAAGCACCAAAGTTTAGGATCTAGTCTGGTGTATTATTCATCACGTCTCTATAATGCAATACTCAACTTACTATATGCATAATTCATAAAATTAATTGTAATTTTTGATCATACTTACAGTATCTTATAAAGATTATAATTAATTTATTTTATAACACTCTTGTACATCATAAATAAGAATGACTGCATTCGTCATAAAAATGCATTTTATCAATGTGTGTTTAATATATTATGTTTATGACACAAATCTTGCCAGTTTCTCGCGTGATCTTATGTTCATGTGACTTCGCAGTTCATTGTTGTTATTCTTGGCGCCATTTTAAAGTCAATTTCTCTGTTATTGTTCCTAAATAAGTGTTGTATTCTTTGATCCCACCACCATCTGCAAACACACCTCCTGAACTTTGCCATTGTTTCATGGGGCTTGTATCCCCCCAAGATAGTATTTTTAGCTCCGCTGTCGACTTTGTCGAGTGGAGCTTATCGTATGAGTGATTGTTCGTCGTCGTCCATGTCAATGTTTTACTTTTTCGACTTCTTCTTGAAAACTACAAGCCGATTGTTTTTATATTACATATATAGGTACTACATATGGACCTCTTTCAGATTTGTTAATTTCGTGGTGATATCTTCAATTATCTAATTTTGATGATTAGTTTTGTCATTGTTGGTGAAAAGTGATATTTTTGACTTCTTGTTGAAAACAGCAAGTCCATTGCTTTGATACTATACATATTGTTCATTTTCTAATGATATCTTCTGTTCTTTTATTGAAATGTGCATTGCTAACAGCGAAGCTATCTCAGCCGACTGGCTGCTTGTTTACTTAGTTGTACTGTTATCTGTAGTTGTACTTTTATCTAGATAGAGATTTATGTATTTTATTAATACCTCATTAACCATCCATTTGCAGCCATGCTGCTTCAAACAGCTAACCTCGGTAGTTCGCAGCCACCCCGCATCTACCATAACTACTAACTTCTTGCAGCCAACGCTGCTCCTCCACAGTATAGCCACAGCCTTCGCTGTCTATACCTCAAATTGCAGTCATGCTGCAATCTCTCATTACACTACAGTGCCGCGGCTGAAGCTTCATTACTAACACATGTTTTTGAGTTGTGTGTTATTTCAGAGTTCTTGCGTTGATTTGGTGAGGGCTCATGACATGTACATCCTGGTATATTTCTTGTATAAAGCCAATGGATTTCGTTGTGTGTCCACCTGTTTTGCCTAAGTAATAAACTATTTAATTTTCATATTTGTGTTTGTGTCATAAGTTCAAATTAATTAACCATCACTTTTATGAAATGAAGGATAAATTCTGGAAGATAAAAATTAATAAATTTCTAATTCTAATGGTATCTTCTACTTTTGTTTATATAGAATAAAATATTACTGAATACTGTTTCATATAATGGATAATTTATTGGAGTAATTCTTGGAATCACAAAAACAGCAATGTTAAACATTCTCTCTTCGACATTTGTTATCACATGCATTAGGAGAATTGTATTTATAGCTTGAACTTGGAGAATTGCCATCAATCAGGTGATGTGAATATTAAAAATGCTTTTCTGTGAAACTATAGAACACTATACATGTGATGGAATTTCTATGGTTTGATAGTTTGACAGTGTAGGTAATTTATGTAATAATAATAATAATAATCTTTATTGATAAACGTATCCTTAATTGTTTGTGATGCAATAAAGGTTAAATGTTGAAAGTTAAAAATAGAAAAATAAAAAAAAATAAGAATTAGAGAACAAAAAAAAAAAATGTATGTATAGCTTGTATATTATACTCATTGCATATGTTACATCTTGGTATATATATATATTTGCAAGTAAAATATTCATACAGATACACATGCAGCCCAGATGTGTCAAAAGATTATAATGTATTCAAGTCTGTATTAAAAAGTGTATTTTCATTAATAGGTGTTCATCATAATGCTGACACTGTGAGATCTTTTCCTGACATTCACATATCATCTATTTCACTGATGTGTGGAATTAATTGAAATTTTACATTCTTTGATGTTGCCGATAACCTAACCTAAATCTTCACTGCCACAGTGTCAGTTTCTTAGCAATTTTCACAGCCAGCATGGTGTCTTCAAAAAAAGAGGTATTGACATTCAATCTTATAACATTAAATTATTTACAAATATAATATATTATATAATTGGATTAATTGTAGTCTCAAATTCAAGATAATATGCAAATTATTCAACTGTATTGAATGAAAAATGGAGCAATAAAAATTAAAGTTAGTATTATCAGTTTCTTTTTAACACATTTCTCAGAATAGAATGTCTGTCTAAATGGTAAGCTACCAAAATGCATGTTTAATTTTTACACTATTTATTTAATTTATGTTAATTTATTTTGTGGCATAATTTCTAGTAAATTACCATACTACAGCTGCAATGGTACATGTACATCTAGGACTTTGCAAATATGAAAATCAAAATCATTATGTCCTCCACTGTGATGATTCAGTTAATGTACTTATATTTAATATCCTGCACATTGTACACTCAATTTTATCAAATTCATGAACACAAAGCTTTAAAATAAAACCAAACAATTGTAATATATATGCTGTTTTAATCTTCCATGACAGGAATCATTATCATTTATGGTTTACTTTCTTCATGATCAGTTTTCAGTCAAGGTTGAGAAATAAAGTGAAACGTATTTATTCAGTTATACCATTTTGGTATAGAAATGAGCAATTTCATATGCACCAGGTCTGTCTTACCTGATCCTGTTTCTTTTGATATATTGTTTGATAGAACCATTAAGATTGCTCACTGACACCCAGATGGAAAGACAGACAGACAGACAGACAGACAGACAGACAGACAGACAGACAGACAGACAGACAGACAGACAGATCAAGCAACGTAGGCTTTGTATGCTCTGTACATGTGAAAATTACAGCTGTCTCAGTCAGTACATTTAGTACGTGCCATTGTATAATACGCCTTACTTTCATTATGTCAATTATAGTTTTCTATGCATAGTCACATACAGCTTTTTGTAAAGATTTAAAAATCATGAATCTTAGTGGTGCTTTTTAAAACCTTTGAATTTTAATATCACGACATTAATAATTACCTTTGTGATGTAAAATTGTGTAATCATGTTACATTTATTGATTGATTGAAGCAGAAAAATAACTCAAGTATTACCTGTCCAGGCCTCATTACCTGTGAAAATGCCCAGTGCTGTAAAAACTTTAATGCTGATGTGACTGAGTACATTGAATGTACCTTTCCTATTAAATTTTCGTGATATTCAGGCTACAGTAAAACTGTAAGACTTTAGAAGCTGTATTCTACTTATTAAATTCATCTTCCATTTGGACAGCTGGAAGCTTAAAGATAATTCTTGCATTTGATCAAATTCCGAAACTAAGCAGCTGACTTCAAATCCAATTCAGAAAAGTATAATTGCACAGAAAACTACTACCGTGATCAATTTTCAATGTTCATTCCTTATTGTCTTTGAATAAACTGTGTTGTGTGCATCTTAATATACAGTAAGTAAAGACCTACCAGGGAACAGGGACTTGTGCATTCATACATTAAAATCTTGGGACTGTAAGGCTCTGAATTTTTCACTGATTGCAGGAAATATAATGCATGTACAAGTTGCTCAAATTTCAAAGATTTTTAGTGCTTTCAAATGATTGTTTCAGCTTCCCACTTAAGTTTTATTTGCTTACATTTTTGAATAATGTTCCAACACACATGGATCCACAGTGACTCATTTCTGCTACCACTAATTCAACGTGAGGATAACTCCAGAACAATCTTCAAATCTTTCCCCGCAACTCATATTCAGACCATCGAATAGTCATAAGACCCCAATGAAGCCCAGGAGTGATCTATCCCATAATGCATCATTAAGTAATGATACATGTACATAATCAGGAACTAACAACGCAATACCAATTGAATTCTTACGTTGGAAGTACTATCACTGTTAAATCATAATGCCTCCATAAAACAATTGAGAAGAAGCAATAACTCTAATTCACCCATTAATGGTCTACCATTCCACTTGTCTGATTAATTAAATTCACTTAATTAAATTAACTCCCTTGTTGAGCAGTATTTATTGTAGGTATTCCCCAGTACCTTTAATTATTTCCCCACGTAGAACCATTTTTGCATTCTGAGGTCGATATCAATAATTACCACCCAGTGAGTGTTATTGGCTAAGACTGAGGCCAATATAAAAAAAAATACCATCCCTAAGTGGTTGTGTGTTATTGGCTAAGGCTGAGGTCGATATCAAGAATTACCACCCAGTTTGTTTTATTAGCTCCGCTGTCGACGGAGCTTATCAAATGAGTGATTGTCCGTCGGTGTCCGTGTGAATGTTTTACTTTTTTTTGGACTTCTTCTTGAAAACTACAAGCCTGAATGCTTTGATCCTTGGTGTGTATGTACCTAGGGTAGACCTCTCTCAGATTTGTTCATTTCATGATGATATCTTCAATTCTCTTATTTTGGTGAATAGTTTTGTCATTTTTGGTAAAAAGTGATATTTTCGACTTCTTGTTAAAAACCAAAAGTCCAATTGCTTTGATATTACATATATAGGTACTACATGTGGACCTTTCTCAGATTTGTTCATTTTGTGATGATATCCTCAATTCTCTAATTTTGGTGAACATTTTTGTCATTTTTGGTAAAAAGTGATATTTTCGACTTCTTGTTAAAAACCAAAAGTCCAATTGCTTTGATATTACATATATAGGTACTACATGTGGACCTCTCTCAGATCTGTTCATTTCGTGATGATATCTTCAATTATCTAATTTAGATGAATATTTATGTCATTTTTGGTAAAAAAGTGATATTTTTGAATTCTTGTTGAAAACAGCAAGTCCGATTGCTATACATACTATACATATTGTTCATTTTCTAATGATATCTTCAGTTCTTTAATTGAAATGTGCCTTGCTAACGGCGGAGCTATCTCAGCCGACAGGCTGCTTGTTGACTAAGACTGAGGTCGATATCAAGAATTACCATCCCAAAGTAGGTGAGTGCATGTTATGCTGATGTTGATATCAATGATTACCACCCGGTGAGTGTTATTGACTAAGACTGAGGTCGATATCAAAAATGATCATCCCAAAGTGGTTGTGTGTTATTGGCCAAGGTCAAGGTTGATATCAATAATTACCACCCGGTGAGTTATTTGCTAAGCCTGGGGCAGAGAATTACCATCCCAAAGTGGTTGTGTGAAATTTTATTGACACAAAAGAGGTATGGTTCCTCCCATAAACAACACAACACAAACATGCAACATCAAATGGTACCCAAGTGGGTGGGTGTTAATAATGCTAAGAATAACAACCACTGGTAGATGCTAATCCTTGATATAAGCCAAAGCTGAAGTCCAGTAAGTGTTATCCCTGATAATGCTAAGAGACTGTTCATAAGATATCAGATATCGAATGTGAAAACTGACATAGCTTGTATTGGTATACAGTTCTAACTCTTCCCATCGAACATGATCTAAGTCTTCCGCACTGGCACACCATAAACCAGGTTTATAGAGCTATAACTTAATTTCAGATTAAAATTGGTCCCTGGAGCTGGCAAATACTGTAATACATGTTTAGCTGTATATTGAGCATTAACACAATTAACAGAATCTTAGTTTAGCTGAAGTGTGAACTATCGCATTATGAGAATATACTTCCTGTTGAATTAGCTACATCTTTAATTAGTGAAATAACAGATTAGCTAAATTGGCTAAAATAACATGCTAGCAAAAAAAGCAGTTACTGTAGTCTTCTGTATCAGCCATATTGTTTCATCTGCTGATTTCTATGTCGTAGCTATATTGATGGAGAAGCCACTTTCAAACAGTCATGAATTGAAAAAGGACTAATAACATATTTGCAAAGATTAATAATTACTGATCTTGTAACAACCAATCAAATTAACTGTGTTATGAAGGATAATAATCACATTTCTTGAACTCAGTATAAAACTATAAATATCACATGTGATCAGTGAGTGATCATGTTACTTCATTACTACACAATACACCTGGATATCTATCTTTACTTGTCAGCAATGTGTCACCATGCATACAGAAAACTATGCAATCATGCAGTCAATTCTTCTTTTAAGAGACATTTTTGACAGCTTGCAGCTGGCCTTATCTTCATTAAAATTCATTTGGGGCTTGGCTCATAATATTAAGGCCCAAGGAAAAAAATTCTACATTTTGAGTATCAGTCTAACAACAAATTAGGTTATCTTATATTTTTTCCCCCAATTTAAGACTTTAATGTTATTTCTTTCCCAATTTAACCATGCTTTAAACACAGACTAATGATTAGTTTGAGAAAGACCACAATTGCAAGTCAGTGTTTTTTTTCCAAACATGTTCAGATCATCAAAAGTCATTGGGTGGAATATGGCTAATTTGCATAAAAATAAAATAAAACTAATATATTATATTTTTCATTGAACCTAATAAATTTAAATTTGTATTTTCTTCATAATGTAAGCATCAAGACGACAATGTCAGAAAATGTATAGTCCAGTTATATAATTTAATGCCCTATTGGTAGCATGTCCTACATAAATAACAAGTGTGTAAATAAGTCTGATTTTAATTATCCATCATACAACAAACACAATTGTTATATTAGAGATGCACTACTAATAAAGCAATTACAGTACATGCAGTTAAGGTGTGGCCTTATGCTAGCAGTCATTTCTCAGACATTATTCACGATATGGGCTTGACATTTTAACTACATTTGTATCAAGATAATGAAGAAAAACCTTTTTAATTTTTTTTTATATTGTCATTAAAGCTGAAACAATAACATTTAAGAACAGCCATTGGGAGAATGTATAATAATTTTGAATTGTTGGTATGTATATTAGGCTTGGTGTCTGTTCTGTTTTAGAAAATATTTAATATTAAAAATATGAGAAGACTCATACGACTGATAAATATAATGGTAGTAGGAAATCTTAATCTTACCAATTTCTATTATAGATTACACTTAGAATATTAATGTTTTTAACTAGATTATAATAATGAATAATGTTATTATAATTAGTCATAATGTATATGAATATAAACTTAACTCCTGAGAGATTTTCATAATAAATAATCAATTGATCGATTTGGAGTTTAATTTGTTTTCAATTATCACAAATGTTTTAAAGGAAACTTAATATTACTTTGTCCTTATTTCAATAAAAGTGAAAGTTACTGAAATGTTCAGTTGTGATGTATGGGCGCTATTGAATCAGTCATGCACAACATCTGTCACATGTAATTACTCTCTCATTAGTACAAGCACACCTGCTGGCTTTGAGGTCATTTCCCATCATGCAACAGTTCACTATATGATCTTAAGGTGTGTATATCTTGCTATAAAAAGAACAAAAGAGTGATTTTTAAGTTGTGCTATACATTACCAAACCACACCGAATATAAACTTTCGTTTATAAAGTAATAACCAATTACGATGTGTTGATGATAAATTACTGCTACGAGACGAGTCTGTCCCATGGGAAACAGAATACATGTATGTACAAGAAACATGTAGCACTGACCTAGAGTTCACTATTGTATGGATTAGAATAAACTTTAACAATGCTTGGTTCATTATTAGCAGTTGCAGGTGAGTTAAGATGGATATAATATCTTTACTTGAAAGAAGGGTTTATTAATTAAGGCCTTTAATGCTGTTCCAAAATGTTGTCACCATAGGTCTGCAACTTGTATATAGTATATGTTCAAAGTTAGAGTTTATTAGCAAGCAAATTGAACGTAAGGTTATTCAGTTCACATGTATTAATCTGAAAGGTGCATTATTTACTTGTACATTGACTGTAAAAATGTGTCTAGAATTTGTTAGTTATTTTCAGAAATTCACAGAAAATTAGTGTTTTATTAGTGTTAGTTTTTCACATTTTGTCACTAATCCTTCAGCACAAGATGTTCTACTTGTAATGCCTTTGGGAAATCTCCAAACCGACCGTTCTAAATGTGAGCAATGAAGTTCTAAATGATACACATGAAAAACCTTTAAATCTATGTTTTAGACTTAGCTGTATAGAATCTGATCTCAACATGCCCATTTTTGGGGCAAAATTTAAGTGCCTCAGAAATTGATCAAAGCTCCAGAGGGAAAGAATCTTGTTTCATATAAGGGGATTTTGTCAATTTCATGTGTTTCTTCATTGTGTGCTACTGTGTCACAGACTAATAATAAGACATATTAATACCTACTATCGTTAATCTTTGAATAAAAAAAAATGATCAAATGAAAGTGATTTTGAAAGTTGACAATGTCAGGGAAAGGGTCACTCTTATTGATAATTAATTTTGCAAAAGGAAGCAATTGTGAATTGGAAAATGGCAAAATGATGTAGCAGTGAAATTTAACGATGTACAGTATAATTAGAATTTTTTTGATATTCTTTATTTATTGCATTGATGTCAAAATACCATTGAGGTGGTGAACAAGGCCTTTGAGGTCTCAATACAAAATTTGATTTTGTGCATTTTCAGTAAACTGGGGAATTGTATTTGCATTAAAACATTGAGAAAATGAATTATTCATGTTAAGTTTCCTGGCATGTTATTTTTATTTCAGAATAAATAATGCAACAGACATATCAAGCAAATATGCTTGATATAACTGAGGCTTAAAATCCAATATGCATTTTAAATATTAAATTTGCAATTCATTCACAAGCATAGGAAAATATACATGATAATTGATGTGTAAGATTGTATTATAGGATTACAAATTGAAGACTTGATTTTTAGCATTGTTTTTGCACTCTTGCTTCATTTTTGAAAATAACTCCCCTGTTATTGGGCCCCATCAAATAATTATCTCAAAATGAATTTCATATATTACGTTAATTCACACCACATACAATGAAATATATTAAGTGCCGGTACACTGTCAGCGGTTCTCAACTTTGTTTTGTTCAACTATATACTATATAGTATATATTGCAATTTGATTGTAAGGTTTCCTGCAGAATCCAACATGATGAATCAATTAATATACACTTCACTTCAATGCAGGTACTGTACATTAAATTGACAGTACATGCTTTCCCGTTGACTCAAATGTGATGCATGATTTAGAATAGGAACATCCAGGGTATTTTGAGGTCTAATGAAGTGACCTTTATTTGAGCTGAAATTGCTAAAAAATGTATTTTGGCTGTTTTGTATGGCATTTATTTTAACTGAATTTTGATGAGTTGAATGTAGAACACAGGGAAAAAATATGTTCACTAATTCATCCCTTCAGCGAAAATAGCAAAAATAAATTCCAATTATTAATAATAAAGTATTTTACATTCTGGAGAGCTACCTAGAAACATAACATAATACTGGAAGTGCATTAAATATTCACTGGGTTTTAGTTATTAAGTTCATTGTTATTTTTGCTGATGAGTAAAACCCGCTAAAAAATTCACATGGACTTGTAAAATTACAATAGAACTCATTATTTTGCTGGTAATTCTGCGAATTTAAAATTCAGTCAATATTCAAAATGTACAAATAGTGAAATTAAATGCCAGCAAAAATATATGGTTTTACGAGACTAAGTAACTTAATTGAAATATGTACTTTTGTACCCTTGTGCAACTATCATGTTTACCTATATTATTGCAACACTTATATCATTTAAACTTCTAAGTAAATTGGAAAGAATATGAATATATGAGTAGAGGTCGATGCGATTGTCTACTGTCTGACTGCATACTTCAGGGTATCCTTGTGATAACCTTATTTTCACTGACTTACGAAATTAAATCAGCTTTCAGCATATTCACACTTTGTGATAGAAACAAGAAGGCTAGTGTAGCTGTCTCAATCAGTGTATTCTCCACCCACACAGATTTCTCTTAATTTATTGAATAAATAGGAATAGTGAGTGGTGTTAACTAAATACACTGATGAGATTTCTTCCCCCAATGGGATTATATACAGTTGCACCAGTGAATGCAAAACTGTTTCATTTAAAAAAAAAATTGCTAGATTACATATATTTCATATATTAGCTGACAAGTATTTTTTACACTACTGTGAAATACTTTATTTTAGCTGGAATTAATTTTCGCTGAATAGACTTTTTGGGTGTTTTGTATGGAATTTATTTTCACTGATTTTGATGAGTTCAGTGTAAAATATAAGAAAAAAGGTCTATTCACTGAATTTTATTTTCACTGAATCCTTCACCAAAAAAAGTGAAAATCAATTCCAAGCGAAAATTAAGTATTCTACAGTACCGGTATATTGTATTATTTTTCAAACCACTTACATACAATTGTTATCCCTTGAGTTATCTGAGGCCTGCTGTTACCAGGAAGAGCAGCATTTGTGGTCATGTGACTGTGATTATGATATCCATCTACTGTGTCCTGGACAATTTTAGGTTGGCTGTCATTGAATGAATCTAATTATGCATAAAATCAATCAATAGTTTCACGACTTTGCTTATCAATTGAGCGCTAAATTCTTCCATTTAACGGTTCTTAGGTCTTTATGTGTAATTGTGTGTTCATAAAAGAATGATGCTAAGCTTTATGTGTGACAATTATTGCTCACATAAAGAAAAACTACCATTATCATAATTTTACTAATACTGAAGTCCAAGCCCTGGTGTATATTGTTCAATGTATTCCTAGATAAACTACATGTATATTTGTTGACTGTTATTAAGCGTACCAAAATATGTTTTCATCCTTACCTCATCAGATTTCAATGAAATTTTGTGCACTGGGTGATATGGGGATAACTGAGTGACCAAAATAGTTCTTTCTTTTAATCTATGCATATTAATCATCTAATTTGTCTAATAATATTACCTCAAATTTATATTCAATGGATGTTCTCATTAGACTATAAAAGAATTCATTAGAGACTGGGATTTATGTGATGTGTGATTTTTTAACACCACATTTTTGCAAAGTAATTAGTAAACACTGTTTTTTTATAGAAATATATTTATTATGAACTACTTGTAGCTAATATGCTAATTTAAGTTATCAAACTAATAAAAGTAAAATATTTTATTTTACCTTCAACAAGCTAATTTTCACCTTTGTAATATCTAGTAAATGAATTAATTGTATTTAGAATTCAATTTAACCCTATTAGAATAGTAGTAGTATATATTCGTCCATTACAAAATAGTCGAGCCAATATAGTTTCAAAATGTTATAGCAGATTGATGATTCTTGATAATATTGAGGTCAGTACATGGTAAAATATTTGCCATCTCTAGATTTCTCCATTTTGTAAAATCTTGATAACAAAAATTGGATTTATTGATAATCATCTAATTTGATCTTTATCTTGTGTCTTGTTGTAATGAGCTTGTTATTACCGGCTCACAATTGATGTGTATGTGTCTTCTCTGAAAGTCACAAATACTGATACTTTTTGGCGTACTGATGCTCTATAAAAATACTTTCACCTGGAACTATTTTCCTATATTTTACATCAAAAATCAGTGAAAATAAACTTCATACAAAACTGTCAAAGTGTTATTTTCAATGAAAATTAATTCCATCTAAAATAAAATATTTTACACTACTTCAATTTTTGCCATGTACTGTTTTTGAATTTTTATGATTACTGCTTTGGGGAAAATAATTGAAAAATTTTCATTTGACCTTGGTGGACTTTGTATTTTGGATTCCATCCATGCAAATCATAATGGGATATGCATATGCACATCAATTTGTTTGGTTGACGTGTGGCTGACTGTCAGCCATTTTGTCCCAAATTACATCCAAACTGTTTCTCGGGCATACCTGGACTGATTTCATTGTGCCATTGACATTGGTATTTTTTATGTAAGTCAATTGGTTCACAATTTGATGCATTATTTTTGTTATAAGTGATACACTTTCACAGATTTGTTTAATTTTGGTACAAACACAAGTCTTAATTGGTTGCATGAATTGGTTTAGTTTTTTAAATAGTGAAATTACATACATACTGTGCCAAGTAAATTTGTCTTTCTCCCATTCTGCCCAATCACTGTCAAAATTCAGTAGCACGTACACCTCCCTAAACTGCCAGTCAGTTGATAAATATTAATTAGTGAGTGCATTTTTGTACCCTATTTGCATTTTAATTGTGAATCAATCCTTTTATGGGCATGCCGGTAATGACTTCCCTGTTTAGGTCATAAGAGATTATTTTTAAAAAAGTACCAACATAGACTCTGTCATTTTCAATGACTTGATAGTGAATTAATTGTACTTTCAGAGAGTACCAGAATGTGTGATCTTTCGGAGATCATGCATGAGTACTATTGCCCACTCTGTCTGTATGGCATTGCGTTTCTTCCCAATAATCAAACACAGGTAGAGATGTCACTTCATTCTCAATTTAAAGGTTAACATGGTAGTGCTTAATTGGCATCACATCTCATGGGATTTAATTATTATCTATGAGTGTTCAATAGTTACAGTGTATGTGAACTGTGTGAAAATGTGACTGATCAGTTTATTCAATGTCTATAATATAAATGGTGCAACAGTAATGTAATATTGTGCCAGACTGATTTATCACTGAGTAAAGGATTCAAATCACAAAAAATTTGTGTCTCTTACTTTTAAATCACAAATTTTGATTAGCTCCACTGTCGACTTTGTCGAGCGGAGCTTATCATATGAGTGATTGTCCGTCGTCATCTGTGGCAATGTTTTACTTTTTCGACTTGAAAACTACTAGCCTGAATGCTTTGATACTTGGTGTATATGTACCTTGGGTAGACCTCTCTTAGGTTTGTTCATTTCATGTTGATATCTTCAATTCTCTAATTTTGGTGTTTTGTTAAAAACCTCAAGTCCAATTGCTTTGATATTATATAAGTACTACATGTGGACTCTCTTTCAGATTTGTTAATTTCGTGGTGATATTTTCAATTAGCTAATTTTGATGACTATTTTTGTCATTGTTGGTGAAAAGTGATATTTTTGACTTCTTGTTGAAAACAGCAAGTCCCATTGCTTTGATACTATACATATTGTTTATTTTCTAATGATATCTTCTGTTCTTTAATTGAAATGTGCCTTGCTAACAGCGGAGCTATCTCAGCCGACCTGCTGCTTGTTTTGAATATACATTCTGCAAATATCAGATACTGTTTTCATATTTGTTTATTTAATATTTATAATTAATGCAAATTAATTATCCTCATTGAGACATGTTCTTGAAAATTATTATTATAGTTTTTTGGTATTCAATGTTGAGATACAACCTTGGCATTTACATTAAATAATTGATTAAATAGCAAAGAGGTCAGTAAGTTATTATGAATGGAACATTTCATATTAACTCCATTAAAGAAAATATTGATTGCTATTTTCAGCAAGTCAGAATATATTATCATAAAGGTATTGAAAATTTAAATATTAAAATGCACTAATAATGTTCATTATTTCATATTCTATTGCCAAAATCTCTAATCAGAATTGGATGGAACAGTCAAACAGAAGTAATATAGACAGCAGTAAATGCACTCTGCTTAACAATTTGTTTTGCCTAAGGTCTGCAAAACACATATTTACTGTTGAAGCTCATTATAATACGTCTGATTTATTTTCTGATATGATCCAGGTTTTTGAATAGTTCAATTTATGAAAGATAATCACTTCATTATTTCAGTGCTTTATTGCATCTCAATATGAATAAATTGAATTTTTATTTCTAAGGGATTAGAGAAATACTTCACTCCAGATGCTACTAGATTATTCTTACTTCTGAATCACTTTGGAGACTGTCAGTATGAATTTGAAATTCTTGTGATATTTATATATCATAATAGTCATTAATATTTCAATATACAGTATACTTTATATTCAGATATATGAAGGATATATTTTTTATTACTGATAATAATAGAATGCCATGTCCTCGACTTGAGGTTTGTGGGATATGGAAATTATTTTCATGAGTGATTTGGATATCCTGCAGCAATATTTTCACAAACAGAGTGAGTGAAAATACAGCATGTATGCATCACATTACATATCTAATAGTATGACAGATAGTATATTTGTTAGTATTTTCACAAGTTATGCTGTACATGTAAGTGTAAAAAGTGAAAATAAAGCAATGGATTCACTGCAACACTTTCAAAATATAATTTTTTAGTGAGTATCTTTGAGTATTTTTAAATTATTAATGTTTGAGAAGATTACAGTGTATGTGAGGCGTGATAAATTTGGAATGGTACAAATGCTATATTCTATCCTAAGGTTTATTTTATCTAGTTGTCTGAATTGTGACACCTTTGATAATCACTTCAAGTAAATCATTCCAGAAATACCATAAAAAAATATATTTTGTCTTTTTCACATACTCACTCACAAACATTTCTTTTTTTTCCAGACAAATGAAGTGTGTATGCTAGAAGATTGGATTCTTATCTGAGTGATTCTAGGAATATTAATACCTAATGGAAACAATAGATTTTGTGTGATTCTACAGTATATAGAAGATTCAACAATAATTATTCAGCCAATCATCAGGGACCTAATTTACGCTTGGATGTACTGGTTTGCAGATAAAACTGAAGTTGCGATACGATATAATCCTATATTTTTTTCATAGTAAGGTGATATTATTTTATAGTTGCGAATAAATATTTGAACTCTATTGCACCTGCTGTCGAGAGAGCTGGTTTTCTTATTTTTATGTGGCTTTGTGACAGTTGATTTATACTCAGTAACCACAAGAACTTCAGCAATAATTTGATCCGTAGACAGTTTGTCTGCCGAGTGTAGTCTTATTCCGTACTTGCTATTACATATTGGCCAGCTGTCAAAGAGGATATTACAATTGCGGGTCTACCTCGTATAGTGAAATTCAATTCAACGCTGGCTTCTTATTGAACTAAAATCACCCGCTTTAATTCAACCTCAAAAATGAATTTTTTGAGGCGTCGTTTTTCTGACCCTAATGCTGCAGCAAACATTCCGAATGGGTACCTGCAAGGTATTGGTGTGGATGACAACAGAGAAAGAGTTTTGCAGGCTGCTGGAGCCTCACCACAGACAATACGAAGGGACTTAGGTTTTTTAAGTTCATTAACTGGGAGAACAGAACCTAAAGGCAAAACAAAGACCCTTCTGGTTATAGATGACCCACATACAGACTGGTAAGTAAAGCCACTGTCAAATTTATTATTTTTGATGTTTGTATTATTCAAAAAGAATCATATGTACTACATGGCTATGAGAAATTAGATTATTCTTTATGCGTTACTAATAATCAAATAGCATTGTTTGATATATTCAGTCTAAGCTGACATACTAGTACCACTTTCTCATCATATTCAGTCTAAGCTGATATACTAGTACCACTTTCTCATCATATTCAGTCTAAGCTGACATACTAGTACCACTTTCTCATCATATTCAGTCTAAGCTGACATACTAGTACCACTTTCTCATCATATTCAGTCTAAGCTGACATACTAGTACCACTTTCTCATCATATTCAGTCTAAGCTGACATACTAGTACCACTTTCTCATCATATTCAGTCTAAGCTGACATACTAGTACCACTTTCTCATCATATTCAGTCTAAGCTGACATACTAGTACCACTTTCTCATCATATTCAGTCTAAGCTGACATACTAGTACCACTTTCTCATCATATTCAGTCTAAGCTGACATACTAGTACCACTTTCTCATCATATTCAGTCTAAGCTGATATACTAGTACCACTTTCTCATCATATTCAGTCTAAGCTGACATACTAGTACCACTTTCTCATCATATTCAGTCTAAGCTGACATACTAGTACCACTTTCTCATCATATTCAGTCTAAGCTGACATACTAGTACCACTTTCTCATCATATTCAGTCTAAGCTGATATACTAGTACCACTTTCTCATCATATTCAGTCTAAGCTGACATACTAGTACCACTTTCTCATCATATTCAGTCTAAGCTGACATACTAGTACCACTTTCTCATCATATTCAGTCCAAGCTGATATACTAGTACCACTTTCTCATCATATTCAGTCTAAGCTGATATACTAGTACCACTTTCTCATCATATTCAGTCTAAGCTGACATACTAGTACCACTTTCTCATCATATTCAGTCTAAGCTGACATACTAGTACCATTTTCTCATCATATTCAGTCTAAGCTGATATACTAGTACCACTTTCTCATCATATTCAGTCTAAGCTGACATACTAGTACCATTTTCTCATCATATTCAGTCTAAGCTGATATACTAGTACCACTTTCTCATCATATTCAGTCCAAGCTGATATACTAGTACCACTTTCTTATCATATTCAGTCTAAGCTGACTTACTAGTACCACTTTCTCATCATATTCAGTCTAAGCTGACATACTAGTACCACTTTCTCATCATATTCAGTCTAAGCTGACATACTAGTACCACTTTCTCATCATATTCAGACTAAGCTGACATACTAGTACCACTTTCTCATCATATTCAGTCTAAGCTGATATACTAGTACCACTTTCTCATCATATTCAGTCTAAGCTGATATACTAGTCCCACTTTCTCATCATATTCAGTCTAAGCTGATATACTAGTACCACTTTCTCATCATATTCAGTCTAAGCTGACATACTAATACCACTTTCTCATCATATTCAGTCTAAGCTGACATACTAGTACCACTTTCTCATCATATTCAATCTAAGCTGATATACTAGTACCACTTTCTCATCATATTCAGTCTAAGCTGATATACTAGTACCACTTTCTCATCATATTCAGTCTAAGCTGATATACTAGTCCCACTTTCTCATCATATTCAGTCTAAGCTGATATACTAGTACCACTTTCTCATCATATTCAGTCTAAGCTGACATACTAGTCCCACTTTCTCATCATATTCAGTCTAAGCTGATATACTAGTACCACTTTCTCATCATATTCAGTCTAAGCTGATATACTAGTACCACTTTCTCATCATATTCAGTCTAAGCTGATATACTAGTACCACTTTCTCATCATATTCAGTCTAAGCTGACATACTAGTACCACTTTCTCATCATATTCAGTCTAAGCTGACATACTAGTACCACTTTCTCATCATATTCAGTCTAAGCTGATATACTAGTACCACTTTCTCATCATATTCAGTCTAAGCTGATATACTAGTACCACTTTCTCATCATATTCAGTCTAAGCTGATATACTAGTACCACTTTCTCATCATATTCAGTCTAAGCTGACATACTAGTACCACTTTCTCATCATATTCAGTCTAAGCTGATATACTAGTACCACTTTCTCATCATATTCAGTCTAAGCTGATATACTAGTACCACTTTCTCATCATATTCAGTCTAAGCTGATATACTAGTACCACTTTCTCTTCATATTCAGTCTAAGCTGACATACTAGTACCACTTTCTCATCATATTCAGTCTAAGCTGACATACTAGTACCACTTTCTCATCATATTCAGTCTAAGCTGACATACTAGTACCACTTAATTTCTCATCATATTCAGACTAAGCTGACATACTAGTACCACTTAATTTCTCATCATATTCAGACCAAGCTGACATACTAGTACCACTTTCTCATCATATTCAGTCTAAGCTGATATACTAGTACCACTTTCTCATCATATTCAGTCTAAGCTGATATACTAGTACCACTTTCTCATCATATTCAGTCTAAGCTGATATACTAGTACCACTTTCTCATCATATTCAGTCTAAGCTGATATACTAGTACCACTTTCTCATCATATTCAGTCTAAGCTGATATACTAGTACCACTTTCTCATCATATTCAGCCTATAAGCCGATACACAATGTATACCACTTCTTCAATTTCAACTGGTTATATGATTCTTCTAAAACTGTAAATATTTAATGATGTCAGCATCCATCATTCCAGGTCATTTCTTTCTGAATTCCTGTTTTTTTTAATACATTAGTCTTTTTGGAAGATAGAAAAAAGAATAACAGAGCTACATGTAAACACTAAATGAATCATTGAGTATATATAGTTATGGTTCCATTTCATGTACAGAGTTTGGTTTTGATTGACATTGTATGTGCATGCATGAAATGAAGGTGGAAATTACATTGCAGTCAGTTGTAATTTACCTCACACATTGGAATTGAAGCCCATTCATGAATAAACAATTCTCCCTTTCACATGTTGTAGGCACGTTTTGCAATTCTGCATTTTCTTTGATCTGCCGACAAAATGCTAGAAGCCATGAGTGTGTATATTCCACAGTGACTAATTACACATTAGTGAAATGACCCATATAATCCTTTATCTGGCAAATAATCCCTGCTATATATGCAAAATGATTCATGACTGGTATATATATATTTGTATTGTAATTAGTGCCAGAGCAATTATTAAACTAAATCATTCAATGTACATGCATGTATGGTGAATAAAGGAATTCTCATTAGTGACATTTGCAGTGTTCTCATCAAGAAGTAATTATGTTAGGAAGAATTGTCCACAGGTTTAGACAGTATGAGACTATTGCCAGGCAATGTGTGACTTAATTGCGGCTGAAACATGACGAATTATCTAATATACAATTTCAGGATTATCTGTTGTAATATGACCTAGTAACACTTGCTCAATGTGGAAACAGGTTTGTTTAAGGTAGCAAGAGAGGAAAAAGAAAAACAAGGCATTTTTTTTTAAACGTCTGTTATTGACAGTTTATTCATCGTTGGTATCTGGTGTGTAATTTCAGTTCATTTTCCAAAACACAGTTGTGGATAAATATTCATCCGCACATTTTCATTACCAGATTAAGTGATGTATTATAATACAGTTGATTAGATTTGCTTATTGATTGAAGCTGTTTCAACATAAGAAAGGGTCTTGAATAAATTAGTTGTGTGATACGCTATCTTCTTCAAGTTACCACTCACTCTCACTGAAATGTTCTTAGTTTTGTCACTTTCTGGGTAACAGTTCACCACTTTGTCTCAGAATAGCAGTCCTATTAGATCAAATACTTGTATTTATAAAAGTATGATAAAAAAGGTGTACATTTGATAAGCTGTTTATTTGCTGCCAATTAAGTATAGGGAAATGTTTAAAATTGTATCACAACTACTTCATCTAATGTCATTCTGCTACACTTTTCTTCAAAATTACACCATCTATTCACACGAAAATGGACTAAAAAATTATGTATCATAGACATGGCTGTGCACCAGTGACTTTAAGTTATGACCACAAGATGACAAATCTGTTCATGAAATTTAGTTTCTCATGTTTGACGAGCTTGATCTCCAGAAATAAGATGAACAAAACAATTCCAAGACCAGAGATTATTGTCAACAGTAAGAAATGAACAACAAGAAACGGCCAATCCTGCAAACAAAAACAATGTTATCAAGGTTCATGGGAATCTTTATTATTACATCATCTTTTGAATTCATCAAGAAATTTAATTTCTGGAGATCATTCTGTGTTTCTTGTGGAAATGTAATGTCTTGTATGATTTGTTGGCATATTAATTTATATTGAAGCATATCATAACAAAGTGCAGTTCATCTTCATTTCATTCTGTGTACATGCATTGTCTGCAAATTCTTAAGCAAGCATTAACATAAAAAGTATATTATCCCATTTTTCCATATTCCATTTTTCTGGAATCCTATTGTCATAGTTGCTCCTTCCATGATGCTTTAGTAACTGGCGGAGAATGCCCTTATCGCAATTGCACTTTTTCACTAGTTACGGACTGTGTTCTCACTATCCGCACATTTTCACAAGCACAAATACCTCTCAATAGACTCTATATAGTGAGTTTTAACATGATTATGAAGCTTAATGCCACTTTAATAGAATTTTAAACTTCATTTTACACTTGTAAATTAACACTCTGTATTTCCTTACAATTTTGTGAGACAGTTTGTCTCATCAAAGTGAAATGTCTCAGTGGAGCAAAAAGCACTGTCTTTTGTAGGACTACAAATGCTCTTTATCAACAATTGACTCAAACTGACATCTGAATTGTAATTAGTTCCCATGGGGAACACGCATAATCTGGTATAACTTCAGAAAGATGAGTGTGTTTCCAGTTTGTCATGATGTTAATGTGACGTACAATGGTACTTTGAGTCTGTCAATCATTCTGCCATCCCTTGGATAAGGGTACTAGCTTGGTTTACTTTTTTATGTGTCTGTGCTAAAGTGGGGGGAGTCGTCACCTGTGCATGTGTCAGATGGCCATAGCGTGTCATTATTTACAAACAAGCGTGAGCCTTTGCGTTTTTAGCGTGTGTTGTTATCGTCGCTTGGGACTCAGTTCTCGCGCATGCGCAGGTGATGACCCTCCCGCTTTAATATTTAGTGTGAGCATAGACCTTCTCTTTCTAAGGTCTATGGTGTGAGGTACACTGCTTCTTTTGGCTCTCATTATTTTGTTAAATTTTGAATGATAAGTACTAATAATATTTTAAATTAATGTGCACATTGATTTTACTCCTTGATTACTTTCGCTATGCATGTTCACATTAGGAATCTTTTACTTGCTGGAAAAACTTGATCTTGAAACTTGAACTTAATACTTGAACATATGACATGCTCATCAAGGGAGATGATAATATTTTCTTTCAAGTTGATAGCTCACAGGAAATCAAAAAACATGTGTATCAAGCAATATGAATTGAACACAGTGTTTTCTTATTTCTTATTGAAATGCTATATCCATGTACCGGTATATCAGCATGAAATAATAGCTGTTTTGCAAAATTGTCATCGCCGTTCTTGCATGAATATAATAATGAATAATTAATACCATAACAGGAAATACACTAGCATTAGAAATGTGTGCAGAATATTCATCTTCCATATTTGGGTCAAAGTACAGATAAACAACTGTTGTAATCCCTCTCAAACATGAAGGATCAACAATACTCGACACAACCTGAGATATTGTACCATGTATGTAGCTTTTATTTTTATTATGTTTAATTCTGAATACCTCAGTTTTGAGTATACTTTATATATTCTCATTTTGTTTCAGGTCAAAATATTTTAGAGGTAAAAAAATACATGGAGAATATGACATAAGAGTTGAACAGGTAAATAATATTCTTTTTAGTACTTGTTATTTATTGTATTCACCTCTGTATATCAAACTTCACACATACATCATATTCATCCAATTCAAAATAACCAATTGGTGGCCATTTTGTTCTAATGAATGCTGTTCTTGAGCCATATCTTGAACAATCATATTTAAATTTCACATACATGTCAAACATTGTATCACTTATTGACATTTATTTGTTTGAAGTTCTGATTCAAAATGGCTGACTGGCATTGTTGTAGTAGAAATGCACCAAGATCATGGCTTTGTGAAATTAGATTTCAGACTATTAATGGGTCGCTATTGTTTAATTGTGGTAATACATGTAACTATAAGATTTGTCAGAGCTTTCAATTTGACTCTTGTTTTGAATTATTGCATTCAGCTCTTGGTGATGTGTATCTTGGGACAAACGTTTGCATGTACTTCTATACAAACTTACATTGAAAGCAGTCACTGCAGTGTGTAATGCAATTATTAAGGTTTCCATTATTGAATTGATACTAAAAAGCAATTAACATATTTCTATGGCATGAATTCTCATGCATAATTGTGTATTACATTGTACATGTTCATGTAATCTGATTACTTCATGTAATTGTGTGAATTGCATGCACCTTTTATGTTATTTACATGTATGTGCGTCAATTCCTGTAACAGTTTGAGCTGAATTCAAATTTTGTATTACTGAGCATTTTACTGAGCAGATGTGCAGTGCATTGTGGGAGTATAAAGTCTGACTTTTTCAGCACATGTTAATGAACAAAATGTTGGTACTATGAAAAATTATGGAGCCATTTGAACTCGTCCTTCTTGAAAAGTTTACCCCAGTATATTTTTCATTTTTTATGTACTATGAATACTAGTTCCTAATAATGAAATAACGATATAGAGAAAATAATTACATTTTTCTATGGCATAGCATTCTGATGAAATATTATTAAAGAACAGATTTACAACAATGTATTAATGGTAATAAAACTAGGTCATCCTGAGCTGTGAACCATCTCATCATGCCTTACAAGTATACGCCCTCTATAGTTCATTTTAGAATATTTTTGATGATGATGATGCAAGTTCTATTGGAGATTATGAACAGGAAGTGAACAGACTAGTTCATGTAATGTCAAATTTCATAGCAACACTTCTTGCCCTATTAGAGATTTACCTTAAAAATAATTCCCTGTGCCTGGCTACTGTAAAACCTTTTATTTTCACTGGCATTTAATTTCACTATATTTGTATATTGAACGTATTCACTTATTAAATTTGCCGGTTTGCCAAGGAAACAATTTATATTATTGTAATTCTACATAAGTTTATGTAGATATAATTTTTTTCAGTTAATTTTACTTTGTAGCAAAATAGAAAAATAAAACCAAAGTGAATAATTAAATGAGTATTCAATCATTGAATATGGTTACAAAAAAAAATTATTAACCATGGTTTTAAAAAATATAATGGAGAACAGGAACTCAGTTGACCAATTGTCAATTAAAATTTCTGCTGAAGTATGGATTAACGCTATGAGAAATTCAAAATGTCAATATTTCTATGGAAACGAAGATGAATAGCACCTCTATTTATTTGCCTGTTTAACTTGACAGAAACTCAGCAAATTCATTTAGCTGTAGTTCTTTAAATTTTCTGCATTTTTGTTAGCTTTTGGAAGAAGAGTGTTACTGAAATGAACAAATGTTATTGACTCTTGAACATCAACCCTTTTTTATTTGTATTTAATTTAATAAAATATATAGCTACAATGAAAGCATATTGATTGTGGTCGCTGATCTAAGAACTAAAAAAATTCATTATAAGTTTCAGCAGTCAATATTCACCCACCCCCTAATAAAACCTAAAACATAAAACCTACCCCCAGTTATAAAAACTTGTTAAGTTGTTTTGCGCACGTTAGCAATAATAGTAATATTTATTTTAACCTTGCACTGTATACATGTAAACCTGATAGTATCTATTCTATTCTATTCTATTCTACTCTACTCTACTCTACTCTACTCTACTCTACTCTACTCTACTCTACTCTACTCTACTCTACTCTACTCTACTCTACTCTACTCTACTCTACTCTACTCTACTCTACTCTACTCTACTCTACTCTACTCTACTCTACTCTACTCTACTCTACCCTACCCTACCCTACCCTACCCTACCCTACCCTACCCTACCCTACCCTACCCTACCCTACCCTACCCTACCCTACCCTACCCTACCCTACCCTACCCTACCCTACCCTACCCTACCCTATTCTATTCTATTCTATTCTATTCTATTCTATTCTATTCTATTCTATTCTATTCTATTCTATTCTATATCACATGACACACCGTTACGACTACTGGCCTTTAATAAGCTTAGCGGAATGTCAGATTTTGGAAAAAGAAACGGTAGATACTTTTACAAATCACTCCTGAAAATAGTCATCTATTTTCTTGGCTTTACAAAAAAAATAGGTTTCACCACCCTCTCCAATGCTTATTCACCTTGTATTACAAGGACTGTTTTGGGAATAAAACATCTGAGATGCATTGCTTTTTAACGCATAAAATCAATCACAGAGTAGTTCAACAAGTTCAGCACCAAAAAGATAAGATCATTCCTAATACTTAAAGATAATTTTTCAATCACTAGAGGTAATATTTACTGTTAAAATGAAGGCTATTCATACTAATGCCTTGAATATGTAATGAATGAATAAGTGAATGATGGGTGAGCAGATGTGGTATTGGGCGTGTTGTGTGAAGTGATAGATATGGGATGGTAAACATGTACGGAGCTTTTAAATGGATTAGTGGATGGATGAAAATAATGATTGAACGAATAAGAAATAGATAGATGGATGTATAAATAGATGGTAGAATTAATGGATGGGTGGACGAGGAGTCATTGAAAAAATAATGAATGAATGAATGAATGAATGAATGAATGGAGGATTGGGTAGATGGAGGAATGATTGAACAAACAAGGAATGAATGAGTGAATGGAGGATGAATAGATGGAGAAATGATAGAAAGATAGGGATGAATGGATGGATAGATGGAGGAATAGTTGAGTAAATAGAGGAATGAATGAATGAGTGGGTTGACGTGATAATGGGTGTGTGGTTGGATGGATATGGGGAGGAAAGAATGCGTTGGTTATTGTGTATGGATGAATGGATGGGAGAATTTTATTCATTATAATCAAATACATTCATATTGATGTTTTTTTAATTAGAATACACTGTATTGCCTTATCATTAGAATTGTACAGTACATTACAACTATTTACACAAATTTCATGTGTCCTATATAATAGTTGATTTTGTTCATTTTGTATGCCAACAGTGTGAGTTTTCTGAACTGAATCTAGCCTCGTATTCTGATGGTGGAACAATGGTTGACATGCAACTCTACAGACAAGGCACTAAAATTGTTAGGTAAGATACATTATATCTCATCACTGTATAACTGTAATATAAAGTCATGTTATCTTGATCCTTCTGAGTGATTGTCTCCATCCAGCCTTGGTATAGCTGATAGAAAGTAATGAGCATTTTGTTCATTTGTGTGTGGAATAAATAGTAATAATACTGTATATCTTAATACCACCTTTGCAACATATTTTTACTTGTGCATTCATTAAATGTTACCTTGAATGATTACCCATTGGCTGCACTTCTTCCTTGAATTTACCATTTAAAATGCACAAATTTAGTTTCTCTTATTTTTTTAATAACAACTAATAAAAAAAACAAATAATAATTTTTGCTCTAGATTTGATGAGCTATTTTTTTACCCCTCTCCCTTTTCAACCGTGACTTATCAGCCACGTGAGATCATTATTATTATTGCCTCATTTTAGCAAGGGCATAGGAACTAGAGTTATTCGGTGAGTTTGTTGGTTTTCAGCTAGGTGTGCACAACCTTTTATCACTATATCATCTCATTTTTTGAACCCACTTCTTTCCACAACTTATTTATTGCAGCTTTTTAATAACATTATTTCATTGCCTGGTTTTTCAGCTATAGCTGTTTATTTGTTTAACACTATTAAATAACACACACAGTAAAACTAACGGTTCTTAAAATAGGATGTGTTGCACTACGTTTTAACATTTGATTTGATTGTCTTTATAGTGTACAAGCTTATTTGGGCAATGTTAGCTAACTTCATATTAAACAGAAGTAGATACAGTTTTAGAATAAATACCTTTTAAGCTTGAACTACACATCATTTCAATTCTTGATGGCAGTTCTTGTTACAAATTGTTGGAATTAGGCTTTTATAATCTAAACATTGAAAACAGTGAAATTAGGCTGCCCATCTGAACCTTAATGGCTACAGTTAGTACGATAAAATGAATGTGTTTTTTAATCAATCATGTTGCACAAAGGATGCATCTCATACCGACTTGAATGATTGAAAAATACACAATAAAGATCAGAATTCAGTGTGCCTTATATACTGATTTGGAAGAATACGTAAGCATCAGAATTCAGTGTACCTCATTCGCAGATTTAGATGATTGAGGAATACTTAAGAATCAGAATTCAGTGTACCTCGTTTTCTGATTTAGATGATTGAGGAATACGTAAGAATCAGAATTCAGTGTACCTCGTTTTCTGATTAAGATGATTGAGGAATACATAAGAATCCGAATTCAGTGTACCTCGTTTTCTGATTTGGATGATTGAGGAATACGTAAGAATCTGAATTCAGTGTACCTCGTTTTCTGATTTAGATGATTGAGGAATACGTAAGAATCAGAATCCAGTGTACCTCGTTTTCTGATTTAGATGATTGAGAAATACGTAAGAATCCGAATTCAGTGTACCTCGTTTTCTGATTTAGATGATTGAGGAATACATAAGAATCCCAATTCAGTGTACCTCGTTTTCTGATTTAGATGATTGAGGAATACATAAGAATCCGAATTCAGTGTACCTCGTTTTCTGATTTAGATGATTGAGGAATACGTAAGAATCAGAATCCAGTGTACCTCGTTTTCTGATTTAGATGATTGAGAAATACGTAAGAATCCGAATTCAGTGTACCTCGTTTTCTGATTTAGATGATTGAGGAATACGTAAGAATCCGAATTCAGTGTACCTCGTTTTCTGATTTGGATGATTGAGGAATACGTAAGAATCAGAATTCAATGTACCTCGTTTTCTGATTTAGATGATTGAGGAATACATAAGAATCAGAATTCAATGTACCTCGTTTTCTGATTTAGATGATTGAGGAATACATAAGAATCCGAATTCAGTGTACCTCGTTTTCTGATTTGGATGATTGAGGAATACGTAAGAATCAGAATTCAGTGTACCTCGTTTTCTGATTTAGATGATTGAGGAATACATAAGAATCAGAATTCAATGTACCTCGTTTTCTGATTTAGATGATTGAGGAATACATAAGAATTCGAATTCAGTGTACCTCGTTTTCTGATTTGGATGATTGAGGAATACGTAAGAATCAGAATTCAGTGTACCTCGTTTTCTGATTTAGATGATTGAGGAATAAGTAAGAATCAGAATTCAGTGTACCTCGTTTTCTGATTTAGATGGTTGAGGAATACGTAAGAATCAGAATCCAGTGTACCTCGTTTTCTGATTTAGATGATTGAGGAATACATAATACACTATTATCCAATTTAGTATACAAGGTACACTGGATTGGATGATTGAGGAATACTTAATAAGAATCGGAATTCAGCGTACATCATATACTAAATTTGGATGATTGAGGAATACTTAATAAGAATCAGAATTCAGCGTATTTCATATACTAAATTTGGATGGTTGAGGAATAGGCAATAAAAACTCACTTGTGGCATTGATCTATCTACTGTGGTCATTACACAGACTAGTACAGAGTTTCATTTACAAGAACAACCTCTTATCAAATTGTGAAAATTTGTAGCAACAATATTTTTGGTATATGTGCATTCTGATACTGCCATATGATGGCCACTCATCAAAACAAGTGGAGGTCTCATGTTAAATTATTTTCAAATTGGTTCTGTTAAGAAATTGTTTCAGCGAGGTGCATCTTTTTGACTGATAAGTAGACATAATGTTTCTGGATTCTATACACTTCAAACTACTTGTTGTTGGCTTTTGCATGCTGACAATGTTTGTATCTTTCATCCAACTACTACATCTAAGCAATAAATGCTTGCTGAATTTGCACACTTAATCTTTAAAACCTTCTGTAGACTACCTCATATTTGCAGGACATGGCGTGTCTCTTTCTAGTCTCTAAAATTATAAAATGATTTTCTTTTTAACTAGCCTTTTCATTCCTTCTCACTTAATAGTCTTAATTCTCTTTCTGGGCTGGTTTACCATATAGAAATAGGCAATTCATAAATAGATCATATATCTTCCACCTTTACAATTATTATAGTATGCCTATTATCATTCCAGTGTCTATTACCTTGTGACTCTAATGTATTGATTATCATATATGACTGCTACTACCATGTTTATTGAATGATGTACTGCATTGCATAAAAGATGACTTCTCCCACTTTTGTTGATCTTTCTAATAATCTAAAATTAGTCACACTTCAATAATGCAAATGCAATATATACATTGTATCGATAACAATAAAAAGATTAAAATAGCCTGAGTTTTATGAGCCTTTGAAGTGATGCAAGTTGTATTTATGAATTTATAATTGGGCAAATGAAAACAATAATTATTCATCAAAATGTGACTTCCATTTTCTGAGAGTTTTGCCTCCGTTACCAATGCTTTGTCAGTACAGTAGCCAGTGTGGTTTGAATCCATGTTTAGCCAATTTAAATGTATGTGCATTATTTCATCATAAATGCATAATTCCAAAGCTTAAACAAGAAAGTGCCAAAAGTATTCATCAGGCAACTTGGCAAAAACCTGTTCCTAAAATACTCTGACAATCATAAGTGCCATTATCTTTTTTGTTGGCAAATTACAGCTCCCTATTATGCATAATTATTCCACTCCAGCTTGTATAGAAATTTATTGAATTTAACTTTTGATTATGCCTTTCTGACTGACATCATATGAATAATGGGCCTTGTTGCCAATCTGTCTTGTTATTGTTATCTGAGATTTCAGTTGTTAGGAAATCTAGAACAGTAATTTGCTTGAAATTGCACCCTCTAGCCTTGAAGCTGATAAATCTTTTGTTTTTATAATATAAACTCAATACCTTCCTGTCAATGACATTTGACTGCAAGTAATTGTTTTAATTGTGTTTTCTTTGTTTAATTGATAGGTCTTTTAAACCAGCATTTGTGTTAATCCGACAACATGCTAGAGGTATGGGTGTGCAAGAAGACTGGAAGAATCTTGTACTTGGCTTTCAATATGGATGCATACCTAGTGTTAATAGCTGGGAATCAATCTATAACTTTATGGATAAACCTTGGGTGGTAAGTGTATGTTTCTTGCCAAATAATTGCAACCAGAGAACATCAATAAACAAAGTATGGTTAACCATTTCAATTTTATAAGATACAAAAATTTGCTAAGACATGCAAAAACATTATTATCTAATTATTATTTATTTGATACTGGACAATTGTACTGCATATTTACCTTAGTCATTATGGAATATACATGTATTTCATCTAAAAAATAAATATATTGAATATAATATTGATATTAATCAATATTTTGCAAAACAAATAATGCCTGTTTCATTTCCAGTTGACATAATTTTACTTTTATAATGTCCAAGTTGATAATTTTTTGCACATTTTTATGTGTTTTATTTTCTATAATTTTTTTTGTTAATCAAGTTCATGTAGTTTTTGAAAAAAATATGGAAAAAACTGTAGGTTTATACTGTGAAAGGTGGCAAAGGGACCAAGCGTTCAAAGACTAAAAGCATTGAGGCGAGACATATCTTGTTAGGACGAGTTGGGTTATGAGAAACACAAACAAAATGGCGGCCTGCTTTTATTATCTAATACAAACAACATAAAACTGATCTAACATAAGAGCCAACGCCACATTGATGCTGGAGGTCGGCGTTCTTTCAACACCAATCTGACGCATATCACGCAAGGTATGCCGGGAGTTTGTTCGAAATTTTGAACGTTTCGAAGTCAGTTGTCGGCCGGCCGGATATAATAAATTGTTTCAGGGGCCTGTTTACTAAATAATGATAAATGAGACTTAGAAATACTAAAGATTAAATTATGTATGACATCAATATTTCACTCCCTAAACAATATTTCACTAAAATATGTAAAAAGCAATATCAAGTTTCGTGTATAAACACTGGTGTAAAGAGGCGATGGAGTGCTATTCTAGCCAAAATGACATATGACACAGGTTTGTGCTGGGACACCGCTTCCTGTGACGACACAACGCCAACGCCATCCATGGTCAGCACTGTATAATTCTCTCTGTAATATCATGTGAGGGCGCCCTACAATGAATACATCCTGACATTTCCTGCTGAGATTCTTTACATTCTGACTAGGATTCTGATGAATCAGGATGATGCTAATCAAACCAGATCTTGTGAAATAAAAAAGTTGTAATAAATGATAACAAACTATTAAAAGAAATTATACGTGTATATCACAATGAAATAATAAACATCATCATTGTTATGGTATTATTTTTCATTTCCTTTCAGACAATATCATGAATGAGCTTAAAACCAATTTTGTTTTGTTTGTTTATTCTTTTGTTGCAGTTCGCTCAACTACTGAAGCTTCAAGATAAACATGGCAAGGAGAAATTTCCAGTTATTGACCAGTCATACTTCCCGAACCATAAGGAAATGGTGAGTCAACTGAAAGATTTTTCAAGATTTTGTCCCCTTGGCTGTTATACAATATAACATCCCACTTTCAATGTTTCATCAGTCAGGTAGTTCTTAATTTTAAATAACATGTTTGGAATTGTTGTTGTTTCCGTTGAAGCTAAGCTCCACCACACCATATGCAGTAACATTTTTATGTACATTATATGTGGATTTCATTTCACTTTTCTGTCCCCTATCTTTTTCTGCTATCTGAACACAGGTCTTAATTATTTAAAAAATCATGTGAAAAGTGAAAAACATTGACTTTGGGGTTGGAAGGGTCTATTTGAGATATTACTTGCAGCTATGTATCAGTTATGGCAAACAGTCAAATAAAATTGTTTTACAATTTAGATTTAAGTGTGTTTAAATGGAATTGGAAATTCTATACCTTCTATAGTTTAGCAATATAAATATATCAATTTATGAAATTATTAATAAATAAACTTGTTTTAATAATAATAACTAATTTAATTCTACATTCTTATTACCACTGATTAAATCTAACTCTTATGATTCAGTACTAAACTCAAAAATATATTTATTTCAACAATTTTGCCAACTTCGTCGAAACAGTTAATTGCTTGTGGTCCAATTCAATATGGAAAGAATGTTGTATTTGCCATATGCAGTGTTTGAATTCACATACGTTGGGCCACCTTCAAAAACAGTTATTTGCTTGTGGTACAATTCAATATGAAAAGAATGTTGTATTTGCCATATGCAATGTTTGAATTCACATACGTTGGGCCACCTTCAAAAACAGTTATTTGCTTGTGGTACAATTCAATATGGAAAGAATGTGGTATTTGCCATATGCAATGTTTGAATTCATATACGTTGGGCCACCTTCAAAAACAGTTATTTGCTTGTGGTACAATTTAATATGGAAAGAATGTTGTATTTGCCATATGCAATGTTTGAATTCACATACGTTGGGCCACCTTCAAAAACAGTTATTTGCTTGTGGTACAATTCAATATGGAAAGAATGTTGTATTTGCCATATGCAATGTTTGAATTCACATACGTTGGGCCACCTTCAAAAACAGTTATTTGCTTGTGGTACAATTCAATATGGAAAGAATGTGGTATTTGCCATATGCAATGTTTGAATTCACATACGTTGGGCCACCTTCAAAAACAGTTATTTGCTTGTGGTACAATTTAATATGGAAAGAATGTTGTATTTGCCATATGCAATGTTTGAATTCACATACGTTGGGCCACCTTCAAAAACAGTTATTTGCTTGTGGTACAATTTAATATGGAAAGAATGTTGTATTTGCCATATGCAATGTTTGAATTCACATACGTTGGGCCACCTCCAAAAACAGTTATTTGCTTGTGGTTTAATATGGAAAGAATGTGGTATTTGCCATATGCAGTGTTTGAATTCACATACGTTGGACCACCTTCAAAAACAGTTATTTGCTTGTGGTACAATTAAATATGGAAAGAATGTGGTATTTGCCATATGCAATGTTTGAATTCACATACGTTGGGCCACCTTCAAAAACAGTTATTTGCTTGTGGTACAATTTAATATGGAAAGAATGTTGTATTTGCCATATGCAGTGTTTGAATTCACATACGCTGGGCCACCTTCAAAAACAGTTTTTTGCTTGTGGTACAATTCAATATGGAAAAAATGTGGTATTTGCCATATGCAATGTTTGAATTCACATACATTGGGCCACCTTCAAAAACAGTTATTTGCTTGTGGTACAATTCAATATGGAAAGAATGTGGTATTTGCCATATGCAATGTTTGAATTCACATACGTTGGGCCACCTTCAAAAACAGTTATTTGCTTGTGGTACAATTTAATATGGAAAGAATGTTGTATTTGCCATATGCAGTGTTTGAATTCACATACGTTGGGCCACCTTCAAAAACAGTTATTTGCTTGTGGTACAATTTAATATGGAAAGAATGTTGTATTTGCCATATGCAATGTTTGAATTCACATACATTGGGCCACCTTCAAAAACAGTTATTTGCTTGTGGTACAATATGGAAAGAATGTGGTATTTGCCATAAGCAGTGTTTGAATTCACGTACATTGGGCCACCTTCAAAAACAGTTATTTGCTTGTGGTACAATTTAATATGGAAAGAATGTTGTATTTGCCATATGCAATGTTTGAATTCACATACGTTGGGCCACCTTCAAAAACAGTTATTTGCTTGTGGTACAATTTAATATGGAAAGAATGTTGTATTTGCCATATGCAATGTTTGAATTCACATACGTTGGGCCACCTCCAAAAACAGTTATTTGCTTGTGGTTTAATATGGAAAGAATGTGGTATTTGCCATATGCAGTGTTTGAATTCACATACGTTGGACCACCTTCAAAAACAGTTATTTGCTTGTGGTACAATTAAATATGGAAAGAATGTGGTATTTGCCATATGCAATGTTTGAATTCACATACGTTGGGCCACCTTCAAAAACAGTTATTTGCTTGTGGTACAATTTAATATGGAAAGAATGTTGTATTTGCCATATGCAGTGTTTGAATTCACATACGCTGGGCCACCTTCAAAAACAGTTATTTGCTTGTGGTACAATTCAATATGGAAAAAATGTGGTATTTGCCATATGCAATGTTTGAATTCACATACATTGGGCCACCTTCAAAAACAGTTATTTGCTTGTGGTACAATTCAATATGGAAAGAATGTGGTATTTGCCATATGCAATGTTTGAATTCACATACGTTGGGCCACCTTCAAAAACAGTTATTTGCTTGTGGTACAATTTAATATGGAAAGAATGTTGTATTTGCCATATGCAGTGTTTGAATTCACATACGTTGGGCCACCTTCAAAAACAGTTATTTGCTTGTGGTACAATTTAATATGGAAAGAATGTTGTATTTGCCATATGCAATGTTTGAATTCACATACGTTGGGCCACCTTCAAAAACCGTTATTTGCTTGTGGTACAATATGGAAAGAATGTGGTATTTGCCATAAGCAGTGTTTGAATTCACGTACATTGGGCCACCTTCAAAAACAGTTATTTGCTTGTGGTACAATTTAATATGGAAAGAATGTTGTATTTGCCATATGCAATGTTTGAATTCACATACGTTGGGCCACCTTCAAAAACAGTTATTTGCTTGTGGTACAATATGGAAAGAATGTGGTATTTGCCATAAGCAGTGTTTGAATTCACGTACATTGGGCCACCTTCAAAAACAGTTATTTGCTTGTGGTACAATTTAATATGGAAAGAATGTGGTATTTGCCATATGCAGTGTTTGTATTCACATACGTTGGGCCACCTTCAAAAACAGTTATTTGCTTGTGGTCCAATATGGAAAGAATGTGGTATTTGCCATAAGCAGTGTTTGAATTCACGTACATTGGGCCACCTTCAAAAACAGTTATTTGCTTGTGGTACAATTTAATATGGAAAGAATGTGGTATTTGCCATATGCAGTGTTTGTATTCACATACGTTGGGCCACCTCCAAAAACAGTTATTTGCTTGTGGTCCAATATGGAAAGAATGTGGTATTTGCCATAAGCAGTGTTTGAATTCACGTACATTGGGCCACCTCCAAAAACAGTTATTTGCTTGTGGTACAATATGGAAAGAATGTGGTATTTGCCATAAGCAGTGTTTGAATTCACGTACATTGGGCCACCTTCAAAAACAGTTATTTGCTTGTGGTACAATTTAATATGGAAAGAATGTGGTATTTGCCATATGCAGTGTTTGTATTCACATACATTGGGCCACCTTCAAAAGCAGTTATTTGCTTGTGGTCCAATATGGAAAGAATGTGGTATTTGCCATAAGCAGTGTTTGAATTCACGTACATTGGGCCACCTCCAAAAACAGTTATTTGCTTGTGGTACAATATGGAAAGAATGTGGTATTTGCCATAAGCAGTGTTTGAATTCACGTACATTGGGCCACCTTCAAAAACAGTTATTTGCTTGTGGTACAATTTAATATGGAAAGAATGTGGTATTTGCCATATGCAGTGTTTGTATTCACATACATTGGGCCACCTTCAAAAGCAGTTATTTGCTTGTGGTACAATTTAATATGGAAAGAATGTTCTATTTGCCATATGCAGTGTTTGAATTCACATACGTTGGGCCACCTCCAAAAACATTTATTTGCTTGTGGTCCAATATGGAAAGAATGTGGTATTTGCCATATGGAATGGGTTAATTCACATCCACTGCATCCTCTGTCAGTCTCCATTCATGACTGTAGGACATACAAATTCACTGAATCATGTGGCCTTAACTAATCCATTACTTAATAAAGTAATTGGTAAAAAATATTACCATTGACATTCAATATTTATTTATTAACATAAAACTCAGGTTAGTTCAGCAGTATGATTGCCACCACACCATGTTTAAGAAGAGTACAAAAATAAAAGCAATTACAAAATCAAAAATAACTAGATTAGTAATATCATGTTCACGTGAAATAATTGCAAGCTAATGACAATGCAAAACAGCTGATTTCCTCCCTAATACAATCATGCGGAAACAGACTGAGTTCCTCGCTGTTCTCTTAAGGGAGGAAATACAACACCACAGATTAGAAATGCATATTTCTATGGCTCTCATGCAAAACAAATTGAGGAGCATGACAATAAACAGATACATATAGAGTAAAGTATACAGCACAGTGCATGCTTCAGTACACGCTTCAGACAAATTTCTAAAAGTGCACTTCTGGAAGCCAAGTAATGTTGTTGAGTGATTGAATTACTGGTATTTAACTGGGATTATTATGTGCTTGTACATGCTGCAAATTGCATGTGGCCAATAAATAAAATCTGTGTATACAGGTCAGTCACTCAGCTAATGATCACCTGCAATAACCTCAGTATGACCCCCCATTAGTCTGTGTTTACCTACGCCATAGTTATTGTGTGTAAACCAGGTACATTTTGGGGGATGGATTTCCACATGCTGTATTGGGGGTATTTTATTTTATGTATAAATCCTCTCCTTCTTTCATCTGTCCCTGTCACATCAACCAGTTAAACCACATACATGTAATGAGTTTATCATTGTGCTATTTAGGAAATTTTATATTTTATGCATTATGTCAATTTTGAATCTATTGTTCGATGGTTCCTAGTTTCCTAAAATTTATCATATTGTTGGCAAATTTAGTTATACTGATATATATTCTTGAATATTTGTCAAATCGTCAAACAATATTCTCTCTCACATTTGCCTTTTTAATGATATTATACGATTCCTATCATATAATAATAAATAATTTCAACACATAGAAATTAAAATTTATTCAGTAATCTCAAAGTCAATTAGTTCCCCCTCTTCTTCCTTTTTCTTTCTTTTCTTTTTGTCTTGTTTCTCTTTTTTTGATTTTTTGTCTCTTTTTGGTTTTTTGCCTCTCTCAGGTTTTGTGGAATCGAGGCATTTCTTGAAATTTTTGTTTATATTCCAGTCACAGCTTCCATCTTCTTTCATTTCACATGCTGAATATTCGGCATAACACACTGCATCATTGCTCTCAAGCTTAAAAGTACATCCATCTATGATGGGTTTTGGATCTTCCACCACTTCAGAAAATTCAGAGGTATTGTCGTGACATTGAGAACTGAATTCATCTTCTCTGAAACCAAAGCCAATATCATCTATGTTGTAACATATGGTAATCTGTGAATATAATCAACATACAAGTTCCTATAAATCACACCTCAGATCAATAACAAAGATGTGTAGAAACAGTCACAGGTTCACTGCATTTGCTTGTGCAATATAAAATGATGTGAAAAACTGAATTGTTTTCACCCAGCAGCACTTCATTTCTTGTGCACTTTAAATAAGTTATGTATGACTATGTTTCTGTGACCTCAATCTCTCCTTCACCAGTAAATCTTCTAATAGACTGAGTCCCTCTTTCAGTAATTCACCCAATGAATTAGAGAGTTTCACTTCCTCATTAGTAAATCACCTAATGAATAAGGCAGTTCTCATCATTAAATCACCTGATGAGTTATAACAAGTCTATCCCTCATCAGTAAATCAACCAATGAGTTAAAAATTAGTCTCTTCCACATCAGTAAATCAACCAATGAGTTAAGAATTAGTCTCTTCCTCATCAGTAAATCAACCAATGAGTTAAGAATTAGTCTCTTCCTCATCAGTAAATCAACCAATGAGTTAAGAATTAGTCTACCCCTCATCAGTAAATCAACCAATGAGTTAAGAATTAGTCTCTTCCTCATCAGTAAATTAACCAATGAGTTAGGAAGTTTCTCTTTCTCATCAGTAAATCAACCAATGAGTTAGGGAGTTTCTCTTCCTCATCAGTAAATCAACTAACAAGGATTGTGTTAACCCCATATTTTGCTTCCCGGACTCCAATTATTGAAGAGGGACCCAGTTTGTCAGGCAAGCTGGGATCCAATTTCTAATGAAGTTATCCAGAGTCAAATTTCAATTTTTTTAAATTTTGTAAGTGGGACTCGTCTTGCAGAGACAGTAGCGCAAACCCTGAACTAATGAGTTAGGAGTTTCTCTTCCTCATCAGTAAATCAACCAATGAGTTAGGGAGTTGCCCTTCCTCATCAGTAAATTAACCAATGACTTGGGGAGTCTCTCCTCCTCATCAGTAAAACACCTAAGGAGTTAAGGATGAGTATCGCTTTTGTAAATACATTACCCATTTGGTTTCTGTCTCCCATTACAAGAAAAACAGAACTACCCTAATTTAAACATATGATTCTTCTATGTTAAAAGGTTGATGAAAAAAAGTTTTGTGTTTCTAGTTATGGGCTATAACAAAGCAATAATTGCAGTTAGTTATTAGGATTTTCTTTTTTTGCTACATCCAAGGAGTTAAATGTAAGTCATTTCTGCGGGTAGAACTAATTTACATAAAATAATAAAATAATAAAAAATATATATGGGTGATAGTGTTATTGAAATTTTTTTTTTATGAAGCTGACTGTTAACAATGCCATTGTAAATGGTAAATCAACATTATTCATTGTATTTCATCCTGCATAATGTTAATATATTGATTTTTACTCACCGAACATCCACAATTGTTTTTATATAGGCTACGCAGTAAGTTTTTGTTTCTTTTCTTCACCGTCTTCCATTGTTCATTCCAGTCACATACACTGGTGCTCAGTTGATTCTCATGCTCTCCATATTGTCTCATACCTATAAATTATAATTTTTTGAGAATTCATTGGCTGACCTGGTCTAGTGGTGAAACCAAAATTGGTCTCACCTGTTTTTGTTTTGATTGAAAGAAAAGTTTTAGATTTGTGTATTTTCTATAGTAGGTCTGTTACTCCTAAAACAAGAGCTATTGTTAGATGCAGATTTAAAGTAGCTATTGGTCATTAAAAAATGAGTAATTTAATTACATGATGTTCATTAAATTTTGTCATTTTGTTATCACACATGTGCTTGTAATGAATAAATATTATTATTATACAGCTGTCACCATAACGCCATAAGTTACAGTGTGCCATAATTTTGCAGTATTTTACAGTGTATTTTCATTCTACCATATAAGGAATTGTGAATTCTAAATATTGGAGTCCGGTCAAACCCTGGTGGCAGCCATGTTTGTTACCAAACGCTTCAGCGTGGTATTAAGAGTTTGTTTTCAGGGGTGGGTGATATCAAGGTGGGAAATGGATGCACATAAGGGGTTAATTCCTTGAATTGCAATATAGAGGGTTCAGGCCGAAATACAATATTAGTGTTTTCATGTTTCGTCTGATATTTCTGTGGTATTCTGCTGCTGTAAGTAATGCACGATTTGTTCCGAAATTCAGTATTTTGTGTGCATTCCAGGGTTATTCGTTTTTTGCTGAAAACACCTCTATTTTTTAATGACAGAGTCGAATAGTTTCACTCCCACTGGGAAATCTGCATTGTTGCTTGAATGAGAGCTAATTAAACACATTTCCCAGACCGGCGAGAGAGTATGCAACAGCCAATTTTAACCGCCTGTCACATGATTTTACTCTGAATGTCAACATGAAAAGAGGCTAGTCCATTATATGCAGGAGTAATTGGGAGTAGAATATGTGAGGGATAGTATCAACAGAGATGTGTATAGTGAAAAGTAATATCTATCCTACTTTTGCACTCTGAGCATTCCTGTTTTAGTATATTGGTTTGAAAATGTTGAAATGATTTGCAATGTGTTTTTTTTTTTTACTGAAACTCCCCTATTGATCGAATTCCGGGTTTGAACGAGAACGGCACACCACGTGATTCATTTGAATACAATGCTGAAGGCAAGCATGCCGTGTTACTGTGGTACTCCACTGACGGGATGACTTACTAGTACTGCATGCTACAACTTCGCATTTGATGTTGCTTGCTAGCCGTGGATTGAATGAATCTTGATTACCGGTTAAAATGTTGCTCATTTGGTGTTGGTAATCTGTATTTGGAACTGAGTAATGCCGCAACGTCGCCAGCAGAAACCTCTTGGTACTTCGTACTATGTTAAAACTCAGTCAACATACATCAAGTTCTCTCAATCGTAGTATTCCATGTGATGTACACCTAATATGCAAAAAATGTTGCTAAACTGGATAAAATAGCAGACGAACATTTATTTACAAAATAAAAATACTTTGGTTGCCAATGAAAACAAGCCGGTAAAAAACAAGCAATATGTTTTCGGCTGTTACCATGGTATGGTAGGACATGAACATGAAGCTAACATCGGTTTATAACTAAAACCAGGCACCTTATACGAGAATCGCAAAATAATATTCAGTCTTTAGAAGTCAATTTATTTTATTGCTAGGACGTATTCAGCCGTTAAATGTATTATTTCCAACCGTTTTGCGATAGTATTTTCTAGATTGGAAGCAGCATTCAGATTTTAGTTCAATTGGGATTACGTTGACAGTGTAACAATGTCGGCGCCAGTGATCTCTTACCAGTGCGCAACGTAGCCAGAATAAAAGGCATGATCATTTGGCCACTGCTATTACAAGACTGGTAGGAGGTAATAAATTTGGGGCGAAAGTATTCAAAAAACAGATTTTGGCTGTTGCCATGGTAGCGGTGGGTCAGGATTGTTTTTCCAATTAGTGATGGTACGACCTGCCTGTCAAGTATGAACAAAATCAGCCAAGCCAAAAAAAATCACAGAAGAGTTAAAAAGCCATTCCTGGTGAACAGTTACTCTAACTTTGGGGTCAAATTTCTCATTAATGAAAAAAGATATCGAAAATTCAAATAGTAACTTTGTGCCCACACTCAAACCGAGTACAATGAGCTATGTCTGAGGTGTTGTATCACAGGGAATTGGACAAACTTATGTATTTTAATAAATTATTGAATAATAAAATGTTATATAACTTTTCTTTTACCCCCTCTCCTTCCTGGTATCTAAATCAAGTAATCACTATTTTTATTTTGTAAACACATTTCTGTCTGCTATTTTTGTCGGGTTCAAATTGTTCACCAGCATTTTTGGCATGTTAGATGTACATCACATAAAATACTAGGATTGGGAGAACTTAATGTATGTTGACCACCTGGAAACTGAGTTTTATCAATCTTGAAGGGCTCTCTGAACATCCACTCGCAGCCTGGACCCGCAGTAAAATAAGCCTTTTCACTTTGGCGCGTAGATGTTTTGACTTGACAAGTTGTTTGACAGCTAGCAAAAAGATTGTGCGACGCGCACCGTCGGCGGCGTCTTTTTTTATGACGTTTTGAACATTTAGTCAATTTGAGCAGTATTTATTCGGACAATGACTCAAGTTAGACGTCTGATTATTTTATTTTCACACGTACAGTGACACGCGTTCTACACTGACACGCGTTGCTAGGTCGCAGCACTGTCTTGGAGCATATTAATGGGCAATTGGGTTCCCCAACCTAAATTTCTATCCCGATTTGTTGCACGTTATTTCTTTAATATGAAATAATCAAATACGGGACATATGTAATAATAACAGAACCCCATACCCTCCCAGTGGTTTCGCTCGTGAAAGTACGGCAGCAGGATACACCGCATCACTCGTGAAAATAACTTCCATACGCAATGAAAGCCACGGGGAGGGTATGGGGTTCTGTCATAATACTTCATTATCACTGAAAACATTTTTCCCCTGAAATAAATTCCAGTGAAAATACCCCGTTAAATACCGCAGAATTACGGTGTGCTGTAACTTATGGCGTTACAGTGACAGATGTATAATAATGTAACATCGTCTCACCTGTTAGCACATAACTCTCACCTATTCGTAGATGGGTTACACCACACATAGTACTACTTTTTGGAGTCCACAATTCAACGACTTGTCCTGATTTCACTAGCTGCTTGCCTTTGTATACTTTCTTGACTTTAACTGTCCACACTATAGCATCATCACTGCTTGCGATTGGTATATACTCAGATTCTGATTCTGACCCATCTTGTGCTGTATATTCCTCAGTGTCATTAATTTCTAGAACTCTCAGTTTTGTAACTATTCGGTGACGGTGAATATTTGCACGTATAACTGTTGGCAACAAGTTAGAAAATCATAATTAGGACAAGACAACAAATTGGGTTACTAGGTCAGACATAAATACACAAGTATGAGCATTAAATCATTGTTAGACAGTTAACTGTTTGGGAGATAAAGTAAAACATTCTATTTTCATGTGTATTGACTTAAACAACTGCCACTGTGTTGTCAAAAAGTAAATTTATAATATAATTGATATACTCTGTAGATGACTGTAAGCCTGAGAGAACATGAAACACCATCAATTTGATAAATGTTTTAAGACCATGCAAAAAATGTGGGGTATGCAACAAACAATGATACATGTATCAAGAATGTCCCATCTACTGCCAGTTCAATCTTATGGTTTATAGTTGCTCTTGCAACTCATCTGAGATTTCACCAAAGGAAATAATGACAACATGAAATCATCCTTATAAACACTAATTTTCCTTTGGGTTTCAAAGAAATTTAACCATTTTGTGTTTATTTTTCAATTGCTCTCTCTCAGCCTGAGCTATTAAACCATGTGACATACCTGTATACCTTTGGACCACTTAATACTTTTATCCATAGTTTGTTTTCAATAAATTGTTTAGTCCTTCTCGAAACTAGTCTACAAATATGATACATAAATAATCCCCCAGCCTTTATTTCTCAGTTATGTACATCATCTCGGAATTGTTAATCCCCATATACCGGTAGGTTATATACAAATGGTGTATTGGAGCCACTCATTTTTGATGACATCACGCATACATTCAAATTGCCAGGGAAACCATATTTGCGCTATTAATAGTGCATGCATTTTATGTATATTACAGAGGTGTTCTGTATTCAAAATTAGTCATATCTGAATAATTCGGTATACATCAAATGTAATTTTATAAATATCTAGTATGTATAAGTAACAGTTGCTTACCCTAATAAATCTTTGATAGTATGTTCTGCTTGATAGTAATAAAGTGTGGAAGCCAAAGATCCATTCACTGCTACAATAATTAACCTACTTTCATATGTTTGTGTAAGTTATGTGTGATGTGGTGTAAGTATTATCAGTCTCTGAGATAACCATCTGACAAGTCCTTCAGAATAATTGCTAAACAAACAATTGAACTTAGTGCATTATTGGTCAAAGTAGACCATAACCTTCTGTTCACCCCCTGCTAAGGCTCTAATGAAATGGCCATTTCTGTCAGTCACCTGAAATGTATCCATTTCTGTCTTGTGAACAAAATACTAGTAATACTGCACTTCAGTATCTATTGAAATGTTTAGTCTGTAGCGTAACCTTTTAACCCTTTGAAACAACATTTTTACCGCCAAATTCGTATTGATCATTTTTATGTATTTTTTTTTTATAGTTTATCTGGTAACTTTGGACCACATCAATCTAATTTTCATCTGGCTACCAGTGTTGAACAAAATTTAAAAAAAGAAATTTCTGTTTTGTTGAAATGTGAGAAAAGTTGATTTAGGTTTATCGCCGGTTAAATTTTATTATAAATATTTAGCTTTCTTGAGTTAGATCCGCAGATAAATGTCATGGATTTTCAGAAACATTCACTCAAACAACTACACATGCTGTCTGTAGTAAAATAAAATTATTCTGCAGTTCAATATTGTTTTCAGCATGCTGGTTTCTAGAGATTGTTTTACTTAAAGTCACTGACCTTCAGTGATATTTCACATTCCACACAGACTCTCATGAAACTTTATCTTTTCATTCTCTGGGCTTGCTTCTTTTGCACAAATCATGATGACATTCATCTTAATTTCAAGTTTTTTTTTAGTCAAATTTACTACTCATGTGTTGGGAGTTATTGAAAACTGCATGTTTTTTTTAACTTTGTCCTGGTATGATTTTTCAAAATATTCGCACAAAATTCAGAAGACACATGTCTGAAATAATAGTTATAAATACAACTGGCTTTTTAATTAATTGCGACATTTATTGGATAGTTTAATGCATAAAAATTGTGCTACTTACCATAATCGGCAGAGCAGTACTGGACTTGTGGATGTCTAAGTACACAACTACATGGCTGCACCATTTCCAAATAACAGCATAGTATAACTGTAAGTGCTGTCCAAACCATCACCTGTAGTTGGACCATGTTGTTTCCTTCCCCAACAACCTTTAATTACTCAATCAGTCACGGCTGTTCTTTCAACAAAGGCTTTCTTAGTGATCCCACTCACTCGTATCTTTTTATCCAACTCTTTATTTTGAAAAAGACAATTTGTCTTTAAGATTGTTAAAATATTTACATTTTTCGAACAGCCTGGTATGTTTGCAGATTGTCTTTATTTACAGCCTATGAGCAGGTTCACTGTCCAATGAAAGCATTTAGAGGGAGTGTGTTTTATCAGTGGAAAAGCTAAACTGATGACATCATACATATTAAGTAGGTGCTTGAATTTTATATCAGTTGACATTGTGCAATGAGCTGCCTACTTTCAATGTTTCTATGCAAGGTCTTTACACAAACCTATGCAACCATCAGCTAATCCAAAATCCAAGTTTTATACAAAAAAAATACTATTAATCTGTGAAAACTTGTTTCAAATATGAAAAAGTGGAATTGTTGTATAGTAATTCCTCAGTGTAGATTGTTTTAAAACTGTAGTAATCAATGAAACCGTACTGACTACAAGATGCTCTGTAAAATTATACAGCCCATTTGATTTGATATGTTCACTTTTGTGTAACATTTCACAATTAGGGAAAGTTGACACTTGACTTTCTACTCAATGAGCTATAGAAATGGGGATAATGCTACACAACTAGCGGTGTGTTCTAATCACTTTCTGTCCTCCCACTGATAATTATTCACATTAATTAATACTGGAGAAATATTAACAGTTTAATTTAAGCAGATTTGTTATTCAGTTATTTTGAATTCACTGATTTTGAAAAAAAGAAAATTTGATGCATTTATATTCTCACAGACACAACGTATTAATTCAGCATGTGCCAGAAAAATAAAAAATGATTTCTTTTTAGTCAGTCTTCTTGTCGGGGCTACTCACAACTTTGATTTCTGGTTTCCGCCAGAATACAGTCAAAAATAAAGAGAAAACAAGAAATAAAGACATGGCCCCACCCCCAAATTTTTTTCAGCTATAGCCATCAGCCAAATAATCAAAAACAATGTCTATAGAATAACTGTGCTATTGCAGTATTTGATTGGTACATGTACATAATTATGTCACTGTCCTCCCACTAAAACTTCTATATATATATTGAAAATACTTTGAAAAACAGAGATTACTGACGTGAGAAAACCACTATAGTGTACTTTCTCATGGGATTAATGTAGAAAAAACACATACTTTCTCATCCTATGCATGAATAGTTTAATGATGAGCTTGTTAACAATAATATTTTAATTAATTTTAACAATATTGTTACTTTTGGGGATCATATACACATGTCGTCTAATAACCAAGTCAACAATATTCTTGAAATGTCTAGTGGCTGTTATTTTCTTCATCCCTCTCCCTGTGGTGATCTGTCAATTGTTGCTGGTCTGTTGTGTATGTAAACTTCAGTGATAAGCTGCTATCCTGGTGGTCTATTGCACTTTATTCATAGTGGAAAAATATACACTAGACATTTTGTGAATATTTCAGTAAGATTTAATAATACCATCATGCATGTGTTTATCTCCACAGTGTAATGTAATACAGGACAGATCAAAAATGCATATCACATACTTTGACCTCACTTTAATACTGCTAAACTTTTGCACAACTCATTGTATGACCTTCCTGAAAGTTGTCCAGGGATTTTGGTTTTATATAAGGTTCAATATACCTGTAACTACGGATTGTGGTAAAAATGGTTCATTTTCACTAGCTCACATGTATATTTTCACAATTATTCAGTTTCTGATTGAAATTAAAAAAGTATCGCCTCATAGCATATACAAGAAATAGAACAACTTAGCATCAACAAAATTTGATAGCATATAAAGCACACACACACACACACACACACACACAAGGAGAGAGGAAAATCTCTAAAATACAGGCTTAATATAGATTTTGCCAAAAATGTAAAATAAATAATATTGAAGTTGAGGAGCACTTTATCCTTGACTGCTGTTTCTTTAACGAAGAGAGTGTCTTTTGAAAAATTGTGAAATAAATGTTCTTGTATATTTACAACAAACAAAATATCACAAATTATTAAAATTATGAATTGTAGCGTGCAAGTAGCAAGGTGTCTGAAAAACACAATCTATAAAACAGTAACTTGAATGAAAAGGTAGGATAGAGCATAGGGAAAAAAGAATCTTGTTTTGTGATTTGAATTTGCCCTCTGACGGTACAATTGTGTGATAAAGTTAATATTACACAATGATATATTCATGTTCTGTGTTATTTAAGCAATAATTACACTTTCAACTTTACAACATTTCACTTTTTTGGACTATGAAAGAATGCATGTAATAAATAGTTAATTCCACTATATTTTCTCTTAGAATGACGTCAACAGACACGCATGATTACCGCCAGAGTAGCATCAGTGCTCGCCTGCAGCTTGGATTGGTATAAAACTCTGGTGGTACTCACGAAAACCCTAAGAGAAAATATCATGGGATTATATTATAAATATTTAATTCCTATCATTCTTTCATAACAATTTAACTGTATTCACTGTGTTTTCATCCACTGAGAACGAGGTCAAATACATACAAGTACATTCAAGGGTTCATAAAAACTAAGGGCTGGTAACCACTCTAACTGTGTTTGGTGATGAGCAAAAAGATTCTAAACAGTAATATTTAATATATGTTAATACAAATAATATATTTAATAATATTTTTTACTCTACTGTTCAGAATTTGAACATGAATTCAAAAAATATAAATGCTCTCAAGAAAGTGATAAAAACTGTATACATTTTAATTATTTCTGTTTTTTTCTGCAGATTTTTTCGATTGATGATTTCTAAAGAAATCAGTTTGAAATCAAATGAATACATTTTTCCTTGAAATTTAAAAATAGTTACAGAATGAAAAGCTGATAATATCTATGAGTTATAGATGGGGATAGCTCCTAAATGAGTCACAGAATGAGAGTATGGGGAATATAGCTCCTAAATGACAGTTATAAAGAGTAATTGAAAATCAAATTCATCATATAAATAAATTATGTGAGAAAGTATACACCTTTTTAATGTAAATTTAAAAAATCAACATTACTACAAATATTAAATATGCCATCTCCACATAGTATTACAATTTGGGTACCTCATCAGTAAAATTAACTATTTCACACTGTACCTTCAAACCTACCTACGATTCCAAATCTCTCTACTACCCTCCTCAGTGTGGTGGAAATTGTCTGTACTTAATAATAATAATAACTTTATTGCATCCTTAGAAATACAATGTTTCTATCAGTTAATAGCGATAAAGATTAGTTGTGATAACTACTACTACAAAAAAAAGTTAGTTGTTAATAGGATAAAGCAAGTGTTACATATCAAATGGCGTTTTCATTCTTCGATTGAAATGCGTTATGAATATAATTGCCAATCGTTTTTATTATTACATCATCTTTGATATTAAACGGCCCTGCACTTTAGGATAATTGACCTTTGCAAAGCTCTCAATTAAATACAAAATATGCAATCATTGTTGCTTTATAAGAACATTTCTAGGAAATGAAAACTTCCAACAGTCAGTGAAAGAGCAATAACATTAGATGTTGGGATGTTCAGCCAGCAGATATTCAGCACCTTATATAGCAAATTTGCTTAAACATATCAACTTAGCTATTCAATCATGCATTATCCCAATGTACCAAATTTGATCAAAATTCACTTTTGGAGATTTTGCAAACACAGACTGAAATGAGATAATTAATGAGCAAATTAACTATTTAATATTCATTGTCATGGCCTTTAAAAGTATTCATGTCTGCGTATTTCCACAAGTTACCAATGTACTAAATTTGATAAAAATCAGCTCAGAGGTTTTTGAGATTTTGCTTACAGAGAAATCATCACCTCCTCTGTGTACAGGAGATAATAAAAATACTTGGGAAATTCTATGCTAATAATGCAAACAGTTATAAAATTAATCTTGCAGCTATCTCTAGGTTTTTGTTTTTTTTAATTTTGCTCAGAATTACATAAATCCATATTGGCAATCAAATGCAGCCAGGTACCCTTTAATCCAATCAAATAGACAGAATAACATTTGTATGGATGCATCAAGTTTTGAACAGGAAAAATTTCACAAAAAGTCACAAGACTTAACCGTGATGGAGAAACAGTTTAAGGTAATGCTTCCTTACAGGGTTTTTCATAACTTCTGATAAACTATATACATTAATTACTTTTCCTTTTGCAGGATGTACAAAGGTGCATCTATTTCAGCATTTCAAAAATTATGTACATGTCACCCATATATTAAACCTAACAAATCTAACACAGATAGTGTAATTGTAATATTGATACACTGTCATGATACCCTGTTTTTTTAAATGGCAAAACTTAAACATCTGTGTGAAGTTTTGGAACACTTGAAATACATTTTCGCTTGGAATTAATTTTCGCTATTTTCGCTGAAGGAGTACGTGATTCAGTGAAAATAAAATCCAGCGAATATACCTTTTTTCCTATATTTTACATTCAACTCACCAAAAATCAGTGAAAATAAATTCTATACAAAATACCAAAAAAGTCTTTTCAGCAAAAATTTATTCCAGTGAAAATAAATTATTTCACAGTATTTTCATGGAAATCAAGTTGAAGACCAATTAGCTAAATTAGGAATCAATTAGCTGAATTAAGAATCAATTAGCTGAATTAAGAATCAAGTAGCAATAATTAAAAATCAATCAGCTGAATTATGATTGTTATCAACAGAAAATGAGGATTATACATTTGTGGGGTGAAAAACTGTATCAGAGTTGTTCTGCACTATGTGCTACTGTTCTGTCTCATCTTCATCTTCACCTTGGCATTCTTTCAGAAGTTTGTTTCTGTGCCAACCACATCCGCCTTTCTTACTTCGGATGCACTTAGAGTACAAAGCTTCACAGTCAGGCTTCATGAATGGCATCCATGTACAGATGTCTGCATTTGGAAGTGCAACACATTTACCAAAGCAGGTTTGGATCTGAAAAATATACCAAACACATTAAAAAATTAGTAAATTCAACGTGTTGGGGTCAGAAGGGTGGGTGGTGGTCGGACAAAGTGGTACAATATACTATTTACTTTTACTTACATGTAACTAGAAGCAAGTTTTGTGAACCTTAACATTCTTATGGGTGTATAGGGACAATCTACATGTAGCTAGATCTGTTATTTTAATTGTTTTATGTACTCTTGTAACCACTTAAGACTTTTTTTTATTGCTTCATATTGGTGAGTGCTTGCTAAAGTTATTTAACAGATGCATGGAGCTATGCCAAAATAGCTTTGAAAATATCCCAGACTATATAAAGTTATAGCAAATCAACATTCATGTCCCAGACATATCCCAATAACTTGATACTTGGAGACAGTCCAAGTCTATAAATACTTTACAATGACAAGTACACTACCCAGCATATGGGTAATGTATAATGCACATGTATAATTATTTGAAATGTTTTTAAAAACTTGTCTGATGCCTGAAATGCTGATTTATCTTTTAAAATGAATACATATTTGAATTTGTATGGTGGGCTGAACAGACACATTTGTGTTGTGTCGTATGTTTTATACGGGTCTCATGATGCAAACATTGTTTGAACAAAATTTGAGCATGTGCTGTGTTGTGTGTGGCACTTTAACTTGTTGTAGTTTTGATTTATCCGAGATTCTGCAGCCAGTACTGTAACCATTTTTCAGTCCATGTTTTTGTTTTGATGCAAGTTTCTTAGGTTTTACTTACCCGACATTCTCCGCAGCCAGTACTGTAATCTTTTTTCAGTCCAAGTTTTTGTTTTGATGTAAGAGTTTTGTAGGTTTGACTTACCCGACATTCTCCGCAGCCAGTACTGTAACCTTTTTTCAGTCCATGTCTTTGTTTTGATGTAAGAGTTTTGTAAGTTTGAGTCCAACCACATGCATTGATATTTAATCTTTCATCCCTTGAGTTACCTATAGGATATAAAAAACATTATTTAAGTTGAGCCAAACACTTCACTGGCCTTACCGGTAATCTTTTAAATATAAAATTTTCTTATTTAAGGTACATGCGCATGGAACTACAGTTTTGCAAGGTAGCTTCAAATTTGCTTGGAATGAACGGTTTGGGTGGGCATGCGATTTGGACCGTATCATTATCTGAGAGGGGGGATGAGAACACGCCTAAATAAACTTAATAAGTGTGTAATGTAATGTATTTATGTACGCAATCAACATAGTAATTCACATAATAAACTGTTTATTTAAAATAAAAAGAATGTGTATGCCAAATTGTTGTTAAAATACAATTAGCGAGCTTCCTAAACCTGTGCTCCATGTGGAAATGTAACAAGTCCAATATCACAAGGTGGGTTGGGGAAACCCCAGAATTTAAAGTAATTACAATGTAATAACTGTTAAGTAAGATGAAATTTCTGTTTATTTTTTCTTACTTTTGTTTGATAAATATAAATTTTGAAACAATATTTTCGGCAATCCCAATGTGAAGGGTGGGATTACAAATAAGTGGCACACAAAGTTGTTAGACTAATGTCTCAGTTTGCCACGCCCCTGTATTTTCCTTGCTTGGGCGTCAGTTAGCTGTATTGTAATTTAGGTAGCAAATTTGGTAGCTATCTTGTATAACTGCTGTTTCATGCACATTTATTTGCCATACCAGAAAGTCAAACACATCACAGGGCTTTATCTGCTAAATATAACATTTTCTTATTTAAGTTTAAAAGCCAAACACATCGCTGAATTTTCTTAGTCAAACTAGCTTGTTTATTATTATTTATTATTAGGTTATTATTCAGGCATACCTCAACAAGAAGGAAATATTCTTGTCTAATGGAGATTCATATTATTTACATAATATAAACAGTTCACAACAACAACATGTATTATTTTGTCAACCAAATTTCAACACTTGTCATATGCTGAAAGCCTTCAAAGGTAACCAAAATGAATGTGAAATAAACACATCCGCTGTCAATGTGTTGACATGTACCGTACTTGCTCTATTAAGTTTTACCACAGACCCTCGACTGTAGGATTTTACAGTGGCTTGTTAAGCACTTAGTTTTACTGATATTTAATTACCGGTACATTTTCTGATTGGTATATTGAGCTTCATCATAGACCCCACAATAGATTGTAGGGTCTATGTCCTCATTAGTATTTATACATTTACACAGGAAATGGCATATACACCACGCTCCATTTCTACTTATTAGTGAGGTGTTAAACTATCAGAGGTTTCTGGAGTATAGCCAAGGTATCGTGTACAGTAAGACAGACAGACAGGAAAGAGGTTGTACATGCATAGACTACTTATCAATAACTACCTGATACTTATGGCTTAATGTACGGTATATTTGCTAACATGTCTGGGTATACCGCTACCAAATTACTAATTCTACACTTGATGTTGTACCAGTAAACTCAACGGCATGATTATTTCATTTCTTAAAAGTACAACTCTAAATATTCTATTATTCCTACTGGAAATACATATTAACTTGTTGAATGCTATCAATTTTCATACTGAAATTATTTTAATAACACAACAGTTATACACCTGTCACATTTTAGTTTCTTATTACTGAGATGTATTTGTATAAATCAAACCTTATGCATATTCATAAAATGATAATGGCATACCTCTGTATGCAAATGTATTATGATTATTATATTAAAGTAACTCACCAGTAAAGACATAATGTTCATCCATCTCAAGAAGTTCAACACCACATAGACTGTCTATTGGAGGTGTAAACAATTCAACGTACTCCTTTTCTTTCATATAATCCAATCCTTTGTAGACTTTAATCACCTTGACTCTCCAGGCTTGCATCATTGGTTGTGGTCTACCCTTCATTGCTTCCTCCAGAGATGGCAATGGTTCTAAGGCTTTTCGAAATCTTTGCATTGGTATCTCATTGTCAATGTCCATTACTTCGGCAGTTGTGATGTCTGGGACCGGCGTCGTTGGTACTTGCTGCCAGGTTGTGGCTGGTTCATGTGTCGGCTCTTTTGTTTCATATATCCATCTATGGGACAATACTTTTGCCTTTATCACTGTAAACCAATAATATATTTTCTCATAATAAATAATACTAAAATCTTTGAAAATGAGAGGAACATTATGAAGTGCGGTAAAAGGGGAACAGAGAATAGCAGAGCCAGTCTAGTTTTAACTGTGTTATAACCTTAACTTATTTTACATCGAGTTCTAGCTGGTGAAAATGCTCTAAAATAGTGTCTCTATCCACTCCATTCCACTATTAAAACTCAATTTTCACTTAATCTTGAGATTTCAGTAACACAAATCAAATCTGTGAAGTTTTAATTGTGTTTTTGAGTGTATTGTATTGTGTAGGTAACTTTATTGTTAACGGAATGGTGATGTAGCAATACATGGTTGAATGGATAATATTTGATTGCCATCACTGCAATGGTGATGTAGCAATACATGGTTGAATGGATAATATTTGATTGCCATCACTGCAATGGTGATGTAGCAATACATGGCTGAATGGATAATATTTGATTGCCATCACTGCAATGGTGATGTAGCAATACATGATTGAATGGATAATATTTGATTGCCATCACTGCAATGGTGATGTAGCAATACATGGTTGAATGGATAATATTTGATTGCCATCACTGCAATGGTGATGTAGCAATACATGGCTGAATGGATAATATTTGATTGCCATCACTGCAATGGTGATGTAGCAATACATGGTTGAATGGATAATATTTGATTGCCATCACTGCAACGGTGATGTAGCAATACATGGTTGAATGGATAATATTTGATTGCCATCACTACAATGGTGATGTAGCAATACATGGTTGAATGGATAATTTTTGATTGCCATCGCTGCAGTGGTGATGTAGCAATACATGGTTGAATGGATAATATTTGATTGCCATCACTCGAGGTAATATGTCTCTCACATGGTCATCCCATTGTTTTGACACCTTCCTTTCTTAGCATTGAATACAGTACTTTCTGCACCATTAAGCTTGAATAAAAGATTGGTTGTAAGTGTCTGAATTGATATATATCAATACACTGCTATGGTCATTGACATTGAACAGTGCCTTTAGTGTTCTTGGTATTCTTTACAAACTATGCCTAGCACTTAAGTAAGAATGATACTTTGGAACATTGTAGATGTTTCTTGATAGTAACTTTCCCTATTAAGTTTGTTATTTATTTCTTGTGTCAAACAGTTTTGAAACTGAGTAAAAACACTTTTTATTGAAATTTTTTAAAAATTAGCCATCATTTTTATTCAAAATGTGTGAAATTGGACCAGGGTGCCATTTACTTTAAGATTCTTTCAGTGACCTCCAAATGTTGTTGTTTATATTGTTTAGTATATTGTGTGTGAACAAGTTAAAATTATTACACAAATCTTCTTCACCAAATACCCAACTCTAATTTAAATACCAGTATATTTTTGTTCTAATCTGTCAAGAAACAGGCTTTAAGATGAAATAATTATTTTTGAAAAAAAAAAAAACATTATGCCAAAAATTAGGATTTGCATCTTGCCATTGTATGTTTCACACAATTTCCTTTGTGCTGTGAAGTGCTTCAGTATGTGGTAGATGATTGAAATGTTTGTTTTTCTATTTCAAATGATGTTTTTGTAGATTCATAAATCAAATAATTATTATAAAACTTTGAAAAAAAACTGGGCTAAATATTTGTTTAGTTTTGAAAATTATTGACTTCATATGTCCTGAAAACCTGCAGAAAAGTTACTTTTATTTTTACAGAATTCAGGCCTTTGAATTTTGAACTTACGCAGTCTTTGTTGCTTAAACTGTACAACAATGCACATGTTCAGTTGCCATCATCTTTGGACTTGCTTCAAGGCCAAAGCATTGACTAAAAAGATGTACGTGCAGTGGAAGGTTAATGCCACCCATTGTATTGAACTTGGGACTTTGTATCATCCTCAAATATTTCAAATCAGTTCAATTATATCTTATAATATTTCTCCACACCAAATTTTCCGTTAATTTGCAAATTGTTTTGATATTTACTGGAAAAAGGTTTCCTTAACTGCAGGTCAAAATTATTGAACCTATTTTTGAAAAGAAGTGAAGAGTGTTTAATTGGTGACAGGTAATAAAAAGTTATATTTTTTTATTTCCAGGTAGATGCCAAGACATGCAATATTCATATTGATTTCTATCTAACAAACAAAAAAATTCTGCTACAAATCTCTTATGTTGACATATATTATTGAGTTTCTCAACTGGTAAATATGATAATCTAGTTGAACAGTGATAAGAAGTGTCTTGATTACTTGTTATTGTCATTGAATGATATTAACTGATGACTTACCAAAGTTTGATCTACAAAACTGTTCTTGGGGATGACTTGGCATACAGGAACAACCATAAGTATCTTGTATGGTCATCGTCAACAGTACAACTAGACCCACAATCAACGTCATACTAGACATCATGTTAGTCTGCTAGACTCTTTATCCCACTGGTCTGTGTTGTAGGATGTATTTATGTGTTTATCTGGCCTGTTCTGGTTAGTATCCACCCACCACATTAGATTGCAACTAACACTGATACGAAATGGTGTTTTGTTTTTATTAGCCGCCCAAGTTGCCTTTCCTTCTATGTCACTTCCTACATACCTTATTCCCAGAATCGCACACATTTGCATATTCTCTAAACCTGCCTCCTGCAGGAAACTCCTGTCTTCACTGGGGAGTGGTGATAACATATAGAATAGCAGCATCCCTTGGGACCAATCGCATTATTCAGCATGTATTAGTGACGTCTAACTGTCTTTGTGGTTAAGGATCATGTTTCTTAGTACTCAAAATAGGTCTTATTTTGGTTCAATATGACATACATATGGACTTAGTTTATCTAATCTATTGGTTGCAGTTCTTGGTATAGACCATGTTTGTGGTGTGCAGTGAGGTTGTTTTCAAAACAAATATGCCTACATTTAGATATACATTTTCATTACTTTTCTTTTCACACATTGAATCTACTTCAACCAGATTGGCAGAAAGATGCCATTATATATATTTGTAACCATGAAGTTAATAATTTTTTTAAAATTTTTCATAAATATAAATGCAATGATATTTCAATAAATGATTGTGAGTCCATTTATTTATTGGATGCTTTGAACACCCTTCAAATAAGTTTTTTAGTTAAATAATGAAAAGCATTTTATTTTTTCATTTTGACTGTACAGCAACACATTGTATGAATTGTATTTTCCTGATCATTATTAAAGATATTGTAATATATATAAGTTTAAATTTTGATAAAACAGAAGGCAAAAGACATTTGTAGGTAATATTCATAAACATGCCGTGTTTGTTTTCAACCCTACCCTTCCTATCAAAGTGAACTTTGACCTCCGTACTTCTGACCCCCATGACTCGGATATTGTTATTTCCGGCATGTCAATAAGTAAATGCAAACTTCTTGTGAAAGAAGATCACGAGAATCTGGGGGTGAAGTATTTGACTTATGTCACAGAGATTTATACTTTCTTTATTTTTATTTTAACTACTGTATTGTGCATAATCCTGGATTTTTGTTCGCTACTGAATTGTTAATTAGGTACTAATTTAATTGATCAGACACACCTTGTCAGGCAGTGCAGGTTCAGCTGATGGTAATAACAATTTTTTTTTGAAATCATATTTCTCAATTCAAATCTAGATAAAAATGCAATAAAGTTTGAGCAACAACAATAAAATGAAAATAAAAAATAAAGAAGAGAAAGAAAGAATTTGCATGTACACATAGTATTTGATCAACTACATGTCTTACAATAATCTCTGCTCTAATAAATGACGAAACGTGTTCACTGAATGCTCCAAAAGTTTATTGAACCCATTGTCATTAATGTTTTTCAATTTAGTCTTGAGACAAATACTTACTTTGTTATTCCAGAGCCGGCAATAACCAGACTTAAATGGTCATAGCTGTAGGCATGTGTATATCAGTAACGACTATGGCATGTTGACGTCTACATTAAAGCACATGGTACAAGGGTGTGCTTAGCCCCATGGGTGCTGTGGTCACAGGAAATGCAGCTAATTAATCTGTGATCCTAATACACAAGTACCATCTACTTGAATGGCACAATTAACAATTAACTGAATTCCTACACAGTTTCCGAGTATTTTGTCTTGGGTATATATTAACTAGAGTTTGAGTTTGTACTTAATTTAGATATATAATAACTTTATAATAACTTTATTACACTACTAAAAAACCTTCAGAGGGTTTTTGTATGGTAAGGAACATAAATACATACAATACATAAGAGATAAAAATAAAATGTTAGTAAAATAAAAGAAAAAAAAATTAATTAATACTTTCTGTGGTTTTAAAAATTGTGCTCTTTAAGTATTTTGCTAAAGCTATATTATTCTCCATAATCTTTTTAAATATGGAATTCACATCCATTGTGTAAATATTTATTGAACACTCATCAAACAGTTTTATATAATGCAATTGACATTAATTTTCCAAACTTTGTTCTTTTATTTCCGAAAACAGTTGATATTTTAGTTGAAAGTAGAGACGATACTCTTTTATAGTTGTTAATGTGTCTAATAAAAAAAAATATTAATGGGGCAATACTTAATGGTCATTTGTTTCACAAGAATTTAACTTTTATTTACATGACTTGAAGGCTTCTGTTGCTGTTATTGTAGTTTTAAGATTAAAACTAATAAAAGATACTTCATTTCAAGGAAACAAAACATTACAAGAAATAAAAAAATTCATTTGTCATAGTTTATGAAAAAACACTATATGTAGGTGATATATTGGGTTTCAGAGTCAAAAGTGTACTTTTTATACAGAAAATGGTTCTCTTTTTTTCTTGGGAAAATGTAACAGGAAATACCTACTTAGTGGTTTCAAGTATTGTTTACTTCCTTCATTTCCAATTTTGCAGTCAACTAAGATGAGATTTTCACTTGAAACTTAAACTTAAACTGGTGTGATAATGGGTTCAATTTGCATCTCAATTTGTACTTCCTTGCGCTTAAAAGGCTGCGTGTAAGTTACTGCAGACTTTTAAAATGAGTTAGGAGTCATCCTGAATTTTCAGAAATAAGAAAAAGTTTTTACCATTGAAAGTCGCGTTCATTGTCACTATAACAATTCCTTTTTCCCGTTTATTATTAAAAGCACTTCACTTGAGATGGAATATGTGTTTTTTAAGTGCCTACTATTAAATGAATGCAAAAGAATTATATGATAGAATTCTTTTTCTAAGTAAAATATGGAGAAGGCCAGTCATGCTACCAACCCATGTTTTAGCATGAATGACAAAAATAAACAGTACCGCAATTCTGTAAATTTAGATTTTTCATTATTAAACCCTATAAACCCCGTTCATTGACCCTTGAACACTGACTCCTAATGCCATACATCAACCATATGTCATGCATGTACAATGTACATTTTGATCTGAAACACTGTACGCCCAACCACCAACCCAAACCCAGCTCAACCCCAGGTTTGATAACGTGTAAACAAGATTTGGGGAGCAAGATGCGGTGGGCAAAATGTTGCAAGTCAGTGGAATTTTGCTCATCAAATCAGAAAAGAAATTTTGTCGTAAATTGAGCAAAATTTCAATTTGAACCACATTAAGGGTTTGAAATCACATTTACTGTAAAGGGGTTAATTATTCACTGGGTTTTAATTTAGCTTATTTCGCTGACTGGAAAATGCGCTAAATTAAAACCCAGTGAATATGTAAAATTTAGCATAGAACACATTATCTAAATGACGAAACCGTGAATTTAAAACCCACTGAATATGCCTGAAATAGTAAATCAGTGAAATTTAAACCCAGTGAAAATTAGTCATTTTACGGTATCCAAAACCTCAATGATTATTAAAAATAAATATTAAACAGCAGCTGACTGGTTGGTTAGCATAATGTTGCTCACTAAATTTTACTTGCCATTTACCTGTCAGCTGTACATAATTCAAGATGTCAGAATGATTTTGTGATCATGCACTTCATGACTTTCTCAAAAACAACTACGTTCTGCAGTTACTTGCAGTGTAAGAAAACAATAAATCTGTTGCTTGACATGTTAGCTGATAGTGCATGTTGTGAAACATTAGTTTTTCACTCATTCCATTCTCGCTTTATATATATGCTATTATTATACATTTTTCACCGTAACGCCATAAGTTACAGCGTGTTGTAATTTTGCGGTATTTTACAGGGTATTTTTATCCTACCATATTAGGAAATGCGAATTCTAAATATGGAATGATTAAACACGCATCCTCTAATTATAAAAACAAACATGGCTGCCACCACGGTTTGACCAGACTTTTTACAAAGAAGTTCACTGATTCTGTTCTAAACTGTTTAGATTTCGGTATTCCCATGATGTATCCTTCGTAGGCAAAGATGTATAATAATAAGGTTATTACGAAGATACCTCAAAATATGTGCATCGATTGATACTGTCGCTGTACTGTCTTCATGCATACTTTGAGGTATCCTCGTAATAACCTTATTAATATCATGAAATGTGACCATGTGATATATTTTCATATCACCAAAAGATTGAATTGTGATAAAAATAAAGGACATTGGTCACGTAATTTTCAATTCTGCTAACATTGATATGCAAATGATGGTTCATGTAGTATTCAATGATATATGCATATAGCAAAACCTACAAAATAGATATTTCAGATAAGTAGAATTCATGACTTTATAATTGTGTACAGAGATTGTGTACCATATAACACCTAATTTGCTTTTTTTTCTGCTTGTGTACATTTTTTTTTTCTTTTTGTTTATTGCTGTCTTTAGAGTTTGAAAACAGGGCAGTACAGAACACAAATAATGCAGGTTAGACACTCTAAATATGTATCTCTATCACTTCAACTAAACAAGTATTTCTGGTTTTGTTGTTGTTTTTTGCGTAGACTCCATAGTTTATTTTAACAATTCACAATCCTTTCATCTAATCCTATCAGACCCCCTAAGACAGAGCATGATGTCACCTTTATCACAGTATATTGAGAAGCCAAACTTAAATTTTAAGAATAGTTACCTTAATTTAGAAAGTAATTAACATTAACAAACAAATACTGCCTCCTTCTTCATCCCTGTTCAAAGTTTTCATAGATCATTCTCGTTGCTGGTAGTAATCAGAAAAATTTGCAAATACTGTACATAAGTGATTATTATTATTACTTAGCATGTAAGTATAGCAAAGTATATATTTTCGGAAAATTTGGATATAAACATGTAAACAGGTAGCTTTTTACATATTTGTACAACTATTTGTACATGATTGGTCTGTGTTTTTACCTACTGGTATAAAACTACTGAAATATTGAATATTGGCGAACCAAGACAGATAGGTTTTGTATATTAGCATTCTTTTCTCTACAGATAATGGGAATCCCTTGTGAAAAAAAGGGCTTGCTTTATCAAAGAATAAGCATATTAATATAATTCTTTATAGAGAAATTATGAAACAAACACAGTTGTGTTCTACCTACTGTGTATATAAAAATAATGGGACTTGTATATCGTTACAAAATTGTTCAACTCTGCAGCTAATCATACTGCATGTTGTGTTTATAACTGCCCAGAAAACTTCCCAGTAAGGCCTACAAAAAGTATGTTTCTGGTCAGCATGTGCACCACCAATTTTCACTGCTGAACAGTGCCATTTCTTGACAAATTAATGAAACCTGCAAATTTTTTGTCCTGTGAAATATTTTAGTGAAAAAAAAAATGATGCCAATTTTTGAAAAAAAATGTGACCAGAAATATCTTTCTTAGGAGACCCAAGTTTGTTAAAGTTGAATTTTCTTTGAATATACTCAACACGTTCCTATATAGTAAGTAATGATTTCCACCCCAGTAGAGGCCGCAGTGTCAATTATAAGTTGCCCTGTTTGTTAATACTCTGTAATGTACTATGTAGTGCACTATGTATTGTTGATGTGCGTTTATGTTTATATGTGCACATTTCATGCTGTAGCATGTCATGCAACAGGTTATGTTTGTTAACATAATTGCTTAACTTTGTTAACCCACCAAGGTCTTATAGTAGCATGGATTGTTATTGTTGATATGTTACTAATTTATAAAGCTTTTTTACAGTGAAGAATTTTAGTGCTAGATGCGAATAAAATGAATCATTGAATAGAATTTACCAGTTTAGTAAATGTAAAAATAAAATAGCACAGTATTATATCATCTATACTATGTTGTACATCTGTCATGGTATTTTCTCAGCTATACTATATGTAGTATATCACAGTTTTCTCTCAGCTATACTATATGTAGTATATCACAGTATTCTCTCAGCTATACTATATGTAGTACATCTATCATGGTATTCTCTCAGCTATACTATATGTAGTACATCTATCATGGTATTCTCTCAGCTATACTATATGTAGTATATCACAGTATTCTCTCAGCTATACTAAATGTAGTATATCACAGTATTCTCTCAGCTATACTATATGTAGTACATCTATCACAGTATTCTCTCAGCTATACTATATGTAGTACATCTATCACAGTATTCTCTCAGCTATACTATATGTAGTATATCACAGTATACTCTCAGCTATACTATATATAGTATATCACAGTATTCTCTCAGCTATACTAAATGTAGTACATCTATCATGGTATTCTCTCAGCTATACTATATGTAGTTCATCTATCATGGTATTGTCCCAGCTATACTATATGTAGTATATCTATCACTGTATTCTCTCAGCTATACTATATGTAGTATATCTATCATGGTATTGTCTCAGTTATACTATATGTAGTACATCTATCATGGTATTCTCTCAGCTATACTATATGTAGTATATCTATCACGGTATTCTCTCAGCTATACTATATGTAGTACATCCATCACAGTATTCTCGCAGTTATACTATATGTAGTACATCTATCATGGTATTTTCTCAGCTATACTATATGTAGTATATCTATCACAGTATTCTCTCAGCTATACTATATGTAGTATATCTATCACGGTATTGTCTCAGCTATACTATATGTAGTACATCTATCACAGTATTCTCTCAGCTGTACTATATGTAGTACATCTATCATGGTATTCTCTCAGCTATACTATATGTAGTATATCTATCACAGTATTCTCTCAGCTATACTATATGTAGTATATCTATCACGGTATTGTCTCAGCTATACTATATGTAGTATATCTATCACGGTATTTTCTCAGCTATACTATATGTAGTACATCCATCACAGTATTCTCTCAGCTATACTATATGTAGTACATCTATCACGGTATTCTCTCAGCTATACTATATGTAGTATATCACAGTATTCTCTCAGCTATACTATATGTAGTATATCACAGTATTCTCTCAGCTATACTATATGTAGTGCATCTATCATGGTATTCTCTCAGCTATACTATATGTAGTACATCTATCATGGTATTCTCTCAGCTATACTATATGTAGTACATCTATCATGGTATTCTCTCAGCTATACTATATGTAGTATATCACAGTATTCTCTCAGCTATACTAAATGTAGTACATCTATCATGGTATTCTCTCAGCTATACTATATGTAGTACATCTATCATAGTGTTGTCTCAGCTATACTATATGTAGTATATCTATCACTGTATTCTCTCAGCTATACTATATGTAGTATATCTATCATGGTATTGTCTCAGTTATACTATATGTAGTACATCTATCATGGTATTCTCTCAGCTATACTATATGTAGTATATCTATCACGGCATTCTCTCAGCTATACTATATGTAGTACATCCATCACAGTATTCTCTCAGCTATACTATATGTAGTACATCTATCATGGTATTTTCTCAGCTATACTATATGTAGTATATCTATCACGGTATTGTCTCAGCTATACTATATGTAGTACATCTATCACAGTATTCTCTCAGCTGTACTATATGTAGTACATCTATCATGGTATTCTCTCAGCTATACTATATGTAGTATATCTATCACTGTATTCTCTCAGCTATACTATATGTAGTATATCTATCACGGTATTGTCTCAGCTATACTATATGTAGTATATCTATCACGGTATTTTCTCAGCTATACTATATGTAGTACATCCATCACAGTATTCTCTCAGCTATACTATATGTAGTACATCTATCACGGTATTCTCTCAGCTATACTATATGTAGTATATCCATCACAGTATTCTCTCAGCTATACTATATGTAGTACATCTATCATGGTATTTTCTCAGCTATACTATATGTAGTATATCTATCACGGTATTGTCTCAGCTATACTATATGTAGTACATCTATCACAGTATTCTCTCAGCTGTACTATATGTAGTACATCTATCATGGTATTCTCTCAGCTATACTATATGTAGTATATCACAGTATTCTCTCAGCTATACTATATGTAGTACATCTATCATGGTATTCTCTCAGCTATACTATATGTAGTACATCTATCATGGTATTCTCTCAGCTATACTATATGTAGTATATCACAGTATTCTCTCAGCTATACTAAATGTAGTACATCTATCATGGTATTCTCTCAGCTATACTATATGTAGTACATCCATCACAGTATTCTCTCAGCTATACTATATGTAGTACATCTATCATGGTATTTTCTCAGCTATACTATATGTAGTATATCTATCACAGTATTCTCTCAGCTATACTATATGTAGTATATCTATCACGGTATTGTCTCAGCTATACTACATGTATATGTAGTACATCTATCACAGTATTTCCTCAGCTGTATTATATGTAGTACATCTATCATGGTATTCTCTCAGCTATACTATATGTAGTATATCTATCACTGTATTCTCTCAGCTATACTATATGTAGTATATCACAGTATTCTCTCAGCTATACTAAATGTAGTACATCTATCATGGTATTCTCTCAGCTATACTATATGTAGTACATCTATCATGGTATTGTCTCAGCTATACTATATGTAGTATATCACAGTATTCTCTCAGCTATACTAAATGTAGTACATCTATCATGGTATTCTCTCAGCTATACTATATGAAGTATATCTATCATGGTATTGTCTCAGTTATACTATATGTTGTACATCTATCATGGTATTCTCTCAGCTATACTATATGTAGTATATCTATCACAGTATTCTCTCAGCTATACTATATGTAGTACATCCATCACAGTATTCTCTCAGCTATACTATATGTAGTACATCTATCATGGTATTTTCTCAGCTATACTATATGTAGTATATCTATCACAGTATTCTCTCAGCTATACTATATGTAGTATATCTATCACGGTATTGTCTCAGCTATACTACATGTATATGTAGTACATCTATCACAGTATTCTCTCAGCTGTACTATATGTAGTACATATATCATGGTATTCTCTCAGCTATACTATATGTAGTATATCTATCACAGTATTCTCTCAGCTATACTATATGTAGTATATCTATCACGGTATTGTCTCAGCTATACTATATGTAGTATATCTATCACGGTATTTTCTCAGCTATACTATATGTAGTACATCTATCACAGTATTCTCTCAGCTATACTATATGTAGTGCATCTATCACTGTATTCTCTCAGCTATACTATATGTAGTATATCTATCACAGTATTCTCTCAGCTATACTATATGTAGTATATCTATCACAGTATTCTCTCAGCTATACTATATGTAGTATATCTATCACAGTATTCTCTCAGCTATACTATATGTAGTACATCTATCACAGTATTCTCTCAGCTATACTTTATGTAGTACATCCATCATGGTATTATCTCAGCTATACTATGATTTAGTATGCATATGTCAACACACTTTATTCTTGAAAACAAACACCATACTACTAATGTCAGGGGATATTCTGCATAGCAATGATTCTTTATAATATATCAGTTCAACTGTGGTCAAACAAAGTTCAATGATGAAAGAGATGTACGTAACTAGCCATGCCAATCATATTGTAAATAAAATACAATATATAGATGTGAATTTTATGTATGACTAATCAGATTGCAAAATTCTTTGTCTGTAATTCTTTTCTTTATATATATCTGTCAAATTATTTTTTTATTTTATAAAGAATAAATATATTTCACTAATTTTCAGAACTTGTAAAAGTCCAGTAATATCCAGGTCTGTGTTTGTACTGATATTTGGGTGTATATAGTGGTGATGGGTATTTACATTTGGGTATAAGGATAAGTGTAGCCATTCCCTGCATAGAATACAGTAGATCTCCTCACTTATAATAAGATACAATTGGTGGTGGAAAAAATTATCAAATAATACATCTTGGGATATGTACGTTGCATGTTTTGTCATTACCTCATTAAGTAAATCCACTTCCTTAAGAAGAGTTCTTCTTTTGAATTATGGTAAACAAGTATTACCGAGTAGTTATATTTGCCTGCATTTAGTATCTGAAGATTTAAAAGACTTTTCAGTGTGTAAATCAGTGTATGGTTTGCCCCTTATATTAGGTGCCATGCATTTCCATCATGTGACTAGACTACATAGAATATATCTAGTTTAATATATAATTAATTACAAAATATTATGCTATATGCATTACTATAATGATTTTCCTTCATGTAAAGCTGAAGTATTGAAAATTTAACTGTAGCTTACAAATTGAGATCTGTCATTTTATCACTTTTCATAATTTAATCATCTAATTATATTATGCTTATATTAGTTCAAGTATCAGTCACTTTGTTCATTTAGGCAGTCAATGTAATCACCCAGTTTTATTGGCCAGTAAATATAATTATTTAGTTTCATTGACCAATAACCATAATTACCTAGTTTCATTTGTAAGTAACCATATTTATCTAGGTTCATTTACCAATAACTATAATTACCTAATTGCATTTGTCAGTAGCTATAATTAGCTAGTTTCATTTTGTCAGTAACCATAATTATTTAATCTCATTGACCAATAACCATAATTGCCTAGTTTCATTTGTCAGTAGCTATAATTATCTAGTTTTATTGACCAATAACCATAATTACCTAGGTTCCTTGACCAATAACCATAATTGCCTAGTTTCATTTGTCAGCAACCATCATTATTTAGTTTTATTGACCAATAACCATAATTGCCTAGTTTCATTTGTCAGCAACCATCATTATTTAGTTTTATTGACCAATAACCATAATTGCCTAGTTTCATTTGTCAGTAGCTATAATTATCTAGTTTTATTGACCAATAACCATAATTACCTAGGTTCCTTGACCAATAACCATAATTGCCTAGTTTCATTTGTCAGCAACCATCATTATTTAGTTTTATTGACCAATAACCATAATTGCCTAGTTTCATTTGTCAGCAACCATCATTATTTAGTTTTATTGACCAATAACCATAATTGCCTAGTTTCATTTGTCAGTAACCATAATTATCTAGTTTCTTTGACGCATACCATAATTGCCTAGTTTCATTTGTCAGTAACCATAATTACCTAGGTTCATTGACCAATAACCATAATTGCCTAGTAGGTGTCACCCTGGACTGCTGCAAAGCCCTGGGCGCCACCTACGCCAACTTGTCAGGCTACATTGTAATATAGTAATCATTGTAAGTTACTACAATAATACCAAAGTTAATCTATATCAATTACCTTCCTAGGCTTTTCTCCGAAGATGTTCGGCAACTCGTTTGCAACATTAAATTATCATTTGTCTATCTTTTTTTTATTTCATAGTTGATGACACCAAAGTTTCCATGTGTTGTGAAAATCGGACATGCTCATGCTGGTATGGGTAAGGTAAGTAACCAGCAACATAACATGAGTTTATGAAGAGTGCCACCTAGAGTCTGTTAAGGCAAATTCTTTCTTCATATGTGATACACTGTGTTCAACAGATTTGTAAGAGATGTACATATTATTGATACTTTTATTTATTACCAGAATTGTACAATAAACAACAGTCAAGTTCGAGGGTCATATTGTTCTTAGGATGTGTTTTTTTTTAATTACCACCATTTTTTTGAAAACATTAACAACCAGATTTCATTATGTGATTTTCCGATCTTGCGTAATGTGTGAAAGAATTGAATCGAACATCTGCCACAAAAATCAAATGATTTAATTTCTCTTTTTTAAAGTTCAATGTCAAAATGCCTATCTTTCAGAGAGAAATATGGTGTTGACATAGCTTTCAAAATTGAGCATCATCAAATGTTTACAGCTTGGAAATGCCCACAAAATATTTTCATGTTTGTAGCTTTAATGTCACTATGAGGCTATGACCTTTGTCTGCCTTATATTTTTATGTTTGATTTCATTCATAAAAGAATCCCACTGTGAACAGAAAATCATGTTCTTACATGTGTTGAAATGTCATGTCACCACTAGAGGGTGCTGTACATTGCCAGTTATTCACTCTGGAGAGTGTGCACGTTATCATTGCCATCTCTAGAGGGTGCTGTATACAATCATATGGTCACTCCCAGAGGGAGTTGCACCTCATAATTTTGTCACATCTAGAGGGTTAAGCACATCTGTTTGAATTGGTGAACATATACCAGTAATTTCCTACTTTGACATTGCTTGTCAGAAATAACAATATGCAATCACAGACTGTCAAAGTATTAATTTTTACTGATTTCATTTGATATTTGATCAATTCACTAGGTTTTATAATCTAATAAATAATTACCGTGCATTGCCTTATTATATATCTAGCTACAAATAGGAATAGAATATAATATCATTTTCAGTGAAAAACATAATATCAGCATTGGCTCTGAAGATTATATCAGTACTCCATACTTTGCCTTATATGGGGTAAACTTTGCACCAACATTGGATTTATTCCAGCTTATTGAATCACATTCGATCACATTTCTTTGTTCACATAGATCATGTCATCACACAGCAGAAATGTCAAAGAATGCAAATATTTTCACAATGCAACAGATTATCTATTCATTTGCCATTTCTGGCTATACCCCCGGTAACTTAATTAAATTATTATTGGGTTCTGTTGCTCAGCTATCAATACCTAGAATTGTTAACCATTATCTCTTGTAATGTTTTTAGTTCTTTTCAAAGAAGATGGAAAGATCTCAGTAAGATTCTATATTAAACAAAACTATATAATGTATTTATTAACTTGTGTGACAATTTTATTCTTGTATTGTGACAGGTAAGAGTTGAAAACCACCATGATTTTCAAGACATAGCCAGTGTTGTAGCTGTTACCAACTGTTATGCTACCATAGAGCCTTATATTGATGCCAAATATGATATAAGAATACAAAAAATTGGAACTAATTACAAAGCATTCATGTAAGTATGCTGGCTGCTATTAAGGTAGAAGCCTACTCATAAATTGACAAACCCAGAATTTATTCATTTTGCAATAAATTGTACTCCAAGGCAATAGAAGGATATTGACCTAAAAAAAGTTGGGTGTCACCAGCATTTTTTTTTTCGAGAAATTGATGGTTTTATTTTAGTGGAAAATCGCCATTTTGACACTATTATAATGCTTTTACCACAGGTTTCTATGGCAGAGATATTTATGCAATATCTCAAAATCTAGCCTGGTGACATAGGCTGAAAAAAATCATATATTGTTAATGATGGAGTACTTTTTGTTGTTTTGAATTATTTAAAAAATCTGGGTTTTAAAAAGTGTCAAAAAATGCAGTTTTTCTTTAACATTGTGTTCTATGTAAATGTTCTAAAAATAGCAATTTTCAAGAAATATTAGGGCATGTTTCTAAAAAAGCATAACTGTAACACACAAAATAATGCTATTTCATTGTACCATGAGACATTAGCTTCATGATTGTACATAACAAACTAATGAACATAGTCATGCGATTTATGACCAATTTTGTCAAAAATTATGACTAGGCTTCTACCTTAATAGAAGTTTCTACTCTTTTGGTGTAGAAAGGTGCTACTTGTAAGCAACGTTAAAATTGCTTGCAGTCTGAAGTATGTATGTACAACATTGTGATATTTTTTCATATACTTTTTTATCCTTTTTTCAATTGTACATTAGATCAAGTCAAAGATGATAAAATTTATCAAAGGTTTAAACCCTCTAACAACTCTTGCTGTCACACCGACAGACAACTATGGTGAAGAATTAAACAACCCTAACACAATTCACCCCACCCCCTCCCCCTCCCCTATTTCCTGTTTATCAGTATTCATATAAAACAAATTATATTTAAAGAAAGCCTTCATTGTAATATGATTTTGTTGATAGGAGGACATCTATATCTGGTAACTGGAAAGCAAATACTGGATCATCTGTGTTGGAACAAATTGCTGTTACAGATAGGTAAGTACATTGAACAATACCTTAGCCAGAAAAGAAGACATGGAGGTGTCATTGTGATCATGGTTTACAGTGGATGTATATCCCATCAAGAAAGTCTATTAATAGTATATGTATATCCTGGAGTAAATAATTTGCAAACAATATACAACAAATCAAAGAGTATGATAAAAACAAATTGTTTATCACCACCAATTTTGTCACAATTTAATTCATCGGACTGATTTGGCTTGAAGAAGATATCTGGTTGATTCAATCATCTTGTTTTATGAACCAATAACTATAAGTTGCAACATCTTGTATCAAAGTGATTCTGTGATGTCAAATAACATGTGTGTCATTCAAATAGACATCACTATTTCATTCATCTGATTTCATTTAGGATATAGTAAATCTCTCAAAAACAGTATTTTGTTTAGAAGGACACCAACATATCAAAAAAATATTGACAATGTGAATAGCACTTCTTGCATCCATTTACGTCACAGAATCATTACACCCCAAGAAGGAACAGTGTTTTGAAACCCATAGACACTACTTTTACTAAATACAACAGGTGCTGTGGCATTAATGATGGCTCATTTTTGTAATCTGTAGATTTAAATTCTGGGTTGATGAATGCTGTGAGATATTTGGTGGCTTGGAGGTAGTTGCAGTAGAAGCCATTCATGGTAAAGATGGCAAAGACTACATTATTGAGGTTGGTTTTAACGTAATACATGTACATTACTTACTGTCTATGTTGTAAACATACTCTCAGCACAACAAAGGTATTCTCTTCATCTTTATAAATATTCATAAATTTCTCAATTCAAATTGAAACAAAAGGTTTTTATTGGCTGATTAAATAACAGAGGAATGTTTTCAATTGATTTTGCACATTGTGCTCATTGATTGATTGGTTGGTTGAATATATCTGACATTGCAATTGATAAATATTTATAAAGATGAAGAGAATGCCTTTGTTGCGCATTGAGTAAACAACACACTTCTGCCACTGAATACAATATATGCTTCCAGTGAAAAGCTCTGTCTAATGGCATTTCTAATTTGATAGTTTGATATGCAATCAGTGACCCATGATATCACATATTACTAATTGGAATTAGAAATTGGGAACTTGAAAATGACACATTTGATTAATGTCTAAAACTAAATTTCAGATTTACTGTATCCTTATCTGGTCACATCAATGTAGCAGGATAGGGGTTAAAACATTCATTCCAAAAATATTTTGTCTATTTGGCAATTGAGGCCATATTTTGGCATCTTAGGAGATTGTCAGACAGTGATGTCACAGTCTGTGTGCCAATTGCCTATAGTGTGTGACCAAGGCAGTATTTTATTTTTATTGTCAGTTAAATGTCTAAAATATGACATCACATTTGTCTGTATGATACATGTGATAAATTAAGTACAACCTTATAATATTCCTTATTCATAATGTACTTTAGGTCTTTGAATTTTATGCATTTCTAAAACTACTGTCCAGGGTATTTTGTGGTCCAGTGATGTTTGAATGGACCATTGCCATATATGTCCATGTACACATACATTAATTTACTTGTCTCTGAATAGGCATTTGTGCATCGTCCGCCTGCACAGTGTTGCTCCGTTCGAACATTCCTCCCTCCACAACACCGTGCGGTAATTCTATTCATAACTGTGTATGTCACATGGTTGCGCGATAGAAAGTTTACTGACCAATAGAAAGCTTTGTTACAATGACTACCAAAAAGCGCTTGGGGCTTTGCATTTCTGATGTCTTCATCTTCAGCTTTGTTTCTGTCAATATATGTTGCAGTGACACCATGAGCTTTGAGGTATAACACCTACTCTTCTATAGTACCCAACAATGGTGACAACACTATTACCATGCTCAATAGTCGCAAGGCTGGTAAAGCATAATAACATAATGATTTACCATTTCCAGTGCGACTAAAAACGAACACATCAGACTCGGAACTAAGTACCCTGAACGGCTTTTGTCCGAATATTGTATTGCCTCGACATCCACTGCAAGCCAACACAGCTTCCACTGTGCGAGCATTTTCACCGCCTGGCAACCATCATGGTGAAAACAAAGGCCCAAAACTCTCAGAAAAAAATACTTTGGGATGGTTGTTGACACCCCCTGAACCGTGTAACAAGATTACGCCTGCATATGCAACATATTTAAATTTCGTTGTTTAGGATTTCTTTAAAGTTAAGTTTGTGCTGTTTTTTCGATTTTAGCTATTTTCAACGGCTTTTCGACCAGCATTCCACAGCAGCTCGCGCAGAGCCCATAGAAATACATGGCAGAGTGGTGCGCGTCTTTAAAGCGTCTTGTGACTTAGCTCCGCCCCGACAATGTTGATAGCTTGGCCAAGCCCATTGATGAAAGAAGCAATATGATTGGCTGTTGGTAAACTGATTCCAAACTGTGAGGGCATTGTCACATACACATATTCCTAATGAAATACTTCAAGGTGATAGTGGAGTGCTTCGTCGGAACATTCACCTTGAAAATTCAAGATGGCATTTGTGGTGACACCAAATTTCTGCTTCACTCTGTATTATTGTTATTAAGTAAAGGTTAAAATGCATGTATATTAGCTTTGAGGCATGTACTAATTTTACTGCCTTATTATGGTTGCATTTAGTTATCTTGCCAGTTCACTTCATAAGCTATATACTTGTAAAATACTGCCTTGGTCAATCACGTTTAAATTTGATGATTAAGTTTCCTTCTACCAAACTGATATACATCCCCTTACATGGCGGTATCATATATATGGGTCTAATATAAACAAAGATGGCGACTTTGACTGTTGCGCAGATCAACAAGTTCAAACTGAGACGTTTCCAAGCTTTAATTAGGTAATTTTTAGGTGATTGGCAAGTCACGCCCAGGTCAAACCTCATACTTGTGATTTCCATTTGAAGAGCACATTGGATTGTGGGAAAATCAATGTTTATTACAGAAATGTCGCACATGGGCAGCACGACGACCACCACGCTTTAAACTTAGTCTTACCAAATCAAAAGTTTAGGTATCTTCTCTCTGATGGGATTTCTCAACCAGAGGGCATCTAACTCAAAAATGATCTGTAACATGAGCTCTGATTGGTCAGATGTACACTGGCGACCAAAATTCAAATAAATTTCACATTTCTACAATCTGTAGCTTAGTGAAAAACAGAATATTTCGTCAATCATTTGTTTAATCACCCCTGTTTAATAATATACAATCTTTTACAGGTTAATGACAGTGCCATGACCTTACTGGGTGAAAACCAAGATGAAGATCGTCGCCAGATTAGTGACGTTGTTGTCCAGAAGATGAACGTGCTTGTCAAGTCAACCCCCCCTAGTATGCGGTGAGCCCTAGTAGTATCTTTAGGGGGCTCTTTCCATTTTGTTATCAAATCTCTCAAAATACTCTGAATTGATCTATTTTCACTTCGCAATTATTCGTTAGCTATATGTTCTGATTTGTCAACCAGTAGTCAATATTCAGTTTTCTCATGAAATTGTTCATTAATAAGTATTATTATCAACCTGGGTAATGGTATCATGGTTAGCGTGTTGCCTAGCAAAAGGGAGGTTCTAGGTTTGATTATTTTTGATTATCACTTAGTAGTATGAATTTAAGTATTGTCTGCCCTGCATGTTGCTAAGGATACATAAAAACTCACCAAAACTAAATTGCATTCAGTGTTCAGTGTACACATGCATACATACATACATACATACCCCCCGGTACATACGTCCTAATACGTTACAGGTAAGGATACATTATACAAAAATTATTACTATAAAACACCATAGCCAGATTTTTCTTTTTTCCATGGAATAAATCTAAAAATATAAGCATGATCATATTCTTACCTTATTCTGTTTGACTATTTGATTTGGTGTGTAAATTCTATTCTAATAATAAGATTTAGGAATACAGAATTCACAAAAATTCATTTTTTGAAAGTTAGTATATCAGTTTATATGTTATATTGGTTTGTGTTAGCCCCCTAGAATGGGATTGTTGTCACTTATCTCAATTTTCTATTTCCATGAAAATTTGAACAAAATTGCTTCTCGGTTTTTAAGAGTATAAATTTTAATCCTGTAAACATGTATTACCTCGGTATATATATATATATATAGTTCGTAGCTTTCTGCGGCAAACTATACATAGCATCTCTTGCATAATAAGGCAGGAGAGAAAACAGTGAATGCATATAATGTCTCAAACTGTCAACTGGGAAAAAATATACAAAAATAAAATGTGATTTATTTATTGGCAAATCAAAACAATTGACTTATTTGTTTGCTTCATAGAGAAACCAACTCAGTAGCTTTTTAACAGGTAAATACAAAAACATGTCAATTAAAACTTAACAAAAACAAGTTGCTTTTTTTATTTTTACGAAAATAGATCATATCACTGTATTTATTTTGTTCACTTTATAAGTATGCATATGGCTGTTTATTGCTTTGCACTCTAGCACTGCCTTGAATAACAGATTGCCACTCAACCATATTGTAATGAATACTGGGAATGTTGTATGAAATATCAATTTCTTGTGCTGTACATGTTGTGCTGATGTGGCTATAACTTTATCACAATAATCATTTTAGCTTTTGATCATATTTGTATCTAAACTCCTGTCATAGCACACCAATTATCACCCACCATGTATGACAATGCATATATATATATACTCTGCCATTCCTATAATGATGGTATGACCCAGTCTGCCATTTCTATAATGATGGTATGACCCAGTCTGCCATTCCTATAATGATGGTATGACCCAGTCTGCCATTCCTATAATGATGGTATGACCCAGTCTGCCATTCCTATAATGATGGTATGACCCAGTCTGTCATTTCTATAATGATGGTATAACCCAGTCTGCCATTCCTATAATGATGGTATGACCCAGTCTGCCATTCCTATAATGATGGTATGACCCAGTCTGCCATTCCTATAATGATGGTATGATCCAGTCTGCCATTCCTATAATGATGGTATGACCCAGTCTGCCATTCCTATAATGATGGTATGACCCAGTCTGCCATTCCTATAATGATGGTATGATCCAGTCTGCCATTCCTATAATGATGGTATGACCCAGTCTGCCATTCCTATAATGATGGTATGACCCAGTCTGCCATTCCTATAATGATGGTATAACCCAGTCTGCCATTCCTATAATGATGGTATGACCCAGTCTGCCATTCCTATAATGATGGTATGACCCAGTCTGCCATTCCTATAATGAGGGTATGACCCAGTCTGCCATTCCTATAATGATGGTATAACCCAGTCTGCCATTCCTATAATGATGGTATAACCCAATCTGCCATTCCTATAATGATGGTATGACCCAGTCTGCCATTCCTATAATGATGGTATGACCCAGTCTGCCATTCCTATAATGATGGTATGACCCAGTCTGCCATTCCTATAATGATGGTATGACCCAGTCTGCCATTCCTATAATGATGGTATGACCCAGTCTGCCATTCCTATAATGAGGGTATGACCCAGTCTGCCATTCCTATAATGATGATATGACCCAGTCTGCCATTCCTATAATGATGGTATGACCCAGTCTGCCATTCCTATAATGATGGTATGATCCAGTCTGCCATTCCTATTATGATGGTATGACCCAGTCTGCCATTCCTATAATGATGGTATGACCCAGTCTGCCATTCCTATAATGATGGTATGACCCAGTCTGCCATTCCTATAATGAGGGTATGACCCAGTCTGCCATTCCTATAATGAGGGTATGACCCAGTCTGCCATTCCTATAATGAGGGTATGACCCAGTCTGCCATTCCTATAATGAGGGTATGACCCAGTCTGCCATTCCTATAATGAGGGTATGACCCAGTCTGCCATTCCTATAATGAGGGTATGACCCAGTCTGCCATTCCTATAATGATGGTATGACCCAGTCTGCCATTCCTATAATGATGGTATGATCCAGTCTGCCATTCCTATAATGATGGTATGACCCAGTCTGCCATTCCTATAATGATGGTATGACCCAGTCTGCCATTCCTATAATGATGGTATGACCCAGTCTGCCATTCCTATAATGATGGTATAACCCAGTCTGCCATTCCTATAATGATGGTATAACCAAATCTGCCATTCCTATAATGATGGTATGACCCAGTCTGCCATTCCTATAATGAGGGTATGACCCAGTCTGCCATTCCTATAATGAGGGTATGACCCAGTCTGCCATTCCTATAATGAGGGTATGACCCAGTCTGCCATTCCTATAATGATGGTATAACCCAGTCTGCCATTCCTATAATGAGGGTATAACCCAGTCTGCCATTCCTATAATGATGGTATAACCCAATCTGCCATTCCTATAATGATGATATGACCCAGTCTGCCATTCCTATAATGAGGGTATGACCCAGTCTGCCATTCCTATAATGATGGTATGACCCAGTCTGCCATTCCTATAATGATGGTATGACCCAGTCTGCCATTCCTATAATGATGGTATGACCCAGTCTGCCATTCCTATAATGATGGTATAACCCAATCTGCCATTCCTAAAATGATGATATGACCCAGTCTGCCATTCCTATAATGAGGGTATGACCCAGTCTGCCATTCCTATAATGATGGTATGACCCAGTCTGCCATTCCTATAATGAGGGTATGACCCAGTCTGCCATTCCTATAATGATGGTATAACCCAGTCTGCCATTCCTATAATGATGGTATAACCCAGTCTGCCATTCCTATAATGAGGGTATGACCCAGTCTGCCATTCCTATAATGATGGTATGACCCAGTCTGCCATTCCTATAATGATGGTATTACCCAGTATACCATCATTTAATGATGGTATGACCCAATCTGCCATTCCTATAATGATGGTATAACCCAGTCTGCCATTCCTATAATGAGGGTATGACCCAGTCTGCCATTCCTATAATGATGGTATGACCCAGTCTGCCATTCCTATAATGATGGTATTACCCAGTATACCATCATTTAATGATGGTATGACCCAGTCTGCCATTCCTATAATGATGGTATGACCCAGTCTGCCATTCCTATAATGAGGGTATGACCCAGTCTGCCATTCCTATAATGATGGTATAACCCAGTCTGCCATTCCTATAATGATGGTATGACCCAGTCTGCCATTCCTATAATGATGGTATGACCCAGTCTGCCATTCCTATAATGATGGTATGACCCAGTCTGCCATTCCTATAATGATGGTATGACCCAGTCTGCCATTCCTGTAATGATGGTATGACCCAGTCTGCCATTCCTATAATGATGGTATGACCCAGTCTGCCATTCCTATAATGATGGTATAACCCAATCTGCCATTCCTAAAATGATGATATGACCCAGTCTGCCATTCCTATAATGATGGTATGACCCAGTCTGCCATTCCTATAATGATGGTATTACCCAGTATACCATCATTTAATGATGGTATGACCCAATCTGCCATTCCTATAATGATGGTATAACCCAGTCTGCCATTCCTATAATGAGGGTATGACCCAGTCTGCCATTCCTATAATGATGGTATGACCCAGTCTGCCATTCCTATAATGATGGTATTACCCAGTATACCATCATTTAATGATGGTATGACCCAGTCTGCCATTCCTATAATGATGGTATGACCCAGTCTGCCATTCCTATAATGAGGGTATGACCCAGTCTGCCATTCCTATAATGATGGTATAACCCAGTCTGCCATTCCTATAATGATGGTATGACCCAGTCTGCCATTCCTATTATGATGGTATAACCCAGTCTGCCATTCCTATAATGATGGTATAACCCAGTCTGCCATTCCTATAATGATGGTATAACCCAGTCTGCCATTCCTATAATGATGGTATAACCCAGTCTGCCATTCCTATAATGATGGTATGACCCAGTCTGTCATTCATATAATGATGGTATGACCCAGTCTGCCATTCCTATAATAATGGTATGATACAGTCTGTCATTCCTATAATGATGGTATAACCCATTCAACTATCCTTATTCATTTGGTATTACCCATTTTGACATCCCTCTTATAATTATATGATCCGCTCTGCAATCTTTTTGATAATAGTATGCCCCTCTCTGTCTCCCCTATGATAATTATATATCCCAATTACTATGGTAATGGTATTATCAACTCTGTCATCTGATAATATTGTCACCCACTCTGCCATCTTTTTGATAATATGATCCAGCCTGGGTATTACCTTATTCTTATTTCCATGGATACCAACAACCCTCCATGCATTGCGTAGGTGGGTGATGACACATTGCAATATGTATTGGCTAGTATGTATATTTGTTTTTACTGTATTCTTGATCATTCTACAAATTCAGAGTGAATCTTATGTTCCTTTATGCTAAACTACATTACAATCAGACTAAGATGAACTTTTAATCATTCTCCCATTTTATTTTGTTTACAGCAAAACCCCTTCCGGTCAACAATTACTAGCGAGTTCTCAGAGTAGCTCACCAACTGCAGCCAGTGGCCCCAGTGGTAATGTGACACCTAAAAGTAACACAGGAGCACAGTCACCAAGTACCCCTAAAGTAATCACCCCATCAGCAAGTCCACAGAAACCATCAACATCATCACCAGCTTCCTCACAGAGGAGTACACCCCCCACTGCACACAGATCACCACCAAATATCAACCCACCTCCTAAAGTATCGCCACCAGAAGAAGAAGATACTTTCAAGAACCTGAAGAGGACATTTGCCAACATTTTTGGTGATATCAATTGAGATATATATAGACTTGCTGTCGAGTAAAGAATTTGCCACCAGCTGATGGTTGTTCTATAAGATATGCTCCACCTGTAATTCCGAAAAAAATCGGTGAAGTCCATTGTCCATTTTGTAGATTTTCCAATAACCTTGTGTCTGATTTAGTGTCCATCAACACATGGTAAAAGTGTTATTGGTAATTATTGTTGCATGAAAAGTTTATCACTAGGAAAGTTGTCACTGCCTCACTAAAAGTATGTGTCCACCCCTGTCTTGCTAATGGTATAACCTGAACAATTGATAATTAAATTGTAAAAGGTTATTCCATTGAGTAACTACGGGGAGGAGATGAACATACTTCCCCATCAGTAAGAATACATGGTGTTATAAACTAATATAGTAATACCATATATTATTTTAGGCAGAGTAAACTTTATTTTGGACCAGAGTTGTCATATTGAACTGACACAATATTATCTTCATGATTTGTTTAGGTGTGACTTTGTTAAAAAAGGGAAGGCTGCAATACTTGTTTCCATGGTTACTTATTTTGGTGTAATTCTCTTAGACATAACAAAAATTGATGTTGATATTGATGTTTCTGGTCACTGCGTGCATTAGTTACAAATTTGCATGTGGCATTTTTTTTAAATGTTTTTTGTCAAAATTTTAGAAAAAATGAAAGAAAAATCATGAATGTAAAAACAATTTCAGAATAAAAAGTCATTCAGAAAATTAATGTTTTCCTTCTTGGTCTTGGATGCTGCTGCAATGATGAATATACACAATAAATTATTGTATAGTATCAGACATCAACAGACCTTATTTATCAGTCACTGAATTGTATATACAAGTTTTGTCAAACTATCCTACGTGTATTGTCCATTTGTGATCAGTATTTGTATAGTGAATGTAAGTATTAGTGAAATGAAGCAGAAATTATAAATGTAAATATAATAATTGAATAATACTTTTGAATTTATACTGTATGTTACTGTGATAGTTATATGGGATGCAATGATTGGTCACTACAAACCAAATGATAAAACTACCTGGTCAATATTAATCTGCAATGAATACTGGGTTTTAAATGTAATCTGTAAAATGTCCACATTACTTTTTATAAACAGTGAGAAAATGTAATAACTTCAAAGCTGAAAAAAGAAATATATTTAAAATGAACATGCATTTTAAATATAGTCAGAGTCGGTCATTTTTAGTCACACTACCATTGAGCAAATTTCATGATAAATTTTTTCTACACACTATGCCAGTTGCTGAAAACTACCGGTACTCTTATTTTGTTGTTTTATGTGACTGGTGATTGTGAATCACTCCAGTGTTTAGATTGATGGATTAACATATAATATGAGTACCTCTGACATTGAGTTCTGCCAACATACAGTATCCACTGTGAATATCTTGAAGTAGGCATAAATACTTTATTATACTGTATACCAGTATGTTATATTGTGTTGAGTCAAAAAACTTGGTACATCATTTTAGTTTGCTATAACTTGTAGACTAAGGCTTTGTTTCTATTCTTAACATTATGGAAGATTATATCACTGGAGACAACACCCATGTCAGTCTCTGTTAAATCTAAACACGACAATTGGATTGGCTAGGCAGATGTCCTTCTTTTCATTGACAAAGTCCCTGCATGGGCTTGTATAATAAGTAACTGCTTAGAAATATTATGTGACCCTGTACTGTCTGAGTGCATATTTTGCAGTATCCTTGTAATAACCTTATTATAATACATCTTTTTCTCCCAGGAATACATCATGGGAATGCCGAAATCCAAAATGTTTAGAACAGATTTAGTCCAGTCAAACCCTTGGGGCAGCCATGTTTGTTTTTATTATTAGAGGACAATTATGCACGTAATCATTTCATATTTGGAATTTGTGTTTCCTAATATGGTAGGATGAAAATACCCATTGCAATACTGTAAAATTACGGCACGCTGTAACTTACAGTGTTCTGGTGACAGATGTATAATAATTAATAATATATCAATATTTCAATTGTCTGAATACATCATTCTGATTGGTAGAAAGCATGTTTTCAATTAATGTACTTAGTATTTCCAGAAACCAAGTTAATCTGTAACTGATATAGAAAAACTTTATGATGAACCATGTTAGAGCGATAGCAAAATATATTACAAGATCATTTCAGAAAAGACGAGATAACCTGTTTGTGTAAGACATTAGTTGATATTATATTTTACAAGAATACATACAATATCTTTATTTGACATACACCCTCTATAGGTGAGTACATATACATGACTCCAGTGACTTGTAAGCCCATTGGGCTGGGTGACAGATTTTTATTTTCAAGCTATGTATTTACTGAATATTTTCTTATTGTCACACGTCACTTTAATAAACATAACTACTACTATACAAGCCATGGTTAAATAGAATAAACGTAAATAATACATAGCAGAGTTATATCCTTCTGTCAGCTTAAATCAGGAATAACTGTATTCTGTCCTACAGACTGATATTGGATAACTATGATAGTATGGAATATCATGAATGAATGTGTCATATGCTTTCGTGACTCCTGTGTGATTGAAGTGTTGGTTTGTGTACTCCATACATATGCACTGTGAATAATTATGCATCATTAATTTATTAAACATTAACCATTTATCAAGATGTGTTTTACAAATTTAACATGCTTGCAATACTTCTTATCATTCTTAATTCAAATTGTGTGTATAAAGTTGTTTTTAGTGATGTAATATTATTGGTGACATGAATGAAATACATTTATGTTTAGTTATGCCCTCTATAGGTCAAATCAAAATTAATTTTGTTTTTATAGTAAATGTTTATTATCAGTAGTGTAGTAGTTATTTGAATAATATATGTACAGTGGTTGTTCACATGCTCCAATAATTACTCACATTGTGTATGGTATTTTCAATCTAACCTATGTATAGTACATTTTACTATATTCATACAGAATTTATTGCTTTGTTCTATGAATCAACATTCCATGAAAACAATTTTAATGGTATAATCAAATTAAGTACCATGACACTACTTGTGAGACATCACAAAGCAATATCAGTAAATGTGTTGCTTTAATTTCTACATACCAGTAATTCAGAACTTGATCTAAAAATATTTAATTGTTAATCAGTGTCCCAACAAAATCGACATTTATAACATATTTAGAATACCACCAAATAATAATATGTTTTGTATTTAATTGTCTCAATGAACGGTGAAGTTCTATTCACAATTTCTTTAGTATTTCTAGACAAGGTGGGTAGCACACATTTTACCAGATCTGCACTAACCATCTTGTTTAAATCTGTACAGAGAAAAGCTGTCATACTGTAAATTCATTAAGTTTTAATTTTGCTATTTTCGTTGATAAATTCAATCTCATGAGCATAGCAATATAAGTCATTGTGTCCCTGCCAAAGTTGTAAACTTAAAAGCTACTGAGTCCGCTCAAACTACTGAAATAGTGAAAATAAAATGTTTTACAGTAATGTCAACCAACTCATAATGTATTGTTTCTGTGCAATATATCTTCAGAAATAATGTCTGTTGGAACTAACCAGTCTATTTGTACATATTGTGTTGTAAAAATATTTAGAGTTTCAGGAATAGAGAATTAAATAAGATTTCTGCCAGTTACCTTGCCGTGTTGTATGACGATAGGAATGTGTATGCAAATAAATGAGCATCATATTATTGTTGTCTGTCAATTAGCTCATTATTTTGCTACAACAGTTAACAAATTATGCACAATGTGAGAGGATCTGTGGTTTACATACATTTTATATTTACCAATGTCGTGTTTATTGTAGTTAAAGTGACAACAGATTTCTCAGCCAAGTCATTAAAGCGACAGCTGTGATTTTGAACATTTTTGTGTTTAAATATAACCTCATAAAGATGACCAAATCTTGCCAAAATATTGTTTTAGACACAACTGCATGGACGAAGTAACCCTACATCAGGCTAATATTACAAGAAATGCATTGTGAGAACTAAGGGCCGAGTAGTCACCATTTCGTAATAGATGGCGCCCTCTGGAGACCAGAATTAATCCATGCAGGAACTTAATTAATACATGCAGGCTGTCCTCAATACTATGCTAAAAAAAATACCTGACCAAGCTCAGTCTGATCATATTGGAGTAACTAGAGTCACTATTATGCTAGGTGTATGCGGAATCATCTTCCTGATCCCTCTATGTTACAGGAGGAAAGGTCTCTTTTATCAGTGATAAATATCAAGTTAGCAATTAATTGAAGGTCAGTTTTAGGTGAGGTATTTCCCAGGAAGATGTGGTAAAAGCACATGTGAAGCAACCAGTAGAAACTACTAAAGTCTGGTCCTTGTGCCCAGTCTGGCACAACCTCAAATGTTACACTCCAGCCATTAGCTGTTATGTAATTATCTAGTTGGGTGTTGAAAATATCAGTATTGTAGCTGAACAGGGAATGCCAAACTCCTCACTCAAACACTGAATGTACACCTCTGACTTTGCTATAAAAAACAATCATGTGTGTTTGACTTTAACCCCGTGTAAACAGACTTGCCATTTGACTTTAAAAGCTAGTTCATAGCTTATATCATTGCCCATCAAAGAGCATTATTCCTTTCCGAATATTATTTATTTTGGCCACAGTGATTCCTTTGATGGCGTATAAAAGACTTTATAGGGGTAGCATACTGAAATGTCATACTTTTAGATGTTTATGTCCAATGGACCTGTTGGTCATAAGGTACTGCTTCCATCACAACTCCACTGGACTCAGGATGAATGTTAAAGCGCGGTAGTCGTCGTGCTAAGCATGTGCGAGATATATGGGTCTCGTATAAACAAAGATGGCGACTTTGACTGTTGCGCAGATCAACGAGTGCGAACTGACACGTTTTCAAGCTTTAATTGGGTAATTTTCATGTGATTGGAAGGTATCGAAGAGGTCACCAGCGGTAATCAGTGCAATTTGCGCCCGAGTCAAACCTCCTACTTGTGATTTCCATTTGAAGTGCGCATTGGATTGTGGGAAAATCAATGTTTATCAACACAAATGTCGAACATGCGCAGCACTACGACTTCCGCGCTTTAAATATACACAAATGGGGCCAATCCAGTAAGAAGAATTGCCACCTGGTCATCAGGTACAGATTCTGTCACAACTCGACTGGACTCAGAATGGATGTTAAATATATACAAGTTGAGCCAATCCTGTAAGAAGAATTGCTACCTGGCCATCAGGTACAGATTCTGTCAAAACTCCAGTGGACTCCCAGCCACACTTATCAATGAGGTAAAACCCAGTCATCACTTCTCCAATCCTTCACACTGGTGATGCTAGCCAAACTCTCAAATGAGGTAGAACGCAGTCATCACTTCTCAAATCCTTCACACTGGTGATGCTAGCCAAACTCTCAAATGAGGTAGAACCCAGTCATCACTTCTCAAATCCTTCACACTGGTGATGCTAGCCAAACTCTCAAATGAGGTAGAACCCAGTCATCAATTCTCAAATCCTTCACAGTGGAAATTCTCAACTGATGAATGCAGAGTGAGAGTAAAGTGCAAGTAAACCAGGAGAACGCACAACACCATTGATGTTACACTTCCGCAGACTCTGAGAAAGTTTAACACAACTGAATAGCAGGACTGCCAGAATGCCGTTGGATCTCCTAATGGTTATAACACTCAACCAACACAACAGTCAAGAATGGAACATTACTCATATTGGCACTGCTAGTTGGCCTATGAGTACTTGCCAACAACTCACAATTGCTACCAAAGCTGTTTCATCTTCATTCTTCATACTCAGATAAGCACTTGGCTTTTCAGGCATCATATAGACTATTCTCAAATCGTCCTATCAGAAATTTAATTATTGTTGAATAATAATAATGTAATATATAATTCATAACAAAATGTCAATACAGCCGAGACCGTGATTCAGGATCAGTGGTCCCAGGCTAAGTTCTAATAACAACACAATTTTTAAAGGTAAAATTACCAACTAAAGACTGTAGTCTAAGAATGTATTGTAAGATTTTGTACTTATACAAATCTATATAGAATATTGTATCTGACAATAATTCCTGATTAGACACAAAGTTCTTCTAAGATGTCTTTGTATTGTGATGGCATTTGTATGTTGCTCCTGGTTCTTGTAGAATGTGGTATTCCCATTTTCGGTGTAGATTATGAGGGTGCACATTCATAGCTTGGTGGGGGTTTATATTGTATGTTGGTTATGTACCTATTCATTCAATTGTATGTTGATGTGGTTTATTTCGCTGCCTATTGGTTGTTGGTTGAGTATTTGTGTCTCGTGGTCTTAGGTGGATTATATTTCTATACAGTATCTTTTTCAATATTGTAAGAATGTGGTATAAGTGCTGTGTTTACAATTTTGGATTTTACAGGATTTTGAAAATTTACCTGATGACCTTCAAACAATTCTGGTAGAGGTCTTGCACTTCGATTGTAATGTTGTGCATTGATTTCTTGATGAGTTGAGATACTGATGTATCTCTTTGTTGATCATTGGAGGGTATATCGTGATTGGCAAAGTGTTTTTATATCACCTTCCACTCAGTAATTCTGCTGGTAATGGGATTTTGGATTTCAGTTATGTAGTGTGAAGTGACAGTAGTAATAGCTTAGGATCAATTCCATATTTTGTACATTAGTTGGGAATCTTGACAACTGTCTGGATGTTTCTCTCAATGAATTCATGCCTTTTTAGGTAGTATGGTTAGGATGTTACGATTTTGAATCCATACTGTTCTGCAAGGCTCTGTATTCTTTTGCTGTGAATTGGCTGCCATTTTCACAGACTAGTGCAACTGGTATGCCTTGATTTGCGAAAAGGCATCTAGTATCATTGATTACTGTGTTTGCATGCACGTTTTTCCAGCTTTCTGATAAATGGAAATTTACATGTTACATTAGTATAAAATGGTCCTTCAGTGTGTTATGGTCGGGGTGAGATGTCTGTGGGAATCTTTGGTTTTTTTCTGTTATTAGTTCTGGAGCATCTGGCATGAAGCACATCTTTTTAATATTATTTTAGATGCCTGGCCATTACACACTTAATTTGCATTCTTCAATTTCTAAATGTCCCTGGTGGATATGTTGTAGAATGTCATCTAACATCAATGTTAAGAATTACAATTCTGCTGTTTATTAGAAGTGTGCCATTCGGTTATGTCTCGACTTTCCTTATGGGATAAGGTCAACCTTGTACAACTTGAGATCATGATTGTTGCATCTTTGGTGGGTTCCTCCATAATCTGGCACAGTTTAACTGGTGTGACGTTTACTTGATGACGAATCTTAACTTCCATTTCAGGTATCTTAGTTTTGTCAAATGGGGACAAACAAGACAAAGCATCGACTAGTAGCATTTATTTGCCTGGCTTATACATAATGTCAAGTTGCAAGGCCGAAATCATAAAAGCATTCTTTCTGGACGCAGCTGTACATGCGTTTTTTGTTTAATGTTCTAGTGTATATTGATTGTCTCTCACATATAAATATGTGTTCTCACATCCGTATGCTCGTATACTAAGAGTAGTTCTCGTTCATTGTTGGTATATCTGCTTTCGACCTCTTAAGTGACTGGTTTCTACTATAGTAAAGATTGAGTAGTGCCCAAAAGTCTCAATTCATGTCTTCCTATCAATTAGATGTAATGTCTCAATATGAAAAATGTTGAATTATCACCTCCTATCAAATCCTGCGACGTTAACCTAAACAGCGCCCTCACCAACATATTGAGGCCTGATGCCTAATGGTGTCAGCTGAATATATTGCCAGTTCCATTTTCTCCGCATAAATCTATTTTATTTCAATGAACTTTTGCTGAATGGTTTGTTTGTTTTGATAAAACTGGACAAAAAACAGTTTCTACTCCATTTGCATTGAAAGGGAAGAAAACTCGTCTAAAGCCAGAATTGAAAACTAGGCAGAGAAAACATTCTTTGTTTTTGCTCACCAATGATCTACTCAATAATGTCTATCTCGTGGTCACAAATGTTGCCATTTATCTATTCATCCTACACCATGGCAGAATATAATATTTCTGATTTCCTTTGATGTGGAACAAGAACCTCAAGAAAGACGTCATTAGCATTTGCTGTTGGGGTGAATTTGAATCATCTGTTTCACGATAATATATTCGTAAATATGCCTCACTTTACTCCATGCAGTGAATCACTGTTGCAGAATCAAATAAACACACTCACTTTCAAACTTATATCACTGTGATATTAGATTATCAATCAAACCATGCCACACATAATGGCCATTAAACAGGAGTTCAACACGTAAAATATTCACAATCCCATAGAACTTGACCAGCATAATCATTTTCCAAACAAAGACACAATTTTGTTTACTAAATGACTCTTCTATAACATTGAGCTTTGTATTTTGGCGTCAGTTATGCTGGATGACAGACATGTAAGGGTGGAAGCCTACTATTAAATGCAAACCTTGTGGTCTATTGAATTATATGTGGAAAAAAATAAGGACAAGTTTATCAAATTAAGTCAGTATAACAAATGAAGGATGCTATTTCATGGTACCATGAGTTAATAGCTCCATAATTTTACATATTAAATCAATGAACATTGTCATTGTCAATTTTCTCAAAAAAACTTGGCTTCAAATATCAAACCAACACCGAAAACTTTCAAAGCATCGTCCGCCTATTGACCTCTACACGATACCGTGCGGGATCGCATAGACTAATTGCGTATCGAAATAAGGCGCCCAATCAGATTGGACGTACCAAATTATAAAACAAAATTCCACTTCCTGTCTTTGTCGCTATGAAGACATCCTTCCCACACAAAACTGCGTCGATTCCCTGTACCTAATGAGGCTTGAGGGCACCAACACCAAAAACTTTCGCAATTTTATCATCACAAATATCACGAATCATGGGCGCTGCCGTTTTGTTTAAAATGAAACGCCAAAGAGGAATTTGTAACACGCAAACTGATTGGACAATGATTAGCCGAAACTGACTACTGGGGGCGCATATTTGATGGTCGTTCTGCCAGGGTCTGTTTAGAGGCTTGGCCGAATAAACTTAGACCTTGGCTAGCGAAGATGATATCAAAGCTTCAGTTGCCCCAATTAAATACCGTATTTAGTAAAATATTGTATTTTTGCTATTAAGGGTGATTCAGTAAAAATAAAATCAAGAGGATATACATCTTTTTCTATATTATATATTCAACTCATCAAGAATCAGTGAAAATAAACTCCATTCAAAATACAAAACACCCAAACAGCTGTAATAGATAAAATAATTAAACAACAATGTAATAATTCATTTATATTGCGCTTTTTACAATACTGAGTCATCAAGACAATAGCAAAATGTCAAGCTGAACAAAAGGAAATAAATACTATTTATATTCCTAAAAATGTTAGAAATCGCAACGTGTAACTGGACATAGGTAATTTAAGTAATCCAATCCAAATGTTACATGTACATCTAGTCCTGTGTTTGGGAAGCTATCAGGGACAAGTGACGTGATGGCATCTTTTTCTCCCGAAAATCAGCCTTGTCGCTGCATTTTTGACATCCTGTACCCTGGGCAGTGATCGAGTGTGGAACTGAATAGTGCATGAATGTAAATTTTGGTATTTTTGTCAGCCACTTCTGATTTGAGATATTCTACGTAGTTGTTAGACAGATGATTTCTAAACATCACACAAAGATGTCTAGCTTACATTGGATTGATTGATATAACGTCACCTACCGATTATCGAAATATCTGTTTAAGTAGAATTCAGTTAATAATATCATAATACACATGAAACGTCAAACGTAGTGCTCCGAGCGGTGAGCCCCGAGGTACACTCGACTTCAAACACGCATGGATGATGTGTGCCCTCTGACAGAAACACTCTACCGTTCAAATAGTAGTTAAACCATGCCAAGTCTGTTCCACTGATACCGAATTATTTTTTAATAATATATCATGATCCGAAGACTCAAAAGCCGCACTTAAATCGGGAATCACCAAAACAGAAATTTCCTGGTCATTATTAAGAGATTAAATTGTTGTAGGACATTTAACAAACATGTACACGTATATTGAGGGGAAAGCAATCGAATGAAAATAACAAATGTAACACAAACCAAAGAAAGCTTACAACATACAGATTATATAAAGTTTATTTTGGATTTGAAAATTAAATACCATTCATCACTTTGGATTAGGGAAATAAGTAAATTGCGAGTGGACACAAGCTGAAATATAATTGGGTGGACGCCTAAAATCTAAAAACTCTAAAAGGCAGTGCAAATAAATGCAAATTTTGTTGAAGATGAACAACATTCCGTATTGGAGTACGAACTGGTTAATATGGTTAATAATAATTTTCATTTACTATGATTGGGCTAGATAAAATGTGTAAATTTTAAAATCGCTTCACACTCATCATTATCATATTTTGCTCAATGTAAGGTTCTATGAAAAAATTATAAAAATTGGGTTTCCCTGCATTTTTTCCCCATAGGATGACCACCCTTTCCTAGCGATCATTTTGGAACAGGAAATGGAAAAAAGTATATACAACTGAATTTCATAAAAACCAGTTCAAGTACCCCAAGTTTGTATTTCAAATGAAAAACACCAACCCCAAAATATAATTCAGCAAAGTTTAAGGAATATTCCTAATACGCTTACTTTTTTTTATTGAAAACGTTAGCAAAGTTAACGAGTTCGAATCTCGTATTTCATGTTCGTATGTGCATGTAATTTCGATCATTCCTGCACACAATACTCTTTAAATGTATTGAGATCTATATCTTTCATTTGACTAATCAGTATGTCTTCTCTTCTTGACTGATGACACACAAAAGCTTCTGACAAAATGCCAGTCCGCTGTCTGAAAAGCAATTCAATGTAGTTTGGGTTAATTGATGTAATAAATTAACTAAATGTATCCACAATAAAAATATAACACTATGTTTTCCGAATTTATGATGCAATGCAATTGTCTGTGTTAATGTTTGTGAACTTTTGATTCTGCATTCTGGATGTAGTAATATACCGGTAGTCTGGTACGGGCAGTTGATTGGAATTTTAGTTAGGGTCAGTGATTGACAATAAATTCAAATTTGAAAATCACCAGATGAAAAATATTCATGCTATTTACTAAACAGTAAGTTTGTTGCAAAGCATATATTTTCACACTAGAAATAAAGATTGCATATCTAATTACATCTATTATTGACATGTGCTGTGCATGGGTATATGGTTATGATACATTCAATTCAAAATTAAAAACGATATACTAATTTCATAACAATCCGATCTTATTCAAAAAACGACATGACTGTGATGAATTTGTTTGCACGTATCTGTTGTCCGACTTATTTAGCTGATTACCAGTGAATGGCTGTGTTAATTCTGTCATCGTTTAGGCTCATGCGAGGTCCTGGACGGAACTCGACTCAGTGATTTGGAACTAATTACGATATAACCGTCGCTATTTAGACTACTATTTCTGACAGTTGGTATTCGCAGTTACTAATATAGTGAATGATTAATCAAAAGATATGACGTGTCCAGTACTTAGTGTGATTAGTTGAATGTGTGAAAGCCATGCCTTAGGGTCTTTAAACTGCTTTGTAATAGGTTAAGGTTTTGAAAGTGAATAAAGTTGTTTTGAGTTGGTCTTGGCGAGTACACCAGGACAGACGGAGTCTTGGAGAGTATTGGGCTAGTCTTGGGTCAGCCTTGCGATAGTCTTGGGCACTTTTCCCCAGGGCGCTGTGTCTTATAGAGTGCTCGACTGACCGACTAAAGACGAGAGCTGAAACGCATTTCCTTATGTGTGTCTTATTTGATTGTAAGGTTTAAGTGACTTTCCCGATCCCGTACCTCAAGGGGACGCAATATAGAGAGCAGACGAGATTCCCCCCTGGCACGTGTGGAGAACCCAGAAGAGAAGAATTCCCCATGATATGACGATCAGACATTCCCCTACTCGTTCTCTCCATTGTTATTAGATGACTTACTTAGAGTATTTGCGAGCCAATTTGGTTTGTTTTTCCACCAGTTCCCATATAAATAAGCTGGAATCCCCGTTAATATGATGACAGTACCAACGAATGCTTCAAATGGCATTGAAAAAATAGACACAAACACTAAGAAATAACAAATGAGGGAAAAACAGATGGCGATCACAACCGGGATCTGAAACGATACAAAATGTGGGTTAATTGTCAGTTTCAAATCGTGTTTTATATTTTTAGATTTTACGTGATGTGTTTGTTCGAGTACTTCATGAAATGTGCCATGATGTTCAGGCTCGTTCGCAGCTATGTCATTGGTAAATAAAATATTACCATTATTAGGCATTTATTATATTTAATATATATATAATATGTAATTTAAATCGACTGCATAACTACCGTACAATAACGAGTAAATTCGCTTGATGCAATTTGTTTTATATTTATAGTTCCCTTTGTTTCATGATAAATCGTGTTCATGATAAATACCTTGAATGGCCTCTCCATATCCGGTCTCTTATAACGCAGCCAAACTAGTCCGGTGCCAACTATGGCAACAAACAACCAATACGAGAAGCTTGTGTAATTGATTAAGCTACCAACATCCGGGTACAGTCCGTAAAGGATGGATAAAAACATCTGTGAAGAAAATGTTGTGTTGTTTTACTCTTATGTGAGGCCATAATCAAATAACGTGTCATAGAATGAAATGATATGATTAGTATTATACCGTGACGTGATCATAGTATATACATTTACCCTATACATATACAAGAACGGTCATAGTATCTGCACTTAACCTATATAATATATTAACAGTGACCCTAGTATATATATAATGAACATATTATATGAATACGGAATATGGTCGTTTGTTGGGCGTCGCCAATCGTGACAAATTGTTCGCTGATGTATGCAAACACAACCAACACGTATCACATTGGAGCCCACCTGATAAACTACCGTGTGATCTGACCGTTTTGTCAATAGTAATTATTTTATAAATTATGTTTTATTTTGTTGTGTTTTTAAACTGTAGAGTAAATCCTGGCTTATAGTGTCTCGTCCTTAAATTAAAAATTTCTTTAAACTGTAGATATTTAAAATTGACTTTTGAAATGGTTGCTCTCACTACCAAAGTCACGCAACTAGCGTAGTACTATTTTAATATTTACAAAGACGTTGTAGTTCATACTATCAAAAATAAGACGTTTCAGTTTCAAATATTGTACTATATCCATTGCTTTATTCCACGGACAGTTTCACATATTAAACATACATTTTCCAAGATTACTAACGCTTCTGTCTCCTTCCTGAAGTCAAATGCCTTCTTCTTTAAAAAAAACACAATCGTAAACGGGTATTGAACAATCCATGTCTACGTTCAGTGAATAATTTCACCAAAGTTTTATAACTCTGGTTTCCCAGTTATGCCCTTCGCCGGGCATCCGAGGCTCAGTTACAGTAGCGCAGAAGCAAGAGTCTGATGAACAGTGGCATTGTCAGTGTACATGTAAACATGAAGATAATATATGAAGAGTAAACATAGCATATAAACAATAAGATTGGTATTACCATGGAAATTAATGCTGGCATAGGAGTCATAAATTGAATATGCACCATTCCAAGTAGATCTGGCATTAGACCGTCACGAGCGCCAACAAATATTAGTCTACAATAGAAATTTATTACTTTATTGTAAAACGACAAGTGAGTTAGATCAAGAGAATTTGACCATTGTGTTTACTCAAACAAGTTATATGTTGACCATATGTACAATAATGTTGGTCTGGTGAGCAACTTACATATATATTAAATGGGATGGTATATGGATATAGGTATGTATGCCTTATATTACCTTGATAGCGCCATAGCTTGTCCGTTAGCAGCTCCGAACGTTGAAAGGGCAACAGCGACTGGCATCAACCAGGCCATACTGCCGAGAGTTTTGTCACCGAACGTCTAATAATATAAGAAACGTAAATCAGTTCGAAACTGGATAGTGTAGAGCAGTGTGATGCAGCACCTGGTAATTTGACAGTCATGCATACCAGTGAGATAAACAACTTATTTAGTATTTCGGTGTGGGCCATTTGTCGAAAAACTGTTTAATTACAAACCAACTTACAACCGCGACTGCCGGTGAGTTTAACATTTCTGTTGGCGTCATTGCTGCAAAGTATGCCACGTTGGTGAGAACATACACAACGGTAATGAGAATCATTGATGAAGTCAATGAAATCGGGAAGTCTCTGAAATGATAAAAAAAACTCTTAGAGTTTCTGTGCAGCATAAAACGTGGTCGAAAATATACGCAATATGTAGTATTCAATGTGTATTAATTTACCGTTTAGGGTTGGTCATCTCCTCAGTGATTGCGTTGATGCATGACCTACAAATAAAAATGATGCGTTACAACAGCGGCACTATGTGGCAAATGCGTGGATAGGGGGGTGATCCTGGAAAGAGATTGTTTGTTTCCATGACACCCAAAGTGGTTAAATTATTATGATCACTATTAAAGACTTTCACTTAGATTATTCGAGGTTGTGTGTTTCGTCGAATTCTCTATGTGAATACTAACACTAAAACGACTCATACTAAAAATGTAACATTAATTTCCACTTAAAAGAGCGGGATGAAAAATTGGTGAGTGCTTTGTTCGTTGGATCACTGTTAAAAAATAGATACAACTAATATTTAAACTGTCAGTATTATCACAGGCAAAGATAATCCTCCTTTATTAAAGTAAACATTGGAAGAAGTGCAAAATATATGGGCGTGTATGTTGATATCTCCATAACATATTTGTGTTTCCGATCCTCGTTCGTTCCTTCGTTAATATTGTCCACTTCTCTCCTCAAATACAATGTGGCGAGAATAATGCATTTTAAAAACCTTGTTTTACCACAGAGAAAGATGCATCATTTAATTCTGACAATGTCGCATCTTTCTAATTTGTATGATAATAGGTTTCTGGCGCTTCGAAAATTGTCATTTTTCATTTTTGTGGTGGTCAACATGTAGCGAGCGTTCGAATGTTGTGGAAACAGTCAAGTTATTATTAAAGCGGGAGGGTCGTCAACTCCGCACGCGCGAGAATCGAGTCCCAAGCGACGATAACAACACACGCTAAGAGCGCAAAGGCTCATGAGTAGACGCTTGTTTGTAAACAATGACACGATATGGCCACTTGACGCATGCATAGGTGACGACACTCGCGCTTGAACACGCGCGTTGTATGCATTACAACTGATGCGGCGCGACGACTGTGACGTTTTAACGTAAAACTTCTTACCATCCGGCATATGCGAATAATCCATTATAAAAAGCTAATGACAAACGTGACACTGTGGTACCAGGTCCGTCGAAAGAGAAGTTTTCCGTGTTTCCTATATATTGACATACAAGATATATGTATCATTACTGCATGGAATCATTCGCATAATATACAGATTATTGTAAATATGTCAAGTTCATACCTTGGGTATTTTTGAGCGAGTTTGAATAATATTTCATATTTTATTATGGTACTATTATTTACTGCCACAGACAGTTTACTAGGGCAGTTCCATGATTTAAACACGTGCTGGCGACGTTGCGTAGGCGCTAGAATTAACCACTTTTGAAGAGGACGTTCAGAGTTTATTAATGAACGAGTGTATTTGACTGTAGAGTATAAGTGACTTTCCCGATCCCGTACCTCAAGGGGACGAGTTATAGAGACGAGACGAATTTTACCCCATGATAAACGCACTAACTGACAAAAAAAGAACATTTCATTTTGCGAGCAAATTATACTAAACACATTATTATGTTTTGACACGTCGTCGCCAGAATCTATGTACTCAGGGACTTGACAATAACCCGGCAGACGTTCAGTCAATTTCTTGGCTTTTATGGTTTTCCAAATGGAGATAAATTATTATAATAGTATATTCCATCTTTATATTCGTCTGAAATCCGTTGAAACATTCCGCGGGTGACTTGCCCCGACACAGTCAAGATGTCTTCAATAAGTAACGTTCCTGTGTCTTGGTTGAAGGAATTTACCATTGTCGGACTATTAGTTTCTTCCCTTGGAATTTACATTCATTATGGAACTAAAGTCACTGTTTGGGCGCAGACGATCATTTATGCGATTACAATTTCTTACTCAAAAACATTCATTACTAAACCCGCTATGCTGCCGGTGGCACTGGAAGTGAATTGACTATTTCGATAATTAAGATTTCAAAACTATGAATGATCCAATAATGGAAACGCACCAGTCAATTGTCCGCTGGTGTATAATGAAATAATGAACGCCCAAAGGCGGCGGCACGAAATTTAGCCTAGGGAGTGACCTTACTATGGAGTCCGGGCATGATCTCCTTCAAAATGTTTATTTCCTGCATTTTGAGGGGCAATTTTTGCTGACACAAAGGATTTCAGCTTGATTTTGGAGGGGCGACGACACCTCTCCCGAACATTTTTTCCCGAAGAGAACGACGCCCCCCCCCCTGTGCCGCCGGCACTTACGCTGTTTAGACAGTAAACAAAGCAGTATTCGTTAATGCACTAATGAAAACTCTAGTGTGTGTGCTCTTTTGATTATCTATATGCGTGTATACTAGTAATCACATTAGGTAAATTTTTGCGCATGCGCAGTTGCGTTTTAGCCGAAGAGAACGGCTATAGTGTGTAGGATATATAGAAGATAATATTTGGTAATCGTAGTCCTAAATAACTATTAAAAATAGCTAGACGTTTCGAGCAATGGCTCTTTATCGATAGCATAGAAGAAAGTGTACGACATTGATTTGTCGTGAAATAAAAACGATGCTTTGCAGCAAACAAATTTACTGTCTTTTTGGAATGAAAATAAACAAGATTAATGCGCACATGTGCTGATTATTACTGCATGTACCAAAACACTATCAACTTACCCTGCACCAAAAGAGCGATACCGACTATTATGATGATTGCCAGCCCAATTAATTTAGCCACAGTACACACGTTTTGAACCCAGGCAGCTCCTCTCACAGTGATACAGTTGTACGAATATATAAGAACTGAAAACAACGATGATTTAAATTAAGTGAAATAATTTTACCCATGTGATACATAACACAATAAATGTATTAGCCATACTTTCACGTGAATACTAAGCTGACACCTATGAGGTGTTCAATATTTGAGTCGTACTGGGAGAAACAATGACGTTTTGCGTTTGGTGTATTATACTGATCTGCGATGTTTTGGGTCTGTGCTTTATTGCAGATGAACCCATGAATGAATTGTCCTGGTTGGTGTACCAATGCGAAACGCGGTTACATTATAACCTTGTTGATATGTAGACGAGGACAACAACAATAAAAACAAGAGTATGATGTAACTTCAGCGTTGGTTACAGAATTTCTTTACAATATTCATTTTAATCTTCAATAAAGGATTTATTTACTTAGCAATCACGTGACGACATGATGGTTTTGCATGTAACGTAATACTGAATTTTAATTGATGGCATGTTAAAAGTTAAAATTATATACTGTAAAGAGGTATCCGATCGCGCGAGAAACACTTCAACAAAACAAAATGGCCTCTAGTCGGCCGTTTTGAATCAAAACAAAATAAATGGCAAAGCAAAATGATGAAGTGCATAAATAAAGTCAAAAATAGGTTTTTCCTCTTGTCCTAGTAAAAATTGGTTTTTGTTTTTGTTTTTTAAACGAATTTAACAATATCACAGATAACTGTTGAAAGCCTAATATTTATTTAATAATGCGTTCCAGCATGCATTATAGAAAATTGATTTATAACACACACAAATTTCACCCATTCAACCGTAAAAAGAAAAACGTACATATGACTTGTACCAAGTTCAAACAAATCCAGAAGAAATGTCGGATGCTCGGACTGCGTCAGATGAGGGGCAATAAAAAAGTTGAACTATTACAGTGTCAACTGTAGTCACCATAAAATATAGCGGCCTGTGTTAATCTAGTCAATCGTATTTGTTTAAGATTGTAATGATAATTTACCGTATCAGGTGAAGTTTCTAAAAATTTTCTCACACTAGCAACGCAAACATAAAACAGACTGAGTTCGTGGATGTCTGTCAGTGATAATCACTTGTTTTAAACTTGTTTTGTGCCAGTTATTGCAGTTAAATGAGGCGGGATGTTGGGAAACTCGATTTCCTTGGCAGCTCACATTGGATTGATACCACAGGAAGTCTATGAACTATAATCAACTGTACGCCCATTCTGTATATACGCCCATCCTGTAGGGATGTAGTGTGTAATTAAAGCAAAAACAAGGGATCACACATTTTTTTAAATTGGAAAACAGACGAAAAAATGCCGAATACTTTGGTTTTATTTCCCAATCGAGAATAAAATCGGGAAAACTGAACGGATTGACTTTATTAATAATGTCTGTTATTAATAAATAAAATTTGACTTTCGGTCAGTGGATTTGGCCTCAGTGCTCATTGAGTCTGTAGCGCATTTCCATCTAAGGTATGGGTGCACCATAGACCTTACTGTATCCCTTTATATTGGAGGGTATATGTTTACACAAAGGTATTCAACCAAGGTAGGATTTGAGTAGTCTGATGCAATAACCACCACGCATCCAGTTGAAACTCTAATCAAATTTTAAATGTCAGCGTTAAATGCGAGTTTCGGGTCCAGATAGTAGTACATGTACATCATGAAAACTATAGGGCGATGGCAGAATTGGTAAAAAAACACACACACAGGCACACACACACACAAATTCTAATGATTCACTATATACATGACACCGTTCAATTCGTCTAATATATTTGTCATCAAGAATATATGTGTTTGATGTGTACTTACTGATGCATGCTTCTGCTATCAGGGTCACGGCCCAGCCAGGTGGGTCACAATCGCTATAAAATGGAACTACTGCATATATAGCAAACGTCTGGCAAATAATGGACACATTGCCTGGTGCTACAATTAAAAAGTTAATCCAAAGCATGAGAAACGCCAGAACTTCCCCAAACGCCTCATTCAAATATGTGTACTCGCCGCCGGACTTGGGGATGGCGCATCCTAGTTCAGCGTAACACAGTGCTCCTAGGAATGCGATAAAACCACATGCGGCCCACACGATAAGAGCAGTTCCAACGGACCCACTGTAGTATAGTACACCTTTGGGCGATATAAAGATTCCCGATCCTATAATGGAACCCATTATCACACAAGTTGCTGCGAATAAGTTAATTTGTTTCTTCATCGCGACGCCACTTTGTTGGTCGACACTGCCGTTTGGCACCGCGACGATCGACATTTCGCCACCACCATCTTCAAGCTCTGGCCGCTTTCGCTGTTTCAGTTCAGAGTCTGACATTATGTCGGACGTCGCCATATCGCCTTTGAAATTGATTCGCAATAGCACACCTCAACATGTGAACGATCGCTGTCTATAAATAAGTGATAATAATAAGTGACGTATCTTGGTCACGTGACTGTCATAATCGACTGGCGATTTATTTACACACTTTGCTTATTAAGATGTACGAGCAGCGTGTCCATGTATTGCGTCATCTTTCAAAGCGATAATGAATATTTGATTGACAAATTTATTTACCGTCATTAATATACAGCCATGACCGGAAAAGGTCATCTTGAATGACGACATCCTTTATGTGACCTGCTTCTTCCCGTGTAAGTGTCTCATGTTTGATCTTATTTTGTTTTTCAAACGGGTTTCATACAAATCGGTGATTTTTTAAATCAGCGGATCTGTGTAAATGTTTAAAAGGCGGTGGTCGTCGCGCCGCATCCTGTTCGATATGGGACTCATAGCGACGTATACAACGCGTGGAAAATACGTAGTTTATTCACATGAAATTTGAACACGCGCTGCGCGACGACCACCGCGCCTTAAAATTTACTTCCTTGTAGGATTACCTGAAACTGTATTTGGGACAGATTCAGTAGTTACGACTGTAGCCTACCGTCCAAAATTAATACAAGTATGAGATTTGTTCAAAACACCAAGAAAGTAAACTTCGATGTAGAACTGCAAAAAACTCGAGTAGGATATTTTGTGTTGCTTCTTTCATATGAGCTGTAGGATTATCTTCACACTGATCTAATAATAAACTTCTTTTGTAGCATGCTTATAATATATGTCTTCAACTTTTCACAGTTCTTCTGTCACCAGGTAGGAATCATTTAGTTTGCAGTCGGTTGAAAGCGGGGGGGGGGGGGGGGTCGTCACCTGCGCATGCGTTAGATGGCCATAGGTGTCATTGTTTACAAACAATCGTCTACCCATTAGCCTTAGCGTTTTTAGCGTGTGTTATCGTCGATTGGGACTCAATTCCCGCGCTTGCGAAGGTGACCACCGTCCCGCTAGAATCGACCGCATATAAGATTCGTACAGACAATTTATAACTTCCTCTGTAAAGTCATAGCAATGTGGTAACAGACAACAACGTACCTCGACAAAATTTAAGTAGTCCCGAATCAAGTGGCACCAGGAGAATAAGCAAATCGTTGTCATAACATTGAATCATTTGGTAGCACCAATAAAGAATTCCTTTCCTTGTAAATAATGATTGTTGCTCTCATCTATATTATTGATACTGTTATCATATTTTTATTGATCTCACGAGTTGGCTGATGAAACCACTAGTGCCATACATTTTAAAAATATGCAAATTGAACTTCTTATCTAGTGTTTTAAATTGGATTATAGTCTGTCAGCATAAAATGATGTAATTCCCTATCCCTATATGAAAGACGAGTGATTTACTTTATTTAATGTCCAAGCTCTTTCAATATATAAACAACAACATCGTCCTCGTATTCGTGTTTATTCAGCAAACAGTGGACTTTGTCACGGTCTCCTTGCTGAATTTTGTTTGCATTTAATGTGTCAGGTACAAGCAGCGTGTTCTTTGAGTGACAGATTTATGTTTTTAACAAGAAGACAAATATGTTGTCTTTGTACTACAAATGAGAATGATTGCATGCGTCATAGTACTGAACTTGATTTCCCAAATTTTAATTTAGCTGTATTCTGATTTACAAAATGGTACACAAAGATATAAATACTAGTATATTGTCGTAACGCATATCTCTGGATATTTTAGCAAAAACATGGACGTAAAACATAAATATACTGATTTTGAATTTATTGTATTGTTTACACACTATGATAAGCCAGAAATTATGAATTTTCCATATCTTTCAAGTAACATTTCTTCAACTCCAGCTTATGGCGAATACATGTCTCAAAGTTTAAGGTAGAGTAGAGCTAGAAGGTGAATGTCGAGTAAGACGTAGCTCTCTAGCTACAAATCGTGTTAAGCAGGGTTACCCGAGAAATAAACAGGTAAGACCTTCATCACGAACATGTTACCAAATAAGACTTGACTGTCAGGCAAATCATGCGAGACAGCAATCTTAATTATATGACTCTATGAAGTTCTTCTTTGCCTTGTTACGATTAGATATTTATTATAATACACTATTAGACCAATCATAGTGAGTGTAACTAGTCAGCAAAGTATGCTTACTCATTTCACTGTCTGAGTGGTCCACCATATGACACTGTCTGAATAGACTACAACACGACACTGTCAAAACACATGTATAGGTGAAACACCACCTGGTACTGTACCACAACACTATTAAACCAATCATGGAGGATTTGACGAGTCAGAAAGTTAGACAAGGTATGCTTACTCACTCCGGACACCGATGGTTCATGGTCAGTTGGTTAACTCTCACAGCACAATGTGGTTGACCACATAGACGCGAATATTGTTTTACGTGATTTGCTCAGGAGGTTTTTGTGGCGATTTGACGAGGGAGTGTTGTGCGACTGTGTTTCTGTGTGCCGACCAATTATACATGTAGCGTTGTGGCCCACCTCAACAGCCTAGTGTTGTGGTACAGTGTCAGGTGGTGATTAGATTCTATCTGGTTGGAGTAATTGACCCTGTGCCAACATAGTCGAGGGTAACTATTGAACAGATACTGCTATCATTAATATCGATAATCTTGACATACGATATTAGGAAGGTGAACTCCCTAGGTCATCGTTGACAGATACAAACCACATGGGACACCCTACTCCTGCGTTCTTGCGTTCCTGAGTTCTTGCCATATTTGCCTAAATAAATAAAATTAAATGCCGGTATAAAATTGTATTTACGTATACTGAACAGCATGTGTACGATTATTGAGATCTAGAAGCTTCCAAGTATTATTATAGCTGGTTTGTTTTCGCATGCCTGACAAAATATACTAGAAATTAAATTCATTTTCTACTTAATTATTGTGAAGAACTTAATCACAAATTAGGTTTTATATTGAATTTTAATTATGCAAATGTCTGCATGTTTATGAAATGGACAAACATGATTTGATAAATACTTCTCGTTATATTACATTTTATTACAGTTATGCAAGTTTTTTGTTCAAAAACATCTTTCATTTCACGATAAATCAATAAATTATTTTATTTTTGCTTTCCTTCTTTTCTATTACTAGTATTGTGCTTTGTGACAGTGTTGCATACTTAGATGAATACTCACTGATTGTAGCTATACTACTTCAATATGTCGTATATTCTAACAAGCTTTCACCGAGGACCCGGTTTTCCAGCCTTCCTGTTTTTTAATTTGTAAAGAAATTAAATAACTACGTAATTTTACAGGATATGGTAGATTTTCTACTTAATAAACTGGTTTTACAAAATAACATTCCAAAATGTTGGATTTATTTCTGACATTTTATTTAAGATATTACCAGACAGATTTTGTTACCCAGTTTTCATGCCAACACTGCTATCATGTTTCGCGTTGAATATGAGTATGTTAGGTACGAACAGCATTTAATTGCATTTCATCATCTTTCAAAACGACCCCCTTTTTTATGAGTGATAAATTTTGATTTCAATACAACAAACAAGTAACTGCCAATCGCAAATCCGTTGTTTTTACTCGTTTTACAAGTGAATGAAATATCTATATGTACTTATGTGGAAAGGCTTTTTGACGGTCAGTCAGACATGCGAGACTGTGGTGTATAATTGTGGGTGTTCATACATGAAAAAACAAAACATCAGAGATTGCAATTGTAGATTGGTGAAACAAATCTACGTCGCTGGAGATGAATTTCTCCTTCGAAAAAAACAAAAGATGGCAGGTGGTTTTTTAGCTCCCGTGAAACGGAGCTTATGTGGTACCGGTGTCTGTGACTCTGTGACTAAAATTTGTTCCACTGATAACTCAAGATCTAGAATTTCAATTCAAATGAAATTTGGCACACAGCTAATATATGATGAGTAGATGCGCTGATTAGATTTTGGTGCAATTCCATGCATATTAATTAGTCAATTGATGCATTTATTAGTCCCCGTTCGGACGCCGTATCTGTATCTTAGAAATGCCTGGACCAATCACAATCAAACTTCACACATACATCATACATGATATTATACATATGCACGTCAATTTGTTTCATGATCTGATTCAAGATGGCCGAATTGCGGCCATTTTTGTGCTAAAAATCATCAAAATCAAGCATTTCTCGGCTGTTTACAGATGGATTTTGTTCAAACTTGGTATATACATTAGACATTATAAGACCTTGATGCACGTCATTTTGTTTTACAATCTGATTCAAGATGGCCGAATGGAGGCCATTTTTGTGTTACAAAATCCTAAAAATATAGCATTTATTGGCTATTTACAGATGGATTTTGTTCAAACTTGGTATATACATTAGACATTATGGGACCTTGATGCAAATAATTTTGTTTTTCAGATAAGATTCAAAATAGCCGACTGGCGGCCATTTTGTTTTAATGAATGTGGTTCTCGTGCCATATCGCTGACTTGCTTTTAAATATTCATTATACATCATGTCATAGGTATACAGATATATTGGTTTGATGATCCTATTCAAAATGGCCAAATGGTGGCAATTTTTGTGCTAAAAATCATCAAATATCAAGCATTTATGGATGGATTTCGTTCAAACTTGGTACATATATTAGACATTACAGGTTCCTAATGCACATCATTTATTTTTCAGATCAGATTCAAAATGGCTGTCTGGCGGCCATTTTGTTTTGATGAATGGGCTTCTAGACCCATATCTCAGACTTGTGTTGACTGATTATATTCAAATTTTAAATATTCATTATACATCATGTCATAGATAAACAGATATATTGGTTTGACGATTCTATTCAAAATGGTCGAATGGTGGTCATTTTTGTGCTAAAAAATCATCAAATATCAAGCATTTCTGGCATTTATGGATGGATTTCGTTCAAACTTGGTACATACATGAGACATTACGGGTTCCTGATGCACGTCATTTTATTTTTCAGATTAGACTCAAAATGGCTGACTGGCGGCCATTTTGTTTTAATGATTGGGCTTCTAGAGCCATAATTACTCATTTTACGCATTGAAGCTATACAACGTGACTGAAAGCACTTCCAATGTGATCTAATTTGTAAACAATCTTTTTGCACACGACTCCCAGTGTCTTCTCCTCGAGCAGACAGTAATGTTTCACATTTGTTTTCGCATGGTTTCCATCTTACTCGAATAAAACGAAGCAGTTGATTCCTATTTTACTTAGTGTTTATTCTTGTTTGATATTTTTAAACAAAAATGCACTCATTAAACAAATAGTAAATATGCGAGTTTTTTGTTTTTGCCGAACAAGGACAAGGAAGGCAAAATGGCGGTAGTTTTGTGTCGGGTCGATCGCAATCTTCGGTTTGTATCAAAAGCACGTCTCACAAATGAAATATTTTTTTTGAGCGATAATTTGATAGCAATTAAACAAATTTCAATCGTTGGCATATGTAAGGGCTGGATCACCTACTTTCAAGGGCTCAAAGTCGGGACGAAAAATAAACTACAATGTTCTTATTTATCTGTTCTGGGTATGTTGTACAGACCTTTTAGTTGTACTATTTTGATGATTTAATTTCAAGAATCTGTCAAGGAAACAGTCTGTTGTTACTTTACATGTTCACGTAGGTTTAATTTAGCAGATTTTACTTGCCAGCGAAAATAGCGAAATTTGCCCATTGCGCCAGGAAGATCAATTACTACTCCGTCGCTAATGACACTAATTACCAAGAATTGAAAAAAAAAAACAAGTGAAATTAAGTCGCATTGGGAAAAAAGCCCATAAGAAAATCAAAGCAAAAATTATTCAACTGCAGACGAGACAAACCCCGACCTCTAGAAATACCTCATTCATAGAGTGCCTCATTAGTGCCCTTTGTTTACAAGTATAGTGTCCTTGCATGTTTTTCAAAATGCCCATATCAAAATCATGTGTTTCCATATACAGTATGTCATAGATTCTCAGACATCTTGATCAATTTTATTGATGGATTGACCTACATGCAATTACATTCACTTATTAGGCAAAGCCTATACCTTTATAATACATGCTATGATCACACGGGAGCTATTTACAGTTTAACTTTGATTTTAATGTAGATCTCATGGCATTCATATCAAAACAAGACAACATATTTGTCAAAACGTCAGCCCGTACAAACCAATGATATTGTTATCAATTTCAAAAGGTACAAAAGAATAATAAAACAGATCCAAAAACTACATGTCAACAAAGAGAAACATATTATCAACTCGTACAGGTAGTTCAACAAGCGGTATATCAAGGATTACTATTTTGATTAAAGTTGATAAAGATGAAATAAATCACTCGCATGGAAACCAGAAATAATAGTCTGCTTTCAGGCTACGCCTGGACAAGGACTAAAAAACTGTAAATTGCATTCTCCTACATTTGTGAAGCATCCTTTTTGACAAACATCCTTTGAATATTGCAAGAATGGAAAAAAGTTTATTGTATCTACACAGTTGAATACAATGTCAGTATTACATCGATTTCCTATTACTTCGCAATATACAAATGTATATCTCTTATGAGTGGATGACCTGAACGACTGTGGTTGTACTTGTAACCTATAACTATATGGACTTAACAAGGACATCATAGATCAGAAGATAATCAGAAGTGTAAACTTTAGTTATGTAAAATTTGCTACACAAGAATTCTAGGGACATACTGCCAAAACAACTTGCTTAGGTGATATCAAACATATTGGATCAGATGTATGAAAGTGATAATCTGTCAAATTACATAGTAAAAACATACATATCTAACAACAATCAATAGGATTATCGATTGAAAGTCTTGAAAAAAAAGACTTGATTCTGAAGATGTTGTTTGAAACTTAGCTAAAAAAACCTTAGATGCCAATCGCTTTGCAACCCCTGAACCACAGTGCTGTCACATGAAAAGTTGTCTATGTTTGTGTGTCACTATTGATGAATCGTCCAACAGGCATTTTCGCTTTTCTACCAAAAGTAAGAGAAGTAGTGGAAACCATGGTCTTACTGACAAATTCGGAATTGCCGCTGTCAATGATGTTGGCTTTAGTTTTTACATAAGTACTGCATCAAGGTTTGTCCACAATATCGACATTGGGATCCAAGTGATATGTAACATATCAACAAACTTTGCAGTTTCTGCTGAAGCGAGAAGAGTTATCAGCTCTACAAGGATGGACAGACTTTTGCCAGTGGCGCAGCGAACTAGAACTCCTATTGTTCTGAACCACTTCAAAAAAGTGTATTCGGCTTTTTTGAAAGCTATCAACTCAAGTTTATATGAAGTCTTGCTTTCTTAGGTTGCCCTTTACCTGACTTTCAAGATTATGCGTTTGGCTATCCATCCCTGTGCATTTGATATGTGTGCTATGGATGGGTGATGAATTGATCACATGTTTGACCAAAACGATGACTATGCCCACAGTACTGCCACCTGAATCAGGCATATCAGAGGACTGCTTGGACAGCAATTCTTCACAAGTAAGCCTTTATCGTTGATTTCCCATAAAACTCTGGAGCACTGTGCTTCTGTAGAGATTGCGAACAACTTTTGTTGATTTACTATTAAACTCAGAAGATCATAATCTCACTTGTTTTGCAGAGGTGTGTTTGTACCGTTTCTCACTGGCTTTGCAATTGCCAGTCTTCTAGATATGGGTATACTTCACTGATATGGGTACTCTCAAGGGCCCAACGTTGCAATGGAACTTTGTCTTCTAAGTCATGAAGCAATGGCGACTATGATTGGAACATGAACAACCAGTGGCAGTGTACAAAGACGACTATAACATAGTTGAACTCTGGTGACCTTGCCCTTTGTTATATAATATAATTCCCTTTATCATAGTTTGTTTCAATATATATATGCATTGTCATAATTAACTTTGAATACAAACAAGTTTTGGAGTTGAACCAACAGTGGGGAATCAGTCTACCGAATGTCCTTTAAAGATGTAAATATCTTACAAAAACATTGGTGCCCGATTTGTTTAATTATTTTAAGGGACATAATTTCCAGCTTTATTCAAAGTAATTCAGATATTTTAGTATAAAAACAAATGCCTCATCGCAAAAAAAGTGCTGCATTTAGACGTGAATAGATTCATAAAACATGCAAGATAACAGAAAATCTTAGCTGGCTTTTGTCCAAGTATTTCGTACAAGTGTCTGTCAAAAATTAATGATTCACTGAGACAAATATGAACTGCCTCATTGTGTGACTACTGTATTATATGAAAAGTAAAAAAAAACACCCTTTATGAATAGCTATCATGTTGCAAGCTCTGCTTTGTATGCAAATCAACTTAAATAGTTAGTTGGTGTCCAGTGGAGGAAGAAGTCAACAGTACTGTTGCCTCCTGAGAATCTACATCTTCAAACACTGCAATCTTTGAAGTGCGTTTTTAAACTAGTATTATAAAAACTCTATCATTCTGTTCTAATAGCTGAAACATATTCCTGTGAGTTTTCATTTGTCGAATGAACTGTTTGTCAAATACAGAATACATATATTTTAGAACAATTTTCTTTTTAAAATGTGGATGAAATGTTTTGCTTTCTATGTAATTTTTATGTATTGTTTTTGATTTGATAACTTTGAACTAAACAGATTTTCTATTAGCTTTGGCACCCAGTTCATAGGAGTGCTTATATTGATTTTCTTGTTTTCTGTAAAGATTTAATTGGTAGGTTTGCAAATGTGTATCAGACTGTGCAATCTCTCCACGAGTTGGTTTTGAAACCCAGTATGGGATTCTGAGATACATTACCAAGGATATTATTACAAGATAAATCATTTGCTTCATTGCACACATACAACAATGCATATTTCCACTGAGATCAGTGACCTTTGATGTGTATCACCAGTGATCAGTCTAGTAGAAACAGTCAAAATATTTTATCAGATTTTCTCAATTTTTGCATGATATTTTCATACAGGACATCTGTTGTTCAAAGTCAGGGAAGACTTTATACTGATGAATAAGGTGACCAAGTTTGATGAAGTTTGGAATAGAATTAGTAAAGTTATTATGCACACAATAACAACTATTAACGACGACGACAACGACAACAACAACAACGACAACGCCGGACAAAATTTTTCCCTTAATATACCTTTCTCTTCCATCTTTGATGGTACTGGCAAGGTAAAAAGGGGTGTAACGCCAACAATCAGTGTAACTGTCAAATTACGACTATGAGAGGGTTACAACAGCAACGACCAACATATCTGGTCAATGACGACCATGAAAGGGTTATAACGCCAACAACCAGAGTAACTGGTCAATGACGACTATGAATGGGCAATAACACCAACAACCAGAGTAACTGGTCAATGACGACTATGAATGGGCAATAACGCCAACAACCAGAGTAACTGGTCAATGACGACTATGAATGGGCAATAACGCCAACAACCAGAGTAACTGGCCAATAATGACCATGTATGGGTTATAACGCCAACAACCAGAGTAACTGGTCAATGTCGACTATGAATGGGCAATAACACCAACAACCAGAGTAACTGGTCAATGACGACTATGAATGGGCAATAACACCAACAACCAGAGTAACTGGTCAATGACGACTATGAATGGGCAATAACACCAACAACCAGAGTAACTGGTCAATGACGACTATGAATGGGCAATAACACCAACAACCAGAATAACTGGTCAATGATGACTATAAATGGGCAATAACACCAACAACCAGAGTAACTGGTCAATGATGACTATGAATGGGCAATAACACCAACAACCAGAGTAACTGGTCAATGACGACTATGAATGGGCCATAACGCCAACAACCAGAGTAACTGATCAATGACGACTGTGAATGGGCAATAACACCAACAACCAGAGTAACTGATCAATGACGACTATGAATGGGCAATAACGCCAAAAACCAGAGTAACTGGTCAATGACGCCTATGAATGGGCAATAACACCAAGAACCAGAGTAACTGGTCAATGACGACTATGAATGGGCAATAACGCCAACAACCAGAGTAACTGGTCAATGACGACTATGAATGAGTTATAACGCCAACAACAAGAGTAACTGATCAATGACGACTATGAATGGGCAATAACGCCAACAACCAGAGTAACTGGTCAATGACGACCATGAAAGGGTTATAACGCCAACAACCAGAATAACTGGTCAATGACGACTATAAATGGGCAATAACACCAACAACCAGAGTAACTGGTCAATGACGACTATGAATGGGCAATAACGCCAACAACCAGAGTAACTGGTCAATGACGACTATGAATGAGTTATAACGCCAACAACCAGAGTAACTGATCAATGACGACTATGAATGGGCAATAACGCCAACAACCAGAGTAACTGGTCAATGACGACCATGAAAGGGTTATAATGCCAACAACCAGAATAACTGGTCAATGACGACTATAAATGGGCAATAACACCAACAACCAGAGTAACTGGTCAATGACGACTATGAATGGGCAATAACGCCAACAAGCAGAGTAACTGGTCAATGACGACTATGAATGGGCAATAACGCCAACAACCAGAGTAACTGGTCAATGACGACTATGAATGGGCAATAACGCCAACAACCAGAGTAACTGGCCAATAACGACCATGTATGGGTTATAACGTCAACAACCAGAGTAACTGGTCAATGTCGACTATGAATGGGCAATAACACCAACAACCAGAGTAACTGGTCAATGACGACTATGAATGGGCAATAACACCAACAACCAGAGTAACTGGTCAATGACGACTATGAATGGGCAATAACACCAACAACCAGAGTAACTGGTCAATGACGACTATGAATGGGCAATAACGCCAACAACCAGAGTAACTGGCCAATAACGACCATGTATGGGTTATAACGCCAACAACAAGAGTAACTGCTCAATGACGACTATGAATGTGCAATAACGCCAACAACCAGAGTAACTGATCAATGACGACTGTGAATGGGCAATAACACCAACAACCAGAGTAACTGATCAATGACGACTATGAATGGGCAATAACACCAACAACCAGAGTAACTGGTCAATGACGCCAATGAATGGGCAATAACACCAACAACCAGAGTAACTGGTCAATGACGACTATGAATGGGCAATAACGCTAACAACCAGAGTAACTGGTCAATGACGACTATGAATGAGTTATAACGCCAACAACAAGAGTAACTGATCAATGACGACTATGAATGGCAATAACGCCAACAACCAGAGTAACTGGTCAATGACGACCATGAAAGGGTTATAACGCCAACAACCAGAATAACTGGTCAATGACGACTATGAATGGGCAATAACACCAACAACCTGAGTAACTGGTCAATGACGACTATGAATGGGCAATAACGCCAACAACCAGAGTAACTGGTCAATGACGACTATGAATGAGTTATAACGCCAACAACAAGAGTAACTGGACAATGACGACTATAAATGGGCAATAAGGCCAACAACCAGAGTAACTGGTCAATGACGACTATGAATGGGCAATAACGCCAACAACCAGAGTAACTGGTCAATGACGACTATGAATGGGCAATAACACCAACAACCAGAGTAACTGGACAATGACGACTATAAATGGGCAATAAGGCCAACAACCAGAGTAACTGATCAATGACGACTATGAATGGGCAATAACGCCAACAACCAGAGTAACTGGTCAATGACGACTATGAATGGGCAATAACGCCAACAACCAGAGTAACTGGTCAATGACGACTATGAATGGGCAATAACGCCAACAACCAGAGTAACTGGTCAATGACGACTATGAATGGGCAATAACGCCAACAACCAGAGTAACTGGTCAATGACGACTATGAATGGGCAATAACGCCAATAACCAGAGTAACTGGCCAATAACGACCATGTATGGGTTATTACGCCAGAAACTAAAATAACTGACCAACGACGATTATGAATGGGTTATAACGCCAACAACGACTATGTATGGGTTATTACGCCAGAAACCAACATAACTGATCAATGACGATTATGAATGGGTTATAACGCCAACAACCAGAGTAACTGGCCACTAACGACTATGTATGGGTTATAACGCCAGAAACCAACGTAACTGGCCAATGACGATTATGAATGGGTTATAATGTCAACAAGCAGCAAAACTGGCCAATAAGAACTCTGTATGGGTTATAACGCGAGAAACCAACATAACTGGTCAGTGACGACTATGAATGGGTTATAACGCCAACAACCAGAGTAACTGGCCACTAACGACTATGTATGGGTTATAACGCCAGAAACCAACGTAACTGGCCAATGACGATTATGAATGGGTTATAGTGTCAACAAGCAGCAAAACTGGCCAATAACAACTCTGTATGGGTTATTACGCGAGAAACCAACATAACTGATCAATGATGATTATGAATGGGTTATAACGCCAACAACCAGAGTAACTGGCCACTAACGACTATGTATGGGTTTATAACGCCAGAAACCAGAGTAACTGGCCAATGACGATTATGAATGGGTTATAATGTCAACAAGCAGCAAAACTGGCCAATAAGAACTCTGTATGGGTTATAACGCGAGAAACCAACATAACTGGTCAGTGACGACTATGAATGGGTTATAACGCCAGAAACCAGAGTAACTGGCCAATGACGATTATGAATGGGTTATAATGTCAACAACCAGCAAAACTGGCCAAAGCAACTATGAATGGGGTGTAACGTCAAAAACCAACGTAACTTGCAAATGACAACTATGATAGGATTATAACGCTAATACGGATTTTTATCGACACATCATACATTATTCATATTTACTCCACTAATACATGTATATAACTTTTTAACAAGTACACAATCTGACAAAGTAGATATTATGCAGTGTTGCCCCAAAAGTACAAGGTGTAATGAAATGATATAGATTACGAATAAACAAATTACAAAAATAGCTTATATCATATTCAAAACGATGCGACCTTTAGCACCATGCCCGCTTGCCATAAATCGATGAGCCTCGCTGGCCTCTTTCAGTGGAAACTCTTTCCATATCAATGGTCTTAACCAACCTTTCTGAATTCCGTCATTGATGGCTGCACCTATATTTCTCCGTTCCGCCTAGACAGACAATGAAAACGACATGTATGAAATAATATATTCTAAACTACCCCATGTTTCCATGCTTTGGTAACCTTTTCTTATTAACTTGTAGATAACGTAGATATATACGCAATTAGAGGCTGTAATTATCAAATTGTAATGTGCATATTATGTAATTGTTATACACTATATACCCTGGACGCAAATGGCCTCAGATATCTCGCCGTGAGCGAAAAACCGCGAGACTTTGCCACAAAAGTAGTGTTCTATTGTGTCCCATCATCGCCAACAGAAGGCGAAGGGTTTAGACCGCCATATAGCACATGTGAGCTACAATACCTACCATATCGCAATTCCAAATGATAGAGCATTTTGGGATGTTTTGCCAGGTTGCACAGTGAAGTATGTTTTGTGATTGACGAAGTTGTGTTCGATTCAGTCAAAACTATCCCACAATTCGCTGTCATTTGTATTTGTGATATCATAGTTGTGTTCACGTTACACGAAGCACGGGCTAAGATTTAAGCTGATTTAGGCTTATCTAGCATATTTGCATTTTGGCTAGACCCAATTGCGTCCACGCACAGGGAGGGCCAGTCGTTAGCACGGGCTAAGGGCTACCATTAGTTGGTGACCTTCGGTAAGCCGCTATTTACGAACGAAAAATGGATGACACGCGCTAGGTTCTATTTCTGCTGCTGGCATGTTTTGTTCTAATTTTGAAGCGACGTGCACAGGAACGCGAGAGAAGACTGACCCAACTTATTTGGATGCACATAAACAGTATACAACGGGCGTAACAGAATACAGAGTTTTATTAATGCATGTTGCATACAGCGAACCAAATTTTTTTTGTCTACGATTGGAGCTGCTGTACGCTCTACTACTACAGTGACCCGATTAGTGTGGAAGCGAGCGCGGAGTAATGACTGGTGGAATATCGAATAGTGTCGTTATACGAACATGGGACAATTTTCACACCCAAAGGTCGCCACAGAGGGCGCTTAGCCTTGGGCTAAGCGTTCGCGCATACTTGGTTAGCCAGTGCTAAAGTCTAGACCGCGTCTTAAATTCGGATCAGATTTAACCCATACTTAGCATTCCTTAGCCCGTGCTAAGCGTTCACGCACGTTTTCTTAACACGGGCTAAGGAATTTGACCTCCTAGCTCGCGCTAAGGAGCTGTGCGTGAACGCAACTCATGGTCTCTACTCTTCTTCGTAAGATACTTCACGCTTACCGTTTATGAGCTTGAATAAACATTATGTTAAATTATTTAAAAAACAAAATCTGGGTCTATTATCAAATAGACTGTAAAATCCACAAACTCGAATCCTCTAAGTTGTGATTATTCTCCCCAGATGCCTAGCTGCAGTTCTGTAATTCAGAACGGATGAAATAGCCGTATCGGTGATAAAATAAACATGATATACCATTGTAATATTTTAGCTAACAATGCATTGTTAGTCATGCTATATTATTGTATCATCGATATCAAGGTGCGACAGCCTGGGCCGCGGATAGGCTCAAGGAAGCATCCAAAATGTTCATGAAAAGTTTTATTTGAGTATTTCATATTTTTTTTTCAAATTGGTAGTTACGAACAAGTTTACACTAACATTTCGAAGACTTGGTTGTTTGGTGTTCAACCGTCCTCTACAAGTATTATATATATATATATATATAGTTTTGAGCGAATAGTATGCCTTTTGCTCGCTTGTCAACCTCTCAAAACTATACCACAATGCAATATAATTTTGTAATTGCGATATAGTCTACAACCTGTCTATTTTGTAGTCATTTAGTGAAATTTATCCTTAGAGGAACACAATCGCGTACGCGATCTTGACAGAAAAACGCAATGGTTCTTCGTCGGCGGTAGTGCCATTCAATATTTTTTCCGTCAAATGTGCTTTGTCAAATCGAGACAAAATAAACAAAATATCACAGTCCACATTTTTTCTGTATATGTAATATTGTTTTCTTATTATTTTAATATCTAGTTACCCATGAAAACCAGCGTGTAGACTTGAATTACATTGCACACATCTTTGAAGTTAGAGTGTATCCCTGATCTAACACTTTTGCCTTGTGCTAACCACGTAACAATGGTAATTGGAAGAGTGGAGGCGATGATGGGAGACAATGAAACACTTTGTGGAGAAAAAACAAGTCTCGTGCTTTCTCGCTGTCAACGAGACTCGGCGGCCATTTATGTCTTAAGTATTTTTTATGTAGGACCGCACGCCCATATGTTGTAAAAGCATCGTCATATTATTTCTAAAAGAATTATTTGCGAATATTTGATATTTCTTTATTATTATTATTATTATTATTATTATTGTCTATGCAATATACATTTACACATAAAGTATTAAATTAAATAACGCCTGACTTACTATAGTAGAATTCGGCAGCATTACTCCGAGTATTTTTGCTTCTTTCAGCATAATGTCTCTGGGATTGATAGCTATGTTACCGTATCTACCAACCACCTAAACATGCACAGAAATAAATGCAATTAGCATTTATTAAAGAATAAAAGATGTTAATTTGTTTTTCACAACAATTGATGGACATTGAAATAGTTTGTATAAGTTAGCAGGGCGATGGAAATCGGAAGCTCTCGTCGGAACTATCGCTTCAACCTAAGAAGTAATTAAAGTTTCGATTTGATCATTATTAGGTATTCTGTTGCGCTGATCACGTCATCAACTTGCAGACGCCTTCATAGTTGATCCACGACATCACATTTAACACAGCTCAGAATACAACAACTAATACCAAAGCAAGCGATTATAACGTTGTCGGGAGTTTCATAGAATACCCACACGCAAGTGAATGGAATGACCCATTTCACAATGTACTATGACAACACTATCGTGTGGCATTAACAAGTAGTTTATTGACCTACCACTAGTCTGCCACCATTAGACAATATATCTAAATCTTTTACGAGATGTAAATGGGCGTTCATTTCCATTATTGCATCAACGCCTTTGCCATCGGTCAATTCCTGGAACATAAAAAATGCAAAATGCACGTTATTATAATTAACCGAAAACAGGAAAACAATGCAAACACTTAGCTGAGCCAAGCATCACCTTTATCTTTTCCATGTATCCATCCTCACGATGATTGAAAACATAGTGAGCTCCTTGTTTCTTCACAATTTCCATGCCCTCTGCTGTTCCCGCTGAACCAATTACTTGCATACCATGGGCGCGTGCAATCTGCACGAACGCTATTCCAATCTATAGCAGATATAATTAAATATATATAATAAATAAATAACTTACTTAAAGATGCAATATGGACGAAAACACGTATTTTTTAATAATGTTGTTCGATAAACTATACTGAAAACCAAATCGGAGTATGACTGATCATTAACTAAAAATGTTGCATTTGCAGAATTGATAGAAGTTAGGTGAAACATCAAAGCCACTAATATGCATGTGCAATGCTTATTACAGTACATACCAAAACACACGATGCACATTTCATTGTTGCACTCAGATATGTGCAAACAGCGTTTTCAGTTTATGATAAATCATAATCAGCATACAATATCAAACAACAATACTAAAAATTACATGTTCTCATCATCCATATTGCAACTTTAAGAGAGAGAGCCACATTTCTAGATTTCTGATTGTGATTCACATAATTTAAAAAGGTTTGTAATAAAGTATCCATTCATGTGAGAATTGTCTTCATATCAGTAGAAAGGTTCATGCAGTTATTTTTTTCTAACAACAAAGACAATGAATGTAAAACAAATATAAAAATGTAATATATACAAAACACCTAAATATTCAATTGTCATATGACGGATTGTTGCATCAAAACTTATCCCGACACTTTTTTTAACTAAACAAAAAGCCAATTAGTTACAAATTTGATTAACTACGATATTCGTGTTGTCATCATCATCATATATCGTTGTTGTCATCATTGTTTATGCAAGCTTTATCAGGAATTCGGGAACGTAGATAAAACAGCCCCTCCCTAACCAAGGCTAAGTAGGCATTATGCGCGACAGTAAATTTAGATCCGTCTTTCGAATAAATTGCAGTATGCTATTAATGCTTCCCTATTGTTAATCGTACAGTTGCAGTAAAGTTTTTTTTTTTTTTTATTTATTTATTTCACCAGTTACATAAGGAAATTAGATAAATACTAATGTACAGAATGCATATATAAATAAAATATTGCTTTGTAGGAATGCAACTGGTGAGGGACAAGGAAATAGTTCGATATTGAACTAGTCTAGTCCATGTCCCCGCCTAGCGTTATACACAGAATTAGGCGAGGGTTCTCCGAACCCGCCTATTCACATAGTTCATACCCACCATAGACTCCGGTCAGTCAAAATGACTATTTTGAACTGTAGGCATTAGTCAGCGATTCTGCCGGTGACGGAGAGATAGAATCCAGGTCAGGGGAAGCCCCATGACCTCAAGATTCTTTTACCCCTTACGTCACGAACCCACGTGACCAAGGCCACCTAGCAGTGCCACAGGTAGCCGTCCGTCACTCTGGTTCCTTTCTCTCCGCCTCGAGGACTTAGACCAATGCGACGGAAAGAGTGGGGAGGTTGGGGGGGACCCCAAGTCTATGGTGGGTATGAACTATGTGAATAGGCGGGTTCGGAGAACCCTTGCCTAAATTCACTACGTTCAATTACCCACCATAGACTCCGGTCAGTCAAAATGACTATTTTGAACTGTAGGCAGAGTCAGACACCGATAGGTGGCGGGTTTTTCCGAGCAAACAGAAAACAAGCAGCCTATCGGCTGAGATAGCTCCGCTGTTAGAAATGCACATTTCAATTAAAGAACTGAAGACATCATCAGAAAATGAACAATATGTATAGTATCAAAGCAATCGGACTTACAGTTTTTAACAAGAAGTCGAAAATATCACTTTCTACCAAAAATGACTAAAATATTCACCAAAATTAGAGAATTGAAGATATCATCACGAAATGTACAAATCTGAGAAAGGTCTACATGTAGTATCTATATATGTAATATCAAAGCAATTGAACTTTTGGTTTTTAACAAGAAGTCGAAAATATCACTTTTTACCAAATATGACAAAAATATTCACCAAAATTATAGAATCCAAGATATCATCACGAAATGAACAAATCTGAGAAAGGTCTACATGTAGTATCTAAATATGTAATATCAAAGCAATTGAACTATTGGTGTTTAACAAGAAGTCGAAAATATCACTTTTTACCAAAAATTACAAAAATATTCACGAAAATTAGAGAATTGAAGACATCATCACAAAATGAACAAATCTGAGAGAGGTCCACATGTAGTACCTATATATGTAATATCAAAGCAATCGGACTTGTGGTTTTGAACAAGAAGTCGAAAATATCGCTTTTTACCAAAAATTACAAAAATATTCACCAAAATTAGTGAATTGAAGATATCATCACAAAATGAACAAATCTGAGAGAGGTCCACATGTAGTACCTATATATGTAGTATCAAAGCAATTGGACTTGCGGTTTTTAACAAGAAGTCGAAAATATCACTTTTTACCAAAAATGATAAAAATATTCACCAAAATTAGAGAATTAAAGATATCATTACAAAATGAACAATTCTGAGAGAGGTCCACATGTAGTACCTATATATGTAATATCAAAGCAATTGCACTTGCGGTTTTTAACAAGAAGTCGAAAATATCACTTTTTACCAAAAATGACAAAAATATTCACCAAAATTAGAGAATTAAAGATATCATTACAAAATGAACAAATCTGAGAGAGGTCCACATGTAGTACCTATATATGTAATATCAAAGCAATTGCACTTGCGGTTTTTAACAAGAAGTCGAAAATATCACTTTTTACCAAAAATGACAAAAATATTCACCAAAATTAGAGAATTAAAGATATCATTACAAAATGAACAAATCTGAGAGAGGTCCACATGTAGTACCTATATATGAAATATCAAAGCAATTGCACTTGCGGTTTTTAACAAGAAGTCGAAAATATCACTTTTTACCAAAAATGACAAAAATATTCACCAAAATTAAAGAATTGAAGATATCAACATGAAATGAACAAACCTAAGAGAGGTCTACCCAAGGTACATATACACCAAGTATCAAAGCATTCAGGCTTGTAGTTTTCAAGAAGAAGTCGAAAAAGTAAAACATTGACACGGACGACGACGACGACGGACAATCACTCATATGATAAGCTTCGTTCGACAAAGTCGACAGCGGAGCTAAAAAAGGAGAATGATGAAAGACTTTCCCCCAGTCCGGGATGAAAAACAAACCCAAAAACCTAAGACCCAAGAAGGGTGATGTCTTACCTTGCCTGTGCTAGCCCAGAAGCAAGAAGCCAATGCTGCTGTGGTGACAGGGTTCGGTGTGCCCGAGAAAGCTAGACCCAAGCCGAACTCGGGGGTGATAAGCTTGAAGTAGGACCGAAACAGTTCGCATGAGGGCATAGGTCACCAGAAGCGAAACCTGGGAGCTTCCAGGAAGTGCTAGTGGAACAGACAATCTGCCCGCAAAAATGCAGAGACTGACTTATCGCCTATGTGCAGAGGCCCCTGCAGTCGTTCGGGCTGGGTCAGCAAACAAGGCCTGACCCGCTACGACGGGGCCTAACCTGAAGAGACCCTGCTCAATAGATTGGGTGTCTCCTAGGTAGTAGTTGATGAAGACGTTCTGCGTTCTCCAGAAGCCTGCCCTCAGAATGTGTTTGAGGAGGGCACCTGACGCTAGCGCTAGTGAGTTAGCAATCGCACGGACCTCATGTTCTTGTACTTGGTGTCTCTGCAAGGTCTGTGTTGAGGAGGATAGTGTATTATAGACCTCCAGTACAGTCGCAGTAATCCACCTGGGGATGGAAGTCGGGGAAACCGGCTTATCCCGCTTGTCAGGGCCGTAACACAAAAACATGCGTTTGGTTCCCCGTCTAGAAAATCTGGTACGGTTCTCGTAGCAACTCAGCGCTCGGACCGGGCAGAGAAGCAATTCCTCCTGATCCTCCGGACTGACAATATTTGCCAGCCGGGGGATGACGATCGGTTGAGGATCGTGTCCTGGGATTTGGTTCTTGGCGAGAACCCGATTCGTGTCTTAGTACAACTTGATCACCCATAAAAGCGGCACAACCGTCCGCAAAGGATAGTGTGCGCCTAGCTTTGACCGGCGCCTACCTGAGGCGAGGGCCAGTAGGAAGACTATTTTCCACATCAAAAAATTGAGTGGTGCTGATTGGAGAGGCTCAAAAGGCAGTCTGCTTAGAACAGACAACACAGCCGACGAGTCCAAGTTGGGCGTCTGGAAAGCAGTAAATAGTGTCCTAAAAATAGGACAATCGGCTAGTCTTGTTCCCGTACGTTCTGAGTGGTGGGGGACAAGACCAACCTGTAGCCAACGCTCGCTGTGTAGAACAAACCCACTTCGTCAAACAGGTGGACGAAGGAGCCTGCTACCTAGCCAATAGAGGGATGGTATGGATCAATCTATCTTCTGCTACAACAATCAGTGTATGCTTGCAGCCTAGAAATGTAGGCCGCGTAGGTGGGATTCCTGTTCGCCCTGGCCAGGTCGTTGGCAGCCCGCTCAGATAAGGCTTTCATATGTGCGGGTCTACTGAGAGCCTCTATGCGTGCAAGTGATACCTGCTGGGCTCGTTGGTAGTGCGCCGTCTGGTTGGGACGGCAGGTCCGGTAAGTCCGGAAGCACTGTTGGCGCTTGGTCTAGCCTTCCCAACAGAAGTGGAAACTAGGCCTTGCTTGGCCAATTGGGTGCAACCCATAATAATATGCGGGTGTGCACCTGTTGAAGCTTTTCTCCGGTGCCCAGTGAACTAGCGGGAAGGGAGGAAAGGCGTACACAACTAAGTGGGTCCACGGGGCTAGCAAAGTGACCCTGGCCCAGGCTCCTGGAGTCAGCAGGAGTTTTACGTACGTCGGGAGCTTGGCGTTCCGGGATGCGGCAAAACGGTCCAACCTTGGACCGTCCCACGGCCGAAAACAGCCTAGAGGCTACCCACTGGGGTATCAGCTACTCCGTGTTCTGGAGACGGAGCCGCCCTGAAAGGGCATCGCCAGACTGTTCCTCACCCCTGGAAGGTGGTGTGCGGTTAGCTCCACATTGTATTCCAGGCACCAAAGGAGGATTTTGCTCCGCTAGGACTGACAACGATGGGGAACGCGCCCCCCTCCTTCTTGAAGGAGACCACCGCTGCGTTGCCTGTGCGGAGCAGGACTCTGTGGTCTCGAATTACGGGTAGAAAGCGTGGTAGTGCTAAGTACACTGCTCTCAGTTCGAGCCGGTTGATATGGTAGTCCTGAAACTAATGCGGGGGCCATATCCTCGGGCTTATTGGCCCAATAGATGTGCTCCCCAACGCTAGGGGGAGGTATCATACCTGCGGCGAGCGGGCCCAATGGGCTCCCCGAGGTTGGCCAGTGACAACCACCAGGGCAGAGCTTCCTTCACTTGGTCCGAGATCGAAAACCGCCTATCTAGTTCCCATAGGAGAGCTCGGTGCTATAACAAGCGTTATACCGGGCGGCTGCGTAGTGCGGCCTAGGGAACGACCCTTCGAACCGAGGTCATCATTTCGATGATCCATGTTAGTTCGCGGAGGGACACAGAGGGAATGCTGACTAGGCATTCGGCTAGGCTGCCTAGCGCTAAGCAATACGCTTGAAATAGCTAAGCCAAGCATACCTCTGTGTCAAAGCTCCATGCCCAGGGACACCAACTGCACGTTGGGTCGAGGTGGGACTTGTCGATTTACCAATGAGCCCAACTGGTGAAGTAAATCCCGTGTTAGCCTGACACGTTTGGCTATTACCCCTTGCCCGGGTTGTTGGTAACCGGAAGTCTGGGTACGGATTGAGGTGTACCGACATCTGGTGAAGCAGCAGCACTACCTGTTTCATCACTCTGGTGAACACGTAGGGCGCTGTGCCTAACCCGAACGGGGAGGCACCCGAGATTCGAATACTTGGCCCAGCTGGGCGATTCGAAGGAGATGGCAACTCGCTGGGTGCATCGGTACGTGCAGGTAGGCCCCGCTTAAGTCTAACGGGGCTAGCCAGTCAAAACTGTGGATGGAGAGAAGAACCCTGAATGGTGTCTCCTTGTGGAACCGATCGAGGAGCACGTACTGATTCAGTCTGCCTAGGTCCAAAACTGGACGCCTGCCATTTGTAGATTTGGTACTACGAACCCATTTGGGTAGAAGCCTGGCCTTAGCCCCGGCTGATGTACCCTGTGTATGGCGTCTTTCCCCAGCAAACTGCTACTTCCTGTCTGATTGCTTCCGCCTTGCGGGAGTCCCCTGGCAGTGCCCAACAGGGGAGACACTGACGGGGGGAAAAGGAGATTTCAGCGGTATCCCGTAAACTGATGTTACCACCTGGAAAGGTCCAGGGATCGGTCACCCATTGTCTCCAAACCGGACTACACCGGCGCAATCTGTGTTGACAGGGATATGTGGCCATGTGTTCGGCAGTTGCGAGGGGGGGGGTGTGCTTCCTTCCCCCATGAGGTGAGTCCCCAAGGCCTGAAGTAGTCACTAAGTTGTGACCTGGCCATTCACCGAACACGTGCCTGTCCCCCCGGTTGCAGAGGTGAGCGTCAAACATGCCTCCCCTGCTGCCGGGTAGACGTCCGCCCAGGGAGGGTGAGGAGCCACCACCTGGCTCTTACCTCCCTGGGGGCGCACCACTACCCTCCCCTCCCATGGAAGGGTATAAGCGCTTGCCTCCTGGCTGACTCCAGCTAGCGGACAACGCCCTAGGCCGTTGTGTTTTCTGTGCTTGGGGTGCCCTCCGATTGCCCATGGTAGGACCAACTGACTAGCGGATTCAAACTGAACCCTCCGGTTCATTGCACTCCGAAGCTCCGAGACTGTACCCACCATTCCCTGAACAAAGAGGGTGGAAGAAGTCCAGTCTGCGTCACTGAGGCGGGAACGTACCCCGGCTCAGCTTGTCGGCGAAAACACGTGCGTCTAAGGCCGCGTCTCGTAGCACGGTAGTGGCCCTGGCCAAGAGAGCCAGGCGACACTAGGGGGTGTCGCATGTAGATGTGCGGTGGCCCACCAGTAAAAATGTCGCCTGGTCTAGGAGGCTGGTGCGTTCTGCCTCCAAGGTCTCCAGAGTGCTGGTCACGCATAATGTGCTCAAGCAACTCTGCCCTCAGGGCTAGATGGGTCGTCTTCAATTGGAAAGGCCACCCATGGAACGCGGCTATCCCCCTTTGCCCGGTTTGCCAAATTCGTGGTACCGGGGTCTGGGGAAGGAGCCTTGGAATCCGGTTGGGGGCGTTTTGGTCTCATCCCACGCTATGGGGTCTGATCCCGAAACCACACCGACCGGGCAGCGTTTGGTCCAGAGGGAAGTGTTGCCTTATGTTATCCCCACTCGGGGGACTTAAGCATTACATCCTCCACGGCTGACCAACGCCGCCCATCAACACCGTTTGCATGTTCTGCGCCCCACTCCGCACTCAGGCGGACAGGGAGAGACTTGCCAACGGGGTTGCTTTGGATCCCGACGCCCGTGATCCCATAAGCATTGAAGCAACCTTAGGTGGTTGCTTTAGGATCAAGGGTGGGGGTATATACATCGTATCACTGGGATCGATGATACTCCGTCTCACCCCAAAAGCGTGGCTCACCGAGTCATACAGATGGAAGACTCTGAGGGACCGCCCGGAGTACCGGCTGTATCCGACGCGAGCGAACTGCATCTCCTTTCACTTTAATATGTGAGAGGGAGCGTGTTCGACTGTGCGTCTCATGACAGGGTCGGTTCCCTCTGGGGACGCCCGTGGGTCGGTAAGAAAGGAGTCAAAACCCACAGCGGGGACCGGACACAAGGAAAAACTCGTTACCATTGTACCGTTACCGCGTGACAAACCCTAGCTGGCTGAAAGTAGGGGGGGTCAACGTGTGCCCTGCCCTGTAAGCCCTGCCCCGAGATCGGAGACTTGGCTGCCAGCACCCCGTTGGCATTCAGTGCCCGAGGATCCAGAGAGGAACCGGGGCAATTAGCCTGGGCCTCGGCCACCCCCCAAAATAGTGGGAGAGCCGTGACTGGGAACGGGGGTTCCCCGGAAGAGACGTGTTTGAATGCAAACATGCTTTCGTGTCTCTTCCTGCTTGCCCACCGAGGGGACACAGTGGAGACAGCTCGCTCCGACTGCGTCTGATCTACCCGGCCTGCCAGGGACGCAATTGCCCCGACAGTCCTTCGACCAAAGCCCTCAACTCGGAGGCAAACTCGGCGCCGTGCGAGGAAGGGTCCACGAAGAGACCCGCAACGGGCCCCATAGGAGGAAAGCCTCCAGGGGCACAGCCTCGCTGCAGCCGGTAAAATCGGGTAAAAACACCGCCTGAAAAAAACAGACTGTGAGGATGCCCTCCGATCAGCGGGGGAGACCGAGAAAATATCGGTACCTCCGCCGTCGGGCCTCTTACTCGACGTCCCGGTACATGAAGTACCGGTAGCCGAGCGTGAGGACTTTCCACTCATGCAAAACACGCAACTCACTTTAACCGATTTGTTTACTGGACGCGCGACCTTGCTGTGAAGCGGTCAGTGTCAGCGATTTTGATGGCTCTGAAAGAAAATCTCAGGCCTCAGAACTCCAGTGAAAAAAACACGCTTTCACGCAAAAAACCCCGAAACCCACACGTAGCCACGACAAAGCATCTCGGATGCGGGTTCTATGCTGGTAGATTCTGAATAAACCACTGTACGGTCGGCTCGAAAGACGAGGAGACCGGAAGAAAAAGGCAGCGAGCCTTGGAGCTGTCATTACATCGATATATATTGCTAAATACATTAAAAATAAAAGATGACATGCATGAGGGAGACGAATTACAGTTGTAAAAGGTGCCGCCATGAAATCAACATGTGACTACGTAGTGGCGCCGGATTTTGATTACTTTGCTGTGAAAAATACTACACACAAAGGGGAAAACGACACGAGGGTAAAAAAAGACAAGGAAAACCTATCCTACCGGCTACCATGTCGGATGCCGAGCAGCGGCAACAACCCAAGCTATAAATCCGGACAGGAAAAAAAGCAGGCGATCCAGCAGAGCTCGCTAGATTTCATCTCCACTCGAGGCGGAGAGAAATTAAGAGTGAAGGACGGCTACCTGTGGCGCTGCCAGGTGGCCTCGGTCACGTGGGTTCGTGACGTAAGGTGTAAAAGAATCTTGAGGTCATGGGGCTTCCCCTGACCTGGATTCTATCTCTCCGTCACCGGCAGAATCGCTGATTAATGCCTACAGTTCAAAATAGTCATTTTAACTGACCGGAGTCTATGGTGGGTAATTGAACGTAGTGAATAGTGTCTGCATGACTGAGAAATATAATTAAATAAGTGAAATAATGTAAAGTAAAATAACAAACTGTTGATATTTTATCAATTATTTGATCAATTAGTAAATAACTGAATGAATAGATAAATAAATAACTGAGTAACTGAACAAATAAATAAATAAGTTCATGAATGAATGAATGAATGAATGAATGAATGAATGAAAGTTACTCATTTAGTAGGAGGGATTTTAATGTACTTTTAAACATGTGTCTATGTGTAATATTTTTAATGTGATTCCAGTGCTTTGTAACTGCGTATTTGATATTATGTTTACTTTGAGTTAAATGCACTTGTGGAATGTACAAATTGTTATGTGGAAGGGGATCTAAGTAGTGATTCACATCATGTGAGAAGCGATTTTTAAGAAGGTCAAAGGTGAACAAGCAAGTATTGAATTTAGAGAGTTAATATCACAATATAAAATTAGACCAAAATGAATAAATAACTATTATTGTTTGAAAAGAAAAAAAATACATACACCACCACTTGCTCCATGAACGAAAACGGTTTCCCCAGCTTTGCAGTTGGCGCTGGAATACAGTAATTACATGTCAAATCGAGTTCTGACAAATACAAGGAACTGTATGGAACGAACGAATAGCGCATGAGAGATAATCGTCTATCACTGAACTAATCAGTAAAACAGAAAAGAACAAATGACACCGCGAAGACTAATGATCTTTATATACAGATCACATTAGTGAAACTTGGGCTAAAACTGTGGGATAGAATGGAGCTGAGATGGTGTTGGATTGTACTCACATGTGGAACAAAGATCTAAAGGCAGTGAAATATACACAACCAATACCGGCACCTTCTTGGAAAGTCAGCTGTGATGGGAGGTGGAACACATTGTGATCCTCGTTCACTTGGTAATCTGCATATGCACCACATCCAGATAGAGTTGAGTAAACGCGGTCACCGATCTGCAATTCACAATATTCAAATTCATTCCCTAATATACAGGCTGTTATAAAATAATAGACAATATATTTTGATTCATCAAGACCACGGCAGTTTTAAGTTGTTGTGTACATTAAATTACCTCAAAGTCCTTCACTGCACTGCCCACGTCTTCAACAATACCGGCGAAGTCCATACCAAGAGTGTAAGGAAAAGTTCTCGGACCGTAATCTCCACATCGGATAGAAGCCTCATGGGGATTGACCCCGGCGGACTTTACTCTAATAAGGACCTGTACAAGAACAATCGAACTTTATTAATACAAGTTATATCCGAATACGTATAACGGTACATGTTTCCACACCACGTGACTAACCTGAATTTCCTTAACAATTTTGGGTTTTTCAACACCAGTTCTAAATTTCATGACACTTTCATCGCCGAATTGGTCAATCTGTACAGCATTCATTTTTCTGTGGAGTAAAATAAAATGAATTCTATCGGTGGCTGAGATATCTACCTCTACAAAATAGATTGAAATGTGAATAAAATAAAATACAAACAAATAACTAAAAACCAGATATAGGTTTACATACGAATGTCATTTTTTTCAGTCCGCTATCAATGCTTCATATTCTAGTTGCCCATTCCCTCTGGATAAATGATATTTACATAAATTCCATGGGTGCCAAGCATGAAAATGGATAGTATTGTAATAAAACAAATCATCATGTCTATAATTTAATTGTCATATCGCTCGTACGGACACCCTTCATGGGTGTTGTCAGATTAAAAATATCAAGTGTAGATTCATATTACTATAAACAAGCGTGGTTTCTAAAACAATATCCGCGTCGCTTTTAGCAAGTACTAGTATGTGGTATATGGGCAGCTGACAGTGTATGATACCACGTGTAATAATATAATTAGTAAAACATCACCTGCGACAAATCAGCCTGTAAAGCATTTAACCACAATGTGAAGCTTTTGTATTTGTATTCAATGTATTTTCGGCAAAGTTAATTGTTAACTGGTTTTAAATCAGGGGGGAAGCTTGAGGGTGACTCCTCAACCCAAAGGTCTCATTTGCATATTTATATTTACCTGTTTCTTACTTAGGTCTCATTTGCCTTTTTTTTTATAAACTACCATGTATAGGGCTAGTTAACTTAAAGGTCACTTTTGCATATTTGAGGGGGGTGACCAATCATTCGGCGACTGCCTATGGATTAACGGAGGTGGCGCTTCACGCCGTTATTTAAGCATGGGTTTTAACACTCTTAATTCAGTGTTCCTGCATTGCCTGCCTTTGCTGCCAATTTACCTCACCTGCTGCTGCTGCCGGTTTTTTTTTTTTTTTTTTTTTTTTGCGCTACAATTTGCTGCCAGGAACACCATATCTTTGTCATCCTGATGTCCTTATCATCCGATCCTGTTGAACAACCGTACGTTTTGTTTTTGGTATACCTACCACTTACATTCTATAGTGCACAGCTACGTCCGTACGCTCGATTTTGACTGAAACACATCCACGCCTGGCTAGGCTGTTGGATTTTTCTGCAAGCTGCGACAACTGAAAGTGTTCTTCGCCTGTTACACCAAGATCCTGATAGATCGGCCAAACAAGATACTGAGAAAAAGGACACACTAAAGTATACCAGTTTACAGGTAACAATCCTTATTGCACAGAGACAATGAACTCCGATCCAAGCACGTTTCCAGGTGCCTTTTCAAGCAAACTAGCTTTCACACCTACAGCCCAGAGAACAATGGCTACCGATGACCCAACAATTGACATTCAACAATGGGCGATTGACAACGAAATAAGCTCACATACGCTAGCTAAGTTAGCCGAATCGGGGTTCAACTCAATGTCATCCATTCGACTGATTGAAAAAGAAGATATTATCAAAATGCAGATTGAGCCATTGGCACAATTCCGTCAACTAATTGTCGCGATCGACGCAATCAGAACAAAACGAAACAGCAGTCAAGTTAATCCGGAAAACCAACACGTTATCGGAACACGGATGCAAGACCTGAGCGCCACCAACGGTGACCCACAGCTGCTAATACAACAACAACACACCAACATGGCGGCCCCCATGCAGAATATACAGCAACCACTCGCCGATCCTGCCATCCCGAACCAACCGATCACACCACTGCAACAGTTACTACAGTCTGCGTTGCTGTATGACAACAAGAACACTTTAGAAGCGAACACTTTGAACAATTCTCAATGTGGTATTAATTTACGGGCAGATTTAGACCCTTTGGTTTATATTCAGACCCGGAAAGGTGAGAAGTGCCTTGATATCGTAGATTTTGTATCCATTACTGATAGTGTAAAAGAACAGCAAGTTCTTCGTACAGAGGACAATGTGTTAATTTAATTCTGGAATCCGAAATTAAGAAACCCCGCCTTGAATCAGTCACTCCTACTCAGTGGTTTGGTGCCAACGCACGCATTATGTACGAACTGATTCAAGGGGGGTCTCTGCAGGGCAATGCCGTGTTAAATTATTTGTCATACACGGATAAAATTTCACAGTTGGCAAATCGTTACAGTTGGGGATCCATTCTTTTTTATGATCGGCAATATCGCCAACTGCAAGCAGTTCATAAATTTGCATGGGGTAGTGACATCCCACACCTGACAACTGTCATTTTAAAAGATAAGCCATTATCCTCTACCCCATATACGAATAGACATGCTGGCTCTTACAGCACAAGGGCGGTTAATAGTACCAACCGCTCCCCTGCCCCAGAGGATAGCAAATCTGGTAGACCAATTTGCTTAGGTTTCAATAGGGGTAATTGTAAGTTTGGAACTGAATGTACTTATGCACATGTGTGCCTCGAACCATCATGTCGCAGAGCCCACCCAAAATCAGCTCATGTCTCATCTCAGTCTTCAAAAAACTAACTCCGGAATCGCAGCCCATTGCCAAACCCTCTTTAGCAGCAGCCACTTATTCCCTCAATTATCCAGTTTGGAAAAATGAGCTGAAGAATGACCCTGATGCTGAATTTTTAATGACAGGGATTAGAGAGGGCTTTAACATTACCAATGCAAGCATTAATTATAAGCCAGCTTATACCAAGAATTACAATTCAGCCACTGGGTCAGCAAAAAACCAGGTTGAAAAGCAGCTTTTAGCGGAAATTAGTGAGGGTCATTATGTCATTACTCCACAGCAACCCACCATTGTCAGCGCCCTGGGTGCCATCCCCAAACCAAATTCTACAGACATTCGTCTGATTCATGATTGTAGCCAACCAAGTGGGAGTGCTGTCAATGATTATGCCTCACATGAGACCTTCCAATACCAAACGATTGATGATGCTACTAACTTTATTACTAAGGGGGATTACCTTGCGAAAGTCGATCTCAAATCTGCATACCGCTCAGTGAAAATTCATCCATCAAACTATCAGGCAACAGGACTTGAGTGGACTTTTACTGGAGAGGATCACCCCACCTATCTCTATGATACTCGCCTCCCGTTCGGTGCCAAGCTGGCACCGAGTATTTTTCACCGCCTGACCCAAAGTGTCCGCCGGATGATGGCCCGCCGCGGTTACGATGCAATGGTGGTGTATTTAGATGACTTCCTCATCATTGCACCAGACTATAAAACCTGCATGGAAGGCCTCAATTCCCTTATTAGATTGCTTAGGCAACTTGGTTTTTGCATTGCTTGGAGCAAAGTCGAAGGCCCATCTCAACGCATGACTTTTCTCGGGATTGAAATTGATACAAATATGCTCACTGTGCGCCTGCCCCCGAAAAAGCTTAATGAACTGCAAGATCTCGTCAGATCTTATTCTGCAAAGAAACGCGCAAGCCGCCGCCAGCTGGAGACCCTCGCAGGTAAACTTGCCTGGGCATGCAGAGTGATAAAAGGAGGTAGAACTTACCTCCGACGCATCCTCGACCAGCTTCACAAATTACGCTGCCCGTCACACAAGCTGCTTTTGTCTTCGGACTTCCATCGCGACATCCAATGGTGGTTAGAATGCCTTCCCCTGTTCAATGGTGCTACTAAGTTCATCGACCCCCGCCCCATTACTGATGTCCATATGGATGCCTCTAATCAAGCATTGATTTGTCTTGAGTTTATCTTTGGAACGTATAGGCACACAGATACTATATTAAACTGAACGAAGAAAATTGTTGGACTATAGCAACTATAGGAACGTTCAGCTACACCACACTTGCAACTACCGCACCTAGTAAACTGCAGTACAACACAGAACGTCTTGCAACCCCCGCACTAAAAATATGCCATGTCATGTTTCATGTCGATAGCCCGGGGTTCTATAGTCTGAGGGTTCAATGGCAGGAGGGGTTAAATTGTGAATTAATTGCTCTAGTGAGAATCCTGGTGAATTTCTGCCTTCGTTATTAGGAATACCGTAGTATAGATTCGAGTATACATGTTCACACAAAACAGCTACGAGGAACAATCCGTTCTTATTATATTTCAATATGCACCATACATGTGAAGGTCACTTGTGCACAGATAAACTAGTCAACCTAATATAAAAGATAAGATAAATATAAACCGAGATAACACGGTAATAACAACATACCTTTAGTTGCAATAGGCGTGCATGAGTTGAAACTTGTTCAGTCAGCTGTTTCTGAAAGGTCAACCGTCAGGGTGCGCTGGTCAGTTGACCCTAAATCACTGAGCGTTGCTTTAATACTGGGGTTACATGATGATGAGTGGTGATGACATCTCGGTGAGCACAGAGCCACCCGAAAAAGAGTCACAGAAAAAACATAAAATACAGTCACGGTTAAAAAGTCACTGAGAAATAACTGAGTTGAAACAATTGCGAAATCAAAGAAAGCTTAGAAAGAACTCCCATGTGCTGAGAGTATTGGAGACACATTAAATTTAATTCGAAATTACTTAGCTGAAAACTAATTATGCAAATCAGAAAATTAATATGAACAGATTTGAGTGTAAAACTAATGAGGTCTGCGCAATGTAACAGAAAATCTATGTTTCCAAGTTTAATTGAAATGTGATTAGAACCAAAAAATTATGAATTATTATGCTTATTAGGGAATTAATATGAACAGATTTTTACCCCAAACTAATTAGGTTTGTACATTGTCCTAGAGCATCTTTGTACTAAGTTTCATTGAAATGGAATAATTAGTACTTTAGATATCAGTGTGAAAGCTTAAAATTGGTTAATTATGCAAATTAGGTAATTACTATGTACAGATTTTCGCCCACAATTATCCAGGTGTGTCTATTGTCCTACAGCATCCATGTACATTCATTGATATGTGATGTTTAGTACCTGAGATATCAGTGTGAAAGTTGGTTAATTATGCAAATTAGGTGATTAATATGCACAAATATTTACCGGAAACTAATTGGGTCTGCATAATTCTAGATTCATTGAAATGTGATGATTAGTACTTTAGATATCAGTGGAAAAGCTGAAAATTAATTATGCAAATTAGTTAATTAATATGCACAATTATTTGCCCTAAAACTAATCAGGTCTCTGCATAGTCCTAAAGGATGTATGTACCAAGTTTCATTGAAATGCGATGATTAGTACTTGAGATACCCGTGGAAAAGCTGAAAATTAACTAATTATGCAAATTAGGTGATTACTATGCACAAATATTTATTGGAAACAATCAATCTCTGCATAGTCCTTGAGTATGTAAGTACCAAGTTTCATTGAAATGTAATGCTCAAAATTAATTAATTATGCAAATTAGGTAATTAATATGTACTGATATTACCATAAAAACTATCAGGTCTGTGCAGTGTCATATGACATCTATGTACCAAGTTTCATTGAAATGTGATGATTAGTACTTATATCAAATGCTGAAAATTAATTAATTATGCAAATTAGGTAATTAATATGTACTGATATTACCATAAAAACTATCAGGTCTGTGCAGTGTCATATGACATCTATGTACCAAGTTTCATTGAAATGTGATGATTAGTACTTGAGATATCAGTGGAAAAACCGAAAATTGACTAATCATTATGCAAATTAGATGATTAATATGCACAAATATTTATCAGAAACAATCAATCTCTGCATAGTCCTTGAGTATGTAAGTACCAAGGTTCATTGAAATGTAATTCTCACTACTTATATCAAATGCTGAAAATTAATTAATTATGCAAATTAGTTAATTAATATGTACTGATATTACCATAAAAACTATCAGGTCTGTGCAGTGTCATATGACATCTATGTACCAAGTTTCATTGAAATGTGATGATTAGTACTTATATCAAATGCTGAAAATTAATTAATTATGCAAATTAGGTAATTAATATGTACTGATATTACCATAAAAACTATCAGGTCTGTGCAGTGTCATATGACATCTATGTACCAAGTTTCATTGAAATATGATGATTAGTACTTGAGATATCAGTGGAAAAACTAAAAATTGACTAATCATTATGCAAATTAGGTAATTAGTATCCACGGATTATTACCAAGAACTAATCAAAACCTAGCATTAGTTCAGAGCATGTATGTACAAAGTTTCATCAAAATCCAATGAGTGGTTGTTTAGATATCAGTGGAACAATCATGGAACAGCTAAAAATCAGTTAATTATTATGCAAATTAGGTAATTAATATGCACGGATTTTTACCAACAACTAATCAAATCTGCGCATATGTTCAGAGCATCTATGTACCAAGTTTCATCAAAATCCAATGAGTGGTTCTTTAGATATCAGTGGAACAGTCATAGAACAGCTACAAATCAGATAATTATCATGCAAATTAGGTAATTAACGAGCATGGATTTTTACCAAAACCTAATAAAATCTGCGCATTGGCCCAGAGCATCTATGCACCAAGTTTCATCAAAAACCGATGTATGGTTCTTGAGATAGCAGTGGAACAGTCGGACACACATACACACACACACCCATACACACATATATGGAAAGCCATGACTGTCTTAAGTTCACTTATATCATGTTTTGGTGTACATTCTTCATGACATCGTGTGCAACCATCATGTTATGGTGTCCATTCATCATGTTATGGTGTTCATTTATCATGTTATTGTGTGCAACCATCATGATATCGTGTGCAAACATCATGTTATGGTGTGCATTCATCATGTTATGGTGTCCATTTATCATGTTATTGTGTGCAACCATCATGTTATGGTGTGCATTCATCATGTTATTGTGTGCAAACATCATGTTATGGTGTGCATTCATCATGTTATGGTGTGCATTCAGCATGTTATTGTGTGCAAACATCATGTTATGGTGTGTATTCATCGTGTTATGGTGTGCATTCATCATATTATGGTGTGCATTCATCATGATATTGTGTGCAAACATCATGTTATGGTGTGCATTCATCATGTTATGGTGTGCATTCAGCATGTTATTGTGTGCAAACATCATGTTATGGTGTGTATTCATCGTGTTATGGTGTGCATTCATCATATTATGGTGTTCATTTATCATGTTATTGTGTGCAACCATCATGTTATAGTGTGCATTCATCATGTTATTGTGTTCATTTGTCATGTTATTGTGTGCAACCCTCATGTTATGGTGTGCATTCATCATGTTATGGTGTGTATTCATCGTGTTATGGTGTGCATTCATCATGTTATGGTGTGCATTCATCATGTTATGGTGTGCAAACATGTTATGGGGTGCAACCATCATGTTATGGTGTGTATTGTTTATGATATCGTATGCATTCATCATGTTATTGTGTGCAAACATCATGTTATGGTGTGCATTCATCATGTTATGGTGTGTATTCATCGTGTTATGGTGTGCATTCATCATGTTATGGTGTGTATTCATCGTGTTATGGTGTGCAAACATGTTATGGGGTGCAACCATCATGTTATGGTGTGTATTGTTTATGATATCGTATGCATTCATCATGTTATTGTGTGCAAACATCATGTTATGGTGTGCATTCATCATGTTATGGTGTCCATTTATCATGTTATTGTGTGCAACCATCATGTTATGGTGTGCATTCATCATGTTATTGTGTGCAAACATCATGTTATGGTGTGCATTCATCATGTTATGGTGTGCATTCAACATGTTATTGTGTGCAAACATCATGTTATGGTGTGTATTCATCGTGTTATGGTGTGCATTCATCATATTATGGTGTGCATTCATCATGTTATTGTGTGCAACCATCATGTTATGTGTGCAACCATCATGTTATGGTGTGCTTTCATTACGTTATGGTGTTTATTATTTCAGTACGTATACATTTAAGGTAAGTTTGATGAAAAATAGGACAACTGAAATCGACCATGTTGCCTTTTTGAGTCGGGACTTATTCAAGTTTTTCCGTATTGTGTTTATAGTTTGGTGCGTGTGTATAAATAAATTGTAATTAGAAAATGTCTACGCTATTTTGAAGAGAAACGCAAATTCTGGATGCTATGTTATGCACTAGCAATTTTCATAATGAGAGTTGCCAACAAGTATTACATAGATGGATGTAAAAGAAAAAAACAACATTTTATTAATATGGCACTAAATCTACACAGATTGCTATTATTCTGCTCTGTGCCCCCCCCACATCTTAGTATGGCTCATCCTTTATATGGTGTCCAATTTTGGGCGCTTCCAGTTAAGCCTAACCTGACAGCAAAATGACTTACTAGTGATTCAAAATACAATGGAAAACAACAGACAGATTAACGTAAACAACATAGACAATGGTGTCCCATGATTCCCTGGTGCAATCCCTGTGTTTAACATTTGTAGACTATGTTGATGTTGGTGTAATTGTTCCCGCTTACTTACGTCAAATGTGTGTACGATTTTGTGTATAATTGTCCCTTATGATTTGCCTTCTTGTCAGATTTACCTTCTTAACCCCCCGAGCTTCTAATAGTCCCACCCTTATGGTCATATTACGACGGGCTTTCAACGTGATAGTGTGTGGAATTATCATGTTATGGTGTGTTTTCATCATGTTATAATGTGCTTTTGTCATGTTATGGTATACATTCATCATGTTATGGTATACATTCATCATGTTATGGTATATTTTCATCATGTTATGGTGTGCATTCATCATGTTGTATACTAGTTGCAAAATCAAAAGCACAGGGCGCACTGTTTTGCGACATCGTAAAGTAGCTCATGCGCAGAATCAAATATTCGCGAGCGCGGGAGCGACAAACGTTTTAGTAGCAGTCGTCAATCTGTCATCATACTAGTATCATGGAAAGTATATTAAAAGACCTGGATTTGGCAACACTCATTGAACGATTCAATGAGGAGCGAACAGAACCACACATTGTGTCATCAATGACGGATAATGAATTAATTCGCCTCGGAATTTCTACCATTGGGGGCCGAATAAGGTTCAAGGAGCGATGTGCGAAATACACCGATCATGTTGATAACGTTGAATCACCAGGTCGTGGTAGTGGATCTCTGGCAGCCAGTGTTCGCCATGAAAGGAACATACTTTTCAATCCAACCAGAGTTAGTCGACAGAGGACTGGGAGAGGAGGGCGATCTGGCACAGGTAGAAATGCTGGGCGAGTTCGGACCTGGACACAGTAAATGTCGTTTGTTTGGCTGACCGACATGCCCAAAAGATTCCAACAATTGCTGAGAAAGGAATACTCTTCAAGGCCGGACTCGGACCTAAGAAGATAATGTTTAATGTTGACGATGAAGAGGATGACATTTTGAGAAAAATATCAAATGAGTATCCACAATTGAAAACGTGTGGTGGTTTTGAGATTATGAGTTGCGCAGGGAACTGTCGAAATTTGTGCGTATTGGATTGTACATGGGGTCATTCTAGTTTTTGTCCACCCCCCCCCCCTACGGATGGGTTAAATCCGAGGGGGTCATATTTCTACAAAAAGTATGGATGGTCCAATTCCGAGAGGTGTCATTTTTTGACTATTTTTTTTTCTATATCCACACCCCTACAGATGATTTAATTCCGAGGGGGGGGGGGGGTCATATTTTTGATATTTTTTTTTTCATATCATGCACACTCCCCATAGATGATGTGAATCCATGCGGTCGTAATTTTTAAGCTTCCAAAGGGTAGGTTTGTAAAAAAAAAAAACTGTCAGCCAAGAGACCTGGGGGGGGGGGGTGTACGCCCTTTTAAAATGCATGCAGTCATACGTGGCTGTACCCCTGCTCGCAAACTGTTTTAATCCAAGAAAATCTATTATTCTACGACTGTGCCAATCAAGCCCACACAAACATATCAGTCGCAACTTAGAATAAAGAATAAACCAATGTGTTGGGGCAAATAATTCATGTGTATACTTGATACATTCATTTAAAAGAGTCTGACTTACTTGTACATTTCAGTTCTCAAATTTCATTGGCATCCATGAACTGGAATAGTTCACATTATACATTAAAATAAACTCAACTCGACATGTGGCTATTACATCGGACATTACAACACTTGTATACATTTTATTTATAATATTTGAAATCTCTGTATTTTACTGGCTGGCATAATTAGAAAGCTTCGCGTTCATTCCCTTTATTCTAACTCTAGGCTCGCACGGCAATTCACATTTATTGTCAAGACCATGAATGACTGGGAAATTACAAGAATCACAAAAATTTCCAATGGAAAATTAAATAAATTTGCCTTAGTCAAAAGCTTGGAAACTAGTCTATAATAGTTGACAGAAGAACATTTGTTTTATTTGCCTGAGCCTTGGAATGAAAGACGTACATAATATAAAATATGATTTTGTGAATATACACCATGCATGGTCTCAGATAATGTTAGGAAAGTTTAATGTTCCGCGTAGACCAAATATAATCACGCAAAGTATAAATTCAAAGTGTTTTAATACATTGGTGAGAGGTCGCATGCACTTAGAAAAAAAAGCCGAGGTCAAAATTTGGTACAACATACGCCGCGACAACTGAGTGATCAACGACATCATTTTGGGGCGCAATTGAATTCAAGTACTTCTTTGCAAAACTTGCTGTGCTGCGATGCTGACATCAAGTGTATGTTGACCGAAGTTTGGCACGTTACCTTAGCAACCCCTTTTGTTCTTGCCTTGTGTGTCGTTCTAGTCAAATTGTTATGATATCCGCAACTTGTACACAAATCTGTACTGGCTTTTCTAATTACGCAATTTTGTTTACAATATTGTATCGGCTCTGAATAATTCAACATTGTAATTGCTTTCATAATAATTACGCAAACTCAAGTTATTTTTACTATTGTTAGGGTACTGACCCGGGGTATTGGGTCTGTGAGTATCTCAATATTACCGACTCTATAATGTTGCATTCGTAATAATTTCGCAAACTCACACATGTGTGCATTTAAGGTAGCGAGAAGGGAAATTTTCACTTTTTTCTTGATTTTTCAAAAATTGATAAAACGGTAACTTTAGACCTTGATACAATACCCCAGGTTTACAAAAGATCGAAATTGCGAAATAACGTTGCTCAAATTAGAACTTGCACCTCTATACTTAGTCTTTTGATATATATAACCTAAATTACTGTTCTGAACGAGACAACAGACAGAGAATGTTTTATTTAAAAACGTCACAAAACCTTCTCGCTACCTTAAATCATTGAAAAAGATAGTAGTCAGGTGTCTACCGAATGTCGGGAAAATATTTTAAATACTTCATCGATGTTCCTATTGTGAATTATTTTATTCGAAATGAAGTGAATATGCAATTTAAACCATACAATAACATACCATATCATGCGCAATGTTTAAATTTTACTATAATATAATAAACTCTGGGCAGCGCACTTTACATTATTCATGTACATTTCAACTAATAACCACATGTTTGAATTACATGCGACGATGGGCAATGACCTCCAGGATTCATGCACTGACATTTAAAGCAAGAGAGTTGTCATCTACGCATGCGTCCATAGTGTGTCATGCCTACCCTTAGCTGAAGTTGACAATACATAAATACATAATGTATTATTTGGTTAACTTGCGTCTTTTGTCACACCAAAATGGTTCAATATTTCAGGGCAAAAGTATTGAGGACTGTTCACAATTATAATTATCAAACTTTTGACATATATGAACATTTAGGTTTTAAAGTTGTATTATGTTTTAATTTTTGTTAAAAATTTATCATTTCCTCTTTTCAGAAATATGTTTTACTATACAGCATACATTATAAGGCCCGAAACCAGTTGGTTTGAGTTTTCAACAACTTAGGGAGTCTCGATTCAACATTGTTATACCACTTTTGGTCACGTGCATCATTGTTCTCGCCAACGATTTATTTCTTGCAAACAGGGTGAATTTATATGCAAATTGTAAAAAGCAACGCATTCGCAAATATGCAAAGTGTAAACGGTCACACTTTCATTCATATGCAAAGTGTAAATGCTACACTTTGTATCAAAAGTGTAGCGTTTACAATTAACATATCAATAGAAGTGTAACAGTTTACAATTTGCATATCAATCAAAGCGTTACCGTTTACAATTTGCATTACAAATTAAACAAAGTATATGCATTTAATCACACAAATCACAATGAGGTGCAAATCGCACTAATTTAATTATACTTTCTATGGAAAAAAAGTACTATAACATTACAATTCAATATTGACACATTTGTTTCCGTCCTGGATCTTAATTTTAATTTGTTTAGAACAACAATCATTTGAACGACACATTTCTCTGAATTCTGCATGTGATGTTACAGTCACTGGTTCAGGCGGTGGCTGTTCATATCTTTCAACCTTAGGCTTGTGTACGGAATCGGAATCGTCAATTACGATGGCTGAAGTACTTGCTTTTGGTAGTTGAGGTTGGAGAGCATCAGATACGATTTTCTGAAGAGAGTTACTTGTTCGTTTATATGTTCTCAACCCATCATCCGATCTGTGACCAGTGCGTTCTTTGATTAGTTGCTCATCAAAGCCTTTTTCATACAACGAAGTCGCCGCAGTAACCTAAAAGTATGAAAAGAATGAGAAGTAAATATACCGACATTTATTTGCATCGCGTTTGAAATATGTTTTCACAATGTACAATATTTGTTTTGAATCTGCGAAATTCAAACACATTTGAACCCATCCCAAGATCCCACCCACCCCAGAATCACTTGAGACAAACTTACCTTACCCGAGTGTCCAGTATGATACCCATCTATTCCAGCCAGATCACACATTCTTTTTGGATATTGTCGTAAAGTATTTACTCCAATCTTCTGTTTAGAAAATTTGAGCCCTCCGCTGGACGTCGGTAGAAGGGACCTTTCGGTGGAATACACTGCAAATAACGTTTCAATAACTGAACACCACAACGCGTGTTGGAAGGAACGCCGTATTGGCGCACATTTTTATACGGGATTTTCTGCGAGTAATACAGTCCTCCTTGATTATTTTTACACGGTCTACCATTAAATTCAATATAGTCAGCTTGATTGTCTGATCCTTGTACGAACTGTTCGGCTGTAGGGTTACTATGTTCGTCGACTGCTCGGAGAGCGAACACTTTACACACATAAAAGTAGACCGGCATAACTCAAATTTGTAGCAGACTCTATGGAAAAAACCTTATCCCACAATTTGGTTTCATCATCATCTGTGTATGGTTCAGCTTGACGTTTAATAACATTTATTCCCCGTCTGTCTGTACTCTTCATACACCGTCCAGGGTGTGATGGAATTCCATAAATTCCCGAGCATGTGTATCCATAAAGCACAAGTCAACTCTTGCATTCGTCAAGTAAATATCTCTGAATTGCGCTACAAAGCACACGCAGGCTATTAGATGGATATTCTGTTCCGTCTTGTCGACGAGCCTCGACAACAAAGCGACACAACCAAAATGAAAGTTCACGTACACCAAGTTCGCTGCATAATCTGGGAACAAATGTGAACACGTCACTACTGCTTACCCCGTGCTTCTCGACTCGTTCATTTCTGGCTCGGCCCCATTCATCCCACACAGACACTCCCCAGTTAGTACATCTACGCGTGTTTTTTGGCACTTGCGAATTCTGAATGGCAGCTATCTGTTCATTTTCTACAGGTAAACCGAAACGTTGACGTTCTTGTTGTTTTGTTAACTTAAAATCTTCTTTTTCGTCGTATTGAGAGCAAATATTAAAATCTCTCAATGTCATCGTTGTACTCCGAATCGGAGATGTCACTGTATTCGACCATCACTAAGCGCTGCCTGCATTCGAAATGACAAGACCATGCTTTGACACGTGGAAAATTCAAATGTATTCAAAATATTGACCAATGAGTGGAGTTTATTTGAAAAGACCATTCAGCAAATAAGGCTTATTGGTCATATCACTCAACATCCAATCGTATTCGATGAACGCAGATGAGCTTTACTAATTTGAATCTCAAAGAGCATTCTCATGCAAATTTGAAGTGGCACAATCTCACGCACAACCGAAACAGTCACTAAAAATCTCTTGCAATTTAATCGTTTTATGCATGGGGATGCGTGGTATAAGCCGTTAATCGCAACTCGTTGTCGTGCGTTTACAACTATAAAGGCCACAGTTTTTGTCAGCATCTTGTAAACGCACCCGTCCTTCGGCCTCGTGCGTTTACAAGATGCGATTAACTATACTAAATAAACTACTAGCATGAACTTTTGTACTGCTGGCAGGTTCTACTGTTATCACAATACTTTTTCGCTAAGTTTCGCTGTGTTATAACATTTCTTTTCATTAGTTTACGCTTTTAATGTGCAGCCAGACTCCACAGGCCAATGTTGGTAAGTTATTCACTGTTGCATCATGGGATTTAAGTTGTTTTCCTAACTTAAATAACTTGGCCATTTTTTCAGGCAAAACCCATTGATGTTGTCCTGGATTTTGTTTTTGGATTTAGTTAAGGGGGTCAAATTAAGCTATTTACAAAGGGCTTTCAACTAAATATAAAACATAATATATACAACTTTAAATTAATGTTTTTGTGACATTAACTCCAAAGCAGTAAACCTGTGTATTCAAGTTTTACCAATAGTCATTAGACCTTGCTTGCTTTTATATATAAAGCAAATTATGAGCAATAAAAACATGTTATTACCGGTATATAACACTCTACATGTATATATGCACTCTATATGTATATTTTTGTATTTACACTCAGCGCCATATTGCTTCATACAAATGATTTGTGAATCAGTCTGCAAATTACCTGGCCATTCAGTTGAACGTACTTACATTGCAATTACTAGAGACATATCACAATAAAAAAAAAAAATCAACACCAATGACAAAAGTCATTCAACTAATTTTCGGACCGATTTGCAAATCAGGTGCACAAAACAATGTGGGGCACAAACATCCATCTAGGTGACGTCATCATATTATGACATCACTCTAGTTGTGCAGACCCCCCCCCCCCCAAAAAAAAAAAAATCATTGACTCCTTCCAACTGCACTGCTCTTCGCAACATACCATCCCAATTTACCAATTTCTTTTTTATAAATAGAAGACCCAAGTAGGCCACTTGCAAGTCACACTTCTTTTTTTCCGAGGGGTTCTGTTTTTGTGTGTATCCGAGGGGTATAATTTTTTCACATATTGTTAACATTTTGTACTTTATAATATTATGTACTGTTATAATGAAGATATGTTGAATTAAAGACCAACATGCATATGTTGTATTGACAAGACAACTTTGGTTTGATTATTTATCAGCAACAATTTATTACACAGATATCTCATATTACTGATTGTCCATCATAAGTAAGCTGACATTTTTAAACTTTAATACAGTACACAGTATTCCCATTTTGATTTAAAAAGACAGTGCACCTGGCATTTAAAACACTGCATAATTGGTAATTACAGAAACACAGTGCACCTGGCAATGAATACATAATCATGAGTGATTGGTAGACGATATCAGGGGCGGATCCAGGCATACATCCACTAACAGGTGTGTGGTAATCAGGATTGCCAGAAAGTACCAGAAAACCGTAAGAATTCTTCAGAATTCGAATGGCATGACAAATAATTCAGTCTGTGGCAGCACTCTGTGTCAAAACCTGGATCCACTCCTGTTAGTGGACGATATCAGAAGAGGTTTGTGAACGATATCTCAAGTGGGTGGTGGTCGATGTCTGTAGGGATTGGTGGAAAATATCGGAATGTGGTTGGTGGGTATCAGTGGGGATATAATACTGGCAATTAGTGGTTTAAAACATTATGTAAGCTGGTTTGATACTGCTAAAACACCACTGTATGCCAAAACATCATAAATAGCGAATTGTGAACAGCTGGAATTCTGTGAATATTGGACTCTCACTTGAGAGCAGAGAAGTATACATATTAAACTGCTGTACCAATACATTTTACATGTTATGGTGGTTTACTATTAGTAGTGTGTCTATATAAACATATATTCCATAGTTATTTGAAGTCCAGTCAGATGACACATGTGTAGAAAGTTCTTCCAAACACTGTTGACTGAATTCATAAGTAACTCCGGCTAATATGGGTCTTGGATTATCACTGTCGTCATCATTGACAACACCTTCAACACCATATTATTCAGTATCCACATCGTCTAGCCCAACTGGATTCTGTAATTCGCCTGAAATCCACATCTGAAGATGGGATACTCTCGTTGTGCGCATCCTGTGTCTGCACCAGGCTTTTCTCCAGAACTCTAACTTTTCATTTATCTTCCTCATAAAAACGTAATGAAGGGTAGCAATATACTGCATTCAGTGGATCTAGGATTGCGTTTTCCTCCATGAAGTAAAAAAGTTGATGATACATACTCAGAACGCCTTCATATACATCTCTCCATAATCTTTCTATCCTCTGATTGTGAACACTTTTACCAGTTATTATGCTTCCTCTACCCGCTCCTCTTGCAGCTAACATGTATTCCGCTATTTCTATATTTTCCATTCCTTTGTCTGATCTCACCCGGCTTGGAAGACCACATCTCTCAATTCCAATCTTAAAATAATGGAGAAGGGTTGTAGCCCTATTGTTTGTACAAGATAGAGCTACAGGTAACCGACTGAATCCGTCAATACTACCAAAGATTATGAACTGCCATCGAATAAGTTTGTGGTTAGTATCGTTATGCCATAAGTGATTCGGTCCATTTAGATTGTAAACCCGTCGCTGCAGACTACCCATTCTTCTTGTATTCACTCCAGTGGAATCAACTCTATGTATGCTGTCCCTCAATCTCATCCGTTGCACCTGTATACCAATTTCATGTAGCATCTGCTTTAACATGTTTGTACCGCAATATGGAAATTCAGCTGTCAATTTTAGGACATGTCCGTCTAATTCATCATCGGATAATACACTAAAATCCATCTTGCTCAGGCCATAATACCCCATTCGTCGGTATATAGTGCTCTCTGAGACACATAGCATTGATTCTATATCTTTAACTGTAAAATTATCATCCAACAGATTTTCCAATACTGATTTTGGAACAAAGAATGTAGGTGCACCTCCGAAATCCCCTTGCATTTTGACTGGTGCTCTTCCTCCAAAGGTAGTACATGCTAGTCGCAAAGCCATCATGTCACTACTATTCACTACTCCAAGCCTTTTCATCTCAAATATTGACAGTTTGCATACCAGATCAGCAGAAATCTCCTCACTCACAAAGTTGTTCAAAAGATGTCCAAGATTAAGTCTTTCAAGGATCCTATTTATTTCAGACGCCATGATGCTGTAACCTCACAGAGCATGCCTAGACAAAGTGCATACTGGGATACATTTATTTGATCCATTAGATAACATAATACATATACGATGAATGCACACCAAAACATGATGAATGCACACCATAACATGATGAATGCACACCATAACATGATAAATGCACACAATGACATGACGATTGCACACCATGACATGATGAATGCACACCATAACATGATGAATGCACACCATAACATGATAAATGCACACAATGACATGACGATTGCACACCATGACATGATGAATGCACACCATAACATGATAAATGCACACCATAACATGATGGTTGCACACAATAACATGATAAATGAACACCATAACATGACGAATGCACACCATAACATGATGGTTGCACACAATAACATGATAAATGAACACCATAACATGATAAATGAACACCATAACATGACGAATGCACACCATAACATGATAAATGAACACCATAACATGATGAATGCACACCATAACACGATGAATACACACCATAACATGATGTTTACACACAATAACATGATGAATGCATACCATAACATGATGAATGCACACCACAACATGATGTTTGCACACAATAACATGATGAATGCACACCATAACATGATGGTTGCACACAATAACATGATAAATGAACACCATAACATGACGAATGCACACCATAACATGATGGTTGCACACAATAACATGATAAATGAACACCATAACATGATGAATGCACACGATGTCATAAAGAATGTACACCAAAACATAATGAATGGACCCCATAACATGATATAAGTGAACTTAAGACAGTCATGGCTTTCCATACACACTACACACACACAGACACACTAACTGCAAATACTCCCATTATGTGCTTCGCACATGGGAGTCAAAAAGCTGATGTATATGTTTTTGATATATAGAACGACATACACACAGTATGGTTTGTATGTCCGTGGATTGACCCCAAGAACTGCCTGTTATCGCCAGCAACTAAAACAAAGCAAATAAAACAAATATTTATAAATATAAATATAAATAGGGTTTATTCAAATGCCATGTACTATATTCAAACAATAATGAACGACCCGCCAACCCATAATGGACGAAAGCTCACTTTGTGCGACATATATGTACGAGGCGTGAACCGAGTAGATATAGGGAGCACAAAGTGTGCGGGAGCTCATTATTGTTATCATTTTGTAGCGTTGTCAATACCAGTGGATTTGTTGCCTCTAAAAACGGAAAATGTGGAGAAAAATCTACAGTGAACAGAAGAGTTTCACAGTCACTGGCCCGTGAATCTGAATAATTCTAATGTATTTCTGGAAATTGTTTCCACAATTTCATATGGCAAACTAAGAAAGAAACTAGTTTTAATCCATCAAATATTATTTTATTGAACTCATTTACATAGTGAGTGATTGAGTGACTGATGTGTGGTGTGGAGTAGCTTTGCAGTGATCGCATGACTGGTACGCCGTTTCGGTGTCCGCCGCCGCGGCCTTGCACTACGCTACGCTAGATCGCCGCCGTGGTCCAGCTGGATCGACTGTGCGTAGGGGTGCGTACCCGGTGTACATGTACGTAGTTGCATCGTTAGGCCATCCCACTAGTGTATAGGTATATGTTATTGGCAACTGTCCTGTGTGTAATAGTTATTTTAATGTAACGTGCAGAGACACACACAGCGAGACGCATGTATGTCATTCACTGCGTTCTTTTATTCAAAGTTCATATCATGGTTAAGATAACATAAAACAAAAACCTGTGTAGACAAAATATGTAAACACATTAATAAGTACATTCGACTCGGTGAAATATTATACAATTAGTTATTGCAATAAATTTCAATAGGCTGTCTATTTCAGGGACTACATACACATTTTGACATCAGGGAGATATAAATACATATTTGTCAAAAAACAGAAAGTTTATGCTGCTGGCAAACATGATAAATAAAAATATATTCATTTAAGAAATATAACGGCAATAAATCTCAGAATAACCATATATAGAATTATACAAAATAGCTCACCCTGACTAGAACAACTCTAAATTGAGTGAAATACAATGCTCTTCAGCTTCAGGTCGCCATTCACACAGCTCGAGCTCTATATGTCAAATACATGCAATTGCACACGTTTTACAGCCGTTCTGAGAATTATTCGGACAGTCAGTTAGCAAAATGACTTGCAACTTTGCAAAACACTTTGGTCTTTGCCCAATCTAGACTTGTCGGCGCCACTTGAGTGACGGGCGCGTGGTTTGGGATTACTATTTCATAGGGGTTGTCGGCTTGGTGAATTGTAAGTATTATCTAGCGTGCGTCCACAGCAACCATTCTTTATTTTTTATAATTATATTGTAATTATTTTCAGTAATTTTGAAAATCACAAGTTGGGTGTTTAAATCTGTCGAAAAATGTCAACCACTCGCTCATTTTAGTCAGTTTTACCTGTTACAAAAATGGACTAAATATAATAACGGTCGTTATATCCCGTCATTTTCAAACTGCAGTTGAAAAAGTGATTCGATCAAGGAAGGCACTTTTGATTTGACAAAATCCATCAAACCGTTATAATCGAGTTTTCCGTTTGTGTATCCCTGACGTACTCTCCCACCTCGGTATAAAATCTGAATTTGATACATAATGCACCAGTAATGTAAAAGCAACTTTTAGTTTGGCCCAAAACTGTCGCGAAACTGCAGCGCGTCCCCTAAGAAACTTTACTTTGAGCCTTCCCGCCAACGACTAGTTCATTAATACCTTGGGTTACTCAACACTCGGGAGTTGTTTTGTAAATTACGCTATGTCAGGTGGACTCAGATGGTTATAACATTTTAAAATAACACTTTGAATGCATATACAACATATAACCTGTTAATATATGGTAACCAACGCATGCCGTTTTGAAAACAGCGTTTTACCCGCATCTTGCAAGATAATGGAATGATTCCAATTGTGGGCGTGCCAATACAACGGCGCCATCAAGTCTAGATTGGAAAAGACCCAAATGTTTTGCAAAGTTCCAACATATATTGCTAACTGACTGTCCGAATAATTCTCAGAACGGCTGTAGTTGATTATCAAAACAAATACAGTACAAAAAATAAGTTGTCCAAAAATATGAAGAGTTTACAGTTAAGAATTTATTTAGTTTTCCGCTTGTGAACTCGGAATCTGTGCAATGCTGAATCACCCACATTATTATAGTAAAAAGACCAAATAATACGTCATATATGTTCATACTAACAGTTAGAAGGAAATATCATATTTCTTATTTTCAATAGCAGTCGAATAATAGCTCATTTTAACAAAGTCATGTTAGATCAAAAGATAATCAGAAGACTGAGTAAACCGTAGTTATGTAAGACTTGCAAAACAACAATTCCAGGGACAATTCTTACGTGCACATGCCAACATTTTTAATCAATTGTGTTTCCAGAGGGATTACAGCAGTTGCGTTCACGTTAGTTGAAATTATATCCATTTTCTGTTATGGTATTTATTACGAGTAATCGTGCACATGAACGTGTCATTGTGCACAAGACTGAAGATTCGAAAAAAAAAATTCACGTCGATGTAGCAATGCAAGAAAAAACGAATGCAGCAGCACATAAATATGCATCATCCGACCATATCTAGGTGCACTTCATCGTCATCATGTAATACTAGTATGAATCAGTATATGTTCTCTTAAATTCCCCACCGAGGGCGTGATTTTGGTTCGTGCCGAGCGTTCAGGCAGCAAATCTTTCGGGACCGAGAACGAGTTTTTCCGGCACGTGCCGACTTGGTCCTGACCGTTCACACACGCGTTTCGGGGCATGTACCAACTCGGGCCTGAGTCTTGGCACATGTTGAGATCCCTAACGTGAACGCCATCATACTGCCAAAACAACTTGCATAGGTGATCTGAAACAAATTAGATGAGATGTACTTACCACACTTACCTTACACCAATCAATAAGGGTATCGATTGAAACTTTGAAACAAGGCTTGTCCTTGACCCCAACTTTGGTTCTGAAGATGTTGTTGGAATCTTGGCTGGAGAATCCTCCTTAGATGCCAATTACTGTAGAGCATTCGAGCGAACAGCGCTGGACTCATGAAAGGTTGCCCATGGTTTTGAGACACAATCCGATATGTAATGGCAATTTTGAGCTTGAACCTGAACTCGCTCAGACTCAACCTGAGCTCCACCATGAGCTTGGGTAATTGTTTACAGCAGAAGCGCAAAACGAAGTTGGAGCGCCGACACAGAGCTCCAACTTGATCATCATCTGCGATCAAATCAACTCGGTTGAAGTCACCCATTAAAGCAAGCTAAAGATCATACTCGCCAGCGCAATCAAACAAGTCTCTTGTAAAAAAAAACTGAAACTCACCAGCCAAACATGGCGCGGTGAGTAAATTGAATTTATTCTGAACAGAAAAAATCGACTGATTATTTTAAATAATAATAATATTTATTGCATCCTTAGAAATAGTTTTTCTATCAGTCTACAGCAATAAAGTAATAAAAGGATTCTACATTGAGTTAGTAAATATTAAGATAAAAGTAATAGTAAATGAAAGTACCTATAGTAATGAGTTTATAAATAGTTTGCATTTCTGATTTCAAAAAATCTGTAAATATACTTCCCTTCTTGTTTAAATATATCTTGGTTATTATTGCTCATCAGAAATATAAATGTTTTTTGTTTATTATCCATTTCTTTAGTGAGTTCAATATTTTCCTTCATTTCGTCTTGCTAATTGTTGTAGAGATGACAATTCATGGATAAATGTAATTTATCTCCAGTTTTATTATGTAATTCCGATAGAACATTGTTCAAATATGTGATGTCATAATTTGAACCCTAGCAGCAGGCAAAGCACTTCCTGTTGTCCGGCCATTTTAACCTTTAGTTTGTAACAGCTTACTTTTTGAACAAGCACAACAATTAGCATACCCTAAGCAAAGAAATATATTCATAGATATTTGAAGGATGAATTTAGGTGAATCTGATTATCTAACCCGAATTACAAAACTGATTTTTTAGTGATTTGTCAACTTAGATAGTTTAAACATAAACAACCCAGGATGAATAGACAAAAGGAAAAGTATATTTGAGACAAAAACATCTCAAAACTACAAATATCATAGTAATACATTGACAGAAAGGTGAAGGGAATATTGTACTTCATAAATATTCATTGTGTTATGTTGTTTGCCTATTTAGGATTTGGGTGGGAAACAATGTTTTTTTGGAAAAAACATGAACCGAAAATGATTGACAGCAGAGACCACAGCATTTCACAGCATACCTTGCAGAGTACATTTCACAACATAACTTGCAGAGTACATTTCACAGCATACCTTGCGGAGTACATTTCACAACATACCTTGCAGAGTACATTTCACAGCATACCTTGCAGAGTACATTTCACAGCATACCTTGCAGAGTACATTTCACAACATACCTTGCAGAGTACATTTCACAACATACCTTGCAGAGTACATTTCACAACATACCTTGCAGAGTACATTTCACAGCATACCTTGCAGAGAACATTTCACAATATACCTTGCAGAGTACATTTCACAGCATACCTTGCAGAGTACATTTCACAGCATACTTTGTAGAGTACATTTCACAGCATACCTTGCAGAGTACATTTCACAGCATACCTTGCAGAGTACATTTCACAGCATACCTTGCAGAGTACATTTCACAGCATACCTTGCAGAGTACATTTCACAGCATACTTTGCAGAGTACATTTCACAACATACCTTGCAGAGTACATTTCACAGCATACCTTGCAGAGTACATTTCACAGCATACTTTGCAGAGTACATTTCACAGCATACCTTGCAGTGTACATTTCACAGCATACCTTGCAGAGTACATTTCACAACATACCTTGCAGAGTACATTTCACAACATACCTTGCAGAGTACATTTCACAGCATACCTTGCAGAGTACATTTCACAGCATACCTTGCAGAGTACATTTCACAGCATACCTTGCAGAGTATACATTTCAACATTTTTGTGGTGAAATACGCGTTTCTACGTATTTTGTTTCACTACTGGGCGCTCATGAATATAATTACCACATAATACATATATTGATGTCAACATAGGTTGTACAGGTAAGACATTTTAGGGGTTTGAGTGATTAGTAAACAATGGCTACAGTGTTTACCAGTAAATATACTGTCAATCTTTAAAGTAGTTCCATTTCACTTAGTGAGATTAATTTTCAACATAACGTTTCAAGAAATATTTACGCTCTTATGTGTGTGGAATTTTTGTGGGTTCGGCAGTTGACTGGGTGATGGCAGAATTGGAAACATAATATTCAACTTCAGGGTGGAACTCAGGTTGCTCAGGAGCAAGCTCAGGTTGTAGCTCAAGATTGCCATTACATACCTCTCACAATTGATGAATCATCCATCAGACATATCGGCTTTGCTACCAGAAGTGAGAGAAGTAGTGGAAACCATGGTCGTACTGACAAATTCGGGATCGCCGCTGTCAATGATGTTGGTTATAGTTGTTACATAAGTACTGCATCAAGGTTTGTCCACAATATCCAGATTGGAATCCAAGTGATATGTAACATGTCAGCAAAGTTTGCAGTTGCTGCTGATGCGAGCAGAATTACCAAGGGCTGCCCCACAAATATGGACAGACTTTTGCCAGTCCCTGGGATACTTGCCAGTCATTATTGGGTTACAACCACTTCTTCAATGTTGCCACACTGTTTCTGATCCTTTCCAGGTGACGACCTTCCAACTTCATTTCCTTCTCGCTGAGCCAGAGAAACACCAGTCCCTTATTGTTTATTACAAATGCAGAGGCGGCGGCATAATATGTTACATGGAGGGGCGAGATCTGCTCACCAACCTCATGCCAAAGGCGTGATCTTACTAGGGGTTACGGGGCATGCTCCCCCTTGAGAAATTTGATATCTAGACCCTCTGAAACGCTATTTCCTGCATTTTGAGGGGAAAAGTTTGTGGACACAAAAGGTTTCAGCCCGATTTTGGTGGGGCGACGCTCTCAACATTATTTTCAAGTAGGCGACCGACCTCCCTGTGCTACTGAAATGCCATTGATATTGAATGGCGCAGCGGACTAGAACTCCTTTTGTTCTGAACCATTTCCAGAAAGTGTACTTGGCCTTTTTTAAATGCTATCAACTCAAGTTTATATGAAGTCTTGGTTTCTTAGATTGCAACTAACTTGACTTTCAAGCTTATGCGTTGGACTTTTGACTACGAAGGATCTACGGAATGTCTGACCAAAACGATGGTCTTTTCCACTGTGTCCATAGTACTGCCATCCGAATCAGGCATACCAGAGGGCTGCTCAAAGAGAAATTCCTCGCATGGAAGCCTTTACTGTCGATTTCCCATAAAGCTCTGGAGCCAAGTGCACTGTACTCCTGAGAAAGACTTTTGTTGATTTGCTATTAAACTAAGTAAGTGCAAGACTATAATCTCATTTGTAAGTGTGCTTTTACAGTTTACCACTGGTTTTGTAATTGCCAGTCTTCTAGATATGAAGTGGATATACTTCATTGCTATGAGTACTCTCAATATTTGTCTGAATACCCAGCCAAACTCTCCCGAAGGGGCAAATGTTGCAATGGAATTTTGTATTCTGATTCACTAATATTGACGACTACAATGACGACTCAGATTAGGCCGCACGAAATTTTGCATGGAAACGCGACCTTACTAGGGGGACCCTCTGAACAGCTATTTCGTGCATTTTAGGGGTTTGAACTTGATTTTGGAAAGGCGACGCCCCAAAGTTTTGTTTCGAGGGTGCGACTGCCCCTCTGTGCCGCCGCCACTGCGATTGTGAATGGGTAATAACGCCAACTACATACATTACTCATATTTATTTCACTAATATCACTTTTTCAAACAGGAACATACGAGTACGAGGTGTAATAATATAGAGTACGAATACAAAAACCTCTTATATCATATTCAAAACGATGCGACCTTTAGCACCATGCCCGTTTGCCATTAACCGATGAGCCTCACTGGCCTCTTTCAGTGGAAACTCTTTCCATATCAATGGTCTTAACCAACCTTTCTGAATTCCGTCATTGATGGCTGCACCTATATCTCTCCGTTCCGCCTAGGCAGACAATGAAAACAACATGTCGGAAATAATATACTGTAAACTACCCCCATGTTTCCATGCTCTGGTAACCTTCTCTTATTAACTTGTAGATCACGTCGATATATTATTATTATCTTTTATTTCAGGACAAGATCATATAAAGAGTTAGACGCATATATATACGCAATGAGAGGCAGTAATTATCAAAATCTAATGCACGCATTATGTAATTGTTATACACTATATACCCTGACGCAAATGGCCTCTCATATCTCGCCGTGAACGAAAAGCCGCGAGATTTTGCCGCAAAAATAGTGTACTATTATGTCCCATCATCGCCAACCGAAGACGACAGAATTATGCTCAATAAAAATTGAGTCAAAAATATGAAGTACTGCTAGAAATAACCAAAATAAGCTATTATTACAATTGCTATGGTAACATATAAATAGGCGTTGTTGGTATAGTTTATGGTGAATGAATTGAATATTTTATCAAACAAGCCTTATCTGATTAAAACAATGTACTACTGTGATCATTCTATAGACATTATTTATTCCAACTATTTCAATAAAGTTTGTAATACTATTTATTGTAAAGGTAAGTATTCCAGCTAAAGGACAACATATCTATTCCTTCCTTCAATTCATATTACGCCATTTAGATTTCAACGGTCGTCGCTAAATGGCGCCACACATTTCCAAGGTGTGTTCCGTTATATATAAAATCTGAAAATGCAATCTTTCATGGAAAATACCTACCTTTTTCAAAATAATAAAATTTCAAAACTCTTTTGAAGATTACCACTTTTAGAGATATTATATACTCTAAACTGATTCTACAGAGACCCTCTTTCAGTAATTTAAAAATTGGTACTATATTATTCACCCAAACTAATCAATAGCAGTTCGTCATTTAACACATGTGACCTACAATATCTACCATATCGCAATTACAAAATGATAGAGCATTTCGCGATGTGTTGCCAGGTTGCACAATGAAGTACGCTTTGTGATTGGCGAAGTTGTGTTCGATTCAGTCAAAACAATTCACTGTGATTTGGATTTGTGATATGGTCTCTACTCATTTTCATAAGATATTTCAGGCTTACCGTTTATGAATAAAAATTATGTTAAATTATTTAAAAATAAATCTAATTTTTCTCCGTAAAATCCAGAAACTCGAATACTCCGAATACGTTGTGATTACTTTCCCTAGATGCCTAGCTGTAGTTCTGTAGTTCATGACGGATGAAATAGCCGTATCGGTGATAAAATAAACACGATATACTATTGTAATATTTTAGCTAACAATGCATTGTTACAAATAAAATTAAATCAACATGCTATTTTATTGTATTATCGATATCAAGGTGTGAAGTACCCAAAATGTTCATGAAAAGTTTTATTTGAGTATTTGAGTATGTACTTCTAATGCATTATTTACGTAGCACCGCACACCCATATGTTCAAAACGCATTGTCATATTATTTCTAAAAGAACTATTTGCGAATATTTGATGTTTCTGGATTATTATTGTCTATGTAATATGCATTTACACACATAGTATTAAGTTATAAATGAGCCTGACTTACTGTAGTAGAATTCGGCAGCATTACTCCGAGTATTTTAGCTTCTTTCAGCATAATGTCTCTGGGATTGATAGCTATGTTACCGTATCTACCAACCACCTAAACATGTACAGAAATAAATGCAATTAGCATTTATTAAAGAATAAAATATGTTAATTTGTTTTTCACAACAATTGATGGACATTGAAATAGTTTGTATAAGTTAGCAGGGCGATGGAAATCGGAAGCTTTCGTCCGAACTATCGCTTCAACCTGAGAAGTAATTCAACTTTCGATTCAATCATTATTAGTCAGGTTGGGGTATTCTGTTGCGCTGATCACGTCATCAACTTGCAGACGCTTTCGTAGTTGATCCACGACGTGCACATTCAACACAGCTCAGAATACAACAACTAATACCAAAGCAAGCGATTATAACCTTGTCGGGAATTTCATAGAATACCCACACACAAGTGAATTGAATGACCAATTTCACAATGTACTATGACAACACTATCGCGTGGCATTAACAAGTAGTTTATTGACCTACCACTAGTCTGCCACCATTAGACAATATATCTAAATCTGTTACGAGATGTAAATGGGCGTTCATTTCCATTATTGCATCAACGCCTTTGCCATCGGTCAATTCCTGGAACATAAAAATGCAATATGCATGTTATTATAATTAACCGAAAACAGGAAAAAAGTGCAAACACTTAGCTGAGCCAAGCATCACCTTTATCTTTCCCATGTATCCATCCTCACGATGATTGAAAACATAGTGAGCTCCTTGTTTCTTCACAATTTCCATGCCCTCTGCTGTTCCCGCTGTACCAATTACTTGCATACCATGGGCACGTGCAATCTGCACGAACGCTATTCCAATCTATAGCAGATATAATTGAATATATATATTAATTAATTACTTAAACTACCCCAGACCATTCGTCCCGGTGTTATCGCTATCGCCACACGAGACTCCAGCTTGTCTCCTATACAATTTTCCTTCCGCCCACTTAATTTTAATATTCATATGACCTTTGCACTGACATCGATAGCCAATCGCATTCGACCGCGGACGTCACTCTAAATAAACAACTGAATAAATTAATATACCATATTTGGAAGATAGCGGGTAAATTCAACGTTGTTGGTGTGTTCGTTCGGGTTCGAAGTCGCACGAAACGAGTTCATGTTCCGTTATCTTTCGCAAGTAAAACAGGTCGATATGTATTAAACATGGCATTTGTTTTCTTGTTTTAACCCCCTTATTACGCAAGCTATCGTCGAAGTGGTGTTTTTTTCGACGATTTGTGGCATGTTGCAAAACGAACGAAACATTGCGGCATTCTTAGCGGTGGATAAGGGATCGACTATGTCGTCACATTTATGTCTCGTTTGAAAGAGAATAAACAACCGCTCAGAAAAATATGTTGCTAATATTTAAGTGCGGTGCCTTGAAATCGCCTGCCCGACGTCCAAATTTCAAAAGGATGTTCGATTTGCAATGACGACCGTTCATATGTTCGGCTTTCACTGTCAGTGTACTGGAACTAACTCCAAGTTTCGTTGCCGCATTCACCTGATCCTCAATTAGCGCAACTAGCGGTGAAATTACCAGTATTATTGGGTTTGGATCTAACCCTAGTTCTTTGATGACAAGTGGAAGAATTTGGAAAATAAGCGATTTTCCGAAACCAGTCGGCAAAAAAGCGACAGTATCTTTCCTGTTACATATAGCTTCAATTGCGGACAATTGTTCTTCTTTGATAGAGTTGATGCCATCGATGTGTTTTAAGACACTGTCCACTGCTGACGCGACAATTTCCTTAGAAATCATTTTGATTTGATTTATGGATGGCGAGCACCGACACTCCGATCCGATGAACTAATCAAAACTAAAATGGCGCGTGTCACGTGACTTTGTTTACTAAAGATAGCGTGGGCGTTGATTGACACTCAACTCATTAGTATTCCACCAATCACAGCTACATCTACTTTCTGGATGTGCGCAGTCAAATTGTATAGGAGACAAGCTGGAGTCTCGTGTGGCGATAGCGATAACACCGGGACGAATGGTCTGGGGTACACTTAAACATGCAATATGGACGAAAACATATTTTTTAATATTGTTGTTCGATAAACAATACTGAAACCAAATCGGACTATGATTGATCATTAACTAAAAATATTGCGTTTGCAGAATAAATAGAAGTTAGATGAAACATCAAAACCACTAATACGCATGTGCAATGCTTGTCACAGTACGTACCAAAACACATGATGCACATTTCATTGTTTCTTCGAACGAATACTCAGATATATGCAAACAGCGTTTTCCGTTTGTGATAAATCATAATCATAATAAAACATTAAACAACAATACTAAAAATTACATGTTCTCATCATCCATATTGCATCTTTGAGGGAGAGAGCCACCTCTTAGGTACTTTTTGATTTGATTTTGGGGAGATCTCATGAATGTTGTTATGCTTTTTAGGACATTATCTACATAGCTGCTTGTAATTCACATAATTTTGAAATGTTTAAATAGTCACCAGTTATTTCTCAAAAACAAAGACAATGAATGTAAAACAAACATAAAAATGTAATTTATACAAAACACCAAAATATCGAATTATCATATGACGGATTGTTGCATCAAATCATACACTTTTTATAGTAAAATAAATCAAACCAACTAGCTACAAATTTGATTAATTGAGATATTTGTGTTGTTATATTCGTATATAGTTGCCCCAATCGCTTATACAAATTTATCAGGATTTCGGAAACTTAGATGACAGCCCCTCCCCAACCAAGGGTAAGTAGGTATTATGCGTGACAATAAATTTAGATCCATCCTTCGAACGAATTGCAGTATGCTATGAACGCTTCCCTAAGTTACAGTAAAGTTAATAGCACAATATTAAATTAGACCAACTTTATGAATAAATAAAAAATGAATAAATAACTAGATATATTGTTTTGAAAAGAAATAGAAAATACATACACCACCACTTGCTCCATGAACGAAAACGGTTTCCCCAGCTTTGCAGTTGGCGCTGGAATACAGGAATTACATGTCAAATCGAGTTCTGACAAATACATTGAGAAATAATCGTCTGTCAGTGAACTAATCAGCAAAACAGATAACCAATGACACCGCGGAGACAAATGATCTTTATTTGCAGATCACACGAGTGAAAGTTGGACTAAGACTGTGGGATAGAATGGAGCTGAGATTGTGTTGGTTTGTACTCACATGTGGAACAAAGATCTAATGGCAGTGAAATATACACAACCAATACCGGCACCTTCTTGGAAAGTCAGCTGTGATGGGAGGTGGAACACGTTGCGATCCTCGCTCACTTGGTAATCTGCATATGCACCACATTCAGATAGAGTTGAGTAAACGCGGTCACCAATCTGCAATTCACAATATTCAAATTCATTCCTTAATATACAGGCTGTTAGTGGGCAATATATTTTGATTCATCAAGACCACATCGTCCGAATCGGACGGTTTCGCTAAAGCCGGCCATTCATAACCAACCCACGAACCCGTGCGTGAACGTGTTAGAAAAAGCTGTATTTCACTGCAGTTAAATTGAGTCATTTGATTGGGCGCGCCAAGGAGCTGGCGCCACCATCAGCGTTGCTGTATCATTACACGTACGTCTACGTCCTCACATATTAAAACATGGCGGCGAGTAGCTTTGCGCTGATTCGCCGACATTCAAGAACAAAAGGTCTATATTCGTTGACAAGTTTCCAAAATGTGTTATTCCAACGTTGAAAATTGCTTGTGGGCAAGTGAATGAAGACGATTGAATGTCTAAAAATTTGTGCAAACCGTCTTTTAGTAAACAGACAAAACTGTCAAAACTGATAACATATCGACTTGCCCGATCCGGTATCGTTGCAACAAGTAATTTTACCAAATAATGTGTCGTTTCTATCACGAGTTCTTAATGCGAATGAGCCCAATTGAATATTATAAGCGTTTGAGGGCGTGCGACATACAGTAAATCGTGGTGAAATCTGCCAAGGGTTAATGTTGAAGCTTTGGCTGAATAAATGGTCTTTGGCTGGCGGAGATGCCAAGACCAAAAGATACGACAGTTTTAAGTTTGTGTACAACAAACAAATTGTTAGCAGGCTGTTCGTAGATAATGATGCCAATCATCTGTAAATTCCCATTGATTATAAAGGTCAGTCACAGGAAGGTAACGCCAAAATTACCTTAAGGTAGCGAGAAGGGAAATTTTCACTTTTTTCTTGATTTTTCAAAAATTGATAAAACGGTTACTTTAGACCTTGATACATCACCCCAGGTTTACAAAAGATCGAAATTGCGAAATAACGTTGCTCAAATTAGTGTTTTAAAACACTAGCAGAAAAGACTACAACTGCCGTTTCGTGGATATTTGCATAGTGTTTATCTTTGGAAGGAATTAAATGATAACATCTTATCTGTATACTCTGTTGTTGACGATTCTGATATAACGGGTGATAAGCTTCCAGTTGCAAACAATGCGTGTTTATCTAACGTCCATTGTCAGCATTATTGTCAGTCGAGACTTCGTCGGAGAAACATGGTCATACAGTACTCATTTCGCCCAACCTTCCGCTTTTACATCGACTGCTTATCGCTTAATTTCCGACCACGCGGTCTTGTCCGACCGGAAACCGACCGCATTTTAATCGCGTTTTTTTTTCGTTCGCTCGCTCATTGAAAACATTGACCGCTCGCCCAAACACTGAAAACTGGCACATGGGTGGTCGAAATGGTGGTTTTGATAGTAAAGTGTGAACATACAACTAGTATTAACTATTATTACATTCTGAACGACACTTCAAATCTAATAGCTGTATTACACTTGTATCGTGAAAGCAACTGAACTGGGACTTCTTGTTACGTGTTTTGGGTGCTTGTTCTAGATGTAATATTTTTATTTTTATTTTAATGAGACAGTTACGTGAAAAAAAGCCTAGGTAACTCCTTTTGACAGAGCAGAGAAACGAGGAAATGTTAGTGATTAATTCCAAAAATAACGATATCGAATCCACATCGGTCCACGTCTGGTAAAATTTGACATTCAATTTTTAAAATTAAGTCACGATCATTGAATGAGCTCGGTCTATACCGTATACGTACCGCAAAAGTGTTCCCACAAAAAATATTTTCGACTAAAAAATCGAACAGAGCTTGACATGTATGAATAATTTATTGGGCTTAAATGAAAAACGTGTCAAATTTAGTTATAGCCATAACTATTTGGTGGCCAGTCGATGAACAATTCAAAGTCCTTCAGGGCTGAAAATCATCGACGCTACTCTGGTTTACTTTATTTCACAACTTGCAGAGAAAACTGATTCGCGTGAGCTCTAATGTATCTTAGCCTAGTATTTTCTTTTTGAACTAAGGTCAAATTCCATCAGTTTGTCAAAATATATGTTTTTCAGCGAATAATTTTGAAGCCTGTCACAGCACAAACAACTATGTGAATCGACGCCGGTGATTGGATTGTACGACGACCCTTCAATTAGCGTCAAATATGCTTTGTTACAACATCATTGATTGGCTGAGAGTCACCTGATCGGAGCACGAACTGGGTCACAGAACCATATTTGTCCGTATTATCAGCAGGACTTTGCAAAATAACCACACCCACATTTTCAATCATTTTTAGCGCGGAAGTTGCCAACAAATGTAAAAAAAAATCGTGAATTTCATGGATTCGAATAAAATAAAGCAAGCGATTGATAAGGATGATTATTAATATTTTCCCCGATGCTCTTCGAATTTTTATTTTTTTTATTTCAAGGTAAGAAATGGCTAGCTGAAGTTGCATCGTCTTCAATGCGGTTGTTTCACCGCGAACAACCCTAGCTCTGTTTTGGGCATGGTTTAGTTTTGCGATGTAAAATAAAATATATATTAAAATAATAATACTTGATTAATTATTTGGGGTTTCAGCCCACAAATTACGGACATGATCTCCATGAATTACGGTCAATGTTTGTCTTCTCTCGGCTGATTGTCACGGTGTTGATCGACGCCCTTCCTAAACTCAGTATGGAGAAACCAACGGGGATCGACATTCCAAACAAACAATCAAAATTATCAACGAAAGACGAGATTTTTCTAGATATTTACAAACATACTGTCATGATAAACATATGTAAAATTAACAAATACACAAAGAGGTGTAATATTAGGTTTTATTTTAGGCTTAGAAATATTTTCTTTCACTCAGCCCATGCATGTAACTGCCATTTGGCTTTACGGTCCTTCAGCATCGGGGGAAAACAACAATAATTATACAAAACACATTGCGAAGACTCAACAATCAGGAAAGAAACCCCAAACAACCCTGTCGTACTTGTGTTGAAATACATTTTGTATTTCACGTCAGAATATTGTTTAAAATAAAATATTCAGTCCAAGCCAAATCGAGGTCAAAGGGTCAGGTTGCGTGCATATAATTATATATAATTAAAACAAAAAGTATTTGAACTTTTGTCAGCTGTTCAACATCTATAAAAACCAGAAAGACAATTATAAGACAATGTGAACCTCGGAAAATATTCTGTTAGTCACGGTCCAAATTTTAAATGCGCGCGAGCGAGCAGGTGGGCGGTGATATTTCAGGGTTTGCGCGGTCGAAAATAAAGCGGAAATTGTTCGGTCGAATTCAACAAGCGGTCGCAAAAGCGAGAGAAAAAGGTGATTGGAAAGCGAAAGCGGGCGGGAGGTTGTGTGAAAGGAGTACTGTAACTTTGCACAACTTTCTTTTAAATCGTTTTATTTTCCAAGTCAATATTCTATTTTACTAATATTTATTTTTTTCTAACGCAATGGCGAAGAAAAGAAAGAAAGCGTTGACAGACGAGGCAAAGAAAAATCTGCCACTCAGTGTCGCACTCTGACACAGCAATTTTTTTTCAAACATCGGCCATTTTGTTTCACCATGAAAACCGTTTTATTAGATGTCTTATCTGAGACACTTGAAGGATTAGCTTGTTTGTAAACTTCAGCGTGTACAGTGGGACAGTAATGTTTGTCAGAGGATTATCCCTCGTTGTTCGTTTGCATAACAATGGAAAACCCGAACGTTCCTGGAGTACGGACTCAAATGCCAGCAGTTTTCTTCATTTTTCGCGCTCGAGCTTGAAATTATTCATTATCTGACACTCTTTATGAGTTCTATGATATCAGTGGTTAATATGTTTGGCCATTTTTAGTGTATATTTATAATGATGCAGCAAATCTACAGTGTTTTATTAACCAAAACTGTTTTTCGCGTTTTTCTCGAGTTGAAGTTTTGATCGAGAACGACTCATTGGGACCGCCGCCAAATCAAGTGCGTTCGGACTAGGACATTCAAACTCGCAGTTATCGTTCAAAAGATAATGATGGTGCGAAATATGTCTGGGTTTTTAAAGAAAATGCTTTGTCACAGAATAATAGTCTGTTAAAGGTGCCAAGTATGAAATAATTTGGGGACAAAAAAACAAACCTGCATAGAAATCGGAATAATAGGTCTTTTGATTATCGGAGACGCATTTCAATGGACTTGATTACGGACAATGCATAACTTAAATTTCACCAGGAAATTCCGCATCGTGCTCTCGCAATCGCGTACTTAGTCATTTTTACAAGGTTCGCCATTTTTGATGTCACGTGATAATTATGTAAACAATGTCTGTCCAGTTTGTGTGAACTTGCACCTCTATACTTAGTCTTTTGATATATATAACCTAAATTACTGTTCTGAACGAGACAACAGACAGAGAATGTTTTATTTAAAAACGTCACAAAACCTTCTCGCTACCTTAAAGTCCTTCACTCCACTGCCCACGTCTTCAACAATACCGGCGAGGTCCATACCAAGAGTGTAAGGAAAAGTTCTCGGACCGTAATCTCCACATCGGATAAAAGCCTCATGGGGATTGACCCCGGCGGACTTTACTCTAATAAGGACCTGTACAAGAACAATAGGACTTTATTAATATAAGTTTATATGCGAATATGTATGGCAGTACATGTTTTCACGTCACGTGACTAACCTGAATGTCCTCAACAATTTTTGGTTTTTCAACACCAGTTCTAAATTTCATGACACTTTCATCGCCGAATTGGTCAATCTGTACAGCATTCATTTTTCTGTGGAGTAAAATACAATGAATTCTACCGGTGACTGAGATATCTACCTCTACAAAATTTACTAAAATGTGAATATTATAAAATACAAACAAATAACTAAGAACCAGATATAGGTTTACACATGAATGTCATTTGTTTCAGTCCGCTATCAATGCTTCATATTCTAGTTGCCCATTCCCTCTGGGTTAATGATATTTACATAAATGCCAGTGAAATTAATTTAATGTTGATTTCCACAGCTCATAATTTAACTAGTATGACAATTTAACATGACAATTTTCGTGGCAGAAGTCTCATGACATTTACTTAAAATAAAATCCAAAGAGTAATCCAATGATTGACAGTAACTTACAAAGACTCATGGGTGATAGGCGTTATCAAATGGTTCAATGGCCAATGATAGAGTTTACTTGGGGTTTGAATAAAATGCGAGGGTCTTCCAGGGTAAATGTTTTAGAAATATTTAAAGCGGGAGAGTCGTCACTTGCGCATGTGTCAGGTGGCCATAGCATGTCATTGTTTACAAACAAGCGTCTACCCACGAGTGTTTGCGTTTTTAGCGTGTGTTGTTATCGTCACCTGGGACCCAATTTCCGCGTGCGCAGGTGACGAACCTCCCGCTTTAATACATCCACAAAAAATCCGTTCATGTGAATGTAGCTAAGGGATTTTCAATGGGTGTATACAATACAACACAAAATGATTAAATATTAATATATTAAAATGAAATATTTGTAAACATGTATGGTTATTTTTGCGATGTACGTAATGACTATATGAAACACATGTTAAAAGCAAGACGAAGTGTTTGAATCGGGCTTGGGCGCCAAGCATGAACATAAACAGTATTGTAATAAAACAAATCATCATGTCTATAATGTGATTTTTTGACGTACCTTACCTCACAGGTTAGAACTGACCCTGTAGATCAGCCATTCCAGATTATACCGTCATTTAAGGTTGTATTATGACTCTAAGATTCTTAGCAAAAAATATCCAATTCAATGTGTTTTTATACGGGGTTATCGGTAACCATTTAGTACATGATTTGCACCTTAACTCCCGGGAATAACAGAATACAATATTTCTATCGAATATACCAAACACAACTTTCAGCAATATTCATATATAAACGTAGCTGCAGTAGCTAAACATTGCAGATTATACAATATTTGTTTTACTTTTTTTTATATACATTTCATACAATTGTAGAAGACACCACTCACTAATTATATTTCATTTTTTCAACCTAGAGAAAATCGTGATATGAAGAAATAATTTTCAAAAATGCAAATTTTTACCATTTTTCATGACATTTTGAAATTTCTCGTGACCCCATTTTTTAAATGGCGGTAGTCGTCGCGCCACGCATCATATAAACAGCGTATAAACAATGATGGCGACTTTGACTGCTTTGCAGAGTACAAACTGAGACGTTACGAAGCTTTAATTAGGTATTTTTAGGTGGTTGGAAGGTATCGAAAGAGTCACCGGTGGTAATTGTACAAGTCGTTGCCAAGTAAAACTTCATATTTCCATTAGAAGAGCGCATTGGATTATAGGAATATCAATGTTTATCAACACAAATGTCGCACATGCGCAGCGCGACGACTACTGCGCTTTAATATTTTTTGATTTTTTGAAATCCTAAGTACCCATGACACACCTTATACAATATTACATTTTTGGACTATAAATTCTTAGGGACTATATGAACGTTCAGCTACACCACACTTGCAACTACCGCACCCAGTTAACTGCAGTACAACACAGGACGTCTTGCGACCCCGCACTAAAAATATGCCATGTCATGTTTCAAGTCGATAGGCCGGGGTTCGATAGTCTGAGGGTTTAATGGCACGAAAGGTTCAATTGTGAATTAATGGGCCTTGGTGATATTCCTGGTGACATTTCCGTCATCTTTATTGGGAATACCCTAGATATAGGTTCAAATAATACAATTTCATTTTCACACAAAACAGCAACGAGTCCTTACTAAATTTCTACATAGACCATACATACTTATGCACAGGAAATCTAGTCAAACCAATGAAATAGATGTGTACGGTAAAAACGACATACCTTAAGTTGTAGTTGATATCAATAGGCGTACATGAGATGAAAGTGGTTCAGTCAGCTGTTTCTAAAGGTCAAATGCGCTGGTTAGTTGACCCTAACTGCACTGAGCATTGCTTCATTACTGGAGTAAACGGTGAGCGGTGATCACAATTCGGTGAACAAAAAGCCATGCGAAAAATAGTCACAGGGAAAACATGAATACAGTCACGGTGAAAAGGTCACCGAGAAATAACAGTGAGTTGGGACAATTGTGAAAAGGGCTGGTTTGTAGTTATTTTTGAATAAAGAAGGACGCACACAGTCTGGTTTGTATGTTCGTGCATTGACCCCAAACACTGCCCTGTTATCGCCATAAAACCAGGCGTTTTAATAATAGACAGCGCAATGTATTATAATTAGGGTTTATCCAAATGCCATGTACTAAATTTGTTCATAACGTTAAAGTGTGCGTTTTCCTTGCAGTTAATTTTGTATTTAAAATAATGAAGAGCGGTATATATATGGGGTTTGTTCATATTATTTCAAGAATGGTAGTGTTCGATTAATATATAAGGCCGTGTATATAAAATCGCGGACTGCACAATGACCACCACCCTTTCGCTAGAAAAAGCACATTATCTTTCTTTTATTACTATAGTATGAAAAGTACGAATTTGGGGTTGAAGATCAGAACAAGACATGACTTGTCTATGTACAGGTTTGGGTATGTCGCTGTAATATTGATCATTGAACTTTAAAGCCCGCTTGCAGGGATTGAGTGATGACACCAACTTGATGTAGTTAGATAATATTAAAAACTATGCTCACTTTATCATGATCAAGAGTATGGTCACCGAAATACCTATTGCAAAAGTGATGTGACAAACACACATGAAAAAATTTCCTCTGATAATCATAAATCATAAGTAGTTATAAGTTGAGTTGTCCCAAATTATTAGGGTGTTCTGGCGAATCAAATTTATTTGTAATGAAATAATGATTGAACATAAACTCGTTTAGAAATAGTTCTAAAAATGATTGTTTTTTTTCCAACAAAGTATTTGATACTGGGGAAAAATAATCAAGGTTAATGACGTGTGACTCACAATTACGTAACACATTTGAAAGAAAAGTACATAAGTTTTTCATCGCTTTTATTCAATAGGTTGAACGCCCGCAAGTGACATACATCTTTCGGTCGGTGCAACGATCAGAAACTATGTTAGATAGAGATATTGCAGATTTTTAAGAACATAATCGTATATATTTTGGTGAAAATATTCAGGAAATAAACTGTATTTGAAAAACAAAACAAAACATTTACTAAACTAAGTAAAATGAACAAGTACCCATCCGATGTATAATTCTGCAAGACAGAAAAAAAGGTTAAATGCGACACGATTACTTAAGTTTGTGTATAATAGTTACTGGTCCCACCCCAATACAACGGTGTTTATCCGACGTGTTATTCTTAGCAGTGTGAAATACAAGAATAGATATTTCCCATGGCAAGAGATGCCAAATTATTGTATTCAACACACATTAGATTGCACAATGCAGGTATTATAATACACCGTGGGAACACACTCTCTGGATTTGTTTTCTGCACGTTGCTGGCTAAAATAAGAGCTATAATAAGAGCTAGATCGCGAGAATGAAAGAGCTATATTCAGGAATTTCAGTTTTCATGTGTATTCTATGAACAATGTTAGATAAGATGTTTGAGCAAGAATATATAATCAAATAGATTTTCAGCTAAGCTAAATTTTGTAAGCAGGAAATAATAGCATGTGTCGTTGTCTTTCTCCCGGCTTTTAATAGCTACTCAACGAAACATGTCCCAACCAAAAATGTAGAAATAACTGTGCCTATAGCGTCTGGGGAAAGTGATTGTGGGATTGTTCACTATCACCCATAATCCCCCTGGCAAGGACCAATTATTATGACCCCAATCATTGGATTTTATTTGTAATTTTAATTACTCATACTCTTGTTATTAATGTCACAATCAGTTTACTAGACTTGCACGTAGTCCCTTGTTTTTTTTAGATGTTTTTTCAATAAAATAAAATATTATTTTGTATATAAGGTATATGATAACACCTTTATGGCCTAGATACGGCTTTTGCTGCCCTCGATCATACGGCTTATGCGCCCTCGTATCAAGCCCATAAAGAATAATATGTATATTTTAAACACGAAAAGTCAAGATCACAGTCTAAAATTATGTGTACTCACTATGTCTAGGAATACTAATGTATAGGAACTTGAAATAGCTCGGGCCTTTAAACTTGGTACACACGTTCTCCATCTAACTAAAAATATATGTTTGGGACAGAAAGTCAAAGGTCAATGTCATTATTTGTTTAGATGTTCAGTATTGAGTTCCAATAGGTTAGCATAAAATTTGTCTGTACAACTCGCATGACCTGGTTACAAGGTCAAAGTATAAGTTTATGTATTTTCGTAATGTAAAAAAAGGATTGCCTGAATGAAAACTTGGCACACATATTCCACATGTGACCCCTAACACTTTAGCTGTAACCATCTGTTGATATGTTCAACTCACAGTTTGTATTACATATATACACAAAGGTCACTCTGGCAGTTAGCTGATACATATTTAATTACTAGACCAAAATACTTTTCTTCGATTTGTATATGATCGGGAATTTCAGTATTTACAAGTTTCGAAACGCAATGATTATTAATTTATTGTTCGAATAAACCATATTAACTATTATAATAATATAAATACAATATGGCACATATTTGTTCCTATTTTAAAATAACAATTTATATCCCTGCACTTAAACTGAACCACTTCTGGTCATTTTGCTCTGTTTGTGGGAGATAGACGACAATAACACAAATGAGATGGAATGAAAGGCCAAGTATTCTTGACATTTATTGAAAAATGAGAGGCTTGTAAACCTTAAAAAATCCCTCGCCAGTTTCCTCAAACTGAAAGATTACAACAGAAAAACCTCCAAGGAGGTCAAAGGTCAAATGTCAACAGGCGAGGAAAACTTTCAAAACAATAAATCAGTGAAAATTAAGCACAAATTAATCTCCCACAAAGGTGTGGGCCCCAGAAACGCCACAAGTCACACTAGTGTGTGGCCGCCCCACCCAAAATGACCAGAAGCAGAGGTAAATCCTTATGAAAGTACATTACTTAAGTGAACACTAACTAAATTGCTTGAATCCGAATACAGCGGATATCGAATAGAATAGAAGGAAAAACAGAACAATGTAAGGCACCCATATATAGCGGCCCATGCCTGACCTATATTCAAGTGCAAAACATGTTTTGTCTATTTCTGTAAACATGTTACCATACTGCTGGTTGCCTAATATATCCCTTGAATGCATCTGACTTCCATCTACCTAAAACACGGATCTGAGCATCGGACAACCCATCTGATGCAGCTTGTGAGGCTGCTCCTATACGAAATGTAATGCTTGTAACCGCAATTCCCAATGTGTCTGGTCCCAGGGTAGTGGAGTTGAGTGCTTCAGAAAGCGAAATTGCTCATCATAAAACATCCAGCCAGCCTTTTTGGCTGCCAGGTCACGCACCACCTCCATATTTCATAAAACCTGAAATATCGTCAGGCTTTTTTAAAGTATACACTGCTACAAAGATGTTAAATGCAGAAATCCACTGCTCAATTGACGTAATTTTCTTAGTACTAGCAGCGGGCTCAAAACAAAGCTGAGGCCTACCCACACCATCAGATAATGCAATGGTGTACCTACCATCCCGCAGGGAGGGATTACTAAGCAGAGTAGTGAAATCAATATAATCACCTGCCCAGATTTTAGATTTAACCTTATCTGACACCCTTGCTACCAAAGGTACAGACTGGCTAGTGAACAGTGTGGTTGGCTGCAGCTCCCTCTCTGAACCCTGAATTATAGATTGCTGTGTAACCTGAATTACAGACAAATCACTAATCTGATCCAGTGGCTTTCTAGCAGCCTGAACCCCCTGTCCATTACCCGTAATGTCATTGACAACTGGTTGGACGACTTGAGATGCAGTAGCTGCTGCTGGGCTTGCAACGTTGCAAAGACCAGCTTCCTTCAAACCTTGAACGACTGCACGTGAGATAGAGGTTGCTAATCCTTCTGGATCCAAGTGTTGCGCTGCAGCATTATTACGTGTTGTGACTGCAGCAGCTCGCTGTTCACCTTGTTGAATGGTAGTGGGGACTTGCAGCACCGCAGAAGGATTATTTGATGTTTCCACTGGATCAGAACATGTGGTTGTCGCTGCCTTACGCTTTGCTGTAGCTGCCCTGGTGACTGATGCTGAACACTTTGGTGGCATACTGTTGACAAAATAAATTATTGACAGGAAATAAACTGTACAAATATTAGTGTTCTATCGCATGATAATAACAATGGTAATAGCAACAACAGAAGTGAAAGGATACCGATAAAAATTACATGCACGTAATTATGAATAAACAGAATTAATTTTGTACAGACAATTAATTAATAATAAATGTTTAACAAAACAAAATGCATGCTAACTAAAAATAATAACCTTCCAGGTTCAAAGAGAAGGTACATACAACCAATAAAATTGGTAAAACCACTCTGCCATAACAAGGTATGTCATTAGAGAGGGTACAAAAACAGTTTCAAACAGAAGGTACATACAACCAATAAAATTGGTAAAACCACTCTGCCATAACAAGGTATGTCATTGGGAGAGGGTACAAAAACAGTTTCAAACAGAAGGTACATACAACCAATAAAATTGGTAAAACCACTCTGCCATAACAAGGTATGTCATTGGGAGAGGGTACAAAAACAGTTTCAAACAGAAGGTACATACAACCAATAAAATTGGTAAAACCACTCTGCCATAACAAGGTATGGCATTGGGAGAGGGTACAAAAACAGCACTAGTGCAAATGGCCACCAAAATGGTTACCGAGTATGAATATTGCACTAATCATGCTGTACTCAATCAAAGTAAACCAACCACTGGGTCAAGTAAATAAAATAAATATGCATGTACAGAAGTACTACATCTAATCAGTAAACAACAAACAAATTGCATATATATACATACATACATACATACATACATACATACATACATACATACATACATACATACATACATATACATACAAAAATAAACTTCGTACCTATAGGCAGCTAAAAAAGGACTTTACATTTGAAAAATACTTAGATATAATAAAAAACCCGCATCATCGATCTTCATTATCAAAATTTAGACTAAGTGCTCATGTTTTGCAGATTGAAATGGGAAGATACAGTAATGTAGAAATAAGTGACAGAAAATGTCCAGTCTGTGATGAAAATGAAATAGAGGATGAAGAACACTTCCTGCTCAAATGTAAACTCTACACAAATGTGAGAGAACCCCTAATTACCATGACAAAACATCTTAATAATATTACATCAAATGAAGAAAAAATGATAGCCATAATGACTAGTGATAATGAGTCAATTATAATAGAACTGTCGAAATATATTTACAACTGTTTCAATCTGAGAGAAGAAAATATTAAAAAAAACAGTATGTCATCTGCCTCAAAATCTAAATTGTTACATGTATTTTAATTTTATTTAATGTGTTTAATGTTATTTTTTTATTTTTACTTCTTTTTTTTTTCTATACTTTATTGTACACTTTTGTCAAGATCCTAATAAGGATACGATTACAATAAAGATTATTATTATTATTATTATTATTATTACATACACACACACACACACACACACACACACACACACACACACACATATATATATATTTGGATAATCAAAAAATACAATCAAATTCATTATAAGGATTTAAGTATTGCTCCACATAAGCTTCTATAATATCTGACCTCACCGATGCCGTTAAAGTGAATGCCATCGGGGCCGAAAATTGTTGCCGTGTTACTAAAAACACGCCTATGCTTCCAGAAGTGTCTGTAAGCCAGGCCCCCTAACTCCATTTCTAAGATATTGTTTAACTGTGCCACACGTTCGTTAAAGTTACTCCGAGCTGCTGTGACGCGAGGGAAAACCTGACACACGATAATGACCTTGACGTTCATGCGATCATGCAAATGACGCACAAACGTGACCCTACATTGGATGCAGAAAGTGATGCTAAATCATTTGTACCCAACTGTAAAATAACCACGTCTGGGTTGAAATCCTGAACGACGTAATCGAAACGCCGTATCTTTTCCACCGCACGCCCTCCGACACCATGTAATTTTATTTCTGCCGAATTACTCAAATAAAACGAAAGCGGCAAAGCGCGTACGTTGCGTCCACTTGACATGGACGTACTCAATCGCGCCACAAAAGAATGACCCAAAAACTAAAACTTTAGGCTTCATGATGACTTAAACAAACGTGTGAAAGGATGCCTGAAACCTCAACGGCGGAACGATAACCCCAGGTAAACCAGAACTTGCCTTAAAATTATCGAAAATACGACTAAAATTGCAGAAGAAACAAACTGCAAGCCGGCCAGTTGACGGTGTAGTTCAAAAGAGGTGGATCGATGTTGCTGCCCCCCCCCCCTCTAAGGCACAATTAAACAAGAATGCGCCAGCCATAGAGGGTGCTCTCCAACTGGTATTAAAATACAATTGCATGTATATAAATCTGATTATCTGTCTATAATCTATGCTATAATAAGTGTGTGTCTCAAAATCGTTACATAACACTACTGTTTTAAAATAAAACTATTTTATAGTTTATATGTAAAACATTAAAAGTGTTTACAAGCTTTTCCCCACTTTAAAAATTTATAATCTGCTAATATGTATTTGAATTTAATAAAGTCGCAACATCATAAACATACATCTATATCCTGACGACGAAATGTCATGACCATTTGATTATGTCTTCGGTGGTCGTATAATCTACGTCAATGGTATATTCAAGGTAATGTTTACTTACAAGTCCAAGACTGTAGATCATTTTTATTTTTACTGTTGTTAGAACTTCATGGAAAGAGTTGCAATATTCTATAAATGTTCTATCATTAAACACTTTTATGTTCCAGTAAAAATCTTAGTGTTTTATTTTAAAAAGTGGAATTTTGTGTGTTTACAAAGTGCTTAATTGTCGAAAAAAACTGTTTTAATTACTTCGACAGATACTTTTCAAAAAATCCTAAAACACTACTGTTTGGATAGAAAATATGAGTGTTTTATAATATAATACAGATGATTTTAATTTCAACAGTGTGCTTTTAATTAAAACAGTGAACCTACATTAAAGATTTACAGTTTTGTGGATTACAGTGTAATCATTGTAGTGAAGCAAATTATACCAACATACTGGTATAAACAAGGTAAAATAATTTGTGGTTACCAGGGAACAATTCGCTAAACCCAACTCATATACACGCATTTAGTCATTTCAATAATACGGTAAACGTGATTCAAATTGATTCAAATTTAGCCGGTTAATAAGGTTTATCTATTATTGCTATAATAAAGTGTAAGTTGAGGCATTTTTTTGTATTTGTTTACTTACTAATGAACATACTGATTTAAATTTGTTAAAAATTGTCATTCTTATACATGCGTTCAAGGTAGTGGTATTATCAATATTCATGGAATTAATTATCTGAGGTGATAAACAACGCATACATATACGTAAACATCTGGGTGACACTGTGACGTTTTATCGTCGGGTTATCTAAACACACTGGTTTCAAGACACAAAAATCATTAGTTTTCTAGAATTTGGATTAGAACCCTACGCATTCGTACCTGTATACCGTAAAATTTGGTTCGAAAATAAGATTCATGAAATGTTGTATATTCTAAAGGATGTTTCAAATAAAAACAAACACGAATATTTTTTGCCATGCCAGTCCTTGGCGTTTGTTAATCCATAATATTTGCAGGTCGCCATCTTACTTGAATACGTCGATTAATCAGACGTTCAGGCATTTATATGTAGAACAATGGCAGTGTACGTATCTATTGGCAGTCATGTATTAAAAGCCCCTGAAATCGACACACACAATTTCCAGCAACAATAAATACATTATAATTAACATCACATGCACATAATATTAGGAAACTATAAACATTGACATTCCCTTTAACTGAAAACTATACATGCAATATTGCGTGAAATTTGCCATGATATAATTTATATTTTCGAAAAAAACTATGTTAACTTAATAGCAATTTGCTGTTAAATACACGCAAAACACTCCACAAGAACAATACAAAACAACTGGCACGTACACCAAACTAGTCAAATCAGGAAAAGAAGGATATATGGTATTGTAATAAAATGTCCGCCTAGTACATTGTACACCCCCCCCCCTTTTTTCCATGTCTTGTCCGGATCATATGTCAACTGTTGTAAAAGAATCTTGAAGACACGTAAAGACAGATCAACAAGTAGATATTCGATCCCTAAAATATTTCCCATACTTGAAAACTTCCTAAGAGCCCTCTTGAAATAGATACACTTGTTTATGACCTTCCAATTAAGAAATGTAATAACACCCATGTTTTGAAGTGTATTTATTACAGGTGACATAGATTCTTCAAGTATCTCCCAACTTGCTGTGTTACCAAATATGGATGTCAACATAGCCCGGTTTTGACAATAACAAGTTCCCTGTGTTTGACCTAAATGGATATTTAGAGAAATTGACCAATGAGAGTACAAATCCAAAAAATTCCGTAGAGTCTGAGCAATTCTTGCTATGCCAGATTTTATATAAAAGGCCTGTTTTTCACTGTAAACTTGTCTCTGACTACGGACTGAGAGAATACTGTCCAAGTTTGAGTTTTGTTCGCTGAGTTCACCGTTTTGAAACGAGAGTTTCTGTTTGATGTGGAAACCTGACCCGGTACTGATTTTCATAATGTTCGGGTAGCAAACTAATAACTATCTCTTCGAATAGACTGTCGAATTTGAGACCAGGACCCGGGAAAAAACCTCCAGTTATTATTTAAGCTTTGGAACAAGTCTGGAAACAAAATCGCGATAATAGTTGTTAAATCATTTGTGAGATCGCTTAGAATTCACAGAGAGGCACCTTATTACGGAGTAGAAACCCTAGTAAAATTATTAATACCGGACCTAAAATTAGGCTTATTATTAGTCGTGGTTCATTAATTGATTTGTTTCGACTCTTAAAGGTTATATAATGTCTTAATTGGCCGTGAGATTATAACAAGAGTTAATCAAGGGATTAGTGGCTAAAAACGAGTTAATTATAGTGCTTGTGGTGAAACCAAATACTCTCATTGTTAGTTTACGGGTTTACAGATACCTGTAAACTCTAAAAAATAGCGAAATTTCATTTTAAAAATCCAGACTTGATTCAACTGTGTAGAATAATATTGTATAGAAGAGATTCGGGTGGATGGAGATAACGGAGGCGAGATAACTGTGGCTTTACTCACATAAAACAGCATCTGACAAGTACGAGGACAATTTCTCAATAGGAGAATGTCGCATTCTTGAATTTAGGCAGGAAGGGATATATTACATGTTTGTGATAGGTCAAAAAGGATCCGATTGGCTAAAATATATGCATTGTGATAGGCTGAATCTTTCGTATACAGAATCCAAAAGTTGCATTAAGCTCGAGTGTTTATAATGATTCCCGATATCAACAGCTTAAATATAGGTCGTAACTCCAAGTACCCTCTGTACACTTTTATAAAAGACTGTGAACTTAATTCTTGTAAAAACACAAACCGCGGATATTTTCAATCTTTGATGTACTTCTGGAACTTGTTACCAAACGCTTCAGCGTGGTATTAAGAGTTTGTTTTCAGGGGTGGGTGATACCAAGGTGGGAAATGGATGCACATATGGGGTTAATTCCTTGAATTGCAATATAGAGGGTTCAGGCTGAAATACAATATATAGTGTTTTCATGTTTCGTCTGATATTTCTGTGGTATTCTGCTGCTGTAAGTAATGCGCGATTTGTTCCGAAATTCAGTATATTGTGTGTATTCCAGGGTTATTCGTTTTTTGCTGAAAACACCCCTATTTTTTAGTGGCAGAGTCGAATAGTCTCACTCCCACTGGGAAATCTGCATTGTTGCTTGAATGTGAGTTAATTAAACACATTTTCCAGACCGGCAAAAGAGTATGCAACAGCCAATTTTAACAGCCTGTCATGTGATTTTAGTCTGAATGTCAACATGAAAAGAGGCTAGTCCATTTTACGCAGGAGTAATTGGGAGTAGAATATGTGAGGAATAGTATCAACAGAGATGTGTATAGTGAAAAGTAATATCTATCCTTCATTTGCATCTCTGAGCATTTCTGTTTTAGTATATTGGTTTGAAAATGTTGAACTTACATGATTTGCAATGTGTTTTTTTTAATGGGACTCCCCTATTGATCGAATCCCGGGTTTGAACGAGAACGGCACACCACGTGATTCGTTTGAATACAGTGCTGATGGCAAACATGCCGTGTTACTGCGGTACTCCACTGACGGGATGACTTACTAGTACTGTATGCTACAACTTCGCTTGTGATGTTGCTTGTTAGCCATGGATTACATGAATCTTGATTACCAGTCAAATGTTGGTAATCTTTATTTGGAACTGAGTAACTTCCTGGTACTTCATACTATGATAAAAATCCGTCAACATACATCAAGTTCTCTCAATCGTAGTATTCCATGTGATGTACACCTAATATGCCAAAAATGTTGCTGAACGATTTAAACTGAATAAAAATAGCAGACGAAAATTTGTTTACAAAATAAAAATACTTCGGTTGCCAATGAAAACCGGTAAAAAACAAGCAATATGTTTTCGGCTGTTATCGTGGAAGGGACATGAACGTGAAGCTGAACGTCTGTTTATAACTAAAACCGGGCACCTTATACGAGGTTCGCAAAATAACATGGCAGTCATTAGAAGTCACTTTATTTTATTGTTAGGACGTATTCAGCCGTTAAATGTATTATTTCCAACCGTTTTGCGATAGTATTTTCTAGATTGGAGGCAGCATTTACATTTTATTCAAAGTTCAAAGCTGCGTTGGGATTCCGTTGACAGTGGTAACAATGTCGGCGCCGGTGATCTCTTACCAGTGCGCAACGTAGCCAAAATAAAAGGCATGATCATTTGGGCACTGCTATTACAAGAATTTGGCTGTTGCCATGGTAGCGGTGGGTCAGGATTGTTTTTCCAATTAGTGATGGTACGACCTGCCTGTCAAGTATGAACCGTGACAAAATCAGCCAAGCCAAAAAAAAAATCACAGAAGAGTTAAAAAGCCATTCCTGCTGAACAGTTACTCTAACTTCGGGGTCAACTTTCTCATTAATGAAAAAAGATATCAAAAATTCAAATAGTAACTTTTTGCCCACACTCAATCCGAGTACAATGAGCTATGTCTGAGGTGTTGTATCTCAGGGAGTTGGACAAACTTATGTATTTTAATAAATTATTGAATAATAAATTGTTATATAACTTTTTCTTTTACCCCCCTCCCCTTCCTGGTATCTATTTCAAGTATTTTTGTCAGGTTCAAATCGTTCACCAGCATTTTTGGCATGTTAGATGTACATCACATAGAATACTAGGATTAGGAGAACTTAATGTTTGTTGACCACCTGGAATCTGAGTTTTATAAATCTTGAAGGGCTCTCGGAAGATCCACCCGCTGCCTGGACCCGCAGTAAAATCTCCGATTAATATGGAGCCGCAACCATCAACATCGATATACCATGAGGTTTCTGCTGGCGACGTTGCGGCGTTACTCAGTTCCAAATAAAGATTACCAACGCCAAATTAGCAAAATTTAACCGGTAACCAAGACTCAGTCTATCCACGACAAGCAAGCAACATCACAAACGAGGTTGTAGTGTGCAGCTCACGAGTCAGCGACGACCGATTTCAACGAAAGTCATTCCGTCAGTGGAGTACCGCAGTTGCACGGCATGTTTGCCAATGCACAGATCTGTGGAGGAACTTTAAACTTCAACATCAACCGTGTATCGTAGTCGCCCAGTTTAAGTTCTGGTTCTGACGTGGTCCCAACTAAAGGGCGACAGTCCACAGTCACTTGGGGGCTGAAAATCAATAAATACTAATTTTCAATAAAAATCATTGGCTATACGTATATAAATAAACAAGTTGTGAAACACGGCACCGAGTAAATCGACACCCTGTCGGTTTCAAATGTCGATTTCTTACCTTAAAATGCGAAACAAAATTTTTAGAGGGGATCAGATGTTACATTAATAACTATTGTTCATAATCGCTAACTTGGTTTTATTCAAAACTGCACAAATCCCGCGTTTTCTGATGATATCCGACGATTTCATGAACGAAAATGGCCAGCAGCCAGAATCAAGGGGGATTCGCATAGAGTTCTGGGTAAATCAAGGAAATACTCGCTGTTACGGCACGCCTGATAGGCTGAAAATGAGTATGCGCACTTATCCCCGTTCTTTTTTGTCTATATACAGTCACTTGACAATAACACCCTATCTTCATAGTATTTTGGTGTCTGACACGTTACACATTGTATGGACACTGCACCAGAATGTTTCCTGAAGACAAGCGTAGCGACTTTGGGAAGAGGGGAAGGATTGAGAATGTGTTTCGGTGTGTACTCGGTGTTTCGATGATTTGCTTATTATTCTGTATGGTATTCATCCCATATTTGGTTTTCAAGAATGGACAACTGGAAGACAGGCTAGAGGAAATGCAGAAGACACTGGACGGTTTGAAACTAGACATGTCAACTTTGCAGGTAAGACTGTTAAATCGTCATCTAAAATCTACACATTAAAGTAGTTTGTTTCCGCCCAAGGACATGGTAGAGGTATGTATGGGGGTCTAAAAACTAACTCTGCGACGCGATTATGCGACTCGCCGAATGTCGATTATTGCGCTCTGCGACAGGATCGCAGTGTCACTCTGCGAAGAGCACGATTCCCATTGGTTGGTCGAAAAGCGTGAATCTCAATGGTCGATCGATGTAAGGGTACACACCATGCCTTATAGAAATGTTCAGTTTTAAATGGTTATTTCGCCGACTGCTCGCGAACTACGGTAAACAAGTATTTACCGACGACATGCCGCACGGTTCGGTAATCAGCAAGTATTTAACATAGATTTATTAACATGTATAACATCCCCCGGAGGGGATGAGAGGGGTTACAAAACACATGCACGTTGGTGTTGGGTGCCTTATTACGGTGTAACATCAGGGAGCTGGTAACATTAAAGGGGGAACCGCTCAATCCCATGGATTGCACCAAAGAATCATGGGACACTATTGTTTATGTTGTTTACAATGTTAATCTATCTTTTGTTATCCATTGTTATTTTAATCCAGAAAGTAAATTTGTTGTAAAATTAATCTTAACTGGAAGGTGCCCCTTTAACGCCATCTTGAAGTTGTAAGGCTTCGTCCGCAACTATGCTCATTAGCATAGGCGGCAGCTTCAAAGCGAGTAGAGCGCGAAGTATGTTTCACACGATCCGGAGCACACGATGTTACTTTTTTTGTTGTCATTAGCAAGTATAATTTGTTATGACGATATTCATCACTTTGAATTCCAAAATAAAGCATGTAGCGGGTCAAACTGTTTCTAGGCAATCAATACTGTTTTATTAAGAATATTAAGAGAGAAAAAACGTAAAGCTGTGTGAATGGATTGAAACTACTGCTGAAGATGGAAAACTACTAGTAAAACGGCAGTGTCAACGGAAAATTAGATGAGTGCACGCTACTGCATAAACGGAAACGATGGTTTTGTTTATTTGGCCGATGTCGACGAGATTTCCTATACTCACTTCCTCGTCTGATCACCGGCACTCAACGGTCTCACCATGGATGTAGTTTCTTAGTACATCCATGGTCTCACGTATCGGTGTCGTCATCGGTTAAGTAGTTGAAACTCTCGCGTTGATGCGAATATTTCAGCCTAATCGTCCCTTTCGAACCACTCGCGAGGTTGGTCATAATATGACCTAGACGTGCTTGCTATCTGTTGCGATTCCGATGAAAAATTCTTAAAAAATAAATATAAATTGCATAAACGAAGGGTGAACGCGAAAGTCCTGTAATTTTGCATCGGAATTACAACAGGCTGCAGGTAAGTCTAAATTAGTAATATGACCCTGAGTTGCAGATTTTTCTTTGCCTACTCTGTCATTGGCGTCTTTGCTTTTTTTTTTATCGCCATTGCGTTAGTAAAATGATGTTATTAAAATAGAATATAGACTTAGAAAATGAAACTATTTCTCAGACGAAGTCTTGACTGTAACAATGCTGACAATGGACGCTAGATTAATATACATTGTTTGCGCCAGGAAGCTTGTCACCCGTTCTATCAGAATCGTCAACAACAGAGTATAACCGGTAGTATACATATACATGGTCTAAACATTGTGCAAATATTAACGAAACGGTAGTAGTGTTAGCGTTTGAGCACTACTGGTCTTTCCGAAATTTCGAAAAGCTGGGATGATGAATCAAGGTACAAAGTAACCGTTTTATCAATTATTGGAAAATCAAGAAAAAAATCAAAGAAAGCTTAGAAAGAACTCCCATGTGCTGAGAGTATTGGAGACACATTAAATATAATTCGAAATTACTTAGCTGAAAACTAATTATGCAAATCAGAAAATTAATATGAACATATTTGAGTGTAAAACTAATGAGGTCTGCGCAATGTAACAGAAAATCTATGTTTCCAAGTTTAATTGAAATGTGATTAGAACCAAAAAATTATGAATTATTATGCTTATTAGGGAATTAATATGAACAGATTTTTACCCCAAACTAATTAGGTTTGTACATTGTCCTAGAGCATCTTTGTACTAAGTTTCATTGAAATGGAATAATTAGTACTTTAGATATCAGTGTGAAAGCTTAAAATTGGTTAATTATGCAAATTAGGTAATTAATATGTACAGGTTTTAACCCACAATTATCCAGGTCTGTCTATTGTCCTACAGCATCCATGTACATTCATTGATATGTGATGTTTAGTACCCGAGATATCAGTGTGAAAGTTGGTTAATTATGCAAATTAGGTGATTAATATGCACAAATATTTACCAGAAACTCATTGGGTCTGCATAATTCTAGATTCATTGAAATGTGATGATTAGTACTTTAGATATCAGTAGAAAAGCTGAAAATTAATTATGCAAATTATTTATTAATATGCACAATTATTTGCCCTAAAACTAATCAGGTCTTTGCATAGTCCTAAAGGATCTATGTACCAAGTTTCATTGAAATGCGATGATTAGTACTTGAGATACCCGTGGAAAAGCTGAAAATTAACTAATTATGCAAATTAGGTGATTAATATGCACAAATATTTATCAGAAACAATCAATCTCTGCATAGTCCTCGAGTATGTAAGTACCAAGTTTCATTGAAATGTAATGCTCACTACTTATATCAAATGCTGAAAATTAATTAATTATGCAAATTAGGTAATTAATATGTACTGATATTACCATAAAAACTATCAGGTCTGTGCAGTGTCATATGACATCTATGTACCAATTTTCATTGAAATGTGATGATTAGTACTTATATCAAATGCTGAAAATTAATTAATTATGCAAATTAGGTAATTAATATGTACTGATATTACCATAAAACTATCAGGTCTGTGCAGTGTCATATGACATCTATGTACCAAGTTTCATTGAAATGTGATGATTATTACTTGAGATATCAGTGGAAAAACCGAAAATTGACTAATCATTATGCAAATTAGGTGATTAATATGCACAAATATTTATCGGAAACAATCAATCTCTGCATAGTCCTTGAGTATGTAAGTACCAAGTTTCATTGAAATGTAATGCTCACTACTTATATCAAATGCTGAAAATTAATTAATTAATTATGCAAATTAGGTAATTAATATGTACTGATATTACCATAAAAACTATCAGGTCTGTGCAGTGTCATATGACATCTATGTACCAAGTTTCATTGAAATGTGATGATTAGTACTTATATCAAATGCTGAAAATTAATTATGCAAATTAGGTAATTAATATGTACTGATATTACCATAAAAACTATCAGGTCTGTACAGTGTCATATGACAAGTTTCATTGAAATGTGATGATTAGTACTTGAGATATCAGTGGAAAAACCAAAAATTGACTAATCATTATGCAAATTAGGTAATTAGTATCCACGGATTATTACAAAAAACTAATCAAAACCTAGCATTAGTTCAGAGCATGTATGTACAAAGTTTCATCAAAATCCAATGAGTGGTTGTTTAGATATCAGTGGAACAATCATGGAACAGCTAAAAATCAGCTAATTATCATGCAAATTAGGTAATTAATATGCACGGATTTTTACCAAAAACTAATCAAATCTGCGCACATGTTCAGAGCATCTATGTACCAAGTTTCATCAAAATCCAATGAGTGGTTCTTTAGATATCAGTGGAACAGTCATAGAACAGCTAAAAATTAGCTAATTATCATGCAAATTAGGTAATTAACGAGCATGGATTTTTACCAAAACCTAATCAAATCTGCGCATTGGCCCAGAGCATCTATGCACCAAGTTTCATCAAAAACCGATGTATGGTTCTTGAGATAGCAGTGGAACAGTCGGACACACATACACACATACACACACACATACACACACACATACAGACACACTAACTGCAAAGACTCCCATTTTGTGCTTCGCACATGGGAGTCAATGAAGAATTTCCCTTCCCGCTACATTAAGATCAATATGGACCACCGAAATTTGGCGTTGATTTAAAAAAATAAACCATAATTTTCAGTAATACTGACTTCAAAAATTATGATACAAAAATAATTACATTCATACCACAAACCAACGCCGTTTTTGTTTACTTTTCACAACTGTTACAAAGTATTTCATTTCTGGTGGTTAAAATACCAGCTGATCGATCGTAGACCACAAGTCTCGAGTCCGTTTATGATCTAAACGAAGGCAGACGATTGCAAACAACTGCTGTCATGGCAAACGTTGCACGTCGTGAATGATTTTTGTTTTCACTGCATGCAAATTATTTTCCTTGATGCACTCAACAAAGTCAAAGCAGACGTACGACATTCGTTGCAGAACGTGTGAAAAGTACTTCGCGTTCCACTCGCTTTGAAGCTGCCGACTATGCTAATGAGCATAGTCGTCGGGACGAAGCCTTACAACTCCAAGATGGCGATAACGTAACACGGTATTAAATAGGCAGTCAAAACCAACGTGCACGTTACACTATTTAATTTTTCTAGCTAGCGGTGTGATGTGTCTAAAAACCGTAAACCATGTGTCATTTATTTGGTCCCACAATTTGTCTTCTATGTGCTTGCCGATCACCAAACAGTGCGGCATGTCGCCGGTACATAGTGTTCACACACTTTTTTACCGTACCTTTTTTACCATCTAAAACTTAATTTTTATAAGGCCTGCGGTGAACATCGACCATTGGGATTCGAGCTGTTCGACCAACCAACCAATAGGAATCGTGCTCTTCGCAGAGTGACACTGCGATCCTGTCGCAGAGTGCAATAATCGACATTCGGCGAGTCGCACAATCGCGTCGCAGAGTTAGTTTTTAGACCCCCATACATACCTCTACCATGTCCTTGGGCGGAAACTACTTTAAACTACCATACATACACCGATTTTTTTAACCTATTGGCTTGATGCATTGTTTTTACCTGACATACTGTGACGTACGTACTTATTCTACCAAAAGAACCAGAAAGAATGTACTAGAATCTTTATTACGCCGGTCACGGGGGGGGGGGGGGGTCACACTATACACGGCGAATCTAGGATTCTGGAATAGGGTGGCCGATAAGTTGGCCGAATGCCAAGTTCGCGAGCGCCGATGGCGCGAAGCCCTGTTGGTTGTTAAAAATAGGGGGCGCCCCCCTAAATCCGCCCATGCTATATGCCGTTACTACCCCATGTGCGATCCAAATTTAGCGGAAAAGGGGGTGCTTTTCACCTTCTAAAGTGGGGCCGCTCGGGAGGCAAATAGACCCCCTTTAAAATGCTAAATTTTACGATAGGCCCCCTGGAATAAACTCAACAACCACTCCCATACACCGCAATAGACCCTGAATTGGCGGACCAATAGCCTCGACCAGGGACGTTTGGGACGTCCGCCCGAACTTTCCCACCGGGACTTTCCCGTCACTTCCGACACGAGCATACGGAAAGTCATCCCCCAGAGTCATCCACACAGCTAACATAAGTAGCTTGTTTGAGTTGATCACACTCCACTTGAGTGCAAAAAACGGCAGAGAATGCTCGCAAGGGAGGTAGGACGTTCTCAATATATGCCTGCAATAAGGGGTGTTTTTTCTTCAATAATAATAATAATAATTATATTTATTAGACGCATAAAATCCTTAGGAAAGGATAAAAAGGGTCTTAAATTTAAAAACTATAATCTAAAAAGAAAAAAAAGATCAATTCTTGCATCTTTATTACGTCGGTGCCTTAGTGTTGCTGTATTAACTACATCTAGCCAATAACGCTGATTGAGAAATAACGCACTTGTAACTCATTTGTAACTCACTGAAGTTTCTTTCGCAGTTCTTTCTTGGCAGACAATTTTTATTTGATGGACGTCACAGGATTTCGAAACACCTGACAATACTTCATGGATACGATGGGGTCCATATATCTTTCTTTTCCTGATTTGACTATGTAGTGTAGTATGGTGTACGTGCCAGTTGTTTTGTGTTGTTCTTGCAGAGTGCAATATTCAATGTATTGTTTACTATAGTAGTAATGTATAAACATTATTAACCGGTCACAATTTGATTCACGTTTACCGTATTATTAAAGTGCTGACAGTTTTGTCTGTATGCCAAATCTCACAATTAAATCCTACTAGGCTAGACTAGAAGACTGAATGCTTGTTTACGAGTTGGGTTTACTACTGTAACAACAGTTGCACTGTAATCCACAAAACTGTAAATCTTTGGAGCACGTTCACTGTTTTAATTGAAAGCACACTGTTGAAATTGAAAACATCTGTATTATATTATGAAATACCTGAGCATTCTCACATGTTATTTAAACATCTTTCTCGAAAACTGAAAATGTTAAACACTTCAGGAAACAAATCACCAACGATGTTTCAACCCAAAACATCAGACTATAAATGTTTCGCAAAGTGTTAAATGTATGAAACACGTTTGTGTTCATCAGAGTAACTAAACACTTTTCTTCCAAACTATTATATTTTAACATACATGCAATATGTCAACCCACAACAACCGATTATACATGTTTTATAAGTGTTTATGTATACGACATGTCCATAAGTTCATAAAAACAACTAAAACACTTTTCTTCCAAACTGTTATACTTTGAAGCACTTCAGGAAACAAAGACACATGCAATGTTTCAACCTAAAACAGCCGAATATACAAGTTTTTTAATTATTTTTGTACAGGGCACCTTCGTGTGTAGTGTACAGTATGTACTTTACAAATGTGTGTCTGGTAAAAGCACTTTTTGTGATAATAAGCATATTTCAATGCATATTCCTGGTGGAAACAATTCTCAAAATGTGTGTCTAGTAAAGGCACTTTTTGAAGTTTTTTGATAATAAACATAAAAATTATGTCAATATATATTCCTGGTGGAAACTCTTCTCAAAATGTGTGTCTATTAAAAGCACTTTTTGGAGTTTTGTGATGAAAAGCATATTTCAATACATATTCCTGGTGGAAACACTACTCAAAATGTGTGTCTAGTAAAAGCACTTTTAACAATGTTGTTATAAACACTTTTCAATACGTGTTTTTGGTGGAAATACAATAAATTAATAAACATTGTGGGTTGATTAGAAACCTGTAAATACTGAAAGTATCTATCATACTCTAATGTATGAAAAGTATTTTGGTCTAGTAATTAAATATGTATCAGCTAACTGCCGGTGTGACCTTTGTGTATATATGTTATACAAACTGTGAGTTGAACATAACAGATGGCTACTGCTAATATACAGTGTTAGGGGTCACATGCGGATTATGTTACTTTACGATAATCCTCTTGTTACATTACGAAAATTCCTAAACTTAATCTTTGACTTTGTAACCAGGTAACGTGAGTTGTACAGACAAATTGTGTGCTAAGTTTGAAGTTCCTAGATATTTCCCTCTTGTAGCTCACAGGCTCCTGATACCTTCCAACAATTCTTTTAAATGTCCTGGCAAGATGCTCTCTAGAGAAGCCTAATAGTGTCACAGTGTAAGGCCTGCTTATCGCTAATGAGAGGGCACCCGCAGAACTCACACTGGACAGGGGGTTCTTTCACTGCTAGTTTGGGGTAGACAAGACAATAGTACTGGAAATGAAATACAACATATCGAGTTAAAGCTCTTGGATTTAATACCTCTAAAAATAATTACATGAAATAAAGCACAGAAAAATACAATGAATAAAGTCACTAAAATAGGGGATTGCTTAGGGAAGTGTGCACTGGTGATAACTCACAGTTCCAGGATGTAATAATGGTCGACAGTCAATGGCTTCTGCAACACAACTATGCAGAAATACAGGAGTCTTGCTTGCAGAGGAACACTGTTATTCTGGTGACACATTTGTATGTCATCCGTGTCAATTCCTCCCGAATTCACCTGTTTTATGCAAATAACTTGTCAAGTCTGTCATGCTTGCTTTCAATATTTAATTATCTTATTGAAGGGAAAACTAGGATTATGTAGCGATTTTGCGTGAATATTAGTCGCGCTTGCTGCAAATTTCGCCAGCGAGCTTGGCTAAGCGCGTTGAAACACTGGATCACATACTGCATTTGTGCATTCTGGAGGACTGTGGGCCAGCCTTACCTTCGAGTCAGTCTGCGCATGCGAGTTCTAGTGGTAATGTACTAAAATCACAAATAGAAGCGATGCACCAGACCATTCTTACGTGAATTGGAAAGAGCAGTCCGAATGGCTTGATCCCAGGCTAGCGTAATTCGAGTGTCGTGGAATTTGTCGCGCCGGATGGCACCGCAGTGTTTGAGGTATTTTGTGTGTTTTGACAGATCTCTAAATATTATTCATAGTTTAATTCCTATAAGTCCACTTCGTGCTCGGGTAGCTTGTGGCGTACATCTGTACACGCAAAGGGTGACGCCGGCTGTGTTTGTAAAAGGTAATCCCATGTCTTGCTGAAGCTGCTGAAATTAGGTTTATAAAACCATAAAAGTAAAAAAAAGGAGTTTACCCTGGGTGAGTGCTCCACACTCAATGGGAAGGCCAATTCCACTGGATTCATTCACTAACGAATGCGTAATTGACTGGACTCATAGCCTTGGTTGGCAGCTAGTCTAGGAGAAGGAAAAACTCTATATATATACATTATTACTAATGCATTGCAATACAACTAATTAAAATACAAGAAATTGCAATATAAAATATAACGTCTATAACACTTCTCGAGGGCGTATTTCACGGTCGGTGTTATTTACGAAAATATTTGTTTATAATTTTATAAATTGGCTTGGCAATTCCTACCCCAATTAGATATAATGTGTACATATTTTAATAAATAAAATTAAAGATACACTAACATGCTAGAATGATGTGTAACTTCATATGGGAATCCTGATAAAGTTCACAGCTGGCGATTTAGCAATACCCGTATCAGGGATAGTCAACTAGACCGAATAAATATTTCAAACTCTGTGGAGAAGCTGTTTTCTAAGGAAGCGATATTTGCGGTAGGGGGTGGTGTCAGATTATAGAGTATATGTGTGAAGTGTGGTATGTGTACATGTCGTTTGAAAACACAAAATACTGCCATTACAATCTCAATGAGCCATCCCATGCATATTTTATGAATGTGTACCCCAACAACGATGGAAATGCAGTTTTAACGATCCGAAGACAGCGAGCTATGATGGTCACTAAAACTTTGTTGGGGCGAGCATTTGTAGAATATAAATATACTGAATATCTCTTAAAACATAAATTGTAGCACTTAATCATGGTTCCTCTCAGGGCACCGATTTAGATCTGAATGCACATGCATGTAATCATATACGAACACACATTTCGAGAAAGGAAGAGAAGTGATTGAATTTTATTGAGTTTTATCATGGACGCCTTTTGTACCTTCATGGTTTTATAAATCTAATTTCAGCAGCTTCAGTCTGACAAAGGGTCACCTTTTACAAACACAGCCGGCGTAACCCTTTGCGCTCTATGGTGTACAGATGTGCGCCACAAGCTACCTGAGCACGCAGCGGACTGCTTGAGTATTGGTTTACGTCATCCCAATTGTCTTTCAAGAAATAAACTATAAATAATATTTAGAGATACTGTCAAAATACCAAAGTGACTGAACAAAAGTACGCGGGGTCAGGCCGGTGTTTATTGAAAGTCGCCTTCCCCCTTGAATGGTGCATGAAAAGTTGTGACCCTCCCCTTTTTAAGTGTAAGGATAGTACATGTATTAAAACTATATATACATACTAATTGATGTTCTACTACACAACTTAGAACTTTTCTACTTCAATCAGTTAGCCCAGGTCTCATCGAGAAGAGAACAATGTATGATACTGTGTATGTGCCACATTAGGGTGACATATACACAATTTTACTGGCACCTTTGTGAGTGTTGTGTGTTGAATCGTGTACATTCTTGTTATATGCTGACGACTTGCTATTGTTTTCTACAGCCCAAGAGGGGTTACAAAAGTGCATTGATGCAGTCCAAAATTACTGTAACAATTGGTAATTAAAAGTAAACATTAACAAAAGCAAAATCATTATTTTTAACAGTTTTATTTGGACGTCACAAAATTACAGTCTCTTAATTATTATAATTACCTTGGCATTGTTTTTCAAACAAATGGAAAGTTTCATAATGCTATGTCTAGGCTACGAGACAAAGCACAGAAAGCACTGTTTAAGATGTACCAAATGCTTTGGATCAGTGAGGAATGTTATTCTGTTAGTCTGGCTAAAAAACTATTTAACTCTATTATCAAACCCACAGCTTATATGGGGCTAATAACAATAAATGTACAGTCGAAAATTGTAATTTTTAAACAAAACTTTTCTCAGATAAATTAATTCCAGAAAAATATCAGGGGGAAAATCTGCTCTGAGGGGTTCTCCACACGTGTCAGGGGGAAATCTCGTCTCGTCTCTCTATCGCGTCCCCTTGAGGTGCGGGATCGGGAATGTCGCTTTAACTTTACAGTCAAATAAGACACACACAACGAAATATGTTTCAGCTCTCGTCTTAGTCGGTCAATCGAGCACTCTATAAGACACAGTGCCCTGGGGAAAAAATCCCCAGGACTATTGCAAGGCTGGCCCAAGACTCTCTTAGACTGCGTCAAGGCTCGCCCCAAGGCTCTCCAGGACTGGACTCGACTGCGTCTATCGTGCTGTGTTCCCCAAGACCAACTCAAAACTCTCTTTATTCACTTTCAAAACTCTAACCAATTACAAAACAGTAAAAAAACTCTAGGGCGTAACCTTCAATCATAAAGCCAATCACACTAAGTACTGAATACGTCATATCTTTTGATTAATCGTTCACTACATTAATAACTATGAATACCAACTGTCAGAATGAGTAGTCTGAATAGCGGCGGTTATCTGGTAATTAGTTCCAAATCACTGAGCCAAGTTCCATCCGAAACTTCAAATAGGCCTAAACGATGACAGACATAACACAGCAATTCAGCTAATAATCAACTAATTAAGTCGGTCAACAGATACGCAAAAACAAATTCATGACACATCCCTTCACCCAAACTGAGATTGTACCTCCTGGAATTACACGTTCATAAATCAAAGATACCGTCAGCCACTCATCATCATAGGGTTAAATACAATACTAAGAAAAGGTATAAATCAAAAGAGTAAAACACTAATTAATTAAGTACAATGATTATAAAGTCTAAAAACAATGGTTATAAAGTCACAAATATCAACGGTTATAAATCAAAAACAAGGGAAAGGCTACCAATCGACTCACTTTCTCAAACAGTTTCGCTGAGGTAACCCTTCGCTGCACTGTCTCTGTTACTAAGGTTACAATCTCTATATCAAAAGGTCAAAAAAACTAAGGCGTGGTGGTGTAACCAAGCGATCAGCCAATCGCTGCAGTCGACAGCATGATCACGTGATTACCAGGGATGCGTCTCTCGGTTAAAGCATTGCAAAGCGGTAACTAGTAAACAATGAATAAAAAGCTATTAATCAAACTCCTGTCATATACGCTTATAAACTTCAACTGAACTCAAAAGTCGTTAATCTAAACAAAAGTCATACAGCGTGGAAACGGAATGCAAAGACAAAGCCGCTATCATAACACATTACTCCTCTGGCAAAAAGACAGGGAAAAGCAAAACGATAGAAACTACTGAGTCACATATAAACCTGTCAATCATGAACAAAAGCTTGCGATATCCAACAATACGTATATAGGCGCACCAAACTCTCATCCCAAAAAGACATTAAAAAACGTTACAAAAGTGCTATCAACTCAAAAAGCGTAAGAAGTATTCCGGAACAACACATAAACAACAACTCTTAAAACGTCGATATCTCTGTACATCGACAAATCTCAAGACTCTGAAAAACTCATTGGGGCATTACTTTCCCCATCATAATCCGTACTCATAAACTCATTAAAACACCATAAAACTTCACAAAACTCAAAACACTGTGTTGTAAATACTTGTCCACTGAGGCGCGCTTAAATCGTTATAAAGGACCTCGAACGTCACTAAATATCAGTTCAAAACACAAATCTGTGCGCTTACATAACATACAATTCAACACCACAAAAAAAAAAACGGTAAGAAAAAACGATAGGAAAAGCAAGCAATACATTACATTACTGAACAATAGGGTTGGGATTGTGAAAAGAGTTCAACGTCCTTGGGTTACACAGTGTCCGTTACAGTGTCCAACGAGCGGTTCTCTAAGCAATACACAGATAGCTAAAGTTCTAATTAAAGTCGATAAGCGTCTCCTCTCTTGTCGCGTTAGTACAGGTCGTTCTTTGTCATCTTCTTGTCTTTAATGTCGCTCAATTCTTAATTATACAGTCCTATACGATACTCGTCCTTCGTAAGGGGTTCTGAAATCTTCATCTCTTCAGCATTGTACATCGGTGTCGTTCGGGTAAAGCCGTTAGTCGTCAAGCGCGGTTTCTGAGTCGTCTCTGCCATGGAGCTAGTTAGTTCGGTTCACAAGAAAGACACACCTTCGCCATTTCACTTTTCTTCACAGGATGTCAATGTGTGTTAAACACTTGCCCGGGTTCATCCAAAACGTATCAGGGGGAAAATCTGCTCTGAGGGGTTCTCCACACGTGTCAGGGGGAAATCTCGTCTCGTCTCTCTATCGCGTCCCCTTGAGGTGCGGGATCGGGAAAGTCGCTTTAACTTTACAGTCAAATAAGACACACACAATGAAATACGTTTCAGCTCTCGTCTTAGTCGGTCAATCGAGCACTCTATAAGACACAGTGCCCTGGGGAAAAAATCCCCAGGACTATCGTAAGGCTGGCCCAAGACTCTCTTAGACTGCGTCAAGGCTCGCCCCAAGGCTCTCCAGGACTGGACTCGACTGCGTCTATCGTGCTGTGTTCCCCAAGACCAACTCAAAACTCTCTTTATTCACTTTCAAAACTCTAACCAATTACAAAACAGTAAAAAGACTCTAGGGCGTAACCTTCAATCATAAAGCCAATCACACTAAGTACTGAATACGTCATATCTTTTGATTAATCGTTCACTACATTAATAACTATGAATACCAACTGTCAGAATAAGTAGTCTGAATAGCGGCGGTTATCTGGTAATTAGTTCCAAATCACTGAGCCAAGTTCCGTCCAAAACATCAAATAGGCCTAAACGATGACAGACATAACACAGCAATTCAGCTAATAATCAACTAATTAAGTCGGTCAACAGATACGCAAAAACAAGTTCATGACAAAAACTTCACATGAAATTCTGTAAGAGTTCTTGGTGTGCACAGGAAAGCATCTAATGGCCCATGTAGATGTGAATTGGGTCAATATCCACTTATATTGAATATCTGTGTTTCAATTATGAAATATTATCAAAGACTAGTATGTAAAAACAAAACAATTCTATCATTGATGCAGCCTATGAAGAATCCTAAACTTTTGTGCATGACCCATGGCTTAACAAAAATTACTAGTGATAACAGATCTAACTAATTCAGACCCACATCCAAATTCTTGTGATATTAAGAGAAGCTCAAATGTTTGTACCGTATGAAGTGGAAAAACAATTTGTTGAACAATTGTAAGCTTGACTTTTACAGGTGTTCTAAAGAAAATTTTGAATTTGAACATTATTCAGAAAAAAAATTAAAAAAAAAACATAGAATAGCTTATACAAAATTTTGAACTTCTACACACTATTTTCCCATTGAATCCGGTAGACATAAAGGCATTTTGAAGGAAAACAGGCTATGTAATTTTCATGAATTCAATGAACATTACATTTTATATTGTAATAACTGTCAAATCAAAGAACAAAGATCTAGATTCTTTGCAGCTTTATACATCTATGTCCCAAAGCTGGAAGATTTTAGCATGGATGAATTATTTCCTATTATTGTTTCAAGTAATGATTTTTTTATTCTTAGCATTTTTTTTCTATATTCTTGATATGTTTTAGTACTGTAAGTTTTTGTTGCCCAGAATGTTTTGTTTTGTTATTGTTATTTTTGGACTTTACTCAAGACTTCATTGATACGTTCTAAATAAAAAATTCTATCTATCTATCTACTATAAAACCTACACTAAAAAGATAAAAATCAAAGAAAGCTTAGAAAGAACTCCCGTGTGCTGAGAGTATTGAAGACACATTAAAAATTAATTCAAAATTACTTGTACATGAGATATTGATAGAAAAGCTGAAAACTAATTATGTACATCAGGTAACTAATATGAACAGAACAGAACAGAACAAAAAAATTATGAATTATTATGCTAATTAGAGAATTAATATGAACAAATTTTAACCCAAAATTAATCAGGCCTGTCTATTGTCCTAGAGCATTTATGTACCAAATTTTATTCAAATGTGATGATCAGTAATTGAGATATCAGTGTTAATTAATTATGTTAATTAGGAGATTAATAAGCATAAATATTTACCAAAAACTAATTGGGTTTCTGCATAGTTCTCTTTAAAAGTTTCATTAAAATCCAATTTGTGGTTCTTTATATATGAGTGAAACATTATGCAAATTAGGTAATTAATATCCAATTAAAACTAATTAGGTCTCTGCATAATCCTAGAAGATCTATGTAGCAAGTCTCATTGAAATATGATGATTACTTATTGATATATCAAAAGCTGAAAATTAATTAATTATGCAAATTAGATAAATAATATGTACTCATATTACCCTAAAAACTATCAGGTTTGTGCAGTGTCCTATGACATCTATGTACCAAGTGTCATTGAAATGTGATGATTACTACTTGAAATATCAAAAGCTGAAAATTAATTAATTATGCAAATTAGCTAATTAATATATACTGATATTAGCCTAAAACTATCAGGTCTGTGCAGTGTCCTATGATGTCTATGTACCAAATTTCATTGAAATGTGATGATTACTACTTGAAATATCAGAAGCTGAAAATTAATTAATTATGCAAATTAGGTAATTAATATGTACTCGTATTACCTTAAAAACTATCAGGTCTGTGCAGTGTCATATGACATCTATGTACCAAGTGTCATTGAAATGTGATGATTACTACTTGAAATATCAAAAGCTGAAAATTAATTAATTATGCAAATTAGGTAATTAATATGTACTCATATTACCCTAAAAACTATCAGGTCTGTGCAGTGTTCTATGACATCTATGTACCACATTTCATTGAAATGTGATGATTACTACTTGAAATATCAAAAGCTGAAATATAATTAATTATGCTAATTAATATGTACTCGTATTACCCTAAAAACTATCAGGTCTGTGCAGTGTCCTATGACATCTATGTACCAAGTGTCATTGAAATGTGATGATTAGTACTTGAAATATCAAAAGCTGAAAATTAATTAATTATGCAAATAAGGTAATTAATATGTACTCATATTACCCTAAAAACTATCAGGTCTGTGCAGTGTCCTATGACATCTATGTACCAAGTTTCATTGAAATGTGACAATTACTACTTGAAATATCAAAAGCTGAAAATTAATTAATTATGCTAATTAGGTAATTAATATCTACTGATATTACCCTAAAGACTTTCAGGTTTGTGCAGTGTCCTATGACATCTATGTACATGTACCAAGTTTTATTGAAATGTGATGATTAGTACTTGAGATATCAGTGGAAAAGCCGAAAATTGATTAATCATTATGCAAATTAGGTAATTAATATTGCACAGATTTTTACCCAAAACTAATCAAATCTGCGCATTAGTTTGGAGCATCTGTGTGCCAAGTTTCATCACAATCCAATGAGTGATTCTTTACATATCAGTGGAACAGTCATGAAACAGCCAAAAATCAGCTAATTATCATACAAATTAGGTAATTAATATGCAAGGATTTTTACCAAAACCTAATCAGTGGAACAGACGGACACACATACACACATACAGACAAACTAACTGCAAAGACTCCCTTTTTGCCAAAGCCAAATATACTGTGCATTGAAGAATGGGTGGGGAAGAAAGTTCTGCCTTGTAGCCAAACATTACAGAACCATAGGTAACTGATTGTACCTTTATTGTAGAAAGGTGCTAGCCACATCACTGCAATGTACTGCATTTGCATACTACATGTAATTGCTGAATGCGTAATATGCAATACAGTCAACCAGTCTGTGCCTAAAATCTCGACTACGTTTACTGTGGTGACATGAGGCTTGTACTGCTTGTACCTTCATTCCTCCCCTCAACACTTGCACAAAAATCAGTGACCCCCCTCCCAAAAAAAACAAAAAAAACACCGACCTACCCCCTCCTGTACTTCTGTCCAGTCCCTAACAAACTCAAACACTGCAGTGGCCATCCCGCGGCATAATCCAAGGCACTCTAGACAAACGAATTACGCTAGCCTGGGATCCAGCCCTTCAGAGCGTTATTCCCAATGCACTTAAGGATGGTCTGGTGTATCGCAACTTATTTGTACATACGTAGTCGGCTCAGAATTCGGTGTCATCACTGATTAACTGTCTCCGTGACTTCAGTACATTATCAATGAAACTCACATGTACTGACTGATTCGTAAGTAAGGCCCGCGCCCAGCCCCCAGGCCGATGCACTAGTTTCATGAATGCAGAATGAATGAACATAGATCGAGTGTTCCAAAGCGCTTATCCAAGCTCGCTGGCGAAACTTGCAGCAAGCGCGAATAATCGCTACAAAATCCTAGTTTTCTCTTCAATAAGATAGTCAACTTATTAAAAGCAAGCATGACAAACTATTTAAGTCATGTGCAGCCTATCATGCCTCTTGAAAAGTTCGGGAGGAAGGGACACGGGTGAAGGTAGAATTACGAATGTGTCAGCAGGGAGACACATGAATATATCTATCTATAAGACTAAGTTATCATTGTAGTATAATTTATTTTCTTTCATGATTTCACTCTATTGTCAATGTCAAAGTCGTAAAACAATATCAATAATGTGTTACAAACGTTTTCATTCAGCAACGCACACATGTTGATGTTTGCTTGCATCTCGTATAAATTCTACATAGAGTGCACATTTAATCAAGTGTTATACTCAATGTAGAAATGTCTTCACTTAAAATTTATAATATTCATTAGGTTAATATAGTAGTTCCAAGTTTTCGGAAATAGTTTAGTAAAAAAAATACGTAATATAATAACATTTTGCTTCAAATGATAAGAATGGTTTATGTTCAAGAACAGTAGACACAAGCAAGTGATACATAACAATACATTACTAGAAACGAGAAGATATGACATGTGTAGCACTCACACACAATCAAATGAGTTTACTTTAATATGCTTATTTATTAACTTGTTTTTATTATTTTCAGACAGACGTGAATGAACGCAGTAGAAAAGATGACACCAGAGAGCACCATCTGAGCAAACGTGACGTCACATGTGATCTCAGCTGGTTGGCTGAGCACTGTAAGTCATATAATTATATTAACATGAAGTCAGCACACTTTTTTGACAGTCCAAACAAAATTTCTGACTACGAGAAATTCATTGGTATAATGTTAGTGCAGAAGTGAATACAGTATGGTGAAAGTCGTACTAACATTACGTTTTTACTAAGTGAAATCATGTTTACTAAAAGTTATTTTTCTTACATGTATTGTTGAACGTGTAATTGGTAATTATGATAATTGTATTGATGTCCATGTGAAATCTTTCATGAATTATTCTTAATATATTTTCGAATTTTCTTGACAGAATCAGTTGTTTTCAAAAAATTTTACAAAAGAACGAAAAGATTTTAGATTGTCAAATACGGAAAGTCTCTGTCGTAGTGTTGTAAATATGTGACACTTCTTTTATATGTGGATGTCACGGTCGTATTCAACATAACTGAACATAATTAAATTTGTTGTTGTGTTTCTTTCTAGCTTCAATTTTGCGAGGACCCCCTGGACCACAAGGTCCCCCTGGAAACAATGGAATTCCTGGAATTCGTAAGTTATGTTTATTGTAATAGTTCCTGAGTTATCATCGTACAATTCCATTTTCATAAACAAAATTGTGAAAGACAATCAAATATATTTTGCTGGCTCAAGGTGTACATGAATCTGCATTATTAATATCACATATATAAATGTAAGTAGAGATTTAAATATATTACATTTTTTGGAATAGCTGGAACACCAGGTATTGGGTGTCCCAATTCAAGCAATGACAACGATATCGATGATAGGCCAGCAAGTGATGATGGTACATCAACCAACGTAAATGGAACAGCTGGATCTGTGTATGTGAGATGGGGAAGATCCACGTGTGAAGATACTGCTGAATTAGTTTATGAAGGTATGTATAATAGAAGTTTTACAGTTTAATAATGTTCAAGGCACGTATAGATACGTTTGTATGATTTTGCATGAATTCGAAAACAACCCTTATTCAAATTTGTCTGTAATCGAATGTCAGATATTTGCTACAAACGTCGTGTTCTATGTATTCTCAATAATAAGATTTAACCATAATTATTATATCCAAAATGAGTGAATAAATGTTTTACAATATGAAGTTCATTCTGCCCACTAGGTGTGATAGGAGGAGCATATTTCTCTCATATAGGTAGTGGTTCTAACTACCAATGTCTGCCATTGAATCCTATATATGACGACGTAGTAAGTGGTACAGACAAGTGGAGAGCTTTGATGTATGGTACAGAGTATCAGGTGAACTCGTTCAGCCCTTTGTCAGCTGTGTTCAATCATGATGCAGTGTGTGCAGTGTGCAGAGTCCGTTCTCGTGGTACCGTCTTAATGGTTCCTGCTCGTAATGAATGCCCCTCAACTGAGTGGACCAGAGAGTATTATGGCTATTTGATGTCCTCATACTATGACCATGCTTCAAACAAGGATTTTATCTGTGTAGACCGTAATCCTGAAGGAAGAGATGGTAGTAGTGCAAACGCAGATGGAGCGTCGTTGTATCCTGTAGAGGGTCGATGTGGATCACTTCCATGTGGTCCATATGTCAATGGCAATGAATTGACATGTGCCGTGTGTACCATATGATATCAATGAGTGTATTGGTCACGTGTGTAGTTGTTGCTAATATTATTCTATGCAGCTAATAGAAGATTTATACATTTACATTTATTGTATTCAGAAACTGACAGATTGCCCCATATAAGATTGTGTTTTCTGTGCTGTTCACCTTATTATGTAGTCGTCACAAATTCATCATAATGAAAACGAATTTACAGAATAAATCGGTATGTTACAGTTTCCATTTCTAAAAAAAAAACCATGATATTTGTATTTTTGTAACACCTCTTTGCAATATGTGGTTTATAGACATGTTTTCACTGCTTGTGATTGTTTACAGATCTTTACGGATTATTTCATTACCAATTATATATGTTAATTTTTAGCGTAACGCCATAATCTAACACATTTGAAATGATATCAAATAGATAATATAATTTGTTCTCGTTTCCTTATGATCAATAAAATCAGTATCATCTGACGTTATCAAATAATCACTAAATATTGTGAAACCATTTATTTTCACTGGCGTTTAAATCCACTGTGTTGATATTTTGAATTTTATTAAATGGGTGTCAACTTCACGAATTCACCAGTGAAACAATGCATTCTATTGTCATTTCATATGTCCATGTGAATTTAACTTAGAGGATTTTTATCAGCGATATTTCGACAAGGTGGATAATTAATTAATCATTGATGAGGTCGTTAATCACATGGACGCTTTGAAAAAGTACTTGGCCATGTTCAATGGTGATAGTGTGCATGACACATGATTGCTACGGCATATATCCAAATTCCATGTTCGTAGCAATGAGCTTAAGGTATAGATGCAGGGTCGTGGGCACTTGGCACTTATCCAAACAGTCTTGGCTATAGACTGTTAAAATTTTGTAGAATTGTGAAAAGTGGAAAATACTCAAAAAACGATTTTAAAAAATAGATAACAGGTGCAAACATTCTCTCTTTTGAATGCTTAGCAAGATTTAAGAAGGCTGTACATAAATAATCAAAAAGAAACATGGTGAAAAAAAGAAATGACAGGATCTCCTTGTTATGCACTATATTTAACTTTTAACAAAACGATAATACATTTAAATTTGGAACTGTTACAGCCATTTTAATTATGAGCATTAACAAACTCCTTAGTGAGTGAATTGTTATGCAAATTAGCAATTATCTCAGCTTCTTTTTAGTGCACATCCCAGAACTTTAAAAAAATAGCTCCTAGACGCTTTGACCTTTTTTTTAAATTTTCACAAATGAGTGACAATGTGTTTATCTTCAAAACGCCGTCGAGCATTGTTTTAGGTTGAACAGTGTTACAATAATCGTACAGACAACTAGCCTGGGTGTTAAAACATTGAAGATGTCCAAAAATGTGAAGAGTTTATTTAGTTTTCAACTTATGAACTTGGAATCTGTGCAATGCTGAATCGCCCACTTTATTATAGTAAAAAAGACCAATAATACGTCATATATTACATATCATATTTCTTATTTTCAATAGCATTCGATAAATAGCTCATTTTAACAAAAATAAATTCTTTCCGCTTGTTTTTACCTACAGTGGATTACACATATACTGACATGCATAAGAAAATTCAGTGATATCAGCAAAAACTAAAACCCACTCATAGACAAAAAGATTCGCGCCTACAGCATCAACTGCAAGTTCACAACAACTACAGCATCTATCGACTGAGCAATTGGATTTCCGATGTAGTTTCCTGGGAAAAAAACAGTTACTGTGGCCTACAGCGGCAATCGTCAATATTTAACAAATTAATACTAACATGTAATATTTAACATGCTATATTAATCTGACATGTGTCAGTTGTTTATCGTACTCATTAAGACACATACTCTATTAATCTGACATGTGTCAGTTGCTCATCATACTCATTACGACACATGCTCTATTAATCTGACATGTGTCAGTTGTTCATCGTACTCATTACGACACATACTCTATTAATCTGACATGTGTCAGTTGTTCATCATACTCATTTGCGACACATGCTCTATTAATCTGACATGTGTCAGTTGCTCATCATACTCATTGCGACACATGCTCTATTAATCTGACATGTGTCAGTTGTTCATCGTACTCATTACGACACATGCTCTATTAATCTGACATGTATCAGTTGTTCATCGTACTCATTACAACACATGCTCTATTAATCTGACATGTGTCAGTTGTTCATAATGTTTTTTCCCAGTATCAAATACAACATTTTTAGAACTATTTCTAAAGGAGTTTATGTTTAATTGTTATTTCATTAAAAATAAATCTGATTCGCCAGAACACCCTAATAATTTGGGACAACTCAACGTCTAACTACTTATGATTTATAATTATCATGTGTGTTTGCAAACAAATATTTCGGTGACCATACTCTTGATCGTGATAAAGTGAGCATAGTTTTTAATATTATCTAACTACATCAAGTTGGCGTCATCACTCAATCCCAGCAAGAGGATGTAACGTTCAATGATTGATATATTGATATGAATCGTATTACAAGGAGTATGATTAGAAATAACAGTGACAGACTCAAACATGTACAGAGACAAGTCATGTCTTGTTCTGGTCTTCAGCCCCCAATTTGTACTTTGCAATATAGTGATATAATGATAAAAGAAAGATAATGTGCTTTTTCTAGCGAAAGGGTGGTGGTCATTGTGCGCGATTTTATATACATAGCCTTATATATTAATCGAGCACCACCGACCACAATTTGTCATGTTTGACTTTTTCCATGAAAGCTTCCTTGACCATTATGCAGCACTAACCGTTCCTACTATTATATTAGAAGAAAAAAACGCCCCATTAAAATCAATTTAAACTGATTGTAAAACAGACATGCAAATGTCCTGAAACAACATGCACACACATCATACATATACCGCTGTTCATGATTTTGAATACAAAATTAACTGCAAGAAAAAGCACACTTTAACGTTATGAACAAATTTAGTACATGGCATTTGGATAATCCCTAATTATAATACATTGCGCTGGCTATTATTAAAACGCCTGGTTTTATGGCGATAACAGGGCAGTGTTTGGGGTCAATGCACGAACAAAAATAACTACAAACCAGCCTTTTTCACAATTGTCCCAACTCACTGTTATTTCTCAGTGACCTTTTCACCGTGACTGTATTCACGTTTTCCTGTAAGTATTTTTCTCGTGTTTTTTGTCATCACTGCTCACCGTTTACTCCAGTAATAAAGCAATGCTCAGTGCAGTTAGGGTCAACTAACCAGCGCATTTGACCTTTAGAAACAGCTGACTGAACCACTTTCATCTAATGTACGCCTATTGATATCAACTACAACTAAGGGTATGTTGTTTTTACCGTACACATATCTTTCATTGGTTTGACTAGATTTCCTGTACATAAGTGACCGATTATATAAGAACGGATTATCACTAGTTGCCGTTTTGTGTTAAAATGAAATTGTATTATTCGAACCTATATCTAGGGTATTCCCAATAAAGAAGGCGGATATTTCATCAGGAACATCACCAAGGCTCATTAATTCACAATTGAATTGCCATTGAACCCTCAGACTATCGATCCCGGGCTATCGACATGAAACTTGACATGGCATATTCTTAGTGCGGGAATCGCATGTCGTTCATTGTTGTACTGCAGTTAATATAACTGGGTGCGGTAGTTCTAAGCGTGGCGTAGCAGAACGTTCCTATATTCCCTAACAATTTATAAGGTGTGTCATGGGTGCTTACGATGTCAAAAAAATTTAAAGCGCGGTAGTCGTCGCGCTGCGCATGTGCGACATTTGTGTTGATAAAAATAGATTTACCTACAATCCAATGCGCTCTTCTAATGGAAATCACAATATGAGGTTTTACCCAGGGGCGTCGATCATGGGGGACGGGGGGACACGTCCCCCCACTTTCTGAAGGGCGGGGGACACAATATCAACTGTCCCCTCCACTTTCCTGACTTACCCAAATATCAATAATAGGCTTATATCAAAGCCTACGTTTGTGTAAGGCCTTTGGTTCTGTGTACATATACTGTATTTATAATGATCAAGAATGAAAATCCCCAAGTATGCACCAAATGACTTCATTTTGGTTGCATTTTTCAAAGATTTCTACCTTCTGAGGGGGACACATCCCTCCTCCGGGTTACACACCTATATTCCGACACCCCTATGTTCCGACATTCCTATATTCCGACACCCCTATGTTCCGACATTCCTATATTCCGACACCCCTATGTTCCGACATTCCTATATTCCGACAACCCTATGTTGAGATGATAAATACCCCTCCCCATGGTAGAACAAAGCAACATGTTTTTTCTCTGTTCAGCGCGATCAGTCTAGTTCCAGAATACTGACTGTACAATTAAAATTAAGACAAGGCTGTCAAATTTACATGCCATAAAATAGACAGAAACATGGGAATTTATTTGAAATAAATTTTGGCTGTAGAATCTGAGCCGTTTTGCCCCCGAAAATCAGGGTAAATATGTTAGCTTTAAAAAATTATACACAGCGTCAAATAAAAAGGGGATTTTATAGGATCAACCTTATACAATGATATAATTACGTAATAGCCTGTCACATATTAAATAGGAATAGCTAAGACAAACACCATCATGTTATATATCAAATTAAAGCTATATTGGTGTAGCGTACAAGTATTACGCTGGATATCACATCGTATAATCCATTACTTATTGATATTATGAATTCATTAACTTTATTATACGTTATTCAAAATCATCAAATGGCATTTCCTGGGCAAATCCTGTCTATGATAAAATGAATTAGTCATGACATATTCATGTATTTGAAAATAAGTCTTTTCATGCTTTCTCAATATTTTATTTACTTATTTATTTATTTATTTAGTTATTTATTTAAGAGAACGCTATATTACACTGCCAAGAAATTACATATAGATACAAATGGAATTCAAATAGATGGCGAGACGTTGACTGACCTAAGATTTACATAAGTAAATTAAACATATGTAGCAAAGAAGTTTGGGTAATTTACACAAACGTAAAACACAAAATCGACGACTGCACAATGGAGCGAATAGGCAGTTTCAAATACAAATAGATAAACTTGGAAAGGTGCTACCGGATGTAAACGGCAACCTTGCAATTCCGCGACTGATGAATATCGAAGTACAACTTTCATAAAAAAGGTAAAATAATTCTCCGATAATTACCGATCTAAAACTTCGAAAGTTAGGCAATCGGGGGATTTAAGGTTGGAACCATATCTAACAGACACGGATATTGTCAAATAATTGTCGAAGTATTAGAATGATACAATGGGCAACATTGTTTGATAATTATTTGATAATTATCCGATAACATTATGCAAGATCCCGCCTTCACGGACTTTCGAGCATCATGGCCGGACTACACTACAGTTGGATTTCCAGTATTAACCCACAGGACATCCTGGTTATATCAAGGTAGTAAAAGGTCACGCATGGCTAGTCAGATTAAGTTTGACACAAGTATACTGTGTGTCGGAACATAAGGGTGTCGGAACATAGTGGTGTCGGAACATAGAGATGTCGGAACATAGGGCAGTTCCCCCTTTCTCAGACACCCCCTGTTCGCGCAAGCGCGGACATTGGCCGCTTACGGGGACACAAAAGTTTCCCCCTCACTTTTCAGAATGGATCGACGCCCCTGGTTTTACCTGGGTGCGACTTGCACTAATTACGGCCGATGACTCCTTTGATACCATCCAACCACTAAAAAATACCTAATTAAAGTTCGTAACGTTTCAGTTTGTACTCGTTGATCTGCACAATAGTCAAAGTCGCCATCTTTGTTTATATGAGACCCATATATCTCGCGCATGCGTGGCGCGACGACTACCGCCCTTTAAAAAATTGGGTCACAAGAAACAAGATTCCAAAATGTCATGAAAAATGTTTGAAAATTATTTCTTCATATCACGATTTTTTATAGGTTGAAAAAATGAAATATGATTAGTGAGTGCTATATTCTACAATTGTATGAGATGTATATCAAACAAAGCAATTTTTAGGTACTGCAGCTACTTTTATATATGAAAGGAGTTATGTTTGGTATATTCAATAGAAATATTGTATTCTTTTATTCCTGGGAGTTGAGGTGCAAATCATGTACTAAATGGTTACCGATAACCCCCTATAAAAACACATTGAATTGAATTTATTGCTAAGAATCTTAGAGTCATAATACAATCTTAATTGGCGGTATAATCTGGAATGGGTGATCTACAGGGTCTGTTCTAACCTGTGATGAGGTAAGGTACATCAAATAATCACATTATAGACATGATGATTTGTTTTATTACAATACTGTTTATTTTCATGATTGGCGCTCAAGCCCGATTCAAACAATTTGTCTCGCTTTTAACATGTGGTACATATAGTCATTATGTACATCGCAAAAATAACCATATTTCCAAATATTTCATTTTAATATATTAATATTTAATCATTTTGTGTTGTATTGTATACACCCATTCACAATCCCTCAGCTACATTCACATGGACGGATTTTAAATGGATGTATTAAATATTTCTAAAACATGTAGACCATCGCATTTTTTTTCAAACCCAAAGTAACTCTATCATTAGCCATTGAACCATTTGATAACGCCAATGAGTCTTTGTGAGTTACTGTCAATCATTTCTAGCAGTACTTCATATTTTCTACTCAATTTTTATTGAGCATAATACTGTCGCCTTTGGTTGGCGACAATGGGACACAATAGAACACTATGTTTGCGGCAAAGTCTCGCGGTGTTTCGTTCACGACGAGATATCTGAGGTCATTTGCGTCCAGGGTATATAGTGTATAACAATTACATAATACACGCATTACAATTTGATAATTACAGCCTCTCATTGCATATATATCTACGTGATCTACAAGTTAATAAGAGAAGGTTACCAGAGCATGGAAACATTGGGGTAGTTTAGAGTATATTATTTCTGACATGTCGTTTTCATTGTCTGTCTAGGCGGAACGGAGAGATATAGGTGCAGCCATCAATGACGGAATTCAGAAAGGTTGGTTAAGACCATTGATATGGGAAGAGTTTTCCACTGAAAGTGGCCAGCGAGGCTCATCGGTTTATGGCAGGCGGGCATGATGCTAAAGGTCGCATCGTTTTTAATATTATATAAGCGATGTTTGTAGGAAAGTTTTGTAATTCGTTTATTCGTACTTAATTATCCTTGTACTTGTTATACGTTCTTGTTTGAAAAAGGTGATATTAGTGGAATAAATGTGAATAATGCACGTTGCATTCATAGTCGTCATTGTAGTCGTCAATACTAGTGCTTCATGAATCAGAAAATAAAGTTCCATTGCAACATTTGCCCAATATCACATCACTATTACTGAGAGTACCACAGCACTGAAGTATATCCTATCTAGAGGACTAGCCATTACAAAGCCAATGGAAAACGGTACAAGCACATTCCCGCAAAACAAGTTAGATTATAGTCTTGAACTTACTTAGTTTAATAGTAAATCAACAAAAGTTTTTCCTAGCCCCTGCAGGAGCACAATGCACTATGGGTAATCAACAGTAAAGAATTCTATGCGAGAAATTCTTTTTTGAGCAGCCCTCTGGTATGCCTGATTTGGCAGTACTATGGACACAGTGGACAGATCATCGTTTTAGTCATACATTCCATATAACCTTCGTAGTCAACAGCTTAACGTGTAAGCTTGAAAGTCAGGTGAGTGGCAACCTAAGCAAACAAGACTTCATATAAACTTGAGTTGATAGCATTCAAAAAAAGGCCGAATACACTTTCTGGAAGTTCTAGTCCGATGTGCCATTCAATATTAATGACATTTGTCATGAACCCAAAAAGGACAGATGTTTCTCTGGTTCAGCAAGAAGGGAATTAAGTTGGAAGGCAATGATCAGAAACAATGCAGAAGTAGTTGTACCCTAATAATGACTGTCAAGTCTCCCAAAAGTCTGTCCATCCTTGTGGGACAGCTTTTGGTAATTCTGCTCGCTTCAGCAGAAACTGCAAAATTTGCTGATATGTTATATATCACTTGGATCCCAATGTCGAAATTGTTGGAAAACTTTGATGCAGTATTTATGTAACAGCTATAGCCAACATCATTGACAGCGGCAATCCGAATTTCTCAGTAAGATCATGGATTCCACTAATTCTCTAACTTCTGATAGCAAAGCCCATATTCCTGCTGGATGATTCATCAATTGTGACACAAAACTATGAGCAACTTTTCATGAGTCCAGCGCTGTTCGCTCGGAGGTTATACAGTAATTGGCATCTAAGATGGATTTTCAGCCAAGATTCCAACATCATCTTCAAAACCAAATTTGGGGTCAAGGGCAAACCTTGTTTCAAAGTTTCAATCGATACTCGTATTGATTGGTGGAAGACAAGTATGGCTTCACTATTAATATGACACCTTCGTACATTTGATGTAATTTATTTGAGATCACCTAAGCAAGTTGTTTTGGCAGTATGGTGGAATTTACGTCAGAGTTCTCGACACGTACCGAGACTCGGGCCGAGTTGGCACATGCCGAAACCTGTGCCGAAAAAAATCGATCTCGGTTTCAATAGATTTGCTGCCTGAACGGTCTGCACGAACCAAAATCACGCCCTCGGTGGTGAATTTAAATGAACATATACTGATTCATACTAATGTGACATTGATGAGTAGTGCAGCTAGATATGATCGGATGCTGTAGTAATGAATGACGCATGTTTAAGTGCTAGCAATGCTACATTGGATCAAATAACAAATCGAAGAATGAGGGCGTGATTTCGGCACGAGCGGAATCGGTCACGAGTGGGTCCCGACTAACGTGAACGCAACTGCTGTAACCCTCTACAAATACAAAGGATTACAAATTTCGCCATGTGAAGGTAGCAATTTTAGCAACGTAACAGTTGTCCCTGGAATCTTACATAACTAAGGTTTACTCTTCTGATTATCTTTTGATTTAACATGACCTTGTTAAGTCCATCCACCCATAAGAGATATACATATGTACATTGCGAATAACAGGAAATCGATGTGCATTTGAAATCAACGCTTGTTTGAAAACTTAGTTTTTCTGCATTATACGTGTTTCGATATCCGTATTCGCATATTCTTTGACGTCGATCCTGATAACAGATAAGGGCTAAATCCTGTGTCTGGTAATTTCATATTACAAGTATTTTATGGGTGATGCGATTCATACTTGAATAATAATGGTAAGTCTAATAATAGCCGACTCGTTATAAGATGACATTGACAATAAACATAAACTAAAGGTGGTAGCAAGTATTATTAATGGTTTCATGAAATATTTATACACTTTTTAGTAGATAGAAATAACACCAAATAAAAAATCACAATAGTAATTGGTTTACCCATTCTTATAATACACGTTTATGTATTGTACACTTTAATTTAGATGGCATCATGTGTTTTGTTATAGAGAATGTTCAGGGTTGTTTTGGCCACTCATACAATCGCATTTACAATAGCAGGGAGTAGGTACTTTCTGTAACTTAACACTCACAGCCAATATAAGTCTTCATATAAAATCACGTGAAATGCCACTCAACTCTAGTGTCTCGTATGTTACACTGTGTCCGGGTACTGTAGATGAGAACTCACCACAATGCTTCCTGGAGATAATGGTAGTGACAATGGGAAAGGTAGAATGATTGCGAAAGAACTGCGTTGTGGAATCGGTGTTTTGATGTTTTGCTTATTGTTCTGTGTGGTATGCATTCCATATTTGTTTTTCAAGAATAGTAACATGCTAAAATCACTTGACGTCTTGAGTGATTTGCAATCAACTAATGAACAGATGCAACGATCAATAGGTGACTTGAAACTAGAGTTGAAAGTTTTGAAGGTAAGATACATTCTCGGGACATCTGTCGTTATTTCAAACCTGAAAAGCAATATAGATCTGTGTAGTTTAGAAGGTGGCAAGGTGAACGCTGGTTTCGTGGGTACCAGTATATTAAACTGACAACTGATTCACAAAACAACCTAATCTCACGTTTTCAGAAAAACGTCTGCACAACCTTAAATTTTGCACGCTCTTCAATTGTCTGTAGATATTTGTCTTAGAAGTTGCTCCACAATGTAATCAAATATAGGACTCATTACATTAACATTTTCTGAGCATTTTAATTACTATTACTATTACTCAACAATCCATTAAATATTATTTTTAAATTGTAAATATTTCCATTCTTCGATTCCGTATTGCAGCATTCGAAAGATGTTTGTCAAAGTATCGCAACATTCGAAAGATGTTTGTCAAATAGAGTAACACTCGTTAAAAAGAAGTATACTCAGTGACGTATGTGATAAGTGTTTGCTTACACCACATAAATGTTTTACTGTGAGTGGACTTTGGCCGATGATTGTGACGCACAATAATACCTTTTTATGTTATAAACAACAATACTTGTTTAAGCTAAAAATTACAAGAGCGGGGAAGAATGAAGAGCGGGTACACAAGCTGATTAGATTAAAACACATAGCTTGTAATTCTCATGAATGTTATTGTAGAGCATTTAAAAAAACACAATGGTGACAGCATGTATGTTTGGATGTGTGTGTGTGTGCATATGATATACAAGTACAAAAGTTGTACAAAAAGTACTCTATACAAAATTATGTGCATTCTTAAAAGAACACAGAAATGAAAATCAGCACTGGTTGGCAATTGTGAATTGATGTGAAAAACGGTAGCCCTGCATGCTCAAATCTGTAGAAAACTGGCCAAAACATGTTCAAACAAGCGACTGTGGCGCATGATATTATGCTAGATAGTAAGAACAAACAATGGTTATTGTCAACAAAATCAGCACAATGCTATGTATATTTTATTATAGTCGTATCTCAACAATTTCTCATAAGTACATTATTGTGTCCAATTCAGGGTCAAGCTATTGTACCAACGTAAAAATAACAAGGAAGCGCCTAATTTTCAAGGATACAGAATGATCAGATATGCTAAAAATGTTTAAAGAACATTTAAATATCAGTTAATCTGCTAACGCTCATGAGGTTGTCCCCATTGCTAAATAACCTCCTATTCTGGATATGCGAGAATCAAAGTCCATCACAACATGCGTCAATAAACCTGCATGTTCAACCATCATACCAAATCGCAAGAAATTTGATCATACATGTTGAAAAATGGTCCAATAAAGCACTGAAATTATGATTTGTCATTTTATTCAGCCATTCGGTCAAAAACGATTTTGACATACACGGAATATAAATCATACATCCCCATTCACGACCGTAGGGGACAGGTGTGTAATGTGTGCCTCTTACTGTTACACGTTAATTTGAGTCGATATCAAATAACATATGATAAATAATGTGAATTATGTTGTGTTTCAGACACAACTCAGTGGAGAAGATGAAACAAAATCAGAACATCACGTGAGCAAACGTGACGTCACAACTGATCTCAGGTGGCTGGTTGAGAACTGTAAGTTGTCTTTTCAGTTATGAGCATATGCAATAACCAAGACATTCCAAAAAATGTAAAAGTGTTATTACAACAGTGTGACGTAACATCAGGAAATATGCTTTTCCCGGATAGTACACTTCGGAATGGTATTATTGTCGGAATAGTATTATTGTCGTTTTTTCTTTCAGAATGTAAACGAACCTCAGACAGTGATAAAGTAGATGTGTTTTAAACCAATAGAAAGTGCTTTCTTATTCTTTATTAAAAGCACGTCAAAATGTGATTATAATTGTGAGCCAATAAACAAATATTCGGAATGTTTATCGCGTGAACTGTCAACATTATGGAACTGTATTTTAGCTTGCTGTTGAGATTCTCCTGATCAGCGTAACAAGACCACTTGGTTGTATTGTTTTGATTCATTTACCGGTCCATCATTGGTTAGTAGTTTGTTCGTGTGATTGTTTGTTTTATAACTGTATGTGCTGACTTCTATCATTGTTCCCCCTCTTCTTCTAGTGTCAATATTGCAAGGACCCCCTGGTCCACAAGGCCTCCCTGGAGACAACGGAATTCCTGGAATCCGTAAGTATTATTACTTTTAGCAACGTCTTACAATTTGTATTGCATTAATATATCCTACTGTGTATGTAGCCTGGACTCACCAAGCACGAATGCGTACATAAAAGAAATATAGTTTCTGAACTAGTTGACCATACAATTTCCACTGGGTTCGAGGAATTCGGCGTTGATATACCTATGCATTACAAGTAATAGTCTTAGGGGAGAACAACAAACACACTGACACAGTTATCATTGAGTACTCAATAAATTAAGTTACAATCATCAACATTAAGTGTCATATTTTGATATATGCAAAATAGTATAGAAATATATTAACCGCCCTTACTGATGCACGTGCACGAATGTATCAATAAACTTTAGCTAACAATATTACTGATAATTACAGTGAAAGTGAATCAGTAGATCAAAAAATACAAGTTAACAATTATGTAATTTCTTACAATGTATAACAATCTTAGACCTGCAATTTCTAATAATAATGTACTAACAGTAATGCACCAACAATTCCCTAACAGTGTATTAATGTACAGTAATCTCAGTAATACAAGTGAGGCTAAACAGGTAAAATAAGCCATGCATGGTACAGTCCGCGTTAGTTATAACATTTAAGATATATAGTTTTGTTTGTAGTAATATAGTTTGAACATAAACATGTCAGAGATATGGATCCAGAAGCTGATGCTCTGTTATGATGATTTTGTTATCATTAAAATGATTGACATTCAGTCATCTTGTGTCTTATCGCTAAACGAATTCTTGTTCATATTGAGAGATATTGCTTTGGAACAGCATTAATAAGAACAAAGTGGCCAGTGTATGTACCACGTGTAAATAGCCGAGATCCGGTTCCGGAATGCCAGAAATGCATAATTTTGATCACTTTTGAGCACATAAATGGCCGCCATCTTGAATCATATTGTGAAACAAATTGATGTGCATATGTATAATATTGCGTATGAAGTGTGTGTACATGTCTAAGATATAGGTCCGGACGCACGCACGGATGCACATAAGTTTTCGGACTGCGTCTGAACTGGGACTAATCATTTACCGTAGCCTCTTAACAGTAACCTTAAACAGCGTAAGTAGTGTAATAATAATGAACTTACGTCATTCATACTAATCTGTTATCTCTTTTTATCAAATAGTGCAGCTATGAATTGTACATAGCAAATAGAAAGCAAGCATTGAAATGTCTTTCTACAGCTAAACAAATATAAAAAGCATAATTCTAAATCAATAACACAAGATACCAATCAATTTATAATTGACTAAGATAGAGTCAATTGACGGATGCATGTAACAGTAATCCACTTTCACGCAGACACGGAGGTCAATGAAAAGTGCGCCACCAACGACAGCAGTTGGGCGCCATCTGTTTTAATATAAATTATGTAATTGTTCAAATGCACAGAATACACTGCACATAGGATAGGATACATGTAGATACCACAATCTATTCAAAGATTATTTTCATTCGAGCAGCTGGATTTCCATGCATTGGATCTGCGGAGTCCAACAATGACAATGACAACGATAACGATGATGGACCAGGAAGTGATGATCGTACATCAACCAATGTAAATGGAACGACTGGATCTGTGTATGTGAGATGGGGAAGATCGACATGTGAAGATACTGCTGAACTAGTTTATGAAGGTATGTATAATAAAATTGTAATAATGTTCGGGACACATATGGATTTTTTGTATGATTTTTCCATGATTTCATGAAGACAACGCTTATTCAAGCTTGTAATGGAATGTCAGATATCGTGTTCTCTGTATTCTCATTCTGCCCACTAGGTGTCATGGGAGTAGCGCGTCACATTCATAAAGGTAGTGGTTCTAACTACCAATGTCTGCCATTGAATCCTATTCATGACGACGTAGTAAGTGGTACCGGAGGGTACAGGGCTTTGATGTATGGTTCAGAGTATCAGATGAACACATTCAGCCCTTTGTCAGCTGTGCACGATCATGATGCAGTATGTGCAGTGTGCAGAGTTCGTTCTCGTGGTACCGTCTTAATGGTTCCTGCTCGTAATGAATGCCCGTCAACTGAGTGGACCAGAGAGTATTATGGCTATTTGATGTCCGATTACTATGACCAAACAAACACGGAATTTATCTGTGTAGACCGTAATCCTGAAGGAAGAGATGGTAGTAGCGCAAACCTCAATGGAGCGTTGTTGTATTTTGTAGAGGGTCGATGTGGGTCACTTCCATGTGGTCCATATGTCAATGGCAATGAATTGACATGGTTATCAAATAATGATTAAATACTGTGAAACGATTTCACTTGCGTTTAATTCCACTATTTGAGCATATTGAATTAGTTTTAAGTTCACGAATTAATAAGTGAAAAATGCATTCAAGTGTAAATTTATCTGTCCATGTAAATTTAATTTAAAGCGGTGGTCGTCGCGCAGCGCGTGTTCAAATTTCATGTAAATAAACAACGTATTTTCCATGCGTTGTATACGTCGCTATGAGTCCCATATCGAACAGGACGCGGCGCGACGACCATCGCCCTTTAACTGATTATCAGCGAAAATAGCGATTGGGACGAAGTGGATAATTAATTAATCATGTAGATATAAAAAGTAATTTACCATGTTAAAAGTATTTAGTATGCATATTAAATATGCGGCGCAACTACCACATGGCAAATTCTATGTTCGTCGCAATAAAAATAAATAACAAAATACCCCTGTCAGATATAAACGAGAGATATCCACTCCACTCCGCCAGAGGGCGTCCATATATATATATATCTGTTGAATTTGTTAAAAGATTCCTCTCATTAGTAAATAGCGCCCTCACTCAACAATATTTAGAATGAGTGGTTGGTCAAAAGTTTGATGAGTCAGGTGCATCTATTGGCTAAGCTTGTTGTACATAAATGCAAATAAGTATAGGAACCATTAATGCTGTAGGGTGTACTGGGAGGGGTGGAGGATTTCATGTTTGTAATGACTGGTTGTAATGTTTGTTGAGTCATTGTTTAGACACCCTGCAGCTTGAAATGGTATGGTCCAAATCCAAATTCGATATGGCGGTGATGAATATCTGTGCGATATGGCAGTGTCGTCTAAAAACCACGCATCAAAATGATTTCTGTTTATTTATTTACTGTTGTAGATCCTGAGAACTAGCCATTGAATATGATGTCAGGAATAAATGGTTTTCTGAACAAGCTTTATTAATTATTGCTGGCAATATTCCAGTATGAATTGGGAGCAAACCGTGACACCATATCTAGCCGTTGTATTGTTATGCTTCTAATATTTTTTTTTTTAAATAAAATAAATTAAATAGAAATATTATGTGTATTTTTGTATGTAGAAACATGGCTGACCCACTCAAAAATATAAAGAAGTGTGGTCTGCAGTTCTTTTTTTTAATTTTTTTATTTGTGAAAAAAAACTGGTATTTTACAGAGTGTAAACAATAAAACACTCACAGTGCAAGGCTAGTTCACCAACATGTCTATTCTCTTGCTTGAGTGTGAAAGTACATGGTTTAGTGACTACCTCTTATATTTTTAACTTTTAGAATTTCATTTATTTGGGAAGGTTCTTCTATAAAAATATAACAGATGTAATGAATTAATTTTAATAATTTAATTTAATTTCAGAACTAAAGCTGAGTCACTACTTGAGAAATCATATTTTAAAAGATTTCAACTGTGGCTAGACTGACCCCCCTCCCCCCTATGGCTACAAGTTATAAGTCATGCCATAGTATACTTACAGGTAAGTGAATAGTATACCTTCTCTAATTAAAGCATAACTAGATACTCACTGCTTGTAATATTAATGAATTAATTTTAATATTTTATTTTAACTTCAGAACTAAAGCAAATTCACTACCTGAGACGTATATCGTACATGTATTCACTGCGCATAGGCTACAAAATCTATAGGAACAAGTTAAAAGTCATGCCATAGTATGCTTACAGGTGGGTGAATAGTATACCTTCTCTAATTAAAGCATAACTAGATACTCACTGCTTGTAATATTAATGAATTAATTTTAATATTTTATTTTAACTTCAGAACTAAAGCAAATTCACTATCTGAGACGTATATCGTACATGTATTCACTGCGCCTAGGCTACAAAATCTATAGGAACAAGTTAAAAGTCATGCCATAGTATGCTTACAGGTGGGTGAATAGTATACCTTCTCTAATTAAAGCATAACTAGATACTCACTGCTTGTAATATTAATGAATTAATTTTAATATTTTATTTTAACTTCAGAACTAAAGCAAATTCACTATCTGAGACGTATATCGTACATGTATTCACTGCGCCTAGGCTACAAAATCTATAGGAACAAGTTAAAAGTCATGCCATAGTATGCTTACAGGTAAGTGAATAGTATACCTTCTCTAATTAAAGCATAACTAGATACTCACTGCTTGTAATATTAATGAATTAATTTTAATATTTTATTTTAACTTCAGAACTAAAGCAAATTCACTACCTGAGACGTATATCGTACATGTATTCACTGCGCCTAGGCTACAAAATCTATAGGAACAAGTTAAAAGTCATCTCATAGTATGTTTTCAGGTGAGTGAATTGTATACCTTCATTAATTAAAGCATAACTAGATACTCACTGCTTGTAATATAACCGTCGCTATCCGGACCTCTATTTCTGACAGTTGGGTATTTGCAGTTAGTAATATAGTGAACGATTAATCAAAAGATATGACAGGTTCAGTACTTATTAGTGTGATTGGCTGTATGATTGAAGGTCACGCCTTAGATTCTTGTAACTGCTTTGTAATTGGTTAAGTTTTGATTTGTAATAAATAGACGAAGTCCTTAGTCAGAGAGAGAGAGAGAGAGAGCTCTACGAGGCGAGAGAGTCTTGGTCAGTGCTGGGGAGAGATCCTGAGGAGGCGGTTTGCCTCCAGGCGTTCTCGATGTGGCTAATGACTAGCTATTGAAACGTATTCCGTTGTGTGCGTCTATTTGACTGTAAAGTTTAAGTGACTTTCCCGGTCCGGTACCTCAAGCAGACGTGATAAAAAGACCAGATGAGACCCCCCTGACACGTGTTGGAGAACCCCGGACCACAGGAGAATTTCCCCGGGATAGCGCGACGACCATCGCCCTTTCATCATTTTTCTGAAATGTGCCAAGTAGACAGTAGATAACTGAATGCAAATAAAGAGAAGAGTAAAACATTTCATGAACCATATAAATAAATGCTTTCTGTAATGAAAATATATTTTAATCATTCAAGGGTTTTCCCCGTTCACCCCCCCGTATACCTGTCTATATAAAGTCACTTGACAATACCGCCCAACCTTCATATGACGCCCGTGTCTCATACGTTACGCATTGCCTGAAACTGCACCAGAATGTTTCCTGAAGACAAAAGCAGCGACATTGGGAAGAGGGGAAGGATTGGGAAAGTGTTTCGGTGTGTAATCGGTGTTTCGATGATTTGCTTATTATTTTGCATGGCATTCATCCCATATTTGATTTTCAAGAATAGTGACATACACAGATCAATGAGTGCATTGCAGTCAACTAATAAACAACTGGAAGACAGACTTGATGAAATACAAAGGACACTGGACAGTTTGAAACTAGAAATGTCAACTTTGCAGGTAAGACTGTTAAATTATAGCCATCTAAAATCTACGAATTAAAGTAGTTTCCGCCTAAGGATATAGTACCACCTATTTATTTAACCTAATTTGTGTCACCTAACATCCTATGACGTACGAACTTATTCTGAGCTACCACGTAGAATGTACTAGACTCTTTAATGCGCCAGCCTTGAAAGCCTTGAAATTGATTCTATCGAATAATGTCCGAGTGTATTTAAACAAATCTCATTATATCTGTTAAACACTTTGTTTAATATTAATGTTTAATAGACATTGAGTTAAAAAAACGTTAGGTGTCACCAGCCTAATTTTTGAGAAAATGATGGTTGTATTTTAGTGAATATTGACCATTTAGTCAGTATTGTAACGCTTTTACCATACGTGCCGATGGCAGAGATATTATGCCACATCTCAAATTGTAGCCTGGTGACATAGGCTGAAAAAATCATATGTCGTAAATGATTGGATACTTGTTGCCTTTAATTATTTCAAAATTTTTAAAAAGTGTCAAAAAATGAATTTTTTCTTTAACACTGTGCTCTATGAAATTGTTCTAAAAATAGCGTTATTTTGAAAATAATAGGACAAGTTTCTCAAAATACGTCACTGTAACACATTATTTCATGGTGCCATTGGACAATAGCTCCATGATTTTACATAATATACCAATAAACATTGTCATGCGATTTATGACTGATTTTTCAAAATGTATGAGTAGGCTTCTACCTTAAAGTTGATAATTTCATGGTGTGCTTTGAATAGACTGATTGTAAACAACGTCTTACTGTTAAGACTTATATTTCTATAGCTTCAGTCGCTAAAGACACACATAATCAAGTTGGGTGCTATGAGTTTGTTGATCGCCCTATAGTTGCAATACATATAAGGTCATTGGCAGCTCCACGAGGAGAGCAAAGTAAATTCTACAGCAGCTAGTCTGAGGGTGACATTGCTGTTTATAGGTTACTACAATCAGGTACTGTTATCGCACATTTTAGTGAGATCACCAGCAAGGTCACCCGGACTCTGAAGTGGTTGTTTCCTGTGGCTACAGATTGTTGTTGTAGGCCCTCTCATGCAGCTATAAAACATAACGATGCTCATCTAAAATTGCAATAACAAGTATGTTCATCTTAATGCCGGTGGACAAAGCAACTATTTCTAAATTAGTTTATGTATTTAGTCAGGATACTCGGGATATATGAAGACTAGATCGAATAAATATTTCAAACTCTGTGGAGAAGCTGTTTTCTAAGGAAGCGATATTTGCGGTAGGGGGTGGTGTCAGATTATAGAGTATATGTGTGAAGTGTGGTATGTGTACATGTCGTTTGAAAACACAAAATACTGCCATTACAATCTCAATGAGCCATCCCATGCATATTTTATGAATGTGTACCCCAACAACGATGGAAATGCAGTTTTAACGATCCGAAGAGCTTATTGGCAGCGAGCTATAAGGGTCAATATGTCCACATTTTCTGGGGCGAGCATTTGTAAAATATAAATATACCGAGTATATCTTAAAACATTGTAGCACTTAATTTTGAGACTATTTGAGTATGGGTTTACGTCATCCCAATTGTCTTTCAAGAAATAAACTATAAATAATATTTATAGATACTGTCAAAATACCAAAGGGACTGGACAAAAAGTACATGGGGGTAGACTGGTGTTTATTGAAAGTCGTCTTTCCCTTGAAAGGTGCATGAAAAAATGTGACCCCCCCTTTCTAAGTGTAGGGATAGTACATGTATTAAAACTATATATACATACAAATTGATGATCTACTACACAACTTAGAACTTTTTCTACTTCAATCAGTTAGCCCAGCTCTCATTGAGAATAGAACAATGTATGATACTGTGTATGTACCAGATTAGGGTGATATATACACAATTTTACTGGCACCTTTATGAGTGTTGTGTGTTGAATCGTGTACATTCTTGTTATATGCTGACGACTTGCTATTGTTTTCTACAACCCAAGAGGGGTTACAAAAGTGCATTGATGCAGTCCAAAATTACTGTAACAAAATTACTGTGAGTTCCAATGATAATGTACTGAAGTTATGGAGACACAGAATTCTGAGACAGTATTTAAAAGTAAACATTTTTATATGGACGCCACTAAATTACAGTGTCTTAATTATTATAATTACCTTGGCATTGTTTTTCAAACAAATGGAAAGTTTCATAATGTTATGTCTAGGCTACGAGACAAAGCACAGAAAGCACTGTTTAAGATGTACAAAATGCTTTGGATCAGTGAGGAATGTTATTCTGTTAGTCTGGCTAAAGAAACTATTAACTCTATTATCAAACCCACAGCTTTATATGGGGCTGATGTGTGGGGAGGGGTTATGCTAAACACGTACAAGGGGTCTGGTAAAAATAAATGTACAGTCGACAATTGCAATTTTGAAACAAAACTTTTCTCAGACAAATTAATTGCAGAAAAACTTCACATGAAATTCTGTAAGAGTTATTGGTGTGCACAGGAAAGCATCTAATGGCCCATGTAGATGTGAATTGGGTCAATATCCACTTATATTGAATATCTGTGTTTGAATTATGAAATATTATCAAAGACTAGTATTTAAAAACAAAACAATTCTATCATTGATGCAGCCTATGAAGAATCTAAAACTTTGGTGCATGACCCATGGCTTAACTAAAATTACTAGTGATACTAGATCTAACTAATTCAGACCCACATCAGAATAATTTTTGGATATTATAAGAAGCTCAAATGTTAGTACCGTATGAAGTGGAAAAACAATTTGTTGAACAATTGTAAGCTTGACTTGTATAGGTGTTCTAAAGAAAATTTTGAATTTTAACATGGTTTATAAAAAACAATTAAAAAAACATAGAATAGCTTATACTAACTTTAGAACTTCTACACATTATTTTCCCATTGAATCCGGTAGATATAAAGGCATTTTGAAGAGAAACAGGCTATGTAATCTCCATGAATGCAATGAAGTAGGGGATGAGAAACATTACATTTTATATTGTAATAATTGTCTAATCAAAGAACAAAGATCTTGATTACTTGCAGCTCTATACATCTATGACCCAAAGTTGAAAGATTTTAGCATGGATGAATTATTTCCTATTATTGTTTCAAGTAATGATTTTTTTTCATTCTTAGCATTTTTGCAATTTTTTTTTGTCTATATTCTTGATATGTTTTAGTACTGTAAGTTTTTGTTGTTCTGAATGTTTTGCTTTGTTATTCTTATTTTTGGACTTTACTCAGGACTTAATTGGTACCTTCCAAATAAAAAATTCTATCTATCTACTATATAACCTACACTAAAAAGATAACAATTACAACAAAGAAAGCCAAATATACTGTGTATGGAAGAGTGGCCATCCCGTGGCATAATCCACTCTAGGTACTCTAGACAAACGATGATATGAGGAATGCAGTTTATTACTGATTTTCCTTTTGTTGACACATAGGATCGTCATCATTGATGCTAATATGAGTTACGATACACCACAACACGGCTTAGTATATATATATATGTGTTATAGCTACTACGCAGTGAACTGCATTGTCTTTAATTATGCACAGATGTTTAGTGAATGTTTTAGCCAATTGGCGTTTTGTCCCCCCCCCCCCAAAAAAAAAACACAGTATACGACATGTATGATTTACTAGACTTGCATACAGTTTATATTTTGGTATTTTTGCAATAAAATAAAAAAATCATGGGAGTGTGTAAATGGCCGGGTTAGCGCGAAATAAATAAGGAACTTGTGACCAACTTTCGCAATTTATACACTTCTATAATTGACTCTATTGAAAAAAAAACACCAACAAATAGACAAGAGGCTTTATACAAGTCTAATGATTAGCGAGTAAACGATTCAGGCGTTAATGTGTAAAGCGATTATTGCTTGGTGTAGTACCTGTTACTAAGTAAAGACGTAACGATTGCTGTTGGGTGTGGTCATTAACGAGGGAAATCCGTTAATAATAGTTTTACGGATAATAGGTGGCGAGTGAGGACAACAGGAATACGATCGTAACGTTCGATCAGAAAATGGAAACGCTGGAGGGCCCCACATACAGACTAACGATATGTTACTAAATATTCATAAGATACTTGACCTAGACTTATAAATTAAAGATATCTACTAGAAGTACGTTTTAGGTAAACTTATAATTTATTCAATCACTGCTATTTTATAACATTTTAAACATCAACCTGGTGATATTAGACGTATCACGTTTATCTTGCTACTTTTTTGACAATTGAAAATCTACTACGATATTGAAACAGAACATGACGTCTTAATTCATTTATGCACAATTATTTATTTGAAAACAAAACAAAACAAAACAAGTTGATTAATTAGAAATACGGTAAAAAAGCGAGAAAATATTCTTTGTGTAATTAGGTGCTCCTATATTCCTCACAAAAACCCAAAATTTGACTGAATTTTGTTAGCGGCTGGCTTAATGTTGACCCAACGCATCGTTTGGTTATAAAAGTTTATTTAGTATTTTTTCTGATTTGTAGGAGTCTGAAAAACACAACTTGTCTTTTTATTCAGTTTCAAGCTGTATTCAAAAAAGCTGCCCCCATATATTAATTATTGGCAAAGTGATCGCATTTATTTACGCCACCTGCTTCAATCCACTGTGTCGTGATCTCGTATGAATTTGAAGCAAGGCCACTGGACTAAATATTAAAAACCTACAGGTGTTGAAAATAGTAGACGTGTAACTAAAATGATCACTAGACTTTCATTGATAAACGTTGATTTTCCCACAATTCAATGCGCTCTTCTAGTGGAAATCATTATCGATGCTCTGCGCAACAGTCAAAGTCGCCATATTTGTTCATATGAGAACATATCTCACGCATTCGTGGCGCTGTCATGAATTAGTTTTCGCGTATCTGTTATCCGACTTATTTAGCTGATTAATAGTGAATAGCTGTGTTATATCTGTCATCATTTAGGCTCATGCGAGGTCCTGGACGGAACTTGACTCAGTGATTTTGAACTAATTACGATATAACCGTCGCTATCCGGACCGCTATTTCTGACAGTTGGGTATTCGCAGTTAGTAATATAGTGAACGATTAATCAAAAGATATGACAGGTTCAGTACTTAGTGTGATTGGCTGTATGATTGAAGGTCACGCCTTAGATTCTTGTAACTGCTTTGTAATTGGTTAAGTTTTGATTTGTAATAAATAGACGAAATCCTTGGTCAGAGAGAGAGAGAGAGAGAGAGAGCTCTACGATGCGAGAGAGTCTTGGTCAGTGCTAGGAGGCGGTTTGCCTCGATGCGTTCTCGATGTGGCTAATGACTAGCTATTGAAACGTATTCCGTTGTGTGCGTCTATTTGACCGTAAAGTTTAAGTGACTTTCCCGGTCCGGTACCTCGAGCAGACGTGACATAGAGACCAGACGAGATTCCCTCTGACACGTGTTGGAGAACAGAGGAGAATTTCCCCGTGATAGTGCGACGACCACCGCCCTTTCATCATTTTTCTGAAATGTGCCAAGTAGACAGTAAATAACCGAATGCAAATAGAGAGAGGATTAAAACATTTCATGAACCATAGAAATAAATGCTTTCTGTAATGAAGATATATTTTAATCATTCAAGGGTTTTCCCCTTTCACTTTATATAGACAGGTATACGGGGGGGGGGGGGCGTATACCTGTCTATATAAAGTAACTTGACAATACCGCCCTACCTTCATATGACGCCCGTGTCTCATACGTTACGCATTGTCTGAAACTGCACCAGAATGTTTCCTGAAGACAAGAGTAGCGACATTGGGAAGAGGGGAAGGATTGGGAATGTGTTTCGGTGTGTACTCGGTGTTTCGATCATTTGCTTATTATTCTGTATGGCATTCATCCCATATTTGGTTTTCAAGAATAATGACATAAAAAGATCAATGAGTGCATTGCAGTCAACTAATAAACAACTAGAAGACAGACTTGATGAAATACAGAGGACACTTGACAGTTTGAAACTAGAACTGTCAACTTTGCAGGTAAGACTGTTAAATCGTAGCCATCTAAAATCTACGAATTAAAGTAGTTTCCGCCTAAGGACATAGTACCACCTATTTGTTTAATCTAATTTGTGTCACCTGACATCCTATGACGTACGTACTTATTCTGAGCCACCACGACTGACGTAGAATGTAATAGAATCTTTAATGCGCCAGCCTTGCGTAGATGTGTTCCGGTGTCGCACCGTTAGTTTGCATTGTCACTATACATCCAATACCACGGGAGCGGTCGGACGACCAAGAGTTATACTATCTCTAACTGCCGATAACAGATGACTATTCAAATTAAGGTTGCGACTGAACTGAGTGTGAAGGAAACTGTTCAGTCACTAAATTATCCATAAACATTTGGCCATGCAATAATGTTATAGTTGTATTCACTGACACTGCACGCTGTACACTTGGTAACAAGTGGAAATAAAATTCCCAACCGTTGTCGAAAGGTAAAAGTCACATTGACAAAATAAAACAACCAAAAAGTGCACTAGACAATATAGTCAAATCAGTAAAGGACTGTAAGGGAAAGATGTATGGCCTTCATATTATTATTATTACATTATGTCAGGAGTTTCGAGTGAGCACACGCTGTGATTGGAAGTTTCCCTGTGCTCACCATAAATCCCAATACAGTTCTTTGCACGTAACGCTGGAGTTAATTTCTTGTCCACAGGGCCCAAACTATCAGGGAGTAAACACTGTATTGGAAGAGCTGTTCACACAGGAGAGCCCATAAACTCCAACGTAGTATTTGCTTAGCACTAAACACAAAGAAAGGTTTTATAGGCATATTAAAGTAGGATTTAGATCGTGTTAAAATCCAAATCCCATTGGAAGAGTTGTTAGCAGAAATTTTTAACTGTCAGACACAGCCATATAATCGAATAATTTGTGTATGATACCTGGGGTTATATTGATTCTATCGAATAATGTCCGAGTGTATTTAAACATATCTCATTATATCTGTCAGAAAAAGTTAAACACTTTGTTCAATAGTTTAGACAAAAGCAAACAATACATTTTTAACAAGTCTGCATATATACTAAAGGCACACAAATGGGTCGAGAAATTGTATACCCATAATAAGGAAAAAGTGGGATATTGCTGTAAAGGTTTGGAACATTGATGATATTATAATTAAAATAATCTCTTTTTGTCGTACAGACTGGTAGAAAGTTGGCTCTGATTCAAAATCAAAGATCTAATTAAGTAGAATAAGCAAACTGTTAAACCAATAAATGTGCTTTTGTTTTGCTCCTAGGATACATTTAAGGTAGAAGCCTACTCATGAATGCAAATACTCAGAATTTATTCATTTACCAATAAATTGTACCTCCAGGCAATATAAGGACATTGAGTTAAAAAACGTTAGGTGTCACCAGCCTAATTTTTGAGAAAATGATGGTTGTATTTTAGTGAATATTGGCCATTTGTCAGTATTGTAACACTTTTACCATAGGTACCAATGGCAGAGATATTTTGCCATATCTCAAATTGTAGCCTGGTGACATAGGCTGAAAAAATCATATATCGTAAATGATTGGATACTTGTTGTTGCCTTTAATTGTTTCAAAAATTTTAAAAAGTGTCAAAAAATGAAATTTTTTTTTAACACTGTGCTTTATGAAATTGTTCCAAAAATAGCGTTATTTTGAAAATAATAGGACAAGTTTCTCAAAATACGTCACTGTAACACATAACAAATGTTATTTCTTGGTGCCATTGGACAATAGCCTCATGATTTTACATAATAAACCAATAAACATTGTCATGCGATTTATGACTGATTTTTCAAAATTTATGAGTAGGCGTTAACGATTGTAAACAACGTTAAGACTTATATAGTACATGTATTTAAACTATATATACATACTAATTAATGTTCCACTACACAATCTAGAACTTTTCTACTTCAATCAGTTAGCCCAGCTCTCATTGAGAAGAGAACAATGTATGATACTGTGCATGTACCAAATTAGGGTGATACAGACACAATTTTACTGGCACCTTTATGAGTGTTGTGTGTTGAATCGTGTGCATTCTTGTTATATGCTGATGACTTGTTATTGTTTTCTACAACCCAAGAGGGGTTACAAAAGTGCATTGATGCAGTCCAAAATTACTGTAACAATTTGTATTTTAAAGTAAACATTAAAGGGCGACAGTCGTCCTGTTCAATATGAGACTCATAGCGACGTACGCAACGCGTGTAAAATACATTGTTTATTTACATGAAATTCGAACACGCGCTGCGCGACGACCACCGCGCTTTAACAAAAGCAAAATCATTATTTTTAACAGTTTTATTTGGACGCCACTAAATTACAGTGTCTTAATTATTATAATTACCTTTGCATTGTTTTTCAAACAAATGGAAAGTTTCATAATGTTATGTCTAGGCTACGAGACAAAGCACAGAAAGCACTGTTTAAGATGTACAAAATGCTTTGGATCAGTGGGGAATGTTATTCTGTTAGTCTGGCTAAAAAAAACTATTTAACTCTGTTATCAAACCAACAGCTTTATATGGGGCTGATGTGTGGGGAGGGGTTATGCTAAACATGTACAAGAGGTCTGGTAAAAATAAATGTACAGTCGACAATTGCAATTTTGAAACAAAACTTTTCTCAGATAAATTAATTGCAGAAAAACTTCACATTAATTTTTGTAAAAGAGTTATGGGTGTGCACAGGAAAGCATCTAATGACCCGCGGTATAATCCACTCTAGGCACTCTAGACAAACGAATTACGCTAGCCTTGGATCCAGCCCTTCAGAGCGTTATTTCCAATGCACTTAAGAATGGTCTGGTGTATCGCAACATATTTTTACATACGTAGTCGGCTCAGAATTCTGTGTCATCACTGATTACCTGTCTCCATGACTTCAGTACATTATCATTGAAACTCACATGTGCTGACTGATTCGTAAGTAAGGCCCGCGCCCAGCCCCCAGGCCGATGCACTAGTTTCATGAATGCAGAATGAATGAACATAGATCGAGTGTTCCAAAGCGCTTATCCAAGCACGCTGGCGAAACTTGCAGCAAGCGCGAATAATCGCTACAAAATCCTAATTTTCTTTTCAATAAGAGAGCAGGTAGACACATGAATATATATATATCTATAAGACTCGAATATGATTGGTTGTAGTGGCCACAAGGTAAAATAATCTATACGAACCCCACTGAACACAACCCGCTAACGACATAACTGTGCATCAACGAAATTATGCGCCATGATGTCAAATTGAAATTATCATTATAGTGTAATTTATTTTCTTTCATGATTTCACTCTATTGTCAATGTCAAAGTCGTAAAACAATATCAATAATGTTTTACAAACGTTTTCATTCAGCAACGCACACAGGTTGATGTTTGCTTGCACCTCGTACACATTCTACATTGAGTGCACATTTAATCAAGTGTTATACTCAAAGTAGAAATGTCTTCACTTAAAGTTTACAACATTCATTAGGTTAAATATTGGTAAATATTTAAATGACAGTGACGACCAAACTTTTTTTATCAGCAAAATATAGTAGTTCCAAGTTTTCGGAAATAGTTTATTAAAAAACGTAATATAATAAAATTTTACTTCAAATGATAAGAATGTTTTATGTTCAAGAACAGTAGACACAAGCAAGCGATACATAACAATACATTACTAGAAACGAGAAGATATGACATGTGTAGCACTCACACACAATCAAATGAGTTTACATTAATATGTTTATTTATAAACTTGTTTTTTATTATTTTTTAATTATTTACAGACAGACTTGAATGAACGCAGCAGAGAAGATGACACCAGAGAACACCACCTGAGCAAACGTGACGTCACATGTGATCTCAGCTGGTTGGCTGAGCACTGTAAGTTATATAATTATATTAACATGAAGTCAGCACACTTTTTTGACAGTCCATACAAAATTTCTGACTACGAGAAATTCATTGGTATAATGTTAGTGCAAAAGTGAATACAGTATGGTGAAAGTCGTACTAACACAACAATAAAGAATTTCCGTTTTCGACATTGTAAAAGTCTTTCGTTTTTACTAAGTAAAATTATATTTACTAAAAGTTATTTTCCTTACATGTATTGTTGAACGTGTAATTGGTAATTATGATAATTGTATTGGTGTGAAATCTTTCATGAATTATTCTTAATATATTTTTGAATTTTCTTGACAGAATCAGTTGTTTTCAAGATTTTTTACAAAAGAAAGAAAAGATTTTAGATTGTCGAAAACGGAAAGTCTCTGTCGTAGTGTTGTAAATATGTGACACTTCTTTTATATGTGAATGTCACGATTGTATTCAACATAACTGAACTAAACATAACTAGATTTTGTTGTTGTGTTTCTTTCTAGCGTCAATTTTGCGGGGACCCCCTGGACCACAAGGTACTCCTGGAAACAATGGAATTCCTGGAATTCGTAAGTGATGTTAATTGTAATAGTTCCTGAGTTATCATCGTACAATTCCATTTTCATAAACAATTGTGAAAGACAATCAAATACATTTTACTGGCTCAAGGTGTACATGAATCTGCATTATTAATATCAAATATAAATATAAGTAGAGATTTAAATATATTCCATTTTTTGGAATAGCTGGAACACCAGGTACCTCACCTGGTATTGGGTGTCCTAATTCAAGCAATGACAACGATATCGATGATAGGCCAACAAGTGATGATCGTGCATCAACCAACGTAAATGGAACAGCTGGATCTGTGTATGTGAGATGGGGAAGATCGACGTGTGAAGATACTGCTGAATTAGTTTATGAAGGTATGTATAATAGAAGTTTTACAGTTTAATAATTTTCACGACACGTATGGATACGTTTGTATGATTTTGCATGAATTCGAAAACAACCCTTATGCAAATTTGTCTGTAATCGAATGTCAGGTAATGCTACAACCATTGTGCTCTATGTATTCTCAATAATATGATTTAACCATAATTATTATATCCAAAATGAGTGAATAAATGTTTTTACAACGAAAGCTCATTCTGCCCACTAGGTGTGATGGGAGGAGCACATTACACTCATAAAGGTAGTGGTTCTAACTACCAATGTCTGCCAATGAATCCTATATATGACGACGTAGAAAGTGGTACTGGAGGGTCCAGGGCTTTGATGTATGGTACAGAGTATCAGATGAGCACGTTCAGCCCTTTGTCAGCCTTGCACGATCATGATGCAGTATGTGCAGTGTGCAGAGTTCGTTCTCGTGGTACCGTCTTAATGGTTCCTGCTCGTAATGAATGCCCGTCAACTGAGTGGACCAGAGAGTATTATGGCTACTTGATGTCCGATTACTTTGACCACCCTTCAAACAAGGAGTTTATCTGTGTAGACCGTAATCCTGAAGGAAGAGATGGTAGTAACGCAAACCTCAATGGAGCGATGTTGTATCCTGTAGAGGGTCGATGTGGATCACTGCCATGTGGTCCATATATTGATGGCAATGAATTGACATGTGCCGTGTGTACCATATGATATCAATGAATGTATGGGTCAGTTGTTACTAATATTATTCTATGCAGCTAATGGAAGATTTATATATTTACATTTATTGTATTCAGAAACTGACAGATTGCCCCATATAAGATTGTGTTTTCTGTGCTGTTCACCTCATTATGTAGTTGTCATGTCATAAAAAACAGTTCCAATAACCATTTCTAAAAGAAACCATGATATAATTGTATCCTTGTAACAACTTTTTGTAAGTTGTTACAAGGATACATTTTTTTGTGATTGTTTACAATGTAACGCCCTCAGAGCTCTTTTATATAACAGAATAAATAATGTTATTTGTTCTCGCTCTCTTGTTGTTAATAATATCAGTATCATCATAGGTAATTAATTAATTGAATAATCACTGATGAGGTTGTTTATCACATTGTAGATATAAAAAGTAATTTACCATGTTTATAAACGAGAGATATCCACTCCACTCCGCCAGAGGGCGTTCATAGAAAGGTGATGAGGGTAGGTGCGGCGAGGTACGGTAGATATGTTTTGGCTAATTACATTCAAGAATTTCATTTTTCATATATAGTCTTTTTCCCGAATTTTAATAGCTACCAATCTCAACGAAACATGTTTTACCTTAAAATGTAAAAATAAATATGTTTATCACATCTCAATGTTACACATGATGTGATCGGTTGAGACTCGGTAACATTACATTGAATAATTAAATAATAACACATGTTTGTGAGGGTGATATCACGATTTGTTGTCTGCCCAAGGGACAATGGTCATGACTAAAAGTCAAAGGGTAGACAAATCGTGATATTGTCCGAATGACCATGTGATATTTACCACATCGAATAAACATTCACCATGCACAATCACATCTACCATCTCTCATCTCTCCCACAAAATAACAACATTTATATTTGAAGTATGCAATATTTTATTTTATGTAATATAACAAGTAAGACATTACTCATTAACATACATACATTCTTTGCTGACAAATTGCGAAATACACACAGTAAATGTCAGGCGATCTGAATCCCATGTGTCCCTAAATTTAGAGAGCCTCAATACATCAAATGGAATCATAATTTTAAGATCATTTAATAAATGGGCTAAAAGAGAGGATGTTGAGCCGGACACACTGTCAGAATTGGTCAAAGCTGCTAGGGTGGTGAGTATATTGCCGCATTCACAACCTAAAACGCACTTTAACAGTAGACTAAGTTCTGTATTCAAAGATGCTTAAGCACTTGAATGCCTGTCCTCAAAATATTGTCTAAAATACTAACATCTGCTTTTTCTACCATCAATAGGTATTTAAAAATACTGTGGTGTTGTATTTTTGTTGAAGTGAAATTAATTATACACTGTATGTGGATACTGCAAAATTCCAAAAAACTTTTGGAAAAATTAAAATCACGATCATTTTAAAGTTAATGCAATTAAAACATTTGATTTTGTCAAACTATACACTACAATACCACACGACGAATTAAAACTGCGTTTGAAACATCTCATTCACCAAAGCCTTCTTTAAAAAGAGTAGTTCTCGTAGATATAAATACATTGTATTAGGCTACAAATGCACCTATTTTGTCACCAACGAAAAGATGCAAAGTCATGCTATACGGAGGAAGACATTGTTAGTATGCTTGAATTCTTAATCGAAAACAATATTGAGTTTTGGGGACATATCTTTCAATAAACCATCGGCATTCCCATGGGAACTAATTGTGTCCCCTGCTGGCTGATTTATTTCTTTACTCATATGAAGCAGAATAACTTTAAAAAATGGTAAAAGATAAAAAGCACGTTAAGGTACATAAATGATGTACTATGCATCAACAATCCTTCATTGATTATCTGTCTAGGATATATGCACCTGAACTATGAAAAAAGAAACAACAGAATCATATACTTCTACATCATATCTTGACATGTATGTGGAATTTGACTGCAAATCTGACAACAGAAATTATTTCTATTTCGCGATCATTCCACACATTTCCATTAACATTCCACGTGCTCCAGCCTATAGTTTATACATTTCACAATTTGTTCGCTATGCTAGAGCGTGTAGCACATATACTGAATTTATGAAGCGCCATAGACTTCTCTATTTCAAGCTATTTGTCAGTGTAAGGCCTGCTTATCGCTAATGAGGGGGCACCCGCAGAGCTCACATTGGACAGGGGATCCTTTCACTGCTAGTATGGGGTGGAAAAGACAATAGTACTGGAAATGAAATACACATACACCAAAATATCGAGTTAAAGATCCTGGCTTTAATACCTCTCAAAATAATTACAAGAAATAAAGCACACAAAAAATGAATAAAGTCACTAAATTAGGGGATTGCTTAGGGAAGTGTGCATTGGTGATAACTCACAGTTCAAGGATGTAATAAAGGATGAAGTCAATGGATTCTGCAACACAACAACGAAGAAATACAAGAGTCTTGCTTGCAGAGGAACGCTGCTATTCTTGAGGGCACCGCTGATAGCAGGAGATCGCAGAGCAGTTCATACAAGTCTCACAGAATGATGGTTGTAGCCTGTATCACTTTTCAAACAATATCGTAGCAGAACACACAGGAAAGCAAGTTGAAATGATGGAACAACCAGATCCATAGCTATCATTTGAAAAGGAACATCAATCAAGGGCATATCGCCTAATTGTACCTTGCTAACACGACTCCTAGGAGTGGTCTTCTGAATAATATCACATGATCTGCAATGTCTAATAACATCATCCTGCATACCAGGCCAATAACTGAGTTGTTATTCTATATATAAGTCTTCTTGCCATAACTGACTAATGAGCAAGTACTTGATTACGGTAACACAATGGTACACTCGTACTCTATCATCATGAGGTGACTGAAACTCTCTTTTCATCAGCCCCTTGTTCATCAAAACCTTGCCCGATTGTTACGACCTGTGATCAACTCCTCATCTGTACTCACTAACTTTCTAGCACGCTCTAATGTGGAATCAGACTGCTGTGCCTCTCGCACTGCATCCACAGTAAACGGTTTCTTACCACCATTAGTATCAACCTTACTATGCAACTCCTTAAACTCATGAATTATAAGCCTACGTAATGGCTTCTTCTCAGCTAAATTCTGAGCCCTAGTCTGTACCACCTGTACGACATCAACACTATCATCCTAATTAGAATCACTGGGGGGTTCACAACCACTCCCACTATCTGAAGGCTCTCTTATCTTAACACTTGGAGAACAACCTTTATCTATATAGAGCACACTAGTCTGACTACTAGTAGATGTACAGCCTTCATTACCCGAAGGACAACAACCTTCACCACTCGAAGGAGTACTATGTTCACCACCCGAGGGCGAACTAACCTCACCATGCCCTACCTCACGAGCTACACCTAGCTTCCAACCAATATCAGGATCCTTGGGCTCCCTAGCTCCATTAATATTACCAACAATAAGATCATACACTGGGGTCCTTATACACAGTGCCTCGACCTCACCAACATAGAATGGTGTGTATATATATATAGTCTAGCTACTGGGGCTTTCCGACATGTACCATCCATCATCACACAGGTACGACTCTCCCCAGTCAATTGACTATCCTCTACCAACTATCTACATACTACAACCTAACTACACCCACTATCACGAAGGACCTATACCTCAGTATTGTCATTAAAGCCTTGAACAACAGGCATATCACTCGCCATCCTATTAGCTGGTGTGACAGTGGCAACACTAATAATTGACAGATCATGACCACATTTCAACTCAACTTTATCTCGTCCCTGTAAACACGGATGCCTACTTGCATCTGTGACTTCATAAACTACACATGTAGCACTGACTTCCTGCGAATCATTACTATTCTGACTTGTGTTCTAGGACTGTTCTTTCTGAATCTGACTACCACTTGATTTTTACCACCTGTCTGTCTACCTGCATCTCTAAACTTATCAGCTAATTCAGCCATTTCTTTAACTGACTTGGGTGACCTTTCACCTATGAAAATATACAACTCATTACCAAAAGTACTCATCAATTGATCTCTCATCACTAAGACCTTAGCGCCATCAAAATTCCTATCAACTTTTATTATTCTAATAGTTTTGGTTATAGACTGTTAAAATTTTGTAGAATTGTGAATAGTGGAACATACTCAAAAGACGATTTTAAAATATAGATAACAGGTGCAAACATCCTCTCTTTGAATGCTTAGCAAGATTTAGCAAGGATGTACATAAATAATAAAAAAGAAACATGGTGAAAAAAGACGATACAAAACGATAATACATTTAATTTTGAAACTGTTACAGCCATTTTAAATATGATCATTAGCAAACTTCTTACTGAGTGAATTGTTATGCAAATTAGCAATTATCTCAGCTTCTTTTTAGTGCACATCCCAGAAAAAATAGCTCCTAGACGATTTGACCTTTTGTTTTGAAATTTTCACAAATGATTGACAATCTTTGTTACAACAATCGTACAGACAACTAGCCTGGGTGTTAATTTATGCATAAACTTGAAGTAGTAAAATTTGAGCTGCTGCCCTGCAAAATTGACAACTGGTAGACAGTTTTCAAGACGGCACTTTCTTCATAGTAAACAGATGTACCCGTAAACCAATTTTGACAGGAAACAGAAGCATGGTTTAGAAGCTATTTTTTTATAATCATTTTTGACCAAAAAAGCACATTTTTGTGCATATTTCAAACTACAGTGTCCATAAAAAAAATACTAACAAAATTTTAAAATTCATACAATAAGCTTTCAGAAATATTTAGTTTTGTGGACAAGGTCATCTTGGTTTCCTAATTAACTAATTAAAATACCTGTCAGGTAAACTGCATCTCTACCTTAATTGATGGATTTAAGGACTTAATAATGAGAGATCAATTGATGAGTACTTTTTGTAATAAGTTGCCATTCAGCATTCATTCTTCTAGTCTAGCCTAGTAGGATTTAATTGTGAGATTTGTCATACAGGCAAAACTGTCAACACTTTAATAATACGGTAAACGTGAATCAAATTGTGACCGGTTAATAATGTTTATACATTACTACTATAGTAAACAATACATTGAATATTGCACTCTGCAAGAACAACACAAAACAACTGGCACGTACACCATACTACACTACATAGTCAAATCGGGAAAAGAAAGATATATGGACCCCATCGTATCCATGAAGTATTATTAGGTTTTTCGAAATCCTGTGACGTCCATCAAATAAAAATTGTCTGCCAAGAAAGAACTGCGAAAGAAACTTCAGTGAGTTACAAATGAGTTACAAGTGCGTTATTTCCCAATCAGCGTTATCGGCTAGATGTAGTTAATACAGCAACACTAAGGCACCGACGTAATAAAGATGCAAGAATTGATCCAAAATCCACATGAAGTTTACATACTCGTCTGAAGAATTTAGGAACACTTCTCGTTCTTGGTAGGTAGAGAGTATCACGATATAGTCCAGTGACATAACTCAAAAATCGTCACACACCAAAATAAAGCACCACATATATAGGTTAGGTTGAGTGGTTACGAAGGTCAAGAGGTGGGCCGTACGATTTTTTGTTGTATAATACACTATTTGGTGTATGACATACCCTGTCTCGGCTGTGCCACCATCAGTAATATTTATATCAGTTATATCTGAAGAGCACAATTTTTAAAACCGCAGGAAGTAATTAATTTATTTTTTTCTTTTGTTTTACTGTCATTTCTTCTTTTAATTTTTATTTTTAATTATATCTTTTCTGAATGTTGTGTATTTGTATTTCTTTGTATTTTGTTTACCATACAAAAAAACTGAAGCTTTCTAGATGTGTAATAAAAGTTATTATTATTATATTTAATAGTAGGTTATTGAGTTTAAATGAACAAATATAAAAATCAGTTACCAAGCCAATTTATTGCAACATTTAAGAAAAGTCACAAATGCTATAGTGAACAGCAATGTCAGTAAACACGGAGAAATGAAGATTTATGAACGAATCTGTTCTGACCTAAATCACCTTGGCGGAATGATCTCATTGATTCCCCTGTCCGCCACTACCCTGACCATTCGAAACAGCCGATGACGGACAAAAATACTCCTTCCACAAATATCAGACCTGGATATTTTTGTGTATCTTGGGGGTTCATTCAATACCACGATTTTCTTCTAAAACTATTTAGGCAGAACTATTACATTTCTAAATCGCATTTGTATATGGTCAAGCATTTATAAAAAATACAGGTAAACCATTTATCTGAATTCTCCATTAATAAATAACAATTATATGTACATTGATCCCTAAATTACCATTGGCGTCCATGTACCACGTTTATATGTATTAAATAAATGGCGTTAATCTGTATGTTATTGTTGGATGTAAAATAAACTTTGTTGTATATGGATAAGAAAGGACAACAAATTATTGTGCAATAAAGGTCAGGTCGAATGGTAGAAAGAACAATGGGGTAGTGAATAACCAATCGACCGATGATATGAGGAATGCAGTTTATTACTGATTTTCCTTTTGTTGACACATATGATCGTCATCATTGATGCTAATATGCGTTACGAGACACCCCAACACGGCGTAGTATATATATATGTTTTATAGCTACTACGCAGTGAACTGCATTGTCTTTAATTATGCACAGATGTTTAGTGAATGTTTTAGCCAATATATTTTGGTATTTTTGCAATAAAATAAAAAATCATTGAAGTGTGTAAATGGCCGGGTTAGCGCGAAATAAATAAGGAACTTGTGACTAGCTTTCGCAATTTATACACTCCTATAATTTACTCTATTGAAAAAAAACACACCAACAAATAGACAAGAGACTTTATACAAGTCTAATGATTTGCGAGTAAACGATTCGCTATTATGTAAAGCGATTATTGCTTGGTGTAGTACCTGTTACTAAGTAAAGACGTAACGATTGCTGTTGGGTGTGGTCATTAACGAGGGGAATCCGTTAATAATAGTTTTACGGATAATAGGTGGCGAGTGAGGACAACAGGAATACGATCGTAACGTTCGACCAGAAATAGAAATGCCTTAAAATGGAAACGCTGGAGGGCCTCACATACAGACTAACGATATGTTACTAAATATTCATAAGATACTTGACCTAGACTTATAAATTTAACATATCTACTAGAAGTACGTTTTAGGTAAACTTATAAATTATTCAATTACTGTTATTTTATGACATTTTAAACATCGCCCTGGTGATATTATACGTATCACGTTTATCTTGCTACTTTTTTTAAATAGAATTGAAAATCTACTAAGATGTTGAAACAGAACATGACTTCTTAATTCATTTATACACAATTATTTATTTGAAAACAAAACAAAACAAGTTGATTAATTAGAAATACGGTAAAAAAGCGAGAAAATATTCTTTGTGTAATTAGGTGCTCCTATATTCCTCACAAAAACCCAAAAATTGACTGAATTTTTTTAGCGGCTGGCCTAATGTTGACCAAACGCATCGTTTGGTTATAAAAGTTTATTTAGTATTTTTTCTGATTCGTAGGAGTCTGAAAAACACAACTTGTCTTTGTATTCAGTTTCAAGCTGTATTCACAATAGCTGCCCCCATATAGTAAATATCGGCAAAATAATCGCATTTATGTACGCCATCTGCTTCAATCCACTGTGTCGTGATCTCGTATGAATATGAAGCAAGGCCACTGGACTAAATATTAAAAACCTACAGGTGTCGAAAATAGTAGACATGTAACTAAAATGATCACTAGACTTTCATTGATAAACGTTGATTTTCCCACAATTCAATGCGCTCTTCTAATGGAAATCATTATCGATGCTCTGCGCAACAATCAAAGTCGCCATATTTGTTCATATGAGACACATATCTCACGCATTCGTGGCGCTGTCATGAATTTGTTTTCGCGTATCTCTTATCCGACTTATTTAGCTGATTACAAGTGAATGGCTGTGTTATATCTGTCATCATTTAGGCTCATGGAGGTCCTGGACGGAACTTGACTCAGTGATTTGGAACTAATTACGATATAACCGTCGCTATCCGGACCACTATTTCTGACAGTTGGGTATTCGCAGTTAGTAATATAGTGAACGATTAATCAAAAGATATGACAGGTTCAGTACTTAGTGTGATTGGCTGTATGATTGAAGGTCACGCCTTAGATTCTTGTAACTGCTTTGTAATTTGTTAAGTTTTGATTTGTAATAAATAGACGAAGTCCTTGGTCAGAGAGAGAGAGAGCTCTACGAGGCGAGAGAGTATTGGTCAGTGCTGGGGAGAGATCCCGAGGAGGCGGTTTGCCTCCAGGCGTTCTCGATGTGGCTAATGACTAGCTATTGAAACGTATTCCGTTGTGTGCGTCTATTTGACTGTAAAGTTTAAGTGACTTTCCCAGTCCAGTACCTCAAGCAGACGTGATAAAGATACCAGATGAGACCCCCCTGACACGTGTTGGAGAACCCCGCGGACCAGAGGAGAATTTCCCCGGGATAGCGCGACGACCATCGCCCTTTCATAATTTTTCTGAAATGTGCCAAGTAGACAGTAGATAACTGAATGCAAATAAAGAGAAGAGTAAAACATTTCATGAACCATAGAAATAAATGCTTTCTGTAATGAAAATATATTTTAATCATTCAAGGGTTTTCCCCGTTCACCCCCCCCCCCGTATACCTGTCTATATAAAGTCACTTGACAATACCGCCCAACCTTCACATGACGCCCGTGTCTCATACGTTACGCATTGCCTGAAACTGCACCAGAATGTTTCCTGAAGACAAAAGCAGCGACATTGGGAAGAGGGGAAGGATTGGGAAAGTGTTTCGGTGTGTAATCGGTGTTTCGATCATTTGCTTATTATTTTGCATGGCATTCATCCCATATTTGGTTTTCAAGAATAGTGACATACACAGATCAATGAGTGCATTGCAGTCAACTAATAAACAACTGGAAGACAGACTTGATGAAATACAAAGGACACTGGACAGTTTGAAACTAGAAATGTCAACTTTGCAGGTAAGACTGTTAAATCATAGCCATCTAAAATCTACGAATTAAAGTAGTTTCCGCCTAAGGATATAGTACCACCTATTTATTTAACCTAATGTGTGTCACCTAACATCCTATGACGTCCGAACTTATTCTGAGCTACCACGTAGAATGTACTAGACTCTTTAATGCGCCAGCCTTGCGTAGATATGTTCCTTGTCACTATACATCCAATACCACGGGAGCGGTCGGACGACCAAGAGTTATACTATCTCTAACTGCCGATAACAGATGACTATTCAAATTAAGGTTGCGACTGAACTGAGTGTGAAGGAAACTGTTCAGTCACTAAATTATCCATAAACATTTGGCCATGCAATAATGTTATAGTTGTATTCACTGACACTGCAAGCTGTACACTTGGTAACAAGTGGAAATAAAATTCCCAACCGTTGTCGAAAGGTAAAAGTCACATTGACAAAATAAAACAACTAAAAAGTGCACTAGACAATATAGTCAAATCAGTAAAGGACTGTAAGGGAAAGATGTATGGCCTTCATATTATTATTATTACATTATGTCAGGAGTTTCGAGTGAGCACACGCTGTGATTGGAAGTTTCCCTGTGCTCACCATAAATTCCAATACAGTTCTTTGCACGTAACGCTGGAGTTAATTTCTTGTCCACAGGGCCCAAACTATCAGGGAGTAAACACTGTATTGGAAGAGCTGTTCACACAGGAGAGCCCATAAACTCCAACGTAGTATTTGCTTAGCACTAAACACAAAGAAAGGTTTTATAGGCATATTAAAGTAGGATTTAGATCGTGTTAAAATCCAAATCCCCTTGGAAGAGTTGTTAGCAGAAATTTTTAACTGTCAGACACAGCCATATAATCGAATAATTTTTGTATGACACCTGGAGTGATATTGATTCTATCGAATAATGCCGGAGTGTATTTAAACATATCTCATTATATCTGTCAGAAAAAGTTAAACACTTTGTTCAATAGTTTAGACAAAAGCAAACAATACATTTTTAACAAGTCTGCATATATACTAAAGGCCTGGGCACACAAATGGGTCGAGAAATTGTATACCCATAATAAGGAAAAAGTGGGATATTGCTGTAAAGGTTTGGAACATTGATGATATTATAATTAAAATAATCTCTTTTTGTCGTACAGACTGGTAGAAAGTTGGCTCTGATTCAAAATCAAAGATCTAATTAAGTAGAATAAGCAAACTGTTAAACCAATAAATGTGCTTTTGTTTTGCTCCTAGGATACATTTAAGGTAGAAGCCTACTCATGAATGCAAATACTCAGAATTTATTCATTTACCAATAAATTGTACCTCCAGGCAATATAAGGACATTGAGTTAAAAAACGTTAGGTGTCACCAGCCTAATTTTTGAGAAAATGATGGTTGTATTTTAGTGAATATTGGCAATTTGTCAGTATTGTAACGCTTTTACCATAGGTTCCCATGGCAGAGATATTTTGCCATATCTCAAATTGTAGCCTGGTGACATAGGCTGAAAAAATCATATATTGTAAATGATTGGATACTTGTTGTTGCCTTTAATTGTTTCAAAAATTTTAAAAAGTGTCAAAAAATGAAATTTTTTTTTAACACTGTGCTTTATGAAAATATTCTAAAAATAGCGTTATTTTGAAAATAATAGGACAAGTTTCTCACAATACGTCACTGTAACACATAACAAATGTTATTTCTTGGTGCCATTGGACAATAGCCTCATGATTTTACATAATAAACCAATAAACATTGTCATGCGATTTATGACTGATTTTTCAAAATTTATGAGTAGGCGTTAACGATTGTAAACAACGTTAAGACTTATATAGTACAAGTATTTAAACTATATATACATACTAATTAATGTTCTACTACACAATCTAGAACTTTTCTACTTCAATCAGTTAGCCCAGCTCTCATTGAGAAGAGAACAATGTATGATACTGTGTATGTACCACATTAGGGTAATACATACACAATTTTACTGGCACCTTTATGAGTGTTGTGTGTTGAATCGTGTACATTCTTGTTATATGCTGATGACTTGTTATTGTTTTCTACAACCCAAGAGGGATTACAAAAGTGCATTGATGCAGTCCAAAATTACTGTAACAATTTGTATTTTAAAGTAAACATTAAAGGGCGACAGTCGTCCTGTTCAATATAAGACTCATAGCGACGTACGCAACGCGTGTAAAATACATTGTTTATTTACATGAAATTCGAACACGCGCTGCGCGACGACCACCGCGCTTTAACAAAAGCAAAATCATTATCTTTAACAGTTTTATTTGGACGCCACTAAATTACAGTGTCTTAATTATTATAATTACCTTTGCATTGTTTTTCAAACAAATGGAAAGTTTCATAATGTTATGTCTAGGCTACGAGACAAAGCACAGAAAGCACTGTTTAAGATGTACAAAATGCTTTGGATCAGTGGGGAATGTTATTCTGTTAGTCTGGCTAAAAAAATATTTAACTCTATTATCAAACCAACAGCTTTATATGGGGCTGATGTGTGGGGAGGGGTTATGCTAAACATGTACAAGAGGTCTGGTAAAAATAAATGTACAGTCGACAATTGCAATTTTGAAACAAAACTTTTCTCAGATAAATTAATTGCAGAAAAACTTCACATTAATTTTTGTAAAAGAGTTCTGGGTGTGCACAGGAAAGCATCTAATGACCCGCGGTATAATCCACTCTAGGCACTCTAGACAAACGAATTACGCTAGCCTTGGATCCAGCCCTTCAGAGCGTTATTCCCAATGCACTTAAGAATGGTCTTTGAAGCCTATGTCGTAATGAGTTTGGTGAACAATTGACACATATCAGATTATTAGAGCATATGTCGTAATGAGCATGATGAACAAATCACATGTGTCAGATGGCTATAGCATGTGTTGTAATTAGTATGAGGAACAACTGACACATCTCAGTTCAGATTAATAGAGCTTGTGTCGTAATGAGTACGGCGGACAATTGTCACATGTCAGATTGTTATAGCATGTGTCGTAATGAGCACGTTGTGCAACTGATGGATGTTAGATAATTAAAGAATATGTCGTCATGATTATGATGAACAATTGACACATGTCAGATTGTTATAGCATATGTTGTAATGAGTACGAAAACACATGTCAGATTATTTGAGAATGAATATGACGATAGATTAATTTATATTATGCAAGCATTGAACATTTGGGGCAGAATATAAGTAACACGGAGAATTGCAGGTTATATCAACGAGAGATATTCACTCCAGTCCACCAGAAAGAAAGGTGATGAGGTTAGGTACGGTGAGATACGGTTGATATTTCTTGGCCCAATAAGGAACCCGTGGCACCGAGGAGTTTCTGGCTTAGAATTGCCGAGAAGCCGCAGTATTTACTCCAGTATGGAGTATGGTTGACCTTAATACAATTCACGAGATATTTAGTGGCAAATGACTCCTTCGATTTACAAACCCATTTGAATTTTGGTGTTTGGGTCTATTGATAATTCCAATTCCCTAAAAAGAATTGAACACAATATTGATGAATAATGGTTTGACATGTGATAATCATTGACACTAATGTCACAGGAAATGTTTTATTAAAAATAAAAATCGGGGTCAAAAAGGTCGATAATATATGTATACCGGATCAGAAGCCTTATTATATACGTTTTTATTTTAATTATATGTTAATTTACGAAGTTTATATTGTATGCACTCGTTGGTGCAGTGAAATATTAAACATATATATGAGTATTTTAATGAAAATGGAGTACATTATTCTTAGTAGTATTGACAACACACAGGCATACAAATACTAACTTTCTAGGATCTTTATTTTGTCCATATAATCCAGAGTAGAAATATTATGTGTATTTTTGTATGTGGAAACATGGCTGGCCCACTCAAAAATATAAAGATGTGAGGTCTGCAGTTCTTTTTTTTTTATTTATTTATTTATTTATTTATTTATTTATTTATTTATTTATTTATTTATTTATTTATTTATTTATTTATTAGAGTAAAAGTAATATATATATATATATATATCCAAGTAACGACAATATATATATATATACATATGTATATCTGTTCTATTTTTATAGAAGAACCTTCCCAAACAAAAGAAGTTCTAATATTTAAAAAAATAAGAGGTTGTCACTAAACCATGTACTTTTATTGTTTGCAGTCTGTATATTACATATCATATTTCTTATTTTCAATAGCATTCGAATAATAGCTCATTTTAACAAAAATAAATTCTTTCCGCTTGTTTTACCTACAGTGTATTATGCATGTACTGACATGCTGGATGACGTAGATCCCGGACTTCTTCCCAAACATAAGAACATTCAGTGATGCCCATGGACGAACGATTAAATGCAACTTCACAACATCTAAAGCATCTAACGCCTGAGCCATTGGATTTCCGAATGAGTTTCTTGGGAAAAACAGTTACTGTCGCCTACAGCGGCAATCGTCAATATTTAACAAATTAATACTAACATTTAACTATTAATTTGACATGTGTCAGTTGTTCATCATAATCATTACGACACATGCTCTATTAATCTGACATGTGCCAGTTGTTCATCATACTCATTATGACACATGCTCCATTAATCTGACATGTCAGTTGTTCATCGCACTTATTACGACACATGCTCTATTAATCTGACATGTGTTAGTTGTTTATCGTACTCATTACGACACAAGCTATATTAATCTGACATGTGTCAGTTGTTCATCGTACTCATTACGACATAAGCTCTATTAATCTGACATGTGTCAGTTGTTCATCATACTCATTACGACACATGCTCTATTAATCTGACATGTGCCAGTTGTTCATCATACTCATTACGACACATGCTATATTAATCTGACATGTGTGAATTGTTCATCGTACTCATTACGATATAAGCTCTATTAATCTGACATGTGTCAGTTGTTCATCATACTCATTATGACACATGCTCCATTAATCTGACATGTCAGTTGTTCATCGCACTCATTACGACACATGCTCTATTAATCTGACATGTGTTAGTCGTTTATCGTACTCATTACAACACAAGCTATATTAATCTGACATGTGTCAGGTGTTCATCATACTCATTACGACACATGCTATATTAATCTGACATGTGTGAATTGTTCATCGTACTCATTACGACATAAGCTCTATTAATCTGACATGTGTCAGTTGTTCATCATACTCATTACGACACATGCTCTATTAATCCGACATGTGCCAGTTGTTCATCATACTCATTACGACACATGCTCTATTAATCTGACATGTGTCAGTTGTTCATCATACTCATTACGACACATGCTCCATTAATCTGACATGTGTCAGTTGTTCATCATACTCATTACGACACATGCTATATTAATCTGACATGTGTCAGTTGTTCATCATACTCATTACGACACATGCTCTATTAATCTGACATGTGTGAATTGTTCATCGTACTCATTACGACATAAGCTCTATTAATCTGACATGTGTCAGTTGTTCATCATACTCATTACGACACATGCTCTATTAATCTGACATGTGCCAGTTGTTCATCATACTCATTACGACACATGCTCCATTAATCTGACATGTGTCAGTTGTTCATCGCACTCATTATAGCACATGCTCTATTAATCTGACATGTGTTAGTTGTTTATCGTACTCATTACGACACAAGCTACATTAATCTGACATGTGTAAGCTGTTCATCGTACTCATTACAACACATGCTCTATTAATCCGACATGTGTCAGTTGTTTATAGTACTCATTATGACACATGCTCTATTAATCTGACATGTGTCAGTTGTCCATCGTACTCATTACGACACACGCTCATTTAATCTGACATGTGTCAGTTGTCCAACATACTCATTACGACATATGTTTTATTAATTTGACATGTGTAAATGTAGTGGCCAAATGCGAGATGATCATATGCTTTATCCAAGTCTCACGTAAACGTATTGTAAAAGCAGTTCTGTGACTTGCGCCATCTAGTGGCAATACTTTCGTTTTTATCGGCCATCTTAGATTTGAAGAGTTATAATTGAGAAGATAACGCTGTTGAAAGTTTATGTATTTTTGACACAAATAGATGGAATCTCAGCGTTAAAGTGACACAAATAGAAGCGATTGAGTTCCAAGAATCAGTGTATTCCCCGGGTTAGCCGATCAGTTTGGTAAGATTAGAAATATTTTATGTTTGTATTGAAACTTTTTCGGTCTATTTTTAGATACTACGCAACACTAATCAATGAGACACGTATTTTTGTACATGAATTTACGATAGTTTTATCATTTCTATGATCGACAAAAGATAATATGGGAGTTAACGTATTGAACAGCATTAATGCTGGCCCTGAGGTAGATACGAAGTAGATTAATATGGTTAGTGATTTATTCTACATGAAACATGTTATGTTTATTGAATTTTGTTATTTGCCATATATTTAGAGACAACATTGTGAAGTTGTCTGCTTTAGTTAGTTTAGTAAACGTCAACGAACATGACATTATATTAAAAATCCTGTATTTGTTTCTTACAGTTAATGGGCTAATGGGCCGTTGCCAATTGTATGTTGAATTATTGATGTGATGAGTTATATAGATTAGGATTGAATAAAAGATCCACATTGTTTAAGTTCAATTGGTTGTAGCCTTATTGACGATGAGCACTACCCAGGGATACCAGGATGGTTGATGTTATAAGACACCTTACTTAATAGATATAGCATCAAGCCACTACAATAAATAAATTGGTTTGAAACTCTTTTAATTTTGATTTAAACGCATATCTTTTATGCCGGGTTTTTTAATTGTGAATTCCATGACATTGAAAGATTAATGTTGATCCCCAGACAGGTTACATTGGAAACGCCCTCTATCGGCGAGTTGTCGATTTCTAGACAGCCATCAACTTGGACGTGTTTTTGAGCATGATGTATTATCATGTAGTTAGTTTTCTCGGCGTTAATTGTGAGCTTATTTGCTTTACACCAGTCTACAACTTTATCAAACTCTGACTTAATACTGTCTTGATTAATTCTGTTAGTTTTTATGAAGATAAATAAAATAATATCACCAGCAAAAAGACGGAAATCGAAGACGTTAGTACAGGTGTTAATATTGTTAATATAAACTTGAAATAACAATGGACCGAGAACCCTTGGGGAATCCCACACTTAATTTGTCTTAGAGATTGCGTAGTGCAGTTTACATTGACTGTTTGCTACCGACTATCTAAATAACTTTGAAACAACTGAAGTGGGTGACCCCTAACCCCATAATGTTCAAGTTTGCCAAGCAAAATAGCATGGTCTATTGTATCAAATGCTTTTCAATGAAGATGCCATGTGACATAATCTTTGTCCATATATTCTATAATGTCTACGTAATAAGGTGCACAGAAAACACAATCTTATATGGAATAGTCTGCCAGTTTCTGAATACAATAAGTATTAAATGTATAAATCTTCCATTAGCTGCATAGAATAATATTAGCAACAACTACACACGTGACCCGTACACTCATTGATATCATATGGTACACACGGCACATGTCAATTCATTGCCATCAATATATGGACCACATGGGAGTGATCCACATCGACCCTCTACAGGATACAACAACGCGCCATTGAGGTCTGCGCTACTACCATCTCTTCCTTCAGGATTACGGTCTACACAGATAAATTCCTTGTTTGTTTGGTCATAGTAATCGGACATCAAATAGCCATAATACTCTCTGGTCCACTCAGTTGACGGGCATTCATTACGAGCAGGAACCATTAAGACGGTACCACGAGAACGAACTCTGCACACTGCACATACTGCATCATGATCGTGCAAGGCTGACAAAGGGCTGAACGAGTCCACCTCATACTCTGTACCATACATCAAAGCCCTCCACTCTCCTGTACCACTTTCTACGTCGTCATATATAGGATTCAATGGCAGACATTGGTAGTTAGAACCACTACCTTTATGAGTGTAATGTGCTCCTCCAATGACACCTAGTGGGCAGAATGAACTTTATGTTGTAAAAACATTTATTCACTCATTTTGGGTATAATAATTATGGTTAAATCATATTATTGAGAATACATAGAACACGACGTTTGTAGCAAATATCTGACATTCGATTACAAGTTTGAATAAGCGTTGTTTTCGAGTTTATGGAAAAATCATTCAAAAACATTCACATGTTTTCCGAACATTATTAAAATTATATTATACATACCTTCATAAACTAGTTCAGCAGTATCTTCACATGTCGATCTTCCCCATCTCACATACACAGATCCAGTCGTTTCATTTACGTGGCTTGCTGAACTGTCACCACTTACGGGACCAGTATCGATATCTAAGTTTCTTGAATTGGGACACCCAATACCAGGTGAAGTACCTGGTGTTCCAGCTATTCCAAAAATGTTATATATTTATATTTAATTTATATTATATGATAGAGTGGTGGTTTAAAAGAATAAATGCTGGTTCGTGTATTTGATTGACAAATTTTATTCGTGCAAAATGAATTGTAAAACAATCATGACTGTTATAATAATACACCACTTACGAATTCCAGGAATTCCATTGTTTCCTGGGAGACCTTGTGGACCAGGGGGTCCTCGCAAAATTGTTGCTAGAAAAAAACACACACAACATAATCTAGTTATGCTCTGTTCAGTTATGTTGAATACCACCGTGACACCAATATAAGTAAATATGCAAATGTATATGATTTTAAAATCTTTTCAAAATCGTTTTTTTGGAAAAAAATCCTGGAAACAACTGATTCTGTTGTGATAGGTATTTTTGATGTTTCGAAACCTTTCACTTAGGTAACCGGGATTCGATTGTTCCCCACGTTGGACGTTCCCTTCCCGAGACAGCTTCAAATCACTTTTATTACTTGTCAACCATTAGCCAATTACAATAGAGTATAAGAGACTTTGAGGCGTTGCATCTAAACAAACAGCCAATCACACGAAAGTGTTACACATCATAATACAATTGATTAATCGTCACTATATTAGGAAAACCACTATCGTAGTGTCATCGTCAGTTTATATTTATGGGCGCTAATGGTCTTGCAATAACATTCCACAGTTGACATCAATACACATCATTAGTTCTGGACTACGACCAAGGTACCGCATAAGCTTGAAATCGCAAACTCATGAGAATGTGTCGACTGATCTCAACCAGTCCCGTCATCTGGCCTCATCATTTAACCTTTATCAGTAGATGTCATGGCAACCACTATTAAGCCGAAATATAAATCATGATACTGTCAAGAAAATTCAGAAATATATTACGAATAATTCATTAAAAAATTATCATTATTACTGATTACACGTTCAGCAATACATGTAAGAAAAATATCTTTAATAAATATGTATTTTGCTCCATAGAAACGAAAGACTTTTACAATGTCGAATATGGGAGGTTTTATTATAGTATTAGCACGACTTTTACTTTATACTGTATGCACTTCCCGGGATGTACCAATGAATTGTTCGTAGTCATTCAGACATTTCATTTTTGTATGGACTGTCAAAAAAGTGTGCTGACTCCATGTTAATACAACTATATAACTTACAGTGCTCAGCCAACCAGCTGAGATCACATGTGACGTGACGTTTGCTCAGGTGGTGTTCTGATTTGGGGTCATCTTCTCTACTGCGTTCATTCGAGTCTGCCTGTAAATAATAAAAATAAGTTTATAAATAAGCATATTAAACTACACTCATTTGATTGTGTGTGAGTGGTACGCATATTATATCTACTCGTTTCTAGTAATGTATAGTAACGTGTCCCTTGCTTGTGTCTACTGGTATTAAACATTCTTATCATTTGAGGCAAAATTTTACTTAAAAACTATTTCCGAAAACTGGGAACTACTATATTTTTCTGATAAAAAAAGTTTGGTTGTCACTGTCATTTAATAATTTACCAATATTTAACTTAATAAATTGTAAACTTTAAGTGAAGATATTTCTACTTTGAGTATAACACTTGATTAAATGTGCACTCAATGTAGAATGTGTACGAGGTGCAAGCAAACATCAACATGTGTGCGTTGCTGAATGAAAACGTTTGTAACACATTATTGATATTGTTTTACGACTTTGACATTGACAATAGAGTAAAGTCACGAAAAAATGTGTGGGTGCACATATTATTTGACAGTTATGTCGTTATCGACATATTCATGTGTCTGACTGCTGACATATGTGTGAATTCCTTCCGAATTCATCTGATTTACGTGAATAACGTGTCAAGAGGCATGATACGCGGCAACATGAAATAACTAGTTTGTCATGCTTGTTTTAATAAGTTGACCATTTTATTGAAGAGAAAACTAGGATTTTGTAGCGATTAGTCGCGCTTGCTGCAAGTTTCGCCAGCGAGCTTGGATAAGCGCTTTAGAGCACTCGACCTGTGTTCGTGCATTCTGCATTCATGAAACTAGTGCATCGGTCTGGGGGTTGTGAGCGGGCCTTACTTACGAGTCAGTTTGCACATGCGAGTTCCAATGATAATGTACTGAAGTCATGGAGACAGTTAATCAGTGATGAATTCTGAGCCGACTACGTACAAATATGTTGCGATACACCAGACCATTAAGAATAACGCTCTGAAGGGCTGGATTCCACTGGCAGGCTAGCGTCTGTCTAGAGGGTCGTGGACTTTGCCACAGGATGGCACTGCAGTGTTTGAGTTTGGGGTATTTTGACAGTATCTCTAATTATTATTTATAGTTTAATTAGTTCTTGTACTACAATTGGTATGACATAAACCCATACTCAAAACGTCTGCTGCATGCTCGGGTAGCTTTTGCCGTACATCTATACAAAAGGGAGCACAAAGAGCGACGCCGGCTGTGTTTGTAAAAGGTGACCCTTAGTCAGGCTGAAGCTGCTGAAATTAGATTTATAAAACCAAGGCCATGTAAAAAAGCGTCCATGATAAAACTCAATAAAATTCAATCACTGTTTCGTTTCTCAAAATATGTGTTCATATGCCCTGAGAGGAACCATGATTGAGTGCAACAATTTATGTTTTAAATGATATTCGGTATAATAATCCTTTGTATATTCTACAAATGTTTACCCCAACAAATGTGGACATACAGTTTTAGTGACCCTCATAGCTCGCTGTCAATAAGCTATTCGGGTCGTTAAAACTGTATTGCTATCATTGTTGGGGTGAACATTTGTAAAATATGCATGGGATGGCTCATTGAGATTGTAATGGCAGTATTTTGTGTTTTCAAACGACATGTACACATACCACACGTCACACATATACTCTATAATCTGACACCAAACCTACTGCAAATATCGATTCCTTAGAAAGTGGCTTCTCTACATTGTCTGAGATACATCCTGTGCCACAATCTTTATTCGACCTAATCTTCATATATCCCGAGTATCCTTACTAAATGCATAAACCAATTTAGCCAACGAGTGAGTAAATGGTTGCCTTTACCCACCAATTCGAATTAGGATGAACATACTTGTTATTAAAATTTTAAGGTGGGCATCGTTACTTGCTATAGCTCTGTACTACAGGGTCTACAACAAACAGCTGAAACAGAAACAACCACTTCAGAGTCATAGTCATAGTGATCTTGCCGACGATCTCACTAAAGAATGCAATCGCAATACCTGCTTTCAGTAACCTATATTTTGCAGTAAAATTGAGTTTACATATTGAGATTTAAAAAAACAGCAATCTCCTCCTCAAACGCTGCTGTAGAATTCACTTTGGTCTCTGTAGTGGAGTGTCAATTACCTTATATTTGTTGTCGCTGGATGGCGATCAACAAACTCCTTTTTGACTCCCGTGTGCGAAGCGCACAATGAGAGTATTTGCAGTTAGTGTGTCTGTATGTGTGTGGGTGTGTGTGTGTCCGTCTGTTTCCACTGATATCTCAAGAACCATACATCGGTTTTTGATGCATAGATGCTCTGGGATAATGCGCAGATTTGATTAGGTTTTGGTAGAAAACCTTGCATATTAATTACCTAATGTGCATGATAATTAGTTCATTTTTAGCTGTTCCATGACTGTTCCACTGATATCTAAAGAACCACTCATTGAATTTTGATGAAACTTGGTACATAGATGCTCTGAACTTATGCGCAGATTTTATTAGTTTTTGGGAAAAATCCGTGAATATTATTTACCTAATTTGCATGATACTTAGCTAATTTTTAGCTGTTCCATGACTGTTCCACTGATATCTAAAGAACCATTCATTGAATTTTGATAAAACTTGGTTCATATATGATCTGAACTAATGCCAGGTTTTGATTAGTTTTAGGTGAAAATCTGTGCATATTAATTACCTAATTTGCATGATACTTAGCTAATTTTTAGCTGTTTCATGACTATTCCATTGATATCTAAAGAATCACTCATTGAATTCTGATGAAACTTGGTACATAGATGCTCTGAACTTATGCGCAGATTTTATTAGTTTTTGGTAAAAATCCGTGAATATTATTTACCTAATTTGCATGATACTTAGCTAATTATTAGCTGTTCCATGACTGTTCCACTGATATCTAAAGAACCACTCATTGAATTTTAATAAAACTTGGTTCATAGATGCTCTGAACTAATGCCAGGTTTTGATTAGTTTTGGGTGAAAATCTGTGCATATTAATTACCTAATTTGCATAATGATTAGTAAATTTTCGGCTTTTCCACTGATATTTCAACTACTAATAATCACATTTCAATGAAACTTGGTACCTAGATGTCATAGGATATTGCACAGACCTGGTAGTTTTTAGGGTAATATCAGTACATATTAATTACTTAATTTGCATAATTATTTAATTTCAGCTTTTTCACTGATATCTCAAATACTAATCATCACCTTTAAATGAATCTAAACTGTGCAGAGAGCCAATTAGTTGTTGGTATATATTTATGCATATTAATCACCTAATTTGCATAATCAACCAATTTTCAACTTTCACACTGATATCTCAAGTACTAATCATCATATTTCAATGAAACTTTGTACATAGATGCTCTAGGTTAATGTACAAATATGATCAGTTTGGGGTTAAAATCTGTTCATATTAATTCCCCAATTAGCATAATAATTCATAATAGTTTGGTTCTGATCACATTTCAATGAAACTTGGTACATAGATGGTCTGTTAAATTATGCAGACCTTATTAGTTTTACACTCAAATCTGTTCATTTTAATTTTCTCTGACTTACATAATTAGTTTGCAGCTTTTCCATCAATATCTCAAATACAAGTAATTTTGAATTAATTTTTACTGTTTCTCTAATACTCTCAGCACATGGGAGTTCTTTCCAGGCGTTCTTTGATTCTACTTGTTCCCTTTGCTACCAACTCGAATTTGTGGCAACTGAAGACATAGAAATATAAGTCTTAACAGTCAGATGTTGTTCACAGTCATCCTATTCAAAACACACCATGAAATTATAAAATTCACACGTATTCTAGGAATAAAACAAAAACACATTTATTGGTACAACAGTTTGTCAATTCTACTTGATTAGTTAGATCTTTGAATTTGAATCAGAGTAAACTTTTTACTAGACTGTGCGACAAAACAGATCATTATATATGCACTATCACAAATGTTCCACACTTTTATAACAATAACTCACTCTCCTTTTTACGGGTATACATTTCTCGGCCCATTTGTGAGCCAGACCTCAAGTACATATTATGCAGACTTGTTAAAACATACATTGTCTGTACATTGTCTGCTTTGTTTAAACTATTAAACAAATGGTTTAATATTTTCTGTCAGATATAAAAAGATTTGGTTAAATACACTAGGACAATATTTGAATCAATATCACTTGTCTGATGTAGACCACATGTGCCATACAAAATCATTTGATTATATGGCAGTGCAAGAGAGTGGAAGTGTGTGCTCACTCGAAACGTCTAACATCATGTATGACATGACGGCAATATATATATGTCCCTTACAGTCTATTACTGATTTGACTATATTGTCTAGTACTTTTTGATTGTTTTATTTTGTTATTGTGGATTTTTGTCAGTCGTTTGTTTTGAATTCTTAGACTTGTACATTTCCCTAAACAACAGTTGAGAATTTTATTTCCACTTGAGCTTTGCAGTCTGCATGTTAACTACTCAAAGCAAGGGTGATTGTTTTGAAGAACAATTTCTATTAAACTGACCTTGTTGTTGACAACCACAACATAACCTTTACTTGGTTTGTCTGACCTTTCATTTATTGTAACATATACATTAAAAGGGTTTATATTAGTTGTTAACAACAGTAAAGTCATTCTCCCAAGATCATTATCATAGGTGCCTGGAGTTTTTAAATCAGGTTACTTCCTGGGGTGATACCATAAAAAAAGCTAATACATAACCTTTACAGGCAGATAATATTCCTAAATTGAATGAAAATATGATGCAATCCTCCGAATGTACCATTACTATTAACTCATTGCAACCTAATTTAGCCAGCAATGGCGATGTGGAAATATCCGATTTTTAAATAAGCGCCATCTTGAATTAGCGAAATTATAATTTATCTAAATTTAGCTAAAATAATATGCTAGCTAAAAAGACACGTTTCAGAATATTACATGATTTCTATAAAAATAAACAAATAAATAGTATTTGGTTTAGTGCAATAATAAAGACACAATTAGACATCAATGAAACTCAAAACAATTAATAAAAACAAAATACATACAACCACTGCGCATAGACAGTTACATATCTTTAAATATAATGGCAATAACATGAAAAATAAACAAGCAACACACATCTTACTGCAAACATACCCAAATCCAAAACCAATCCGTGACACAACTCATGGCAGAACAAGCGTACACATTTCCGCAATGCTTAAAAAATACATCCATAACGACAACCTACACATCACCATGAACAGAGAAAACAACAACATAGCAACGGTTGCTTGGCAACAATATCTACCGTTTGCTGCCCAGAAAATGGTACAGTTTTTCTTTACGCCAAGTGAAGGATCGATTTTCATTTACAGTTTTACAGTCATTTAAATATCAGATAAAAAAACCATTAACAAAAGTCTTGTACATTTTTCTTGGTAGCTCCAAATAAGTAGTACTCGCAATGCTTCAAGCCAAAAGGTTAAAAATAGGTGGTACTATGTTCTTAGGTGGAAACTACTTTTGTATATTTTAGATGGCTACGATTTAACAGTATTACCTGCAAAGTTGACAGTTCTAGTTTCAAACTGTCTAGTGTCCTCTGTATTTCATCAAGTCTGTTTTCCAGTTGTTTATTAGTTGACTGCAATGCACTCATTGATCTGTGTATGTCACTATTCTTGAAAACCAAATATGGGATGAATACCATACAAAATAATAAGCAAATCATCGAAACACCGAGTACAATTCCAATTACCCTTCCTTTCGTTTTGTCACTACGCTTGTCTTCGGGGAACATTGTGGCGAGTTGGCAGCAGTGTCCAGACAATGTGTAACGTACGAGACATGGGCGTACAATGAAGGTAGCGTGTTATTACCAAATGAATTTATATAGACAGGTGTGAAGAAAGTGAGTGGGGGAAATCCCTGGCATAAAAAGAATGTATTTTATTACGGAAGTAATAAACTACAGAAAGTATTTATTTACTTCAGTTGAATTTCTGACATATATGCGTTCTACGGTAACTGGTTCGTCTTGTGACTATTATTAAAACGAATTCAATTGTGTGTGCGTTTAGTATGCAATAGGGCTCCCATATCGCATGTCTAAACTGGCATTCATTACACCTTCTTTTCAATCATTTGTGGTGTTAGAAACAATATACTGATTTAGTTGTTGCCATTATTTCAGAGGCTATCGATGTGCCATGATAAAGGAAGTTGGTCACAGTTCTATTTGAGAGTGTGTTCCCAAGGTGTGTTATAATACCAGCTTTGTGCAATATATTGTGTGCAGAATGGAATAATTTGGCATCTCTTGCCGTAGGAAAAATCTATACTTGTTTATCACACAGCAGCTAAGAATAACACGTCGGATAAACACCGTTGTATTGGAGTGGGACCAGTAACTTCTATACAAGAATTGCGAGTAATCGTTATGTCTGGCAAAAATACGCATCGGGCGGGTACTTGCTCCTGTTATTTAGTTTAGTAAATGTTTTGTTTTTTATATGCAGTTGATTTTTCAACAAAATATACTCTTTTCAGATTATGTTCTTAAACATCTGCAATATCTCTCTCTAACATAGTTACTGATCGTTCAACCGACCGAACAATGCATGTCACTTGCGAGCGTTCAACCTATTGAATAAAAGCGAAGAAAAACTGATGTACTTTTCTGTCAAAGGTGTTACGTAATTGTGGGTTGAGTCACACGTCATTAACCTTGGTTGTTTTTCCCAGTATCAAATACAACATTTTTTTGAACTATTTCTAAAGGAGTTTATGTTAAATTGTTATTTCATTAAAAATAAATCTGATTCGCCAGAACACCCTAATAATTTGAGACAACTTATAACTACTTATGATTTATAATTATCGAGTTGGTGTCATCACTCAATCCCGGCAAGAGGATGTAAAGATCAATGATTGATATATTGACATGAATCGTATTACGATGAGTATGATTAGAAATTACAGTGACAGACCCAAACATGTACAGAGACAAGTCATGTCTTGTTCTGGTCTTCAGCCCCCAATTTGCACTTTGCAATATAGTGATATAATGATAAAAGAAAGATAATGTGCTTTTTCTAGCAAAAGGGTGGTGGTCATTGTGCGCGATTTTATATACACGGCCTTAAATATTAATCGAGCACCACCAGCTACAGTTTGTACATGTTTGACTTTAATCTTAATAAAACATTTCCCATGAAAGTTTTCTTCAACAATATGCAGAATTAACCGTTCAAACTATTATATTTGAAAAAACGTCTCAGTCATCTTTGTTTATATGATACCCATATATCTCGGATGCGTGACGCGACGACTACCGCCCTTTAAAAAATGGGGTCACGAGAAACAAGATTCCAAAATGTCATGAAAATGGTCCAAATTTGCATTTTTAAAATTTATTTCTTCATATCACGATTTTTTCTAGGTTGAAAAAATGAAATATGATTAGTGAGTGCTATATTCTACAATTGTATGAGATGTATATCAAACAAAGCAAGGTACTGCAGCTACTTTTATATACGAAGGGAGTTATGTTTGGTATATTCGATAGAAATATTGTATTCCTTTATTCCTGGGAGTTGAGGTGCAAATCATGTACTAAATAGTTACCGATATACCCCGTATAAAAACACATTGAATTGGGTATTTTTTGCTCAGAATCTTAGATTCATAATACAATCTTAATTGGCGGTATAATCTGAAATGGGTGATCTACAGGGTCAGTTCTAACCTGTGAGGTAAGGTACATCAAATAATCACATTATAGACATGATTTGTTTTATTACAATACTGTTTATTTTCATGATTGGCGCCCAAGCCCGATTCAAACACTTCGTCTCGCTTTTAACATGTGGTACATATAGTCATTATGTACATCGCAAAAATAACCATATTTACAAATATTTCATTTTAATATATTAATATTTAATCATTTTGTGTTGTATTGTATACACCCATTCACAATCCCTCAGCTACATTCACATGGACGGATTTTAAATGGATGTATTAAATATTTCTAAAACGTGTAGACCATCGCATTTTTTCAAACCCAAAGTAACTCTATCATTAGCCATTGAACCATTTGATAACGCCAATGAGTCTTTGTGAGTTACTGTCAATCATTTCTAGCAGTACTTCATATTTTCGACTCAATTTTTATTGAGCATAATACTGTCGCCTTTGGTTGGCGACAATGGGATACAATAGAACACTATGTTTGCGGCAAAGTCTCGCGGTGTTTCGTTCACGACGAGATATTGGGGGTCATTTGCGTCCAGGGTATATAGTGTATAACAATTACATAATACACGCATTACAATTTGATAATTACAGCCTCTCATTGCGTATATATCTACGTGATCTACAAGTTAATACGAGAAGGTTACCAAAGCATGGAAACATGGGGTAGTTAGAGTATATTATTTCTTACATGTCGCTTTCATTGTCTGCATAGGCGGAACGGAGAGATATAGGTGCAGCCATCAATGACGGAATTCAGAAAGGTTGGTTAAGACCATTGATATGGAAAGAGTTTCCACTGAAAGAGGCCAGCGAGGCTCATCGGTTTATGGCAAGCGGGCATGGTGCTAAAGGTCGCATCGTTTTTAATATGATATAAGCGATTTTTGTAGGAAAGTTTTGTAATTCGTTTATTTGTACTTAATTATCCTTGTACTTGTTATACGTTCTTGTTTGAAAAGGTGATATTAGTGAAATAAATGTGAATAATGCACGTTGCATTCATAGTCGTCATTGTAGTCGTCAATACTAGTGCTTCATGAATCAGAAAATAAAGTTCCATTGCAACATTTGCCCAATATCACATCACTATTACTGAGAGTACCATAGCACTGAAGTATATCCTATCTAGAGGATTAGCCATTACAAAGCCAATGGAAAACGGTACAAGCACATTCCCGCAAAACAAGTTAGATTATAGTCTTGAACTTACTTAGTTTAATAGTAAATCAACAAAAGTTTTTCCCAGCCCCTGCAGGAGCACAATGCACTATGGGTAATCAACAGTAAAGGATTCTATGCGAGAAATTCTTTTTTGAGCAGCCCTCCGGTATGCCTGATTTGGCAGTACTATGGACACAGTGGAAAGATCATCGTTTTAGTCATACATTCCATATAACCTTCGTAGTCAACAGCCTAACGTGTAAGCTTGAAAGTCAGGTGAGTGGCAACCTAAGAAAACAAGACTTCATATAAACTTGAATTGATAGCATTCAAAAAGGCCGAATACACTTTCTGGAAGTGGTTCAGAATAAATGGAGTTCTAGTCCGCTGTGCCATTCGATATTAATGACATTTGTCATGAACCCAAAAAGGACAGATGTTTCTCTGGTTCAGCAAGAAGGGAATTAAGTTGGAAGGCAAGGATCAGAAACAATGCAGAAGTAGTTGTACCCTAATAATGACTGTCAAGTCTCCCAAAAATCTTTCCATCCTTGTGGGGCAGCTTTTGGTAATTCTGCTCGCTTCAGCAGAAACTGCAAAATTTGCTGATATGTTATATATCACTTAGATCTCAATGTCGAAATTGTGGGAAAACCTTGATGCAGTATTTATGTAACAGCTATAGCCGACATCATTGACAGCGGCAATCCGAATTTTTCAGTAAGATCATGGATTCCACTACTTCTCTAACTTCTGATAGCAAAGCCCATATTCCTGCTGGATGATTCATCAATTGTGACACAAAACTATGAGCAACTGTTCGCTCGGAAGTTATACAGTAATTGGCATCTAAGATGGATTTTCAGCCAAGATTCCAACATCATCTTCAAAACCAAATCTGGGGTCAAGGGCAAACCTTGTTTCAAAGTTTCAATCGATACTCGTATTGATTGGTGAAAGATAAGTATGGCTTCACTATTAATATGACAGATCACCTTCGTACATCTGATGTAATTTGTTTGAGATCACCTAAGCAAGTTGTTTTGGCAGTATGGTGGAATTTACGTCAGAGTTCTCCACACGTACCGAGACTCGGGCCGAGTCGGCACATGCCGAAACCTGTGCCGAAAAAAATCGATCTCGGTTCCAATAGATTTGCTGCCTGAACGATCTGCACGAACCAAAATCACGCCCTCGGTGGTGAATTTAAATGCACATATACTGATTCATATTAGTATGACACTGAAGGGAAGTGCAGCTAGATATGATCGGATGCTGTAGTAATGAATGACGCATGTTTAAGTGCTGCTGCAAGCGTTTTTTTTTTCTAGCAATGCTACCTTGGATCAAATAACAAATCGAAGAATGAGGGCGTGATTTCGGCACGAGCGGAATCGGTCACGAGTGGTTCCCGATTAACGTGAACGCAACTGCTGTAATCCTTCTACAAATACAAAGGATTAAAAATTTCGCCATGTGAAGGTAGCAATTGTAGCAACGCAACAGTTGTCCCTGGAATCTTACATAACTAAGGTTTACTCTTCTGATTATCTTTTGATTTAACATGACCTTGTGAAGTCCATCCACTCATAAGAAATATACATATGTACTTGCGAATAACAGGAAATCGATGTAATACTGCATTGAATTCTACTATGTAGATCCGTTGCTGTACATTTGAAATCAATGCTTGTTTGAAAACTTACTTGTTCTGCATTATACGTGTTTCGATGTCCGGGTATTCGCATATTCTTTGACGTCGATCTTGATAACAGATAAGGGCTTAATCCTGTTTCTGGTAATTTCATATTACAAGTATTTTATGGGTGATGCGATTCATACTTGAATAATAATGGTAAGTCTAATAATAGCCGACTCGTTATAAGATGACATTGACAATAAACATAAACTAAAGGTGGTAGCAAGTATTATTAATGGTTTCGTGAAATATTTATACACTTTTTAGTAGATGGAAATAACACCAAATAAAAAAATCACAATAATAATTGGTTTACCCATTCTTATAATACACGTTTATGTACTGTACACTTTGATTTAGATGGCATCATGTGTTTTATTATAGAGAATGTTCTGGGTTGTTTTGGCCACTCATATAATCGCATTTACAATAGCAGGAAGTAGGTACTTTCTGTAACTTAACACTCACAGCCAATATACGTCTTCATATAAAATCACGTGACAATACCACTCAACTCTAGTGTCTCGTATGTTACACTGTGTAACATACTGTACGGGTACTGTAGATGAGAACTCACCACAATGCTTCCTAGAGATAATGGTAGGGACAATGGGAAAATAAGAATGATTGCGAAAGAATTGCGTTGTGGAATCGGTGTTTTGATGTTTTGCTTATTGTTCTGTGTGGTATGCATTCCATATTTATTTTTCAACAATAGTAACATGCTAAAATCACTTGACGTCTTGAGTGATTTGCAATCAACGAATGAACAGATGCAACGATCAATAGGTGACTTGAAACTAGAGTTGAAAGTTTTGAAGGTAAGATACATTCTCTGGAAATCCGTCGTTACTTCAAACCTGAAAAGCAATATGTAGATCTGTGTAGTTTAGAAGGTGGCAAGGCGAACCCTGGTTTAGCGGGTACCAGTACATTAAACTGACAACTGATTCACAAAACAACCTAATCTCACGTTTTCAGAAAAACGTCTGCACAACCTTAAATTTTGCACAATGCTGATTACGTAATGACAAAGTTACTGAGACGCTCTTCAATTGTCTGTAGATATTTGTCTTAAAGGTGGCTACACAATGTAGTCAAATATGCGACACATTACATCAACATTTTCTGAGCATTTGAATTACTATTACTCAACAATCCATTAAATATTATTTTTAAATTGTAAATATTTCTATTCTTATATTCTGTATTGCAGCATTCAAAAGATGTTTGTCAAAGTATCGCAACATTCGAAAGATGTTTTTCAAATAGAGTAACACTCGTTAAAAATAAGTATACTCAGTGACGTATGTGATAAGTGTTTGCTTACACCACATAAATGTTTTACTGTGAGTGGACTTTGGCCGATGATTGTGACGCACAATAATAACAGTTTATGTTATAAACAACAATACTTGTTTAAGCTAAAAAATTACAAGAGCGGGGAAGAATGAAGAGCGGGCACACAAGCTGATTAGATTAAAAAACATAGCTTGTAATTCTCATGAATGTTATTGTAGAGCATTTAAAAAAACACAATGGTGACAGCATGTATGTTTGGATGTGTGTGTGTGCATATGATATACAAGTACAAAAGTTGTACAAAAAGTACTCTATACAAAATTATGTGCATTCTTAAAAGAACACAAGAATGAAAATCGCCACTGGTTGGCAATTGTGAATTGATGTGAAAAACATTAACCCTGCATGCTCAAATCTGTAGAAAACTGGCCAACACATGTTCAAACAAGCGACTGTGGGGCATGATATTATGCTAGATAGTAAAAACAAACAATGTTTATTGTCAACAAAATCAGCACAATGCTATGTATATTTTATTATAGTCGTATCTCAACAATTTCTCAGCTAATTTTCAAGAATACAGAATGATCAGATATGCTAAAAATGTTTAAAGAACATTTAAATATCAGTTAATCTGCTAACGCTCATGAGGTTGTCCCCATTGCTAAATAACCTCCTATTCTGGATATGCGAGAATCAAAGTCCATCACAACATGCGTCAGTAAACCTGCATGTTCAACCATCATACAAAATCGGAAAAAATGTGGTCATACATGTTAAAAAATGGTCCAATGAAGCACTGAAATTATGATTTGTCATTTTATTCAGCCATTCGGTCAAAAACGATTTTGACATACACGGAATATAAATCATACATCCCCATTCACGACCGTAGGGGACAGGTGTGTAATGTGTGCCTCTTACTGTTACACGTTATTTGAGTCGATATCAAATAACATATGATAAATAATGTGAATTATGTTGTGTTTCAGACACAACTCAGTGGAGAAGATGAAACAAAATCAGAACATCGCGTGAACAAACGTGACGTCACAACTGATCTCAGGTGGCTGGTTGAGAACTGTAAGTTGTCTTTTCAGTTATGAGCATATGCAATAACCAAGACATTCCACAAAATGTAAAAGTGTTATTACAACAGTGTGACGTCACATCAGGAAATATGCTTTTCCCGGATAGTGCACTTCTGACTTCGGAATGGTATTATTGTCGGAAGAGTATTATTGTCGGAATAGTATTATTGTCGGAATAGTATTATTGTCGTTCTAACTTTAAGAATGTAAACGAACCTCAGACACTGATAAAGTAGATGTGTTTTAAACCAATAGAAAGTGCTTTCTTATTCAAAATGTGATTATATTTGTGAGCCAATAAACAAAATATTCGGAATGTTTATCGCGTGAACTGTCAACATTATGGAACTGTTTTTTAGCTTGCTGTTGAGATTCTCCTGATCAGCGTAACAAGACCACGTGGTTGTATTGTTTTGATTCATTTACCGGTCCATCATTGGTTAGTCGTTTGTTCGTGTGATTGTTTGTTTTATAACTGTACTGACTTCTATCATTGTTCCCCCTCTTCTTCTAGTGTCAATATTGCGAGGACCCCCTGGTCCACAAGGCCCACCTGGAAACAATGGAATTCCTGGAATCCGTATGTATTATTACTTTTAGCAACGTCTTACAATTTGTATTATATATATATATATATATATAACCCTACATGAAACGTTCACGATAGTTTTCATTAATATATCCTACTGTGTATGTAGCCTGGACTCACCAAGCACGAATGCGTACATAAAAGAAATATAGTTTCTGAACTAGTTGACCATACAATTTCCACTGGGTCCGAGGAATTCGGGATTGATATACCTATGCAGTACAAGTAATAGTCTTAGAGGAGAACAACAAACACACTGACACAGTTATCATTGAGTACTCAATAAATTAAGTTACAGTCATCAACATTAAGTGTCATATTTTGATATATGCAAAATAGTATAAAAATATATTAAACGCCCTTACTGATGCACGTGCACAAATGTATCAATAAACTTTAGCTAACAATATGACTGATAATTACAGTGAAAGTGAATCAGTAGATCAAAAAATACAAGTTAACAATTATGTAATTTCTTACAATGTATAACAATCTTAGACCTGCAATTTCTAATAATAATGTACTAACAGTAATGCACCAACAATTCCCTAACAATGTATTAATGTACAGTAATCTCTACAAGTAAGGCTAAACGAGTAAAATAAGCCATGTATGGTACAGTCCCCGTTAGTTATAAAATTTAAGATATATAGTTTTGTTTGTAGTAAAATAGTTTGAACATAAACATGTCCGAGATATGGATCCAGAAGCTGATGCTCTGCTATGATGATTTTGTTATCATTAAAATGATTGACATTCAGTCATCTTGTGTCTTATCGCTAAACGAATTCTTGTCCATATTGAGAGATATTGCTTTGGAACAGCATTAATTAAAACAAAGTGGCCAGTGTATGTACCATGTGTAAATAGCCGAGATCCGGTTCCGGAATGCCAGAAATGCTTAATTTTGATCACTTTTGAGCACATAAATGGCCGCCATCTTGAATCATATTGTGAAACCAATGTGCATATGTATAATATTGCGTATGAAGTGTGTGTACATGTCTAAAATATAGGTCCGGACGCACGCACGGATGCACATACGTTTTCGGACTGCGTCTGAACTGGGACTAATCATTTACCGTAGCCTCTTAACAGTAACCTTAAACAGCGTAAGTAGTGTAACAATAATGAACTTACGTCATTCACACTAATCTGTTATCTCTTTTTATCAAATAGTGCAGCTATGAATTGTACATAGTAAACAGAAAGCAAGCATTGAAATGTCTTTCTACAGCTAAACAAATATAAAAAGCATAATTCTAAATCAATAACACAAGATACCAATCAATTTATAATTGACTAAGATAGAATCAATTGACGGATGCATACAACAGTAATCCACTTTCACCCATACACGGAGATCAATGAAAGTGCGCCACCAACGACAGCAGTTGGGCGCCATCTGTTTTCATATAAATTATGTAACTGTTCAAATGCATAGAATACACTGTGCATAGGATAGGATACATGTAGATACCACAATCTATTCAAAGATTATTTTCATTCGAGCAGCTGGATTTCCATGCATTGGATCTGCCGAGTCCAACAATGACAACGATAACGATGATGGACCAGGAAGTGGTGATCGTGCATCAACCAATGTAAATGGAACGACTGGATCTGTGTATGTGAGATGGGGAAGATCAACATGTGAAGATACTGCTGAACTAGTTTATGAAGGCAAGTCTATATCCTAGAGAAATATCATACATTTTGTCCAATGCTTTTGGACATTATATTTTATTTTAAGAATGTGTCCACGATTATATACAGTGAAATGGTATTTTACCTGTATGATTATGTTTCAGTCCGAGGGTCAGTATCACATGGGTCAGTATCCCTGTATATATCGACCGTCGCCGTTTTGGGAGCGTGTTCGTGCGCAGTAGCTGATTGGCTAAAACAAATCGTTCGCACACTAGGATTGTTGTTGTTATTGAATATATATGTACTTTCCGAAGCAGGGCAGTCTCGGCTGACTACGAGCTAGTGTTGAAGAGTGAGCAGTAACTGTAATCAAACCGTTTTTCACATAGATATTTTATTCACCTAGTAATAATACAAAAATCATTTGCATGTTGGTTAACACAAATGACCCAATGCGATGGCCATTGTAAGGGTTATAAAATGAAACGCGCGAAAGACTGCAAAATCACGTAGAATGGGCGTTTCATTTTTTAACCGACTTCTACCGAGGGAATATTCAATTCACGGCCACTAGTGCCATACAAGATTTCCTAATGGTCCCTGAAAAAGCGTGTGGCGAGTATTTTGCAGTGAATGAGAGTGAAAACTTAACTAGAGAACGACAAAAATTTTATGAAAACCAGCAAAGAATGGATTGTATATGTTTGATCTGGCAGAGTCAATGTAAAAAAAGTAAATGGGGCTAGCAGGTGAATAGTTAAATTTGCGATGTTTTAATTCCCTGAGTAAATACAAAAATACGCCGTCGTACTACATCGCACCCACACTTCTGATGCTAGACATCATGGTTACATTCATTGCACAGAAAAATGATTGGAATATTCAAACTCTTCAAGATTTGAATACGAAACCATTGTTCGCTAGTTCCTGGTGCCGACATTGCGTATGACGTTTACATGTTCCACTATATATATAGTTAGGTTGTGAAGAAAGTGTGATCTTATTATATAAGTAGAGGGTCGGCAAGGGATATTTTCGTAAGCTGTATTCAATTGTTTTTGTTTTTTTTAATTTCGTAATAATGTAATTTAAATAAATAAAAAACTTAAATTCGTAGACATAGACAAGGTGTTCAATTTAACCAGCTATTTTATTCTTCCGTAATTTGTACAAAGATCTTATTTTTTGTAAGCGTATAACGCATTTTCAAAATCATGATTACATGCAATTCGTACACAATTTTCAATTTTGATTCTTAAACACAAATTATCAAGTATATTATAAAAATGTAATTAGGAATTTGCTTTATCTGTAAGTGCAAAAAACTATTTTTACTGTAAATGGAGCTTTCCTTTTTCATTTCATGTGACCTGTACCAGCTACCCCCCTTGCCCCATAAGTAGATCGGTATACCCCGATTAACATAAAATTCATTCTACCCACTAGGTGTCATGGGAGGAGCACATTACACTCATACGGGTAGTGGCTCTAACTATCAATGCCTGCCATTGAATCCCATATATGATGACTTAGGAAGTGGTACCGGAAGGTCACGTGCTTTGATGTATGGTGCAGAGTATCAGATTTTTAACTTCGACACCTTGTCAGCTGCAAACGATCATGATGCAGTGTGTGCAGTGTGCAGAGTCCGTTCTCGTGGTACCGTCTTAATGGTTCCTGCTCGTAATGAATGCCCGTCAACTGAGTGGACCAGAGAGTATTATGGCTATTTGATGTCCCAACAGTATAATTACCAAAAACATGATTTTGTATGCGTAGATAGTAATCTCGAAGGGAGAATTGGTGGTCATGAAAGCCTCGATGGAGCGTTGTTGTATCCTGTAGAGGGCCGATGTGGATCACTTCCATGTGGTCCATATATAGATGGCAATGAATTGACATGTGTCGTCTGTACCATCTAATATGAATATATGTTATGATACGCCTAGCGACAAATGGTGTCCAACATAAAGTAATATGAATAGGTACTACTTTTGGCGATAAGATTGTTACATAAATTTAAAGAAAGATATTAAAATTTGCATGTATCGTATTCAGACACGGACAATTTCTTCCGTAAACGTGTGTATCTTCTATTTTGTTTGATTTGTTCTGGCTACATGTTACTGTTGTAATGTTTATCTCTTCGTCTGCATGCCAAATCAGGTATTTTGTAATTATGTTCCACATAAAACAACTGATTGACAAATGGTGTGACATTGCTGTTTTGGGTCAAAACCTGTATAAGGCCTTCCATAATTGAAGCTCGTGAAAATTGATAGAAATAAATGCCAAAAAAGACATATCGTAACTTTAATTACAGGTGTGAAATCTTTAGTTGAAGATATGATATATTTAAATAGATGTCCTATCTCCACTTTCTATGGCTATGACCTTTATTTGTCACGGGATCTCGCAGTGAAAGCAAAATGACGTATCAAGTAGTAAGAGAGGGTCACCTGCTTTGATGATGGTGCGGAGTCCAGCCCTTATTCATCTATTTACAATCATGATGCAGTGTGTGCATTGTGCAGAGTTCGTTCCCGTGGTACGTCTTAATGGTTCCTGCTCGTAATGAATGCTCGTCAACTGAGTGGACCAGAGAGTATTATGGCTATTTGATGTCAGATCACTACAACCATGCTTCGAATAAAGAATTTATCTGTGTAGATCGTAATCCGGAAGGGAGAGATGGCAGTAACGCAAACTCAGATTTATACATTTAAGCACTTATGAGAAAATGACAGATTGTTTCATATAAGATTGTGTTTTCTGTGCACCTTATTGTGTAGTTGGCATGTCATAAAAAGATCATTTCCAGTAACCATTTCTAAAAGAAAACATAATATTTGTATCCACACATTTAAAATGAAAACAAATAAATAATATAATTTGTTCTCGCTCTCTTGTGGTCAATAATCTCAGTATCATCGGAAGTTATCAAAAATACACAGCTCAGATTGTGTGACGAACAACTGACACATGTCAGATTGTTAAATCTTATGTCGTAATGAGTACGATGAACATCTAACACATGTCAGATTAATAGAGCATGTGTCGTAATGAGTACGATGAACAACTGACACATGTCAGATTAATAAAGCATGTGTCGTAATGAGTATTATGAACAATAGGATGTTACATGCACTGCGGGTCTGCGTTTAAACGATTAATTTCAATAACAAAAGCCAGCAAACACATAATATTTTGTAATGAAAACATCTTAACGCCAGATTTGTTTTTAAGGCCATATTTATTGAAAGATTCACAGAGAGATATATGCTATTATGAAAATGAACTTCATTAGCTGTAAACACAATATGGCACAATAAAAGTGAAAACAGAATACCTTACTGGTTGATGCTGTGGATGTGAATCTTTCGTTCATGGGCGGGTTTTAGTTTTTGCTGATATCACTGAATTTTCTTATGTTTGGGAATGAGTCCGGGGTCTACGTCATCCAACATGTCAGTATATGTATAATCGACTGTAGGCAAAAACAAGCGGAAAGAATTTATGTTCGACTGCTATTGAAAATAAGAAATATGGTATTTCCCTCTAACTGTAAGTATTAACATATATGACGTATTATTTTGTCTTTTTTACTATAATAATGTGAGCGATTCAGGATTGCAAGTTGAAAATTAAATAAACTCTTAACTGCAAACTCTTCACATTTTTGGACAACTTATTTGTTTATTTTTCCAATTTATTTATTTAAAAAATAAGGCAAAACTCATGCAAACAGAAAATTAGAAGAACTGAAAAATAAAATTGCAGAAAATTAGATTGAGTCCGTAAACTGTTACATAATTCAATATACATTACAAAAACAAAAATACATGTAAAGTGAACCTAACATTTTCCCACCTTTGTCTCACGTTGTTTTCACATTCAAGGTTAGAAATGGTGATGTCTGTCTGATAGTTACATTTGAATATTGCAATCATTGAACAAAATGTTGGTTTTATTTTTTTTATTTTAGAGAGATAAAGATCAAATTACCTATCAGTGTTGAGTGTTTATCATTACCTAATAATATATCTTTTAACGTTAAATGGTGTATATATACAGTCAGTTTTATCATTTAACAAAAAGTGACCAAAAATTCGATTGTAATCACATTCATAAAATAAATGTTCTATTGTTTCCATACCCGACTCGAAGAATGTTACACAAAACCGATACTGTTTTTTTCCCATTTTAATTTAAACTATTATTATACATGTAGTTTGTGGCTAACAACCTATGAATGATTTTATTTTGAAAAGCTTGTAATTTGTTTTCTCTGGTTATTTTGAATGGTTTAGCAAATATTAAATGCCATTCATCATCTGTCTCACCTAGAATTGATTTTCCTTTATGCATGATTTTACTATACATTTGTGCAATACCATTCAATTCCATTGAAGGCTTTTCAGAGTTGATAAACTTGGACTTTTAACAAGTTCAACATTTTGTCCTTTTTCTATTCCCGTTTTCCATCTCTTTGGGATTGGAATCATGATTGAAGTCGATTGGCATGAAATAAAATCACTTTTCAAACTATAATGGTGTTCCGTATGACATAAATGTCCCATCTGACTTAACTAAATCATTCCTTCGTTGTGCCACTTTGATATAAATACAGTTTTCTGTTCTTTTTGAATTGTTCAGTTATACCACAATGTTTGACCCAGATAGTCCTTCGCTGTCTTAATTTGTCTAGTGTTGTTTCTGGCCCTGCTCCATACGTTCGTTATTTCCCTCCACAATTTATTGTTAACCTGATCGCATATTGTAAGTCTCCTCCAAAGAAAGATAACATTATGTTAAACATTTGTTTCCTAGGACTAAACCTTTGTGTTGAGAGAGACCTTTAAATCCAGGACATCCTCTGACTTTTAATTATGCTCGTTTTGTGTGGCATCCACCGGAGTATAAATTATTTACCAGAATTTTCTACTGAGCTTGTCCTCCTTACTATTCCATACGAAATGATACTGTTTTAATTCCATTATTATTTTTTGTGGAGGTGAAGGCAAAGTTGAGTGATTAATTTCTTATATTAGACTTATTTATGTATTATTCTATGCTGTATGTTAGGACACTACACCATTTTCTCAGAAATTAAAAACGTGGACGCATAGGTGTTTTCCGTGAATAATAAAAGCAAAATAAGTTCGAAATCCAAAACAAATATTTAGCTTAGTAAACATCGAACAAAGCCGTAATTGGGATGAGCATGGAATTATATGTATGTACAAGCGTATCGGCGCTGGCGGCGATCAACCGTAAAATTAAATAATTTGCCAAACCAGTGACTTGTATTATTTATTTAACGAATTGTGTAAATAACTTGTGATAAATAGAAAACTATTATAAGAATATTTGCCGACTTTACGTCAGCCGTTACGTTGATTATCATAAAAATCACATTTCTTATATAATAGAGATCTAGGAACAGATCAGTACAACCCTCGTTGACGTGCTGCAGAATCTCAATGCCATGTGAAATATTCTCTGAATAACGACCTATTCCTATTCGACAATGCGGAACTATCAACCGTTGGAATGATGCGCCACCAACGACATTCTTAACAGAACAACATGAGGGCGGTATATAAAATACTTCCTTATAAATCACGTGCTATATGAACCTTATGGCTGGAATTCACACTCATTAACACCCACTCCAGTGTTTATCACGCTGTTTAATTGTGATGTTGATTCCCATTAAAGTTTGAAGATACATAAAAATAGATGCGTGGATATTTATTTTAGTCACCTGCCTTTCTTTATCCGTTTAGGAAAATAATACGATACACCATGAAAATAATGTATGGTCAAAGGTCATAGATATTTGACAAAAAAACACATTTTCAGCCTTTCTATTTTCAGGACTCTCGGAAAAAACAACCAGTTCTGTAGTGTCTAATCAATAGGTCCGCATATGCACGTCACATCATGGCTATCAATAAACACACCCACACAGTATATATGAAAGTGGGCCATCTCACATCGCGTTTGAGAAACGCAAACAAGTCTTATTGGCTAACAATAAGGCTATAGAGGGATAATTTGTGGTACCAGACACTTGCAATGAAATTCAATGGCTAAAAATGAGATTAGGGCGAACTTCTTTCTGTCTTTCGTTGAGGTTAGGTTGTCGTCACGGTCTGTCTGGTAGATTAAAAAGAGCGCCCTCGCCAGGTGTTACATAATCACTGTTAATCACACAAACGTATGTAGTTTCAAACATGACTTTTATTACAAAAGAAACATGATATACATGTATATATTTATATATATGACAATACATAATAGTAAATAATAATATTAATATAGTCAGCAAAATGCTATTGTAGATTTCATCAACAGAAAAAATCTGTAATCAAGCGATCAACTTTTTTGCACATAATGTCAACATAAGTACAGCAATGAAAAGTCTGAGTATATTTTGATTTGTTAATCTCAGAACAAATCAGCAAATACAAAATAAATATTGAGAAAGGAGGAAGAAAATATTTTAATAGTCTAGTTAGACATTGGTTTGGGAGAATCAAATTGTCATTATCTCAACAAAATTGTTAGTGTAAATTGTTTGCCATTTCTTGTCAAATTTATGTTTTTACTCTTGAACCAAATATGCTTGATTAATAAAATTTGGAATTTTTTGTGATTACCATTGAAAGGGTTCACTAAAACATATTATTCTATCTGTAACTTTGAGTCACATCAATTATATTGAATATGAATCAAACGCTGTAAACATAATATAGATTGATGTTTTTTCCTATCCTATAAATATGTTGTGAAAATGTTTGGCACAGTCATTTAATGGTGGCACATTTTGCCAGTGAGAAATCCCGTCTCATCCATTTAAACATAGATTGAAAAGAGGGTATCACTAGATTGGTCAGTTTTAGTATTTTGTATTTGGTTATACAACACGTTGTTCAAATATCCTTTTTTTTCTAAAAGTGCAGTTAACATTTGCAAATTTTAAAATGTCTGGTTAGGTTGAGTTATAAACTCAAAACATGTTTTGATTGTTGCTACTGTATACAGAATATATTTTGTTCCTGGTATACTAAAAGCACACCAAAAGTCAAGGAATATGCTCAGAAAATAAAAAAAACAGATGTAACATTTTTTAAGATAGCTCAATAAAACTGTAAGAAGGCAATGAGAATGCAAGATTAATTTGCAAATAAAGTTAAAATTTACTATGCTTGCAAGAAAAAACAACAGTTGGTGGGGTAACAGCATTATATTCTACATCTTTTGTGATATCATGGCCAGTTTTTGGAACATCGATGACTCCAAACTTTTGTCATTTCTGTTAAAACTACATGAAATATCCCAAATGATGAAACTGAATAAAAATGAAAACATTTGCCTGACAAAAAATATAATTTTTCACAAATGTGGTAATTTCTGTAAATTTTGTAAAATAAATGGCATGAATTTCAAAATATTCTATATTAAAATATACTTAACAGGTTTTTTGTTTTAAGATAACATCTTTCATCGTCTCTGTTTTTTCAAATTAAAACAAAATCATGATACAATTTCATGGCATGGAAATCAGTAGTAATATTTTAAACGCAATATAGAAAACATTAATCCACTTATATCAATCAACTCCAAAAACCTAAAAAGAGTAAATCTATTTACATGATTCAGAACAGGTTTTATGTAATATTAGTAATGGCTGTTTGTTTACCAATTATTAGATTAATGTATTCTGACCCGTTCTTTACAAACGCCATGAACGTTTTGTTGCAGCATCCCGTCATTTCTTTGACCAGCAAATATGTTTGTACAGTTCGGTTATTGTTTAAAGTAAAGAGCAATCTTGCATTCAAGGCTTTTAAGTGCTGTATGTTCCATGTATATACAGATTAGATCAGAAGAAAAAAAGGTTTACATTTGTACAGTATCTGATCATACGATAAAAATGTTAAAAATCTCTCAAAGCTCAGTAGTGTAAACTGTGTTGTCAGTCGCCTATAAATTCGTCAAGATAATCTAGAAAATAGTTCCTCACGTCAAAACTTCTAATATTTAGATTATTCCACATTTAAAATAAAAATTATGTTTCTGTTCTATGTTTCAATTCAAGAAGCAATGATTGGTTTATGTGACGTCGGTGATAACAGAACTGGTGAGACTGCGTTGAATGCAGAAACCGGCGGCATGAAGCCTTGCATGGCAGCCATGTGTCCATTAATATTGGAAATGATTGGAAACTGAAAATGATTCATAGAACTCATTTGCGGACTGAGTGCCATGGGACTCATCGTACTCCAAAATGGGAAAGAAAACAGCGGTGTTGGTGTTCCTTGGCTGATGATGGGGCTTGAAAGCACTACAGGTGTGCCCGGAAAGGTGAAATGGGAAGGGTGGAAACCAGTGTACGATGGGCTGGCCATGGTTGTGCGCAACTCCGGCAGTGTCATACTTGGCTTGCTAACAGGCATTGGTATACTCAGCTGGATAGGCTGGGGTCTGCTAATTGGTGATGGCATTGTCGTGCACACTGTGCTGATTGGTTTTCCTGTGCTACTAACAAGATGCACATCGCTAGTCAGTTGAGTGAAATTACTGACATTTGGTGAGAACAATGGTCTGCTGTGGTTTACGTGTCCTGCTTGTGATTTCACTGTCAAGTCCGGGTTTGAGTAACTCGTTTGTCTATTTTGTGGGCTTACCAAGCTACTAATAGTCCTAGGAAGTACACTATTACTGCTTGTAGTTGTCGTAGAGTTGTCAGCCCCGGGATAGCTATGAGGTCTTGATACTTGGGGTTCGATGGATTCCATTTTGACACGAAATGGCACTTTTGTCTCCGTCTTGACAATTTCTGGGAACGAAACAAACTTGTAGACAAATTTCTGTCCCATCACTTTCTTGATAATGTTCTTGTCATAGTAGTATCGAAGCGCTCTGCTTAGTTTGTCATAGTTCATATTTGTCTTGTTTTTTCGCAGTCCCCATCTACGAGCAACTTCTTCTGCATTGACAAGTTTGAATTCGCCGTCATTACTGGTCCACGTGATGAGCGGTTGATTGTTTTTATCCATCAATAATTCCAGGAGAAACTGCCAGAGTGTTATGTTCGATTCTAGACCTGTAGATTGGGAAATAGAAAAAAAAATTAATACAATGTTTTTAAAGTGGAGTGACTATAAAACATTTTGCTGTGTTAGAAAAAAATGCATACAATAGTGACACTATAATAACATAAGAAAAATTAGCACTGGCTCTTATTCAAACTGAATTCTAGCATACTTTACAGAAAGAAAAAAAACACATTATAAATTCCATTTATTGGGGGGGGGGGAAATTTCAAAGAGATTAAAAATGATAGAAGAACTGTGCCTACCAATTCTTTCATCAGAATACGGATGAGACGAATAGTTTCCTAAGCAACAACATGGCAGTTGAGAGTTTGTGTAAGTAGTGTTTGTTAGATACATATCTGAATAAGATGGGCCCAGCAGATGAGTATAGCAGTACTGTGGAAAACATGAGTAGATATGGAGTACACTTTGAACCAACAATCAGATGCAACAAAAATATTAAAGATATCATCACAACTGTATTCCAATCAATCTGTCAACTATAATACCAAACTTAAAAATCAGAGACATGCATCCAACGCACAGGGGATGTATAAATGTGAAAAAAATAAATTCACAGGCATGAGAAATTAAAACTGCACTAAAAGTAGTTCTGAAAAAACACAAAAAAAGATCCGGAGATAACAATAATTGAATAATTACTCCAAGAAGACTGCAGCCAGTCAAGATAGATAAAAATACAAACTTGAATAATGAACATGAAAAAAAAAATATCCCCAGTCAATCAGTCAGTCAGTCGCAGATAGCGATATCAGTATGCTGCCAAGACATTACAAGACAGCAACAATCGGGTATACAGAGTATCACTGAGAACAGACCCAAGACTTCTGGAAGTTTGCCGAACAAGATGAGCTTATAAAGCCTCATGCCTAGCGCAATTGATTATTCCCCTCATCAAACAAACTTTAAGACGATTAATGGAAGAGCAGTGTGAAGAGATGGGAATGGTTATCAAATTTACCTTTCCTGGGCATCTACATTACAAGCTTGAGATAATTAGTACTATACTGAGACCTGACTTTTTGTTTCTCCAATGGGGACATACAAAGAATATGCAACTATCGATAGTCAAGTGAACCCGGGGGGATTCATTTTGGGATCAGAATCAAAGTAGTTTTATTATTGTGAGATAGTCAATAAATCAAAAACAAAGATCCCAGTTTGATCAAGGGAATATTACTGTATGCATTGCTGGGTCACATAATCACTAGGTTTCAGATTCCTCCCATTGTTGTTTTTCGGAAGACATACCATTACCCCCCTTACATAAAATGGATTAATCCTTGCATATGGATTTCTTTGAATTTAATCTGACGAGTGAACTGATTATAATGCAGTCAATTCTGTCAAGGGAGGTAATTTAATTTGTGTTCATTGAGTGGCAGGGTTGAGATGAGGAAGTATTTTGGAGGGAGCAATATAGTCCCCGAGAATCCAAACCAGCTCAGCTTCCTAATCTTGTCCAATGTCTTTCAAATGAGAAAAGAATCTTGTATAAGAGAGAGAAAAAAATCCCTCTGGGCTTATGAAGCAGTTTCCGATTAGAAAAATAACCAAGGGCCATATTAACAAACTAGTTCATTATTTGGCTGCCCGAAGCCATAGACACACCTGATAGCTGACAATATTTTATGGTCAAATTTGTGAGCCTGTCCGATTGTAAATTAAAAAATTTATGGCTTGAGCTGTGATGATATTGCTCAAGGTTGGATGCGAATACCGGCATTGAATAGGATGCACAAAATGACTTTGTATTGCACTCATCCATGCTTCCTAATGATACCCAGCAAATTGAGAAGGAAAGGTTTAATCATCCTGAATGGTGGCTGAACATCAAACCGTTTAATCTATAATCACGAAGCCACCTAGGCATAAATCGTATCATTATTTTCCAACGACAGTTCATTTACTGAAGAGCAGTGATGTCAAAGGTTTCATACAACTACTCTTGGCAGACGTGACTTCTCGTGACTTTTATCTTTCCTGGTAATAATTTCTAATTTTCAGGTTCTTGCCTGTCTAATGCACTTAAGTGAAGATGAAAACATATTTGCAAATTACCATTTTTTTTAGTTTGGATTTCCAAAATCAGTAAGACAATTACAAAATCATCAACACTGTTTCTTGTGATGTGAAATGATACACGAATTTTTAAAAAAAAGAACCAAGCTTTCAAAAATAATAATAATCACAATAATACATGTACATGTACAAGTTTTAGCAACAGATCATTTTTTAATAGTCAAAAAAACAAAGGCTTTTGTGTATTGTTCTCTGTTTATCCATATCACATTAGTCTTGAAATAAATTTACTTTTCGGATAAATTGTTGAAATTAAGAAACAGTGATACAACTAAAATTACAATATCCCATAATGCAATGGTGCAATCCCAGGGATTGAGAAGTTCTCCTTTTTAAAGAGTGTTTGATTTGGTTCACTAAACTCTATAATCAGAAACTGTGATTTTTTTCTTACTGAAAGTACTACATGAAGAAATATTACTAGTGACAAGGAGTGGGAAATCAACTATCATCAATTTTGGCTCTCTGCATCATCGCGCCTGACAACCCATTTGATCAAATCGCTCACTGAACCGCATCTTTCTCATCTTGTGTAGTTATTCATGGAATGAGGAGTTAAGAGATATGGTATGTGTGGCTATCAACTGGAACTATCTACTCTCCCTTATGGTGAGTTGGAAATTACAGAGGAAGTTCTGAGGCCTTGTATCACCACGATGGAGATTACTACAGCTTAGTATAGGATACCTGAATTGACTCCATTGTCTCATCTCAGTATTCTCAATTGTTTATTTTCAAATGATTATATGCTTATTTCTTTTAAGCACAACTCTATAACAACGTGATAAAACTGTGAAAATGTAAGACAATGATTTTTTTAAATGGATGTGGATTTATGGAAATGTTATTTAAAAATCATGATTATTTCATGGTGCTACATGTGATTTACAGCTGTAAAGATATGTACATTTCGGTAATCTAAGTAATTATTATATTTTCACTGAATATAAATGTGCGATGGGCAATGATTTTTTGATATTTAAGTGTACTTTCTGTGAATGAGTTGGTATTGCTAAATAATTATACAGAGAATGATTTATTCTAAAGTTATTAGGAATTGTTTGGAGAGTTATCAGTATCTGGGATCTCTGTATTCCATATTGGAGTCTACCAGGATTGCCATGGATCATTAACACAGTACAGAAGAGAAAAGTTGGGAAATGGTAAAAGGGGAAGATGTTAATACAGGAAAATCCTCCTGCGAGGTGAGATCGATCATAAAAACAAGCAGACTGCACCTACTCCCTAGTTGATCATAAGGTCTTGAGACAAAGATAATTACACCACCAACTTATGATTATGTTTTTTAAATCACAAGGAAATTTATGAAAATTGCACATAGGTTGCATTTCATTGTCTTTATGAAGTATTTTTGGTTTTACATTTTTCTTAACTAAAGTGGTTCACTGAAAATGAAATTGCATAGCGACAACCCAAACAAACCCCTGACATGTCTGTAGCATCTCAACCCCCCAATAACCCACTCTACCCAACCCTTACTATGCACACTATACATATGTACATGTATAAAGCAGCCCTCCCATAACCCACTCTACCCAACCCTTACTGCACATACATATACCATGTCAAACAGTCCCTTTCCCTTACTCCCATAACCCACTCTACCCACCCCTTACTGTACATACATGTACCATGTCAAACAGTCCCCCTCCCATAACCCACTCTACCCACCCCTTAATTACTGTTCATACTAACTCAAGTGTTAGAGACAATTTTACAATTTACAGTAATGCAGCAGAATCACTACTTGAATCACTACGGAAACACTCTCTCAAAATCAGTTCGGAAGTTCCATTTACACAGACATGACAGCCATCCAAAAGAGAAATAAAATATGGTTAGAAGTCAAAATTAAACTACCGGTATATACGTGATTTTCGTTCAGCTACACACAAATGATAAAAGTCATCTTCACAATATCAAATGTATGATATTATCTTTCAACTTAAATGTTAAATGAATGAATATCTAAGTAACATGTTGCTGTGTCGCTAAGAACACATCTATTCGTATTATTTCTATTACATTGAATGTATATGAGTCCATTATTGGAAATATACTTACATAGAATGAAAAAAATCGCAATTAAACTTGCCAACACAAGCACTAATCACATGCCCTGGTTTTCAAATCATTTCGAGATTAGATTTCAAACAGTTATTTTTAAGATTGCAAATACTTATTAGCATAAAGTGTACCATTAGTTAATTGGAGAGCGAGACCTCTGCTTATGAATGGAAAGCCTCAAATGGAAAAGTTGTAATGCTTTTTTTTAAATGGACTTTTTTCCACTCTAAATATTATAATGAATATTTTTTTTTCTGTCTCTGGATTCAGCTTATATTTGAGTTGAATTTTCATCTCGGGGATGCTTTCACTTTTGGATTCTTTGAATAGTCTTTCTGTAAAAAACAAACCCGATTTGTTGCAATTAAGCCGTGTGTTATGGGAGAAGCTTTGTACGAAATTGGAGAACATCAAATTTCCAAGATTGCAGCGGTTACCAACTGATAGCGGAACATAATACATCAATGATGCTGTGGGCATTTATAAGCTCCAATAATCAAAGCCTAATTGCACTCTAATCCCGGATATATCACACAATTTAATTCCAGCTTCACGAGTAAATCAATATTAAAAAAATATATATACAGTTTTAATCTAACAATGATTATTTTCTGGTGCAATTACATGTAGCTGGGCCCCCTCGTGGGAAATGGGGGTAGGTATTATTAGTATTTGTGTTTGTAGGGGGTTACATCATGTATTGGTATTAGTTTTCTATATTCTATTCTTTCTTTCTTTCTTTAGGTATTTAAAGTTAATTATTAAATGAAATTAACATGCTCAGTAGGTGCATTGAATTGTTCAAAATTTTTAAAATTGAGTAATTTAACTTTGTAATCTTTACTTTTGTGGGTGGGTATCCCTTTTCTTTTTATCTGACTGAGCAATTATAATAATGATAATGTATTTTTCATCTAATTATTTTCACATTATAAAAGGGAAAACATTTATTTAATTAAAAATTATAACACATTTTAATCATACCACAAATTAAAAAAACTTAATCAATAATATTTCAATGACAATTTGAGAATGATATTCTTGCATGTATTCACTATATCTTCCCAAATCTGAGTTAATTTACCCCTTTTCCTAAAGGATTACGTTGAGCCAGTAAAACGGATAAAATATATGCATAGCGGGGTATGTGTCAGCGGGGCTATACTTTTTACATGTTGATGTGTGTAAAGATCACTGTCCCTGTTATGTACAAAGGATATACATTAAACTCATTACTGTGAGACACGGAACTGGAAGCAATGCTTTCAGCAGATTACACTATTGAATTTCCTTTAACAGGATGTCTAGAGAGATATAGGGGAAATTAAATTTGCTAGAATTCGTATTTAATTGGCGACTCCTAACCTTTTCCTGTAGAGTACAACTGGAAATTTGACTCAGTGTAACAAACAAATACTAGTATACAGTTTTACAGAATCTCAATTTTTTTCATTTTCTTTGTGTTCTGTCTTTTTTTATGCATTGTAGTTCAATTTACAAAGTAAATTCTAGGGAGAGTTTGATTGTTTTTATGTTAAGTAGATTTTAATAATCTTATCAATTATCTCAAAAACGGTATAATTTTTTAAGATTAGATTTTTTATATGTAGCTGTTTTTGTCAAAAAATGTGTTGTGAATAAAATTCCAAATCTAAACATGAGATGATAATAAAAAAAATTATTAAACTTTGATATAGTTGAAAAAAAGTGCAATTACAACAGTATTTATAAACAAATTCAATGATGCATTTTGAAAACATGCAAGTTCAACTTGCAAAACTGTGAATTTCAAAATCAACTGCATGTTTTGTTTGGATTAATCCAATTGTTTTTTCTAGTGACCTGGAGATGAGTCAGCAGTGAGAGTGAACACTGCAGGAAAGCGTTTTAATACCACATTAACAGGCAAACAGGAAGTACTGATTAAAATACATTGCCATTACTTTATATCCTAACACAGGAAATGATAACATATAAATGACATTATCATAATTATTATGCCCTTTAATATAAATTGCAACAAAATAAATTGAGATTTTTTTTTATTTTTCTACACCACTTCTCAATTTTAGATTCTCATCCAATCCAACAACAAAAATGTTCACAATTTTAACTGTCTGGAAATTGATTTTTTAATAATGATCTTTTGCAATGTTATAATTTATTGTATTTTTGCAGAGAACAATGTACAAAGTCTATTTTTTTTGGAAAAGCATGACATATATTAAAGAGGATGAAGAGAAGCATTTTGTTTTCAGGCTCCAACGACAAGCTGACAATAGGAGAGCCAGATGCACTGTGTAATAACCATGCATAACCATCATATTAAATCCTTTGTGCTAGAAACGTTAGCCATTAAACCTCTCATATAATACCTTGCAGTGGTTATAAAAACTCCTATTTTATGACAGGAAATGGCAGATTTGTACTACTGAGGCTATCACAATAGAAAGATTATGGTGCAGTACTATCCAGAAAGACCTCACAATTTGTTACAAAAAAAACATATTTTTACAATATGAAATAAAGTATTTGTGTTATCTCAAATTACGATGGGAATTACTGCGGTTAAATGTGCGGCTGTGTGATATGCACAATTACTGAAGCTGAGGTGGGGTGTGAATTTTTATTATTTTAAATTATAAATCAAAACAGATTAAATATATATCATAACTACCCTGTTATTTTCACTATACACTGCACTGTCTGTAAACAGTAAACTGAACCCTACAATTGAGTACATTGTTTTCCCCCAACATCACAATCAAGGATGTGACAAACATGCAATCAATGATGGAAGTAAAAAGGAAGTCGTATAAAATGAGTCTTTCATAAAACAGAGGGAACCCACAATGCAAATATCAAGTTATTTAACACTTTTTAGAAAACAGACACATTGATAAAACTCATCCCATCAAATCAATTCATGTTAAAATCCATTAGTTGAATTATATATCTTTGCATTTCTTAAATTAAGAGATAAAATCTTCTCATAAATGACTATTGACAATTGTGAATTATTACCGTACATTGCTAAGTGCTTTCTAGACTATAACAATAATGTATTGTCTAGTTTGTGAATAAATAACTCAATTAAATCTCCAAATATGAATGTACATGATATGCAAATGAATGAAAACAACTTGTCAATTTCACATACTAGTCAGTGCCCCTCCCCCAAAGCATAAGAGCATAAGGCACCTCCTGTGGTTAACTCCCTCCATATAAAACAATGAAGCTGTGCAATCAACTGTTCTCCTCCCCCTGGTGGCTTTACCTGGGTAAACCTGAGTAAACATACCAAAGTTCACCTGTATACAAAGCCGTTCCTAAACCTAATGTAAAACCTGCCTTGGCTTTATTAAAACTTTACCACACAGTTACACCGCTAATAAAAAAATACTGTATTGTACAGATCATTAAATTTAAGTTAAAAATAAGATTTTTTTGGCCATTGTATATTCAAAGTTGACATTTATGCTTGTATTTTAAATTACTGGTACTGTGGAAATCATTTTTCTTTCATTATTACCAACATTTTTACCAAAATCCTCCAAAATATGCACCATTAAAACCAACACAAAAAATGTGTCACTTTTCATGTGAACATATTTTCAAGTCTACAGCAATAGGTGTTTAATTGATAACTTGGCAGGCGTTTTATCGAAGAGGAAGAGGTCTATCCAAATACAGACAGGATATTCAGACAGTATATCCTGTTTGTTAACCAAAGGGGGAAGAAAGAAGAACAAACATATTGTCTATTTGCTAAAATGATTGAGATATAATATTTCTACAAAGAACCCCAACAGGTGACAGTTTCACACATAGAAGTTTTTTAATTTCCAAAATATTCCAAGTTCAATTAAGATGAATCCTGATAACATGGCAGTGTTTTGTTTTTCGTTGACAGGGAACTTTGTTTTTTTTCTTTGAATGATGATGGTTGCCAGTTATTTTTATTGTTTCATACTTGTTTTCCAAGTTGTTGAATAGTTAAAATTTGTATGGTTGGCATGGAAACTACTCAAAAAATAAGCCACTATTGAGAGTATTCAAAATACAAAAGCAAAAATAATGATTTCAATACAACAATTAAAACTTACCCTTTGGTTTGACAAACGGCATCAGACATCGTTTCTTCAACTGTGACTCTGCTGAAGACATTTCATCTTTAGATTCTGGAAATAAAATTTAAAGACATCAAGCTCAACGAGTCAGCAATAACACTAAAATACCCTTCTCAGTAATAAAAGTTTTTTAAACATAAGCTTCTACTTTCTCACATTTTGCCGTACATTGATGTCATTTAAACGAATGTAGCAGATATTGAGGACAAAACAGAACACCATTTCCGCTCCACTTTAACACCATGGTAACGGAAGATCCTAATAAGAGGGAATAGTACATTGTGCAGCTGCTGTGTTTTACACCCATATGACAGATGTATCCACTCAGAAGTTATATTTGTACTCCTGTGAGCGGTATCTTATGCTTCCGCTACCTGTCAAATCATACTTGTTACTTGACAAATATTTGCAAAGCTCAAACAAAACGCAAGTATCATCTGATGCTAATTTTAAGTTCAACGGTCGGTAACGTTTTCTACTACCCCTGGTGATAATAATGCTCAATCGATTTAAATTGACTCCAGCATTGGCTTCTCAATCGGTCCATGAGGGATCTATTTATATATCCGGCCGGTTTACATATTATTTCCAGGCCATATTATGTGTTACTAGGGAAACCACCTGGAAATTCACATTTAATTTTGTGTATTTTTTTTCAATCAGCATGAGATGCTACACATGTTTTTTTCAACATTTTAGAAGTTACCATGGTTTCAACAGATGTACATAGAAAAAATAGGGGTAAATCTTGCACACTGTTTTTTTTACTCAAAAGCAAGAAATAAATAATTACAAATATAAAATAGATGGAAATATTGAATGATAAAACTTATCCAATATGTTGCCAGATTATTAAAAATACATTACGCCATATTTGACAAAATAATAACACCATATTGTGAAACTCTTTGCAATCAAGCGCTTTTTCACCCCGTTATTAAGCTGTGTAAAGTGAAACGCCGCTTGCCATCAAAAGGCATCCTGGTGATCTTACTGCAACTGAAACAACCTTATGTCAAATGGCACAGATCCCCCTATGTGATCAATGCTATCAAATCAGTAATAGTAAATAATGCCTTCCAGTATCTGCCTCCAAAAATATTGAAATTTGATGAAACTGTGACACATAAAACAAATCCGCACAAATCTATACATGTATAAAAAAAATACCAACACGTCATCATAAAACATATATCATATTTTCGAAATTAACTGGAATTTGAGTTTCCACAATTAATCAACAAATACAGATGTTTGAGTATCGCTACTTAATTTTCCATTTGACGTACATTGGGTAATGAGACTTGCTCATTATATTAACCACTAAGAGAACACGTACAAACACATTTCGGTATATTTATTCAGTATGATAATCACTCGTCATAAAATTGTACGCTCACATGCCATATGGTGTACAATATGAAATTTCATATCTATTACATTTGATACTTTTATACTGTATCTATAGCAATAGATTTACAAACCTAAATAATTTTCCTGTGGGGTATAAAGTTTTGATGCAAATCCAGGTCTGTATTTTCTTCTAAACACATGTAGTTTATAATTTATAACAACTGTATAAACAATAGTTGGAATATTCAAATTTATACAAATATTGTTGATGAGTTGATGTTTACATAATACTTTTATGTTTATTCAAACATTTTTATGAACTTATTATTTATTTTTTTATTTATATCACAGATATATTAATATTAATAAACATTTAAACAGGAAGTGGACTTTCCAGTACGGAAATTAAACAAATGTTAAGTTATTTGTCAGAGCCATGTCTTAGTTGTTGTAACTAAGTAAACAGTTATTATAATATAAGTGAATTGCTTCTGTATTTCAGTCCATATTGCACATTCAGCTATATGCTAATGAGGAATTCAACATCATGTGCTTAACTCACTCAGCCGTTAGATGTAAACACTTTCGTGAATACTTTTGATGTTGGGACAAGTCTCCACAGCTTGCATACAGAAAGTTTGAGGGGAAAGGGTGTGCCTATATTTAATTTTTTAATTTTGAAATTTTCCCTTCTTTAATTCAAAATGGCCACCAAAGTGAATTCTTTTCAAATAGTGTTGTTACCATGGAAACAAACATGAGTGTGACTCTCAATTTATTTTCTTTCAATACTTGATGTAATTTGTAGTTTTATTTTATTTTTTCTGTTTTCACCCTTGGTAGAATTCTATCAATATACTTGGTATTTTTTCTTGAACAATCCAGGCACACAGGAAGTGGAAACAAAAGAATGGTTCAATGCCCCCTGGATGTACTGTAAATACTCTATTCAGAATGAATTCTTAAACTTTCGCAAATTTTGAAAGATCACTCATAATTTTAAATCTATATCATAAGAAATATATTCATATCTGTAGCGGGATATATTATGATATAAAATAAAATTAATGTGGTCGTAAACAAAAAAACTTGGTGATAGAAGCTTCACATTAGTTGCCCACAAAATGAAAATGAATTTTTCTCTGACATGATTCTAAATTCCACAAATGAAAAGTAGATAAAAGTAGAGACAAGGGATTTTTTCTTATCACACAAAAATTATTGCTGGAGTGGTTGTCAGCTTGCCAAAATACACCACCCCCTGAATTACTGCATGCTGAGTCATGAATAAACAACAAACAAACAATGAAACAACACTGCCTCTTTGGCTAGTGCCTTCAGCCATAGAAAACCAAACTTCCTCCAATTGTTTTCTAAAATCCTTGTCAGTAAAACACAATTGGAGTGATTTATTGTGCAGCCCTGAACTTTGGTACAACATGGCTACGTCCCAGTACATACTCACTACTCAGCAGGTCTTTCAATGTATTACCAAGCGGAAGATTGCTTGCCAACAAAACATGCCCCAACAAGACTTTTAAAAACATGGTGGAGCACGAGGTCAATGGCTCGAACTGATAACTAAACTCACGTCCACTTTAATATTGGTTCCATTAAATAAGTATCATAAGCAGTTGTCAGTTACTATAGTGATGCAATTCACAACAGGAAGAGGAGATTTATGAAATTTTAAATGGGCTACATTGACTACTCAGGTATAACATGAATGTTATCCTGTCTTGGCATGCACTGTGCTGATTAACAATAGAGTTTAGTTTTTAACACATAAATCACCCAAACTGGGAGTAAAGTCTACAAAATAAAATTTGCCTTTATTTATTTAGTATGTGATAAACTGGTTTGATTGCCCCCCCCCCTCCATTGTGTTTTGTGACTCTCCACACCACATAGAGACCTTGAATTTAAAGGGGCGTGTCTGAAAGTTTATAAACAAAATAGTAAACATCTTTGAACTTGTAGATTCACTGACAATAGTAAATCAATGTTTTGTCAAAAAATGCAGCACACTATGAGTCAATTGAGTGAAACAGACATGGTAGCAGAAGTGATCACATGACTACTTCCTTTGTAAGGCATACATGCCAACATGAGACGGGAAGTCTCTAAAAAATAGGAACTATGAACCAATAACACCAACGCAAATAAAACCCTACAATTTTATTAGACACATTGGAGTAGACCAGTTGATACAGGAAGTGAGAAACTGTTCATTTAAGTCTTATGATGATGTTTCAAGTTCCTTATCTCATTATCATTACTATATTTAGCATCAAAACTTAGATAAGTACTTGTGGTGGGTGTTCATTGATGAACAAAAATCCAGACTTCATATAATTTAAAATTCAAACATCAGATTATGTATCATATTCATTATTTGAGAGTTCCATATTTGTGAACTGAGAACTCACCCATCTCAGCTAGCGTTCTCTTTAGTCCATGCCTTGTGTCATCCACTTGAAGTTGTTCCACCTGCATCTTACTTGTTGCTATGGCAATGGATGTTGCTCTATAATATCCTCAGTTTTCAAAATAGATCTGCATGGAAATGCAACAAATGTGAATTTACATGATTAATTCTCAATAATGGATTAACATATTCCTTACTGCAGAGAGTTTTTTTTTAAAAATGGAAGAACAGAATAAAAATCCATTGCATTGTTGACTTAATTTTGGTTTCGAGATAATAATCACAAACTACTTCTTCAGAAACTTACAATTCAAAGCTTGGTCAAAAAGGGAAGTGAATAAAGTTATACGCTTCTGCAAATTAAATTTGACTTTTCAATGATGCTGAGATAAAGCACACATTTAGCTGAATCCTCTATCTAAATAACTTAAGGGGTAGACCATGAAAGAGATGAGGATGGTCAAGAAGTGGGCTGTGAATTAAGCTGATCAATTTTGCCAAAACATAATGTACATGACTGGTTTGATGAATGAATCATATTGCCTAATAACATAATAAAGCTGCTGCTTGATGATGATGATGATCGCCAAATAAAGTGTGGGAATGAAACTACCAAACATGTCTATAATTATAAGGGGAAATGGACTGTAATCAGACATATTAAATGATATTAGAATATACACAAGAGGGGAGGGGTGTAATACCGCCTCACTTTTTTTATGCTAGGGGAGATGTGATACCATTAAAGTGGTAATTTGTCTTGTGTGTATTGTTTGCAAGACCCATTATACAAGATCTAAATGTAATCATCGAAAGTAAAGTGCAACGCTGTAACAAAGAGCGAAATGTGTTTTAACGTGATTACCGAAGTATTGTGCACATGTGCCAATAGTTTTCAATATGATGGGGTGATTTTATGGCTATTAGATTAAGCCGTGATAACGCTCAGGCAAGGTGAGACACGTATTTCGTAACGGCACGCGTAATTCACCAAGTAGTTTCCGGGCGGCGTTTTAGTTTTGGATGATTAAATCCCGTCGATGGTTTGACTAGCCGAAGGAGGGTGTAAATCGTTTGCAATAGATCATGGTGTGACACGTTTGCCAATTCAAATTGTACACCGCATTCGTTACCAATTCGCGACACTTACATCAAATTAACGATGAATCATGAACGTAGGTGTAGATTGTAAATATCGATGACGCGTTCACATGCGACTGGGGCGCTTACGATGTTACAGAGTGTTTCATGAGTATGTGTGAATTCCGACTTGTTAATTAAAATTAAAGCGAAGGATATTAAACTCTGCCACTGGCACTCTGATCACATACAGTAAAACACCTGAAACATACCGTTTTCTAGCCGGAGAGAAATGTAATGGCGTTTTCAATCGTGCGCACAACAAGGGCCAGGAAATCCGGTTTAAGTGTTGGGAGACAATGATCAAACGGCAACAGGAAGCGGCGATACGAGGCGAATTATCAGCGAACGTTGACCTATGTTCGGGTAGTGCCAATGGAAACTAACGCTATAAAATTGACGAGGCCAAATTAAATATAGCTAAATGTTGTTTTCACAGACACACAACTAAATCGCCCACGTATGATCGGGATACCCAGGCCACACCGGAAGATGTACCGTCATCTGCGTCTGTTGCATCGAAGACGAAAAAATATTACCCTACAAGACGCAACGACGATCTAATAAAAGACACCATGAAACAAATACAATTAAGTGTCGACGCCAGTTGTTCTGTTGTAATCGGCGATACTATACTATAAACCGATACATAGTCGCGAGTGTACCGGTGATTCGTCACTTTATCCTATAGTGTCAACTCATCCGCCGACGGAGCAGACTGGCAACGTATAAACTCACTGTTTAGACCACGTTGATTTTTTTTCCGAGCAGGTAGATTAGAAGAGATACTCACCCTCGAGATTGTGGTTGTACAAATGAAAATATCGTCAATAACTTTGATTCTCTTCCCACACAGTTTCGGGCGACGTCGTTAACTTGTACGTCAATTTCAATGTACAGTTCTCGTTTAGCTGGAAAACCGGAAGTTGTAGTGTTTGTAGTGTGGGAAACACCCTATAAATAGTCGACGTACGTCTGCAGTGACGTCATAGCACAAATAGGCGCTTCTCATTGGTTGACTATCGCGTTCATGCTTTTGATTGATATACAAATTTACGCGCGTCGTGTATCAATAGAGGAAACAAAAGCCTCGCCGACTCCAGAGTGAGGGCAGATTACTAACATATCTGTTTACAATATAACGGCGCATTGTTTGCCGATCAGACAACGTCTCTCACTTGGTCAGAGTTCATTTTAGTGCGTCACATTTGTGTAGTAGTCCAACAATACATGACTGTGATGCAAATGTTTTTTTTTACAGCCCAGCCCATGTCAATGCACGGACGCGCTCAAATACAGGATGTCGCTTGGTTCCGGCTCCGATGTCCTTATAAGGCCATAGGCGATCGATTCAACCAACGGGCAGTTGAGTCTGGACACGAATGGTGGCCACCGCCCGTTTAAATCTTGTGACATCACTGAGTGTTACTATAAATAACGCGACATCTTTCAGGGAGTCGGTTTCCACGTAATGTAATTGAACACGTCGTGTGACCACCACCAGTGAATACTTAAACCCGATTTCTCTTTAAGGGGTGACCCAATTGAATGCTGGGGTGCCAGTGGACTTAGAGGAAATTTGTCAATTGCACTTTTTTTTCACAATACTGTAGATTTGTTTTGTCCAGATGACCGAACATTAATTTTCACCAAAATAAAAGTGGGCGTAACACCACACATGGTATCATTTCCAAAAAAAGACCAACAAACGCATTTTGGCCGTCATTGGAAAACAGTCAGTCCTCGTATCGAATTCCAGAGAAAGCATGCCCGGATTTCCTTCGCTCTAGTCCAACATATGAAGAAAAAAAATAAGCTAAAAAAAAATTGTGACAGAAAACAATACAATTCGCACCTTTTTGTGTACTTAGTACCGGGACTTTGTACCACCTCCCTGGGTATTAAGTTTTTTCCACAAAACAAAATAAAACATTTACATATCGCCGATTCGAGTGGATATGACACCCCACCCCAACACACACATGTACTTGATTTGCATAGGTACGACATACAAGAACCGCGAAATAAAAAAAATACCGCTTTCCAATTGTTAATAAGTTGAATATTGAGCACCCTTTTCAGGAAACGCTGACTTTTCAGTTTTTAAAATACCCCTCCCTCATATATTGAAACTCCGACTATTAATCTGATGATGAAACACGTAGGTCACGTCAGAGGTACTACATGTATTCATTCGGTTTTTGTTTTTATATTCAGTTTATAGTTTTTTGTTGGTGTTTCATTTTACTTTATTATATATTTCCGTTACTAACTTCAATTTAGTCTGTTTTTGGTTGTCTTTAAACTATTAGCCATTGTAATTTGATTATTTTTTTTTTCTGTAATTTTTGTTGTTGTTGTAACCTTTAACCTCCTTCAGTGGGTTGTTATGAATTAATAAAAAAAAAATCTTCGCGAAAATCACAGGCAGGTCGCAAAAGATACACTGCGCACAAATGAAGCGTGCATCCCCTTGCAAGTTCTGGGGCAAAAAGCGACAATATTTTGTATTTGTGCAATGGTAAATGTTTTAAAAAAATACATTTGTTTCGATTTTCGCGACTACGCGACATTCGGAACGCTCGGCGTCGAAAAGCGCTCGTTTAGAAATCCACGTGAACAGTAAATTTAATTTGTATTTATTTTTAGCACGCCATGCTCAAATGAGAGGGGGCAGCGCTGTGAGTGATGATGCAACACATTCTTCATGAAAACCGGGGTCATATCGCTCGTTCAGGTAACTGCCTGATATTCAATTGCCAATGTGTTCCGTTGTCTACTCATTAATTCTTGCTAATAGTGCTAATTTCTACTCGAAATCACGGTATTAAAACGGTAATATTTTATAACTAGCAATAAAATAGATAGAATATCTGACTCGGTGACAAAATGAAGTGAAACCAGCCCTATATAGTGGTTAATTCGGGTTAATAAAACACTCTTATTCTCAATATCTTATCCTTTATTACCTAATAAAAACGAATATGTCTTTTTGATTTCACTTCCTGTGACATATCCGGCAACAAACAAAACCGACATGTTCACTGGACACGTGACTTTGACGTGTAATCATTATGATGATGGTCTGAAACGAACAAGGCTGTCCAGTATAACAATAACCACCAAAACTACTGATCAGCAAATACTAGTACATAATAAATTAAAATGAAATGAAATGAAATGAAATGAAATGAAATGAAATAGAAATATAAATTATTAAATAACATTTACAAATGGGAAAACGCGAACTAGGATTGATTGTCTTTAAACAAAATGTAGTTGATGCACCACAGACCACGTATACAAGGTTAAAATGAAAAAAAAAAGTTTTTATTTGATTCTTCTTTTTTTCATCAGATTGATGAGATATAAACGAAATACTCTCGAAGCCAAAATAGATTACAAAATAAATTAAATAAACTAAGGTAAATAAAATTAAAGAAACAAATAAAAGTAATTGATTTTAACCACACATTTGCATAAACCATTTATTATTCACCCGATATTCTGGTGGGTTAAGCCGTCACTGCTATTTTGAAAGCTGGGAACCTTTTTTTTTTATTACAGTCGCTCTATTTTTCATGCATGAATTAGATTCATTCCAGACATTATTTTTATCATTTTATTTTCAATATACACTGATTCGGTGAAGTGGCATGATGTTTTAATTCAATTGCTGTTACGTAATCTAATACTATCTTATTGCAATTTTTACGGGTGAAAACAATTGACGGAACAGCCAAGCAAACGTGTCGTGGCCATTAACTTTATGGTGTGTTGATATCGCTTCATTTGATATGGGGATGATGACGACAATGAAGACTGATTCATAACTGTAGTAATTGGCTCAATTAAGTTCTGCTCACGTCACAGTTTACGTGGTCCCCATGAAGACTCGATGCCGTACCATCTTTTAATTGTACCCAACATGGATTCTTTTCAAATCGGGGTCTCTTTTATGGTTCTTTATTTAGATTCCTTGCTTAGCTTTTAATGTGATGGTACGATCGCGATTGTTTGATCCAAATCTATCTGGCCTGAGACACTTATATATATCATGTTCGATTGTTTCCGCCTATACAACGTCAAAGGTGACAATAGCACGATCATGTTCAGTCGAAGCATGTGCCTTTTGCGTCCATTTATTAATTACATGGCGCTCACCTCACTCATGATATCATCCATTCACTGTATCACGGGCAGATCATGACGTACTACCGGTTCCAATATATGCGACTTTTTCACAATGCATTTAGCCTATGAACGCATATCTAACCTTTTCCAACCCCAAATATTATATTTCCGGTGAAGATATGTATACCTAGTCGTTCTTTTCCCCTTATTATAAGTCGCCACGTTTATCTGCATTATAAAAATACGCTCTAGCCTGGCGTCACAAAGAAGCCTGTCAGACGCAATATATATATAAGTATACACGTCGTGACGTCAACTAATAGAGAAGCCGTTACTAGTGGCTGACATATGAGTCTAGATGAAAGTAGAATCGGAAACATATGTCAAACAAGAAAGTGTGAGCAGTTTTAGGAAGAGAAGACATGATTTGGTCACGAGTATTTCTATGAAAACTTTTTTTTTTCTAGTCAAATCGAAATGATTGAATCTATCATGATTCTGCAAACGTTGTTCTCTTTTCGCGTGTGAAAACAACAGTTCTACTCTACGTACTGACTACGTACAGAGTTAAACCGTGATCTTAGAAAGAGGTGCTATAAAACTGACAGCACAAACCGGGCTATATCAAAAGACAGGATATGCGGTACTAAACCAGGTAGAAGAATCATTTCTTTCTCCCCATATATGGTGTCGCGTTGAATTTCATTTCACTGTACGACAATAAAATCAACCGAAATTAACTCCCCGAACCTGGAAGGTAAGGTATGGCATTATAAATCAATAACAAACAATGTTATTATTTTACAATGTACTTTATACCTCAACCGTGTATCAACGTGGATTACTAGCACAATTGCCTGGGTCATGGAACTGTACCATGATGAGGGGATCTGTGTGATCTTTGATCATGATAGCCCATCAGTTGAAATCACCTTTCATATTTGGTCTTTTACTAAAATGTTCGCTCAGCCCTGGACAAATCTCTACCAGTCGATGTCTCTGACTATGTATATCGATGCGTATTTCTGTCTGTGTATACTATGGGTATCTATGCACTTCTCTGCAAGAGTATACTATGTATATCGACGCGCATTTATGCCTGTGTATACTATGGATATCGATGCGCATATCCGAGTCTGTCAGTGTATACTATGAATATCGATGCGCATTTCTGTCAGTATATACTATGGATATCGATGCGCATCTCCGAGTCTGTCAGGGTATACTATGGATATCGATGCGCATATCCGAGTCTGTCAGTGTATACTATGAATATCGATGCGCATTTCTGTCAGCGTATACTATGGATATCGATGCGCATCTCCGAGTCTGTCAGTGTATACTATGGATATCGATGCATTTCTCTGCAAGAGTATACTATGTATATCGATGCGCATCTCCGAGTCTGTCAGTGTATACTATGTATATCGATGCGCATCTCCGAGTCTGTCAGTGTATACTATGGATATCGATGCGCATTTCTGTCAGTGTATACTATGGATATCGATGCGCATCTCCGAGTCTGTCAGTGTATACTATGGATATCGATGCGCATTTCTGTCAGTGTATACTATTGATATCTATGCGCATTTCTGTCAGTGTATACTATGGATATCGATGCGCATTTCTGTCAGTGTATACTATTGATATCTATGCGCATTTCTGCCTGTGTATACTATGTATATCGATGCGCATCTCCGAGTCTGTCAGTATATACTATGTATATCGACGCTTGTCTCTATCAATGTATACTATGGATATCTATGCGCATTTCTATCAGTGTATACTATGGATATCTATGCGCGTCTCTATCAATGTATACTATGGATATCTATGCGCGTCTTTATCAGTGTATACTATGGATATCTATGCGCATTTATGCCTGTGTATACTATGGATATCTATGTGCGTCTTTATCAGTATATACTATTGATATCTATGCGCGTCTCTATCAGTGTATACTATGGATATGGATATGGACGCGTCTCCATCAGTGTATACTATGGATATCGACGTGCATCTCTGCAATTGTATACTATGAATATCTATGCGCGTCTCTATCAGTGTATACTATGGATATCTATGCGCGTCTTTATCAGTGTATACTATGGATATGGATATGGACGCGTCTCCATCAGTGTATACTATGGATATCGACGTGCATCTCTGCAATTGTATACTATGGATATCTATGCTCGTCTTTATCAGTGTATACTATGGATATCTATGCGAATTTCTGTCAGTGCATACTATGGATATCTATGCGCGTCTCTATCAGTGTATACTATGGATATGGATATGGACGCGTCTCCATCAGTGTATACTATGGATATCGACGTGCATCTCTGCAATTGTATACTATGGATATCTATGCGAATTTCTGTCAGTGTATACTATGGATATCTATGCGCATTTCTATCAGTGTATACTATGGATATCTATGTGCGTCTCTATCAGTGTATACTATGGATATCTATGCGCGTCTCTATCAGTGTATACTATGGATATCTATGCGCGTCTCTATCAATGTATACTATGGATTTCTATGCGCGTCTCTATCAATGTATACTATGGATATCTATGCGCGTCTCTATCAATGTATACTGTGGATATATATGCGCTTCTCTATCAGTGTATATTATGGATATCTATGTGCGTCTCTATCAATGTATACTGTGGATATATATGCGCGTCTTTATCAGTGTATACTATGGTATCTATGCGCGTCTCTATCAGTGTATACTATGGATATCTATGCGCGTCTCTATCAGTGTATACTATGGATATCTATGCGCGTCTTTATCAGTGTATACTATGGATATCTATGCGCGTCTTTATCAGTGTATACTATGGATATCTATGCGCATTTTTGTCAATGTATACTATGGATATCTATGCGCGTCTTTATCAGTGTATATTATGGATATCTATGCGCGTCTCTATCAATGTATACTGTGGATATATATGCGCGTCTCTATCAGTGTATATTATGGATATCTATGCGCGTCTCTATCAGTGTATACTATGAATATCTACGCTTGTCTCTATCAATGTATACTATGGATATCCATGCGCGTCTTTATCAGTGTATATTATGGATATCTATGCGCGTCTCTATCAATGTATACTGTGGATATATATGCGCGTCTCTATCAGTGTATACTATGGATGTCTACGCTTGTCTTTATCAATGTATACTGTGGATATCTATGCGCGTCTCTATCAATGTATACTGTGGATATCTATGCGCGTCTTTATCAGTGTATACTATGGATATCTATGCGCGTCTTTATCAGTGTATACTATGGATATCTATGCGCGTCTTTATCAGTGTATACTATGGATATCTATGCGCATTTCTATCAGTGTATACTATGGATATCGACGCGCATCTCTGCAATTGTATACTATGGATATCTATGCGCGTCTCTATCAGTGTATACTATGGATATCTATGCGCGTCTTTATCAGTGTATACTATGAATATCTATGCGCATTCCTATCAGTGTATACTATGGATATCTATACGCGTCTTTATCAGTGTATACTATAGATATCTATGCGCGTCTCTATCAGTGTATACTATGGATATATATGCGCGTCTCTATCAGTGTATACTATGGATATCCATGCGCCTCTCTATCAGTGTATACTATGGATATGGATATGGACGCGTCTCCATCAGTGTATACTATGGATATCGACGCGCATCTCTGCAATTGTATACTATGGATATCCATGCGGGTCTCTATCAGTGAAGACTATGGGTATCTATGCGGGTCTCTATCAGTGTATACATTTACTATGGATATCTATGCGCGTCTCTATCAGTGTATACTATGGATATCTATGCGGGTCTCTATCAGTGTATACTATGGATATCTATGCGCATTTCTGTCAGTGTATACTATGGATATCGATGCGCAATTCTGTCAGTATATAATATGGATATCAATGCGCATCTCCGAGTCTGTCAGGGTATACTATGGATATCGATGCGCATCTCCGAGTCTGTCAGTGTATACTATGGATATCGATGCGCATTTCTGTCAGTGTATACTATGGATATCGATGCGCATTTCTGTCAGTTTATACTATGGATATCTATGCGCATTTCTATCTGTGTATACTATGGATATCGATGCATTTCTCTGCAAGAGTATACTATGTATATCGATGCGCATCTCCGAGTCTGTCAGTATATACTATGTATATCGACACGCATTTATGCCTGTATGTACTATGGATATCTATGCGCGTCTCAATCAGTGTATACTTTGGATACTAGTATCTATGCGCGTCTTTATCAGTGTATACTATTGATATCTATGCGCGTCTCTATCAGTGTATACTATGGATATGGATATGGACGCGTCTCCATCAGTGTATACTATGTATATCGACGCGCATTTATGCCTGTGTATACTATGGATATCGATGCGCATATCCGAGTCTGTCAGTGTATACTATGAATATCGATGCGCATTTCTGTCAGTATATACTATGGATATCGATGCGCATCTCCGAGTCTGTCAGGGTATACTATGGATATCGATGCGCATATCCGAGTCTGTCAGTGTATACTATGAATATCGATGCGCATTTCTGTCAGCGTATACTATGGATATCGATGCGCATCTCCGAGTCTGTCAGTGTATACTATGGATATCGATGCATTTCTCTGCAAGAGTATACTATGTATATCGATGCGCATCTCCGAGTCTGTCAGTGTATACTATGTATATCGATGCACATCTCCGAGTCTGTCAGTGTATACTATGGATATCGATGCGCATTTCTGTCAGTGTATACTATGGATATCGATGCGCATCTCCGAGTCTGTCAGTGTATACTATGGATATCGATGCGCATTTCTGTCAGTGTATACTATTGATATCTATGCGCATTTCTGCCTGTGTATACTATGGATATCGATGCGCATTTCTGTCAGTGTATACTATTGATATCTATGCGCATTTCTGCCTGTGTATACTATGTATATCGATGCGCATCTCCGAGTCTGTCAGTATATACTATGTATATCGACGCTTGTCTCTATCAATGTATACTATGGATATCTATGCGCATTTCTATCAGTGTATACTATGGATATCTATGCGCGTCTCTATCAATGTATACTATGGATATCTATGCGCGTCTTTATCAGTGTATACTATGGATATCTATGCGCATTTATGCCTGTGTATACTATGGATATCTATGTGCGTCTTTATCAGTATATACTATTGATATCTATGCGCGTCTCTATCAGTGTATACTATGGATATGGATATGGACGCGTCTCCATCAGTGTATACTATGGATATCGACGTGCATCTCTGCAATTGTATACTATGAATATCTATGCGCGTCTCTATCAGTGTATACTATGGATATCTATGCGCGTCTTTATCAGTGTATACTATGGATATGGATATGGACGCGTCTCCATCAGTGTATACTATGGATATCGACGTGCATCTCTGCAATTGTATACTATGGATATCTATGCTCGTCTTTATCAGTGTATACTATGGATATCTATGCGAATTTCTGTCAGTGCATACTATGGATATCTATGCGCGTCTCTATCAGTGTATACTATGGATATGGATATGGACGCGTCTCCATCAGTGTATACTATGGATATCGACGTGCATCTCTGCAATTGTATACTATGGATATCTATGCGAATTTCTGTCAGTGTATACTATGGATATCTATGCGCATTTCTATCAGTGTATACTATGGATATCTATGTGCGTCTCTATCAGTGTATACTATGGATATCTATGCGCGTCTCTATCAGTGTATACTATGGATATCTATGCGCGTCTCTATCAATGTATACTATGGATTTCTATGCGCGTCTCTATCAATGTATACTATGGATATCTATGCGCGTCTCTATCAATGTATACTGTGGATATATATGCGCTTCTCTATCAGTGTATATTATGGATATCTATGTGCGTCTCTATCAATGTATACTGTGGATATATATGCGCGTCTTTATCAGTGTATACTATGGTATCTATGCGCGTCTCTATCAGTGTATACTATGGATATCTATGCGCGTCTCTATCAGTGTATACTATGGATATCTATGCGCGTCTTTATCAGTGTATACTATGGATATCTATGCGCGTCTTTATCAGTGTATACTATGGATATCTATGCGCATTTTTGTCAATGTATACTATGGATATCTATGCGCGTCTTTATCAGTGTATATTATGGATATCTATGCGCGTCTCTATCAATGTATACTGTGGATATATATGCGCGTCTCTATCAGTGTATATTATGGATATCTATGCGCGTCTCTATCAGTGTATACTATGAATATCTACGCTTGTCTCTATCAATGTATACTATGGATATCCATGCGCGTCTTTATCAGTGTATATTATGGATATCTATGCGCGTCTCTATCAATGTATACTGTGGATATATATGCGCGTCTCTATCAGTGTATACTATGGATGTCTACGCTTGTCTTTATCAATGTATACTGTGGATATCTATGCGCGTCTCTATCAATGTATACTGTGGATATCTATGCGCGTCTTTATCAGTGTATACTATGGATATCTATGCGCGTCTTTATCAGTGTATACTATGGATATCTATGCGCGTCTTTATCAGTGTATACTATGGATATCTATGCGCATTTCTATCAGTGTATACTATGGATATCGACGCGCATCTCTGCAATTGTATACTATGGATATCTATGCGCGTCTCTATCAGTGTATACTATGGATATCTATGCGCGTCTTTATCAGTGTATGCTATGAATATCTATGCGCATTCCTATCAGTGTATACTATGGATATCTATACGCGTCTTTATCAGTGTATACTATAGATATCTATGCGCGTCTCTATCAGTGTATACTATGGATATATATGCGCGTCTCTATCAGTGTATACTATGGATATCCATGCGCCTCTCTATCAGTGTATACTATGGATATGGATATGGACGCGTCTCCATCAGTGTATACTATGGATATCGACGCGCATCTCTGCAATTGTATACTATGGATATCCATGCGGGTCTCTATCAGTGAAGACTATGGGTATCTATGCGGGTCTCTATCAGTGTATACATTTACTATGGATATCTATGCGCGTCTCTATCAGTGTATACTATGGATATCTATGCGGGTCTCTATCAGTGTATACTATGGATATCTATGCGCATTTCTGTCAGTGTATACTATGGATATCGATGCGCAATTCTGTCAGTATATAATATGGATATCAATGCGCATCTCCGAGTCTGTCAGGGTATACTATGGATATCGATGCGCATCTCCGAGTCTGTCAGTGTATACTATGGATATCGATGCGCATTTCTGTCAGTGTATACTATGGATATCGATGCGCATTTCTGTCAGTTTATACTATGGATATCTATGCGCATTTCTATCTGTGTATACTATGGATATCGATGCATTTCTCTGCAAGAGTATACTATGTATATCGATGCGCATCTCCGAGTCTGTCAGTATATACTATGTATATCGACACGCATTTATGCCTGTATGTACTATGGATATCTATGCGCGTCTCAATCAGTGTATACTTTGGATACTAGTATCTATGCGCGTCTTTATCAGTGTATACTATTGATATCTATGCGCGTCTCTATCAGTGTATACTATGGATATGGATATGGACGCGTCTCCATCAGTGTATACTATGGATATCGACGTGCATCTCTGCAATTGTATACTATGGATATCTATGCTCGTCTTTATCAGTGTATACTATGGATATCTATGCGAATTTCTGTCAGTGCATACTATGGATATCTATGCGCGTCTCTATCAGTGTATACTATGGATATGGATATGGACGCGTCTCCATCAGTGTATACTATGGATATCGACGTGCATCTCTGCAATTGTATACTATGGATATCTATGCGAATTTCTGTCAGTGTATACTATGGATATCTATGCGCATTTCTATCAGTGTATACTATGGATATCTATGTGCGTCTCTATCAGTGTATACTATGGATATCTATGCGCGTCTCTATCAGTGTATACTATGGATATCTATGCGCGTCTCTATCAATGTATACTATGGATTTCTATGCGCGTCTCTATCAATGTATACTATGGATATCTATGCGCGTCTCTATCAATGTATACTGTGGATATATATGCGCTTCTCTATCAGTGTATATTATGGATATCTATGTGCGTCTCTATCAATGTATACTGTGGATATATATGCGCGTCTTTATCAGTGTATACTATGGTATCTATGCGCGTCTCTATCAGTGTATACTATGGATATCTATGCGCGTCTCTATCAGTGTATACTATGGATATCTATGCGCGTCTTTATCAGTGTATACTATGGATATCTATGCGCGTCTTTATCAGTGTATACTATGGATATCTATGCGCATTTTTGTCAATGTATACTATGGATATCTATGCGCGTCTTTATCAGTGTATATTATGGATATCTATGCGCGTCTCTATCAATGTATACTGTGGATATATATGCGCGTCTCTATCAGTGTATATTATGGATATCTATGCGCGTCTCTATCAGTGTATACTATGAATATCTACGCTTGTCTCTATCAATGTATACTATGGATATCCATGCGCGTCTTTATCAGTGTATATTATGGATATCTATGCGCGTCTCTATCAATGTATACTGTGGATATATATGCGCGTCTCTATCAGTGTATACTATGGATGTCTACGCTTGTCTTTATCAATGTATACTGTGGATATCTATGCGCGTCTCTATCAATGTATACTGTGGATATCTATGCGCGTCTTTATCAGTGTATACTATGGATATCTATGCGCGTCTTTATCAGTGTATACTATGGATATCTATGCGCGTCTTTATCAGTGTATACTATGGATATATATGCGCATTTCTATCAGTGTATACTATGGATATCGACGCGCATCTCTGCAATTGTATACTATGGATATCTATGCGCGTCTCTATCAGTGTATACTATGGATATCTATGCGCGTCTTTATCAGTGTATACTATGAATATCTATGCGCATTCCTATCAGTGTATACTATGGATATCTATACGCGTCTTTATCAGTGTATACTATAGATATCTATGCGCGTCTCTATCAGTGTATACTATGGATATATATGCGCGTCTCTATCAGTGTATACTATGGATATCTATGCGCGTGTCTATCAATGTATACTGTGGATATCTATGCGCGTCTCTATCAGTGTATACTATGGATATCTATACGCGTCTCTATCAGTGTATACTATGGATATATATGCGCGTCTCTATCAGTGTATACTATGGATATATATGCGCGTCTCTATCAGTGTATACTATGGATATCTACACTTGTCTCTATCAATGTATACTATGGATATCTATGCGCGTATCTATCAATGTATACTATGGATATCTATGCGCGTCTTTATCAGTGTATACTATGGATATCTATGCGCATTTCTGTCAGTGTATACTATGGATATCTATGTGCGTCTCTATCAGTGTATACTATGGATATCTATGTGCGTCTCTATCTGTCTATACTATGGATATCTATGCGCGTCTCTATCAGTGTATACTATGGATATCTATGCGCATTTCTATCAGTGTATACTATGGGTATCGATGCGCATTTCTGTCAGTTTATACTATGGATATCTATGCGCATTTCTGTCTGTGTATACTATGGATATCGACGTGCATCTCTGCAATTGTATACTATGGATATCTATGCGAATTTCTGTCAGTGTATACTATGGATATCTATGCGCGTCTCTATCAGTGTATACTATGGGTATCTATGTGCGTCTCAATCAGTGTATACTATGGATATGGACGCGTCTCCATCAGTGTATACTATGGATATCGACGTGCATCTCTGCAATTGTATACTATGGATATCTATGCGCATTTCTGTCAGTGTATACTATGGATATCTATGCGCATTTCTATCAGTGTATACTATGGATATCTATGCGCGTCTCTATCAGTGTATACTATGGATATCTATGCGCGTCTTTATCAGTGTATACTATGGATATCTATGCGCATTTCTGTCAGTGTATACTATGGATATCTATGTGCGTCTCTATCAGTGTATACTATGGATATCTATGTGCGTCTCTATCTGTCTATACTATGGATATCTATGCGCGTCTCTATCAGTGTATACTATGGATATCTATGCGCATTTCTATCAGTGTATACTATGGATATCTATGCGCATTTCTGTCAGTGTATACTATGGGTATCGATGCGCATTTCTGTCAGTTTATACTATGGATATCTATGCGCATTTCTGTCTGTGTATACTATGGATATCGACGTGCATCTCTGCAATTGTATACTATGGATATCTATGCGAATTTCTGTCAGTGTATACTATGGATATCTATGCGCGTCTCTATCAGTGTATACTATGGGTATCTATGCGCGTCTCTATCAGTGTATACTATGGATATGGATATGGACGCGTCTCCATCAGTGTATACTATGGATATTGACGTGCATCTCTGCAATTGTATACTATGGATATCTATGCGCATTTCTGTCAGTGTATACTATGGATATCTATGCGCATTTCTATCAGTGTATACTATGGATATCTATGCGCGTCTTTATTAGTGTATACTATGGATATCTATGCGCGTCTCTATATGTGTATACTATGGATATCTATGCGCATCTCTGCCAGTATGCATTATGGATAGAGGAAGAGAAATCCAGATGTGTTCAGGCGTAGCAGTGTTCGAAACATCTTAGTCGTAAAGACTGAACCTATCTGAACGCAACTGAACATATATTTTGTCCATACTCAGAATAGAGTTTCAGTCGAACCACCAGAGCTATTTCTGTGACCTGCACCAGAAGATTTGCTACCTACATTTGTTTCTTTTTACATATGAATACTGTAATTTTTTATTGTACAATTTCATTTATATTATCTGGTGTCAATAAATAAATACAAATACAAAATACAAAATTTGGAAATGAATCAGGAATTGCATAGTAATGCGAATTTTGGTGGCAACGAGCTTTAAATGTCAATCGTGAAGTTACGCCAGCTTTGATTGGCTGGTGCTGAGCTGAGCGGCTAAATACCATCGAAACAAAAGAGTTGTTATATTAAATTGACGCACGTTTATTCGGCAATTCGGCATTGTGTTGTGAAAATTGCGTTCAAGCAGGTGATGTCAAATATTAAGATGGTTAAGCATGTATGTACGAAAAATTCAAACAACAATAATGTAACGGAAATCTCTGTCTGTTTTGACTTTGTTCTTTGTCACAGTATATCGCCCACTGCTACAAGGTACCAGGAAATATACATATCGAGCTTATCAATTGGTAAGTAGATTAGATAATACTTTTTGTCAAGACAGATATTTACGATTTATCTTTACCACATTCACACCAAAAATATATTATCTATTATCAATCGCTAAACAAACTTTGGGTATTATACAAGTTATATAATTATACTTGTGTTTCTGTTCTGCAGAAGTCAAGCTGACGTACTGCTGATTGGTGTCACACCTACAAACACACATGTGGCAAGGCATCAAGCACAACGCTTGTTCACACCGGTAAGTTCACCTGAAGAATATTACAGACTGAATTTAGTGTTGCTCCAGCACTGAAAGTGTGCGATGAATCACACATTCCCAACATATCAAGTTGTCTTGCTTGAGAGTGTACACGCAGTTTCTCTGCGTTGGGAAGGTTGAATACATATAATCGTTCTTGCAAGGGGCAAGGGAGATTGACATCTCTAGCTTTACTCCACATTCATTATGATAGAGAAATTGATATTGATCGTGTTGTGTTGTTTGCTCAGAAACCCCCTCTTTCAGAAAAAATAGTAAAATAGTTCAAAGTTATTTCATGTAATAACTTAACAACGAAATACAAATAAGCCAATTGAATTTAAAACTGAGAACATAAAAATGTCAGTCACAGAGCTCTAAGATTCCATAGAATTCGTTCTTTTTTTCTTTTTAAATACAAAAAATCGCACGTTTCACACCAAATTTATTATTGTTTTCGACCACCCCCCCCCCATTTAAAAGTGCTGGCCACAGACCTGGCTATCGAAAGTTAGCTAGCTTTAAAAAAAATAGAGACAGGCCAAAATGTAGCATTACAGAAATTCTACCACCCTTGATCTTGTAGCCTACTGTTCTGACTGTCTGTTTGTGTAAACCCTCTGTTCTTACGCAGATTCTGAAACCACACTTGTATTTATATGCAGGGTGTAACTGGTATAGATAACTGATATAACTTGGCTACATAACTATAACTTATTTTTGTAAACCGCTGTATTGGTCATGACTCCAAGGTGCGATATCTGGATTCGATGAAGAGGCCATTGAACGACTGATCTATTCCGAATACCGATGGAGGATATTAATCAGGCATTAGATAGATCATTTCCATGACAACTGGTATACATTGAATTATTCATGAGAGAATGACAAAACGCACAATACAAATTATATATTCAGACAAGATTTAATCAAGTTATTAAATGCATGCCATAGACACTACACGACAGCGACGCGACCTTGTGTAGAATACAGTCTAGAGGAGGCGATACTAAGATTGTTTCTACCCTAATGTCAATCGAATGTTTCCATGATTGATAAATATTGGTCTCTGGAATTCTCGCGTTTCACAATACACTGCGCCACCTACCGGGCTGTAGAGAGAGGCATATGATACGCAAAGCATCATGGGAAATTGTCGACATCTTTATTCTGAAGTTTTACCGCGCGTATTTGATATCGTCAATTTGTTTTTCATATAATAATTCAGTTTATTGCCATGGTCTTCCTTTGCGAATCCTCGGAATGCTATTCACATACATCGAAGCTTCGAAACCTTGACAAATATCCTTGGATGAAGGGTATTAGGTGGGTAAAATGGCCGCAAGAAAAAAACGCAATTGCAAGGTGGAAACATTTGATTAGACGTGGCGGAAAAAGTAAAGATGAAAACATAGTGGATATTCTGAATATTTCTAGACGGTCGAGACTTTGTTCCCGACATTTTGATGAAGATGAGATCGATATGTGGGGAAATGCGTCCGGTGATCCCAAATACTTTGCATGGAACAACTGGGGGAAACCTGTAAATCAAAGGCCATTGAATAAACATCAAGCTGCTAGGCAACCACGGCCATCAATTTTACAGGTGTGTAAGAACGTCCCAAATGAATTGGTACCGACTGTTGGCAAAGAGTTGGATGTTGCAATAAAGCAGAAACCTGATATTGGACGTAAGTTGTATTTTTTTGTTGACTTTAAACGTACATGTCGTTCGATGCCCGTAAATCAAATTAGTTGATGTATAGTTAGTTTGGCTAATGTCGAGTATGTGTATATGATATGATACGTGGTCCCCAAACACTGAATCCCAGAGCGTTTTCGTTATATTCTAAAGGATTGTGTTTTTTATGATCAACTAATTTCACACAGAAATATGGTAGCTGCTTGTGATCAGGCAGTATTCGTATTTATAATTGTGCATCCAAACGTTTGTGACTGTACATTTGAAGTGAACAATTTACTGAATATCAAACTGTCTTCATTATTTTTATATAGGTTTGCAGCTTAACGTTTGTCCATTTGTTGAGACACCACAACCACTGGATCATGATTACCTCCATACTGCATCTCCTATTTTGGTTAACATAAGTACACAAACCACAATGACCATGGATGACATAAATGTTCTAGAAAGTACAGCTAAACCACCATCTTCAAAAAAACCAGGACAAGGTGTAGTCAACTGTGCAACTGAGACTGATGAGAGAGTAAATTTCTATACAGGATTGCACTCAAAGTCTATTCTTCAGGGTGAGACATTCACAATATCAAATTCATTCATATTAAAACATTTTGTAAATTTTATTTTTTTCAAAATTTTTATTGTTGTAATTGTGTATATGTGTTATTGCTTGTGTTGCTATACTACTGGTTTATTATTTTTGTACAGTTTTAATATATAGTTTCTGTGGTGACAATACATAGTTTAAGGTAATGTTTTCAGTACTGCATTGTTTATTTTGTTCATATGCTATATTTTTATTTTTTTTTTATTTTTTTTTGTAGGTGTTTATGACTCAATTAGTGGTGGTGTTGATCAACTAAAGTACTGGAGAGGTGCAGAGAGTACTGCTGATCATCATAACAGTGGGCGACAAAGACCAGGAAGGCAACATCAGTTGCCACATTATTACCAATTTCTTATGTGCTTAATTAGACTACGTCTAAATTTACCACTTCTCCTCCTAGCGGATTTGTTCGATGTAAGCTGCTCAACTGTATCAAGAATAACAATCACATGGATCTCCTACATGTACCAGACTTTAGTGCCAGCATTACTTGTCTGGCCATCACAAGCAAATATTCAAGGATGGATGCCACTGGACTTTAAAAAGTCGTTCCCCAATACCCGTGTTGTAATTGACTGTTCTGAATTTTTTATTGATCGGCCAAGAAACAAAGATGAACAATATAAAACTTACTCACAATATAAAAGTCACAATACATACAAAGTTTTGTTTGGGGTTTCACCTTTTGGTGCATTCACATTTGTAAGTGACCTGTGGTCAGGAAATGTTTCTGACAAGTATCTTACAGAACAAAGTGGACTGATAGAAAAGCTGGATGATGGAGATGCTGTGATGGCTGATAGAGGCTTCCATATAGAAGATTTACTTTTAAAAAAAAATGCTGCTCTCATTGCTCCTCCATTCACCAGAAAATGGCTTAATGGGAAGGGTAAAAGACTTAATGTTAATGAAATTAGACGAACAAGAAAAATAGCACGCCTTAGGATTCATGTCGAAAGAGCAATCCAACGTGTTAAATGTTGGAGGATCTTGAAACACCAAATTCCATCTTCTTTACAGGATTGTGCATCAATGATTGTTAAACTTGTTGCAGCATTCTGCAATCTCAAAGGACCCTTATTTTATTCTAAAAACGAACAAGCATTGAAAATGTCTAAAGTTGTACCCAAAAAGGCAGTTAAGCGTAAACACAGTTGCTGATGCTTGAATGCAAATGTATATCTTTACAACACGTTTGTATGCAAATGTACCATTACAGAAAAAAAAGTCTTCTTCACTTGTACTAAATATGTATTTCAGTAATGATTTTCTAGTCCAGTTTTTATTATTATCTGGATTTCTGATTAGTTTTTTGTTCTTTCATATTGTTTGACTGAATTCAGACTTATCAATTTTTTTTTCTGCCATGGTCCAATCTGATTAAAATTGCATGTTTTTCCTGTGTGGGAGTCATTGTATTGTCACACATATTGATCCTAGATTGTGATTGGTTAGCAATCACGTAATTCAGATGATGTGAATATGTTCACATGATTAATGACCATGAATGATGCACCGTTAACAAATTCGTTGTTACTGTTACCATACTTTTAAATGCCAATTTTTAGAATAAATTATCATACTAAATAGGTAAACAACACTAGTTTTTATAGTTGGTAAATGTGTACATAATTTTAGCAGCAGGCAAGCTAAATGTTGAAATAAGTTTGTTTTTTTTATATAATTTGAATGCCAAACTTACAACGTAGGATTTCATACCATTGGCTGTACGTGTTGCATCATTCTGGAGTATGTGACCAGCCAGTCAAGGTAGCAGATACATGAGTAGCACACCAAGAGATACATACTAAATACTATAAAATATTTTTTTTTAAAAGAAATGTACAGATTTCCATTGTGATTTTTTTGTAACAATTTATTCATGTCAGTAAACATACATTATTCATCTGTCATCTTACTTGCATTGAATAAAAACACCACAATAAATATTGAGTGTTAAGTGTGTGAAAATATAGGTAATCATACAAGTTGGAGTAGGTTTACAACATGTAACAACTAAAAGTTTGACTAACAATATAGGTTTTGTACTGTTTGCTCCTCCCACATGAAATCTTGATAATAATTTACAAACCTTTTGATAAAAAAGCAGTATCTGATACTATCTGTATAATTCATAATTATGGTGAAATGTACAGAAAATTTTGCAAAATGTGTAAAAATTTGCACTGAATTTTAAGCGGGAATAATATATGGCGGTCAAAGTGATTTTCATAGCAATGGCAGTACAGCAGTATTAAAAACAAGTTCTGCTTTACTCTGTAACAGTTCCCATCTGTCCACATCAAAGTATACAGGTATTTTTTGTATTCCTTTACGTGTGTACACAACTAAATCACAAGATGCTATACCTGTCACACCTAACTGGAATTGTATCTGGCTGTACCATGGGGAAGTCTGCTTTAAATGCAAAGTTTCATCAACTAGTTCTAAATGATATTTGGGATCTATGCAAGGTATTTTCTCAACAGCAATGTTTTTGTGCTTAAAAGAACATTTAATTTCAATTAGTTTTGGTTCATGGCATGAACAATTAACAGTGCCATCAGGTGATGCTCCCATAAATGGTTTATTTTTCATTACTATTAGTCCACACTCATTAACTTCAAATTTGTTGTGTTTCTTAACCTCACTAATTGAGTATAATTGCCTTGCAACCGGCTCATTTTCTTTACCAAAAGTTACAGCACTGTTTTCAATAGGTTTTGCAGTTCCCAAAATCTTACTGACTAATGTTTCACACTTGTGAACATCTCTCACTGATCTCACCAAGTCAGCAATGCTTGCTGTTATACGTCCCTTTCTGGCTTCATACCATGCAGGATCACATTGAAGAAGGTTTTTTAGAATTTCTACATGCTGCTCTGTTGTATTTTGGGTTAAGTAATCTAAAAACATCATGTTACTTCCTGAAGATCTGTAAGTTGTATAAATCTCTTGCATCGTCGGCACATTAGTCTCAGGCAATAGTTGTGGATCTTTCACTAACTTCAGAAATAATGCACCGGGATGAGATTCTTCACATACCTGGAAAAAATGTAGTCATATTTACTATCCATATTTGAGTGAATAAGGGAGAGGGGACTTGTTTTCTTTTCCCTTTTGTTTTATTGCCTAAAATAAAGTGGTGGGTAAAGAGTTGTCTAACAATATGACAGAAAAGGAAATTGTACTTATCTATATACAAACAAAGTTTCTTATGTTACGATGGGGCACTGGTAAATAGATATTTTTGGCCATCTGTTTTCAGAGTATACAGCGGAGCTATATCAGCCGACAGGCTGTTAGTTAATGAAATATGTTGCCACCATGTTGGGAAGAAAGTAAAATTTACAATATGTACATCCATTTTCCCCAAGTGCCCCTCCCCATTATTAAAATGGTTACCCCTTAAGAAAATCAGCACCTCACCCTTTTTAAATGCTCTTGAATCCTGAGAATGTCTGTATTGTTCACTGTTCTCAGTGGTCTGTAGTTCTTAGGTTGGGGACCAGGTTTCCTTGGTGTTGTTTTATCTCTGCGATAATCTAGGTCTTCCACCTTAACTGGTATGGATGTTTTGCGGGGCTTAGTCCACACACAAGTCTCATCGGTACTTACTGCAGTTCCCCTGTCAGTCTGCCTGTCTACGTATTCAGCTACTGCAAATAGTAGAGCAGCTGTGTGCTTGCAAGAACCATCATCACTAATAGAAAAATAAATATAAAATATTTTAATGGAGGAACCAATAAACAAATATTTTACCATATAACCATAATTTATTTTAGTTTGTATAGTTAAAAACTGGGAACTAGAGAAAATGGATGGCATGCACTATACTTGTTCTAAGATGTGGGAAGGAGTGATTAAAACTTTAAAGCATTCTTTAATTTTAAAATATACTGTTATTTACAACTTTATATTTACATGCTAATTTTTGTAAACAATGTAGATATTTTCAAATTAATTATGTTTGCGTCAGTACATTAATATCAACAAAACACTACATGTAGCTTCTTAAAGATATGAATGTTTGAACTACATAGTACATGTAAGATAATTATAACAATTACTGGTTTGGTAACACTTACGCTGCAACACAGCCACAACCGGCGGACATAACTTCAGCATCTGATGAAAGAAGTAGCCAAGTTGCGTACCGCTGAGCAGTTTGGCGTTGTTCCGGTTTCACCTCAGCTTTGACATAGACGTGATCTATGTGCCCAGACACCTTTCCTAAAAGAACGTCCTCTACATGGTTATCCTTAAACATAAGATACCCATCGTCGTGTTTATATTTTGTGAGTCGTTCCGGTGTCCACTCGCAGTTTTTTATTAAATACGCAAACACGTCACCAAGCGCAACTTTCGGGAGACAATGAAGTGTTCGTGTCCACACCACTTGTTTACCATTCAGGTTAACAGCAACAGTCCCGTCATCATTTAACACCCGCCGGCGTTTCCTCTCTGATTCATCATGATCACAGTCTTCAATAACATCGTATATACCGCTTGCTTTTTGTGCCAATTCAACCAACTCATTTTTCTTCTTCCCAGCACATGGTATACGACGATCAGTTAAATATTTTTTTAAATCGGGGACTCGCAGACGACTAAAGTCACAGAAGACCGCCATACAAATAAGCCTCTCAACGTTCTACGCTGGTGGCGCCATTATTGCGATGTCGACACCGGAAGTGAGAAATGCGTCTTTCCAGGTTATCCGCCGAGGGCGCACTTTATTGTGAAACGCGAGAATTGCAGACGTCCTTCCGCCTACTCGTATCCTTGGGAAGGACGTTTGACATGTGTATACAGAAACCTGCAGCCAAAAAGAAACAAAGTTCGTATCCGATGAAATAAAGTGCGCATTCAATAACGAAAATATATAACCAGCCCTAAATTGTAAAAAAAAAAAACAATATTAGTTGTGTACGGAGTAATCAAATCGTACGCATTATCAGTCACTACCTAGAAACCCGGAATTACGGAGAAAGGTTTTCTTTTCCATTATATCCGGAATGCGTACAGGAGGTGATACATAATATTTCCAACAACCGCAGATTGTTTCAGTACAGGACCAACTAGGCATGCGTTGCCGATTTCACTTTCTATATTCGTCACGCTTATGATTACGCTTACTGAGGAGTACTTTATTTTTTGTTGGAATGATATATTTAATTGATCTTCTCCGATTTACATACAAACTGAATTACTATGATATCAAACAATTGCTGACAAATTTCTACTATTCCTAACCAAATGAACTCTTCTACAGAAAAATAATTTACAGACTACTGTTTCTCAGAGTTATAAACTTACTCATATTATTATTAAACCAAATAAGGAAATGTATCTTTATTAAAAATGGAAGTAGTGAAGACTATGTTCTATTATAAAAAATATACCAGGAAAATATATTCAAGGAATCGTTATTCTCACTGATTCACACGTAAATTGACAGTAGATGACATACAAACTGGTGACCTGGGAATAAGTGGCGTAAGTGTCATCGTCCGCACCATACATCCACGGCGGCACATACATAACCTTCTTCTACCCAGTCATAAACATCCGCTGTTGAAACAAGTGAGCAGCTAAAACCTTGAACCTCGAAGACAACCACGTGTACTCTATAGGTCATTCACTTAGTATTTACAGAATTACTAGCGTAAACAACTTTAGATGTAACCTTTTCCTTCGACGTTGGTGAAACCGAATCTCCCGTACCACCCACATAGAATGGTTCCGTACGGATTTGAATGGATAAACATTAACATTTTCATATATTTACATGTACTGTGATTTTTTAGATAACAATCCCTAAAATTCCTAAACACCCGATTCGTTCAAAATTGGGCGAATGCCACCCTTACAGCGAGGTAACGCAGTATTGAAGTGAGTCCTTGACGACTCAGGACTTTTGTTTTTTACCCCACAATGTATCGCATTGTTTACGTGTGCTGGATGGACAGTCACGTGGCATCTTTGTCGTTTCTGTAACCCATGGACCCTCAAGGCCCCGTTATTACGGATACTGGGAGAACTATAGAGCTACAATCCTTTGTTAGTACCTGATTCCGGCAGGACTCCGGGTATACATGTCATGAAGGTTTTTGGAGACGAAGGCCAGCCAGGGATCAATAGTACCAAGCTGAGACGATCGTGACAGGATGTTTCTTTCAGACAGACAAGATTTAATTTCACGTCCCTGGATCGCGGCGGCCATGAAAGGGACACCACTAGTTGAAATGAAAACAAAACCAGTAGAATAAGAAGAAATTCATTACTGCGACGAGGGACACTGATCACATAAGTTGGTTTCTTGTATTAAAAGAAAAGACATGAATTTAATAGGTAAAGGCACTCACAAGGTACGAATATGTGAGAAGAGCGCCACCACTGGTGATACATCTATCTGTAAAATTTCCAGTAATATTTTATCTTGATAATCCATTGGTCTCTCAGACATTAAAATTATTATTATACAATCTGATTTTCTCAGATACTAACTTAAGACATTTAAAACAATCAATACATAATATGAAATCATCAAAACTGTCCAAAAACGAAGAAAAAAAATAAATAAATAACACTTCTGAAATGTGTTACACATTTTCGTATGAACCCGTAATTGTATATATAAACAACGCTACACACATTGATTTTTCACTTCCCAATATGACATGTTTTTGATAATGTTAGTCACATAAACATCTTCCAAATATGTATTTGTCGGGTAATGTTTTATTTGAAGCGCTGTGTCTGTGAAATATTTCACGAGGTGGTCCGCGCATGTTTCGACGCAGCATCGTCCGTAGAGCACCAGAGACGTCAAACTATATTAACCACGTGTACGTAACCGCGTGTCTTTAATCGGTGATGAGCTTTCTATAATTTGATTACATCATACCCATTCACAGTGTTCTGGTATGGCACATGGAAAAGTACGAAATATGTCGATATATTTTATACTCCCCTACGGCACTCAACAATTCGCAACAGTGGTACAAATTTTACAAATGTTTGTCAGCTGATGGTTAATATAACTGGGCGATTGAAAACATATATAGACATAAATATAGGCCATGCTGTGCATGACATTTCTAATCCAAGTTATCCAAGAGTTTATCACACTTTATAACAACCTAATCGAGGTTATTACTATAAGGAACCCGAAGAAAAATATTTACGATGGAAATATTTCCTTCTTATTCCAATTTACGATCGAGGTAATAAAATGATGTTGGAACCGAGTAGTCGTGGTAATGGAAGCCTTGCAAACTAACCACTGCTGTAAGAGTCATCGAAGTGAAACCTTTATTACATGTGTGAGGACAATTTATTCCACGAGCGAGAAATGTTGAGACGTGTTAAAAAAAAGGTTATTCGGGGAATAACGGTTCGAACGTACACGTTATCTCGGCATGTAATATAGGCCATTGAGTTGACTCAACACCATCAAAGTGACTCGGACCATAGATCTTAGAAAACAGAAACGTGTAACTGTGGGTGTTTCTTTTATAAATTCACCAGTTGTGTCGTGACCAAGGCACAGCAAACATTTTCAAATCGCATAAAACGTTGTTCTAGATGATTCACAGAAGAATATAAACCGCGTTACGCACAATATGGTCCCACACAAACCAATACACAGTCAACCAGTTTGCATTTGAAATTCAAATTTATGGCATGAACACAACAAATTGGTTTATAATTATTCCGTTCATCCAAAATGTACGATTTTTTAGGTCAGTCGTTTCTGACCTTTAGTACACGCGCGAAACAAAATACGAATAGGCTATAGCAAACTATATTAAAACGAGTCAATATATTAGCTAATGAGTCTGACCGATAAATAACGGGTTAATACAACTTTAGTAAGAAGGGCAACCATAAAAATTAATGATACGATTTACCTAAGTAACGTTATTACAACATTAAAAGTATGCTAATTAAGGCTGCATTAATGTACTAGTATATAAAGTGTAATAGCGCCATTAACGGTCACAAATACAACCGGAAATGTGAAGAAAAGTTACTGTGACAGAATTTCTACGCTGCCTGCACATACCGGTATCATATTGAATTCATATCTGTGAGTAATTTAATTCTACATCTTTTAAATGCAAATGAATAATTATTTAAGCATTGTAGTACAAGGAAAACGTCTAATACATTGATGGCGAGAATTAAACAAAAACATGGGTCACAGTTTAGAAAAAAATGGTGTACAAAACAACTTAAAGTGAAAATAATATATAAAAAAATAGTAGCAGGTAATCCTAGTTTTAAATTATTCAATATAGCATCCTTTCTCAATAATAGACAAAAATAGAGTGACATTTAAGACATGTTATTGTTGTTTCTTATGTCAAGGATATTAACATCACATCATTTTACTTTGTGACATAGGGTGAACAAATTATATTTAGTGTCTTACAAAGTACTTGTTGAAATCAAGAAGTATTAAATAGTTTTTTTTGTGGGTTTTTAATACTGAAATGTATAAACCACTGCTAAAATGTGGTTTTGGAAAGTTTTTCTCAAAATACAAATTAACAGGAAAGTCCTCATAATGAATACTGTAATACTGATACAATAAATACCTGGTACATTAAATCTGTAGAGCAGCTTTGTCGGATTTGGGGGCTGACAGTAGAATAAGCCTTAATATGTACCCACAAAACCCAAGATGGTGGCCAAACCACATGACTGATAAAAATGATTTAAATTTTGCTCATATTAAGAAGCTCTGCTGATTCATACTATACACAAAATATCAAGTTAATTGGTTGAAGAACTCATGAGAAACAAATTTCTCAAATTCTGGACATTTTTGAAAAAAATCCAAGATGGCAGCCAAAGCATATGACTGATTAAAATTAATTAATTTTTCTCCTTAGAAGCTATGGGTCATATATGCTATAAGGCAAATATCCAGTTGATTGGTTAAAGCAGTCTTTAAAAAAAAATGGCCCAAATTTTTGCCATTTTTTTGCAAAATTCAAGATGATGGTGACTGAGCCGAATTATTTGTTTGCTGTGTGAAGGAGTTAGGTACTAGTATAAAAAAAGATACAACACTGCAAATTTCAAAATAAATAGATAAATGCAATATCAGTAAAAAAAAATTATTAAATTATTTCATGTTTGGAAAAGATCAATTTTTTCAGTGGTTCTGAAGTAGATGTTTTTTGCCATTTTTTGGGTAAACATGGCAGAAAAAGTCATGTGACAGCTAACGTTTTTATTTATGAAATGTTACTACAAAAAACCATAATGCTTAGGGATTCTGTTTAAATTCAATCCAAGATGGCTGCCAAGCCAGTCGACCAATCAAAATTCTTAAAGTTAGTTGGACCAGTTCTCACAATCCCCAATGTGCTTGAGCAACAGTATTCAAGTTCTAGGGTTACAAAGAAATGGCGGAAAACAAAGAAAACATTGATTGAAAAAATGCATTTCTCAAGAGCCATTTTGGTGCCTGGCCTCACCTTCCTGTTCTACCGGGGTAACTTATTGTGAACACACCACATATTGAATAGGTGTTGTGTAAAAATCAAGACATCAAATCACACACAGGACATTCTGATCAATTTACAACTAGTCCTTACTAAACAATGTACAATTTACTGCTAGTTATCAGACTGATTTACTAAACAAAACATTGTAATGCACAATTTATGGTTGTTATCAGAGGGACTTACTATGTAATACATTGTAATGTACAATTTACTGTTAGTAATCAGACTGAATTACTACGTAATACATTGTAATGTACAATTTACTGTTAGTAATCAAACTGACTTACTGCAAAATACATTGTAATGTACAATTTACTATTAGTAATCAGACTGACTTACTATACAATACATTGTAATGTACAATTTACTGTTAGTAATCAGACTGACTTACTACAAAATACATTGTAATGTACAATTTACTGTTAGTAATCAGACTGTCTTACTACACAATACATTGTAATGTACAATTTACTGTTAGTAATCAGACAGACTTACTACGTAATACATTGTAATGTACAATTTACTGTTAGTAATCAAACTGACTTACTACAAAATACATTGTAATGTACAATTTACTATTAGTAATCAGACTGACTTACTATACAATACATTGTAATGTACAATTTACTGTTAGTAATCAGACTGACTTACAAAATACATTGTAATGTACAATTTACTGTTAGTAATCAGACTGTCTTACTACACAATACATTGTAATGTACAATTTACTGTTAGTAATCAGACTGACTTACTACGTAATACATTATAATGTACAATTTACTGTTAGTAATCAAACTGAATAACTACAAAATACATTGTAATGTACAATTTACTATTAGTAATCAGACTGACTTACTACGGAATACATTGTAATGTACAACTTACTATTAGTAATCAGACTGACTTACTACGGAATACATTGTAATGTACAATTTACTGTTAGTAATCAGACTGAATTACTACGTAATACATTGTAATGTACAATTTACTGTTAGTAATCAGACTGACTTACTACAAAATACATTGTAATGTACAATTTACTGTTAGTAATCAGACTGACTTACTACAAAATACATTGTAATGTACAATTTACTGTTAGTAATCAGACTGACTTACTACACAATACATTGTAATGTACAATTTACTGTTAGTAATCAGACTGACTTACTACACAATACATTGTAATGTACAATATTTAATTCACCAAGGTGATAATTACACGTTTTACACAGAGAATGAAGCCATGCTTACCTTACATCCATTCGATAATAAGGTATAATAATAATTGAAACTCTTGGACAGATTACAGAAGCACACTTGGGAAAGAAATAGCCTGCCTTGAACTCCAAACCAACAAATACGTACCAATTTTAAATCCCCAGTAAGAAGAGAGTGCAACTTTAAATTCCAACAACTATTAATATGGCATTTACGTTCAACATGCAGTGCAATGCTGAATTGGTATTTTATAGACTGAATCACGAAGCTCAGTTCTATTATAGGGCTGACTCTCTCGCTGCTTTGCTCAATCACAAAAATGCGCAGATAGGTATAATCAGGTGGGTGGTCTCTCTTCATTGATTTGTCAACCAGTCTTTTACTCCCCGTAGTATCATACTTGACTTCAGCAAATCTGCTGATTGGGTGTAAGTTAAGAATGGCTGAACATAGTAAATTATATTGCTGGTAATCAGAGTGACTTGTACAATATAATGTACAATTTATTGTTATCTGAGTGACTTATCAATTATCAGAGCAAATTACATTGTAATGTACAATTTACTGTTATTTACAGAGATGTACAATGTGATGTACAATTTACTACTGGTTATCTGAATTTTGACTACTGTTATATATATAGTACATTCATGTGTAATTGGCCATTCACTGCTGGTTATCTAAGACTACTATAAATGCATTGTAATGTACAGTTTACTGCTGGTTATCTAAGACTTTACTATAAATGCATTGTAATGTACAGTTTACTGCTGGTTATGTAAAACATTACTATAAATGCATTGTAATGTACAGTTTACTGCTGGTTATCCAAGACTTTACTATAAATGCATTGTAATGTACAGTTCACTGCTGGTTATCTAAGACTACTATAAATGCATTGTAATGTACAGTTTACTGCTGGTTATCTATTTTAAGACTTTACTATAAATGCATTGTAATGTACAGTTTACTGCTGGTTATCTAAGACTTTACTATAAATGCATTGTAATGTACAGTTTACTGCTGGTTATGTAAGATATTACTATAAATGCATTGTAATGTACAGTTTACTGCTGGTTATCTAAGACTTTACTATAAATGCAATGTAATGTACAGTTTACTGCTGGTTATCCGAGACTGCTATAAATGCATTGTAATGTACAGTTTACTGCTGGTTATCTAAGACTTTACTATAAATGCATTGTAATGTACAGTTTACTGCTGGTTATGTAAGACATTACTATAAATGCATTGTAATGTACAGTTTACTGCTGGTTATCCAAGACTTTACTATAAATGCATTGTAATGTACAGTTTACTGCTGGTTATCTAAGACTACTATAAATGCATTGTAATGTACAGTTTACTGCTGGTTATCTAAGACTTTACTATAAATGCATTGTAATGTACAGTTTACTGCTGGTTATCTAAGACTTTACTATAAATGCATTGTAATGTACAGTTTACTGCTGGTTATGTAAGATATTACTATAAATGCATTGTAATGTACAGTTTACTGCTGGTTATCTAAGACTTTACTATAAATGCAATGTAATGTACAGTTTACTGCTGGTTATCCGAGACTACTATAAATGCATTGTAATGTACAGTTTACTGCTGGTTATCTAAGACTTTACTATAAATGCATTGTAATGTACAGTTTACTGCTGGTTATCTAAGACTTTACTATAAATGCATTGTAATGTACAGTTTACTGCTGGTTATCTAAGACTACTATAAATGCATTGTAATGTACAGTTTACTGCTGGTTATCTAAGACTACTATAAATGCATTGTAATGTACAGTTTACTGCTGGTTATCTAAGACTTTACTATAAATGCATTGTAATGTACAGTTTACTGCTGGTTATCTATGACTACTATAAATGCATTGTAATGTACAGTTTACTGCTGGTTATCTAAGACTACTATAAATGCATTGTAATGTACAGTTTACTGCTGGTTATCTATGACTACTATAAATGCATTGTAATGTACAGTTTACTGCTGGTTATCTAAGACTTTACTATAAATGCATTGTAATGTACAGTTTACTGCTGGTTATCTAAGACTTTACTATAAATGCATTGTAATGTACAGTTTACTGCTGGTTACATTCGTTCTTCACCATGGCATCTTTACTACGTATTACATTGTGGTGTTTTTTTCCACCTTTTTTACTTGACTTAACAGAATCATGCTGTGTTGACATTTTGGCAGTTTTTTCACTTGGTTCGTCACATTCCTCTGCAATGTTCTGTTGACTGACAGTGCCGGATTCATTCAGCACGGAAACTGTGTCACACATTGTCACTCGCTTGCTGCTTTTATTTCTTCCTTCTAAGTTATCAACATTACTCTCTACTTTACAGTCGACATCATCTGTAACCATGGTAACAGGATGAGATTTTTCTTCCTGGCTGCCATCTTTCAATTCAGTGTTTGCTTCCTTCAAAGTAATCTCAGGAACACTTGCACAATCCGTTTCTGTACTAGGAACTTTGTTCTCATCTTCTTCCACTTGTTGGGCCACAGTCTCCTTTTTTACAATCGGTATTTTCTCAATTTTTCCACAAAAAATTGGATGTTTTGATCTATCATCTAAAGACATAGAAAAAAAAGGAATTAAGTGCTACCAATCATATGTAGATGGGAATATATTAGTGACCAATCAGCATTGACATGAATAAAAACAAAAGGATTACTATTTGCATAATTGACACAAAACAGACTATTGCCATTCATTCTAACAGTAAATATGAAAATAGTCGCTGAATAAATATAACCTTTTATTCCAGAAGTTTTACTAGAATTTATTCAGCTGAATATATGACAGAGAGAAAAAGACAAAAAAAAATGCTTTTGCATTTGTCATGGGTTAAAATAATAAGCATCATTTTATTTAGGATGGTATTTTAGGTTGGTTGGGAAAAACGAACAGGTTATATTTCCCCAAACCCGGCTGGTGAACGAAAGATGTAATTTAGGTAATTTTTCGTGGGTGGTAAAATGGTTGCAATGTTAAACCCCCCTAAAAAATCATCTTTTCTGAGGTGGTACTCGAGTATAAGCCCATCCCTTACTTTTTCCCGATTTTACAAAATCAGGCCCCTGGGCTTATGATCAGGAGTACAGTATTGCTGATAAAGTTTTACAGCTTGAATTGAATCCCAAACTTAACACATAACCAGGAAATAAATGATGCTATCTATACTTACCACCTTCACCATACTTTTGTCTTAGCTCTTCAGATTTCATATAAAGTCTCATATTTTCAGCTTTTATCTTCTCCATGGTTTTTTCAGTCTGGTGCAGACTTTTTTCTGTTTTCCATTGCTTATCAGTGGCTTCCATTCTCAGTACTCTTTGGGTCTGCAGTTCTTGCTTAAGATCAGTTAGCTCGGTTCTATTGAGAAATAAAGTGTATTTATCATATGTGAATATTACTGCATCAGAAAGTCAGTGTACAAAACTGTACTTCAAACTGACGGATACTGAAACAGCAGCTAAGCCAATGAAACTAATCGAAGGATCAATCTAAGATGGTACTTTCAGATGTATATGTACAATGAAAAGACATATTTGTTGCAATACATAGATGTATGTGAGGAATTACAGGATTCATGTCTGTTTTTCAGCATACATGTATCCTTCAGATTTTTTGTTTGAAGTTCAATTGTTATTAAACATGTTTGCATGTATTGTTCAGACAATAGATTATGACTTAAATTGTCTTAAAACACCCATGAACCAACTTGCATTGAAACTTTAATATAATATAATGCAATTCACTGTGAATACCACAAACATGACTTTAATATGTTGTTGATTTCAATGTGTATGTGATCTTGTGACAATCTCAATCTTACTTGGTACATTTCAGTTGTTCTTCTAAAAACTCCACAAACATTTTTTTGTCTCCTAGTGTCTCCCCAGGAAACTGTCTGTGAAAATCTTCTAATTTTCTGTTGAGTGAAACTTCACCCTGAAAGAAGAACAATTTGGTTTTCAAAATGATTGTAAATTTTGAGGGAACCAATCAAATGAAGACTCAAGCTAAAGCGACTTAACCAGACACAGTGAAGAAGCATTACTACCATTTCATGAATATTTAAATTATTTCTTAGAAATACAGGGCTTGTCGTTGTATAGAGTAAATTAGAAAAACTACATTGTTAACAAGAAATATACAAGTACCTGCAGTAAAAATTCCACTATATGTATTTGTATGTTTACCACATTAGAAAATCATTACTGCTTGGGACTAATGGAACACATAAGGAAAGACGCAATTATATACAAATCTGCTTTATAAACTTGATGTAAATATATCAGCGTTAGTTTAGAGTAGTTAGGATGCCAATCGTCAAGCTGCATCATGTTCCTTCGATGTGAGTCCCATGGGATGTATGCAACTTGCATGTATAATTCAAAATGCATAAAAACACTGTTGTTTTAAAATCCAACCAGAACAGCATTTTTTTCTGTTCAAATGCACCTCTATTAGAGACAAACTTCTAGTAGAGAAAATACAGTATTATAATAATTATAATAACTCACCTCCAAATGTTCAAGGTTTTTCAGTTTTTCTGAGAGCATCTGAACTTCTCCTCTGCTCTGTGATAAAGCTGTCTGTAGTCTTTGTAGCTGGGAATGATCCGCTTCATGACTACTCATCTGTAACAAGGCAGCAATCTGACCCTACGGATGAAAGGAAGAAACTTACGCCATGTTTCTGGTAAACTCATGAGTTGAAATGTGCACATCAAAGTTTTTGTTTTTCTGGCTTATGTCAGAAGTTCAGAGAAAAGTAAAAAAAAGACTCAAGTTTCATAAAAACTTCAAATAAAAGCACATCAAATTTTTCAGAAACTGTTTTTCTTCATCATATTATAGTAATCAGTTGAAAATTTAATGGTTTTATTTTAGTTTTGAAATAGTATACTGCAACAGTTTATAGTATACATACTTTTCCAGTAACATCAGTATCATAGTGGCTATACATTATTGAGACATTAATTATTTTTTCCAAACTCTTTACAATTGTACACCCCTTCTAAATTTTCACCTTATCATCTACTGAAAGGTGATTTATAGCGTGAAACCTTAGCGCATATGCTTTTACATACATGCTACTTTGTGTTGATGAACTTTGACCTACAAATACTAGACCATAATGCACCATGCTATGTGTTTGGACAGCAATTAAAATTCTTGTTGAGAGGTGGTAATTTAAATCTTAAATAACTGATGCTGGTAAGAATATGACTAGCGGTAGCCATATTAGGAAAAAGAAGAAATATTTGTCTGTCAGTTTCATTCATTTCTGAGTTCCTTGTAGTATGACTTTGGAATATTTTTACTCCATTTTGCACATTGCATTTTTTCTTTTGCATCAAACAAAATACAGCAAGCAAGTTCAAAATATAATTTGCACCATATTTCATCTGTTAAAAGAATAAACAGACAGGGTGGCATGAACCCACTTGTATTAAGGCTGATTATAGTCCTTGCATTTTCACAAGCCTTTTCCAGTGAAAAAAAACTTCATAATACTTCAATTCTTGAAATTTGAAAGTTACATGATCATCACCGAGTCAGACATACAGAGTGTTCTTTGACTATGAAAAGAATTTAATGTGAACCAACCTTCAGCCTCATCAATTGTTGCTTTTTAATATTATAGTGTTCTTTTAATGAGTCGTGTTCAACTTTCAGAGTGATCAGTTTCTTTTCCAGAGTTTTTCTTCTATCATCAACCTACAGAGTAGCATTGAATAATGAAACAAAAATGATGATGTACAACAAGTCAAACTCAATTCAAGCAATAACTGTACAACTGCAAATATATGTGAAGATTAGTAGCATAGTGAGGATTTCTAAAAAAAAATATAAATTTCGTAGTATTATTATTACACATCTATAGAAAAAGTACATTCAACTTTCATGTTTCATGACCATGTATGGCAGTATTAAGAGATAAATGAAAAATCATGAATTTGTCACAAAATGGAAAATGCAATATAGCAGTATATCACATTTCTGTGACATGCTTTGCCAATGGTTGCGAAAGTGATATGATTTCAGGGTGACTAACTCATTGTCTAATACCATTTAATTTTTACATTATTTGTTGTTACAGTGGTTATCAATCAAATGATGAATTGGGGCTTGAATGTGACAATTATCATGATAAAATGAAACAACCGCAATCAGCTGAGAAAATATATACCTCAGCAAAAAGAGAATTTCCTTTACTATCTGGATCAACAGTCTGCATTTTAACCATATCAAGCTGTACTTGTAAGTCTGTCACATCCTCACGACTTTTCTATAAAAAAAAATAATTAATGTTGAAGTCTGATATAAGGTCATTTGACTGTACTACAAACTATTTCATGTAAAGCCATGATTGTGACAGAATGATTATTTACAATATTAACATTAACAATGCCCATTATTGAAATGCCACATTTTCATTGATTGATTGTGTGTGTGTGTGTGTGTGTGTGTGTGTGCGTGTGTGTGTGTGTGTGGGGGGGGGGGGGTGTGTGTGTGCGTGGGTGTGTGTGTGTGTGCGTGTGTGTGTGTGTTCACGACTTATCAACATTCAATGTTTCCCCACATTTGTATGGATAGTTTAAATAACAAACCCAACATTATTTGTTCAGGTTAAGAAAATCTGGTTATTTCCATCTGGTAATTTACTTATGTTGTACATGTGTTGTTTGCTCGTTAAAATTCATTCGGAACTAAAATACTTATGTATGCTAATCACTCTCAAGCTACCATATATATATTCAATTTTATAATTTTATAAAGGTATTATAATTGAAATGAAGTACTCTGCACTGCCCATTATTGCATATAACAGAGCTCAGACGGAGATGTTTGCTAAAATAAGTGCCTCAACTGTGCCATTATTGTGAATATCCTCGTCCTCCCTGTTATCACGCAATAACGAGCAGTGCGTCATCCTTCATTCCCAAATAAAATGGTCTTGGGTTATGGAATCTTTTATCTGCAGTCGTTCCTTCCCAATGGTAAATTGACCAACCAGGTACACCTTTACCTTATGTAAGCATAACTCAAAAGGAAGTTTGCGTGTATGTGTGTTTAAACAATGAAGATTCACACCAGGTTACCCAGGTATAATTTACCTCTAGTGCATTGTAGTAGGAAGTCGCTAGTATTTGTTTTTCTTCCATCTCGTCATGAAGAGAATAAATTTTTTTTTCTATTTTTTCCTTTGAAGCAATGACCTGCTGTAATGTATCCTTAGCATGCTTCAACTCCAGCTGCAAGGAGGACTGTAACAAATGAAAATAAAAGATAATATTGTTATTACTTGCTGTCTACATAGTTTTGAGCTACGGTAACTTTAGCAAGACATATTTGGTTGCAGAAGACTTTCAGGTGTGACAAGTAGTTATAATTAAATGGAAAGTGCAACATTTCAACAACAAAAAAAGAGAAAGAGGAGATTCAGAATACAAGAGCGCCCTCTATGGCATTTATGAATGAGTCAGTGACAACTTATAGAGGGCGCTCTTGGATTCTAATCAGCTGGAAGTGCATGTCTCATACCACCAAATAGGCTATCAGTGTTCATAGCCCTAAAATCACATGATTGTTGTCAGCCAATAGTTTTTTTCACAGTGTTTTATCTGAAAAGCGATGTGTGAGGGTGTACTTCAATTACGTCAGCTGTTAGACTTGTGTATTGCCTTGTTTACTGACAAGAACTGGTGACCTGTGGATCTGGGCAACACTCAATTAGACACTACAAAACCTTTGCTGCTTTTTCTGAAAGTATTGAAGGTAGAAAACCTGACATATCTGTGCGCTTTATTTATATCTATTTTGTAGGAGTTTGAGCTGGCCAACATGTGTTTTTCTGACCAGTATTCTATTACATACATGTGGTTTCAGCAAATTAAAACAATATTTTAATCTTTGTAACCTGGAAATCTAATAAGTGGTATGAGCCCTGAAAGGCATTTTGCCTGAGGCTGTTGACTATAACTATGGTCTAGTCACTGAAATTTGGTACTTTTTGGCAGATCTCATCTTACATAATCAAAGATTATTTTGACCTAATTATTTGAACTTTTGACTTCTCCTGACTTTGCTTACACTAGAAAATTATGAAGGTGTGTGTTCAAACACACATTCTTATGTGATCATGGGATTTTTGGTATTTACATGATTTACAATTTTTAGTGTGGTCAATACTAATTTATCGTTGAGTGGAAACCCCGGAAAACACTAAACCAGTTGAAAAACACTAAACCTGTCGAAAAACACTAAACCTGTCGAAAAACACTAAACCTGACAATAAAAACACTAAACCCGAGGTAAAGGGTGTATTATGGGTGTACCATAATCGTCCAGCGGTATGTAAAGTGTGATGGTGTAAATGGTTTGATGTATTGTTAAATATTTCCTCTGACATGTCACGATGTTGTGCACGATGTTTATCTACAACAAGGACTGAATTTGACATGATGTAGTTTTAGGAATTTCAAATCTAAAAATATGCCAATTGCTGTGTTCATAATTTGTAAATATATAAATAAATAAAATAAAATGTTTGGTTTGGGGCGCGATATACTAGTATCTAACATAGAGGGCGTCCTGCTGCCAAATCAGCTGCGGCCCTGGCCTCGATCATAAAGGAATTTTTCTTTAGCTTTCTTTTCATAAATACTCAACTGAACGATCATGGTATATCCATAATTTGCCCTTTACGAAGGGTTTAGTGTTTTTTCAACAGGTTTAGTCTTTTTCAATAGGTTTAGTGTTTTTCAACTGGTTTAGTGTTTTCCGGGGTTTCCACTCAACGCTAATTTATCCCTTTCAATGTTTATTGAGGTCAAATCTTCAAATAATTAAATCCCTTCTCAAAATTGTATTGTATATCTTGTCATGAATTGTCCGAATATTGGCAAAGTAATATATCTTTCAATTAAATTATTGTGCTTTTTTGTGATTAGTTTGCTAATTATTCCTATCTATAATAGTTTATTAATGAACAGTGGTTGTTTTTTTAAATGTAAACACTTTTCTGATAGTTTTCTTTTTTCTGCAACATAAAATTGTTTCTTAAAAGATTTGACTATGCTCTTTATAAAGAGTAAATTTCATGTGTGGCTATATCTGTTGTGTTTCGATATATTCAAGGTATGTACCGTTTTCGAAAATTGATTAAAATTTCTAATCATGCCAAATATTGGTTTTCACTTGCATGTGGTTATTGAAGACATACTGTACAGAACTGGATCTGGGAATAAGGCCTATGTTTATTGCATAACATCTGTGTGTTTGTTGGCAAATTATAAAAATACTTGTCTGGCTGTTATTGTATCATATCCAAAATCACCAAGAACTTTATTAAACTGTAATTTTTCACTAAATGTAGGTGGATGTACCAAACTGGTGAAAATCTTTCTTGTGAATACCATACTATCTTATGTAGATTTGGAGCCTTCCTCTTTTTAAAGTCTGGTATTGTAGGGATGGGTTCACAGCTTGGCAGATAAACCTCATACTATTACTTGCACATCATTTTTTTTTTTACCAAGTCAAACTTTGCTAATGTGAGAATACCCCTTAGCCATTGTCAAAAGTGACATAATATTTTGAGAGAAAGAAATGTTCCATTGGGTACACTGGCTAAGGGTTAGCAAAAGCTGATTAAAATATGCTAATATGGTATGAAACAAACATGCTGGAAGGTGGGTGTACATAACATTAACACACATTACATTTGTTCTTTCTCATAGACAATGGCTACTAAGGTGCAGTTTAATGAAGTACCAAAACTACTAGAAGTGCTGGAAAAGTGGAGACCTGACAACTATCCCGTCTACTACTTGGTACATAACTGCTATAAAAACAACAATAAATGGCCATGTGTTGATATTTATATAGATAACGATAATATCAATGAAATGACCAGCATTGTTTGTTACATACAAGATTACTATGAAGCAAGTGTAGCTAATGTATACTTTCTGTATTCTGTCAACAATACTAAACTCTCATGGCTAATAGACCAAGACGGAGTTGTAGCCTGGGAAAAGGGGGTAGTATACTGGATAGCAATCCCGGAGTCTACCACAGAGATTGTTGAAAATATTGCAAAAAAGCACAGGTTCAAATTTCAATTGGAAGCCAATGTGTACATGTACACACTGAAAAATACTGACAAAGTTCGAAAAGTTGCAAACCAATCACTGCCGAAAGGCTTCACACTATCGGCACTGAAAAAAGATGACGCACATACACTACAGGACCTTCCAGGGTGGAGGTACGGCTGTCAGCCTCCTCTGGAACAATGTCAAAACTTCATACAGTATATGCCCTGTCTAGGAATATACAATGAAGACCAACAGTTGATATCCTGGGCACGAATCAAAGAGTATGGCGACATAGGAGTTACAGGAACAAAACCACACTATCGAAGACAAGGTTTTGCCAGTATAATTACCGCTAAGCTGTCACTTCAGATATTAGATGCAGGACTATCACCGTGGATCATCACTAGCGAGGATAATCACATTTCTATCAACTTTCATACTAAGTTGGGCTACCAAGTTACAGATGTCAAATTTGTGTACTGTGCTTTAACTAAAATATGAAATAAAAACCATTGAAGCAGATAAAATTCAGGGTTCATGAATTTAAAATGATGAACAATCAACTTGATGTCAATTACCACTACTGTGATCATTGTCATGGTAATTTTGCTCTATTGTTTAAATATAGTGGCCCGACTGCGGAGAGAACCCTGCTGTTCTTAGAACTGGAATATTAAAATTATGTCACAGAAATTCCGATTGCAGTGATCCCAAGATAGATATCAAACGTTGATTTGATTGAGTTGCCAGCATCATACGCCATCATCAAGTCAAAGAATCGCATACAGAATTTTTTATTCAAGGATTTGAAGATGACCTTATCACAGAATCAAAATTCAGTTCAAAAAAAGCATTTTTATTAGGTAAGACTGGTCTGTGATGCACACTAGTGACTTGAGTTGTTTTCTATAAACCAATTAGGTTCCTTTTGAATTACCGTAATATGTTGTTTCTTTCACACGTATCACTACTGAACCTTCAGAACTCTGACTATTACTGGGGTAATACAATATTTTGTACATATTTGTAATACTTGTAATCAGAATATGTGATTTTAAATGTCATGCAGCAAGCTGTGTGAACAGACATACATAGAAACAAGGTAATACGTACCATTTTATTCTTCAGTGTGCTGTTCTCTTGATGTAACTGGACAAGTTCTTCATCATTGAAACTAACATTTTGTTGTTGTTTGAGTTTACAGTTTGCATCCTTCACAAGATTTTCTTGATGTGATACCTATGTAATAAAAAATACAGCCTTTGCATAAAATTTGGATTTTTCTCTCTATACTTGAATTAAAGATGGTATAATGTTATGAAAATTTCATCAAAACGCACCTCTATTGGTGATACAGAGGCATGGCTAACTGGGACATTAGTCTAAACAACTTGGGGTGCGCCATTTATTTGTAGGAGTTCATCCTACCCTCACACCTTGGGCTTGCTGAAAATATGTTTAATATATTTATCAAACAGGAGTAAGAAGAAAAGGTGCAGATATTCTATCTAAGACGACAGTTATTAATAATGGCAATAAATCAAAAATAATTCTCATATTCACATACAATTGTATCTTGCATTCTGTGCCCAGTCTAGACTCTCTCACAAAACATGAACAAACTGTAGGAATCAAAGTGTTTGGCTGCATTTTTTCAGACAAGTTACAGGAATACGCATTTGGTTCAGCATTTACAAAATGAAACTGGCTGGAAGAACAAAATAAATTCTAAATTGAATAGTTTTTGATAAAAAGAAATATTCTGATTCCATGCAACACCTGCCAGATTCGTTCACTCAAGAACGATGAAATGATACTGTCTAGTGTTTTCTGGGACACAAAGACTGAATAGAAGTTTATCTTATCGGATTTCCCCAACCACTGTGCCTTGTGATAGTGGACTTGTTCCATTTCCACAGGGAGCAGAGATTTATGAAATATGTAACACTAATTTTTATTTTAATTATAACTTGGTATACAAATCCTTTTCATTTTAAATAGCTGGTTACATGACTTACCGGGGTACTATGTTGATTGTGTACATTAATACGCCAGGATATGTATTTATTATGTTTATTAATGTGTGTTCTCCTTCCCCGTTTCAGATAATGGTACAGTCCAAATCACATTTATGTAAATTACAATGTTTGTTTACATGAAGTTTGAACATGCACGGCACGACAACTGTACATAGAACTTTGATACCAGTAATATTTTATTTTTAAGAATTGAATATAAAGTTTACTTCACAAACCAGTGAATTTAAAACCTAGCGGATAAGCTTGCAAGATCAATCAGTAATAATTAAATCCTGTGAATGGGCCATTCCAGTATATATCTGCATCCCCCCCCCCTGTTGATGAGGTCGGATTTCCAGCACTGTATGATGGGGAAAATACCCCGGAATTCCAATATGGAGAAACAGAATCTGGAAATCTAGACTAGTATGGAAAAAAAAAATTCTGGAAATCCAGGCAGTTATGGCTACTAAATAAAATATGGCCTAGTTTATCTCACCACATACCGGTTGATAAGGTTGGATTTCCAACACTGTATGACTAAAAAAACTTGGAATTCTGACTGATAGTTATTACTGAAATTAGATAATGATGGTGGGACGAATGAGCTCATTAACACCGCGAATCAGGACTAGTTTGGATTTCCATTATCAGATATAAAATTTTGAACTTGGTAAATTAGCATATGATGAAAGTTATATTTGGAAATCCTACTCTGTATGGTGTCACAAAGGAACTCATCAACACCATAAGTAGGAACTATAGTTTTGGATTTCCATTACTGTATGGTGAATGGTGATTTGGAAATAAAACTTTGTATGACTTATACACCCATGGAAATTATACCCTGTATGAAGTAAACACACAAACTCATCAACAGGGGGGTGCAGATATAAACTGGAATGGCCCAATATAACTAGACTACCGGTACTTAAAAGAAACTTACCGTCTCTTTGAGATGCTCAACAATCAAATTATTCTGTTCTAGATCTGTCTGAAGAGCTTCATTCTGGTTCTCTAGTTCTTTTATTCTCTTCTCCTGGATCGCTTCTTTCTTCTTCCAGTCCTTTTCATTTTCCTTTGCATTTTGCACCAGTTCTTTGATTTGTTCCAGCTCGCCAGTCAAAGACCGTTCTATGTTTTCTTTTGTGGTCACTTTCAACTGTAGACTGTATTTTTCTTGTTCTAAAGCCTACATAAATAGTAGTGAATGTAATAACTAGCAATACACAACTGGAAAATTGAGCGTTTAACACAAAAACTTCTCTGTTAAGTATCTTATTCATTTTATGGCAAGTTTAAATACCGGTAAAGCTTAAAAAAATAAACACTCTTAGATGAAAGAGCTCCACAAATGCAGAAGAAAGCAATTCACATTTTGTTTTTTATATCACTTGTCATTCTTTAGATATTCAACTTTTCATCAGTATATATGATGTATTGATTTTTCAGCAAGGTATTGTGAGTAAAGTATGACATCACAGTTTCTATATCTATACTTATTGTGTATTTGCACTTCTAAGTTCCATTGTTATATTTATATACACCAGTAATATTCACACTGAAAATTTGAACTATCAGTACCGGTAATTCGCATCAGTATTACTCAATTTATCAATGAAAGTACCCACTTTTACCTACAATTCCTTGCAATGGAATAAGGTTTATAAATATAGAATAGAATAGAATAATGCTTTATTACATCCTTAATGAAATCTGACATTTCAGTTTTGGTAATTGCTGTATTAAAGCTTTTTAAAATAAACTACAATTAAACTACACATACAATACAATATTATGCACCCTCATCACTTAAAATATGAACATAACAAAACTATCTTTAGTACATGCCTTCACTTACATGCTAATTTGATACACGGTTTATAAATTGGTATATACAGAATGTTTAGTTGTCCAGTGAAGCTATAGCACAAAACTAATTAATTAGTGACGTCAATATTTTGTTTAGAGACTAAAATTTATGTTTATCATATGAGAGGCATCTGATAAAAAGATTACTGTGAAAAACTTTATTTTAGCTGGAATTAATTTTCACTGAAAAGACTTTTTGGGTGTTTTGTATGGCATTTATTTTCACTGTTTTTTGACGAATTGAATATAAAGTATAGGAAATCATTCCTTCAGCGTAAATAGCGAAAATTAATTCCAAGCGAAAATAAAGTATTTCACAGGACATCCCGAATATGAATGTTTGTGCCCTCATGCAAGGAGAAGATTTACCTTCCTAAACATCTGGCAAATGATCTCCTGTTCTCGGGTCAAACGCCCATAATTAGCCTCCAAATCATGAATCCTCTCACTCATACACATTATGATATAATGAGTGAATTTTCTCATGATGAGATTTAGTAGTTGTTGTATAGACTTACTTCCACTCTAGACACATGGTCTGTTCGCATAGATTCAAGTCTACTTTCCAAATTCTGGTTATCTTCCAGCAGTTGTTTACCTAGTTCTGCAGCTTTGTACACATTGGATCTTTCAATCTCTAACTCATTCTTCAACATCTCAATTTTACTTATCTCATCCATGATATTATGGTTGAAATATGCTGGGGTGAAAAAAAAAATGCTATACATTTAAGAATATTACGATTGATCAATACAGTTTCATTTTCACTGTTTGCACAGTTTTTTTATGAACAAGTAATTCAACACTACGTGAATTATTATTATAACCAGTTGTCTCAATTGGATTTGAATGAAATGCACAATAAATGTGTTATGAAACAGTTTTTCTGGAACCACTGTATTGACTTGTAAATGTATTACAAAGTTGTAATCCTGTTATATCTTTAACAAGACTATCTGACAAACATTTTACAAGTAATCAGATACAGTGTCAACATACTGTGACATAGTGTGCCATAATAATAACTCAAACACCTCCTTCCCATCTAACAACAGTTACAGTTTTGTAGCGTTTGATTTCTCTGTTGTTGTTTTTAGGCCATGGCTATTTACACACCTTGAACATTTATTGCAGGTTCAGCTCCATTTTTCAAGATGAAGAAAATCAATTCACATCAGCTAGACATAATGCACTGCAGTGTAGCTAAATAACACATTTGTTTTTTGTACCAATCACAGTGGTGAACATTGGTTCATCCTAAGTTGATTAATCTTGATAGGCCAATTAAAGCACAGATTGAAGCACAGTTTTTCTATCTTTTATCAAACTTTGTTTGATATACTTGCAATGTCTATATAATTTGACTTTTTATAGAATATAGTCTTTATTTAACTGTCATTCGAAACATGTACACATGTACACGCATTCAAAGTTTGGCTTTGGGTGTGGCAGTTTTGTTCACCATTGCCAATAAGTTGAACATGCACTAACTCCATTCTCTGATGTTGCAGTCAATCCTAATCCTAATACATAGATGGTTTGCAAGAGAAACTGATTATTGTGTTTGCTAGCTTCAGATGAGTCTGGTTATAGACGTGCAGTGTGTTATAAAGAATAAGACACTTTTTTTTGTTATTGACGGTAGTAATAATATTTTATTGACAGAACACTGACACAGAAAGGTACAGCAGTATAGTCTTTAAAAAAACACTAAAACTAAGACATACAAAATACAAAACGACTAAGAACTATAATGCTATAAAAATAAGAAATTGAGGTTAAAGGTTAAGTATCTCAGGAGAAAATGACATACTGGAAATTTGGACATTTTGGAGGGTTATTTAGATTAATTTCATTTTTTTTTAAATTTTATAGCATCGTGACATCCTAATGACAGACAATATAAAATGAGAGTCTAATAATTTTGTTGTGAGGTATCATAATTCATGGAAGGATATGTACTTTCGACCGTTTGGCCCCTGTACGGTAGGTGTTATATTTATTTAACTTGGAACGAATCTGCGGACGAATGTGATTTGGGACGGACCACCATTTTACAAACAGTCACTGTAAATGTGCAATGCAAAAGGTTGTCGTCAGAACATGGTACCACTGTCCTGGTACCATATACATCGTATCGCTAACATACGCATATCATATGTACTTACATTTTACATTACATTACTGACCAAACGGAGCTGTCAAACTAAGTCAACATCGGTTTGAAACAGCCATGCAGTAAAATTGTGGTTGATGAAGTACAAAATAAAAAAACAATAACTTACATCAATCCGAGACACAAGGCGTAGATTTCTTGAAAAAAATAAAAACAAAAATGGCGCCGATTCAAATGTTAACCAATCAAACTATCGAAAGATTTTCTATTCTTTCCCTACGAGGGCGTATTTCCAGAATCCAAGAATCGTAACAACGCCCACAGACATCACCTCTGTGATATCCGAGTGTCTAACTTCATTGGACCTATAAAAAGAGATCAGACGCTCAATTACATCTATACTTATACTATTTTTTGTACAATGTTCATACAGATCGTGGTTGTGCTAAGCCAACAAGAGGTGTTGCTGTCTCATAATCTATTTTTTTTTTTTTTACAAATTTGGCCAATGCAATTGTCATTCAGGATTACAAAGTTTCATTATCATTATAAATTTGTTCTCTTCTGTCAAATTTGTGAAGTCATTTATTTGCTTTCCGGCTTCTTCTACTTCATTATTTAAGCAATGATAACAGATTTTATTTTCTATGGGTAATTTCGCTTCCGAATGCCTCCCTAGATCCCTGTTTCGATTTTCAGGTCGTGGTTACTTAAACAGAATTGAGAGATTGACTCTCGTATATCAATATTTGTTAGCAATGTTAAATCATTTTTCATTTCAAACATTTTCTTGAATTCTCTGTATGTCCTCGGTTTGTTTTTTCTTGGTTTGTTATTTTTGGTGTTATCTGAATTTATTTATTTCTTCCAATGAATGATGAATTTTTTCTACTTTTTTGTTAATTGTCGTTGTTTAGTGCTTGTAATTGTAACGTTTGTGTTGATTAATTGCGTTTCATTAATCTTGTCTAGTTGGGATGTTATTACGCAATGATACCGTTCACTACCGTATACTAGTATTGGTCTAATTAATTTATCAAAGAGGGATAACATTGTTTTTAAATGTAGATTAAAGGTTTATCGGCAACTTTTTTTCATTGAGAACAATGCTTTTTGCCATTTTCTTTTTAAAGAATTTATTATTGGGAACAATAAAGTATATAAAACTACAAATAATAATAATAATATAATAAGTATGCATATATGTATAAAGTGGTAGCGTAACAGAAGTTCGAGGTAGTTCAGTGTGTTTTACTTCTCCCCTTGTCGAAAAGCACTTATATATATATATATATATATATATATATATATATATATATATATATATGTATATATATACTCATCTAGGTATTTGTAATTTTTTTGAACCATTTTAATACTTTACAGTTCTTCAATATTCGAACAAGGATACAATTCCCACTCATTTTATAAGCAAGTTGAACATAACAACTGACGGGAAATTTCCAGCCATCAGTTTTTAGAAAATCAATTGCAATTTTCTTCAGACATTATCCTAGGCACGCAACCGTGTCCCGGGACACAATCTTTTTGTTTGAGCGTTACATTTAAGACTATGCACATAGCGCCATCAACGATATCAGGACGACGTGCTTAGAGAAGGACTCAACAAATACCCAGTGAAGTTTGGGATGCGAACAAAATTATATTTCGCCTAAATTCTAAATGTTCCATTGGACCGTTTTACAAACTCTGAATGGAAATTTCCAACACATTTTTTTACTCACAGAACTCGTTGGCAACTTCTCAGACCAGGCTTTCCCCGAGGCTTTCGCAGAAAATTAATTTACAGTGAATTTTATTGAAACGCGCGGGGTTGTTAATGAGATTAATTTTCAGTTTATTTTCTTACTGGATTAAAGAGACAATAAGAGAAAAAGCCAAATTGGCAGTTTAAACAACAAGAACAATAGTATCCTATTATTCCATGGTGCAATCCTGGGGAGTGAGGACTTGATATCAATCACAACAGATAACTGAGTAAAGTTTAATCGGAGTGGACTATTATTATGAAGATGGTTAAGGTGTACATTATGGACTCCGTTTAATACTACTGAGCGCTAGAAAATGTACATAGACAACTGGAATGAAAGATGTACAATGAGTATCACGTACTATTCAATGGAAATACGCAGTCTCTCGTCAGGTGGTCAATAATCCTCTTTAAACGCACCACATACCATCACGTCCCCGCGCTTTTGCTTATTGTCTCAACTTTATGATGATGTCATTTCCGGCTGCTATAAGTCTGGAGCACGGAGTCGATCAACCTTCTGTCTGCCTTTGTGTGTGACTGTTTTGAGGAAGAATGCAGAAATGTAAGTTTTTATATGGATTGTATTATGTTTGATACCTATACCAGACAGAACGGTTTCATAAATGGTGCCTTGTGTAGGATTTAAATGATTTTTTCCCCGAAATGAAAGTGTCCCAGTTCCGTTTGAATTGTTGTTATTGGCGAGTTGGTGAGCGTGGGCGACCGGGTACACAAAGCTGTAAAACAATGAAGACAACGAAGGACTCTAAAGTTTTACAACTTTAGACCACAAATATAAATTTCACACCACAGTTTGATTCACGACCCACTGTAACCATTTATCAATGCTACTGGTTTCCGTCTCCCGTTCTGCCACGATGTATTCTTTTATTTTGACCGTATCGTACCATACAGTACATGCTTGCTTGTAGTAGCACTTGTCGAAAGATCACTAACTTTTCAGTCTTAGCATGGAGCTATGTTCTTAGCTTCATGCTTTAGTTTTCGCGTTGTGCATATAAATCCTCTGACTACTTCGTGTGGCAAAACGTTGTTATCAACACACCATCGCCACATAATTTAAGTAGCGACCGCAAATACTGTTGACCTCAACTGATTAATGTTATGGTCAGGGTTTGGGATATGTCTTCCCAAAAATTACCCCCCCCCCTTGTCGTTTATAGTTGGTACTGCAATGATGAACAAAAGAGCAAAATCATGCTTATTTTTTTTATTTTTTTATTAATGTTTTACTTTGGCAAATGTGTAAAAAAAAAAAAATCTGGTTACATAAAAACGAATTAAACACAAAAAAGTGTGAAAAAAATCAAAAAAATCGACAGATTGCTAAAAATTGATGGAAAGCGGAATTTTAGCTAAATAACTTTGTAGTACCTGAAAAAATGCATTTCTGCTTAAAATTAAATGGATTTTTTCTAATTAATATTTAATTCAGAACATATTTAAATTGTTGCTAATGATTTTTATAACAGTCTTTTCTTCAAAATATTAAAAATAATAATAATATATTCCACTATGGAAAATTAAATCTCATAGTTGTTTTTTACATTGACATAAATAGTGTCACTTTTCCTCTACAATCCCATCCAGTGAGTAAAATTTTAAAAATGTATCTAAAAATTTAAATAAGTTACATACAAATTAATGAAAATATATATATTAAAATAGCGAGGTCGAGTAACAATTCTTTTAATTTAGACACATTCACTTTTCCATTTTAGATGCATTCTTTTTTTCCCATTTTAGACATATTCACTTTCCCATTTTAGACATCATGTATTCACTTTCCCATTTTAGACATCGCGTATTCACTATCCTTTTTTAGACTCATTCACTTCCCCATTTTAGACACATTCACTTTCCCATTTCAGACTCATTCACTTTTCCATTTTAGACACATTCACTTTCTCTTCTTAAACGTATTCACTGTTTCATTTTGGAGATTTACTGTTCCATTATAGATGTAATATTTTTTTCCATTTTAGACAATTCACTTTCCCATTTTAGACGCATTCACTTTCTCTTATTAGCCATATTCACTGTTTGATTTTAGAGATTTACTGTCCCATTTTAGATGCAATATTTTTTTTCCTTTTTAGACAGTTTACTTTTACCCATTTATACACATTTATTTTCCTATTTTAGTCTTATTCAGAAGCAATTACTTGGATAACCTACCAGATTGCCTTTAGTGTGCTTCAATAATAAAAATTCTTTATAATATTCCTTAGGTTTATCAAATTATGACATGCGCCATATAGATTTTGTGTAATTTGCGCATGCTACTTTAAAATCAATTGCTAAATTTTTACTTGCCCCCCCCCCCCCCCCCTGCTGTAAGTAGGGTCACAGTTTGCCACATGTGGTTTTTAACATTTTGGGCTGAGTGAATAAATTGGTTAGGAATGTTAACCACAGGAAATCAATTCAATGTACTCATTGATGTTCATTCTTTGTTTTGTTTAATCTATTTAGTGTTATACACATACCTGGTGGCTGACGACTGCTAAAGAAAGAATAGTTTTACTGGGCAAATGTCATCGCTCAGGTTAAAGATCTCAGCTAGCTGCCATTATACTTCACACCGTGGCAAGTATTCTCAAAGAACCACAACTTTGCGGTGACAGAATAATGGCGTGATTAAAAGACTGATATTTATTCTGCGGCTTTTTTGACAAATATGAGCAGAGACGTCTCTTTGAAGGTAGTGTCTGTTTATATCATAGCATCATTATTCAGTGTTGCTGAGTGCCAGACAAAGTTCCTGCACAATGGTCTGATTGAAGATGAAAGACACAAGACGGCAAAACTATCGTTTAAACTTGGTGATGGTGGGAAAAATGAAGTGCAATTATCTGATGTGAAAAATAAGTTAATAACACCGACAGCTGATTACAATCATGGAATAAATAGGACCAATAGTTCAGATGCAGGAGGTATCAACATTCATGCTGCAAGTACTTCAAATAGGACAACTCAATCGTCAAATAAATTCCTCTCAACACCAGTGTTACTTCATAAGACAAAACCAACCTCAGCAGCATATCTACCAGATTCACTGTATACAAAGTTCACTAGGAATTCAACCCATTCAGAAGAAAAATCTGCTACATTTACAACAACAAAGCAGAACTGGTCAACCATTCTTATATCAGTACTCCCACAAAAGCAGACCACAGCATGGGGCAGGCCTGTCAAAATAACTGGCAAGTCAGTCGATTTAAATGAAGAAATAACGAGGCAGAATGGGGACACTGGGCAAAGTGTTCCCACAACAATGCAACTTAAAGCACAAATTACTTCATGGGACATTCATCAAACTGCATTGGACAAAAGTAGCAGTGAGGTGAATCCAAGTGAATCCCACAGTACTTTGTTGCCAGTTACCAAAGACAATTTGAGTGTACAATCAAAATGGAGAAGTCTACTAAATGCAACTGGTGCCAGACATATAGTATCACCAGTGTCAATAAACGCTTCAAGCATGCCAAGTACACAGAACCACAGCTTATCTTTGTTAGAACACCATTCCAGTGCTTCATTATCAGTTGGCCAGCAGTCTGTTGAAAAAACTGATATTTTACCGATACTACCCACATTAGAGTCAAGAGTCCATGTGTCTGATGAGATTGAATTACAGTCGTCTACTGCCCTGCTAATGAGTCCTAAAGAAAGTTCAATTAAATTTGTTCAAAACACCAATACAGAGTTGAGTTCTGATACATCCTTGAGTTCTGGGTCAAGTACACCATTAAAAATGACAACTCATTCTGTTTTCTTGAACAGAAACACAACAACTAGAAATAGGAATACAAATTCAACTATGTTTGCAGCAAATTCTGAACGTGGTGCAAGAATATCTTCAGTATTAAGTTTCACAAAAACAATCAATAAGAGTGAAATCACTAATCAACATCAAGGCTCTATGTTAATGAATAATACAACTCATCCAGAACAAAAAACGCATGTTTCCACAATGTCAAGTTTGAATGATGACATCAAATCTTCATCTGATATCAGTACTTCACTTCCCACTAATACTGCTTCAACTAAACATTTTCAACAGGCCACCACCATCACAGTATCACATCTGAATTCTGATATATTGTCAATATCGTCTGTCACTACAGGACATGTAACAGAATATCCAGATTTATCAGATAAAAATGAAACGATTAAAGTTGTTATTCCGGAAACTACATCAAGAATGTTCAGTAGTGATGCAAATACAGAAATACCAGCAAATTCCATAGATGCAGTACAACAAATCACCAACACTTCAGTTCCCTCATTTTCTTCAAGTATTAATCGAACCAGTGTACTGAAACCAACAACTGTCTTAAAATCTGACGTTTCAACACAAATGTCAGAATCCATGAATACTATTAATTCCCTGTTAACTACTTTGAAAGAACCAAATATTAGACCTGAGCCATTCTCTGTGTATACCCCTCCATCACTCACGACAACTAATGAAAGTCAAAAGAAACTTACTGATGAACAAGAGCCGTTTACGGAACCATCTGTAAAACCAGAAACAATGATACATGATGCGACTACCGCACCTGCTGATAAAGGAACGTACAAAACAAGAAAACCAGCAATCTCCACAGCCGTGCTACATCTTACTAGTGACCAAGAATCAAATGTAGAACCAGAGCCATCGATGGAACCAACCAAACATTTAGTTACCAACACCACTTCAAGTATGAGAACAGTCAGCAAACCAGTAGCAGTTGTGGATCCAGAAGTTGAGCCAGAACCCTTTCCAGAACCAACCCAGCAATCAACTACAACCAAACATATTCCCTCTGTTGTGAGTACAGTCAGCGAACCAGAATCGGAGCTACCACACCAATCAGATGAGAAGCATGATTCATCTGAAGAGACAGTAACAAGTAAGCCAGAAACGAAGCCAGAATCTGGACCAGCATACCAAACAGTTGAAAAAGACAATTCATCCATAGGGAAAATAACAAGTGAACCAGAACCAGAATCAGAACCAGTTGATAGAGACAATTCTTCTGGAGGAAAAGTAACAAGTGAACCAGAAATAGAACCAGAACCAGAAACAGAAACAGAAACAGAACCAGAACCAGAGTCAAATGTGGAACCTGAATCAGAATATGGAAACCCTGAGCCTGACACAAATAATGAGCCAGAAATTGAACCTGAGCCAGAAATGCCATCTCATGCTGAACCAGTACCAGAATGGGATACTGCTATTAATGAAGTGTGGGGGCCTGCCTGGGAAATACATGTGTATGGTATTGGAATCTTGTTTGCACTCTTGGCACTCTACTCCCTTGTCAGTATGATCAGACTTCGATCTCGTAGACTTCTTAGTCAGGGATATTTTATTGCTTTGAACTTTATCATGTTAGTGATGGGTATTGACAGAGCTGTGTATTTGTTAGTAGACCCATACAATTCACGCCAGTTATTTCCCGCACCATTAGCTTATTTTTTACATAGTTTAGCTTTCCCTTGTTTGACATCTGCTTTCAGCATTTTGTTTCTGGCTCTTTTGCAATCTACAAAAATGCAGTTGGTTTCTCCTAAAATCCAAAAAGTTAAGATTTTAACTTCAATTATTTGTGTGCATTTTGCACTTTCTGTTTCAGCTGACCTAATTGTTGGGTTCACCTCCCAGGCCAAGATACTTCTTCTTGTTTGCCAAGCTGCCTTTGTTCTTTGGGGTCTTCTAATTTCTTGTAGTTACATTTATATTTTTAAAAGATTATATAGTTCTACAGTCCATAGGCTCAGAGAAATGAGAAAAATGAGTCTACAAAAAGCTGTATATGCTTTACCAGGAATAAGACCAATTAGGAAAAAGCCAAGGACAAGCTTAGGTACAGCTGTAAAGGTTACCCTTGTTACTGCCAGCTTTGGATTACTTTGCTGTGGACTGCAGCTGTATGGGATGGTGGATGTGTATGGGTTACATGCTCGACATGAAGCCCCACAGCCGTGGCCTTGGTGGATTTTCCAGTTCACTTTCAGACTCTGTGAGCTAGGAATGTGTGTGACAATGAGTTATGTTGCAACACAGCCATTTCGTTACACCAGGAAAGGAGAAAGAAAACATAGCAGTATAAATTTTAGCTGGTGTACGAAATGTTGCTGTTATAACCAGCATAATATCAGTGGGCTTGATGTTAATAAATACCAGTACTCGTCATCCGGGGAGGATGAGCTTCAGATAATTCCGGAATTTGATGCTAATCCTTACTTGCACAATCCATACCACGAACTACGGGAATGTCCTACAACTGCGGATGGAAAAAACAAAACTGTAAAATATAAAACAACTGATTTTTCCTCTGGATTGAACGGAAAGACAATGAGTACCTCTCCGCAAAGCAATTCCCTGCCAAGCCCCAGTGGGGGTGATTCATCTTTGGACTTCAGCCCTGGTGTTCTATCCACATTTAGCCTTGGTGGCAGTATTGACAATGCATTAGCAGATAGGGGGCTGCAGTTCAGTAGAGCAGTCAGCATTCATAATGTTGATAAATCACTCGGTAACAGTTTTAGTGATAGTCAAAATGGGAATGCAAAATCTCTGTCTCAGCAAAATGTTGGCGTAGAATCAAAACAAAACAATATCAGTGTTTCTATGATGGAACTTGGAATGAGTTCCACAAACTCTTCAAAACAAAGTTTGCCTCAAAGGTTGAAAGAATCTTTCTCTAAACTTGGAAACTCCAATTCATCTATAGGGGTCAGGAGACAGTATTCACAAGTTTCCATCAATAGTATTGATAGTCCAGTTTATACCAGTAAAGTCACAAACATTCAGAGGAGCCAAAGTATGCATACTCAGCCAAACATTCCAGATAAAGAACTATATTATCTGGGTAAAAGAGACTTGCATCCAACGTTAGGAATTACCGAACAGATTGAGCAGCTTCTGGAAAGTGGTAGCGAAAGTGATCAGCAACAGAATGCTGATTATTGTTCAACAGAAACTGAGCTGCTGAATTCGTCGCGCGATTCAGAAATTGATCGAACTAGCGAGGTCTCCAAGACAGAGTCTGAGGTGCATGCAAATTTAGCCGAGCTTGAGCATGAATTCAGTGACACTTCTATAACAATTGAATTGTAACTGATTGGGGTCTGCTGAATCAGTGCTGTGTATTATAGTTTGTTCTTGGTCTTAGAAGTTGAACTTCAAAAAACAATTGACTAAGTTTTTAATTGACGTTATATTATATTTTCTATGTTTGGATATATTTAATTTGTTAAAATTTTAAATTGGTTTTGTTAATGTTTTTAAAATAGCTATAAATGCATTTTGGAATCAGTTATCCTGGATATTTGTATACAGTAACAGTAAAGCATTATATTGTTATTTGCTGCATTATGGAGAATACAGTTTACTGTACTGTACTGTACTGTACTGTGTTTGAGCTATTAGAAGTGTACACACCAAGTAAATGCCATGTTAGAAAAGTTTACTTGATATATACACAAATGTTGCATTCCCACTTTGTATTACTGTAAAATACTTTATTTTAGCTGGAATTGATTTTCGCCGAAAAGACATTTTGAGGGTTTTGTATGGAATTTATTTTCACTGATTTTTGACGAGTTGAATGTACATTATATAAAAAAAAGTCTATTCACTGGAATTTAAATTCACTGAATAATTACTTCAGCGAAAATTATTTCTAAGCAAAAATAAAGTATTCTACAGTATATGAAGAACACCTTCACTGATTATTGTGATCACCATGGAAATAATAAAATTGGTTGGTTTGACAACAAACCCAGAAATATTGGTAGCTTGTACTGAAGATCAAGGTGTCTAATCACCAAATCACTTGAGTCTGATTTGAATTTATGCGAATTGAATGAAATCCATTGGGCTTTGTAAAGGGACTTCTGCAGTGGGAATGCAACTGTAAAACAAAACACTTTTGCATTGACTTTGTCATGGTTACCAGTCTTCTATGTGATTTCAGGTAAAATAGAATCGTGATGGCAAGTCTGAGTGCATATTTTCTCTCTCTTAGTAACATGTGCGCTTAAGTAAATTATGGTTGTCCTTTTGAATGTTTACGACCCAACAATGCAATAAATATAATTTTTGATTGATGTGTGTATAGAGATGTACTTCTAATACAGCATGTATGGTACAAATGTACATGTACACCTGCCTGGATCCACACCTGACATTGATAATATAGTTTCATATGTTGCATATATTGCACATATTCTATTGTCAATGACTCTTGACTAGTTGCATGTATGTCATACTAGTACTGATGACCTTAATTTTCGCTGATTTTTCCCTTTCAATACTGTACTTATTTTAATTTTATTTTAAAAAATGGTTAAAAAACATTTGATATCACAAACCCACAGAATACTTGGTTCTTGTTTTTACCATTTAAAGATTTGTTACTTTGAAAGATGAAATGAACAGCAATATACTTGTATACTAGGAACATCATTTCACAACTTTGCCATGTCACTGGTACAGTATTTGCTCTTTTTGTTGCGTATGGGCCTATATAAATTACAGCTGTATTTCTATGGTCGAAAATAAGTGATTTAGTATACAACAAATACAATTTTTGGTTTATGTCCACATTTATTGGAGATGCGCATCTAATGAAGCAAATATAGTACATTGTATAAATTTGGTTATTTAATATTTGAATGTCAAAGTCAACTGTCATCACCTGTCACAATTTGAAACCTGTGTGTAATTTTTTCATATTTCCATAAACTAATTTGCTGAAGATATGTACATGTATGTGGTGGAAAATCATTTCATTTGGTGGAAAATTACGAACAAAATTATAGAAAATATCTAAAATGTACCAAACAACTATATAGCAGCTGTTGAATGTTTTAATATTTAAGTATTTAAATGAAATGAAAAATGTCATAAAATAATATAAAAAAGAATAGCAATTTCATTGTTCCTGTGGAAAATTAATCTTATTAGCAGAGTTATCGCCAATAAATATTTCTATTTCATTGGATACTGAGGATTGTCACAGTCACAATCAAACCTTTTCTTTTCCGTCCCTTAAAATTGTCTATTGACAATTTTTCCTGTCTATAAAAAAATAAACTCCATTTAAATTGATAGCTGAAATAATGCTAAAATACTATACGCGTAATTTAGTGAATGCATCTTCTTCAATCCCTTCACTGCTTAGTTTAGAAAAGTTTCTTATACTATTTTATGTAAACATAAATTTATAATCAAAATTGCAACTTTAATGCTGGCATTTTGTTGTATTCAAGAATAAACAATAAGTTGTATTATTTGTAATTGTTGTAATATGTGTGCAATTGAACATCCCTCCTTCCTGTCTTGGTGATTTTACAACTGAGGAAGCCCTGTGTCTCAGTGAATTTGAATTTATTCCATATGTGTTTTACTGGATGCTAATAATGGTTGTCATCTGGAAGATGAAATGTGAACCATTTCAAGGTATTTCTAGTTCAATGCCATGGATACTTCTTGTACTAGGACTTGCATCCATACTGAGAAGGCATTTTGATAATGCAGTCCACAAGGGGTGGGTCATTCAGTTTAAGGTTGAGGCATTAATTTGAGAGAAATGGGAAGTGTTTGGTGTCTGATACACCGAATAAGTTTATTGAGAACATGAGAACACATGAAAATTTCCCAGGAGGAATAAAAAATGGTAACGCAGCAAAAATACAATAAAAAGATACCAGTAACACCATTAGGTTGCATATTTACCTTGCTATCATGTGAAGGTGCAAAAATCCCCCCCTCCCCCAAGCAAAAATGCTTGACCCTAAAGCAGGGATCAGTTTCTGAGAGGCAACATACAAATTGATCAAAGCTTGGGATAAAATATATTAGTTACTGTCAATAACACAGGGAATCTCTCGAATACCAGCCATGTTATCTCAAGTTCAAAGTGCTAAACAAGCAAACTGTAATGACAGTATATAGACTGTAAATGCCTTGACCATAATTCTCCCACTTTGGGTGTTTAAATGTACAAGTATTCATAAAATTGTATTCTTAGGGTCAAGGTTAATTTAAACTGCAGGAGTTTGTACCCCCAATTCCTTACCATACATACTTTCACAAAGTTAAATTCAAATCGAATTACTGCAAAAGCTCAAGCTTATGGGGAAAATTTCTAGACTTTCATCATGAGTATAATGATTGTAAAGTCTTATTCTTCAATTTATTTATTTAGCCAAGTGAAGGGTAAAATTGTTTCTGATACCAATCTCCTATGTCCAGGTCATTTCACTAATTTGTTGATTGAGAAATACAACCATGGACAATGAAGATCATTCATAGTGTATGCAGGTAATCTCGATTACAGCAAACATAGCCCCAGGTATCAAATACTTCCAGTTATAACAATCTATTTGTCCGGCTCCAATCTCACTGTCTTGAAATGTACAAACAACTAAAATAAATAAATAGACTGTGTTACATTTACAGTTCTATTGGTCCCTTGGGAGACATTTTTTAACAAGTCAATAATTCAGTCTACTTAATCTTGCTGTCAAGAACAATCTTATATAGTGCCTCTAGTCATCCAAAATAATCTGGTTAGCACTATTTCAGTATATGATTCATTCACTGTAATGTGACACACATGCAGCTGACTAGAACCATACACATGTGTGTCTCTTTAAAAGAAGCAATATCTGTAACTATCAATCTTTTTTTCCCCCAACTTCTATTTTTAATAAAACATTTCCTGTGTCATTAGTGCCAATTTGTAATGGCCATTGTCGAAATGTGAACACTGGAAGCATAGCTTATACGTTATAGAATGACGTACATTAAATCACTCGTAAAAAGATGGGGACAGGGTTGTCCAGAGCGCACCATCTATTGAAATCAAGTTTTATCAAGCGAACCAAGGAATTATGTACATGATGACAACTTATCGGTGAAATGTCAACAATACCTAGCAATGTTGTGAGCCTAAGCCTCTCTCAGACGGTCTCTCACTGATGATATTATGTGTTGTAATGTTCTATGGTCCTCATCACATGACCAATTTCAACAAAATGGTGACTACTTGACCCTTTGTTTTCACATTGTATTTTTATAAAACTTTAGCCTTGTGTGGGGTTACTTTGCCATGTAATATTTGGTAAGATTTGGTCTTCTTTGAAAGCATAAGCTGTTTTTTAACGAATTATTTTTTTAACCAATGTAGTACTGGGTATTGAGCCAAAATCACATGTACCCTTGTGAACTGAGTGATATGTCATGCAATGTGGTATATATATTTATGAAAATAGCCAGAATAAAATTTTTTTGGTTTTCCAAAAATATCTAGGTGGTGTTCACATACAGTGTATGCATGCCATAAACATTCTAACATGTCATTTCATTTTTTAGCTGTCGACTTAGCTTATAATATGAGTGATCGTCCTGCGTCTGTGTCAACTTTTTACTTTTTCGACTTCTTCTTGAAAACTACATACTTATTGCTTTAATACTTGGTGTATATGTACCTTTGAAAGACCTCTCTTAGATTTGTTCATTTCATGATGATAACTTTAATTCTTTAATAAAAGTGATATTTTTGACTTCTTGTTGGAAACTGCAAGTCGGATTGCTTTGATATTACATATATATGTACTACATATAGACCTCTCTCAGATTAGTTCATTTCGTGATGATATCTTCAATATTCTACCACTAATTTTGATGAATATTTTTGGTAAAAAGTGATATTTTTAACTTATGTATGCTTGCTTTGATATTATATATATATAGGTCCTACATGTGGACCGCTCTCAGATTTGTTCATTTCGAGATGACATCTTTGATTCTCTGATTTTGATGAATATTTTTATCCCTTTTGGTAAAAAGTGTTATTTTTGACTTCTTGTTGAAAACCGCAAGTCTGATTGCTTTGATATGATATATAAATGTATAGGTACAAATGATAGTCCTCTCTAAGATTTGTTCATTTCGTGATGGTATTTAAATTTTCTAATTTTGGTGATTATCGGTATATGTATCGCCAAAAGGGTTCCCAAAATCACCACTTCTGTCTGTAAAGGCTATGATATTTTACCCTGTCTGTCTAAAAAGGGGTATTCTTTTTTCATTATTTCTGTCTGAGAAGGTGTCCATATTTTCCAAAAACTGTCTCTAGAGCTTGAGTGATCAAACAATCAGGAGAATGAAGCTGAATTTTTCTTTCTGTAACTTCATTTCAATCGTCATATTGCATTTTTTCTTTCAAGCCCACCTGCTTTTCCCTTGGTACCATATATGCTTACCCTATTTGGAAAGGGGTGTCAAATATCAGTTTGTCACAAAAGGGGTAGGGATTTCAAACAACCAGCAACACACCCCTGTCAGTATTTTTTGCAAGTACCCCACCCCCCCCCGAATATATAGGTACTACATGTGGACCGCTCTCAAATTTGTTCATTTCGAGATTATATTTCTGATTCTCTAATTTTGCTGAATATTTTTGTGATTTTTGGTAAAAAGTGATATTTTTTTAATTCTTGTTCAAAACAGCAAGTTTGATACTTTGATACACATTTTCTAATGATATCTTCTGTTCTTTAATTGAAATGTGCATTGCTAACAGCAGAGCTATCTCAGCCGAGAGGCTGCTTGTTGTTCATTTAGTACAAGGTTCATTTTGGTTCATTTACAAATTACAATATGAACACATTTTATCAACACTTTAAATTGAAGTTTAATTGATCACCTGACCATTCATTGGTATGTAGTAAGTGCCACCATCAATTGCAATGGAATCTGTCATGTAATTGATACACACCTCAATTGATTGGCCCACTGTTCCTGCTTGTAAAGTATCACTGAAAGTACATACCAGTATATACTGGTACTGTAAACATTTAATTTTCAAGGTTTGATGGTGCTATGTATGTATATTTTTTCCATTAGAAGCACATGTTTGTATAAAAAAAAATCTTAATAAGTTAGTAATAATAAATCAAAACATAGTGTTAGATCTCAGTGTAATAAAACCCAAACGAAAATGTGGCTTATATGTGCACATTGGAAATGTGCTCTAAGAAAAAGATGTCTTCTAACAGCAGTTATTTATAGTTAAGAGTTGATTTGTTATATTGAGTCAGGATCAGGGGTTGCCAAGGGCAGAAACGTCTGCCCATCAAGTTGTTGGAAAAGTTGTGAAAAGAATATAAAATAACTTTTTGATTCAAATAATCAATTATAATCAAATGAATTTACAATTTCAAATGTGTATTTATTCACATTAAAGGTGAAATCCAAGGGATTGTACCAGAGAATCTTGTGACCACCAATCTTTATATTGATTACCTAGTGGGCCGGGTTTCACAACACTTTAATAACTGATTGCCAATTACTGTATTTAATAAAGGAGCATATAAATAAAAAAATTAATTGTATACTTGAATATTTTGAACATAGACATTTATGTTAGCACTTGCACTACTATAGAATAAATATGATAATTGTTGTTTTATTTCCTATAAACTATAAACATTACATTTATTTCAGTCTGCGTCAACAATTAGTTGAAGAAAATCTAACAATTTTTTTTGTCATGGAATGAAAATATTTATCTTTAAAGCAGGAGGACCGTCACCTGCAAAGGATCATGGGTAGATGCTTGTTTGTAAACAATGACACGCTATGGCCATCTGACGCATGCGCAAGTGGCAATTCTCCCACTTTAATAAAATATTTTATTGTACTGTGAAATACTTAATTTTTGCTTGGAAAAAAATTTTCGCTATTTCTGCTGAAGGAGTGATTCAGTGAAAATAAAATCCAGCGAATATACCTTTTTTCCTATATTTTTCATTAAACTCGCCAAAAATCAGTGAAAATAAATTCCATGCAAAACACCTAAAGTCTTTTCAGCGAAAAATAATTCCAGCTTAAATAAAGTATTTTACAGTATTGTATTGATCTGCATGCTCTAAATGGATTTCTTGTATTTGTACTTGTTCATGTTTACTTTGATTTATGAGTTTCTAACTCAAAGATTCCTATTTTCAGTGTTCAGACAATTATATCAAGGTCAATCAGTTCCATGATGAATTCTTCACTGAAATGATTAGTTTTTATGGCAACCTTTATTACATATATTGTTCAAAAAACAAATAGTAATCCACAATGGGATATGAATCGCCTAGGTGGGTGGCCCCCATGTCTGGACAAAACTACATGTGCCACAGAGCCGACTTGACTACCTTGGTACACAATTGTTATCAGTGGTTTTAATTGGTTCTGTGTTCATACATGTATAAAAACTAAACTGAGCCGGTGTTGATGCCGACTTAACTATGCTGTTCTCCAAACTAGCGTTTTGGCACGTGTATGAACACAGTGTATGTGTGAAGAGTACCAGGTGTACCATATGTAGAACTTGTTTGTTGACTTGTTAATTTAATAGTGTCGTCCTTCGTCCGTCCTTGACGTTGCATATGACATGTTGATTTGTTATAAGCACTGGAATGAATAGAGTTGGATTTAAAAGTACATTAGTACATGTACAATATGGACAAATGGTAATTTTTCATATTTGTATTCATGAAAATTAAAAATAACTACATAGTAATTATTTTTGATAATTTGGGCATAAGCTGCTGCATTTTTTCCAAAAAATGTTTAATCTATGTAATACTGCATAAAAAATAACCTGAGTAGTGCCAGATGAACACACATCGATAAAATGTTTGAATGTTTTCATCTATTTTTATTCTATTATCATAAAGATATACCCATGTTACATAACAATTTGTTTACTTATACAAAGGTAATTTTGGCTGGGTAGATTAAAAAATAAATTGGTAAAAAAATACAAAATACTGCATACTCAATTATAGTGTAAGTTAGTAACAATTTAAGGTTCAGGCCTGCCTTGGTCATGTTTGGTTTCAGTAGTGTATATATATATATATATATATATATAAATCAATATAATACAAGATAACAAAGTTCTAATCAGCTGCCTTGGTGGTTTTAGTAGCTTTACTAGCGTACATAATATGACCATTAAGATTCAGCTCTGCCTTGGTGCTTGTGTTAATTGGTTTCAGTAGCCTAGGTAACATTAAATAACCTGGCTCAGATATAAGTGGTATTATGTTCTGTGAGTCTAGGTCAGAGGTCAAACACTGGAAGCTGATCTGTTCATTCCTTGGTTCTTCTAGAGTAATATTCAGTCTATGTATGATTCATAAATCACAATGTATGCTATATGATGTCAACCTATATTCTGTAACTTTCTTATGTATATGAAACTTCTGCATTATAACTAATGAAAACCAATAGATTCCTACCAATTAACAATTATTACATATCTCATATGTATAGTCCAGTTCCATCTAGGGTTTGACATGTAATGCCAACTTTGCACAGCCAGATAATTCAATAATAATAACTACGGAACCATCAGCGAGTTTAGTATGGTAAAAAAAAGGTATTACAAGACTAGGACAATTCTAAATACAATACAATAATAAAAAATAAGAATAAAACTAAACTAAAACTAAATTTTGTCCCACCAAACCCTCTCCCATAGATGAAGTGATTAAAAATTCAATGTACATTGCTCACAAGTTATGATCAAATTGTTGCAAAGAAAAACACCTTTATATACATATACTTTATATACATATACTTTATATAAATAAAACACCTTTATATACATATACTTTATATAAATAAAACACCTTTATATACATATACTTTATATACTCATATACTTTATATACATATATACTTTGTATAAATAAAACACCTTTATATACATATACTTTATATACATATATACTTTGTATAAATAAAACACCTTTATATACATATACTTTATATACTCATATACTTTATATACATATATACTTTGTATAAATAAAACACCTTTATATACATATTTTTTTTACTTATACAGCTTTGATTAAAACCTTACAGCTGCAGTCTTAAAAACAAATTAAAAACTTTTTTCATTATGAGAAAAAAAAGAAGGATAAGTTAAATACAATTATTGTCAATTTTTTTTCAATAATAAATATTTCAAGGTTTTCAGAATTTAAAAAAAAAAAAAAAAAAAAATACATCTATGTCTTGCTTTTATAAGAATCTTTTTTGAAAAATAGAGAATATAAGCTCACATAGATTTTGGAAAATTAACCAGAAACTTTTTCTCAGGCTCAATTGTCAAATTGAGAAAAGACTGCAGTTTAACACTACAGCTGGCCCCATTACGTGTTTAGAACTTTGACCTACTCAACCGTGTTACAGGCTGCATTAGCTCATTTGGGGAAAAAAACATCTGGTAGAATATATTATGGTTTTCATAATAAATTATTAAATTATAATACAGCAAATTTATTTTTAGTTGAATAGCCATTTACTGCTTAGTAATATTAAAAACATCACAAGTATATGTAATTATCATAACTTATAGTGCTAATGAATATATCTCAATATACCGTATTTACTCTATTAGATGCGCATCTCCAATAGAAGCTCATATAAATATAACTTATAGTGCTAATATGTATATCTCAATATACCATATTTACTCTATTAGAAGCGCATCTCCAATAGAAGCTCATATAAATATAACTTATAGTGCTAATGAGTATATCTCAATATACCATATTTACTCTATTAGATGCGCATCTCCAATAGAAGCTCATATAAATATAACTTATAGTGCTAATATGTATATCTCAATATACCATATTTACTCTATTAGAAGCGCATCTCCAATAGAAGCACATATAAATATAACTTATAGTGCTAATGAGTATATCTCAATATACCATATTTACTCTATTAGATGCGCATATCCAATAGAAGCACATATAAATATAACTTATAGTGCTAATGAGTATATCTCAATATACCATATTTACTCTATTAGATGCACATCTCCAATAGAAGCTCATATAAATATAACTTATAATGCTAATGAGTATACCTCAATATACCATATTTACTCTATTAGATGCGCATCTCCAATAGAAGCTCACATAAATATAACTTATAATGCTAATGAGTATACCTCAATATACCATATTTACTCTATTAGATGCGCATCTCCAATAGAAGCTCATATAAATATAACTTATAGTGCTAATGAATATATCTCAATATACCATATTTACTCTATTAGATGCGCATCTCCAATAGAAGCTCATATAAATATAACTTATAGTGCTAATAAGTATATCTCAATATACCATATTTACTCTATTAGAAGCGCATCTCCAATAGAAGCTCATATAAATATAACTTATAGTGCTAATAAGTATATCTCAATATACCATATTTACTCTATTAGAAGTGCATCTCCAATAGAAGCTCATATAAATATAACTTATAGTGCTAATAAGTATATCTCAATATACCATATTTACTCTATTAGATGTGCATATCCAATAGAAGCACATATAAATATAACTTATAGTGCTAATGAGTATATCTCAATATACCATATTTACTCTATTAGATGCGCATATCCAATAGAAGCACATATAAATATAACTTATAGTGCTAATGAGTATATCTCAATATACCGTATTTACTCTATTAAAAGCACATCTCCAATAGAAGCTCATATAAATATAACTTATAGTGCTAATAAGTATATCTCAATATACCATATTTACTCTATTAGATGTGCACATATCCAATAGAAGCACATATAAATATAACTTATAGTGCTAATGAGTATATCTCAATATACCATATTTACTCTATTAGATGCGCATATCCAATAGAAGCACATATAAATATAACTTATAGTGCTAATAAGTATATCTCAATATACCGTATTTACTCAATTAAAAGCACATCTCCAATAGAAGCTCATATAAATATAACTTATAGTGCTAATGAGTATATCTCAATATACCATATTTACTCTATTAGATGCGCATCTCCAATAGAAGCTCATATAAATATAACTTATAGTGCTAATAAGTATATCTCAATATACCATATTTACTCAATTAAAAGCACATCTCCAATAGAAGCTCATATAAATATAACTTATAGTGCTAATGAGTATATCTCAATATACCATATTTACTCTATTAGATGCGCATCTCCAATAGAAGCTCATATAAATATAACTTATAGTGCTAATAAGTATATCTCAATATACCATATTTACTCTATGAGATGCGCATCTCCAATAGAAGCACATATAAATATAACTTATAGTGCTAATGAGTATATCTCAATATACCGTATTTACTCTATTAGAAGCACGTCTCCAATAGAAGCTCATATAAACTATAAATTGTATGCTGAATCAATTAAATATTATTTAAATATTTGATAGAATAGAATATTTGTATTTGGAACATATCAAAGAAACCTTGAGGTTGTTCAATAACAACAACAACAAAACTAAACTTACAGAACTAAAACATATCAAGAGTATAACAAATTAATTTTGCAAAAATGCTAAAAATGAAAGAATCATTGCATGGAATAATGATCAATGCCAAAATCTTCCAACTTCAGAGCTGCAAGGAATCTAGATCTTTGTTCTTTGATTTGACAGTTATTACAATATAAAATGTAATGTTTCTCATCCCCTACTGCATTACTTACATGGAGATTACATTGCCCTTTTCCTTTCAAAACATATTTGTATGGGTAAGTGCATAAAAGAGCAAATATGGTAATTGTTTTTTCTCAGTAATAATAAACATGCTATCATCATGATGCTGTTATTATAGCATTTCAGACTTCATAGATTGTGACATTAGTTCTTATTTATTTATTTATCTGTTAAGTTGCACTACTTAGACATGTTTCTAAAATAATTACCTGACTTTGTTTAAGTCATTGACCTGAAAGCTATATATGACTATGTAAATTATCACTGTTAGAGATCTCTTGTTGCTATAGTTACGTGAACCACTGTGATCAGCAGCACTGTCTTGATGATCCAAGGCTATTCAATTTATCCAATAAGCTTTTAAGAATATGTCAGAAAAAGAATTCAAGCATCCTGAAACTGTTTTTACTGAGTGACTGCATCTGATGAAAAGAAATGATAATAGTAAGGGATCAAGCAAACATGAAAGAAATAGGGATAAACCAAACATGGATAAAATAGGGATAAACCAAACATGGAAGAAATAGGGATCAAGCAAACATGGAAGAAATAGGGATCAACCAAACATGGAAGAAATAGGGATCAACCAAACATGGAAGCAATAGGGATCAATCAAACATGAAAGAAATAGGGATCAACCAAACATGGATAAAATAGGGGTCAACCAAACATGAAAGAAATAGGAATCAACCAAACAAGGAAATAACAGGGGTCAACCAAACATGGAATAAATAGGGGTCAACCAAACAGGGAAATAATGGGGATCAACCAAACATGGAAGCAATAGGGATCAATCAAACATGGAAGAAATAGGGATCAATCAAACATGAAAGAAATAGGGGTAAACCAAACATGGAAGAAATAGGGATCAACCAAACATGGAAGCAATAGGGATCAATCAAACATGAAAGAAATAGGGATCAACCAAACATGGAAGAAATAGGGGTCAACCAAACATGAAAGAAATAGGGGTCAACCAAAAATGAATAAAATAGGGGTCAACCAAACATGAAAGAAATAGGAATCAACCAAACAAGGAAATAACAGGGGTCAACCAAACATGGAATAAATAGGGGTCAACCAAACAGGGAAATAATGGGGATCAACCAAACATGGAAGCAATAGGGATCAATCAAACATGGAAGAAATAGGGATCAATCAAACATGGAATAAATAGGGGTAAACCAAACATGGAAGCAATAGGGATCAATCAAACATGGAATAAATAGGGGTCAACCAAACATGGAATAAATAGGGGTCAACCAAACATGGAATAAATAGGGGTCAACCAAACATAGAAGAAATAGGGGTCAACCAAACAGGGAAATAATAGGGGTCAACCAAACATGGAATAAATAGTGATCAACCAAACATGGAAGAAATAGGGATCAACCAAACATGGAAGCAAATAGGGTCAACCAAACATGGAAGAAATAGAGGTCAACCAAACATGGAAAAAATAGGGGGTCAACCAAACATGGAATAAATAGGAGTCAGCCAAACGTGGAAGAAATAGGGGTCAACCAAACATATAAGAAATAGGGGTCAACCAAACAGGGAAATAATAGGGGTCAACCAAACATGGAATAAATAGGGGTCGACCAAACAGAGAAGAAATGGGGGTCAACCAAACATGGAATAAATAGGGGTCAACTAAACATGGAATAAATAGGAGTCAGCAAAACATGGAAGACATAGGGGTCAACCAAACATGGAAGAAATAGGGGTCAACCAAACATAGAAGAAATGGGGATCAACCAAACATGGAAGAAATAGGGGTCAACCAAACATGGAAGAAATGGGGGTCAACCAAACATGAAAGAAATAGGAATCAACCAAACAAGGAAATAATAGGGGTCAACCAAACATGGAATAAATAGGGGTCAACCAAACATAGAAGAAATGGGGAGTCAACCAAACATGGAAGGAATAGGGGTCAACCAAACATGGAAGAAATGGGGATCAACCAAACATGGAAGAAATAGGGGTCAACCAAACATAGAAGAATGGAGGGGTTAACCAAACATGGAATAAATAGGAGTCAGCCAAACATGGAACAAATAGGGGTCAACCAAACATGGAAGAAATAGGGATCAACCAAACATGGAAGCAAATAGGGGTCAACCAAATAGGGGTCAACCAAACATGGAATAAATAGTGATCAACCAAACATGGAAGAAATAGGGTCAACCAAACATGGGAGAAATAGAGGTCAACCAAACATGGAAAAAATAGGGGGTCAACCAAACATGGAAGAAATAAGGGGCAACCGAACATGGAATAAATAGGGGTCAACCAAACAGGGAAATAATAGAAGTCAACCAAACATGGAATAAATAGGAATCAACCAAACATGGAATAAATAGGGGTCAACCAAACATAGAAGAAATGGGGGGTGTCAACCAAACATGGAATAAATAGGGGTCAACCAAACATGGAATAAATAGGGATCAACCAAACATGGAAGAAATAGGGATCAACCAAACATGAAAGCAAATAGGGTCAACCAAACATGGAAGAAATAGAGGTCAACCAAACATGGAAAAAATAGGGGGTCAACCAAACATGGAATAAATAGGAGTCAGCCAAACGTGGAAGAAATAGGGGTCAACCAAACATATAAGAAATAGGGGTCAACCAAACAGGGAAATAATAGGGGTCAACCAAACATGGAATAAATAGGGGTCGACCAAACAGAGAAGAAATGGGGGTCAACCAAACATGGAATAAATAGGGGTCAACTAAACATGGAATAAATAGGAGTCAGCAAAACATGGAAGACATAGGGGTCAACCAAACATGGAAGAAATAGGGGTCAACCAAACATAGAAGAAATGGGGATCAACCAAACATGGAAGAAATAGGGGTCAACCAAACATGGAAGAAATGGGGGTCAACCAAACATGAAAGAAATAGGAATCAACCAAACAAGGAAATAATAGGGGTCAACCAAACATGGAATAAATAGGGGTCAACCAAACATAGAAGAAATGGGGAGTCAACCAAACATGGAAGGAATAGGGGTCAACCAAACATGGAAGAAATGGGGATCAACCAAACATGGAAGAAATAGGGGTCAAAAAAACATAGAAGAATGGAGGGGTTAACCAAACATGGAATAAATAGGAGTCAGCCAAACATGGAACAAATAGGGGTCAACCAAACATGGAAGAAATAGGGATCAACCAAACATGGAAGCAAATAGGGGTCAACCAAATAGGGGTCAACCAAACATGGAATAAATAGTGATCAACCAAACATGGAAGAAATAGGGTCAACCAAACATGGGAGAAATAGAGGTCAACCAAACATGGAAAAAATAGGGGGTCAACCAAACATGGAAGAAATAAGGGGCAACCGAACATGGAATAAATAGGGGTCAACCAAACATAGAAGAAAGGGGGGGGTAACCAAACATGGAATAAATAGGAGTCAGCCAAACGTGGAACAAATAGGGGTCAACCAAACATGGAAGAAATAGAGATCAACCAAACATGGAAGCAAATAGGGGTCAACCAAACAGGGAAATAATAGGGGTCAACCAAACATGGAATAAATAGTGATCAACCAAACATGGAAAAAATAGGGTCAACCAAACATGGAAGAAATAGAGGTCAACCAAACATGGAAAAAATAGGGGGTCAACCAAACATGGAATAAATAGGGTCAACCAAACATGGAAGAAATAGGGTTAACCAAACATGGAAGAAACAGAGGTCAACCAAACATGAAAAAAATAGGGGGTCAACCAAACATGGAATAAATAGGAGTCAGCCAAACGTGGAAGAAATAGGGGTCAACCAAACATATAAGAAATAGGGGTCAACCAAACAGGGAAATAATAGAAGTCAACCAAACATGGAATAAATAGGAATCAACCAAACATGGAATAAATAGGGGTCAACCAAACATAGAAGAAATGGGGGGTGTCAACCAAACATGGAATAAATAGGGGTCAACCAAACATGGAATAAATAGGGGTCAAACAAACATGGAAGAAATAAGGGGCAACCAAACATGGAATAAATAGAAGTCAGCCGAATGTGGAAGAAATAGGGGTCAACCAAACATGGAAGAAATAGGGGTCACCCAATCAGGGAAATAATAGGGGTCAACCAAACATGGAATAAATAGGGGTCAACCAAACATAGAAGAAATGGGGAGTCAACCAAACATGGAATAAATGGGGGTCAACCAAACATAGAAGAAATGGGGGGTCAACCAAACATGGAATAAATAGGGGTTAACCAAACATGGAATATATAGGGGTCAGCCAAACAGGGAATAAATAGGGGTCAACCAAACATGGAAGAAATAGGGATCTACCAAACATGGAAGAAATAGGGATCAACCAAACATGGAAGCAAATAGGGTCAACCAAACATGGAAGAAATAGGGATCAACCAAACATAGAAGAAATGGGGATCAACCAAACATGGAAGAAATAGGGGTCAACCAAACATGGAAGTAATAGGGATCAACCAAACATATAAGTAATAGGGGTCAACCAAACAGGGAAATAATAGGGGTCAACCAAACATGGAATAAATAGAGGTCAACCAAACATAGAAGAAAGGGGGGTTAACCAAACATGGAATAAATAGGAGTCAGCCAAACGTGGAACAAATAGGGGTCAACCAAACGTGGAAGAAATAGGGGTCAACCAAACATGGATGAAATTGGGATCAACCAAACATGGAAGAAAACGGAGTCTGCCAAACGTGGAACAAATAGGGGTCAACCAAACATGGAAGATATAGGATCAACCAAACATGGAAGCAAATAGGGGTCAACCAAACATGGAAGAAATTGGGATCAACCAAACATGGAAGAAATAGGGATCAACCAAACATGGAAGCAAATAGGGTTGACCAAACATGGAAGAAATAGTGGGTCAACCAAGCATGGAAGAAATAGGAATCAACCAAACATGGAAGAAATAGGGATCAACCAAACATGGAAGCAAATAGGGTTAATCAAACATGGAAGAAATAGGGATCAACCAAACATGGAAGAAATAGGAGTCAGCCAAACGTGGAACAAATAGGGGTCAACCAAACATGGAAGAAATAGGGATCAACCAAACATGGAAGCAAATAGGGGTCAACCAAACATGGAAGAAATTGGGATCAACCAAACATGGAAGAAATAGGAGTCTGCCAAACGTGGAACAAATAGGGGTCAACCAAACATGGAAGAAATAGGTATCAACCAAACATGGAAGAAATAGGGTCAACCAAACATGGGAGAAATAGAGGTCAACCAAACATGGAAAAAATAGGGGGTCAACCAAACATGGAAGAAATAAGGGGCAACCGAACATGGAATAAATAGGGGTCAACCAAACATAGAAGAAAGGGGGGGGGTAACCAAACATGGAATAAATAGGAGTCAGCCAAACGTGGAACAAATAGGGGTCAACCAAACATAGAAGAAATAGGGGTCAACCAAACAGGGAAATAATAGGGGTCAACCAAACATGGAATAAATAGTGATCAACCAAACATGGAAGAAATAGGGATCAACCAAACATGGAAGCAAATAGGGTCAACCAAACATGGAAGAAATAGAGGTCAACCAAACATGGAAAAAATAGGGGGTCAACCAAACATGGAATAAATAGGAGTCAGCCAAACGTGGAAGAAATAGGGGTCAACCAAACATATAAGAAATAGGGGTCAACCAAACAGGGAAATAATAGGGGTCAACCAAACATGGAATAAATAGGGGTCGACCAAACAGAGAAGAAATGGGGGTCAACCAAACATGGAATAAATAGGGGTCAACTAAACATGGAATAAATAGGAGTCAGCAAAACATGGAAGACATAGGGGTCAATCAAACATGGAAGAAATAGGGGTCAACCAAACATAGAAGAAATGGGGATCAACCAAACATGGAAGAAATAGGGGTCAACCAAACATGGAAGAAATGGGGGTCAACCAAACATGAAAGAAATAGGAATCAACCAAACAAGGAAATAATAGGGGTCAACCAAACATGGAATAAATAGGGGTCAACCAAACATAGAAGAAATGGGGAGTCAACCAAACATGGAAGGAATAGGGGTCAACCAAACATGGAAGAAATGGGGATCAACCAAACATGGAAGAAATAGGGGTCAACCAAACATAGAAGAATGGAGGGGTTAACCAAACATGGAATAAATAGGAGTCAGCCAAACATGGAACAAATAGGGGTCAACCAAACATGGAAGAAATAGGGATCAACCAAACATGGAAGCAAATAGGGGTCAACCAAATAGGGGTCAACCAAACATGGAATAAATAGTGATCAACCAAACAAGGAAGAAATAGGGTCAACCAAACATGGGAGAAATAGAGGTCAACCAAACATGGAAAAAATAGGGGGTCAACCAAACATGGAAGAAATAAGGGGCAACCGAACATGGAATAAATAGGGGTCAACCAAACATAGAAGAAAGGGGGGGGTAACCAAACATGGAATAAATAGGAGTCAGCCAAACGTGGAACAAATAGGGGTCAACCAAACATGGAAGAAATAGAGATCAACCAAACATGGAAGCAAATAGGGGTCAACCAAACAGGGAAATAATAGGGGTCAACCAAACATGGAATAAATAGTGATCAACCAAACATGGAAAAAATAGGGTCAACCAAACATGGAAGAAATAGAGGTCAACCAAACATGGAAAAAATAGGGGGTCAACCAAACATGGAATAAATAGGGTCAACCAAACATGGAAGAAATAGGGTCAACCAAACATGGAAGAAACAGAGGTCAACCAAACATGAAAAAAATAGGGGGTCAACCAAACATGGAATAAATAGGAGTCAGCCAAACGTGGAAGAAATAGAGGTCAACCAAACATATAAGAAATAGGGGTCAACCAAACAGGGAAATAATAGAGGTCAACCAAACATGGAATAAATAGGAATCAACCAAACATGGAATAAGTAGGGGTCAACCAAACATAGAAGAAATGGGGGGTGTCAACCAAACATGGAATAAATAGGGGTCAACCAAACATGGAATAAATAGGGGTCAAACAAACATGGAAGAAATAAGGGGCAACCAAACATGGAATAAATAGAAGTCAGCCGAATGTGGAAGAAATAGGGGTCAACCAAACATGGAAGAAATAGGGGTCACCCAATCAGGGAAATAATAGGGGTCAACCAAACATGGAATAAATAGGGGTCAACCAAACATAGAAGAAATGGGGAGTCAACCAAACATGGAATAAATAGGGGTCAACCAAACATAGAAGAAATGGGGGTCAACCAAACATGGAATAAATAGGGGTTAACCAAACATGGAATATATAGGGGTCAACCAAACAGGGAATAAATAGGGGTCAACCAAACATGGAAGAAATAGGGATCTAACAAACATGGAAGAAATAGGGATCTACCAAACATGGAAGAAATAGGGATCAACCAAACATGGAAGCAAATAGGGTCAACCAAACATGGAAGAAATAGGGATCAACCAAACATAGAAGAAATGGGGATCAACCAAACATGGAAGAAATAGGGGTCAACCAAACATGGAAGTAATAGAGATCAACCAAACATATAAGTAATAGGGGTCAACCAAACAGGGAAATAATAGGGGTCAACCAAACATGGAATAAATAGGGGTCAACCAAACATAGAAGAAAGGGGGTTAACCAAACATGGAATAAATAGGAGTCAGCCAAACGTGGAACAAATAGGGGTCAACCAAACGTGGAAGAAATAGGGGTCAACCAAATATGGATGAAATTGGGATCAACCAAACATGGAAGAAATAGGAGTCTGCCAAACGTGGAACAAATAGGGGTCAACCAAACATGGAAGAAATAGGGATCAACCAAACATGGAAGCAAATAGGGGTCAACCAAACATGGAAGAAATTGGGATCAACCAAACATGGAAGAAATAGGGATCAACCAAACATGGAAGCAAATAGGGTTAACCAAACATGGAAGAAATAGTGGGTCAACCAAACATGGAAGAAATAGGAATCAACCAAACATGGAAGAAATAGGGATCAACCAAACATGGAAGCAAATAGCGTTAATCAAACATGGAAGAAATAGGGATCAACCAAACATGGAAGAAATAGGAGTCAGCCAAACGTGGAACAAATAGGGGTCAACCAAACATGGAAGAAATAGGGATCAACCAAACATGGAAGCAAATAGGGGTCAACCAAACATGGAAGAAATTGGGATCAACCAAACATGGAAGAAATAGGAGTCTGCCAAACGTGGAACAAATAGGGGTCAACCAAACATGGAAGAAATAGGGATCAACCAAACATGGAAGCAAATAGGGGTCAACCAAACATGGAAGAAATTGGGATCAACCAAACATGGAAGAAATAGGAGTCTGCCAAACGTGGAACAAATAGGGGTCAACCAAACATGGAAGAAATAGGGATCAACCAAACATGGAAGCAAATAGGGGTCAACCAAACATGGAAGAAATTGGGATCAACCAAACATGGAAGAAATATGGATCAACCAAACATGGAAGCAAATAGGGTTAACCAAACATGGAAGAAATAGTGGGTCAACCAAACATGGAAGAAATAGGAATCAACCAAACATGGAAGAAATAGGGATCAACCAAACATGGAAGAAATAGGTATCAGCGAAACAGGGAAATAATAGGGGTCAACCAAACATAGAATAAATAGGGGTCAACCAAACACAGAAGAAATGGGGGGTTAACCAAACATGGAATAAATAGGAGTCAGCCAAACGTGGAACAAATAGGGGTCAACCAAACATGGAAGAAATAGGGATCAACCAAACATGGAAGCAAATAGGGTTAATCAAACATGGAAGAAATAGGGATCAACCAAACATGGAAGAAATAGGAGTCAGCCAAACGTGGAACAAATAGGGGTCAACCAAACATGGAAGAAATAGGGATCAACCAAACATGGAAGAAATAGGAGACAGCCAAACGTGGAACAAATAGGGGTCAACCAAACATGGAAGAAATAGGGGTCAACCAAACATGGAAGAAATAGGGATCTACCAAACATGGAAAAAATAGGGATCAACCAAACATGGAAGCAAATAGGGTCAACCAAACATGGAAGAAATAGGGATCAACCAAACATAGAAGAAATGGGGATCAACCAAACATGGAAGAAATAGGGGTCAACCAAACATGGAAGTAATAGGAATCAACCAAACATATAAGAAATAGGGGTCAACCAAACAGGGAAATAATAGGGGTCAACCAAACATGGAATAAATAGAGGTCAACCAAACATAGAAGAAATGGGGGGTTAACCAAACATGGAATAAATAGGAGTCAGCCAAACGTGGAAGGAATAGGGGTCAAACAAACATGGAAGAAATAGGGATCAACCAAACATGGAAGCAAATAGGGTCAACCAAACATGGAAGAAATAGGGATCAACCAAACATAGAAGAAATGGGGATCAACCAAACATGGAAGAATGGAGGGGTTAACCAAACATGGAATAAATAGGAGTCAGCCAAACATGGAACAAATAGGGGTCAACCAAACATGGAAGAAATAGGGATCAACCAAACATGGAAGCAAATAGGGGTCAACCAAATAGGGGTCAACCAAACATGGAATAAATAGTGATCAACCAAACAAGGAAGAAATAGGGTCAACCAAACATGGGAGAAATAGAGGTCAACCAAACATGGAAAAAATAGGGGGTCAACCAAACATGGAAGAAATAAGGGGCAACCGAACATGGAATAAATAGGGGTCAACCAAACATAGAAGAAAGGGGGAGGGTAACCAAACATGGAATAAATAGGAGTCAGCCAAACGTGGAACAAATAGGGGTCAACCAAACATGGAAGAAATAGAGATCAACCAAACATGGAAGCAAATAGGGGTCAACCAAACAGGGAAATAATAGGGGTCAACCAAACATGGAATAAATAGTGATCAACCAAACATGGAAAAAATAGGGTCAACCAAACATGGAAGAAATAGAGGTCAACCAAACATGGAAAAAATAGGGGGTCAACCAAACATGGAATAAATAGGGTCAACCAAACATGGAAGAAATAGGGTCAACCAAACATGGAAGAAACAGAGGTCAACCAAACATGAAAAAAATAGGGGGTCAACCAAACATGGAATAAATAGGAGTCAGCCAAACGTGGAAGAAATAGAGGTCAACCAAACATATAAGAAATAGGGGTCAACCAAACAGGGAAATAATAGAGGTCAACCAAACATGGAATAAATAGGAATCAACCAAACATGGAATAAGTAGGGGTCAACCAAACATAGAAGAAATGGGGGGTGTCAACCAAACATGGAATAAATAGGGGTCAACCAAACATGGAATAAATAGGGGTCAAACAAACATGGAAGAAATAAGGGGCAACCAAACATGGAATAAATAGAAGACAGCCGAATGTGGAAGAAATAGGGGTCAACCAAACATGGAAGAAATAGGGGTCACCCAATCAGGGAAATAATAGGGGTCAACCAAACATGGAATAAATAGGGGTCAACCAAACATAGAAGAAATGGGGAGTCAACCAAACATGGAATAAATAGGGGTCAACCAAACATAGAAGAAATGGGGGGTCAACCAAACATGGAATAAATAGGGGTTAACCAAACATGGAATATATAGGGGTCAACCAAACAGGGAATAAATAGGGGTCAACCAAACATGGAAGAAATAGGGATCTAACAAACATGGAAGAAATAGGGATCTACCAAACATGGAAGAAATAGGGATCAACCAAACATGGAAGCAAATAGGGTCAACCAAACATGGAAGAAATAGGGATCAACCAAACATAGAAGAAATGGGGATCAACCAAACATGGAAGAAATAGGGGTCAACCAAACATGGAAGTAATAGGGATCAACCAATCATATAAGTAATAGGGGTCAACCAAACAGGGAAATAATAGGGGTCAACCAAACATGGAATAAATAGGGGTCAACCAAACATAGAAGAAAGGGGGTTAACCAAACATGGAATAAATAGGAGTCAGCCAAACGTGGAACAAATAGGGGTCAACCAAACGTGGAAGAAATAGGGGTCAACCAAACATGGATGAAATTGGGATCAACCAAACATGGAAGAAATAGGAGTCTGCCAAACGTGGAACAAATAGGGGTCAACCAAACATGGAAGAAATAGGGATCAACCAAACATGGAAGCAAATAGGGGTCAACCAAACATGGAAAAAATTGGGATCAACCAAACATGGAAGAAATAGGGATCAACCAAACATGGAAGCAAATAGGGTTAACCAAACATGGAAGAAATAGTGGGTCAACCAAACATGGAAGAAATAGGAATCAACCAAACATGGAAGAAATAGGGATCAACCAAACATGGAAGCAAATAGGGTTAATCAAACATGGAAGAAATAGGGATCAACCAAACATGGAAGAAATAGGAGTCAGCCAAACGTGGAACAAATAGGGGTCAACCAAACATGGAAGAAATAGGGATCAACCAAACATGGAAGCAAATAGGGGTCAACCAAACATGGAAGAAATTGGGATCAACCAAACATGGAAGAAATAGGAGTCTGCCAAACGTGGAACAAATAGGGGTCAACCAAACATGGAAGAAATAGGGATCAACCAAACATGGAAGCAAATAGGGGTCAACCAAACATGGAAGAAATTGGGATCAACCAAACATGGAAGAAATAGGAGTCTGCCAAACGTGGAACAAATAGGGGTCAATCAAACATGGAAGAAATAGGGATCAACCAAACATGGAAGCAAATAGGGGTCAACCAAACATGGAAGAAATTGGGATCAACCAAACATGGAAGAAATATGGATCAACCAAACATGGAAGCAAATAGGGTTAACCAAACATGGAAGAAATAGTGGGTCAACCAAACATGGAAGAAATAGGAATCAACCAAACATGGAAGAAATAGGGATCAACCAAACATGGAAGCAAATAGGGTTAATCAAACATGGAAGAAATAGGGATCAACCAAACATGGAAGAAATAGGAGTCAGCCAAACGTGGAACAAATAGGGGTCAACCAAACATGGAAGAAATAGGGATCAACCAAACATGGAAGAAATAGGAGACAGCCAAACGTGGAACAAATAGGGGTCAACCAAACATGGAAGAAATAGGGGTCAACCAAACATGGAAGAAATAGGGATCTACCAAACATGGAAAAAATAGGGATCAACCAAACATGGAAGCAAATAGGGTCAACCAAACATGGAAGAAATAGGGATCAACCAAACATAGAAGAAATGGGGATCAACCAAACATGGAAGAAATAGGGGTCAACCAAACATGGAAGTAATAGGAATCAACCAAACATATAAGAAATAGGGGTCAACCAAACAGGGAAATAATAGGGGTCAACCAAACATGGAATAAATAGAGGTCAACCAAACATAGAAGAAATGGGGGGTTAACCAAACATGGAATAAATAGGGATCAACCAAACATGGAAGCAAATAGGGGTCAACCAAACATGGAATAAATAGGGGTCAACCAAACACAGAAGAAATGGGGGGTTAACCAAACATGGAATAAATAGGAGTCAGCCAAACGTGGAAGGAATAGGGGTCAACCAAACATGGAATAAATAGGGGTTAACCAAACATGGAATATATAGGGGTCAACCAAACATGGAATAAATAGGGGTCAACCAAACACAGAAGAAATGGGGGGTTAACCAAACATGGAATAAATAGGAGTCAGCCAAACGTGGAAGGAATAGGGGTCAACCAAACATGGAATAAATAGGGGTTAACCAAACATGGAATATATAGGGGTCAACCAAACATGGAATAAATAGGGGTCAACCAAACATGGAAGGAATAGGGATCTACCAAACATGGAAGAAATAGGGATCTACCAAACATGGAAGAAATAGGGATCAACCAAACATGGAAGCAAATAGGGTCAACCAAACATGGAAGAAATAGGGATCAACCAAACATAGAAGAAATGGGGATCAACCAAACATGGAAGAAATAGGGGTCAACCAAACATGGAAGTAATAGGAATCAACCAAACATATAAGAAATAGGGGTCAACCAAACAGGGAAATAATAGGGGTCAACCAAACATGGAATAAATAGGGGTCAACCAAACATAGAAGAAAGGGGGGTTAACCAAACATGGAATAAATAGGAGTCAGCCAAACGTGGAACAAATAGGGGTCAACCAAACGTTGAAGAAATAGGGATCAACCAAACATGGATGCAAATAGGGGTCAACCAAACATGGAAGAAATTGGGATCAACCAAACATGGAAGAAATAGGAGTCAGCCAAACGTGGAACAAATAGGGGTCAACCAAACATGGAAGAAAAAGGGATCAACCAAACATGGAAGCAAATAGGGGTCAACCAAACATGGAAGAAATTGGGATCAACCAAACATGGAAGAAATAGGGATCAACCAAACATGGAAGCAAATAGGGTTAACCAAACATGGAAGAAATAGTGGGTCAACCAAACATGGAAGAAATAGGAATCAACCAAACATGGAAGAAATAGGGATCAACCAAACATGGAAGCAAATAGGGTTAATCAAACATGGAAGAATTAGGGATCAACCAAACATGGAAGAAATAGGAGTCAGCCAAACGTGGAACAAATAGGGGTCAACCAAACATGGAAGAAATAGGGATCAACCAAACATGGAAGAAATAGGAGTCAGCCAAACGTGGAACAAATAGGGGTCAACCAAACATGGAAGAAATAGGGGTTAACCAAACATGGAAGAAATAGGGATCAACCAAACATGGAAGCAAATAGGGGTCAACCAAACATGGAAGAAATTGGGATCAACCAAACATGGAAGAAATAGGAGTCAGCCAAACGTGGAACAAATAGGGGTCAACCAAACATGGAAGAAATAGGTATCAACGAAACAGGGAAATAATAGGGGTCAACCAAACATGGAATAAATAGGGGTCAACCAAACACAGAAGAAATGGGGGGTTAACCATACATGGAAGAAATAGGAATCAACCAAACATGGAAGAAATAGGAATCAACCAAACATGGAAGCAAATAGGGATCAACCAAACATGGAAGAAATAGGGATCAACCAAACATGGAAGAAATAGGGGTCAACCAAACAGGGAAGAAATAGGGGTCAACCAAACATGGAAGAAAATAGAGGTCAGCCAAACGTGGAAGAAATAGGGATCAACCAAACATGGAAGAAATAGGGGTCAACCAAACATATAAGAAATAGGGGTCAACCAAACAGGGAAATAATAGGGGTCAACCAAACATGGAATAAATAGTGATCAACCAAACATGGAAGAAATAGGGTCAACCAAACATGGAAGAAATAGAGGTCAACCAAACATGGAAAAAATAGGGGTCAACCAAACATGGAAGAAATAGGGTCAACCAAACATGGAAGAAATAGAGGTCAACCAAACATGGAAGAAATAGGGGTCAACCAAACATATAAGAAATAGGGGTCAACCAAACAGGGAAATAATAGGGGTCAACCAAACATGGAATAAATAGGGGTCAAACAAACATGGAAGAAATAAGGGGCAACCAAACATGGAATAAATAGAAGTCAGCCGAATGTGGAAGAAATAGGGGTCAACCAAACATGGAAGAAATAGGGGTCAACAAATCAGGGAAATAATAGGGTCAACCAAACATGGAATAAATAGGGGTCAACCAAACATAGAAGAAATGGGGAGTCAACCAAACATGGAATAAATAGGGGTCAACCAAACATAGAAGAAATGGGGGGTCAACCAAACATGGAATAAATAGGGGTTAACCAAACATGGAATATATAGGGGTCAACCAAACATGGAATAAATAGGGGTCAACCAAACATGGAAGAAATAGGGATCTACCAAACATGGAAGAAATAGGGATCTACCAAACATGGAAGAAATAGGGATCAACCAAACATGGAAGCAAATAGGGTCAACCAAACATGGAAGAAATAGGGATCAACCAAACATAGAAGAAATGGGGATCAACCAAACATGGAAGAAATAGGGGTCAACCAAACATGGAAGTAATAGGAATCAACCAAACATATAAGAAATAGGGGTCAACCAAACAGGGAAATAATAGGGGTCAACCAAACATGGAATAAATAGGGGTCAACCAAACATAGAAAAAAGGGGGGTTAACCAAACATGGAAGAAATAGGAGTCAGCCAAACGTGGAACAAATAGGGGTCAACCAAACATGGAAGAAATAGGGGTCAACCAAACATGGAAGAAATAGGGATCAACCAAACATGGAAGCAAATAGGGGTCAACCAAACATGGAAGAAATTGGGATCAACCAAACATGGAAGAAATAGGAATCAGCCAAACGTGGAACAAATAGGGGTCAACCAAACATGGAAGAAATAGGTATCAACGAAACAGGGAAATAATAGGGGTCAACCAAACATGGAATAAATAGGGGTCAACCAAACACAGAAGAAATGGGGGGTTAACCAAACATGGAATAAATAGGAGTCAGCCAAACGTGGAACAAATAGGGGTCAACCAAACATGGAAGAAATAGGGATCAACCAAACATGGAAGCAAATAGGGGTCAACCAAACATGGAAGAAATAGGGATCAACCAAACATAGAAGAAATGGGGATCAACCAAACATGGAAGAAATAGGGGTCAACCAAACATGGAAGTAATAGGGATCAACCAAACATATAAGAAATAGGTATCAACGAAACAGGGAAATAATAGGGGTCAACCAAACATGGAATAAATAGGGGTCAACCAAACATAGAAGTAATAGGGGTCAACCAAACATGGAAGAAATAGGGATCAACCAAACATGGAAGCAAATAGGGGTCAACCAAACATGGAAGAAATTGGGATCAACCAAACATGGAAGAAATAGGAGTCAGCCAAACGTGGAACAAATTGGGGTCAACCAAACATGGAAGAAATAGGTATCAACGAAACAGGGAAATAATAGGGGTCAACCAAACATGGAATAAATAGGGGTCAACCAAACATGGAATAAATAGGGGTCAACCAAACATGGAAGAAATAGGGATCTACCAAACATGGAAGAAATAGGGATCTACCAAACATGGAAGAAATAGGGATCAACCAAACATGGAAGCAAATAGGGTCAACCAAACATGGAAGAAATAGGGATCAACCAAACATAGAAGAAATGGGGATCAACCAAACATGGAAGAAATAGGGGTCAACCAAACATGGAAGTAATAGGAATCAACCAAACATATAAGAAATAGGGGTCAACCAAACAGGGAAATAATAGGGGTCAACCAAACATGGAATAAATAGGGGTCAACCAAACATAGAAGAAAGGGGGGTTAACCAAACATGGAAGAAATAGGTATCAACGAAACAGGGAAATAATAGGGGTCAACCAAACATGGAATAAATAGGGGTCAACCAAACATAGAAGTAATAGGGGTCAACCAAACATGGAAGTAATAGGGATCAACCAAACATATAAGAAATAGGTATCAACGAAACAGGGAAATAATAGGGGTCAACCAAACATGGAATAAATAGGAGTCAGCCAAACGTGGAACAAATAGGGGTCAACCAAACATGGAAGTAATAGGGATCAACCAAACATATAAGAAATAGGTATCAACGAAACAGGGAAATAATAGGGGTCAACCAAACATGGAAGAAATAGGGATCAACCAAACATGGAAGCAAATAGGGGTCAACCAAACATGGAAGAAATTGGGATCAACCAAACATGGAAGAAATAGGGATCAACCAAACATGGAAGTAATAGGAATCAACCAAACATATAAGAAATAGGGGTCAACCAAACAGGGAAATAATAGGGGTCAACCAAACATGGAATAAATAGGGGTCAACCAAACATAGAAGAAAGGGGGGTTAACCAAACATGGAATAAATAGGAGTCAGCCAAACGTGGAACAAATAGGGGTCAACCAAACGTGGAAGAAATAGGGATCAACCAAACATGGATGCAAATAGGGGTCAACCAAACATGGAAGAAATTGGGATCAACCAAACATGGAAGAAATAGGAGCCAGCCAAACGTGGAACAAATAGGGGTCAACCAAACATGGAAGAAATAGGGATCAACCAAACATGGAAGAAATAGGGATCAACCAAACATGGAAGCAAATAGGGTTAACCAAACATGGAAGAAATAGTGGGTCAACCAAACATGGAAGAAATAGGAATCAACCAAACATGGAAGAAATAGGGATCAACCAAACATGGAAGCAAATAGGGTTAATCAAACATGGAAGAAATAGGGATCAACCAAACATGGAAGAAATAGGAGTCAGCCAAACGTGGAACAAATAGGGGTCAACCAAACATGGAAGAAATAGGGATCAACCAAACATGGAAGAAATAGGAGTCAGCCAAACGTGGAACAAATAGGGGTCAACCAAACATGGAAGAAATAGGGGTCAACCAAACATGGAAGCAAATAGGGGTCAACCAAACATGGAAGAAATTGGGATCAACCAAACATGGAAGAAATAGGAGTCAGCCAAACGTGGAACAAATAGGGGTCAACCAAACATGGAAGAAATAGGGATCAACCAAACATGGAAGCAAATAGGGGTCAACCAAACATGGAAGAAATTGGGATCAACCAAACATGGAAGAAATAGGAGTCAGCCAAACGTGGAACAAATAGGGGTCAACCAAACATGGAAGAAATAGGTATCAACCAAACAGGGAAATAATAGGGGTCAACCAAACATGGAATAAATAGGAGTCAGCCCAACGTGGAACAAATAGGGGTCAACCAAACATGGAAGAAATAGGGATCAACCAAACATGGAAGCAAATAGGGGTCAACCAAACATGGAAGAAATAGGGATCAATCAAACATGGAAGCAAATAGGGTTAACCAAACATGGAAGAAATAGTGGGTCAACCAAACATGAAAGAAATAGGAATCAACCAAACATGGAAGAAATAGGGATCAACCAAACATGGAAGAAATAGGGATCAACCAAACATGGAAGAAATAGTAATCAACCAAACATGGAAGAAATAGGGATCAACCAAACATGGAAGGAAATAGAGGTCAGCCAAACGTGGAACAAATAGGGGTCAACCAAACATGGAAGAAATAGGGATCTACCAAACATGGAAAAAATAGGAATCAACCAAACATAGAAGAAATGGGGATCAACCAAACATGGAAGAAATAGGGGTCAACCAAACATGGAAGAAATAGGGATCAACCAAACATAGAAGAAATGGGGATCAACCAAACATGGAAGAAATAGGGGTCAACCAAACATGGAAGAAAATAGAGGTCAATCAAACATGGAAGAAATAGGGGGTCAACCAAACATGGAAGAAATAGGAATCAACCAAACATGGAAGAAATAGGGATCAACCAAACATGGAAGGAAATAGAGGTCAGCCAAACGTGGAACAAATAGGGGTCAACCAAACATGGAAGAAATAGGGGTCAACCAAACATGGAAGAAATAGGGATCTACCAAACATGGAAAAAATAGGAATCAACCAAACATGGAAGCAAATAGGGTCAACCAAACATGGAAGAAATAGGGATCAACCAAACATAGAAGAAATGGGGATCAACCAAACATGGAAGAAATAGGGGTCAACCAAACATGGAAGTAATAGGGATCAACCAAACATATAAGAAATAGGGGTCAACCAAACAGGGAAATAATAGGGGTCAACCAAACATGGAATAAATCGGGGTCAACCAAACATAGAAGAAATGGGGGGTTAACCAAACATGGAATAAATAGGAGTCAGCCAAACGTGGAACAAATAGGGGTCAACCAAACATGGAAGAAATAGGGATCAACCAAACATGGAAGCAAATAGGGGTCAACCAAACATGGAAGAAATCGGGATCAACCAAACATGGAAGAAATAGGAGTCAGCCAAACGTGGAACAAATAGGGGTCAACCAAACATGGAAGAAATAGGGATCAACCAAAGAGGGAAATAATAGGGGTCAACCAAACATGGAATAAATAGGGGTCAACCAAACATAGAAGAAATGGGGAGTTAACCAAACATGGAATAAATAGGAGTCAGCCAAACGTGGAACAAATAGGGGTCAACCAAACATGGAAGAAATAGGGATCAACCAAACATGGAAGCAAATAGGGGTCAACCAAACATGGAAGAAATTGGGATCAACCAAACATGGAAGAAATAGGAGTCAGCCAAACGTGGAACAAATAGGGGTCAACCAAACATGGAAGCAAATAGGGTCAATCAAACATGGAAGAAATAGGGATCAACCAAACATGGAAGAAATAGGGGTCAACCAAACATGGAAGAAATAGGGATCAACCAAACATGGAAGAAATAGGGGTCAACCAAACATGAAAAAATGTATTATATTATCCACTTTATTATAATAAAGAAACCATGAATTCTGAAATGTCAATAACCTTTGTCTCATGCTTTAGTTAAAAAAACTATTATTTCCTGGTGTTAGTTTGAGTAATGGTCATATATAATGTAAACCAGGATGTAAACCAACTCTACATAGGTATCTATTATACATGTAGTTCCTTCTATATTTATTGACATACAGGGAAGAATTATAGTCGTTTACACATACATAACCTCTGCTTTTTCACTCACGTTTACTGTTTGTATGCGGCTGAGATGAAAGTGCATTTGAGTTGTAGAAAGCTTGTGTAGGTTCTATCGGGAATGCTCCACTCACTCGATAAACAATGTTCCATTGTAATAGAGCAATGTCAGTATTTATCAAGGGGTGTTGAATTGTCTATAAACCAGTTACTCTAAAATTCCCCTAATTTTTCGCTTGGAATTTATTTTAGATTAAGGGATGATTTAGTGAAAATAAAACCCAGTGAATATTTCACATTCAACTCAATGAAAATAAACTCCATACAAAACACACAAAAAACTTTTTCAGCGAAAATTAATTACTGCTAAAATAAGAATATTTTAAAATACAAGCTTTTTAGTTGGTTAATAAAGTTGGCCACTAAATTTTGTATATTTGTAATAATTTATAAAGAAAAACGACTTAATTTAACTTTTAACAATTCAAATCTAAACTATGTGGTTGGATTGCTACTGCTCTATACAAAAATTCTCATGCCACATCATGATTAACTGTACTAAGCCAACAAATCTTAATGCCTTTTCTTAACTGCCGTTTTGCATTTATAAATAATTAAAAACGATATGTTAAAATATGACATTTCTGCCGTAGAACTATAATTTCGATCACTATTTCTGGCCCTGGACTTTTGCCAAAGGCGGTCTATTCGGCTACCGACTGCCATACTTGTAAATGCATAGTTCTTAATACGTAAATATAATACACCATGCCTCAAGTTGTATCGCACATCAAGGGCCTTTCACAATAACCATAATTTTCCGATTAACGCATTTTGATAAAATAACATTTGACATTAATGCACGTATACATGTGCCCACAAACATGTATGTTTTTTTATATTTTTTACAATACCGGTAAATGTTGTCGTAGTTAAAAGGAACATTTATACAGACAGTATTATTAATCTGTAAATGGGCGGTGGTCGTCGCGTAGCACGTGATTCACGTAAATAAACAATGTATTTTACACGCGTTGTGTAAGTCGCTGTGAGTCCCATATCGAACGGGACGCGACACGACGAAAACCACCCTTTAAACTACAAGAACCATTTTATATAACGAGTGTCCCATATACAGTAACTGTATTTATATGAAGTCTGTAAGCATTCAATAATAATAATATGCTGTATCAATATTGATACAGACATGAACACTGACAATGTTCTGACATGCATTGCAGACTGGATCCAGGTGTGTTTGTTTTAACCATTATATTGTCGGCACTTTTGAATTTTTGTTCGGATGTCATGGTAATCTTACCCGATTATACATTGTAACTTTGCCATTGTTGCCATTTTGAATATTTATGTCCACCAGCAAAATATATATGAAGGTAATTGTTAAGTTAAATTTTTTTAACCAAGTCAGTCTGTACAAGTATATAACACCATGTGTACTGCGTATTTCGTTAGGGTTATGCCGCACTGTGAAACAGACTGACTTGTACGTTGTTTATTTTCCATGTGTCCAAGTAACTCCCGTGGGAAATCTCGGTTCAAGGTGAAGTCATTGTCAGCTGCGTGGCTATGTCCTACACCTGTGTGTACAGGGATTTATTGATTCTACAGGGATTGTATTTTTTATGAGTTTGTACTGCAAAACAAAAGCTGAAGTGGCATTACTCATACATAGCTTTATTTAAACAAGAGTTTCATTTCATCAGGTATGGCCACTGAAATGTGGGGGTGGTATTGGATGGAGAGTAAACCATTATGGAGGAAAATGTTAAATAACAAAAATGTTTCATTGTCCCGTCCCTCAATATAATATTTATGTTTGTATTATATATAATTTGAAATGTGAAACGAAATTCTGGGCCAGACAGGTTAATGAAGGTCATAAGTGAATAAACTGAGTCCAATAATTTAAAACTCGAAACATGTTTATTTGAGGGGACTACCTTCAATCTACTCAAGTAATTTGTATGTTTAGTACAACAACAACTTGGGAATAACTTTGCACGTACATGCAGGGAATGTTCATAAATTTGAAGTGAAAACAAAATGATATCCGATTATTACGAGATGATAATTTGATACAACGATATCTCTCCAGTGGACTTTTTTTACACACAAACACAGCTGTGTTTAAATTCAACTAACACCTGTTATGACGATCTAGCGTTAAATATTTTATCTTACAATTTATTATCTGTGCATGAATATTACCATAATAGATTGTAACTGTACCATTCCACTAAGTAACTTATAAAGTTATACTCATCTATACACCAACCCTGGCCACCAACTACGAAAGCCTGGAGTGGGTGCAGTGGTGTTGAAATCATTAGTTAATAGACATCATAAGTTTTATTTATTTTTCAAAATAATTATGATTATTCACGCAGTATGGAATCTTTAAAGGGCGGCAGTCGCCGTGCCGCGTCCTGTTCGACATGGGACTCATAGCGACGTATACAACGCGTGTAAAATACATTGTTTATTTACATGAAATTCGAACACACGCAGCGCGACGACTACCGCGCTTTAATCTGTAATATATTCAGATAGTTTTGATGAAGGGTCAACTAATACTCGAAGCGTCTGATTATATTCAAGAATTACATCTCCTGTTACTGGTTGATTAAAAGGGTTATACATGGATTGAAAAATAAAACAATTGTGTCCAATGACAGTGAAACAAATACCAGTGGTTTTCAATAAAAAAAAAGAAAAAGTTCTAGGATTATATACATTTCTTAAACTGATCCGTTCCACCCAATGTAATTGATTCCATGTGTTCATACAACACAGATACAATACCATATTGTGAAATGTTTGATTTCGACATCTTCATTAAGTGGCCCATCGTGTTCCGAATATAATACAACCTATGTAAACCCAACATCCATTGGAATGGATGAAAATCGATACATGACAATAATAAAAAATTAAACAAAAATACAATACAAACATTAATAAAAATAGCTAACTACAAAAGAGAAAAACAAATCTTTAGGAGAAATATTTTGAAGAAATAAACTATAACACTTGTTTGTGTGTGTGCCAGGCGAAAGTTCCGGACATTTAATGTCACTGTTGTCTCTCCTGACTTTTTTTGTATGTGCAAATTGCAAGTGACAGTGCATTTTTGTCACAGAAGTCATATTCATGTTTGGGACTACATGACAGGGCTGTGCGGCCATCTCCCTATCAAATGGCAGTTTAATGCGCTACCCTGGCGTCAACCAGGCTCGGTCGAACACAAGCACCCGCGGACCTTAACCATTGACCGGTCTTAAGCTATAACACTTATACATTATTAATAGTAAGCCAATGTATAGGTGTAGTTCTTTTATATAACCAGCCATTTGGAAGAACATAGAAATCAGACTGGTTCTTAACCTCAGACCACTTTTAGTTGTCAGCATGTCAGTTGCCGGCGTGTCTTTATCAGTTTTACTTTGAGCCACACACATTGGATATTGGCCTTTTGCCAGTCTGAAATAAGTAACAGGAAATGACAACAAAGAACCAATATCTGTAAAAAATAAAGACCACTGTGAAGTAGGTGACCTCAGGTCAACGACACTGCATTGGGGTTATATACTGTCAGATAACAATTCTGGTTTAGAACACAAGAGGGCAGTATATACATTATTGGTAAAGATCTGGGAGAATGTTCTTTAATAAAGCCAATTCCGTTTACAATCACGACCACAGACGTGGGAATTAGTCATGACAACCCGTATACCGGTATGGGATAACTAATAACTAAAGTATTAGTTGTCTGAGAATAAACTTATTTAAGTTTGAAAGATGCTAGATAAAGGTATGGAAACAATTAATGAGTAAAATTTAGCAATACTCATTAAAATGACATCAACTGGCAGGATTTTCATATGGACAGACTCTCAGCCCGTTCATATTTGAATTAATGAAAAGTGTAAAGCCAAAATACTGTTCAATAATAATAACTTTATTGTCTCCGTGCAAAGAAGAGTTTTAAAATAATAAGATATATGTAAGAATTGTACAAAAAACAATACAAAAGGACTCAACTAGTATTTAAATGTTAAATAAATCTTTGTGTTGTGTAAATATAATTGGCAAGTTTTATAATTATTCCAGGATCTTGAGAGTATATATGTGAACTGTATATTTTTATTGTTGGATGAAAGTAGTGTCATAATTTTTTGAATGAAATTTTCCCTGTGTGTGTTATATTTTGGGCAATTCAATAGAAAATGTTCTTCATCTTCAATTGAATTTGTGTCACAGTTATTGCATATTCTTTTATTTAAAGGTTTCTTAGGAAATAAATCTTTGTGTTGCTAAACAATACTGCCCTCTACAGGCCAATACCATAAAACTGGTGGAAAAGGTTGGAGTCAGCTGGACGATGAGTGAGACTGAAAGGTGAGTGAGCCACCCCCTCCTCACCCCCAAAAAATACTTTTTATGTTATTATTTATTATCTTGGGAGATGAGATATGCACATTGAATTCCATATTACTGATTTGTTGAATTCTGTATGCAAGTCATGCAGTCTCAATTAACTGCTTTCAAGAAAAAACACAATTATACACTACTTTGTCTATCACTGTATTCTCTAAAATTAACACTTGTAAGGAAAAAACAGAAATAATTAAATAGTACATATAGATGAGGGCGCTCTTTAACTAACACAACAAAATTGTGAGTGCAAATTTGATCAATTTTATGTTCTATTCACCCAAAATTGAGATGTTAATAACAAACAAAGCTTTATAAATAGATTATCAAATAGGGACTACATTGTTAGAGCTTAATAACAAACAAAGTAAAATTTATGTCAGGTTTGCTGCACATACACACTACGTAAAGATTTGTGTACTTGCTACTGACACTGGTTAGTTACAAATAATTCATAAAATTTAGATTTCTGGGTAACTTTTTTTAAACATGGACATCAAATATTTTATATGCTCTAGCAATAAAGAAAGGCAACCCACTAGAGTCAGTTTAAAATCTGTATCTCGTGCATATTTAATTTTTTTGCAATTCAGCATACTGGTAAAAATGTGTCACATAAAGTAGAATGGGGAAATGTTTGTTTTTTCTGTTTCAGAGGATGTGCTGTCGATCCAAATCAAGTTTCATTAATAAATGTATTTAAAAGCATAATTTGAAAATATGTTAATTGTTGAGAGAAAATATGTGTGTTTTTCATTTAAAATGAGAAGTTCCCATTTATTATAGGGTAAAATGTGAAATATTCTCTTGATACAGATTGATGTTGTAGGAAACATTTGTAATTTACTAGTTCGTGAAGGATACATTCTATTAAATTAAAATATTCTGTGGGTTTTAAATAAAAACATTTACAGTACAGGGAATATTATCGTTTTATTTAATTTGAACTCAGACTAAATCTATAAACCTTTCTGCCTGCAGTCAGACATAACGCTGTACTAATCAGTTTTCATAATCCATAATATTACTCTAATGTTCAACACATCAGTGTTGTACATGAGATGAATTCAATATTCTTTAAATTGCCTCCAGTATAAATTTTATTTCTAGATCAATCTTCAGAGAGATGAAATAACAAAAAGCTAGTGAATTTTAAAACAGTCCATCATAGGTAGACAAACAGTATATAGTGGTTATCGATCAAATTTAAACATTAATATCAGAACTGTATTTTTCTTCCATAATTCTTCTCTTAATACTTGAAAGATGTGGTTGCTATGGCAACCAGTAGACAGATCGCTTCAAACTTTGAGTGATTCTTAAAGGCTACCATATTGGTTTCTTCCTTGAGGACACTGACAACTAAAAAAATAATATGAACAACTATATTTGTCATAAATAGACACATTGTTTTATTACTGTTATTTATAATAAAGTGTTGTATTGCTGAAGACATGTTAAAAGCTTTCAAGCTATTAACTGGTGTAAACTAACAGTGAAACATGGCACCAAAGTATGTGTATATTTATAAATATATTATAAATATTTACAAGAGACTCAAAACAATAGAAACTGTCCGATCCGAGCGACCTGGGTTTCTTGAAAATCGAGTCTTATCGCCCTTGCGTTTCCAAGCAAAAAAACGTTGAGGCAAAAAACGAGCGATTTTCGCCCAATCTTCTATGAATTTTTCATAATTTAGCTAATTCAGTCCAGCGGTTAGATAGGATATTTATTAGAGACGCCAAGAGAACCAAAATTTGGGACGTGAATTGCTCTGTCGATGCAAAATCGGCGAAAATAGCCAAGGGGGTGAGGGACTGCTTTTCAAAAACATATTTTATATATAGGGTATATAATAAACAAAATTCGTTTTTATTCGTCAGTCTCATTCACATCAAAAGAAGCGGAGGGATGTTCATGTCATGATCTGCTAAGATGAGCAATGGTATTTTTGTTTTCTTCACTTAGTTTTGAGTTTAGATTTCTTTTGTAGGATGATCTTGCTGTAACAAAATTGTCTGTGCTTTCTTCTATTTCTTTTCATAATAGTAGCAGCTTTTCAGCTTTCACCTAAAATTTTTCATATTTTTGTTAACCCCCAATTTTCTAATGGTCAGTCCCTTAGCCTATTTAACTGCATGGTTCATTACCAACCTAATCCATACTGGTAGAATTAAAATCTTCTTTATATCTGTCTGTTTCTATACATATTTATCATCATCTATTAGTCTCATTGGGAGTATTGCAGCTGGACAAAACAACATCTTACAAACTTGTTTGGACGCCTTTTTTCAAAGGGAAATTGAATTTTGAATATACAGCTGCCTGTTAATATATGCATTGATTATTGGGGTAGACATCGAGAGTATGTGGTGGCACCCAAGTAAATGTTACAGTAGGCTGGTGTTTTGTTTCTCTAACAGCTGTTTGAATAATAAGGATCACAGTGTCATACTGATAATTCACAACAATCTGTCGGGAATTATTTTTTAAGGATGCAGCTGTAAGCGATGAAGATTGGGTAGCTTTTACTACGATTAAAAGCGTAATCTTGAAGCACTTCTGTTGACAAGGGATGGATCGATGCACAGTGATGAGTACAAGGCAATAAATAGTGTACAGAATTTTTATTTGCTCTGAATAAAGAGGAAGAATTATCATTTCCTGCAGTGCATGATTCAACCTTTGCAGGGATTTTTTTTAAACAAGGGAACAGGGTTGCAGCACCCACTTACCCTGGGGAGCAGATCCTCTGGCAACCATAAAATTCTGATTGACCAGGGATCACATGTGGCCACAGTCTTCAACTGTGACCTGTCTGATAGTAATTTTGGCCTCAAGGAAGCCATAGAATGCTCCATTTCAACTTAGAATTATCAAAAACTCCACACCCTGGTAGGGAGAATCCTATCTCCCCCACTTAGTGGCTCCGCTGAATTGCAGTGCTCCTTCTTGCATTTTTTTCTAGAAAAACCCCTGCTTTGATTCAATTTGTTGAAGATATTATGGAATTGACATCGCTGTGTTCATTTCAGTTGTAGATTGCATTGAAGGATAGTTTAGAGCACTTTTTATCGCATCCTTCCAAAGAGTACCTTTTTCTCCATGTGATACTAAGCTTCTATTCTGGGTAAATCTTCAACCTTTAAATTAAAAAAGAACACAAAAACTATTGAAGACAGTATCAGTATCAACATACTTTTGGATGATATAAGCAGTATTCATTTGAATGTACCTTGGATTTACTATACTGGTAATTTGAAGTACATCTGTGCTTGCATTTGAAATTGTATATTTTACAAGTTTATTGAAAAAAACATTGCCTCTTTAACCCATTCAGCACCAATTCCAAGCAGCATCCAAATAGTTGTATTTATATTTTTTCATGTAAGATGTGAAAATTTCAAATTCTTGGATTGAAATTTAGAAGCAATGTCACATTTTGTCTGTTTGGTCCAAAATTAAGATTGAATTCAGTGAAAATTACAGAAAATGTGAACTACCGGTAGTAATGAAATAAACTCATTGATAATGTTGTAACTGGCAATCTAAACATTATGTTTTCACTGAGAAAAAAATAATTCTACAATTTTTTCTTAAACTTTAAATGTGTATTCTTTTATTTGGTTGATGTGTCATGAATTATATAACTCATTTTCGACTCATCTAATTTGTATACGTAACAAATTAAATTTCATATTGACCTCCTATTCTCTGTGATGTGATTGGTTTACATAACCATGGCAACCCATGCTTCCCTACTGATAACTTTTCATTACCACATGGTGTCAGTGTGCCCACTAGAAGATGATAATCACTATCCTGGAATCACCTTGGCAACCAGAGAATGAGGATGTGTTGTTTTGTTGCCATAGAGACTGTTACTACTAAGATGAGCACTATTCAGTTCATCAGAATCAGGAAAGTAATAACCCTGCAGTTTTCATTCACATTCACAGTCTTTTTAGAAATTCCATGATAAACACATAACTTTTGAAGTGCTGCCAATGCATGGTGTAAATGATGTATGGAAGGTACAATGCATGTATTTGTTTGCCCAAATTCAAACAATGCATTGCGCAATTAATGAAATAATTTAAAAAATTGGTAGATATATATATACAGCTTATTACATTCTATTTGAGATGTATTTATACTGTAATCATTTTGCAGGAGTAATCAAAACATATTACTTAAAACATACTACACATTTTTTTCAAATTTGATAAATTGACAACTTTCTTGGGAGGTAGTTTACATTTCCTTTGTTTTTTTCCATTACCATGGAAATGGAAAACAATAATTGTTTGTCTCTCCAGGAAGTTACTAACAATTGAACCAACGGACATACGGATGTACCTCAAACATGCAATTCCATTCTTATCGATGAATGTTGCTATGGGCACTTCGGTTCAAGTACTTAAAGTGTTACTTCCTTTTTTTGTAATTGCATCTACGAGGGGGAGATGAAGAATAGAGTGGCGCCATACTCAATTCGTAAATGAACCTAGTAAGCAGATTGTTGCTATAGTTATAGCTTCCACTTCAGTTTAATCATGTTAACATTCAACAAAGTGTTTTGTGCGTACCATCAGTCAGTCTCAAGAAGGTTTATCCCTCATCAAAGTAATTGATGATGCCTCCACATATGATTGGTGTTATCACTGTCAATAAATGTAAGGCCTGAATCTTTATATTGAACCTTCACAATCATGCAACTACTCCAATTATAAATTCAACAACAAGAATGTGAATATATAAGTATAAATTAATTTACATATGCATAGCTCACTCAAGTTCTAGTACAGAATTAAATTGGGTCATAAATACAAATGGTTCTATTGTGTGTCTCTGTTAACAATGTGTGTTCTAATCCTGCTACTTGTTTCATTGATTAAGGGGTCTTATTCTAAAATCAAAACTTGCAAATTTCAGAAAGTATATAATGTCCTTAGGGAAATGTGTGAAGTTTATAATTGTTTAATGTGTGGTGTTTACATTATGTAATGTGTGACATTTACATTGTGTAATGTGTGGTGTTTACATTGTGTAATGTGTGGTGTTTACATTGTGTAATGTGTGGTGTTTACATTGTGTAATGTGTGGTATTTACATTGTGTAATGTGTGACATTTACATTGTGTAATGTGTGGTGTTTACATTGTGTAATGTGTGGTGTTTACATTGTGTAATGTGTGGTGTTTACATTGTGTAATGTGTGGTGTTTACATTGTGTAGTGTGTGATATTTACATTGTGTAATGTGTGGTGTTTACATTGTGTAATGTGTGGTGTTTACATTGTGTAATGTGTGGTGTTTACATTGTGTAATGTGTGGTGTTTACATTGTGTAATGTGTGACATTTACATTGTGTAATATGTGGCATTTACATCGTGTAATGTGTGGTATTTACATTGTGTAATGTGTGGTGTTTACATTGTGTAATGTGTGGTGTTTACAATGTGTAATGTGTGGTGTTTACATTGTGTAATGTGTGGTGTTTACATTGTGTAATGTGTGGTGTTCACATTGTGTAATGTGTGGTGTTTACATTGTGTAATGTGTGACATTTACATTGTGTAATGTGTGGTATTTACATTGTGTAATGTGTGGTGTTTACATTGTGTAATGTGTGGCGTTTACATTGTGTAATGTGTGGCATTTACATTGTTTAATGTGTGTTTTGGGTTGTGAGTACTACATTTTAATTAAAATGAATTGAATTTTGTTTGGTGTACTGCAAATACTGCAAATCAATAAATGACTATGCTAAAAAGTAATTAATATGTATAGTGTTGGTTACAACATTTACAAATCCACATTTGCATATCGAAGTGTCAGTGAAATAAAATCACATATTTCTGCCATGCCATGATTATGAATATAATTTAAAACATATAATAGACTAACAGAGAAGAATGAATACAAAAAGCTTTTCATCACTTTGTTTTGTATCCATGGAGACCACACAAATTTATTGTAAGTACTTTTTAAGAAGCATTAAACAAATTGTGTATGAACTAATATGGTACGTGTGAAGTCAAAACTGATTTGTAAAATACTCCATGAATATATTAAAAATGAACAAAAACTGAATACGTAGAGCAATTATTAATAAATTAATATTCTGTAAATAAAAAACCCATTAGTGGTGTATTATAATTTGATTGAGATAGGAATGCCACACATCGTTCAGAGTCTCTTCATGAAGGAATATCCAATAAAGATAGCAATGTTTGTCTTATCTTTTATGTGCTTGTATGCATAATAGTCTAGCTGTGTTTTTAATGTAGGTGCATTTTATTCCTGTCATTTTTAATCATGATTCTGTGCTGTAGATATGTATATTGCTTCTAAGAACGCAGAGAATATAACATAGGAGTGACCATAGGGTAGAGGTGACAATAAGTCAGAGGTGACCATAGGTTAGAGGTGACCATATGATAGAGGTGACCATAGGATAGAGGTGACCATAGGGTAGAGGTGACCATAGGGTAGGGGTGACCATAGGTTAGAGGTGACCATAGGATAGAGGTGACCATAAGTCAGAGGGGACCATAGGGTAGAGGTGACCATAGGGTAGGGGTGACCATAGGGTAGGGGTGACCATAGGTTAGAGGTGACCATAGGATAGAGGTGACCATAAGTCAGAGGGGACCATAGGGTAGAGGTGACCATAGGGTAGAGGTGACCATAAGTCAGAGGGGACCATAGGTTAGAGGGGACCATAGGGTAGGGGTGACCATAGGGTAGGGGTGACCATAGGTTAGAGGTGACCATAGGATAGAGGTGACCATAAGTCAGAGGGGACCATAGGGTAGAGGTAACCATAGGGTAGAGGTGACCATAGGGTAGAGGGGACCATAGGATAGCGGTGACCATAGGGTACGGGTGACCATAGGGTAGGGGTGACCATAGGGTAGGGGTGACCATAGGGTAGAGGTGACCATAGGGTAGATGTGACCATAGGTTAGAGGTGACCATAGGGTAGAGGTGACCATAGGGTAAAGGTGACCATAGGTTAGAGGTGACCATAGGGTAGAGGTGACCATAAGTCAGAGGGGACCATATGTTAGAGGGGACCATAGGGTAGAGGTGACCATAGGGTAGAGGGGACCATAGGATATAGGTGACCATAGGGTAGGGGTGACCATAGGGTAGGGGTGACCATAGGGTAGGGGTGACCATAGGGTAGGGTGACCATAGGGTAGAGGTGACCATAGGGTAGATGTGACCATAGGGTAGGGGTGACCATAGGGTAGAGGTGACCATAGGATAGAGGTGACCATAGGGTAGAGGTGACCATAGGGTAGAGATGACCATAGGGTAGGGGCGATCATAGGGTAGAGGCGACCATAGGATAGAGGTGACCATAGGGTAGAGGTGACCATAGGGTAGAGGTGACCATAGGGTAGAGGTGACCATAGGGTAGAGGTGACCATAAGGTAGAGGGGACCATAGGATATAGGTGACCATAGGGTAGGGGTGACCATAGGGTAGGGGTGACCATAGGGTAGGGGTGACCATAGGGTAGGGGTGACCATAGGGTAGAGGTGACCATAGGGTAGATGTGACCATAGGGTAGGGGTGACCATAGGGTAGAGGTGACCATAGGATAGAGGTGACCATAGGGTAGAGGTGACCATAGGGTAGAGATGACCATAGGGTAGGGGCGATCATAGGGTAGAGGTGACCATAGGATAGAGGTGACCATAGGGTAGAGGTGACCATAGGGTAGGGGTGACCATAGGGTAGAGGTGACCATAGGGTAGAGGTGACCATATGGTAGATGTGACCATAAGGTAGGGGTGACCATAGGGTAGAAGGAACCATAGGGTAGAGGTGACCATAGGGTAGAGGTGACCATAGGGTAGGGGTGACCATAGGGTAGAGGTGACCATAGGGTAGAGGTGACCATAGGTTAGGGGTGATCATAGGGTAGAGGTGACCATAGGGTAGATGTGACCATAGGGTAGGGGTGACCATAGGGTAGAGGTGACCATAGGATACAGGTGACCATAGAGTAGATGTGACCATAGGGTAGGGGTGACCATAGGGTAGAGGTGACCATAGGGTAGAGGTGACCATAGGGTAGATGTGACCATAGGGTAGGGGTGACCATAGGGTAGAGGTGACCATAGGGTAGAGGTGACCATAGGGTAGAGGTGACCATAGGGTAGGGGTGACCATAGGGTAGAGGTGACCATAGGGTAGATGTGACCATAGGGTAGGGGTGACCATAGGGTAGAGGTGACCATAGGATACAGGTGACCATAGAGTAGATGTGACCATAGGGTAGGGGTGACCATAGGGTAGAGGTGACCATAGGATAGAGGTGACCATAGGGTAGAGATGACCATAGGGTAGATGTGACCATAGGGTAGGGGTGACCATAGGGTAGAGGTGACCATATGGTAGAGGTGACCATAGGGTAGAGGTGACCATAGGGTAGGGGTGACCATAGGGTAGAGGTGACCACAAGGTAGACGTGACCATTAGGTAGGGGTGACCTTAGGATAGAGCTGACAATAGGATAGAGGATTTATTGATATCGTATCCCCTCTGAGATATAGATTAGAATACAATGAGGACATAAGGAACAATAAAATACATAAGAAATAATAATAACAAAAAATAGTAAAATAAATAGTAATACTGTGAAAATATTATTATATAAATAATTTGGTGTTATTTTGAGGCAGCTGGTAAATTGCTTATCATGAAGTTCTCTCTTTTAGTAAAACAGTCACTGATAAACTTGGCTTTTGCTTGGACAGTTTTAGAATTTTTGTTATTGAGAAATGCTTCAAGATTATCGGATAGTTTAAGTTTTCGAACAAAGCATCTCTTTCAGATTTGTACAGGTTACAATTGAAGAGGAAGTGTTCTTCGTCTTCAATTTCATTGGAGTCACAGACAGGACGTGTTCTATTTAAGATATCTATGTTGTGATATCGCCCAACTTCAATCTGAAGTATGTGGGCACTTATCCTCAGTTTAAACATAGATGATGATGATCTGTGGATGGGGTTTTTAATAATTTCAAGATATTTTTCAAGTGCAAAATCAGTTTTCAGCTGTCTGTAGGTACGAAGTTTATTTTTGTGATTAGTGCCTTTATTGTCATTATGCATAATTTGTTTCTGTGCATTTTTTAGTTTTTTGTAGCTAATGAGATAATATTATTACTGATTTGTTCGCAAACATCACTAATTTCTAAAAGGTTCAGTAATTTGTTGATGCCTGTGGTCCAATTACTGATATTTTTTTTGTCCAAATTGGTGCCAAGTTTATAGTGTTTTCATCTATGTTTTATTTTCAGCCAGTAGTTAATCATACGTTTGATGCTTGAGATGATAGTGAATATCTACCTAGTTCAAGTAAACATGCCAAGTTTGTGGCTTTACAGTTTACTTGTAGTATGTACTTACACATTTTGTGATGTAATTTTTTCATAGGCAAGGATTGTTTAAACAAGTCTGTTGAGTGCATGTTAATAATATCGCTTGTCCAGATTTCACTACAGTAGAGTAAAATTGGTTTAACCATAGCATCAAACAATTTCAGATGTGTTTTGATTGGAATATTTGGGTCTGCATAGAGTAATTGTTTTAGTTTAAAAAGTTCATTCATTGCTCTGTGACTGAGGTCTTCTTGAGCTCTGTTCAGTTTTCCGGTAGCATTGATTTTAACACCGAGGTAAGTATTTGATGAGACATTTTCCAATTTTTGGCTTTTAATTTGAAAACTAAACTTACTTAGTATTTTACCTGGCTTGTTGAAAATGATAATTTTTGATTTTGACACATTGATATCTAGTTTCTATTGTTTGCAGTATGTTTCCACTGTGCGTATTGCATTTTGCAGACCATTTTTAGGAGGAGGTCATCCGCATACATCAAACATGACAAATGATTGTTTAAAAGTAAAGGAGGTTTATTATTGGTTGATTCTAGCTGGCATTTGATATCATTAATGAAAAGATTGAAAAGGAGTGGGCTTAAACCATTGCCCTGTCTGATACCCCTTTGAACTGGAAAGCTAGCAGTTAAACCACCTTTTAGTTTAACACAGCCAGTGGCATTCTGATAAATAGATTTAATTATGTTGTGAAATTTTCCTGAGATTTTGTTGTTGTGAAGTTTATACAAAAGACCAAGGTGCCAAATAGAATCAAACGCCTTCTTAAAGTCGATGCAAATAAGTAGTTTCCTTTATTAAGATATTTTGTTATTAGCTGTTTGAGAACAAAGATATGGTCAGCGGTGCTGAATTTTGGAAGGAAACCAATTTGCTTTTTAATTATGATGTTATTATTTTTTACATGTTTTGTCAACCTTTGTTTTAATACAACTGTGAAGAGCTTGCTAAGACTGTTTAAGAGAGTTATCCCTCTGTAGTTGCCTGTATATGAGAATTGCCACAGTACAATGGGTCACGCAAATGAAGTTTAATTAAATAATAAATTAATTAATTATCCCAAAACTCTTTAATAATAGCGGACTATAATTAAGCAGTGACTGGGCAATCACACTTACAAGTTGATATCAATTAGAATATCATTTAAAAATATGAAGCATGGAGCAGCCAAAAATACACTCAGTAAAAAAAAAATTGTAAATATAATCAAAGAAAGCTTAGAAAGAACTCCCATGCGCTGAGAGTATTGTAACACATTAAATATAATTTGGAATTACTTAGGGGAAAACTAATTATGCAAATCAGAAAATTAATATGAACAGATTTTAGTGTAAAACTAATGAGGTCTGCGCAATGTAACAGAAAATCTATGTACCAAGTTTAATTGAAATGTGATTAGAACCAAAAAATTATGAATTATTATGCTAATTAGGGAATTAATATGAACAGATTTTTACCCCAAACTCTATAGGTTTGTACATTGTCCTTGAGCATCTTTGTACTAAGTTTCATTGAAATGGAATAATTAGTACTTTAGATATCAGTGTGAAAGCTTAAAATTGGTTAATTATGCAAATTAGGTAATTAATATGTACAGATTTTAACCCACAATTATCAAGGTCTGTCTATTGTCCTACTGTAACAGCATCCATGTACAAACATTCATTGATATGTGATGATTAGTACCTGAGATATCGGAAAGTTGGAAATTGGTTAATTATGCAAATTAGGTGATTAATATGCACAAATATTTACCGAAAACTAATTGGGTCTCTGCATAATTCTAGATTCATTAAAATGTGATGATTAGTACTTTAGATATCAGTAGAAAAGCTGAAAATTAATTATGCAAATTAGGTAATTAATATGCACAATTATTCAGCCTAAGGTCTCTGCATAGTCCTAAAGGATCTATGTACCAAGTTTCATTGAAATGCGATGATTAGTACTTGAGATACCCGCAGGAAAGCTGAAAATTAACTAATTATGCAAATTAGGTGATTAATATGCACAAATATTTATCCAAAACAATCAATCTCTGCATAGTCCTTGAGTATGTAAGTACCAAGTTTCATTGAAATGTAATGCTCACTACTTATATCAAAAGCTGAAAATTATATGTACTGATATTACCATAAAAACTATCAGGTCTGTGCAGTGTCATATGACATCTATGTACCAAGTTTCATTGAAATGTGATGATTAGTATCAGTGGAAATCAGATATCAGTGGAAAAACCGAAAATTGACTAATCATTATGCAAATTAGGTAATTAGTATCCACGGATTATTACCAAAAACTAATCAAAACCTAGCATTAGTTCAGAGCATCTATGTACCAAGTTTCATCAAAATCCAATGAGTGGTTGCTTAGATATCAGTGGAACAGTCATGGAACCACTAAAAAATAGCTAATTATCATGCAAATTAGGTAATTAATATGCACGGATTTTTACCAAAAACTTATCAAATCTGTGCATATGTTCAGAGCATCTATGTATCAAGTTTCATCAAAATCCAATGAGTAGTTCTTTAGATATCAGTGGAAAAGTCATAGAACAGCTAAAAATTAGCTAATTATCATGCAAATTAGGTAATTAACGAGCATGGATTTTTACCAAAACCTAATCAAATCTGCGCATTGGCCCAGAGCATCTATGCACCAAGTTTCATCAAAAACCGATGTATGGTTCTTGAGATAGCAGTGGAAAAGTCGGACACACATACACACTGCACACACATACACACACACAGACACACTAACTGCAAAGACTCCCATTATGTGCTTCGCACATGGGAGTCAAAAACAAAGAGTCTAGTGTATTTACAGGAATAATTAAGCAATTCAGTGTGTTAAGTCTGATCTCTAACATAGCACACTATTTTGTCTGTTCTGATGATAATTCCCTCGCAACAATATGATAATAGCTGAGCAAACACTTGAATACTGATGCTAATTGTACAAAACAAATCAGATCAGCGATGAGTATAGCCATGGAAACTAATTTAGTTTTACTATATCAACTTCCAGAGTGCTCTTCTCACGGCATGTACTATTTCGATAATTATGTAAAATGCAATTGACCAAAAAGAGAAAAAAAAAAGCAACAACAAAAATGATTAGTAAGCACATCATGAAGTAAATCTGATCAATTACTGATCTCTGAGTGAGTGCAGCGATGTACATGATTGTTATCTGTCTGTCAACGCTTCTAGTTTTGCCTTAAATTCTTCTATAAAACCCAGACAGGTATTTCTAGTTTTGCCTTCTTCTCTAAAACCTCCAACAGGTATTTCTAGTTTTGTCTTCTTCTCTGAAACCTATAACAGGTATTTCTAGTTTTGTCTTCTTCTCTGAAACCTCCAACAGGTATTTCTTGTTTTGCCTTCTTCTCTGAAACCTCCAACAGGTATTTCTTGTTTTGTCTTCTTCTCTGAAACCTCCAACAGGTATTTCTTGTTTTGCCTTCTTCTCTGAAACCTCCAACAGGTATTTCTTGTTTTGCCTTCTTCTCTGAAAATGCCAGCAGGTACATGTAGTATGTACACAGTTAACACACAAAGATTATTTTGCTTTTTATTAAACTTGCTAGAAATATTTTATTTAGGGTAATGTATATTTCTGCATGGTTATTATGTAGCTTTTTATGTAGACTGTTTACTGGGGAATTGAAAGAAAAGTATAAAGTGTTTGAGAGTGTAAATTACCACCAGTTAATGCAGCAAACAATGTCTTATGTATGACCTGAAAAGCAAATTAACTTAAAATGTCAGATTTCACTTTTCTAGAGAGCATCAATTCATAAATGTACGAGAATAAATACTTAATACATTGCCCACAAATTGTTATTGCTTTGCCAACCATAAAATTTAACAATTTGGATGTTATTTTGTGTTTTATTACCATGTGTTCCTTTTTTTATTTGCTCTATATAAATGTATAGATGTACAGCTACGAATGTTTTATAAAGTAAAAGCTGACAGCAGTACATGTCCACCATCATTGAAAAAAGGTAAAAATGTGAAAAAAGATTGTGGTTGCCATGCAACCATGTGGGTTGATGTCAAACACATTTATAGTAGAGACAACCACTGCCCTGATATTGACAACATGTTGAATACTGTAAAATACATTGAAATTATAGCTACATGCCATTTTAGCAAATTTGACTCTAGTGCATTAATTAACAGAATTTTAATTACGTAAAGTGCCAACAATAACTCCCTAACCTTAATACCTTTTAATAACTTGAATATTTAGCTCTAATTAAGGTTGCTGAGTTCATTTCTTCTGTATTTTATACAGGTTTTCAGTCTGTTAAAATCAGTAGCATGTACTGTATGTTAACCTGATTGTCACCATCCTATTGTTTTGTGGGCCGTGGATGCTTTCAGCAGTAGTCTGGAGATTTCATAATTTGGGATACTTAACAGTGATTGGCTGATAAATATAGTATGCGGTTAATCTGAATATGCTAATTTTTAAAACTATGTGTGACAATTATACGTGATGTACATATTAACTGATAATTGCCATAGTGACATGCAAATAAATTTACGTGGACTCGTGCATGAATGCAGAAAACAATGTATGTCGGGTGAGCACCTATAGGAATTGGTAATTTATTCTAATGTCCCATTGCATGACTTACAAACATTATCAGACAATTTAGTAATTAAATTACCTGAACTTTGCAAATATTATGAGTTATGTATACATATTAACACAAAGACATTGCTTAATTTATATTTATAAAGACAGCTGACATTTATGATATATTTTATAATACACAGTCCTAGAGGAAATTAAGTAATACATATGAGATATCAGAAAACTGCCGATACAAAGGAAAGACACTGTGTGTGTTTGCATGATATATAAACTGATTGTAAATACATTTGGACCATTATAAATATTCATTAACTGACGTCAGGGGTATATTAAATAAAAAAAAAAAAACTACCGGGTACTCATTTAAACCTCAAGGTTTCTATGAAAATCATGTGGCTAATAAATAATTATTCAATCTGTAATTGTTTTTGTTTTTTTTAAAGATTAAATTTTCCATTGAATCCATACACAGTACTAGCTCTATTTGCTCATAGACCCTCAAAGAATGAAGTAGAAGACAAATACCATTTGCCATTTTTATTTTATTTTTTATTTATTTATTAACACACAACATCCCCCGGAGGGGATGAAAAGGGTTACAAATCAGATATTAGTAAAAGAAAAATAACCACATAAAGAGTAAGGGAACAAAAAGGCATAAAAAAAAAAAAAAAAAAGATAATAAGTTGAATACAAGGAATGTATTACTGGCTTAGTTTATGTAGGTGCTGCTGTCTTGTATTAAAACAGTTTTTTAAATATTGCGCTAAAGGAATAGACATTTTCTCGTCACTTAGTAATGATATGAATTTATTTTCATTACTAAATTTGTCAAAATTTGGTATACGTTTATTAGCTACAATGTAAAGTTTTAATCTTATTTCATTGTAATGAGGACAATTTGTGACAAAATGTTGTTCATCTTCAACATGGTCATTGTCGCACATATTGCAGACTCTGTCTTTAAAATCCAATCCTGTATGCCGGCCTGTTTCAATTTTCAGACAGTGGTTGCCAAGTCTAAATTTTGTTAAGGATTTGCGAAGTTAACTGTTTTTCATAATTGTTAAGTAGTTTTCTTGTTCTATTTTGGTTTTAAAAAGTTTGTAGGTTCTTAGTTTATTTTTAGAATTTGATTTTTTCCTATTGTCATTATTTATTTCATTTTTCCACTCAGTTGTAAACTCTTCTTTTAATTTCTCATCAATTGTTTTTAATTTTGATAATGAGATAATATTTGTTTCATTTAAAAGATAAGAATGGTTAATATTATTTAATATCAGATCAAGTTTTTTAAACCATTTACTTTTAATAATTTTATTGACATAGTATGCTTCTTGAAGTAGAGTATTTGTGGAATTTGCAATACGATTGGCATATTTTATCATTTGTTTCTTAATAAAAGAGTCAAGGGGTAATTTTCCCAATTCACTATATATTGCCATGATTGGTGTATTTTTTGAGATACCAAGAATGTACCGATAGTATGTAAGCTGAACATCCTCTACAATTGATTTTGTAGAGCTTTCTTCTCCCCAAATGTCACTCCCATACACAATAACTGGTCTGATAAGTTTATCAAATAGTGACAGTAGTATGGACATGTCCAGATTACCAGATCCAATTTTGGTCTTTAATGAGAATAAGGCTTTTATTCCTTTTCTTTTTAGGTTTTTCATTGCATCTTTAAATTTACCATTTGGACTCATAGTTAAGCCAAGATAATTGAAATCTTTAACTATATTGATTTCTTTTCCTTCATAAAAGAATATTTCCTTGTTAAGGAGTCTGTTACACTTATTGAATATCATTATTTTTGTTTTATCTGTGTTGACAGACAACTGCCATTTTGATGTGTAGGCTGATAGTTTATCCAAACAGTTTTGTAATCCCCTTTTGGATTTTGAAAGAATCACAATATCATCTGCATAAAGAAGGCAATTAATGGGTGTGTTGTGTAACAGTGTAGGGTCACAATGATCATTATCAAAAATATCAGGCAGGTCATTAATAAATAAATTAAACAGACTTGGGCTAAGGTTGCATCCTTGTTTTACTCCGATATTTGAACAAAATGATTCTGTTAAACCATTTCTTGTTTTTACCTTATATTTCACATCACCATACATATCTTTTATAATTTTGTACATATTACCATTTACACCATTTTTCAACAATTTATAAAAAAGACCTTCATGCCAAACACTATCAAAGGCTTTTTTGAGGTCTACAAAGCAGGCATAAATTTTATTTGATGTTTTCAATTTATTTTTATCATTTGCCTGATGGATGATCTCCTTGTCCTGATGGAGGTATTTATTAATAATAGTTTTCAGGATAAACAGATTGTCTGTTGTCCGACAGTCTTTCCTGAATCCAAATTGTTTATTAGAGAGGATATTATTTTTTTCTAGATATGAAACTAGTCTTGTGTTTAAAATACTATTAAATAATTTACCTAAACAACTTGAAATTGCTATTCCCCTGTAATTAGAAGGATTCAATTTTGATCCAGATTTGTGCAAGGGTACAATAAGACTAGTATTCCAAGAATCGGGGAGTTTGCCAGACATGAACACTATGTTAAAAAGTTTTTGTAGTGCGTCTGACAGGTAATAACCACCACATTTAAAAACCTCATTACTGATTTTGTCTTCTGCTGATGACTTATTATTTTTTAATTGGCTAATTGCTTTTTTAATTTCATTTTTTTGAATAGGACCATTCAAAGATTCTGTATTGACTGCGTCCACACTTTTCTCTAAAGTTTCTAGATGTGTTTTCATATTAGAGTGAACAGTGTTGTTTTTATTTAACAGTTTTTTAAAGTAAATTAACCAGTCCCCAGGTGAAATAGGTTCATTATCTGAATGTGTTATACTGTCATTGTTTAAATCATTCAGTATTTTCCAAAATTTAGATGTATCACTTTTTGATTTTTCAAGCTCATTCAGTTTTAACTGTTTTAGGGCATGTTTCTTTTTCCTGACTAAATTTTTGAATTGCTTTTTTGTTTTGAAGTATCTACCACGAATAATCGGGTCTAGTGGATGTTTCTGCAGTAATTTTGAAATATTTTTTAATTCTACGCGAAGCAACCAGCAATCATTATCAAACCATTTTTTCTTTTTTAGTATTGTTTTGTTTTTCTTTTTAAAACACTTTGGAGTGATTTTTTTAACATTTTGGTCTGTGAGAGATAATATGATTTTTTCAAAATCTGAAGAAGCTGTTTCTGAATCATTGTTATATTGTTTTAGGAGAAATTCCGTAATTTCATTTTTTTCACTGTAATGCAGAGAGGCCAAGAATTTATTTTTTGTATCCACATCCCAAATATATTTTGCTGGTAATGGATCCAATTTATTTTTGTTATTATTTTTTTTCAGGGCATTATAGATGATTTGGTTTATGGCTAAAGACAAAGAGATAGGGCAGTGATCCGAAATATTAGATAGCTCATAGCGATCAAAGAAAGAAATTATATGAATAAGCTGAAAAGCAAACCATGAATGATTTCACAGATTTGACAGAAGAGAACAAATTTATAATGATAATGGAAAATAAAAACATTGCATTGGCCAAATTTATAGAAAACAACTTGATCATAAGACAGCAACACTTCTTGCTGGCATAGCATAATCATCATTTTATGTTTGTTTGTTTTTTCACAGTTCCAGACTGTAGTTTTTTGTAAGAATTTCATTCTGTATTTAGTTTTTTTGTTCAATGTAACCATTTTGAGCAATTTAAATAAATAAATATACATGTACCTATTAAAAGTGCATCTCCAATAATAGGACGAGACAAAAAACAATATAGTGCTGCAATGTTATTAGCAAATAAAGCTCATACTGTTAAGCTAGTTTTGCCAATTGTTGATTAATTTTGGTTCCAGTGGCCCTCAATAATTATAATTATATTACTACAGTGGTTACCGACTTTTTTTAATTTTATTTATTGTACATGTACCATGTAGTATCGGTAGTATCTATTATCATGTGATTTGTAATGAAACTCCTCAGGTAATCGTGAAACACAAAGCTAATTATGTTTTACACATCATAGTTTTGTGATCAATGATATACTCATTAAATTGACTAGTAGCCATGAGACTATTGCCTTCAGAAAAGAAAAAAAACATTGAATTACAAATAAACCAATTAATAATGTATTGGTGTCTACATTAATCAGAAGGTGACACTTTCACGCTCTAAGTCTCAAACTTGTTATCCATAATGAGTTATAAACTTACTAAAAATGTAAGTCAATTGTGAGAATTAATATATACATATACCCGGTACTAGATGTATGTGATAAACAACAATACAATAATTATTCAACAGTCATGATATAATATATATTATAATACATCTGTCACTGTAACGCCATAAGTTATAGCGTGCCGTAATTTTACGGTATTTTACAATGTATTTTCATCCTACCATATTAGGAAATGCGAATTCCTAATATGGAATGATTATGCGCGTAACCATTCTCTAATAATAAAAACAAAAATGGCTGCCATCAGGGTTTGACTGGACTCCACACAAAGAAGTTCGCTGATTCTGTTCTAAACTTTTTGGATTTCGGCATTCCCATGATGTATCTTGGAAGGAAACGATGTATAATGATAGGGTTATTATGAGGATACCTCAAAGTATGCACTGGGTGTACTGTCTTCGTGCATATTTTGAGGTATCCTCGTAATAACCTCATAGTATCATTAAAGCCATGTCAGTAATATTATTACACAATGTCAGCATCGACAATATAGCACTAGAAAATGCATCAGTAGATGAAACAAATAAATTATTCTGAATTACGTGTACTTTTCACTTGTACTGTTTGTTGAACTAGGTCAGTGTTAAAAGCAATACATATCACCAATACCTAAATTATGTGTCATCATCTCCAAGTGTGCATGTGCATGTTGAAAATCACAAACATATATTAAATATTTCAAGGTTTGGGAAACAAAGAGTTATATCTTTAATCTTTTAAGTAGCCAAATTGCGGCCGGAGGTTTCTGAAAATATCCTATAAAAGAAAACAAACTTGAAATATGTGAAATGTTGTATGCTTGAAGTCAATTACTAATCATGGTCCCTTTTAAATATATTTCTCATATAGGAATTAAAGTATTGGATCAGCAGTTTTGATAAAATGAATATACAATGCATGTATACATGTGTAACATGTTATGTGGTGATGACATGTTTATAAAACAATATAACACCCCAGGAGATTTGTAGCTATATAATGCTAGTGGCACAGTATAAAGAATACACCTTGGGTGGTATGACAATAAAGCTGTTGACACTCATGAAGTTACAATCAGAAGTCATATCACAGCATGCTCAATGATGTAGAAACAGCTAATTCTGAGAGATGACAAAACAAACGATAGTGAATGAAAGATATGATCTGCAATGACAAGTTAGTGTTTTTTCAAGTTTATAGCATTATGTAAGAAATGCAATAAAATACTAACTGCATGTCATAAAAAATGATCACACTGTGCTTAAACTACCTAGGCCATCTTATATTTTACAGTATGACAATTTGCTCATTGCAGGAAATCCTCACTTGGCATCGATGAATTTTTGGTAAACACACAATGTGTTTGACATGTGTTGTATTCATTGGTGTTACAGACTATATCAGGCCTGATTTGAATATGATGCAGCACAATGACTACAAATCACCCAAAGTGATGATATTTTCACTCATAAATTGTCATTTCGAGATCTGATCTTGAAATGCTGAAACTAGAAAGTCATTCAGGATCAAGGACTCACTAATACTGGGTTCTAGGTAATTAAACTGTACCTATCTTACATGTATAATGGGAACAACCCTTAAAGAAATCGACTAATTGGAAATACGAGTAGTTTAATCTTGCAAATGGGTTCTGTGATTAGTTTCTTGACTTGGCGAAGAAAATCAGAGTGAATTGTACACACATGTATTGTGTACATATTGTGTAAGAAGTATGTTGTTGTGGATTACGATGGTGTTCAAAGATGAATTCATTCAAAAGGTGATGATGTCACTACATTGTAAATCCAAAAGAATATCAGAAAAAAATGTTTTGTTTACAATATTTGTTATCATATACAATGATAGAAGCAATTCATTTGCAATACAGCTTGTTTCAATATTAACATTTGTGCGTGGGATAAAGTGAGTGAAACAAATTTCCATGAAACAAACAATTTACCCCAAATTATGTATGAGCTGTCTCTCACTGTTTTAACAGATTTTGAGAACTATAAAAAAATAAATCAGTCAAAATGTTGTTAGGCTACATATGTAAGGGAGAAAATCATATGCAGTAAAAAGAAAGATATATAGTCATTGTTTATTATGATGAAATTCTGATAAATACTATTTTTTCGGAATACAAAAATGTTATTTTTTGCATTTATTCAGGCAGTTTAAAAAATACTTTTTACTGGAAAAAAACCCTAAAAAGCTGATGACATGCATCTAAACATCTTCTATATAGTCCATGTTCTCAATCAATTATGTAAAATTTTAGAAACAAAAATCATATTTTTTACCCATATTAACTATGAATAACTATGATCTACCTTACGCATGAAATCATTACAGATTATAGTTTAGACATACAAAATTGCATGAAATATCAAATTGATTGGGCTGGTAGTTTTTACCCCAAATTACCAAATATTCGTGTTTGAATTTGTCATCACGAAAATGATTCAAAATATGAAGGAGCCCTAAGTACCTATATAAGCGTGTATTAATGAAATTGAGCAGTCAAAATTACCAAAAATTGAAAAAAAAACATCAGCCTTCAGGATGTCATCCTTCCGATTTCCTGACAAATACCTCTAGGATTTTGTCCCTCAGATTTACCCCACCAATACATATGGAATGCCATATGACTCTCTTATCTCATCTCATTATGTGATAGGCATTCTTCATTGCATTATAGGTATTCACCATTGCATGATAGAGCTTTATCATTAAATGGTAGGTATTCACCATTACATGATAGACATTCACCATTACATAATAAGCATTCACCATTACATGGTAGGAATTCATCATTACATGATAAACATTTACCATTACATAATAGGCATTCACCATTACAACATTCACAATTACATGGTAGGCATTTGCGACAACATGATAGGCATTCATCATTACATGATACGCATTCACCATTACATGATAGGCATTCACAATTACATGATAGGCATTCACAATTACATGATAAGCATTCACAATTACATGATAAGCATTCACCATTACATGATAGGCACTCACAATCACATGATAGGCATTGACCACAACATGGTAGGCCTTCACCACAACATGATAGGCATTCACAATTACATGATAGGCATTCACAATTACATGATAAGCATTCACAATCACATGATAAGCATTCACCATTACATGATAGGCACTCACAATTACATGATAGGCATTGACCACAACATGATAGGCATTCACCACAACATGATAGGCATTCACCATAACATGATAGGCATTCACAATTACATGATAAGCATTCACAATTACATGATAATCATTCACCATTACATGATAGGCATTCACAATTACATGATAGGCATTGACCACAACATGGTAGGCATTCACCATTACATGATAGGCATTCACCATTACATGATAGGAATTAATTCACAATTACGTGATAAGCATTCACCATTACATGATAGGCATTCACAATTACATGATAGGCATTCACCACGACATGATAGGCATTGACAATTATATGATAGGCATTCACCATTACATGATAGGCATTCACAATTACATGATAGGCATTCACAATTAAATGATAGGCATTCATCACTACATGATAGGCATTGACCACAACATGGTAGGCATTCACCATTACATGATAGGCATTCACAATTACATGATAGGCATTCACAATAACATGATATGCATTCACCATCGCATGAAAGACCATCACCATGACATGGTAGGCATTCACTATTACATGATAGGCATTCATCACTACATGATAGGCATTCACAATTACATGATAGGCATTCATCATGACATGATAGGCATTCATCACTAAATGATAGGCATTGATCACAACATGGTAGGCATTCACCATTACATGATAGGCATTCACAATTACATGATAGGCATTCACAATAACATGATAGGCATTCACCATCACATGAAAGACCTTCATCATTACATGGTAGGCATTCACCATTACATGATAATCATCCACCATTACATAATAGGCATTCGCCACAATGTGATAGGCATTCGCCATCACATGGTAGGCATTTGGCACAACATGATAGGCATTCACAATTACATGATAAGCATGCATTCACCATTACATGATAGGCATTCACAATTACATGATAAGCATTCACCATTACATGATAGGCATTCACCATGACATGATAGGCATTGACAATTATATGATAGGCATTCACAATTACAGTTTTCCAAAGGTCCAGGAAACAGAAGGGCTACAAGACCGTAATTGCAAAACAAAAACCTAAAGTTTGAGAATACATGAATACATTTCTTGACATTATGGAATAAATATCCAGAAAATATACATATGGCATCTGAACCAAGCTAATAACAGTAAACACAATGTTTTTGAATGATTTTGAATGAAAATTTTCCCTGTATTTGAACCGATGTGGCAGTCAACCTTCTAATGCCAATATTTATTATGCTTTGCTAATAATGGCAAATATTGTCTAGAATATAAACTTCTCATCTGTTTTATTATGTTTATTAATCACTTGTATTTAATAAAAGATTGTAATTGATTAATGAGTGTGACAAATATTAATTATTTGAAACGCCAATTGAATTAGTTGAATGTTGACATGCGTCATATGTTGAATAACATTGTAGTGTAATGAACACAAAGAAGCTGTCATTATAGTAATTAGTTTCTTTGGCAGTTTCGAAACTTTGAATAGAGATTAAATTCATATTTATAAATGATATTCATCGTTAAAAAAACATGATGAATAACAGCATGGCTGGTGAAAGTACATATCAGTAAAAAACACAATTTGTAATTATACTTAGAAATATTAGCTATCACTGATGCTAAGCTTTATAAATTTGAAATAAATTTATTAAAAAATAAACATTTCTGTTTTAGCCAGCATATGGAAACTATTATACTATCTATGAAACACATTCATTCAATTTACTTCATTGAGTTGAATTATTTTGAATGAAGAAACAAAAGTGTTGGATATTTATTAATAGAACAACATATCTTATTATACCTTATGAATGTGACAGCCAATCAGATTCGCACATTACAAGTAGACATATTCCTGTGTCGACCAGCTGACATATTTGTATGTCTACATTGTACCTCCATCTGGGTACCTTCCTCTCGAATTTACCTGATTTATAACCTGCCCAATAACTTGGTTAGTTTGCCAGGTTTGCGTTCACTATTTGACTATCTTATTAGAAAGATAACAGGGATTTTGTAGCGATTTCACATGATTTTTAGTCATGCTTGCGTGAGTTTCGCCAGCATGCTCAGCTACGCGCTTTGAGACATTCGATCTGCGATTACGTAGTTCATCTACCTAAGAATCTCAGAGTCATGGATTTTGTTCTGATTTGTTACGTATTTTGTTTGTTTTGATAGTATACCAACTTATTATATACAGTGTATTTGTTGACATAAACCTATACTCGCGTGCACCACGCCTTAAGGATTTTGTCCCTCAGATTTACCCCACCAATATCTTCAGGGTAACGTCCCACAGATTTACCCCACCAATACCTTCAGGGTGTTGTCCCTCAGATTTACCCTATCAATACCTTCAGGGTATTGTCCCTCAGATTTACCCCACCAATACCTTCAGGGTGACGTCCCTCAGATTTATCCCACTAATACCTTCAGGGTGATGTCCCTCAAATTTACTCCACCAATACCTTCAGGGTGACGTCCATCAGATTTGCCCAACCAATACCTTCAGGGTGACGTCCATCAGATTTGCCCAACCAATACCTTCAGGGTGTTGTCCCTCAGATATACCCCACTAATACCTTCAGGGTGATGTCCCTCAAATTTACTCCACCAATACCTTCAGGGTGACGTCCATCAGATTTGCCCACCAATACCTTCAGAGTGACGTCCCTCAGATTTACCCCACTAATACCTTCAGGGTGATGGGTCCCTCAGATCATGGAAGGTACTAATGGCTCAGATTTGCCTGACAAATACCTCCAGGATGTTGTCCCTTAGATTTACCCTACCAATACTTTCAGGGTGACATTCATCAGATTTACCCACCAATACCTTCAGGGTGTTGTCTCTCAGCTTAACCCCACCAATACCTTCAGGATGTTGTCCCACCAATAAGACAGCCCTCAGGATGTGAATAATTCCTCTCAGCTAGATTCGCCCATCAATACCGTCAGGATGTTGTCCCTCAGATTTTTCTTCATCAAAATGCCAGCCTTCAGTATATATGTTTCTTTCAGTTCACACTGCCAACAAAACGACCATTTACTTTAACTGCAGATGTTTCATTGCAAATATTTCACCAGTCAGTAAATTATGTGCATTTAATGATAAAAATATTAAAAATGAAATTAAGCAGATATATAGAGGTCTACCTTGCAGTCAAAAGTGATAATGGCAGCAAATCCCATCAGTTGATTGCCCTTATAGAGTGCAAGCTCAAACCATTTTCCTGACCACAGGGGTAGCAGGTTTAATGATAGCACTATAGAAATATCAACCATGATCCTAATGAGTCCACTCTATGATTTAAAAAAAAAATATAAAAACATACAAATAAAGATTTGATTAAAATAGCACATCTCTGTAAATCTATTAGATTGTTGTCATAGTAACACCTATAATTTGTAGGCATCAACACACAAGAATTTACTGTACAGTTACTCTATTGGTTAATGCTATGAGTGTCAGTTTGTTTTGTGATTTGATTTGATTGAAAATGACGACTGTCTACTTGGTCATGTTGATTTTGTTTTCAACTGAGTAATTTCTTTTCTCCTTTTTGACCAATCCAGCATTTTAATTAAACTTAACCAAATAGATTATTAGGTTAGATAGATATTAGATTATTATTAGATAGATTATAGATTAACATCAGAGCAATGTTATTTTTCAATTGTCCTTCACCTCTCCTATTTTAGATCTGAAAAATGTAGTTACAGGAGCTTGTAGAACTAAATTTGCATATGATTATATTAATACAACAAGTGACCTGATGGTCAAAACAGCACTGCTGTTTCAGTAGAGTAGTCTCGCAATAATAAGTGCATTTTTTTTAATTATCTAATCTTATGTTATTTTAACGTTCTGTTTTTTACTTACTTTTTGACTTAACTTTTATTACTTTCAGCCAAAAATGAATTCGTAATTTCATTACGATGTAATAAAACTGTATTATTATTATCATTATGTAGTTATCTTAACATCATAATAGACATACAAATACCTTGGCTTCCACTCCACTCCAATTTTGTCACCATCAAATGTACAATGCCTGTCTGGCAGTCATCTTGTCAACAAATACAGTTCCCATGGATATATATCTATATCTGGACTACAAAATTCCCTTTTTAAATTACAAAACTATTGTATTGGAAATTAAATGTTAGTGTAAAGAAAACAAAAATTCTGATTATGAACAAAAAAATTGATAATTCAGAGAGTTTCTATATTGATAATGAAAAGATACAGATTGACAATCAATTACCATATTTAGGAATCAATTTTAACTCAAATAGTAACTTCAAAACCTGCATTAAATCATTGACTCTGAAAGCACAAAAAAGCTACTTTTCAATTAGACAACAATTCAATATTTATGCCAATACCCAAATTAACACACTATGTTATTTATTTGACAGCATGGTAAAACCAGTTTGTATATACGGGAGTGAAATTTGGGGTGCCTATACCATCAACAATTTCGAACACAAAGGGACACTCAAATCAATCACAAATGACAATTTGGAATATGAAAAACTACATTTAAAATTCTGCAAGAATACATTTGGAGTCCACAGAACAAGCTCAAACATTGCATCACGGGGCGAATTAGGTCGATACCCCATACATTTGGAGGTAATTAACAATGTGTTCTCCTACTGGGCAAGGATAGCACATGGAAAGTCCCCGATTCTGACAAAGATAGCTTTACAAAATGAACTGGATCTACACGAACAAGGACAGAAATCATTTGTAACTTTTATAAAACACATGTTAGAAACACTTAAATGTAACAAACTCTGGGAAGCTAATAATCTAAATTCTAAAAACATAAAAAGAATTATTCAAAATAAACTTAAAGATACATATAATAATGAATGGATGAAGCAACTCAATAAAGACAACAATCAAAATGTTGGCAACAAATTAAAGACATACTCACTGGTAAAGAAAAATTACAAATTTGAAAATTATCTAAAAGTAATTTGGAATTATAAAATAAGATCAGCAATTACAAAATTAAGAATTTCAAGCCATAACTTGCCAATTGAGAAAGGGCGATACAATAATATCCATCAACAACAAAGAATATGCAAATTGTGCGACTCATCTGAAGTGGGTGATGAAAAGCACTATGTTATGAACTGTTCAAACTCAGATATTAAATCAAATAGAGAATTTGTTTTTCACAATATTAGCTTTCCAGAATTTGAAAAACTAAATCAAGAATGTAAATTCATTTATTTGTTAAGTGCTTTGTATACTCATCTTATGATACCTTTCGCCAAATATGTTAATTCAATTTTAAATGTAGTTAATAGTTGTATTTAGTGGCCATACTGCTGTATTGTACTATATCGGTGTTGTGTCAATAAATTATTATTAAATTATTAAATCTATACAAGCCTGGACAAATCAATTTTAAACTTCACACATACATCACACCTACATGTATAATACAAACATGGACACTGACATTGACTTGTTTTTTTTTATGTAATAATTTTGCGGCAGCTTTCTGTTTTCTAACTAGACTAACTAGTCACTCAACTAAGTGATAACACGTGTCTGACAATTGGCTGCTGGCTGGAAGACTCAAACCCACTATCTTTTGAAGCATAATGCTGAAAGTTTCCTATCTGTGGTAATGTGTTATAATATGAGATTATTACGCGGGTAGCAAAAAGTATGCACGAAGACAGTACAGCAGGAGTATCCACCGACGCTGCGTGTTGGTCGATGCAAAGGCATACTGTCTGACCTTATTATTATACATTTATCTTCCAATGATACATCATGGAAATTCTGAAATCCAAAAAGTTTAAAACAGAATCAACGAACTTCTTTTTGTGGAGTCCAGTTAAACCCTGGTGGCAGCTATGTTCGTTTTTATTTTTAGAGGACACTAATGCACGTAATCATCCCATATTTGGAATTTGCATTTCCTAATATGATAGGATGAAAATAACCCTGCAAAATAGCACAAAATTACAGCACGCTGTAACTTATGGCGTTATGGTGACAGATGTATAATATTTCTTGTCAACAACAATTAAATTGTTCTAAACAACATGTAAACAACAACATTCTAAAGTAATACCCAGCAGCCCAATGCTTACATTGATATCTATAGCAAGGCTATATTGATTTACCCAGTGTGAGTGTGTAAATGTGGAGGAGAAATCGGTAAATAAAAACAAGATGAAATATTGTATTAATATACAGTATATGCTCTATTTCTGGCGAATAAATCAAAAATTGCATTTATTGTATGACGAATCAATAAAATGAGTAATTTGGATTATAAACACATCTTTGTCATTACATATAAGTGTATGGCCGACTCATATAATAGTGTGCCATCTGAATTAATGTAGTAGTGCCTGTAGTTACAGCTACATTGTATTGATTGATGTGATCAATAAATTGATTATACTTCTCTTAAAGTGCAAAGGACATACTAACAAAGACATACAATGTATCAAAACACATCACAAGTCTGATTTCAGAGATGATTCATAAAATCAATAAAACATTTAGTGCCTGAAGCACAGAAAATTAAATATAAATAATAAAAAAATACATTTAGTTTGTCCATAATTGTTTGCAAGACTTTAAGCTAGAATATAATTCATAGAAGCGTATAATAGGTCTGCGCAGCATCCTTTTTACTGTGTATGAAATGTATCTACTATGAAATCACTAGATATTAACCATAAAATTAGTAATGTTTTATCAGAACCTAATGCAAGTGTTAATGGGTGACCCTTATGTAAATATAAGGTGTGGGCATTAAAGGGAAAGTCAAGGCTAACAACATAATACACCCAGATAAAAGAGCTCGGCAAATGTAAGAACCTGCAATTTACAGTTTTTTTATATCACTTTTCATTCTCTAGATATTCAAGTTTTCATCAATTTATGTAGTCTGCCATCTTGATTCTTAGCAAAGGATTATGGGTAAAGTATGACATCATAGAATCTGTTGTCAGAAATTGAGAAAATGACAAACACAAATCTACTATAATGATCATTCAGGTATGTACTGCACAAACAGTACAGTTATACTGATAGTCTGGCTGACAGTCATAAAGCTGCAGAGTATAATAAATAGCTGAAATTCTAAATATGTGGTACTTTTGTGTAAGCTGTCAGCTTCACTCACGAACACAAGTTTATCATGACTTATTAGCATGGCCATGCATTCCAAGCAATTCAAAGTTCCTTGAGAACAATGTGTATATACAAATTTGGTATAAGTCCAGTATAACATGCAATATTTTGTGTTAAGCTGTCAGCTTCACTCACGAACACAAGTTCATCATGACTAAATTATTAGCATGGCCATTCCAAGCAATTCAACGTTCCCTGACAACAATGTGTGTATACAAATTTGGTATAAGTCAGTATAACATGCAATATTTTGTGTTAAGCTGTCAGCTTCACTCACGAACACAAGTTCATCATATTATATTAGCATTCCAAGCATTCTATTGTTTCCTGACAACCATGTTGATTTGGTATTATACACTATAAATATGCAAAATTTTGTGTGTGAGACTGACAGCCACACATTGGCTATAAGAATGCCCATTATGTCTGTTCTATTTCATGTTGCTTGTGTACATACTCATTGATAAATCGTCAACACAGCATATTATCAAAATTGTTCTGATTTGATCTGTTCAAATGGTTTTCTAAAAGTTTTCAATATTTAATATCATAACAGGTGGCATTTATGTCAGTTTATTATGTAATTTGTTTTACCCTGCTATTTGCCATAGGTGTCACATCATACTAGTTGTGTAGGTAAAACCTTTTGTAGTATAATTAACACTAGAATTAGTCAATATACTGAAGATTATAACATTATAAACAATAACCAGGCAGGATTCCGTAAGGGATATCGTACTACAGATCAGATATTTGTATTGAAAACTATTGTCAACAAATAATTGAAATCAAAGAGAAAATTGTACTCGTGTTTCATAGACTTTTGAAAAGCATTCGATAAAATCTGGAGACAGGGGCTTTTCTATAAATTACTTAATAATGGTATAAATGGTAAAATCTATAACATCATTAAAAATATGTATCTAAATACAGAATCATGCATTCGTTTCAAAAATAAAATTACACCCATATTTGAAACGACCAAGGGTGTTAGGCAGGGTTGTGTCATTAGCCCAATGCTTTTTAATTTGTTTATTAATGACTTAAATAAATCACTAGAAGATGAATCATTAGATTCGGTTACATTGAATAACTGTAAAATTAGTTCCCTACTCTATGCAGATGATCTAGTGTTAATATCTGAAACAAAAAACGGTCTACAAAATGCACTAAATAGTTTAGAAGTTTATTGTCATAAATGGAAACTTCAGGTAAATCTGACAAAAACAAAAGTTGTTATTTTCAGACGAGGAACACTGAAAAAGACAGAAAAATTCTATCATAATGAACAAAATATTACCTGTATAGATATGTACAACTACCTGGGTATAAATTTAAAGTCAAATGGCTGCTACACTGAAGCCAAACAAAATTTAGCAGATAAAGCAGCCAGAGCAATGTATGCATTGAAGCAGTTCCTACCACCAGAAACAAATTGTAGAACTTTCATCCATCTTTTTAAAAGGTGTATTCAACCAATATTATTGTACGGGTCTGAAATCTGGGGCCATGAAATTCAAGATTACAACAAATGGGACAAAACAATAACAGAAAAAACACAATTGAATTTTTACAAACAACTACTAGGACTGAACAAATTTGTGGCAAACATTGCATGCAGAGCCGAAGTAGGAGAATTCCCACTCTTAGTAGATATTCAGATCAATTTAATAAAATACTGGACTTGTATCAGTAAATTACCAGACAATAATGTCGCAAAACAAGCATACCTTGAACAAAAGAAATCCAATTTACAATGGTACTCTTCAATACAAAAAATGATGAACAACATGAACTTTTCACGAGAACAACAGAATGATTGGTTAACAAAACATATACAGCAAATTGGCAAAGTTGTCAAACAAAAATACATAAATTTCTGGAGAAAAAATATAACTGAAAAAACAAAGCTGAGAACTTATGAAAAATTCAAAGACTCTTATAATTTTGAAAAATACTTAGATGTGCTAAATTTGAAACAAAGAATTTCAATGACAAAATTTCGAACTAGTAATCACAATTTAGCAATAGAAAAAGGGAGACATATGCAACCAAAAATATCTACTGAAAATAGAATTTGCAAACAATGTTCACAGAATGAAATAGAAGATGAACTGCACTTTGTTATGAAATGTCCACAATATAAAGTAATACGCCAACTAACAAATCATACAAGACATTATATTTCCACAAGAAACCCAGGATGATCTCCAGAAATTTAATTTCTTGATGACTTCAAAAGATGATGTAATAATAAAAGAGATTGGCAACTATATTCATAATGCATTTCAATCAAGAAATAAAAATGCCATTTGATATGTAACACTTGCTTTATCTTTTTTTTTAACAACTAACTTTCTTTTTGTAGTAGTAGTTATCACAACTAATCTTTATTGCTATTAACTGATAGAAACATTGTATTTCTAAGGATGCAATAAAGTTATTATTATTACTGTGCCCACATGCCGTGATCTCAAACAACTGACTCAATATAAATAACAGAATAATCAATTAAATTTTATTTTTATGTCACATGAGTGAGATAATCTTTTATCGTATACCTTGTAATACTGGTAACGAAATGCCGTGAGAAACTTGATGAGCCAGCCTTGAAATATTACTAACTGATACGATATGGTCAAAATATTCACATATCATTATTATACATCTAGCACTGAAAATAATAGAACTTGCCATTCCACAAAAAGCTGTATAAACACTCGTTCTAATGTGTTAGCACTCATTTGAATCTTCAAATCTTTCCTTATACAGGGTAAACTATTTCACCAGCATTGGCGTGCATTTCAGGATATTGACATCACATTCGAACACTTCCCTCTGTACACATTGGTCGCAGAAGTGCTATAGCTAATGGAAATAGAATCCTGTAATTCACACAAACATTCGTACAGCACAACAATTTGCCATTGTCATTACATGCTATGATTTTAAATAAATTATTACTACAAGCAGGTAAAAGATTCTCGTGTTAACGTCATATCATTTTATGCATATTCATAGAAAAACAAAAATGTTTGACATTGCAGTATATATATATCACAGCAATATGAGGATTTCAGCCAAAATTATTCATAATGACAAAACTTGTACTAATATTGAATGAAAGTTTATTTTGAAAAAAAAATATTGCAAAAAAGGATAATATGACACCTGCAAATTCATGTCCACTGACACACTTACACATCATGTTTAATTAGCATAAATTAGCATAAATTAGCATAAATTAGCATATGGGACATGTACATGTTGTACACAAGACCATATTCCATGATTTATAGTCATTAATGCTATTAACCTGTCAGGATTGGCTGTAAAACATTTAGGCCAGGAATAACAACCCACGCATACAAAGTATGTAAATTGTGCACCACTGGATGAGGTGTCTCATCATCTTCAGCTTCATCATGATAGCGAGTGGTTATATATGTGTACATCATTTTGTTTCATGGTTTGAATCAGATGACGAAATAGATTTGTATAAAATTATATTACTGCAAATATTTTTATTCCACTAATTATTATAGTTTTAATGCACCCAATAATATTTCCCACAACAATTTTGTTGGTTATTTCATGTATTTTTTGATAATTTTGAACCAAATTGACAAGAAAAATTTGATAAAAAATCACAAATAATGTACCCTTTTATTGAAAACAAAATAGATGAAATTCCCTGGAATCACCAAGTGACAATAATGATAACAATTCATGTCTATCAATTAAATTAGAAAGAAAAAAATTGATGTCCCTATGTTATTAAAAACATAACTGACTGAAAGTATAAATAGACCAAATTATTCTATAACCATATAACAAACAGATAAATATGATTGAAATTTGTGCTCAATTCTGCTATACTGTTTTACATTCATTTATTAGATCATTTCAATCCAGTTTTGTTCATTGTTTTTGAATGATTTTGATTTAAAAGAACAACTTTATCTTAAGGTTCAGTGTTAGTGTTAATAGTAAAGCAGCAAAGTAGAAATAGGAGTTAAACCAATAATCTTTCATCATAAACCACCAAATTAATTAAATGAGTTATGATTATGTGATAAAGTGAGTTTGAGAATTTTAATTGAAGCAAGTCATAAAAAAAATTGAATAGCAGTTATTCTCGTACACGCTATCCTATTGTTCTTTTTACTGTGTGGTCAGAACTACAATGTTTATTAGCTAGCACTACACACGCAATATTGAAAGTAACAAGCAGCCTATCGGCTGAGATAGCTCCGCTGTTAGCAGTGCACATTTCAATTAAAGAACTGAAGACATCATTAGAAAATGAACAATATGTATAGTATCAAAGCAATCGGACTTACAGTTTTGGGCTAATCTGCACTGGCTCGAAAGGTTGTAAATGATTAGCTAGTTTGAATTTCTAATTTGCATAACATTACTGAGAATGAACGTGCATTCAACGCCACAAGTTTTTTGTTTTTTTAGCCAATCAGAATTCATCTTCCGAGCCAGTGCAGATCAACAGACAGTTTTTAACAAGAAGTCGAAAATATCACTTTTTACCAAAAATGACAAAAATATTCACCAAAATTAGAGAATTGAAGATACCATCACAAAATGAACAAATCTGAGAGAGGTCCACATGTAGTACCTATATATGTAATATCAAAGCAATCAGACTATTGGTTTTTTACAAGAAGTCGAAAATATCACTTTTTACCAAAAATGACAAAAATATTCACCAAAATTAGAGAATTGAAGATATCAACATGAAATGAACAAACCTAAGAGAGGTCTGCCCAAGGTACATATACACCAAGTATCAAAGCATTCAGGCTTGTAGTTTTCAAGAAGAAGTCAAAAAAGTAAAACATTGACACGGACGACGACGACGGACGACGACGACGGACGACGACGGACAATCACTCATATGATAAGCTCCGCTCGACAAAGTTGACAGCGGAGCTAATAAAAATGTTACAATATAGATAACGAAAATGGCAGATAAAGGAGTACCTCGATCGATCAACAGATCATGTCAGAATCAAACAAATTGAGCTGTTTGTGGTGGTAGAATTGAAAGTGCAAAATCTATATTATTCCCATTAAGTTTGTCATAATTTAGTAGATAATTGACTAATTTCAAAATGATTCAATGTAAATGCAGGAAAAGGTGCGTGTCATTTACCTCAATGTGGCTCAATTAATAGAACCATTATTTATAAAGTAGACAGATCTCATTGTAAGAATATACTAGCTGCACTGACATGTCTTATCATAAACTAAGATTTTAATTTCAATATGCTGTTTTTTTTATCACAGTGTGCTGTATGCAAGGAATGGTTCTATATACATGATGTACTAAATAACGCCAAGAGCATTTTCTCTGTCTTGGTAAATTGAATTAAATGTCTAGTCCATACAATTGTAATTCATCACAACATGCAACAGACTGAATCTGTTAAGAAAAGGAATTAAATTGAGTAGCTATAAATGACAGAATGATCATGTCTCCTTGACAACAACTATAAATTAAGTGATACCCTATAGATTTCAGTTTAAATAGTTAAACACAGATGAGTGCATTTATTTTTTGTACTCAACTGTTTGAACATAAAGAGGGAATATAATAGTCTCTCAAATGAATGAATGAATCACAATTATATGCATAACGTTCAACAAATGATAGATGGTTGAATGAATCATAATTATATGCATAACTTTCAACCAATGATGAATGTTTGAATGAATCATAATTATATGCATAACATTCAACCAATGATAGATGGTTGAATGAATCATAATTATATGCATAACTTTCAACCAATGATGAATGTTTGAATGAATCATAATTATATGCATAACATTCAACCAATGATGAATGTTTGAATGAATCGAAATTATATTCTTAACTTTCAACCAATGATGAATGTTTGAATGAATAATAATTATATGCATAACATTCAACCAATGATAGATGGTTGAATGAATCATAATTATATGCATAACATTCAACCAATGATAGATGGTTGAATGAATCATAATTATATGCATAACATTCAACCAATGATGAATGGTTGAATGAATCATAATTATATGCATAACATTCAACCAATGATGAATGTTTGAATGAATAATAATTATATGCATAACATTCAACCAATGATAGATGGTTGAATGAATCATAATTATATGCATAACATTCAACCAATGATAGATGGTTGAATGAATCATAATTATATGCATAACATTCAACCAATGATAGATGGTTGAATGAATAATAATTATATGCATAACATTCAACCAATGATAGATGGTTGAATGAATAATAATTATATGCATAACATTCAACCAATGATAGATGGTTGAATGAATCATAATTATATGCATAACATTCAACCAATGATGAATGTTTGAATGAATCATAATTATATTCTTAACTTTCAACCAATGATGAATGTTTGAATGAATCATAATTATATGCATAACTTTCAACCAATGATGAATGTTTGAATGAATCATAACTTTATGCATAACATTCAACCAATGATAGATGGTTGAATGAATCATAATTATATGCATAACATTCAACCAATAATGAATGGTTGAATGAATCATAATTATATGCATAACATTCAACCAATGATGAATGTTTGAATGAATAATAATTATATGCATAACATTCAACCAATGATAGATGGTTGAATGAATCATAATTATATGCATAACATTCAACCAATGATAGATGGTTGAATGAATCATAATTATATGTATAACATTCAACCAATGATGAATGTTTGAATGAATAATAATTATATGCATAACATTCAACCAATGATAGATGGTTGAATGAATCATAATTATATGCATAACATTCAACCAATGATGAATGTTTGAATGAATAATAATTATATGCATAACATTCAACCAATGATAGATGGTTGAATGAATCATAATTATATGCATAACATTCAACCAATGATAGATGGTTGAATGAATCATAATTATATGCATAACATTCAACCAATGATGAATGGTTGAATGAATCATAATTATATGTATAACATTCAACCAATGATGAATGTTTGAATGAATAATAATTATATGCATAACATTCAACCAATGATAGATGGTTGAATGAATCATAATTATATGCATAACATTCAACCAATGATGAATGTTTGAATGAATAATAATTATATGCATAACATTCAACCAATGATAGATGGTTGAATGAATCATAATTATATGCATAACATTCAACCAATGATAGATGGTTGAATGAATCATAATTATATGCATAACATTCAACCAATGATGAATGGTTGAATGAATCATAATTATATGTATAACATTCAACCAATGATGAATGTTTTAATGAATAATAATTATATGCATAACATTCAACCAATGATAGATGGTTGAATGAATCATAATTATATGCATAACATTCAACCAATGATGAATGTTTGATGAATAATAATTATATGCATAACATTCAACCAATGATAGATGGTTGAATGAATCATAATTATATGCATAACATTCAACCAAGGATAGAAGGTTGAATGAATCATAATTATATGCATAACATTCAACCAATGATGAATATTTGAATGAATCATAATTATATGCATAACATTCAACCAATGATAGATGGTTGAATGAATCATAATTGTATGCATAACATTCAACCAATGATAGATGGTTGAATGAATCATAATTATATGCATAACATTCAACCAATGATGGATGGTTGAATGAATCATACTTATATGCATAACATTCAACCAATGATAGATGGTTGAATGAATAATAATTATATGCATACATTCAACCAATGATAGATGGTTGAATGAATAATAATTATATGCATAACATTCAACCAATGATAGATGGTTGAATGAATCATAATTATATGCATAACATTCAACCAATGATGAATGTTTGAATGAATCATAATTATATTCTTAACTTTCAACCAATGATGAATGTTTGAATGAATCATAATTATATGCATAACTTTCAACCAATGATGAATGTTTGAATGAATAATAATTATATGCATAACATTCAACTAATGATAGATGGTTGAATGAATCATAATTATGTGCATAACATTCAACCAATGATAGATGGTTGAATGAATAATAATTATATGCATAACATTCAACCAATGATGAATGTTTGAATGAATCATAATTATATTCTTAACTTTCAACCAATGATAGCTGGTTGAATGAATCATAATTATTTGCATAACTTTCAACTAATGATAGATGGTTGAATGAATAATAATTATATGCATAACATTCAACTAATGATAGATGGTTGAATGAATCATAATTATATTCTTAACTTTCAACCAATGATGAATGTTTGAATGAATCATAATTATATGCATAACTTTCAACCAATGATAGATGGTTGAATGAATAATAATTATATGCATAACATTCAACTAATGATAGATGGTTGAATGAATCATAATTATGTGCATAACATTCAACCAATGATAGATGGTTGAATGAATCATAATTATATGCATAACTTTCAACTAATGATAGATGGTTGAATGAATCATAATTATATGCATAACATTCAACCAATGATAGATGGTTGAATGAATCATAATTATATGCATAACTTTCAACTAATGATAGATGGTTGAATGAATCATAATTATATGCATAACATTCAACCAATGATAGATGGTTGAATGAATCATAATTATATTCTTAACATTCAACCAATGATAGATGGTTGAATGAATCATAATTATATGCATAACATTCAACCAATGATAGATGGTTGAATGAATCATAATTATATGCATAACATTCAACCAATGATAGATGGTTGAATGAATCATAAATATATGTATAACTTCCAACCAATGATGGATGGTTGAATGAATCATAATTATATGCATAACTTTCAACCAATGATAGATGGTTGAATGAATCATAAATATATGTATAACTTCCAACCAATGATGGATGGTTGAATGAATCATAATTATATGCATAACTTTCAACCAATGATAGATGGTTGAATGAATCATAATTATATGCATAACTTCCAACCAATGATGGATGGTTGAATGAATCATAATTATATGGATAACTTTCAACCAATGATAGATGGCTGAATGAATCATAAATATATGTATAACTTTCAACCAATGATGAATCGTTGAATGAATCCTAATTATATGCATAACATTCAACCAATGATAGATGGTTAAATCATAAATATATGTATAACGTTCAACCAATAATGGATGGTTGAATGAATCATATTTATATGCATAACTTTCAACTAATGATAGATTGTTGAATGAATCATAAATATATGTATAACATTCAACCAATGATAGATGGTTGAATGAATCATAATTATATGCATAACTTTCAACTAATAATAGATGGTTGAATGAATCATAATTATATGCATAACATTCAACCAATGATAGATGGTTTAATGAATCATAATTATATGCATAACTTTCAACTAATGATAGATGGTTGAATGAATCATAATTATATGCATAACATTCAACCAATGATAGATGGTTGAATGAATCATAATTATATTCTTAACATTCAACCAATGATAGATGGTTGAATGAATCATAATTATTTGCATAACATTCAACCAATGATAGATGGTTGAATGAATCATAATTATATGCATAACATTCAACCAATGATAGATGGTTGAATGAATCATAATTATATGGATAACTTTCAACCAATGATAGATGGCTGAATGAATCATAAATATATGTATAACTTTCAACCAATGATGAATCGTTGAATGAATCCTAATTATATGCATAACATTCAACCAATGATAGATGGTTAAATCATAAATATATGTATAACGTTCAACCAATAATGGATGGTTGAATGAATCATATTTATATGCATAACTTTCAACTAATGATAGATTGTTGAATGAATCATAAATATATGTATAACATTCAACCAATGATAGATGGTTGAATGAATCATAATTATATGCATAACTTTCAACTAATAATAGATGGTTGAATGAATCATAATTATATGCATAACATTCAACCAATGATAGATGGTTTAATGAATCATAATTATATGCATAACTTTCAACTAATGATAGATGGTTGAATGAATCATAATTATATGCATAACATTCAACCAATGATAGATGGTTGAATGAATCATAATTATATTCTTAACATTCAACCAATGATAGATGGTTGAATGAATCATAATTATATGCATAACATTCAACCAATGATAGATGGTTGAATGAATCATAATTATATGCATAACATTCAACCAATGATAGATGGTTGAATGAATCATAAATATATGTATAACTTCCAACCAATGATGGATGGTTGAATGAATCATAATTATATGCATAACTTTCAACCAATGATAGATGGTTGAATGAATCATAAATATATGTATAACTTCCAACCAATGATGGATGGTTGAATGAATCATAATTATATGCATAACTTTCAACCAATGATAGATGGTTGAATGAATCATAATTATATGCATAACTTCCAACCAATGATGGATGGTTGAATGAATCATAATTATATGCATAACTTTCAACCAATGATAGATGGCTGAATGAATCATAAATATATGTATAACTTTCAACCAATGATGAATCGTTGAATGAATCCTAATTATATGTATAACATTCAACCAATGATAGATGGTTGAATCATAAATATATGTATAACGTTCAACCAATAATGGATGGTTGAATGAATCATATTTATATGCATAACTTTCAACTAATGATAGATTGTTGAATGAATCACAAATATATGTATAACGTTCAACCAATGATGGATGGTTGAATGAATCATATTTATATGCATAACTTTCACCTAATGATAGATTGTTGAATGAATCATAAATATATGTATAACTTCCAACCAATGATGGATGGTTGAATGAATCATAATTATATGCATAACTTCCAACCAATGATGGATGGTTGAATGAATCATAATGATATGCCAAACTTTCAACCAATGATAGATGGTTGAATGAATCCTAATTATATGCATAACATTCAACCAATGATAGATGGTTGAATGAATCATAAGTATATGCATAACTTTCAACCAATGATAGAAGGTTAAAGGAATCATAATTATGTGCATAACTTTCAACAAATGATGGATGGTTGAATGAATAATAATTATATGCACAACATTCAACCAATGATAGATGGTTGAATGAATCATAATTATATGCATAACTTTCAACCAATGATAGAAGGTTGAAGGAATCATAATTATATGCATAACTTTCAACAAATGATGGATGGTTGAATGAATCATAATTATATACATGTACACAACTTTCAACCAATGATGGGTGGTTGAATGAATCATAGTAGGATAAAATCTAATCAGGCATAAATGATAACTCATTTGACAACTAATTGACACTTAATGCATGCTAGATCATAAAAATATAACATTAACATTTTGATCACAGTCATTCACATGATATACTAATAGAAACAATATGGTAATTTATTTTTAATATGCAAGATAAAAAACAGCCACACCCAAACTAAAAATGAATAACCAACCAAATAGTCCACCCAAAATACGTATGATGAATGTGTACATTTAGATAAGACTTGTATTGGTGAATGATTATTTACCACACAACATGTTTGGTGGTCCGTGATATTTTAATGAGTAAGAAATACCAAGGCCATTATTTCTATTGACATAATAATAGTTTTGTTCATTTAAGTTTTTACTACATTAAGCAAATAAGAATGATTTTTGTTTATTCTCGTGTTATTTCCTTTTGCAAACTGTCTGGGTTTATGCAATTAAATTGAACATTGCACTGATATGCATGCACAGGATATTTTGGAAATACAATTAATTGCAATATTGTTATTGATGACATGCCCATATTTCCACAGTGTGACATCACATACTATCAGTCTTTGTTTTCAGTCTCATAGTTGCAGAGTGTATTAAATATTACATGGTCTATATTGGTTATTTATTTTCAGAACTATTTTTCAATCTCCACAAAATCAGTTTAAATTTGGAGCAAGTATCACAAACCTCCACACAGCTTACATAGAGGATATGCATGACTGCATCCAAAGTAATATTACCTATGGCTTGGATTAAATCAAAGCTCTTGCAGTAATCATGTTCCTACATACGTCAAACTAAGATAGTATGGGGTGGGATTATAGAACATTAAATAAAGTTGTATGTTTTAAATGCAGTCTGCAAGCCCCTAGGCTGTCTATATCTGCACAATTTGTTTAATCTTTGTACTAAATGTAGCAACAAAATTAGGTTACTGTAGAATACTTTATTTCAGCTGGAATTAATTTTCGCTGAAAAGACTTTTTGGGTGTTTTGTCTGGAATTTATTTTCACTGATTTTTGACAAGTTGAATGTAAAATATACGAAAAAAGGTATATTCGCTGGATTTTATTTTCACTGAATCATCCTTCCAGCGAAAATAGCGAAAATTAATTCCAAGCGAAAATAAAGTGTTTTACAGTATGCACCAACATTCTGAATGTGAATCGATCAGTAACTGGCTTGACAAACTGAAGAATCTTTAAAGGCAAGATGGCGGATATCAACCAACTTGACACAATCATGACAAAGCTCGATAACATGTCCTCCCTTGAGAAGAAATTAGTAGAGCTGCAAACGTCGGTAGAATTTATCAGTAATTATTTTGAGGATTATAAACATTGTATGGAAGATCTTGAAACGAAGAATGAGTTACTGAGTAATTAACTCCAAGTTACACAATCCTCACTAAGCGCTACAAAAAGTGAGTTACAGGAATTACAGCAGTACACCAGAAGAAACAATATCGAGATACATGGAGTGCCTGAACAACGAAATGAAGATACCGATAATTTAGTTGTGAAAATTTCTGATGCTGTCGGCATTAAGATTTCACAAAATGACATTGATGTCAGTCATCGTCTGCCCTCGAGAAACCATCAACAACCTCCACCCATTATAGTAAAATTTGTCAGAAGAACCACCAGAAATAAAATTTTCAACTCCAGGAAAAACATAAAAAACAAAACTACAAAAAGATATGAACATTGATACAAATGTAAGTACACGTGTCTTTATCAACGAAAATCTCACCCCCGCTAACAAACAGCTATTTCACACCGCAAACCAGAAGAGAAAAGAAGCCCAATGGAAATTTATATGGACTGTAAATGGAAAAATATATGCCAGGAAGAATGAAGGAAGTAGTCCTATTAGGATATTATCAATCAGCGACATAGACCATATCCGTCCAACATAGACTGGAATTATTATCCTGGACCACCAATATAGACTGGACTCATTTTCATGGACCCTCTTGATACACACCTAATAACATATAACTGTAAACAGTACTCCATTGATCAATTTAATACAGGTATAGTTCCATTCCGCCAGCATTTTGCAATTTTTCATTCTAATGTCAGATCACTGGGAAAGCATTTTGATTACCTGGGTTACCTTTTAAGTGTCATCAAACAAAAATTCGCTATCATCGCTCTTACAGAAACTTGGTTACGAAATGATTCAGACTTGTCTCTGTTTAATCTCACGTCCTATCAACTTGTTACATGTAACCGTGAACATTCCCAGGGTAGGGGAGTTTCAATGTATATACACAACTCATCGTCTTTTTCACGCATTAATACTTTTGAAATTGCCCACTGTGAATCATTATTTGTGGAAGTCTTCATTGGCCAAAAAATTATTGTTGGTGTAATTTATAGGCAGCCAAATACCCCTTTACAGGAATTTCTCGACACTTTAGAAAAATGCCTCGACAAGTTCTCTTCTGCAAATAAAAAATGTATGATTCTTGGTGATTTTAACATTGATGTCAGTTTGAATACTCAATCCACTGCAAATTATATTTCACTCCTAAACAGTTACAATTTTACCCAAACAATTAATACCCCAACTAGATGTACATGTACTGCTGATACCAATACTGTCATAGATCACGTGATTACTAACATTACCTACTGATCATTATATCGAATGTGGCAGTATTCAAGCTGACATCAGCGATCACTACCCCACTTTTTCAATAATTAAAAACCTTGACCACATTTTTAATCAGAACACTACTTATCGCAAATGTGACTTTTCTCGCTACAATCGCGATGACTTCCTCCAAGATTTGGACAATATATCATGGGACCCCGTTTTTAACATAAGTGACCCCAATAACGCCTGCTCCGTTTTCTGTGATATTTTCTATTGTGTAATGTCGAATCATGCACCAACAATTCAAATTGAAAAGAAGTGTAAATCTATTCGCAAACCTTGGCTAACAAAAGGTTTAATTATATCAGCCAAAACTAAATATAAATTATATTGTAGTACCGGTATGTTAAAGTCACCAGATAATACCGAAATCAGAAACAAGTATAAAAGATATCGAAATCATTTGACAAAACTTCTAAAAGCGGCCCAAAGAAGATATTATTATTCGAAATTTTCTAGTGCCAAGGGTAATTGCAATGCAATCTGGAAAACTGTTAACGGAATTCTTAATAAAAACAAAAATATGTCCTCACCAAAAAACATTAAATCTAATAATAATACTGAAAAGATTTTATCGAAAAGTATCGATGTTGCTGAACAATTCAATGAGTATTTTACAACTATTGGCCCCAATCTTGCAGCAAAAATAATTACTAACAATGACTTTGAGCATTATCTTAATCCAGCCTCATTCTTTTTTCGGCCAGTCAATGAAAATGACATTGCCAACGAAATATTTCGTTTGGATCCCCAGAAAGATATGGGACAGGATTGCATACACCCCCGGCTTATAATTGACGCTGCTTATCATATTTCTCGTCCTCTAGCACACATTGCTAACTCTTCCATAACACAAGATATATTCCCAGATGCCCTTAAAGTTGCTAAAATTATACCATTATATAAAAAGGGGTCAGCTTTAGATGTTAGTAACTACAGGCCGATTTCAATTTTACCTGTCCTTAGCAAGATAATAGAGTCTATTATTAACAAACAACTAATGTCTTTCCATGAAAAATACAATATTCTTCTGCCATCTCAGTATGGGTTTCGGAAAAAATTTAATACAAAACTTGCCCTTGCCGATTTAGTATCTGATATTGTAGATAAAATGGATGAAGGCTTTGTAACATTTGGTATTTTTATTGATCTAAAAAAAGCCTTCGATACAATTGACCATCAAATTCTCCTTAAAAAATTAGCATATTATGGGGTCAGGGGTCTCCCACTCAAGTGGTTTCATAGCTACCTTTCCAACCGCCAACAAGCAGTAAATATCGATAGCACTATGTCAGCGCAATGACTAATTAAATGTGGGGTTCCACAGGGTTCCATTTTAGGACCAATTCTTTTCCTTCTTTATATTAATGATATTAACCAATCCACTAATGCATTTGTTGTTCGTTTATTTGCCGATGATACTAACCTGTTTAAATACATGAAAACACATACTATTGACCTTAACACAATTAACAACGACTTTGGTAAAGTGATAGAATGGTGTAATGCTAACAAACTAGTGAGTGTAGACAAGACTAATTACATGATTATGAAAACGCCCCAAAAACAAACCCAAATAACAGGCCATCTAACTATGACGGGCACGCCGATAGAGGGTGTACAGTCAGCTACATACTTAGGTGTTTCTATCGACCCCTCACTTACCTGGAAATCTCATATAGAAAAAGTGAGACAAATTATTACTCCCAAAATTGGTATTATATCCCGAATTCGTCACTATATTCCTCGTTCTATACTAATTTTACTATATAATACATTAATCCTTCCTCATCTAACATACTGTATTGAAATTTGGGGAAACACTTAATATCCAACTTTACTTGAGCCAATTCTTTGTCTACAAAAAAAGGTAGTTCGACTTATCACTTTTTCCGACTTTCATGCTCACTCGGCTCCCCTTTTTCGCCAACTTGGAATTCTCGATATTCACAAACTCTGCAAACTTCAAACATGTTTATTTATTTTTGATTTCAAACACGACCGTTTTGCCCGTAGTCTTAGGTATTATGCAAGCAATCCGTCACATACTGTAGCTACCCTACTAAAGCAACAACTGAAGGAAACCTGTCAATTCCGAAATTACATTTGTCCATTTCCCAGCATAATTTTAAATATGCAGCTGTTACACATTGGAACTCCCTCACAGTTTTATTAAAAAGTTCAAATAATAGAAATCAATTTAAATCAGATTTAAAGACCCATCTCATTAGTAGTTAACTGGCATATCCATCTTTCTTGACTATTATTAGTATTTTAGTTACTTTATTTTCTTTGTGTTATATTTGCTAACCAGGGCATATTTGTTACTTCTTTGGAAGATTTTGTTTATTGTTTTTTTCCCTACCAATTCATTATTTATACTTCTTATTTTTGTTTGATTAGCAGTTTGATTCATTTAATTGTTTCATAACAGATTAATTAATTATTATATCAACTCGTTGCTTGGTTATTTATTAATTTTTTTTTGATAAATAGTTATTGATTAATTGTATTTTTCATCTATTTTGTTTCCTAATATAGATTTAAAATTATAAATAATTTCTGTCTGTCAATGACCTATGCACATAAGTTTACTAGCATGGCAGGGCTGTGGACTAGACTAGTTCAGTAGAACTATTTTCACAGTCCTCATGAGATTTTTTTATTTTATCTATTTAATTACTTGTATTTTCATTTTTTTTTCTGATGAAATAAACATAAACAAGAATATGTATCAAATCAAATTTTACGAAACAAAGCAAACAAAAACTACCACGACATAGAAATTAAGAAGCTTCAAACTGTATATAAGCAAACTATTCATCAACTTGAAGAAACTTACATGAAACAATTAAATAATAGACAGGCAATAGACACTATTTATTTAAACTGAGTTTTCACAGGCTACATATTATTAAAAGCAGGCAGACATATACGGACAAAATCTTGACAATAGACTTGTTGATGTTTACATACATGTTCAACTCTTCTGCAACATTTAGAAATAATTATATTGTTGATCCTGTAATGTCAGATAATATTTTTCATAGTTTTTCATACTACATACAACAAATGTGTCGTTAATTGTTGTGGTATAAATGTTGACATTTGACCTATTAAGAGGGATGACAAATTTATCACAATTTGTTGTTTCAGTCATGTTAGTTTTATAACGTCACTTCCAGTCACTATATTTGTAAGTAATTATTTTAAGGATTAATAATCAAATAAAGGCTTTATATAAACCACTGCTAACCTTTGATATGAGAAATGGATTATGTTTGACCCCTTTTTTGAGCAAAACGTACAGCTTGGTGACCTTAATAGTTTTAATCTGGGTTTTGTGGACAACAGCATAAAATACAACCACATTGATAACAAATCTTTAATTGTGTGACAAATTTGTATGAAAATATGGATGACTAGGAAATAAGTATACATGTGTACTTCCATTGTGATTGATTTGCTTCATAATAGTCCTTAATAATTGATTGTATGAATATGAATTCTAAGGTTACATTACTAGCAGCAACATTCACATCTACCGGAATGATTGAGGATCAGAAGTGAGATAATTTGATTACTGTAAACTACTTAATTTTTGATGCTGGAAATTTTGACAATTTGATGACTGGATGATTGGATGGCAATCGTAAAGACAAAAGTCACTCACAATCTTTGTCGAAGTACAGCAAAGAAATTTTCACTGCTACAAAATGTTGTGATTTTCACTGGTCTGCAAAATTTATTCTCTTACAAAATTACAAACTATTGTTATGGCAATGGAGTTAAGAAGTCGCACTCCGACAAATGCGTGTGTCAGATTCTTCCTTTCTATCATTTCCTGACCATGTACTCAAAATAAACTGCATTATAGTGAGATATTTTTCTTTTAATGTAGTTTGAAATTTTCCATCATAGGGCATTCCTCGTGAGGAATTTACTGGATTAGTTTCCATATTTTATCATTCCATGTGAAATGCCAATTAACCTTTCGAGCACCAATGTCAACTTTTGGCACCACCATCAACAAAATTATTATGTATAGTCTGGTTGTCCACAATTGAAATGTTGATAAAGAGATAAACATTTTGATCAAAAACAGCAATATCTGAAACTCTCTGTATGGTCTGAAAATATTATAAAATTTAATGATAATTTTACAAAATGTGAACTGAATTTTGGCGGGAAAAAATATCTGGCACTCAAAGCTACCATATATATGACTGTATATATATATATGATTTATTTCACAAATAATAATAACAATTCTAGTAATCTTATATTAATAATAATAATAATAAAAATAATTCTTCAGATTTCCTTGAATTTTATAATGTTTAATTTCAAGTTTTTTTTTACAAAATGCAAATGTATGACCATCACATAAGCTATTTTTCAGACAAAAATATGGGTCAACAATACATGACAATTCACCATTTGTTACACATATGGTAAAACCATCTCATCATGGTTAACAATTTTGTTTTGTTTTGTTTGCAAAAGATTCATAGGTCATGTGTCTGCATGATCAAATATGGGGCATACCAACCACCAAATTGTCTTGAATGGCCATGCAGTTCACTACAGTGTCTCAGCGATGTCCAAATGGACTCATGTACATTTTGTACTGTATGAGGTTGAGTGTGATTCGTCACAGATGTAAACATTCCCACTGCACTTTATTAAATCACGCTACTATAAAATTGTTAGATTTTCACAGACTTACGAAAATTTGACTCTTTAAAGCGCTGTATTGTCAGGGGTATGATAAGAAGTACGTGGCACTGTAACAAAAGAACATGAATTTCTCTACTATAATATAACTGAATTATTGATCACAGCCTGGCATGTCTCAGGTGAAGAGTTGTTCTGTCAAGTGTCTGATCTTGTCACGGCATTTGTCCGAGGGACAGAAGAAATGTATTGCATGGTTACTACATGTAGCTTCCATTCCCAGGTTTTAAACCAGATGTTGGATTATCTCTATACCGAGACTTTTCATACAAATACCCCTCAGACATGCAGTTGAACTATACCACAGCCTTACATATTTCTGTGAACACCAGTGGTACTGAACAAAGTCTAATGGAAGCGCATTAAATTATAATCTGTTTTATCACAGATCTCAACTCACTGATTTGCATTATAATTTTTAGAAATTTAGGTAAATATTGCAATTTTTTGATTACCACATAATTTGTGTAATATTGTCAAATGACATCTTCATCGTATAACACATATATTTTTACATGAACCCATTTTCAAATCTTTGACAAGCAAATAAATGTCCTTTAGAATATCCAACATTTTTTACTAATGAAAAGGTCACTCTAGATTTCTGTCTGCACAAGATTTCACATTTTACATCATATAAAAGATTAGTTTTCAGTACAATAATGACAAAATAGACACTATACTGTAATTAAGCAATACTGAATAGCAGGGAGTCAAATCCATGTAGAGTTAACATAATAATAATAATGAACACTATTCATCCTAAGTAATAAATGCCCCACAAGTGTCAATAATGGTTCATCTATATATGTAGTAATTATCACAAGGAAGACCATTCTATTTTTAATATATTGAAAGAGATGTCGCCTTTTGTACCTTTCTTTACAAGAGTTTTATCTTAGTCTCAATTTATCTAAAAATGAGCTGTAAGGGTGTCGCAGTCTTCTAAGCTGCGATCACAGAAATGTACTAGCTGTGTCATATAGTCTCAATATTCAATTAACTTGTGAAGTTAACGGAGGTTTTAATTTATGATCAGTTCATCTACAAATGACAGACCAAACAAATTAGAGCCCTAGAGTTTAATGTAATCACAAACTTATCAAAGTGAAATTAAAAAGTGAAAAAAATCATATACATATTCTACCATATATGAAATTGCAATTATTTTAAAATTCTGTTCTGTATGGTATGGTCGATGTTGTCCAGTTTTTCAGAGATGACAAAGAAGAAACTGATGTCCTCTCCTACCCTGGGAAGCTTTAAAGATGAAGGAAGGAAAGATGAGAAATGTTACCTCATGAACTTTTTAAATTCTTTATGAGGTGTTCTATGCTGTGCAGCTTGTGAGATTGTCATATCCTGAACAGTTGTGTTAGTTTTAATGTCCTGCAGCTACATCTCAATGCCTGTCATTTCCCGTCATGGCATTGTGTACACAAGTTATTGAATTTTAACATTATTTGTGTTTAGCATTGCTTTTGATATGCAAGATAAAAATTATATATTAATGGTCCACTACATTGTTGAAAAGAATTTATTTATGAATTTAATATTCAAAATCATTATGTTACTTTTAGTTTTATTATAGAATCATCTATGTCATTTATATAAGCATGTGTTACAAACAATGTACCAATAGTGTAAATACAGTACATGTATATCAGATTAAATAACAGTTAATGATAGATAATGATCTAACCATGTATTCTGTTCATTTAGATGATAGATTTTCAGTGACAGCTATACAGTAAAAAGCAATGGGTTTATGCTATGGTTTAACTGTACTTTCACAGAGTCGTATAATGCTGCACAAAAAAAAATGTGATGTATTAATTCCTCCTAGAGGTAAAAATATTTTTCATACTAGTAATCTACTCCGTGTATTTGAGTGAAATTAACAATATCAAAAACATAACAAAAAATGTAGAAGATCTAAGTTCGAATGAGAGTAAAATAGTTATAATCTAGAGTTTAATGAGGTTCATAATGATTGACATTACTACACAAAATACCTACTAAATAAATTGGCCTTAGAATGACATTGATGTGTAAACTTATTTTATTGTACCAATTTAATAAATTGGTCCAGAAGGTTTATAGAATTATCAGATGACGTTCACTCACCGATGAAATTGTTGTCAAATAATCAGCATTATAATCTGAATCTTCTTCAGATTGGCCATGAATCTGTGAGCTCAATTCTGATTGATTCGATAGAACTCACATGTAGGTCAGCTAGTGATTGTAAACTTGATTGAATGATTCAAAATACCATCAACATAAAGCAGAGTTTTGATTTGCGGGGAGGTCTTGCATGTTGCATTTAAACTAGCTACCATATTTGCTCTATGAGAGGCGTACCTCTAATAAAAATGCATATGAACCAAAAAATCAAATTGGCTGTATCCTAAAATCAGTGAAATATTACTTATTTTGAAAAATCTTTGTAATTTACATAAATGCATGTGCTAATAGAGTGAATATGGTATATTGAGTTTGATGATATTGTTATTTGTTGGAACTAAATGTTGGTGACCCAATGGGATTATAATTTACTGTAAACTAAAAACACTATGCTTTATATGAAAAATGAAAAAGCTCTCTGGTTGCTACCATGTTAACCATAGTGATGGATGCAAGGGATTGGCTCTCTGGTTGATATCGTGTTAGCCATAGTGATGGATGCAAGGGACTGGCTCTCTGGTTGCTACCATGTTAACCATAGTGATGGATGCAAGGGATTGGCTCTATGGTTGATATCGTGTTAGCCATATTGATGGATGCAAGGGACTGGCTCTCTGGTTGCTACCATGTTAACCATAGTGATGGATGCAAAGGACTGGCTCTATGGTTGATATCGTGTTAGCCATAGTGATGGATGCAAAGGACTGGCTCTCTGGTTGCTACCATGTTGACCATATTGATGGATGCAAGGGACTGGCTCTCTGGATGCTACCATGTTAACCATAGTGATAGATGCAAAGGACTGGCTCTCTGGTTGCTACCATGTTAACCATAGTGATGGATGCAAAGGACTGGCTCTCTGGTTGCTACCATGTTAACCATATATGGATGCAAGCGACTTGCTCTCTGGTTGCTACCATGTTAACCATAGTGATGGATGGAAGGGACTGGCTTTCTGGCTGCTACCATGTAAGCTATAGTGATGGATGCAAGGGATTGGCTCTCTGGTTGCTACCATGTTAGCCACAGTGATGGATGCAAGGGATTGGCTCTCTGGTTGCTACCATGTTAACCATAGTGATGGATGGAAGGGACTGGCTTTCTGGCTGCTACCATGTAAGCTATAGTGATGGATGCAAGGGATTGGCTCTCTGGTTGCTACCATGTTAGCCACAGTGATGGATGCAAGGAACTGGCTCTCTGGTTGCTACCATGTTAACCATAGTGATGGATGCAAGGGATTGGCTCTATGGTTGATATCGTGTTAGCCATAGTGATGGATGCAAAGGAACTGGCTCTCTGGTTGCTACCATGTTAACCATAGTGATGGATGCAAGGGATTGGCTCTATGGTTGATATCGTGTTAGCCATAGTGATGGATGCAAAGGACTGGCTCTCTGGTTGCTACCATGTTGACCATATTGATGGATGCAAGGGACTGGCTCTATGGTTGCTACCATGTTAACCATAGTGATGGCTCTATGGTTGATATCGTGTTAGCCATAGAGATGGATGCAAAGGACTGGCTCTCTGGTTGCTACCATGTTGACCATATTGATGGATGCAAGGGACTGGCTCTCTGGTTGCTACCATGTTAACCATAGTGATGGATGCAAGGGACTGGCTCTATGGTTGATATTGTGTTAGCCATAGTGATGGATGCAAAGGACTGGCTCTCTGGTTGCTACCATGTTGACCATATTGATGGATGCAAGGGACTGGCTCTCTGGATGCTACCATGTTAACCATAGTGATAGATGCAAAGGACTGGCTCTCTGGTTGCTACCATGTTGACCATATTGATGGATGCAAGGGACTGGCTCTCTGGATGCTACCATGTTAACCATAGTGATAGATGCAAAGGACTGGCTCTCTGGTTGCTACCATGTTAACCATAGTGATGGATGCAAAGGACTGGCTCTCTGGTTGCTACCATGTTAACCATATATGGATGCAAGCGACTTGCTCTCTGGTTGCTACCATGTTAACCATAGTGATGGATGGAAGGGACTGGCTTTCTGGTTGCTACCATGTAAGCCATAGTGATGGATGCAAGGGATTGGCTCTCTGGTTGCTACCATGTTAGCCACAGTGATGGATGCAAGGGACTGACTCTGTTTGCTACCATGTTAGCCATGGTGATGGATGCAAGGGATTGGCTCTCTGGTTGCTACCATGTTAGCCATAGTGATGGATGCAAGGGACTGGCTCTCTGTTTGCTACCATGTTAGCCATAGTGATGGATGCAAGGGATTGGCTCTCTGGTTGCTACCATGTTAACCATAGTGATGGATGCAAGGGATTGGCTCTCTGTTTGCTACCATGTTAACCATAGTGATGGATGCAAGGGACTGGCTCTCTGGCTGCTACCATGTTAGCCATTGTGATGGATGCAAGGGATTGGCTCTCTGATTGATACCATGTTAACCATAGTGATGGATGCAATGGACTGGCTCTATGGTTGCTACCACGTTAGCCATAGTGATGGATGCAAGGAACTGACTCTCTGGCTGCTACCATGTTAACCATAGTGATGGATGCAAAGGACAGGCTTTCTGGTTGCTGTGGTGTGGTTGATACCATTAGACGACCGTGTTGTCAGTATCAGGGTTACCTGCAAGCAGCCATGTTATCAACAACAGCGGTAACTGTAGGCAGCAGTGATGCCACCATCATTGGTACAGATGTGTCATATATGCCAGCAATGGCAGTAACTGCTCCCAGTCATCACAGATACTGAGTTCTATGCAGTTTTCACTTACATTATTTTCATCATAATCATCATGAAATGCCTGTATGAAAAATCTGTCTTTACACGTCTTGGCAATATATATTCATTCATTTCAATTCAAGGCAGTTATCATTTGGTTGCTAGGCTACAGATCATTTTTCATACAGTTTGCTGCTGGTTTTCCCAAGATAATTCAGTAGAATTGGTTTGAGTTATGTCATTATTATCTCATGAATATGTATGAGATATACTGCTTTCCTGTGATATGATGTGATAATGTGTCTCTTCATTTGATGTTTTGACCATGATGACCATAGTTTGAACCTGATTAACTGTTATCCAAAGCATGGTTTTCCGGTGGTCACTTTTGTCTTTTTGTGACTATGTTACTCAAAATCAGATAATTTGAATGTTCACCAGTGACCACAGTCAGTCATAAATATTTTATTCAGAAAAACAAAGCAGTGAAAAAAAAACTAGAATGGTAACAGACATGTAACTGTCGTGGTATTGAAATAATTTTGCAATATCTTTGTTGAAGTAGTAAAACATCCCTGGGATGTTTACCAAATCACTGAAGCCAAAATGTATTGCAATTTAATTTTAATAAGATCATATTTTTGAAAATCTAAAACTCATTACTAAAAAAGACTTCTTTTCTTAAAAGAATTAAGCTCCCTGCTGAATATATCATAATATAAAGCATATATGCAGTTTTAGAATTCCTCACATTTTAAAGACATTTTATTATGACTTATTCAAAGCCTTTAAAATGTAAAAATGAATAATGACATAACAACCAAGCCAATAAGATAATGTGTGTGTTATTTAATCAAACTGTGGCAGATTTGTCAGGTACTACCGGGGTACAACATATGGTCGATGAATGCATATCAATGGAGATATTATTAACACAAAAAAAACATATGTTTTAATATGCAATTCAGCTGTCTAAAACATGTTTCATATTTATCATAGTGAAAGAAACCACCAACTGTTCCTATAACATTTTTTATTAATTGACTTGTGAAAAAATAACAAAAACAACAATTTACTAATAAATTTCAGCTGTCAATTTTGTCAGCAGAAGACACGTACATTTTATGCAAAGCATATTTGATGTCAGTAATGTTAGATAATATACATTTTTGATGCAAAACTAAACTATCCTCAGCTTTTGTGAGTATAAGTGAAAAATACAAACATATACAGAAAACAGAAAATATTGTCACAAAATGAACAAATCTGAATGAGGCCGCCTCAAAGCAACTATAAACTAAATATCAAAGTGTGTAAAGATTGGTTACTTAGTTCAGGTGAAGGTATAGTTGACAAAATGTCTGTCACCCATTGTTGGTTTCTTAGGGGCACATCTATGTGAACATTGTGCATGTGATCTATCGCATGTTTATGAATAATTGCTGTTACTATACGTCATTTGATACCTTAGGTGGATTTGTTCATTATGTCACATCTTCAAGACTCTAATTTTGATGATTTTTTTTTTATTTTTGATAAAAAGAGGGATTTTTGGCTTCTTCTTACAAACCGCAAGTCCAATTGCTTTGATATTTAGTATATATGTACCTAGGGTGAACTTCTCTCACATTTGTTCTTTTTGTGATGATATCTTCAATTCTCTAATTTTGGTATGTTTTTTTACTTTTTTTTTATATAAAAAGTCATATTTTTGATGTTTTCTTGAAGCCAGATTTATCTCTCAGATTTTTTCATTTCATAAATATATCTTAAATTTTCTAATTTGGGTTAAAAATGATATATTTTGACTTCTTTGACTCATTCAATAGACAATTGTCCATTCCCTACAAAATTACATATGTGACAGACAAAGATCATAGAGTTGCAGTGGAGTCAAAACATCATGTGGGATTTGACGAACGTGGAACTATTTTGTGGGTGTTTCCATGCTTGACAAGCCATGCATGGCACAGTCCCTGTTAGTTATCCAATTTAAGATATATAGTGTTGTTTATAGTAATATAGCAGGAATATAACCATATCAGGAATATGATTATTTAACATTAAAATGATTGACATTTGTATCTGATCGTCAAACAAGTACTTATCCATATTGAAAGATATTGCTCTGGAACAGCACTCAAAATCAGCCATTTTGAATACATGTATATATATTATATAACATGATGTATAACGAATATATAAAATTTGAATATAATCAGTCAAAGCATTTAAGAGATATGGCTCTAGAAGCTTAATGAATTTTTAGCACAAAAATGGCTGCCATTCAGCCATCTTAAATCAGATCGTAAAACAAAATGACATGAACCAAGGTCCTATAATGTCTAAGGTATATACCAATTTTGAACAAAATCCATCTGTAAACAGCCGAAAAATGCTTGATTTTGATGATTTTTAGCAAAAAATGGTCGCCAATCAGCCATCTTGAATCAGATTGTGAAACAATATGTATAATATCATGTGTGATGTATGTGTGAAGTTTGATTGTGATTGGTCCAGGCATTTCTAAGATACAGGTCCGGACGCACGCACGCACGCACGGACAGACGGACACGCGGAAGTCAAAAAATAAGTCCCTGTTTTCGGACTGCGTCCGAACGGGGACTAATAATGTACCATACACATTTTATGATGGTCAATTTTCATGAAGTAAAGATATCTCAATGGCATATTCCTACCTTGAAAGATGGTTATTTCAACATTGCATAATGATGATCATGTGCATAAACATTCGGCGAGACAAATCCAGTTACATGGATCTCTCAGACTGGTTCATTTCTTCTAAGAATGCTCAAACTTTTTATTTAATAGATGATTATTTTAGCATTATCATCACTATCACTGATATTTTACACCACAATATTTTTAACTGTCCCTTCCTTGCTACGTACCTTTCCCAACTCACAATGTTTGATGTGTTTGCCAAAAAGCAAGGCTACAATAGTTTACCTATGATTTTCAAAAAGAAGACAGAAATGTAGTAGTTCTGACCAAGAATCATGAAACTATTACCCCAAAACAGAACAATAACCTAAAATAAAAAACTGAAGATCTACATGTATATACTATAAATGCATTAATTATTCACTAGGTTTTACTCTCGCTATTTTGTGGATATAAGTAAAAATGTCTATTAAATTAAATTAACACATGTAAAATAACAATGAAACAATGTTTCCCTGCAGAATTTGTGAAATTAAAACCCAGTGAAATTGCTCAAAACATTAAAACAGTGTAAATAAATGGTTTGACAGTATGCCAGAATATATCAACACAAAATTAAGAAAGTGGTAGTTACAAGGTACATACTTACATCAGTATCAATGTGATGATGTCAAATATACAGTCAGATGGACAATCAGTAATATGAACAGATTTACCATCTTCTCATCGTTGTTAAACTTGTTCCAGTTCTTACATAAAATATAACCACTATCTATGCAAAAACATCTGCAAACAATAACAAAAACAAACAAAAAAACAAACAATAAAATAGATTTGTAGACAAATAAAAATAATTATTTTCTGCAGCTAAGGGCCACAGTAAAATATTAATTGTGGTGATATACAGTTCCTCATTTCAGTCTGTTGAATACATATTTCCCATACAAGTCTATAAATGCATATAGGCACTTATGTGAATGACATACTAGGTGTGTTTACAGCAAATATTAGTCATATTCTAAGATTTTTAGTTTATGTGTGCTTTGAAAATGAACATGCACTTCAAACAGAGCAAATACAAATTACTTTTACTGAAAAAGTAAAATCAATTAAAATCCTCCCTGGAATATCTAGGGAAACATGGATGAGAAAAAAAGACATGATGACCTTATATAGACCTACATGTATCTATGCATATTAAAAAAGATTTATCAATGAATACCCCCTATATCATGAAATTTGAGCATGGAGGCAATGAGACATTTCATGAACAGAAAAACAATTTTTTTTTTATATATCATGAACTAATTCATGTAAAAGCACAGTCCTACCCTTGAATGAATTCCAGACATAGAGATACTGGATACACCATATGCATCATAACTTTCTCATATTCTATATTTAGTTGAAGAGATGATTTATTGACAATATCAGTGAAAATTGAAAGCCATTGATTACTCATCAATTTTGATTCTAATTCGTGATTCTTGATTCAAGGCAACACTTAGTGACTTAAATTACTGGACATAATCAAATAAAGGATAAACAGAATATAATTATCACAAATGTGATCTGTATACCAACACAGGCAGACACTAGTTCAATATCAAAGTGTCAAAGTATTGCACCATTTCATGTATGGTACGAGTCCAGCAATATACACAATGCTAATGTTAATGATAATTTATACAAAGAAATTCAGCCACATTCAATTAACAAGCAGCCTGTCGGCTGAGATAGCTCCGCTGTTAAAGAACAGAAGATATCATTAGAAAATGAACAATATGTATAGTATCAAAGCAATGGGACTTGCTGTTTTTAACAAGAAGTCGAAAATGTCACTTTTTACCAAAAATTACAAAAATATTCACAAAAATTAGAGAATTAAAGATATCATTACAAAATGAACAAATCTGAGAGAGGTCCACATGTAGTACTTATATATGTAATATCAAAGCGATTGGACTTGCGTTTTTTAACAAGAAATCAAAAATATCACTTTTTACTAAAAATGACAAAAATATTCACCAAAATTAGAAAATTAAAGATATTATTACAAAATGAACAAATCTGAGAGAGGTCCACATGTAGTACTTATATATGTAATAACAAATCAATTGGACTTGTGGTTTTTAACAAGAAGTCGAAAATATCACTTTTTACCAAAAATGACAAAAATATTCACCAAAATTAGAGAATTAAAGATATCATTACAAAATGAACAAATCTGAGAGAGGTCCACATGTAGTACTTATATATGTAATATCAAAGCAATTGGACTTGCGGTTTTTAACAAGAAGTCGAAAATATCACTTTTTACCAAAAATGACAAAAATATTGACTAAAATTAGAGACTTGAAGATATCAACATGAAATGAACAAACCTAAGAGAGGTCTACTCAAGGTACATATACACCAAGTATCAAATCATTCAGGCTAGTAGTTTTCAAGAAGAAGTTGAAAAAGTAAAACATTGACACAGACGACAGACGATGACGAACAATCACTCATATGATAAGCTCCGCTCGACAAAGTCGACAGCGGAGCTAAAAAACATGGACTTGTGTAGCAAGGAAGATTGCTCTGGGGGGTCATATAACACAGAGTTTCATTGACTTTCATGAAATGTTATTTTTTCAAAAACAATACAATCATCAAATCTCAAAAATTCCCAGCAATTGAAATTGTCTTGATGTAATGTTGTATTGTTTCAGAACTCTTATTTTAACTTTTGCCAAAGATAAGATTTTACCAGGCAGCAAATAAATTGTTAGTTTGTACCCAGTCTTGAAATTGAGTTTTTATTTGTTATTTTTCCTGAACTTACATTTAAGCAATGTTTATTTGTTGCCTATATAATCCAAATGAAATAAAAAGATTGTAGCTTTAATAATAAAATACTGACCAATGTGTCAGCCCAAAAAATTATCTATACTACCATAAGAAGAAAACATATCAGGTTACTGCATTATCTAGTATGACTTCCTGGAGAATAATTATATTTCGAACATCTGGTTTCTATGATCAGCATAGTATAAATGCCTATGTTTAATGAATGCTCAGTTTTTGCTTTATAAACTGAATGAAAACATAGTTTAACTAGTACAACCTTGCCAATTTAGAATCAAGATTAAATAACAAATAAATAGACGAATACAAACTAACGATGCATGATCTTTTCTTTGCATGGTAAAAGTGAGTATAAAAGTCCTGAAATAATATATCTAAACATGTTTTCATGGAAAATACATGCTACTTTAGGTGAGAACAATTTAATTCACACCATACGATTTGATTGATTACAACTGGATCATACAGACGGATTTAAAGGTGTGCGGATGTTTATAACTGAGAATTTCTAGTCGACAACGATATCGTTGCTGACCGAGTAATAAAGATACAACATGTTGACATGTGAAATCCTGTCTAGTGCCCATGCAATCACCAACTATCGAAGACTAGCCAATTATATGGTTTACATTTATCATGTGTCTTTCAATTTGTTACTGAAAAATAAGACAAAACGTTGTAGTCGTCGGAGAAAGATGAGCGATTTTTTAACTATAGGTATATCAAAATGATTGATAAATACATTGGACGTACATTGCTGATGTCTTTCCTGTATCTGTATTGTCAATATCAGGTCTAATTCTGATTAGAGAGGAGACTAGACCACATGAAATCATCAACTTAGGGGAAATAAAACATGTGCAAGCAACCACTAAGTTTAAAAAATAGATAGGTAGCATGTGTTTCATCTCGAGATAAAACTTTACGTCTCATGTCATGTGCAAAGTGTGCATGCGTCAATGACGAACGAATCATTTGCAGTTGTAACATGTGTGGATGTAATTAAGCTTGAAAATCGGGTCATAGAATAATTGCAACAAAATCGGCAGGTGTGCATCAGCTTTATGTAACTCGAAATGTGCAAATCTGACCCAGACTGCATGTCTAATGTATATATGAAAAAAAAAATCAATAATTTTTTCAATTACTTAAAATATGTTATTGAGGTACTGCAGAGTGAGTGAGCTTAGGGAAATTGGTACATGTGATTTGTTGTAGTTTCTCTCCTCCAGTCAATCAGAGTCTTGGGCTATGATTTGTTTTGATATATTTCTACTCATAAAATGTAAGTAGGTACAGGGGAGTAGTGAATTTTGCAAGTACAAATCTAGCATTACTCTGACAACTACTACCCTTCAAGCATGTTTGCTTTCCAAATTGGCTTTTGTTACTCATAATTGTAAAGCATATATTGACTCAACATTCAAACATGCATTACTCCAAGCACACAATATGTACGGTAATTTAGATTTAATTTTTCTATATTCAATAAAAAATTTTGATAATTTCATATTTGACTAAATAAATTTTTAGCGAAAAAACAGGAAAAATATTGAAACATTCGCAGGTTAATGTTTATTGCAAACCACCAGGTAAGAGATTGTTGAGTTACGTGGTATTGTACGTGTATGGCATAATCCTGCAATATTGCAGTAACAGTTAATTCTCAAAATTTGTTTTTAAAATGCAAATACTGACCGTTTTAAGTACTTTTTGAGAAAATACAATGCCTAGATCCACCTCAGGATACATAAAGCATAAATGAAAGTGAATGGTTGCCATAGTAATACAATTCATCTACAATATTTTAATTGATATATTAATGTATTTGTATTTTATCAGAATACAGTCCTACAAGTGAAGATCACTGCATTGTATTTGCCAACCATATGTCACTGACATTGCTCATAATGTCAAGTTCACATCCATGGTTGTTGAGATAGATGAGTGTGTTCAGCTCAGCGTGGATCTAGGACAAACATTTATCTTGGTTTGTGTGAATGGTTGAAGTAAAATTCAAGTACAAACCACTAAAGGCATGCAGTCATTATACTTTTTTTGAAAATTAACATATTCCTTTTTTGGTGTTTTTTCAATAAAATAAAATATTATGGCAGTGTATAAATGGAAAAAATCAAGAGAAATAAACAAGAGACTTGTGATTCTTGCTGATGCCTGCGGGCAACACCGGTTTTGATTGTCACTTCACTGGGTTCTGTGCATGATGCAATGATTGACAGGTTCATTAATATTCCACCAATGAGATTGGAGTTAAATTTTCATGAACAAACATTTATCTGAATAGTTCATTAGAACAGGCCGAAACTGAAATTTTGCACGCTTTCATTTCACAATATTCTTTGAGATTTTTTGTTATGATGGCATTGCAAGACTGAAGGACTACTAAAGATACTAGGCATTGAGAATACCAACGGAAGGAGCATACGCTTCTGGGCAGGATGTTGGTGGTTGTTGGTCTATCTAACAGTTTGTATCACACAACTGACTGCCAACTCAATTCCTTCAACTGGCAAGCGTCTTCTGGCATGGTTATCCGATTTATATTTAACCCACATGACAATTCAAATGCATTTCTGAGTCCTTGGCGAAACATCAATACTGTTTACATTATAAACACAACATCTAGTCCTCATGCCAGGTCATGCTTGATATAATACATGTAAAGTTCTAACATGCTACGAGTACATTCTACTATTCTAATTTCCATCTTCTGCTCTTGTGTTGATTTTTACAAGTCATATGTGTAGTTCATTAAAATCCAATAAACGTAAACATTCATCTCAGTTGTAATAATAATACTTTACCATAACAAATAAACATAACCTCAACCAATCATAATATTGACAATTGTTTGTATATACTAGCTTTCCTGTAAATACACAAGAGGCTTAATAAATTTTTAGCTGATTTCAAATTCTCTTGATTTGCTTATTGCTCAACTCTGACTGAAATTTGGAAAAATATGTTAATGTTAGAAAAATGGGGATGTTTTTTTCTCCACTAAACTAGTATACATACTTTCATTTATCACATGCAAACATATACATTAATTTTCTAATTCTTCGATTTACTGATAAAACTAACCCATAATTTAGTTTACATGTTGCCAATGTGACTCTATATCCTTAAATACAATGATGGTTTAGTTTAAAATATTTGTTTGTATAAATTCAATAAATACCATATTGCACGCTCACTCATTGGAAAATGAGACTCATTATTAAATTGATACTATAAGCCATATAGTTAAATGACTTTTTCCAAGATCAAACATCTTTCTGAAATTAGTTTGAACACTGTTGATATATTAATTTTCATATTTACCAGTAATCTTCATCGCTCACTTAACAGTAGACAACTCTGATCACTGCTTTAGTTCAAAACAGATTTATACATTCTGTTAAATTTGTTGAATACAGAAGTCAGCTTTTTCCACCTTTCGCAACATAAATATGCACAAAGTTTCCCACATTTGTTTTCAAAACTTTTGAATAAAACCTGTAACCAATGAAAAATTACATCTATTTCGTCGAAAATTAACAAAGTCGATGTTTCCAAATTTTGGTGGGTAAAATGATTTTCAAGTTTATTAGCAATGTTCATTTCTAGTGCAAACAATCATATCATTGCTGGGAGTGTATAGAAAACTGCAGTTGGCACATTATCTTTAAATCCACCTTTAGGTCATGTGATCCATTTGTTGAGGCTATACATGCATTTTAGTCAATCCACACCCTAACAACAACCTGCATGTCATTTACAAAGTGTTGACCCCAAAACGTAGGCCTACCAATCACTCTAACTCTCGTCACTTTCCGTTTTCAGGAACAGCTCTGATATAAGTATAGTTGAAGTGTTCAATTCCAGTTGACGCGGTTGAGACAAGGAATCGTTACTACTTCGTCACCAAACACTCTTGAAGCCTTATAAGAAAAGACTTAATCAATTTCAGCACTTGTTTGCCATTTAATGACACAAATGTTGCATAATGAATAAAATACTGCTGTCAGTCAATTCCCTTCAAAACATTGATCAGTCAAATCCCAATTTTTTCATCGATATTCATTTTATTTTTACATAAATACATGGAAACGATTTTTTATTCCTTCAGAAAATTTATTTTACCATTGATTTTCTCAAACCAAACTTCAAATTATGTTTCACATTTTCTGTGGAATATAGTTAAAAAATCAAGTACAAGTAGGTTCTGTTCATGTAAGTCCACTGCATTAAATCCACCTGATATTCTTTTGTAGACTTGTCTTGTACTGATTTTATTCTAACTTTACAAGATAGACATCTTGCGACAAACCTGCGATTGATATGATTTATCCATGTGTTGGTTTTATTCAAATTTGGTATGAAGATCAATAATTCATTCATCAAATTTATCGATGGCAAAGCCGACTTCTGTCACCTATTACAAAATTATTCTTGATAATTTTATTCCATATTTGTTTTTTTCAACTGTTTGGATCAAACCCTGTAGGAAACGGAATATTCAGTCCATTTGGTCCAACAATGACAGAAAAATGTGCAAAATGTTGCAAAAAATGCAAGAAAATCAGTGTGTATACTTGTTAACCATCTATTGGTGAGGTGGTGATCATTGTTACAAACTGAATTCAGAAGACACATCAAGAAATATAACAGCTAATGTGACATTTTAAATACAAGTTCACTGTGCAGTCAGTCAGTCGAATACAGTTCCTCACAATGCCAAATCACAAAAAACAGTTATGATATAGCATTATAAGTATACATTATTTTTACACTTGGAAACCAGTGCTCCGAAGGAAACGTAATGGGTCATACGGACAAACAGGAGCCATTTTAAATAACTTGCATGCGTACATTGAATGAATAAATTATGACTCGTCAATTTCCTCTGCAGAGAGAAGGAAGACAATCCAATTGGAAATATAGGAAGTCATCGCGTTATTTATTCACTGGGGAAATACAGCTATTGTGATAACGAAGTATGCCCAAGGCGATAAAGTCCATTGATGTTCATTTCCCTATCATTATCGCGCATGTTCTTTTTTTCGCAATGAACAAAATGTCATGATATGCGATTATTTATACTGATCAGGGGGCGTCTAATGATCAGAGCTTTATGCTTGTCATTACTGACATGGTATTGTTATCTATCTTTTAACAGGCTACAATACATTTATATCATTCAAATATATGTTGCCATGGAAACTAGTGATTTGTTATTAGATGCTGTCAATCTGTACCCATGCAAGCAATAATGTGGTTTCAATGTACTTGGTAGCTCAACCACATTCTATTGTCTGTTTATAATATAAGTATAAGGAAAAATAATCAGACTAATTTTGACAATTTCTGACATTGCTCTTGTATATATATATATAGCCAAGTTTGTCTATTTCCTGTTGTGACTATGATAAATTGTTTTTTGTGCTCAAAACAATTTGTCCATTGTTCCAGACCTGTTAATTGTAATGAAGGGATGATTTTTTTATGACTACGTAAATGAGCAGCTGGATGTTAACCGAGTAGTCACAATACACGTACCAGTTTTTGTTGAGCAATCACTGGGAGTCAGAGGTTAACAAGAGATGACAGTTCGTTAACCATCATTTCAACTCTCATCACAGCTACTACACAAGACGATACACGACTCCTGACTTCATTATTGGAAATATGCCTCAGGAATGAATTTTCACTCTTGCTGTCATATTCTGTCCGTACGTGTATTGTTACCATGGTTACAGCACTACTTAATTAGATGACCAATGTTACAATGTCTTATTACATGCTATATCAAATCATAATTTGTAAGTATTTCTTTTCCTAGTAATGGCAAAATATTGAGATACATATAAGAGGTACAATACAAATATTGCATTGACAATTACTGAAAGCATTAAATTGAACTATATGTATACTACAACTGTAGTTAGTAGTGGATTTCTAAACTGGTAACTGCTACACCAGTTTACACTAGTATGACACACAAACAGACAGACATAGACAGGCAAACAGACAATTAAGAGACTTCATCAATACTCCATCAGCTCACAGTAACGACAATTTGCAAAACTGTCCATTCTTACAATGTTACTTTTCATAATTTTTTTTTATACATAGTGACTATATACAGCAAAACATGTTGATTAAGATACTCACACAGTAATATATATTTCAGGAGTTTCAAGATAATAAAGTTTTCACCATATTTAATATTTTGAAAAGGGTGTTTGCATGCATAAAAATTTAACCTTTGTAGATGTTTAATTTCTTTCAATTACCATAAATATAAGTTATCAGTCAAAATCACATGAAAAGTTCAGTGACCAATCACTTGTTTGTTTGTTTGTTTATTGCAAAGCAAAAGGCCATCGGCCCAAAGAGCAAATACAATTTCATTTAACAGCATTAAGTCCATAAAATGGTAACAATGAAATACATTCAAGTTCTGCTTTTCATGGTGGTAAGTAAGTGGTAAGTGGGGTTAGAGAAAAAAAACACAGGCAAAAATTCTGCTTTAAACGGTGATAATTGGGGCAAATAGCTATAAAATATACAATTGATTACGTTCAACATAGTATTCACAAAATCTATGATCAATATGCAAATTGTTAGAAGAACAATGTAGCCTTGACAACGCAGCTCTAAATTTGGAAACATGTATGCAAGATAAATATTTTTTCTTCATCAAGTGACGACTTAAAATTGTTATAGGATCGGAGTTTGAGGGAAGAATCAGTGTCGTCGTGCCATACTTGTTGCGCACAATCTTTAATTCTCTGTGTTAACTGTGAAAGAAACACATTTTTTGACCCCACACCTTGGTTCAGTCATACACGTCCGAAAAGCAACATTTACCCATTAAATGCTCAATTTACCATTTATGAGAATATCTATTAGCTTAGCATCCATCTGTAATAATCTCAGCCAGTAGCTAATGCATTTTTTAAAGAAAACCAATTACTTTGATCTGAAAAGCCTAAAGGCCAATCAACATGACCAATCACTGTAATCTGAAAATCCCAGTGACCAATCACGATCACTATGCTCTGAAAGCACAAAGACCAATCACTGTGACCTGAAAAGCCCAGGGACCAATCACAATCACTATGCTCTGAATGCACAAAGACCAATCACTGTGACCTGAAAAGCCCAGTGACCAATCACTATGCTCTGAATGCACAAAGACCAATCACTGTGACCTTAAAAGACCAGTGACCAATCACTATGCTCTGAATGCACAAATACCAATCACTGTGACCTGAAAAACCCAGGGACCAATCACTATGCTCTGAATACACAAAGACCAATCACTGTGATCTGAAAAGCCCAGGGACCAATCACTATGCTCTGAATGCACAAAGACCAATCACTGTGACCTGAAAAGCCCAGTGACCAATCACTATGCTCTGAATGCACAAAGACCAATCACTGTGACCTGAAAAGCACAGTGACCAATCACTATGCTCTGAAAGAACACAGATTAATAACTGTGATCTGAATAGCCCAGTGACCAATCACTGTGGATCTGAATACACAAAGACCAATCACTGTGATCTGAAAAGCCCAGTGACCAATCACTATGCTCTGAATGCACAAAGACCAATCACTGTGACCTGAAAATCACAGTGACCAATCACTATGCTCTGAATGAACACAGATTAATCACTGTGATCTGAATAGCCCAGGGATCAATCACTGTGTGTCTGAATGCACAAAGACCAATCACTGTGACCTGAAAAGCACAGTGACCAATCACTATGCTCTCAAAGCACACATATTAATTACTGTGATCTGAATAGCCCAGGAGCCAAACACTATGCTCTGAAAGCACACAGATTAATCATTGGGATCTGAAAAGCCCAGGGACCAGTCACTATGCTCTGAATGCACAAAGACCAATCACTGTGATCTAAAAAGCCCAGTGACCAATCACTATGCTCTGAATGCATAAAGACCAATCACTCTGATCTGAAAAGCCCAGTGACCCAATCACTATGCTCTGAATGCACAAAGACCAATCACTGTGACCTGAAAAGCCCAGTGACCAATCACTATGCTCTGAATGCATAAAGACCAATCACTCTGATCTGAAAAGCCCAGTGACCCAATCACTATGCTCTGAATGCACAAAGACCAATCACTGTGACCTGAAAAGCCCAGTGACCAATCACTATGCTCTGAATGCACAAAGACCAATCACTGTGACCTTAAAAGACCAGTGACCAATCACTATGCTCTGAATGCACAAATACCAATCACTGTGACCTGAAAAGCCCAGTGACCAATCACTATGCTCTGAATGCACAAAGACCAATCATTGTGATCTGAAAAGCCCAGTGACCAATCACTATGCTCTGAATACACAAAGACCAAACACTGAGATCTGAAAAGCCCAGTGACCAATCAATATGCTCTGAATGCACAAAGACCAATCACTGTGACCTGAAAAGCCCAGTGACCAATCACTATGCTCTGAATGCACAAAGACCAATCATTGTGATCTGAAAAGCCCAGTGACCAATCACTATGCTCTGAATGCATAAAGACCAATCACTGTGACCTTAAAAGACCAGTGACCAATCACTATGCTCTGAATGCACAAAGACCAATCACTGTGACCTTAAAAGACCAGTGACCAATCACTATGCTCTGAATGCATAAAGACCAATCACTGTGATCTGAAAAGCCCAGTGATCGATCACGATGCTCTGAATGCACAAAGACCAATCACTGTGATCTCAATAGCCCAGGAACCAATCACTATGCTCTGAATGCACAAAGACCAATCATTGTGATCTGAAAAGCCCAGTGACCAATCACTATGCTCTGAATGCATAAAGACCAATCACTGTGATCTGAAAAGCCCAGTGACCAATCACTATGCTCTGAATGCATAAAGACCAATCACTGTGACCTGAAAAGCCCAGTGACCAATCACTATGCTCTGAATGCACAAAGACCAATCACTGTGACCTTAAAAGACCAGTGACCAATCACTATGCTCTGAATGCATAAAGACCAATCACTGTGATCTGAAAAGCCCAGTGATCGATCACGATGCTCTGAATGCACAAAGACCAATCACTGTGATCTCAATAGCCCAGGAACCAATCACTATGCTCTGAATGCACAAAGACCAATCATTGTGATCTGAAAAGCCCAGTGACCAATCACTATGCTCTGAATGCACAAAGACCAATCATTGTGATCTGAAAAGCCCAGTGACCAATCACTATGCTCTGAATGCATAAAGACCAATCACTGTGATCTGAAAAGCCCAGTGATCGATCACGATGCTCTGAATGCACAAAGACCAATCATTGTGATCTGAAAAGCCCAGTGACCAATCACTATGCTCTGAATGCACAAAGACCAATCACTGTGATCTGAAAAGCCCAGTGACCAATCACGATGCTCTGAATGCACAAAGACCAATCACTGTGATCTCAATAGCCCAGTGACCAATCACTATGCTCTGAATGCACAAAGACCAATCACTGTGATCTGAAAAGCCCAGTGACCAATCACTATGCTCTGAATGCACAAATACCAATCACTGTGACCTGAAAAGCCCAGTGACCAATCACGATGCTCTGAATGCACAAAGACCAATCACTGTGATCTCAATAGCCCAGGAACCAATCACCATGGCCAATCACTGTGATCAGAAAAGCTCAATGACCAGTTTCCATGATCAGAAAGGTTCGATGATCAGTCACTATGATCTGAAATGCGCAACTGCCAATCACTCAGACCTATCAAATCTGTTTCAAATCAAATTCAATATGGCTGGCACATGTTTATCATGATAGAATATTAAATCAGTTAAATTAGTCCAGAATACGTTGTAAATATTAGCAGTAATACTATGTGAGGATATTAAGTGAAATAGCCTGTGCATTCTGATGCTACATGTAGATCATGTTGCAATCCAATTCATCTTTACAGATATTGAACGAAGATTAACAATACACCATCTGTTATTGATAGAATCATAGCTACAAAGTACACGTTATATAGATTGTTTTAAAGTGACAATACAAAGTAGCTGTGATTTTGAATTTTTTTTTTTAGGGGGGGGGGGGGTAAATACCGGTATAACCACATAATGATGATCAAATCTTACTAAAATGTTGTTTTAGGCACAATTGCATGGATGAAGTGATCCTACACAAGACTAATGTCACATAAAATGTGATGTTAAAACTAAGGGTCGAGTAACCACCATTTTGATGAAACTGGTCATGTGACAGGAACCTACAGAAAAACATGACTCACAACACACCCTTTTATAGGAAATGAAACATAAGCTTTGAACTTTGAATAATCATGAACTTGGCAACTTATAAATTGTCATCTAGCTCCAAAAATATTTTGTGATTTAATAATTTGGGGTATATTTAAGAAACTAAATTTCATGAGATTTTCAGACTAAATATTTTTATGAAACTTGTCTCACTGAAATGTAAGCACTTTGAAATATGCAGACATTCATAGTGTCTATATGTATATTATATTAATTATTATTGATACACAGTAACATAATTTGTGTTAGTAACAAAATCTTACACACATACCATGCCACTATTTATAACTCTCCGCAATTAAAAACAGCTATCTATTTCAAAATACTCTTTCTTATCACCGTTTTTCATCATGTTAGTTCTATTTTGGTAAATATATATATCCACTGTTAAGTAACAGTTATGTGTACATGTATATCATAATGTCTTCATGTAAAATGTGAATAAAATACTGCACACGCCTCACATTTACTCTCTGCAGCCTTTTCTGTCTGTAGTACCCATCTCCGTGCCGACTAAAAAACAAGCTAATTAAAGCAGAGATCGTGTCAGTCGTACTAGATTCCATGCCTTTTTATTTGAATTGAGTTGATGGGGGCACCAACATGCCCTCTAAGCCGATATATGGCACGTTATTGACGCACAGAGATTTGCTGTGACGTAACTAGTTTTTCTATTTCACTGGTGTGTCAGTAAATCATACATTGATATGGTGGTCTTGAAAAACATCTTACTATAGTAATTTGTAATTTGATAAAATGAATTTTTACATTTTATAAACAAGGGATCAAGTCAGGCCACAAATTATTTTCAGTACTCCAATTACCGAATACAGTCGCAAACATTTTTATTTTTTTTTCTGACCTCATGCACCAGAAGTTGATTTTGATGGATTCCATTTTGACTCAGAATTTCTTCAAAATAAGTCCAGTTAGAGGGCACACTATGGGGGGGGGGGGGGTTGTTATACAGTTTTCTACATGTATCAAGCAATAATTTACACCGATAACAATAATTCACAACATCCTTGTAAGGTTTCTCATCCTCAGCTAAATACTAAATTAGGGTTGAATGATTTATTATGTAAAAAAATATGAAGCACAGTTTTATTGAATAATGTGTATGCAAATAATGTCACTATGAATTATATGATTTGTTATTCTAAGCATCTGGATGTGTACGACTTAGAAATGTTTTCAATCTGTTCCACACATTGCATTATGGGATATGATGATGTGTTCAACTAGGGACCGATTTTCATCTGTTTCACACATTGCATCATGGGAAATGATAATGTGTTCGACTAGGCACAGTTTTTCATCTGTTTCACACATTGCATCATGGGAAATGATGTGTTCGACTAGGGACTATTTTTCATCTGTTTCACACATTGCATCATGGGAAATGATAATGTGTTCGACTAGGCACCGTTTTTCATCTGTTTCACACATTGCTTCATGGTAAATGATAATGTGTGTGACTTGGGATTGTTTTCAATCAGTCTCACACATTGCATCATGGGAAATGATACTGTGTGTGACTTGAACATAAAACATTTTATACTCTATGTATTCACTAATCTGATGTCACAAAAGTAATTTTCATTCAGTATTTAAAAAAAAACATTGACAACAGATACTAGCCCCTTTAAGACATGCACTGATATTTGCAATGTTTTTGTGTTGACTCGATTTGTGAGTAAACTTCCTCTGTATTAAGACAAATGTTGTTAAACGTTCTATGTAATTCTATGTTATAATAGAAGATGTGTTAAAAACAATTTGAAATTAGCAGAGCTGAAATTAGAAAACATGACAATCATAGTATAAACAAGTCTTAGCAAAGATACCAAAATGGGACAATAATTATCTGCCAGATCTGCCAGTCACTATGTCAGCTTGGATAAATGCACATGTACATGTACCTCTGTATAAAACCTTTTGATGAGAAAAACTCATTTGTGAAATGGTTACAATGTATAAGACGTTGCAATCTTAATAACAGGGTAAAGATCGACATGGGTCGTCGTTACAACTCTCCTGTCAAATCTGAGAGCATAACAAGCTACTAGCTACGATTTCTAATTGCCTGACTTTATCAACCATGACTGAAAAACTCATGACATGTCGGCTGTTTCACAGATGATTATCCGTATTCAATGGTGATACATTTCTAAGGTGTGCAGAGGTCAACAAATTATTTCTTGGTTTCTATTGAAACCACAGACAGCTGTCGCTGACATTACCCATTAAGATATAACCCAAGTAATAATGTGGTTTGAATCTAATTTATATCACTTATATTTCACTTGTCACTCTATATACCAGTACAAAAATACCCTACTTTATTACATCGCTAGTTTGCAAGATCAATCGATAGTTTGCTGCACTACAATTGTGTTCTATTTCATGTAGACCATATAATGTTATTACGGTACATTCATTTAATGATGCATAATATTACAATAATGTTGCTGTCTAATAAAAAAAAAGGAGCTTAAGTTTTGTTATACCATTTATATCTGCAATTTGTGACTATTCGTAGATGCTTGCAGCAGGTGATGTTTTAATAGGAAATTTTAATGATGAATTGTCACTCTGCCCAGTGACAGTCAACAAATATAGTGAAAAGCATGGGATTCTCTGTGACCGTACACGTGCTCATGCTACACTATCACAAGATAGTACTGTAATAAACTGTGTCGCAGTTATCTCTGTTATCCAAGTTCCAAGGAATACATATACATTACCATATTAGTACATGTAAGTCACAAAAACTCATCAATTCCTCAGAATGGTACACGTGAACAAGGATTGCTTTGAATTTAATGTGCAGTAACATACACATGTAGCATTGAGTTTTCTAAACACACCTACATGTAGTGAAAAAGTCTATCACACTACCACACCATGAGGTTATCTCACATAAAAAGGTACATGTATGGAAGCAGTATGACAGTCGATTTTGAAGTATTGTATGTTAACTTTATTATTTAACAATATAGTTTTCGTATATATGAAATAATAGTGTCGAGAGAGAACGTTTTTCAGAGATCATTATTATTCAATGACAGAATTGTATTGCTATATTGCGGCAATGTTCCATGAATGAAGTTTGCTTAAAAAAAACAAGTATTTCACATAGAACTATACATCCCCCCTCTCTCCTATATACATGTACATACGTATTTTTTATTAAAAACAAAAACAAATTTTTTTTTATTCAACTACGAAAATTTAAATTCAATGTTAGCCACCCAGATAAAATACTGCTCAAATTACTCTCTTCTCCAAATGAAATACTTTTTTATTTTTTGCGAAATTTTAGAACACGCCCAATATGGAATTTGTTCAATGTTGATGAAGCAGTTCGAATATTAGAAAAAGTGAAAATTTGTTTTGAATAGATACAAATACAGCTATATGTATAACAATTGGTACTATATCACAAGAGATAAAGTCTGGGAAAATTTATAACATTCATGAATGATATCAAAATGTTAAGGTATCAGAGTTGACTAAATTATCTAAGGCATTAGTAATTTTCTAAAGTCAACGGGATGAGAGATTAATTTCTCTGTGATTCATTCTTTGTAGACAGCCTAACCAGATAAGAGTGATTTGATGAATAATTACATTATCCCTTGTTGCATCCCACTAAGAACAACGTAACTGACCTACCTAAGTGGGTTATTTCTTATTATATAAAACCTAACATTTTCACCTCAATATATCTGTTTCTATGGTGATAATATTTTTTTTAGTTTTGTTAATTGTGAATGTAAACCTTGTCATAAATGAAACCTAATAAATCTCTCATGTGAGAACATCAATTTGAAAACAGTCCTTTGCTAGTAAACAGGCAACAGTAAACATTCTCAACAATGCCTGTTTACTAGCAAAGTTAACAGAGACTAGCCTAGTAAACAGGGACTGTTTGGAACAAGGGAAGAGTACTTTCTTAGTAAATACTGAATGAAAACAGTCTGCTATCTAAGATTAGTGGACTGAATGATATATCGAGACAAGCCAAAAAGTTGTATAGTAACTACCTATTTTAAAACGATAAAGTCTTGGACTCTGAAGCAACTCTGGATGGAAACATCTCATCATGTTAGCAATGAGGAACTCCTTATTGATGTACACCATACAATAAGTACATCATCTTGTGTACACATTTTATAACAGTAAAAATGTTGCTAACATTATTGAATATTTCACTACCGGTACATACAATACATTATTTATTTATTATTTTATTCAATGACAATTTTTAATAATTCAGTTATATTCCCAGAGGTGCATCATAAATGCATTCCATACATTAAAGATATATACACTCATGATACAAGATCCAAATAGAATGTATAGACCAGAAACTCAACATAAAGGCTCTTAGCAGCTAACAATGACACAGAATTCTTTTTTAGCACATTTTTATTATGATGGTTATAATGCTGAGTGACCAACATTGCACTCGAATGCCAACTGGATTGGCTGCAAATTTTTTTTTTTTTATGTTGATATTACGTAATGTACACAGAGATTGACAGGGAGGAATATACATGTAAACAGAATACAATACACATTTTTTTAGGTACACATGTTGAATCCTTAGTAAATAAAAAACATATTTCCTTTTAACAGTATGGAGTTCAGCAGATAATACCAGATGCAAAACTATGAGAGTAGCCGGGGGGAACATTGTCTAATAACATCAAATATGGATATTTCAACAAATATTGGTCACATGACAATTCAAAACAATAAATGAACTCCATGGGTATAAAGTACAATGGATTTGAGATTTAACAGGAGTTCCTGATCTAGTAGTAATCTTGAAATATACCTTCAACCGTATATCAAAATATTGTATTTTTATACCGATTCCAGGTAAAAAATATTATTACTATTTAAATATTCCAAAGAACAATCTTATCACCATACATAAAACAGTGAGTACAGTAAGTATCATTTGGAGTTGCCTCCATATAACATTTTAACACCAAACCAGCCTGCCTCGTACACAGACTACCAAAAGATAACAGGAAAAACATCAGCATTTATAATATAGTGTGGTGAAACAATAAAACAAAAAATTCCTTTCAATTGATAGCTCTGAGATAGAAGCTACTATCAGATTATGACCTCATTTTTAGACAACTGTTATTTATCTGCGTTCACAACATATAGCGTTATTACAAGAATGCAACAAAATACACACAAAGCCTGAGAGCATGGCGACTGTACTGCCTGAATATATACTTTGTGTTTTTTTCGTAATAATCTAATTTTCACACATGGTTGTCCTGCTTCTAATATATTAATGAGAGTCATTGAAATGCCAACAAACATTTTACAAACATTGTGCCTATGCAACCATATGAGTTAGTGCGTTGGGATTGCATTTCTATCACACAATACTGTATATTCTTGCCACATCTTACATAAACAAAGGTCAATGGTGTGCATTCATTGTTAGGAAAAGGGAAATTTTGACTATAAATACATTTCACATACAGCTTGCCATGAAATGGTAATTTTTATTGCTTTCGGTGCTTGATGTATAATTATACAACATAATAATGGCAATTTTTTACATAATTATTCCAGTCAGTCAGACAGTAGTTTGCTATAGATCAAAGATCACATACCGTATTTGCTCTGTTATTAGCACATATACTTAATATGTAAATGTGTGTTTTATGGGCAATAGATAACAGAATAAATGTAATTAATTTCTATTTGAGACACTTTTAATAATGCAAATACAGCAAAACGAATACACTGTGAATTGGACATGCAACTGTGAACAGGAAATTAACTTATAGCCATTTATTCAGTGAGAGACCTACTGGATATAGCACGTACACAAGTTAACATTACTACAATTACTCATATTAAATTTTAAATAACTCTACTACATGTATAAATGATTAAAACGGTGAGTAGATGTTAGGCTAGGTAGGCTTGATTGTATAAACACTGAATTGATTTCTTCAAGAAATGTGCCATAAACTCACCCTCTTATTTTGAAGTTTCATTTTCTGGTGCTTGTGCAAAGTGCACAAAACTAAATCACACTAGCGTCAATTTGCCAATTTCAGCAAAATAGTTAATGCAACAAAATTTTCACTGATGTTTGAAATTCGCAAAGTCTCTCACCCAATTCAAGCAGTGTTTTGCATAATAATCAACTTATTTCAGCAAGCTACATGTAACTGTATATCTTAAACGAGATGAAACTCAAGTAGTGTTTGATTATTTTATTTTTATGAAAAGAGCTATTGTACATAAACAAAAGGCGGCCTTTTTTAAGTATTTTTGAATTAAATTTTGGGAATTAGTTTGGATACACATTGCATGGAATAAGACTGCTTTCAGTAATTCAAAAATACAGGATGAAATAAATATAGATCAATCTAGTTTCAATTGTTTAATAATAATTCTAAATCTATATAGATTTAGACTTATTTTTGGCAGTATATTCTATGTGGAGGGACATTTTAATACTGGAGTCATGTTGATCTACTTATTGAAGTAATTATGTATGGAGTTTAGAAAAATAGATATTTGCAGCTTGTTAAAATAAATTTTGTTTAATCAACCTGTCAAAAGTACATTTCATCTTTGCAGTTTTGCTCATCTGCTTCAAATATTCACTAGACATGTAGGGGCTCGTTAGTCAATGACTATCACAGAGAACAGGAAACCTGACAAACATAGGTCATGTTTTCCTAAAATTCATCCTTGCAATCACATAATTTATCAGTATTTTTTTTTTGAAGCCCAACAAATGCCACAGTGGCAGATTGATGAACTGTATCACTGATTGTTGAACTGAATTCACATTCAGTCAACGTTAAAATGCATTGATTGATTAAAATAGTTTTTGAAAGGTTCTATTTTTTTTTTTGAGGTAATTAATTTTCATGAATACAAAATATGATTATTTTATATTAATTTTTACTAGTATTTAATTTCACTATTTTGTTCAAATTTACTATGTTTGAATTCACAGATTTTCCAGTGAAACTACAAGTTATTTTGTAATTTAACATAAATTTGTAGCTGATTTCACATATCAGTGAAACTAAACCAAATGAATAATTAATAGGTTTACAGTATTTTTTGTATGGCAGGAAACTGAATCACAGTCGTTAACAGTAGTAATGTAATGGCTGCAGTTTCTATTCAAATGGAACTGCAAAAATACAACAGAGTGGATGTATCTTGCAAATAGAGCATCTACATATACACATGTATGAGAAATAGCGAATTTTCGGTTCAGTTGTTCAAAAACAATTGGAGAGGCTTCTAGTGCAGATTTTACAGTACCTTAATTATTAACAGTCTTACTAGTCCAAGGTCATTGGCAATTATTAAACTTGACTATATTGAAAGATTTTATAACTAAGATTCAATTAGCAACACCCCAAATTATACAACCCACCCCCCTCCCCCCTCCCCAACTAGTGAGTTTCACATATCACTAGCTTCCATGATATGGTCAAGTTTGTTTCCAGTCAGAGCTATATATATACAGATAGAGTAATGTACACAACATCTACTGATGTACACATTAGTAATCAGCTTAGGGAAACATGTCAGCTTTCATCAACTAATCAATGAATATTCAAGACGGTGTAAAAAAAAAGAAATGGAATAGTAAGCTTAAAAACTGCTCTTGTCATCATTCCCATGTCTAAATTACCAACATTTATATTTTTATTCTCTTCTTGGCACTGCTAATACATTTAGACTTGCATTGCTTGAACATAGATTCGAGTTTGCTGAATATTAGAACCAGGTGACCCACATTAAATTAATACACATGGATATACTTAGTGTACTGCTGAGGAAATGCAAATGATGGATACATCTGGTTATATTGAATAACTACCTAGGACTATGATTACAAAATACCATATTCTAGATGCAGTACCACATGGATTTATGATACGTACGGTACAACTTTGCCCACGAGTAGATAATGAAATACAATTCAGATCTATAACTTACTGTAATTATTGCACAAATACTACACATCATTTTGCAAGGAATATACTGGCTCAGTGTGCTAATACTAAAATTCGAAAGTTTATTTCTCTATAGTGGCACCACGCTTATAAGCTATTGTTAGCAGCGTAAATTCTTTTCCTTCAAAAGGCACAAGTTTAATGAAGGAATGATTTCATTCAAATATCACATCTGTTGAAAATCAATACAGCAGCACTTTACGTCTAGCTGGGGTGGCTCTTCAAAGCAATATCATGTTTAAATGCCTGCGACCACATTGAATTTAATGAGGACAAATAAAGCTAGGCCTGTGTCTGAATTAGCCATTTACGTCAAAGAGTACATTAAAGCTAGTGATCATATAAATCTTCACAATACATTCACATGCTACTACAGATTCTATAAGAAATGTTGGCTATACCATGGAGGATTGCTTAGATCATATGACCTCATTATCATGTCTTAGATTTTCAGAATGCAAAACACACAAGACAATTTTATCATGAATAAATATGATTAGTTTTATTCAAACTTCGTTACTATACATAAAGACAACATGGCTGTTTGTGACCTTGACGTTGTACCAGGTTAGTCGTTATTTGAAATAATGAGTACGTACACAGCAGGTAAAAAAAATTAGTTGATTTTTAGAACTATGCTAAAAAACATGCTAATTTGATACCCTGTATATTTATTTTTGATCTAGTTCAAGATGTATACTAAATTTGAGCAAAAATCTTTCTCATTGATATTATCTAAATTATAGTTTAACCAAATTCAAGCATTTAGCCAAATTCAGTTATCTATATGTCAATGTTGTTAACATTGTGTCATTAGATTCATGTATCGTCACAATAATTTAATACTGTTTTGTGCTGTGCACCACAATTGTGACACCAAGATATGTATTTTATCGAAACACGATACATATTGAAATCATTAGATGGGTTTGAATTGTGAGATAAAAAAAGTTGTAAAACTTATACTTTATCATTTGATAGGATTTCAACACACTAAAATATGAAATGCACACAAAGAAAGCCAAGTTGTTCTAACAGAAACTTGTAATTACTTTATTTTCACTGGAATTAATTTTTGCTGAAAAGACGCTTTGGGTGTTTTGTATGGAATTTATTTTCACTGATTTTTGACAAGTTGAATGCAAAATATAAGAAAAAGAGTATATTTGCTAGATTTTATTTTACCTGAAACATTTTTTGAGCGAAAATTAATTCCAAGCGAAAATAAAATATTTTACGGTGTCACAGATTCCCTTTTAGATTCCCAGATACTTTTAACTTATCCATCATATTACATACAATTTAATCAAACAATTATTTTCTTCTGCTTGAATAGATTAGAATCAAATATGAATCATAGCATAAACTACAAATATACTCAGTAATATACCCTGTGATTTTTAGTTGAAGCAGCAACAAAAATAAACAGGGAAAGAATATACATGTATCACAAGCACTATGTTATCATTACTGGTAAATAAATTGAACATGTCTTTGAGATTTGAATTTATAAAAACCATGTTTTACTGAATTAATATTTCAGCATAGAAATCTTTACAAAGTTTTCTGCATAGACATGTGCTCCCAAATATTTAATCAGCCAATCTTTCATTCTGTACAGAAACAATACTACCCACTCTTCAATCCTGGAACCTATGGTAGATATGGTATAATTACTGGTAAGGCTCTGCATATTAATTAATAATTATATCAAGTTAATTAAATCGAGACTCATCTCCAGTTCGAATAATGATCAGTTAAAAAAAATTGAATGTAAAAAAAATGTATATATAAAACACATACGTATTTGTTCTATTACTGGTGCATGTAAATGACAAAGGTGAGTCTCTGTATGGACAGTATACATGGATAAAAAATCATCTTTTCAATAAATTCAACTCTTGGTTTACATGTGCTTCTATTGGCGATGCACTTCCAATAGAGGAAATACAGTTATCATAATAAACCAGTATAAGAAAGCTCATCTTTGGCTTATTTTTTTAGTCTTTTTATTTATCTCCTTTGGCAAGAATCTCAATTCAGGAAATCTGATCTGGCTCATTTATGTCACGAAGTAAGCTTCAGGCATGTAACTGTTGCCTGCTGATGAACAGCTCAGACGATAATGAAAATGGACACAAAGTCATCTCAAACCTCTTGAATGCAGCAAATTGAATACAAAAAAAAATGCAAGTACATAAGACTCAAAGTCAATGAATAGGCATCCAGCAGTATTTCATCACGTAAACAGCTTTGAATAGAAAATGAAAAAAATTTTCATTGTTCATCTCTTGAGTCAATTATACTTAGAAAAATAAATTATGGTTTCCATGACAACAACATTTCCCACTTTTAAGAGATACTGATAATGACAAAATTCAGCACCAAATGCCACTAACAAAGACTGTTCAATTCATTGTATATTGTAATATATAAAAGTCATTAGACCGGCAATTCGTCCATGTTTGCACAGAATGCTGGTAGACTGTTGTACCTGCTGTTTTGAGTGGGAGAGTTGGTAAATTCAGGTAAGCTCATCACCCGTCTAGTTTCAGTCATCTCAGTTTCATCCGTTCCTGTCGACTCGTTATCACTTCCACTTCCTCCAAATGGATAAACTCGTGTATGGAGAGAAGGTTTCAACTTTGTTAAACTGGCTGTTCTTTTTAAAACCCACTCCCCTAAGCTTTCTTCCTTAGGTCTCTCTTGTAAAACTTGCTGTAAGACTGCTTTAAATAAAGGAGGGATTTCCTCCACACAAGGCTTCCTCAACAGAATTTCCCGGAATCTTGTAATTACTTTCCCACTTTCCTGTGGTTTGACTTTAGAGCACAGCTCCTCTATTTCTAATCGTTGGATCTGTGGCATCTCGAAACTTTTCGACGGAGCGCTGATCAGCCACGTATAATCGACACACGAATTTTTCATTTTGTCCTCTTGTTCTTTTTCCCTACTGATCCGCTCGATCTCTTTCATTTGTGTATCGAGTTCGAGAAGCAACGACTCAGCGACTACGATGCTTTCGCATTTCTCGGGTGGCCGGTAGTCGGCGCCGCGAAACCAAGAAGTCAGCGGCATTTTAAAGTCGAAGTCAAGTAAACCCCTCCAAGTATGTCGATATTCCCCCAGTCGTGTGTAGTTTATCGAGCTATTTACTTGGCGTTCCAGTGCTGTCCTTGCCCACGTAATCAAAATCACAGTTGCCACACGAAATCCGCGCTGTAGAGTAGTCAAAACGAAGACACAAGACTAGTCAAACATTAACACAGCCAAAAAGAATAAAAAGCAGATCTCCTACCGCTCCAATCGTTCCATTGGCAATGGGGTAAGAATATGAACTGTCAGTGTATGTAAAAACGTAGTCAAGAGACAACAGCGACCGGAGCTCCGCTTTCACACTTTGTCCTTGGGATTCCAAGTAAGATACGAAACACGTCTACTCTGTTCCTGTATATGAATTATCAAGTCCTCATCTCCGTTTTAAGTAATACACAACTAAGCACTACAGACGAATCGTGAGAGAAAGAAAGTCGGTACATCCACATCACTACAGATGCACAGGAGTAGACGAGAGGATGTTGTGGAAATTGACCCTGCGACGATCATTTACTACTATGCAAATTTAAATGTCGCCCTCTATCACAATGTTAAGCGGAAATGCATTTGTGAAGTTCCGTATAAGAAAAACAATTCTGGGTATCACAGGTAACTTTTGTTTCACAGATTGCATACATTCAATGTGTTTATCATTACCCTAACTGTATTATCATTATTATTATTATTTAAGTGATTTCATCTTAACTAAAGTGTCGTGGATGCGTTGCATGTAATGATTGGCTAGTTGGTTTCTCATTCTTAGCTTTACACCAATCAGCGATCTTGTTACTGCAGGAAAGTCAACGACGATACAAAATGGCTCCAATAGGAAGTAGAGAGTCGAGCGTTCAGCGACAAATTCAGCAGGATTGGGCTAACAGAGAATACATAGAAGTAATAACGAGCAGTATTAAGAAAATAGCAGATTTCCTGAATTCTTTTGGTAGGTAAATGTAGTATGTAAGCTATACACGAGTCTACAATCGTACACTGCGACTCTCAGCAGTGAACTGGGAAGTAAACAATCGGTACAGAACGTCTAAATACATAGAAGGAAATTGGTGTTGTTCACAACACAGTTGGACGACTGTTACTACAGCCATATTAGTGTTCGAACACCAGTACAGCATGTTAGTGAGAAAATTTGGTAGTTATCTAACAATGTTGCTTTCAGTCAAGCGTCCATACTTTGACTATCGCCGACAAGACAGGGAGCCCAGGAACTGTAATCAACTGTACGGCAGTCCCTATGAGCGGGGGGGGGGGGGGGGGGGGTATCGGCTGGTATCTAGTATAAGAAATAGACAAGAGATGAAGGCTCCAGCCAGCTCACATTTTTAAACTCGAAAAAACAGTCAAAGGAATGAAAAATAAAATCTAAAATGAATACCAGCTTGAAGAATATTGTTTGCTTCTTCAAATTTCGCCAAAGCCATACCTATATTTTATTAATATCTGCAGAATAAATCAAGAAAACTACACAAATTGGCTCCATTTATGAATAATTAACGGTTGCCTCAAAAGCATGGCACAGTTAGAGACGTCGCCTATTCAGAATGTGTCAACAACCAATCACAAGAATGATTACGAATCACACCAAGTTTACGACTCTGTTAGCCTCGCTCAACTGGTTCGTAACCAGTCTTGTGATTGTGATCTTGATCACTGCGTTGTCAATTTCAGTGATGCAGCAATAGCTTTGTCATTTTCTAACAAAGTACAGACTGCCCCTGTCATATCACGGTAAAATATAAAATATGGACTGTGAGTGAGCACTGTGTCATTTTCTAACGTTGCTAGACAGATAGTTTCTTTCTTTTTTTTTGGTAAACTTGTGTCGCTGAAATCGATAACAAAACAGTAACTGTTGATCATTGACAGATTTAAACCTCACAATTACAGCTGGCCGAGTTCGACTATTTTTCCTGGCTGGGTTTGACTGTATTCCGTGTAATTTAATACTAGACAGTGGACTTTCCAACACAAACTATGTCCGATATGTCTTTCATAGAATGGCCTGTTCCCGGGGAAGGCTAAAACAGTGAAATTATTGTGTTTCTTTTTCTTTTCAAAAGGCTGTCGTGGTTTAAACATCAAAATAATAGTTTCTCCAACGACAATTGCCTGACTCAGCTCTTGGGAAGAAATCATGTAGTGGTGTTCCAAACACTAGATACTTGTCTGAAAGCCACATTGCTAGTTGACTAGCAAATCCAGAGTTTCGACTCTTTTCCAGAGACTTACAAACAATCTCTGAGTCATCATTTTTGATGTTATTTGTGATGAAAAGTGTTTAAAGATGACATTTTCAATAGTCAAGATAGCTTTTTAATATAATTTTAACTTAGTTTTAAAGTAACACTGATGGACACTTGTTTGTCTGTTATTGTTCAAGTGAACATATGTACTATTAGATCGAAAACAAAATATGTGGTGTTCAATCGCATAGGGTATGCATAATACCATTAGGCCACACTGATTTAATTTTATGGATGACATCCTCTGGAGACCCCAAAACTAATGCGAGAGGGCGAAAAAAAAAAATCCTGCTAAAAGCACAGGACTACGGAGCTGCTATTACGAATTGGACCACAGAACACAATGTATCAAAGAACAACAAGAAGTCTTTATTTGTAGGAGGCACATGTTGATATACACATCTCGTACTGTATTACTGTCACAGGTATAACCATTTCAGACAAGCTCTAGTACATGTAGTCATGATGAAGTACAACAATGTACCTTCAGTCAAAAACACTGCATGCAAGGTACAACATGGACATCATTTTCAGTACAAGTCAAGGCGGAATGTACATATCACTACTTTATAACAATAACTAACAAAACATTGCAATGATACAGAAATGTCCTTGCTTGCTCCTCTCTACACAGTAGGGGTTAGCTTTAACCAATCTCTCGTATAGCTGTGTAAACGTCATATCTCCCTGGTCGACGTCAATTGCGTACCAGTCTACAACAATCCCTCAGTTTTTCCTCTGAACTGTTATGCTCACGTATTTCTGGCAACGCAATACGCATGTGCAGAAGATTATTTACGACAAAATTGGCACGTTTTTAGATAGTCCAAAAAGAGTTTTACGACAAGCCGGCGCTTTGCGACAATATGAGTCGGCAAGTTCCGGACAGAAAACCGATCTGTAGAGACTCGTAGTTGGAGATTTTTTTTTTTTTTTTTTTTGAGAAAAGGCGAAAACTAATGCGCGCGTGGATGTCATCCATACAATTAAGTCGGTGTGGCCTTATATCATGTATCTAAAATTTACGGTTCACCTTAAAGCAACCCAGAAATGCAAAAGAACTACAGACCACAGTGCGATGAAATCAACAATTCACAGATACTGTACAGAGACTACACATTATTGCATAAGCACAGATTGAATTTCTCAAATCATGCAGACTATTCTGGAATCTATTTCAGAAAATAAAGTCTTTAATTTTGATAATGTAATCTGTTATGTTACAGATATGTCATGTCGATCAAGACTGGCCACACTGAATGAAAAATTAACATCTCTTGAAAGGCGGATAGAATTTATTGAAGCCAGGGTAAACACCATACATTAAAAGACATATATACTGTAAAATATTTTATTTTAGCTGGAATTAATTTTCGCTGAAAAGACTTTTTGGGTGTTTTGTATGGAATTTATTTTCACTGACTTTTGATGAGCTGAATGTAAAATATAGGAAAAAAAAGTATATATGCTGGATTTTATTTTCACTGAATCATCCCTTCAGCGAAAATAGCAAAAATTAATTCCAAGCGAAAATAAAATATTTTACAATAGATCACCTCATATTGTCTATTATTATTATTATTATTATTATTATTATTATTATGACCTTTGATGTACAAGAGTTGTCACCTATTGATAATTGATTATGTTGAAAAAGTAAATAAAAAGTATGCAAAGGAAGGGAAATTTATGGTCAACCGAAACATTACCTAGCTGTGAGTCAGCATCAATATATTTGTTATCCAGTGGCCACAATATTTACCCTTCTGCTTTGATTTTTTAATTACTGGGTGAAACTTACAAAACACATGCCTGCCTAATGAGAACACAGTAATTGTTGATGTTTTTATTTGCAGGTGACAAAAGGCGAGACTCTAACGTAACTGAAGCCCTGCTGGATAATTTGATCACTAGATATTACACATGTAGTAAGCAGTCAAAGGAAGCATGCAGACTGCAAACAATTATTACAGACTCCACTACACAGACTATACAACAAATGTTATGCAATTATACAATGCATTCTCCCCAAACAAAATATTCATTATGATGATTTACTTACAAGTATAAGGCCGATGCATTTCAACATTGAATATTGTATTGTATTGTATTGTATTAATGTTTTCATTTATGTAGTCAGCAAATCCTTCTTGTGCACAGTTTTTGTGTGTGGACATTGTTTAACAATTTCTTTAACGCATTTATTATATAACAGATATTGGTAATCTGTGGCTATCCGTGGGAGAAGGAAGGGGTTCATCAGTTGACGGGTTAAATATTAAGTTGAGAGTTTTTGAGATCAATAACACTGCAATTGCTAACAAAATTTCTGCCTCAGTTTTGTTCATACAGACCATTATATAATTTGTTTTTCAACATTTTCTTCCTTCCTTACGTCTTCTCAATTTTTTTTGTACAGGAATACAAGTTATAATTTGATTGTAAACAGAGATGTAGTCAGTTCCTGGTTCATACTGCATGTATGAACTCATGAATAATTAAAATTTACTACTAAATCTTAACAGAATGTACTTCTACTTTTTTGTCACACTATCTGTAAAGGACATTTCATTCCACCATGAGTTGCCCTGTATGTGTATGGCAACCTCTTGCTGTAGAAATCTCCACAGGCAATTGAAAATTTGTCCATTCACCCCTGTGTCTTGTATGTATGCAACCATGAGTGTATCGTTATATTAGTACAAAATTTAACATTTATCAATGTAAAACAATATTCAAAAGTAAAAAAAAAAATGTCCCCTTCTTTATTTTGTGACATTTCACCTCACAAGGATGAGGAAAATGCATGATTGGCATTCTGCCTTGAAGAACTTCTGACACAATGCACTTAGTGTCAAAATTAAAAAATAAATACTTTTTATGTTTGTTTACTGTCAAATAAGATGATTTAGGTTGCATTCATTTTATTTTACTTTCTGATTTTGATAACAGACTAATACAATTTTCAAGATAGGCCAGTTTTCAGATCAGTATTCCAAGTGCTGACGTTTTTATTTGCTGTCTTGAACCAGTCTTGTTTGCAGTACGAAATCTGATTAGTCATGAAGTGGGTTATAGCATTGTATTAAAAAAAATGTCTGGTTTCAGATCAGTAATCACAAGTACCGACATATTTATTCGTCTGGAACCAGATTTGTGATTAGTTGTGAAGTGGGTTACCAAGACTTGAGGATGCTGTAAATTAGAGTTGAATGTCTCTACGTAATGGCCAATGTATGTGATGAACTTCTGTAAATGTAGATATGTCAATTCTATGTTCAAGTAAGGATAAACAACTCAAATACCCTTCTAACTTTAGAACAGATTTAAAAGATGTTTTGGAGTCTTGAGTTTATCTTGTTATCAATTATATTGACAACATTGTTAGAACTCAGAGGAAATTGTTGTTTTTCCTCCTCCAGATACCTCATCCAGCTGTGTATTTAAATTTAATGATTTTAAACAGATGAGCATAGATTGGAAATCTCATCAGCAGAAACAAATCTTAATGCATATTGAAATTTATCGATTTCTTTGAGAAAAAGCAGCATTACTTGCATAGTAAATACCAAGGCAATGGTTCTTGTACTGTAAGTCTTTGCTAAGCAACTCTGCATTAGGGAATTTAAATATTGATTGTGTTCAACTTGCTGAATAATCATATACATTGTGATACGTATACAAATAACATATCTATAGAGCTCAAAATGGAAATTACTCTACAAGAATTATCCCAAAGCATAAAAACAAAATATAGTTCGTAGGAATACCCCAGACCTGATAAAGATAGAGATTTATAAGCACAGCAACAGGTCAAGTCCTTTTTTTGCCAGTGTCTTGTGTATTAACACCATAATCTGCATAAAGCAAAGTCATGTTCTTACCTGGTATAGCAATAAGCAATCTAATCACAAAGCTTCAGCAATTTGCAAGGACTTTCATGAAACTATTGATCAACCGTAATTTGAGCACCAAAGTTAACTGTCTCTTTTTCCAAAATATAACTCATAATTTGTTTATATATTACATGATTATGACATTAACATACATAAAACTGCACTAATGATTAGCAGAAAAAAAAGATGGTGTTTGAATGATCAACTTTTTAATACCATGACTTGTAAAGCCATGTGTCGAACACTATCCAAACCAAGTTTATGTGGCATGACGCTGCTTGTGTGGTCCACTAAGTCGCCGTGCGCCATCAACGACAAATGCAATTGTGTTAGTTTTGGTCACTAGAGGGCGTATAACCAGGTGGCATCTTTCGGGTTTTGCATGCGTACTATATTTACATTTGAAATATAGTACAGTGTTAGTTTTACTGCGTATGTTGTACCTACAAATTAACTTGTATATGAATAGTTCAAACCCAGTTTGCCGAGTAGCAATCACCTTGATTGAATTGGTATTTCACCTACCATAGTTACATCACGGCTGACAACATTTCTATCATTAATACAATTATTTTAAATATTTAGATTTAGCACATACAATGGGACAAAACGTATAAAGGCTTTCTATTGAATCGACCATTAATCGACCTCAAACGTGGTTCAATACTAGAAGTATACTGTGTATTAACGTCTAAGTACACGCCAAAGCGCCCGTGTTCAAGTTAGAGATGTTGGCATTGAACAGCTTTCGGTGCTGTATTTTATTCTATTCAGTATCTTCGTGGATGATGATATTGGGGACCATTGTATGTTCGGGTGTTTATTTAGGCTTCTTGAAAATACTACCGTATATCTACACAGATGTAGTTTTCAATAAGTATTACACCGTAAGCTAAGTATTTCGTTATTACTGTAAATTGAAAATCACGGCTAACTTGAATATATCAAAAATTGTAGTTTTTGTAGACGTGGCAGACTAAACGAATACTAAAAATGGGTTTATAATAGTGAGCCAGTAATTGTGACCTTGTTCCAGAGTTATTGGGGAATAGTATTTTCGAGCACAGGCTCTTGGTTCTAGACACACACAAAAAACATTGAACGAACAAGTCGACACAGCCCTCTATAGTCAGAAGTGGTGTCTCACTGAATTTGACACCTTGCTTGTCAATATTCTAGTAATGTAAAATCACATCTGTCCAGTCTTACTTTGTGGTTTTAATGTTTTGAGTACTGACAAGTAGGAGACATTGAAACAGTAAGCGCATAACAAGATGTTACGTTTCACCTTCCAACTTCATAAATAATACACCTTCATTGACAAGAGAGGAGAACTTGATAGAGTGTCGCTAAAAGTACTTGTATATTGTAAAATAATCCAAATCTGATTACGGTTTTTGGAAAATGAATAATAATAGATTACAAATGATATGAGTTTCTTTGAAACTTTATTATATTTACAATAATAGAAAACACGTCCTCTGAAACACGTTTAGTAGTTTAGAATTTCTGTGCATTTTGTGTGGTTTTTCCTTAATATATATATGTGGTCTTTATTTACAAGTTCAATGCCATCGGCCCATAAAGTATACGCATAAATATTCTTAAATTACAAATAATCAGCAATATCGCTCCTAAGTTTCAATGTGTGATAAGCATAGGCTGCCAAACTTTTAATTATATTGGTTTCTTGTGAAGTTAATAAATCTACAAATTTATGAAAAGATGGAGGGTTGAAATAGTATTTTGGAAGATACAATTGACGAAATTCAGAATAAAATGGGCATACTAAAATAAGTGGTATTCGTTTTCAATTTGATTTGCATCACAGACTTTACAAAGCCGATGGTCTCTCTCAAGAGTTCCCCTGTCAATTTCGATGCGCAGGCTATGCAAAGAGCAACGAAAACGTGCTAAGGTTTTTCTGTGGACGTTTATAGTGACCGAAGTAAGATATTTTTCTCGCTGTAACGCTGTTTTAAATTCGCGATATGTCACGAGTTTCTCAAACGTGCATATGTCACTTAGCCAGTTATGCTGCAAGTAACATTTAAATCTAACAGTAAATGTTTCCATAAACGTGCTTGTATTGTTAACTTCCTGACTGTACCAACAAATTTGCATATTACAAATAAACAACAAATTCTTTATATCAGTGATCCATGTATGCTTATTTCTAACTTCAGACTCTTCTATACTGTAAAGCATAACATAGCATTTACGGGGATATCTATTGTGGGGCATGTTAATTAATTTTGCCCAATATTTTGCACAGCGTTCGTCGGTAAACAGAAAAATGGGATACCTCCCACACTCACCCAATAAACAACTGTTTGGGGATGTTTATGAGACACCAAGGTAATACCTACAAGCAAGAAACTGAATTTTGTTCGAGGCAATCATACTGTCGACACCCCCAAGTTTCAGCACTATATGTTAAAATTGGCAAAATCTTGGAGTCAAAAAGTTTAAAAAATACATCATAATTAAGGGGACCTGTTTTGTCACTTATTTTCATAATGGCAAACATGGCCTTTTTGGCTTGTTGTGCTAAAACCTTTGTTGCTCTCGACCATAGAAGTCTACAAGAGAATACAACCCCAAGATATTTATAGTAGGAAACTGCCTCGATTTCTTCACCTTTATAAAACCATTTTTCATTCTTAGACAAGTGACCACCAGCTTTAAAAACCATAACTTTTGCTTTTCCCTATTCACTTTCATTTTCAACCTGTCACAGTAACTACTTAATATTTTAAGAGATCTTTGCAACCCGATCACCGTATCTGAAAACATTGCTACATCATCTGCAAATAATAAGCAGAAAAGTTCGACAGGGTCGGGGGATAGCTGTAAGCTATGATCATTGATCATGCGGCGTTGCTGCAATTCAAAAGTTCTTTTGTGAAAATAAAAATAAAAAATGACTTAGCATGCAACCTTGCCGAGACGCCTACAGGACAGTAAAAATATTCGTTTTTTCCATTTGGGGTGCGGACACAAGATTTCACGTTTGAATATATGCTGCACACTATTTTAAACCCGTTTATATCCCATTTAACAGAATACTAGTATAAAAATACCACAACCTTTGTCTATCAATAGTGTCAAAAGCCTTCGAAAAATCGACGAACGCACAATAAAATTTTCCCCGTTTTCTGGTAATGTACTTTTTTTTGAATAATTGCCTGCATAATAAAAATGGTATCAAACGTTGAGTAACCCTTCCCGAATCCCGCCTGTGCTTCGTCGATCTTTCCAAGTACTTCTGCCCAAAAATACAGCCGTCTATTTAGTACGGAAGTAAAAATCATTTTACCAAATATACTGAGCAAGAGAATTGGAATGATGACAATTGCTCTTGACCAGACGTTTTCAAATTCAAATATTTGGTTTAAAATGATGTTTAAAAATGGGGCCAAGGTAGGAAAAGAGTTTTTAAAGAATTCGCCAATCAGCTCGTCGGGGCCTGCAGATCTACCATTTTTAATACTAGCAATGATATGACTAATTTCGTCAGCTGTGATAGGCCCATTTAAGATATCCCAATCAATTTCCAAAGTGCTAGGTTGAAATTCGTCAACTAATTTATTTAAGTAGATCTTGGAACTCGTCTGCAAGAGCAAAGTTATTCTCTGCCTTATCGCCTGCAAAAAGCGTACTAAAGTAGTCATACCATTTAGCTGGTGTGATAGACATATTTGGTTTGCCAGAGAAAGGGTTATTTAGTCGTCTAAATGACGACCAAAACAGATTTGTATCAGCGCATATCAAATTTGACTGGATTTGATCTATATGTTGGCGTTTTTTGTCTCGGCAAACATACTTAAACCTTTTACTCAATAAGTGGTATTCATGTAAATGAGTTGGGTTATTGGTATTACGAAATTTGCGTAACAATCTGTATTTCTCTTTTTTGTATTTGTTTACAATCATTGTCAAACCAAAGTGGTTGTTCTGTATATGTGTTTGAAATTTTCTTTTTCATACCACATTTATCAACTACAGATCGAATCAAGTCTTCAATTATATTAACAGATACACCTGTATCGAGATTTACATTTTCAGAAATCGGGTTTAACCTATTTTGTATTTCCTCGGTATATAATTTGCTCATGAATGAATCAGAACGTGTATGCAGCCATACATACTTAGTTAGTTGACCATTTTGCATACAATTTGCATTAACATAAAATTGTTAATGTACAGACCCATGTACACTAAATACAAGTGGGAGATGATCAGACTCTGTACGGGTCATAATAAAGAAATCAGTGATATCGGTAAATAAAGCCGTCGACACAAGAACATAGTCAACCAGACTTGCCCCGTTGCTTGAGATTCATGTAAAGTCACTAACACCTGCATCGCTGCCTACTCTACTATTCAACATATGCAAATTGTGTGAGCAGCAATGAGATAACAAAGTACGACCAAAATTGTTAGAAATGTTATCTTTTGTTGCACTTGGAATGTTGAAAGTGTTTTTTCCTTAAAAAATCCTGCAACACTAAACAATCTTGGGAAACTTATTTTCTTTCCCATGAAATTAAGATCTGAAATTCTTTGTCTCAAGGCCTACATTATGTAAATTATAATGCTCTGTAATTTCTAAGTTATTTATTCATTTATTTCTCTAGTGATCTGATTTGCACAGACCACATGTCTTGTACATTTCGGCCGCTGGCCTTTAATACTAAATAAATTACATTATACTGCCAATACAATGATAACACCTGTCTTCAGTATACATGTACCTGAGTATTTGATAAATTACCTGCGTTTCGTATCTATTCAAATATGTAAATTATCGTTGGGACCATATCGTACTCTGATTGGTTACTGACTAAGTAGTCAGGTGCTTATAGGTAGAGTGTTCTATTGTATTCAGTCTCGGTTGCAAACAACTCGCGATGTATTTTTTGTTGTTGGTATTAAAGATGGAATAGTACGAGTAATAGTCGCGTATACCGCATTTAATGTTGGTTGTGTAATTTGTTTGAATAACTGAAGTTGAGTAGAGATTAATAATACTAGTGACGAGGACGAATATATATATTTATTTACATACGTATAAAATGTGGCATGCGATGGGTGATTATACCATTAACCTAAAGCTTATCCTATTGCCACTCCAGCATGCATAATGATATATCCCTTAGCCACCTCGGCATAAATATTGGTCTCTCCCTTAGCCATCCAGCATACATAATGGTACTAGTATATTCCTTAGCCATTCCAGTATACACAATGGTATATTCCTTAGCCACCCAGGCATAAATATTGGTCTATCCCTTAGCCACCCCGGCATACATAATGGTCTATCCCTTAGCCACCCCGGCATACATAATGGTGTATATCTTAGTCACCGCAGCATATATAATGGTCTATCCCTTAGCCACCCCGGCATACATAATGGTCTATCCCTTAGCCACCCCGGCATAAATATATAGGTCTATCCCTTAGCCACCCCGGCATACATAATGGTCTATCCCTTAGCCACCCCGGCATACATAATGGTGTATATCTTAGTCACCGCAGCATATATAACGGTCTATCCCTTAGCCACCCCGGTATGCATAATGATATATCCCTTAGCCACCTCGGCATAAATATATAGGTCTATCCCTTAGCCGTTCCACCATACATAATGGTGTATCTCTTAGTCACCCCAACATACATATTGGTCTATCCTTCAGCCACCCGGCATACATATTGGTCTATCCTTCAGCCACCTCAGCATACGTAATGGTACTAGTATAGTCCTTAGCCATTCCAGCATACACAGTGGTATATCCCTTAGCCATCCCAGTATATATAATACCAGAAATACCAAAGTCGTGAAAACCAAAACCATATTTTCATTTTCGTTTCATCTTTCCAATTGTTGTCAATCGATATTAGTCTCATATCGAACGGGACGCGACGCGACGACCACTGCCCTTTAAAGCGCGGTGGTCGTCGCGCAGCGCGTGTTCGAATTTCATGTAAACAATGTATTTTACACGCGTTGTGTATGTCGTTATGAGTCCCATATCGAACAGAACGCGACACGACGACTGCCGCCCTTTAACATCACATCGTGGTCATTGTAAAACACATTTCAAATCTGTTTTATTGTTACACAAACAATTACACTTTTCACTACCATCACCACGTGCATCAGCAATACAAAATGTAAATATTGTCCTTTACGCCTGGTGTCTCGGATATCCGCATTCGACCAAATATAGGTCGAGAACTCCTCTCAAACCATACAAAGGGAAAGCCAATTTTGTATGTCGTCCATTTCGTTTATAGAACATAACGCCCGTCGCCTCGCGGAGTCAGTCATAGCACGACCGGGATTATAATCGCTTTTCCGATGCAGTTCATGCTACATCAGCGCACAATTACATCATACATTCGTCGAGTATATTTACACTACCACGTGCAAATCCGATGTTCAGTGTCTCAACTAGGTCATAGCTGGTTAGTGTTCCAATGCGGATATATATTGTCAGACACCGTGCACTTTCTGGTCTTGTAAAGAACCATGTTCAATAATGACGTCAAGACGAGTGATTGAACCTCTACGCGGGACATCGGACCAATAGGAATCATTCACTGGACTTTCGTATGTATCGTGCAATCGACACGGAAATCCTGCAATTAATATTCAAATATCAGTAGAAGATAGCAGAAGACAGTGCAGTTTGAAATATTTGTGAGAAATTTTACAAGCACAACATTTATGACCGAAAGCCGCCTTCAGCAAGTCTGATAAATGTCAGAACAACAGACTTGCTCACTAATTTACTGAAAACTTTGGTTTAAGTTCTTAGACTAGGAGAACCGTCAGTATATATCGTCTTCATCATCACTGTCACTGACAAGCAGTCTTGATTGACTTTATTTTATCTTCTTTCTTTCCTATTTGGGAATGTCAAAGACAACCAGTTACAAGAATCACCACTATATTCATCTCTTAAGCTCGTCTAAATACGTGACACTTGACTTTTTTAAGCAGAGTTAACTCTTGTGATAACTTCAATATATTTGTGCATAGTGTTGGTGTTCAGGAGTCTCAATCTGGGTGTGGTACAGAGTAATATTTTGACAGAGTGGGATTTTATATAGGATTTATTATTATAAAAATATTCTACTAATACTCGTTTTGTTCCACTATTTCTTTCGTATAAATTCATGGCCTCTGTACACACGTATATATTTTCACTTGGTCCTTATTCAGCCTCTTTTCTATAACCCCCACCCCCCGCAATAGTATAAATTTCTAACGACCCCACTCTAGATCCCTCCAACGTCACATTCGATGATAATGAATGGTCATTTAAACAATAGTCTTCTAGATTTGGTAGATTTGGTCACGCCGCTTATTATTCAATTCATATTGTAGCAAGTGTCATGATTTATATTTTCATGTATTTCGGTGAGGCCGTTTTTTGCAGTTATGAGCGACTTTCACTGATGACCCCTGGATGATCCACACCTGCTCGTAACTTGTCATGATCAGGTCCATTCGTATGTTAGGGAATTAGTGATTGGAACAACTGGCTGATATAATGGTCGACTATGGAAGTTGGTTAAGTCAACAAGGCACCGATAAGTATGAGAGTTATGTCCCGACATCGGGGGCAATTAATCTGACATTATGGCTGTTGAGTACTTTGCGTGATTGATATGTGTGAAGGCCACGCCTTAGAGTCTTTTAACTTCTCTGTAATTGGTTAACAGTTGGAATGTGAATAAAACCGATCTCAGTTAGTTGTGGCAAGCTCTCGACAAGGAGGCGGCCGTGGGAGAGTAACAACGCGGCTGAGACCAAATGTGACACGATTCGATTCTCTGTGTGTCTTTCTTTGTTCGATAGAAAGGTGGAGAATTCCCCGAACTTAGTACCTCTGACGTGAAGGTTAATAACACTCATTTAATTTTTCATACAGGACTGGACACGTGTAGTACTCAGTCCCAATTACAATGTATAACAGATAATTGAAAGCATTTCGTATATATATATCATATCGTTGTGTCTCCGTTCAAAATGAAACTGAGTTGCCGGGACATAACTTTGAAGGATACAACATCGACATTAACATTATCTCTGTCATTAATGTAATAAAATAAGTTTATGAACTTTTACAGTAATGATTAATATGGCATAATATAAAAAAAACTAAATTGTAGTTTAAGATTGGTTTAAAATAGTTTATAAAGCGTACATACCTGTTGTGGTAAGTACCGGTCTTTGGGCAAGTCGTTGTTTTCTAGCTGCCTGTTTGTCACGGATAATCTGCCCAATGCCATAGCGCATGCAAGTATACGTTACAAGAATCACAATGACCGCAGCCAATCCAATCGAGATACCGACAGTAGTTGGTAATGAGACTTCAGTCGTGCCATCTGTAAAGAATGTTAATATGAGAAGATACGTTATAGTACGCACAATTGTGCGAGCGATAAATATAATAATAATAACTTTGTAACTCCACAATTACCATCTGTGGGTAATGTATAGTAAGCAAAATACTACAATAAAGAAAAATACAATAATAATACTATAAAGAAAAGATTACAAAAAATAGTACACTGGTGAAAAATCAAATGTTTGTAAACTTTACTTTTTGTATATTGTTTATTGAAGGTATTTAACTATAGGAAAACTGTTGTTGCATATGTTTATAACAATTGTATATTCTATTCTGTTTATATTTATTATGTTACATTCTATAAACAGCAATTTTCTTCTACTTATTGTTATAGAGTATTCTTAATTTTACGTTTACCACGAAAGAACGAAATGTATTGCAGAAAACGCATAATAATAATGCATTTTACAGCCTCCACTGGCCCGGCGGTAGTTTGCGATAGAGCACCACACGCCAAGCATCATAGTGCAAATGTCTGACAAATCGAACCATGGGATTGTTCGATGCGACCTCAGCATCTATAACTTATTCTCTCTTGCAATTTTTCTTCAAAAACCTTGTGTTTCTTTGCCATTTATTTAAGCATTAACGCTCACAGTCGTACAATCTGATATTATATGACGCCATTTTATGTAACTGTCAAGACAATTCAATGAAAATTAAATAGCGCTTGTTTCCGTTAATGAAATTGGTTATTAAATTTCACCGGCACGTATACTTGACGAAATTACATAGGTCAATTGACAATGCTTCAAAGCTGGCCACGCTCACATCGTCTGATTACAATGGTTAGAATTATGACACTGACCGACTTACCACTATGATACTGACACTTGTCTCCGAAATATTCACCGCCGTAACAAACACATATTCCGGAGTCTGCGATGCACTCACCACCGTGCATACACCCGCCATCAAAACGACAATCGAAAAACAAATTACGACCTCGTTCTACAAGTAACAAAAACAACTATTAACTAATGTTTCAATTAAGATACTGTATACGCCGCAATCCCAATACAACAATCAGAATTTGTTATTAGAATATAATATAATATAATACAATACACGTCAACGAAATTAATGTTCTCGTTCAAATAATTAATTCGACATGTAACAGGTTGCAGGAGAACATCAATGAAATTGATTTTAAATTCTGTAATTTATTTATTTAATCTGTATTTATACCAATAAATAACTTTTTAAAACTATTGTCTACAGTCAGCTTACTTTCTTTGAAGTATAGAATTTTGATGGTATTGATATTCAAATCATGATGTCGCACATAAGCTGCTTTCAGGTGTAAGTTGAACATATATTCAGGAACGTTTTGGTGTCATACCATGCGGTATAAAGAAAAGCAGTTCTGAGATAACTGATGGTGGATCAGGTGCTTTTCACTTTGGAGATCATGGGAACAATGAACTCAATTTACAAAATATGCATCTGACAACACAAATCTTCCAAGAAATCATAGCGATTGGGACGATCACTTCGTAAAGTACATTCACTTAGGTGACTACTCCATAACTTTTCCATATGTTACACTTCGGGTTACTATATTTATAATGATGCGAATTTTTTTTTTAAAATCAGCCATGGACGATTTCGTGTACTATGTACATTGCATTAAAGCGGAAGGGTCGTCACCTGCGCACGCACGGGAATTGAGTACTGAGCGACGATAACAACACATGCTAAGAGCGCAAAGGCTCATTGGTATACGCTTGTTTGTAAACAATATAATGACACGCTATGGACACCTGACGCATGCGTGGGTGACAACTGTCCACTAGTACTAGCGTACTAGTATATAGCTTGCAGATGACTAGGCATATGTGAATATTGTGCTTGCTGACCCAAGGTTATAAATGTCCAGCAAGATGCGGGTACTATGAATAGAATATTGTGTGTTTTATTGATTTTATTGATATTTGACTCATTTGTAACTCCCTGTGCATTTTAATAAAATACTATGGTGACATAATTATATTTGTATTTAGTGAATACTCAATATTTCGTCTCATGAGATAAACATGGTAATGGCACACACTTGTTAACGCAGACGACAGTCTTTTAATTAGTGAAATCTTTGACATGTAAAAATAACTTTCCTTATTCAGGTTCAAAAGTCTGAATTTATTCAACTGTTATAAAAGTTCACACTGTAAACCAACATTCAAGCTATTGGATAACAAATATCTGGATCACTATCATTTGTTCAGTAATTTTGTAGTATCATATAATATAATATAAAATATTTAAAGGTACATCTTTACGCCTTACCATATTCACAGTGTTTACCATAAAACTTCGTATTACACTGACACATCATATTGTTGTCTGGAAACTCTATACAATGTCCACCATTCGTACAACCACCACACATATCACCAGTTACTATAAATACAAACACATATATCGAATATCAATGCAAACATAAATGTATACTACTTGACGCCAATCCATATATTATCATATCAAATGAATGATATAACATATTTAAAAATCAATTATTCCAAACATATTGTCAGCTACACATACATATTTCTAGTTTACTGCACAGTGTTGTTGAAAAGTATATGTATCTTGAGACATTAAATAAACACAGGTGTTCTGACAGAACATTTTTTTGCGAACTTGACAATAGTTGAATTCACAAAACAAGACCGAGTTCTCAAATCATTGTAAATGGAACATACCACATTAAGTGAAATTTATCTACGATTTTATTCAAATCAAATTCAAAGTTTATGGGCTAATATTTGAAATTTTCATAATATGTTTTTAGATACAGTTTGTCTTTTACTGATTAATTTCGACTGATATCAAGTTGAATCTCAATTTTTCAAAAAGTATCCAGTCTAGGAAACAGTTGTATGTTTGCTTCCTATTCCTGAATTAGAACTAGTAATGTCAGTTTCTCCAACTATTTGAGAGGAAGCGTATTAGCTTACAGTGATTGTGCCGTTTTAGATAGACGTCTATGATATTGTCACGGCGACCAAATAAATTTACATTTTGCTATTTCAATTGTTCGCCAATTTCCATCTTCTTTCGTCATTACTTGGCCTCTGTATACATGGCTCCATTCGTTACGTAGTCTCGCATAACAATTGAAGCAGGCTCACATTTCAATGTGATTTTCTCCCAAATGAGATTATAATTCGAGATATTCAAAAAATAGCACGCGTTCACTATTAATTTGAATTAAGATTCATCAATACAGATTCACGAACGTGGGTGGTTTTAAAGTGGACGCACAGGAATGTTCACGTGAAAACACGTTCTATCGCCCATGTGTTAGCAAAGGGAAAACTATCGTATCTTTACAAATATAACTGTATCTAAATATAGTCTCCGACACATTGTTTCAAAACAATTCACAGACATTTTTGAAATAAATATCTTATTTTACTTGTCCTCATATGACCTCGCATATGTCCTTGTATAGCAAAAAGCTATCTATTTTCAAAATATAAACAACAATCGAAAGATATTCACGAAACTACTGTACAGTATCTGATATATATTCACTTGTCAGCTAATCATCATTTTATGGTGCACATTTAACAACCAATCAAACCTACCGCACTGAGCTCATCAAGTATATATTGCATCGCATAAATTATATATACAGTCAAAAAAGCTATCTATTTTCAAAATATAAACAACAATCGAAAGATATTCACGAAACTACTGTACAGTATCTGATATATATTCACTTGTCAGCTAATCATCATTTTATGGTGCACATTTAACAACCAATCAAACCTACCGCACTGAGCTCATCAAGTATATATTACATCGCATAAATTATATATACTAGATTCAATTGTTTCGTGATGTATTATTACAGACTTGAATAACCTAAACATCTGGAGTTTTAATACACGAACACGTATGTCACACACGTACGCTAGTATTTCTTCTGGTGTATTACTGCTGTGTTCAACAGAAAGGCATTTGATTAAGTGCAATGCAGTCAATCTCGCATGCCGGACTTATTGAAAACACGAAGCTCAGACTACTGAGAATCTAATCACGGCGGATCTACAGCGATCTTGATTTTCTATTGCATGTAAGCCATATAAGCCGTGTGTACGAATTGTATTTTGTAGTTACTGTGACGTGTGACGCTAACTAAAAATCTTATCTCTGTGTATGTATGCCTGTACTGTCTCCATATAGTTTCAAGTACTTGCACACTGCCCCCCTTCAATATGGTTCTGTGACAGGTACACATGTATAAATAACAAACATATATTGCAAACATATATACACCCGCAAGACGTATTAATGGTCGATTTGGTTGGAAACATAATATGTATTACGAACACGTACAAAACAATTGGTAAGTCTATTGCCCTATTCATTACATTATCTATGTATTACGTTGTTACAAAGGTCATGTTTGCCAGTAGCATTCTATTATTTGATTGCTGCGTGTTTTTGACTTTACAGATTATGGCGACTGTGTGTGATGATGTTTCTCCTTTAGTTCGTTTTTCATCGGAAATTTGCTGGACGATACAGGGGATAATCTAGTATTTTGGGTACCACGAGAACCACATGCATCGCCATCGTTCAGTGGTATGGATTTCCGATTTCCAAAAGAAACAATGCAATAGACTATTAAATTGATACGCACTGCACCCCATGTGTGGAAGCTGATGTTCTATAATCGGCATATGTGCAAAGGATATTTAGATTATATGCAGATGCTTAATAATAATGACAATTTTGCAGCTGGTACCGAAAAACATATAGATATGATATAAACATTATTTACATTATTATTCTGCTTTTTGTTTCATTTTGTAATTTATTCAAATCACTAAACGTGCTGTGACATTAGACATATATAACAAAATAATTCCTTTGTATATTGAACAGTAAAATGTCATGGTGTTAATTTCCTAAATAGACTTTAGTATGAATTTAATAACTTATCACTCGAAGTAAGCACTGCATGAAATGGCGTATTTAGAAATAGTTTTTTTGTTGAAGCAACAAGCAGTAAAATATTAAATATATTGTCACGTCTACACAGCTGTGATAATCGCTACATTTACATTAAGACTGATAAATTGTGCAGCTGTGAACCGCAGCATCACGCAGTATTTTACAGGACATCTTTTGGGGAATATGTAGTCCAATGTCTCATTCATAAAGGCCCCACATGTTTCCCCAAATCACAGTTAAATCTTTTCTCCAAATTGGCAATGTGCGGGTATGAAATGACGAACTCACTGAATACATTGAACAAGTCAGGCGAGTCAGGCAAAGAAATTTAAATGATTAAAGGTCATGTGACACTATATACATATATAGAGGCTTGGAATGAATATATCATGTTGAAATTAAATACATCGATGGCAGAACATTATCGTCATCCTCATTACAAAATCGTCATCGAATATTCGGATTATGTAAGACTACACAATTAAGATTTTAAATATATTATAAAATGCATGTTGTTATGTATAGTAGAATAATATCAAACAATCTGAAAAAAATATATAAAAATGTGCGTATGTCGTGTGAATTCACGAGTGATTTCAATATAATTTTAACTCTTTACCACTAACATCAGACATATACTCACCGGTGATATCGGCGATAGCTGTAGATAACACGCATATGAATTCTGCAACAAATAGAGGATAACTCATGGCCAACTCGGAACTGCTGAAAATAATGGGAAACAGAGTATGTCACTACGTGCACATCACCGACAATATGCTGAATAACTCGACGGTATATCGATTCAATACGCGTAGTTGTCGGTGTCTGGCGGCACGAAGACAATATCCAACGGCATTATTAGTGTGTATTCACCATCGGTTCATTTTGCGCGGTGTGTCTCATCCACGGCAACATATGTTGTTATTAGCGTAAGTCTCGATGGGTAAATATATTAGTACGTTAAATATAGAATGACGCTGATTAATGCTGAGGGTTGGTCATGATGAAGGGGGTATCGGAGACTCAACTCACGTACACTTACTTAATTACGGAAATTCAATATACATTAATGCTATTATATCTATACCACGATACGCAACATTTTCTGGCTGCTATAATACTACAGCACAGCATTAATTCGCTTACAATATGAGCCAGTTAGAAATTGTGTTGGATATAATACTAGTTTCTACATCACCGACAACAAAGACGTCGCTAAATATACAACTCATCGCCGATCGTAGCTGCATCACGATTCCAACAGTAAACTATAATAGCTGGCTAGCAAGTTAATTAAAATTCTCGACATAACAGTGCTTGTGATCTCTATCAGCGATATTGGAAAATAATGCACCGAGTTTGTTCGACAGTGAGATCGAATTCTACTCATCTCATGTTATCAGAACATTTCCGTCACTGTGTATGCCGTTGCAAAACAACTCTTGTTTAGAATGCAGTGGTTTGACGTCATGTCAAATGAATATAACTTTCACTGTTTTTTCGTCACACGATAAATTGGGAACGGACCAGTAACACAGTATTGGGTTAAACCCGTAGCCATATATGAATATACATTACTGCAAATACACATTGGAAACCACACATACGTGTTATAGAATACACATATACTGTATATATGTATTAAATTGAAATGTATCTTTCAATACTCAACGTCCACCTTTTCAGGCGGTGTGAGTTACATCCAAACATACAGATAGTATGCAACTTTAGTATGAGAACTACTTAAAATTCGGTTAAAAAGTTGGACTTTAAAATGTTATAATCTCGTGTTTATATGCATTACCGTTACTAGAACTGAGAATGTGCCAGTTGTCGGGATTATCATGATACGACATTATATAGAAATATAGAATAATATAACAAATAGTATGTCACGACTACAATTAATCATCACTAGTGTCCAATCACTGACCAATCCCGTTACAGTAGTGAAAGCCTGGATACATTGGAATTTGGAGTTTGAAAAATCTGAAATTATCAATGAATATATTCAAACCTACTTAATATATATTAAATATTGAGAAACTATTCACGTAGAACAAATATAACACGACTATTTTCCAATTAAGTATAGATTAGTATACATGCTCAATTATTCTGATGCACATACAAGATAACGAAATTTAGTGAAAAAGTGGATTTAATACATATTAAACAATTCAGGCGCGGCGGCATATCACGTAACTAACAGAGCAATATATGCATTATCAATGCTCGTTTGATTTGAGATGACGATAAACGAGGCATGACGTAAAAGTTAGATTGCGCTGCAACATTCCAATATACTTGAGTGTACATTGAATATTCATAGGTTACAAAGGTCACAGTGGACGTGATAAGACAAGAATAACTTCAACTCTGAACGCGGTCAGATAACAATGTGATTTTACCGATCGTATACATATATTCGGGCACATGCATAAATTAATTGCAAGCAAATGAATATTTAGTATGCGTGTTTCACTATAGTATTATACAATGTGAATATTCGTGTTAAACAGATCGACGAACTCTACAATATGGGTGTGCATGGGAGTTGATTATGGTCGAAATAAAGTTTGACAACTGAGAATTTCAAAACGAAAATTGTTTTATTTCCAAGAGTTAAATTGAAGAAAGCTATCACTCAGAATACAATTGGCCCAACGATGAAAATGTGTATGTATGTGTGTGTTCATGTGTGGGGAACTGAAACTGGAGTAGACGTACCAGGACATCAATTATAACTGACATACTATGATACGTAGAATCACTGACACAGTCTCGAAATTTGTAAACAAATCACGAGATGTGACCTTTAATAACACTGAATATTAGAACAGCTTCTACACAGCGTGGTACATAGTAGACTGCCTCTGTGTCGTACATGTATCTGTATTTAAATGTCTAGACAGGGCAAGCAAGTATAGCACGGTACAAAAGGAAATCAATTAGCGTATTATAGCTCGGGTCATGATAAACTCCCAAAATATATTGACCCACTCTATGGGCGAGTGTGCCACAGACCAAGAAACTGAATAGTAAAAGTCGAAGCTGGGAGTCAAAACCACGGGCCAGTATTCACTAGTCACTAAAGGTTGAGATTTGGAGGCAACATTCTTATGGTTTGTTGGTACTTGTCACGGTGTTCAACCGGACCTAGATGCATCCCAATTCCACAATGCCATTATAATTGGACTATCGCTTCACAACCCTGTCACGTACTCCCGAAAATGGGACATGGATCCTGTGACAAAATACACTGTATGTGTGGTCCTCGCTAAAAATACAGAAACAGTGGCATACAACACCTTGCGCAAAAAATAGTTGACACACAACATTTTGCATAATTATATTAAATATTGGAGCATCTTCAAAAATATATATGAAATAAACGGTTATTTTATAAACCGTACGGTGATAGTTTACAACCAATTCATATCAGCGTGGTACATACATGTATACACAATCACAGTATTAAATTTGTTTTATGAATATAGCGCAAACTTTCTAGCAAAACATAATAAGGTAGTTTTTCACCTATTAAAGTTGAATGAATTATTTTGTTTCAGCACGATCATTACAAATCACAGATTAAATACCCGACCCCTCAAAAGAGTTCATACGAAATCCACCTCACGCGTCAGTGGAGCACGTCTTCAATTGAATAAATGTGATGCAATTACAAATGACTCCCAGTCTCTAGAACAATCACGTCCAGTTGTGTAGTCCTGGGCGAAGCTGTCACTGTCCTAGTTAATGAACTTAGAGTGTCAAAGTATCAGCACCAACCAATGTTACAATCCATATACACTGTAAAATCGAAGACCATTTAGAAGATTGAACCAATTCTCGGCAGCCACTCTAACAGCTGCATGCACTGATAGAACGTCTCGCCTTGACTGCGTCCTTGGTACAAACTACGGGGAACAGCTTATTAAAATTAATGCATTTATCCAAAATACGAACATCTTGGCGTACGTACGTCAAATGTGCAACATATTATCATTACAAGTGACGCAGATAGAATGGTGCGAAACGTGTGCACATGTTTGGATTACATCACATATCAAATAAACCAAAATGGAGGAGAACTAACTACGCCACATTTACATACCCAACGAAACACTGTTAACTTCGGTGGAGGCACAAACCGTACAGAAACGTTTTTTGGTGTAGTAATATTAATAATTTAATAGAGCGGGCTTCATTCATGTGTTATTTTATAGGATACTTAATATATAATTAACTCATGAATACATGTTAAGTATGGCACATTTTACGACATTTTTACGACAGGGCGTGTTGAGTTCAGGATTACATACGCATGGGCATAATGCTTCGGAAAATAAACTGCATAGTTCGCGACACTAGTCAAGTGATTAGTCTTCTACAGTGATAACTAGTTTTTTTTAATAAATCACGAAAAATATCAGCTTCACATTTGATAATAAATCACACATATTATCGGGAAATGTACAATGGGGTATGATGTTATCTTAACAGGAAAATCATTAGCCACACGATCAAGCCAAATGGCAAACCTATCTCCATGGAAACACGATATTGAACGTGTCATTGTAGGAAAATTAATTAAACTTTTGGGGTGAATAATAATTTATTACTAGCATTCATCTATATGGTTGACAATGTACTCAGTTTTCGATTAGAGTACACAGCTAGTAGACCGAGAATATCACTCTATTGGATGGCCAACATAAACAGAAACTTCAATTTATGTTAGATAAGAAGAATGTTTAAACTTTATTATCAAATCTGTATAATTATTTCCATACATTGCTTGCTAGGAGTTAGTAACTTGTGTATCACATTGTATGACAAACGAGTCGTCGTAAATAGTCTTAGCAACGAATGTACGAAATGGGAATAGTAATACAAACAACAGTTTTTAAAGGTGAAATAATTCAGATAAGTAACAAACAAATCGTTGGATGTTGAGCACTAGTCGTATTTCAAATGATAATATCATGTTCATGTCAAGGATCGAACACGCAGAGAATGTTAATATGGTTTCGTAAACAAACGTTAGGTCAGTTTCGGGATGGCTCTGATATATATGAACAATTTTAAAATCGAATTCCAACAATCTACTGGTAATGTACGTTAATTACTTGATGGAAGGGTTCGTATGTGTATTCCCATAACAACGATATGCCTGTGACACGTTCTGATGTGTTACAGGGTACTAGAGGTAGGTCACGTAGTTCATATAACACATACGTATGTAATTATCTACCTCTACCCATATGCATGTGTTGGACGTTGACGCTAACACTAACGTATGGTACTGATAATACTATATCATATAAATAAATATAATTACCAAATATATATATACATACATACAAAAATGTTCATGTAAATAACAAAACATGCATGTAATAATAATAAAATACTCACATAGCGCAATTACAAAAACTCAACGCGTGTCACATACTGTTTGAAGGTAACATCAGGTCGGGTAAAGTTACAAACTGTTGACAAGATGTACAGTGTATGACATCAGACCACAACTAACACGATGAATTAATTGTGTCAAGCAAGGAGAGTATAGTCCAAAACCATCGTAATTATTATAATGTCAACAGCAATAGAAGATATATAACGCATACCAGCTCAGTGATGAAAGCTATTTTTAAAACTATGGTGACTTTTACGGGCAATGCTATAGACACTCTCACTCGCATGCTCATGTCGCGAGGTAGAATAGATACCGTGCTATTTATAGATAGAACTCCAACTCGCACTAGTAGAGTGGCGCTGTAACGTACAGTTAAAGAAGGAAGCTGCCACGGCGATTGGTGGCGTGATATCGATTAAGTACACACAGTTACTGCGTGAAGGTTAATGCACACAATAATAATTTAAAAGCGATAGAACAATCAATGCCACTAAATGAAACATTACAACGAGGTATAATATTATAGAGTACCACAACGACGTGAAATAAATAAAAAAATATGATTCAATCAAACTGTAAATAATAATAATAATGTTTTTGACTTCATTTCAATCAAATCGTAAATCCTCTTGGGATGGGAGTATAAATAATAATGTTCACGATATACATGATATTTTACCCTATCATTTTCGCTACAATATTAAAATTTAAATAGTGTAAAAAACTTCATTACAAATACTGTTTTTTTACAACCTAGTTGTTTGAGTTTCACATTGATTGCCTTCTGATGCATGACTTGACTGACTTGAATCGTCCATAAAACCAACTCCGTCATCATTGTCATCTTCTTCAATCTCATCAATTTCATCAATTGTATGTATTAAGATCACGGACGAGTTGTCTGTCTCATGACTCAGAGACCGACCCAGAGTTGGTTGGACGCCCCTTTCATTTTGCGTCTCCACGGAGTCTATGTTCATGAATATGCCACTGGAATCGTTTTCTGCTGTAAGGTTCGATGTCTGACTATTATTTTGTACGATGGCTGCATCATACTCTGGGGGTAAACTAACCAGACTGTCTCCCTGAATAGTGACACCAGATTTGGATTTGTCTTCTGCAACAACGTATCGATAGCTTGGCGGCTTGCTGCCTTGAAGAACAGCCGGGGATGTCGTAATTCCACGCAACCCCCGCCACGATGACGTCCGTGTGGGAATACGTGGCAATGCAATGTCAAAACCTACGATGATGATAAAACAAATTCCATTTGTCAAGAACACTGCTATGTTTCTATTTCCTTTACTTGTATGAAAGGACGTACATGAAGTAATAATACAAATCTAAACTAAAGTATATAAACATGATTCATAATATGTGCATAGTACACGCCAAATAAACAAATATCAAAGTACAACGTATATGAGGTGGATTCCAAACAACTATACAGATGTCGAACACGTGGCTCACGGAAAACTAAAATAAATTGATATCAGCTACATTCGATTTCAAATACATTCCCCCTGCCATAAAACATTTCTCATGGCTGATACATAAGCGTGAATGAGTTAATAGTATAATTCTCAATAAAAAAAGCAAGTCGGCTTACATCCTGTGCTTTCCCGTTGTATGTTTTTGTTTTTCTTCTTAATTTGTCTCTGAATGTTCGACGGTACCCTTAACATCGGTGGACCATCCACTTGTACAGCGTTACGCATTTCTTGTTGTCTAAGTGCGTCCTCTCGTCGTTCTTGTATTCGTTTGACATTGACACAGATCACCAGGAAACACACAGAGGCCATGACGACTGCGGCAAAGACTAAGGACACTATAGTTGATCTTCTTTGCAATTGCGTATCTGTTGGGTCGTTCCATGAGTCTGTAAACATCAAATGTGTTATCATTAACTAAATACCATGTTAATGACTCTTATGCATATTAACAATAAGTTTGTTAACCTGAAGAATATATATGATAATGATAATGAGTATTATGAGTAGACAATATTCTTCCCTTTTAAGACAGATTTAGTGGTATCTGTTTATTTTTAATGGCACTGACGATTTTTTTCAAATTGTGTCGGTGTTGTGACATACTCACAAAATGTCGATGGACAACCAAGGAAGGATTTGGATTTGGAATTATAAGCTTAGAGCAACAACCACTACGCTATCAATGGCTTCAATGACAAAGAAAGTACTGCCAAGAGCATGTATTCACAGTGTCTTAGGGGCAATCTGTTTTAGTATATGTGGTATGAACAGTTTATATCTCCAAATTTATTCTCACCAATAAAAACACATGGAATTATGTTTTGACGATCAGACTTAATCCTGATCTTGTGGTAAATAAAGCATGATGTTTTTAAGCACTGGTCACATTTCCACTTTTTACAAATTCTAATCGGTACAATATTCTGTCATCATGTACAAGTATGATACTGGCTATAGCTTTATAAGTGTGTGAACTGTGCATTGATTGTCTAGAACATCACACTGTGAACTGTGCATTGATTGTCTAGAACATCACACTGTGAACTGTGCATTGATTGTATAGAACATCACACTGTGAACTGTGCATTGATTGTCTAGAACATCACACTGTGAACTGTGCATTGGTTGTCTAGAACATCACACTGTGAACTGTGCATTGGTTGTCTAGAACATCACACTGTGAACTGTGCATTGGTTGTCTAGAACATCACACTGTGAACTGTGCATTGATTGTATAGAACATCACACTGTGAACTGTGCATTGATTGTATAGAACATCACACTGTGAACTGTGCATTGGTTGTATAGAACATCACACTGTGAACTGTGCATTGGTTGTCTAGAACATCACACTGTGAACTGTGCATTGATTGTATAGAACATCACACTGTGAACTGTTCATTGGTTGTCTAGAACATCACACTGTGAACTGTGCATTGATTGTATAGAACATCACACTGTGAACTGTGCATTGATTGTATAGAACATCACACTGTGAACTGTGCATTGATTGTATAGAACATCACACTGTGAACTGTTCATTGGTTGTCTAGAACATCACACTGTGAACTGTGCATTGATTGTATAGAACATCACACTGTGAACTGTGCATTGATTGTATAGAACATCACACTGTGAACTGTTCATTGGTTGTCTAGAACATCACACTGTGAACTGTTCATTGGTTGTCTAGAACATCACACTGTGAACTGTGCATTGATTGTATAGAACATCACACTGTGAACTGTGCATTGATTGTATAGAACATCACACTGTGAACTGTGCATTGGTTGTCTAGAACATCACACTGAACTGTGCATTGGTTGTTTAGAACATCACACTGTGAACTGTGCATTGATTGTATAGAACATCACACTGTGAACTGTGCATTGATTGTCTAGAACATCACACTGTGAACTGTACATTGGTTGTATAGAACATCACACTGTGAACTGTGCATTGGTTGTCTAGAACATCACACTGAACTGTGCATTGGTTGTTTAGAACATCACACTGTGAACTGTGCATTGATTGTATAGAACATCACACTGTGAACTGTGCATTGATTGTCTAGAACATCACACTGTGAACTGTGCATTGGTTGTCTAGAACATCACACTGAACTGTGCATTGGTTGTCTAGAACATCACACTGTGAACTGTGCATTGGTTGTCTAGAACATCACACTGTGAACTGTGCATTGATTGTCTAGAACATCACACTGAACTGTGCATTGGTTGTCTAGAACATCACACTGTGAACTGTGCATTGGTTGTCTAGAACATCACACTGTGAACTGTGCATTGGTTGTCTAGAACATCACACTGTGAACTGTGCATTGGTTGTCTAGAACATCACACTGTGAACTGTGCATTGGTTGTATAGAACATCACACTGTGAACTGTGCATTGGTTGTCTAGAACATCACATTGTGAACTGTGCATTGGTTGTCTAGAACATCACACTGTGAACTGTGCATTGGTTGTCTAGAACATCACACTGTGAACTGTGCATTGATTGTCCAGAACATCACACTGTGAACTGTGCATTGGTTGTCTAGAACATCACACTGTGAACTGTGCATTGGTTGTCTAGAACATCACACTGTGAACTGTGCATTGGTTGTCTAGAACATCACACTGTGAACTGTGCATTGATTGTATAGAACATCACACTGTGAACTGTGCATTGATTGTATAGAACATCACACTGTGAACTGTGCATTGATTGTATAGAACATCACACTGTGAACTGTGCATTGGTTGTATAGAACATCACACTGTGAACTGTGCATTGGTTGTCTAGAACATCACACTGTGAACTGTGCATTGATTGTATAGAACATCACACTGTGAACTGTGCATTGATTGTATAGAACATCACACTGTGAACTGTGCATTGATTGTATAGAACATCACACTGTGAACTGTGCATTGATTGTATAGAACATCACACTGTGAACTGTGCATTGATTGTATAGAACATCACACTGTGAACTGTTCATTGGTTGTCTAGAACATCACACTGTGAACTGTGCATTGATTGTATAGAACATCACACTGTGAACTGTTCATTGGTTGTCTAGAACATCACACTGTGAACTGTTCATTGGTTGTCTAGAACATCACACTGTGAACTGTGCATTGATTGTATAGAACATCACACTGTGAACTGTGCATTGATTGTATAGAACATCACACTGTGAACTGTTCATTGGTTGTCTAGAACATCACACTGTGAACTGTGCATTGATTGTATAGAACATCACACTGTGAACTGTGCATTGATTGTATAGAACATCACACTGTGAACTGTTCATTGGTTGTCTAGAACATCACACTGTGAACTGTTCATTGGTTGTCTAGAACATCACACTGTGAACTGTGCATTGATTGTATAGAACATCACACTGTGAACTGTGCATTGATTGTATAGAACATCACACTGTGAACTGTGCATTGGTTGTCTAGAACATCACACTGAACTGTGCATTGGTTGTTTAGAACATCACACTGTGAACTGTGCATTGATTGTATAGAACATCACACTGTGAACTGTGCATTGATTGTCTAGAACATCACACTGTGAACTGTACATTGGTTGTATAGAACATCACACTGTGAACTGTGCATTGGTTGTCTAGAACATCACACTGAACTGTGCATTGGTTGTTTAGAACATCACACTGTGAACTGTGCATTGATTGTATAGAACATCACACTGTGAACTGTGCATTGATTGTCTAGAACATCACACTGTGAACTGTGCATTGGTTGTCTAGAACATCACACTGAACTGTGCATTGGTTGTCTAGAACATCACACTGTGAACTGTGCATTGGTTGTCTAGAACATCACACTGTGAACTGTGCATTGATTGTCTAGAACATCACACTGAACTGTGCATTGGTTGTCTAGAACATCACACTGTGAACTGTGCATTGGTTGTCTAGAACATCACACTGTGAACTGTGCATTGGTTGTCTAGAACATCACACTGTGAACTGTGCATTGGTTGTCTAGAACATCACACTGTGAACTGTGCATTGGTTGTATAGAACATCACACTGTGAACTGTGCATTGGTTGTCTAGAACATCACATTGTGAACTGTGCATTGGTTGTCTAGAACATCACACTGTGAACTGTGCATTGGTTGTCTAGAACATCACACTGTGAACTGTGCATTGATTGTCCAGAACATCACACTGTGAACTGTGCATTGGTTGTCTAGAACATCACACTGTGAACTGTGCATTGGTTGTCTAGAACATCACACTGTGAACTGTGCATTGGTTGTCTAGAACATCACACTGTGAACTGTGCATTGATTGTATAGAACATCACACTGTGAACTGTGCATTGATTGTATAGAACATCACACTGTGAACTGTGCATTGATTGTATAGAACATCACACTGTGAACTGTGCATTGGTTGTATAGAACATCACACTGTGAACTGTGCATTGGTTGTCTAGAACATCACACTGTGAACTGTGCATTGATTGTATAGAACATCACACTGTGAACTGTGCATTGATTGTATAGAACATCACACTGTGAACTGTGCATTGATTGTATAGAACATCACACTGTGAACTGTGCATTGATTGTATAGAACATCACACTGTGAACTGTGCATTGATTGTATAGAACATCACACTGTGAACTGTTCATTGGTTGTCTAGAACATCACACTGTGAACTGTGCATTGATTGTATAGAACATCACACTGTGAACTGTTCATTGGTTGTCTAGAACATCACACTGTGAACTGTTCATTGGTTGTCTAGAACATCACACTGTGAACTGTGCATTGATTGTATAGAACATCACACTGTGAACTGTGCATTGATTGTATAGAACATCACACTGTGAACTGTGCATTGGTTGTCTAGAACATCACACTGAACTGTGCATTGGTTGTTTAGAACATCACACTGTGAACTGTGCATTGATTGTATAGAACATCACACTGTGAACTGTGCATTGATTGTCTAGAACATCACACTGTGAACTGTACATTGGTTGTATAGAACATCACACTGTGAACTGTGCATTGGTTGTCTAGAACATCACACTGAACTGTGCATTGGTTGTTTAGAACATCACACTGTGAACTGTGCATTGATTGTATAGAACATCACACTGTGAACTGTGCATTGATTGTCAAGAACATCACACTGTGAACTGTGCATTGGTTGTCTAGAACATCACACTGAACTGTGCATTGGTTGTCTAGAACATCACACTGTGAACTGTGCATTGGTTGTCTAGAACATCACACTGTGAACTGTGCATTGATTGTCTAGAACATCACACTGAACTGTGCATTGGTTGTCTAGAACATCACACTGTGAACTGTGCATTGGTTGTCTAGAACATCACACTGTGAACTGTGCATTGGTTGTCTAGAACATCACACTGTGAACTGTGCATTGGTTGTCTAGAACATCACACTGTGAACTGTGCATTGGTTGTATAGAACATCACACTGTGAACTGTGCATTGGTTGTCTAGAACATCACATTGTGAACTGTGCATTGGTTGTCTAGAACATCACACTGTGAACTGTGCATTGGTTGTCTAGAACATCACACTGTGAACTGTGCATTGATTGTCTAGAACATCACACTGTGAACTGTGCGTGGGTTGTCTAGAACATCACACTGTGAACTGTGCGTTGGTTGTCTAGAACATCACACTGTGAACTGTGCATTGGTTGTCTAGAACATCACATTGTGAACTGTGCATTGGTTGTCTAGAACATCACACTGTGAACTGTGCATTGGTTGTCTAGAACATCACACTGTGAACTGTGCATTGGTTGTCTAGAACATCACACTGAACTGTGCATTGATTGTATAGAACATCACACTGTGAACTGTGCATTGGTTGTATAGAACATCACACTGTGAACTGTGCATTGGTTGTATAGAACATCACACTGTGAACTGTGCATTGATTGTCTAGAACATCACACTGTGAACTGTGCATTGGTTGTCTAGAACATCACACTGTGAACTGTGCATTGGTTGTCTAGAACATCACACTGTGAACTGTGCATTGGTTGTATAGAACATCACACTGTGAACTGTGCATTGGTTGTCTAGAACATCACACTGTGAACTGTGCATTGATTGTCTAGAACATCACACTGTGAACTGTGCGTTGGTTGTCTAGAACATCACACTGTGAACTGTGCGTTGGTTGTCTAGAACATCACACTGTGAACTGTGCATTGGTTGTCTAGAACATCACACTGTGAACTGTGCATTGATTGTCTAGAACATCACACTGTGAACTATGCATTGGTTGTCTAGAACATCACACTGAACTGTGCATTGGTTGTTTAGAACATCACACTGTGAACTGTGCGTTGGTTGTCTAGAACATCACACTGTGAACTGTGCATTGGTTGTCTAGAACATCACACTGTGAACTGTGCATTGGTTGTATAGAACATCACACTGTGAACTGTGCATTGGTTGTCTAGAACATCACACTGAACTGTGCATTGGTTGTCTAGAACATCACACTGTGAACTGTGCATTGGTTGTCTAGAACATCACACTGTGAACTGTGCATTGATTGTATAGAACATCACACTGTGAACTGTGCATTGGTTGTATAGAACATCACACTGTGAACTGTGCATTGGTTGTCTAGAACATCACACTGTGAACTGTGCATTGGTTGTCTAGAACATCACACTGAACTGTGCATTGATTGTCTAGAACATCACACTGTGAACTGTGCATTGATTGTCTAGAACATCACACTGTGAACTGTGCATTGGTTGTCTAGAACATCACACTGTGAACTGTGCATTGGTTGTCTAGAACATCACACTGTGAACTGTGCATTGGTTGTCTAGAACATCACACTGTGAACTGTGCATTGGTTGTCTAGAACATCACACTGAACTGTGCATTGGTTGTTTAGAGCGACTATAATATGGGATAATATATAGATACAGCAGAAAATTGCGTTGTTTAGTGGCATATTTACTTAGTAGCAAATAAAGCAAACATTAAAACAAGATTAGATTTGTATTTTCAAAAATCAGCATTCAATTCTAAGTATACATTCCGATTAGAGCTTGTGAGTCTGCCCTGTATGGCTGTAAGTTATATACGGTACATATTAATAACAGATTATTTTACACATGCGTTGTAATATGCTGTCAGTCTTTATAATCTTGAATTTGGATTGTAAATTATTAGGAATTTATGCATTGACTTGATCTGATGTTTGGTCTGGCTTTGAAAATTGAAGCTGTATTGTATACTGCATTTAAGCAATCAGCATTGTTACTATTAAACTAAGAAAATGTTTCAGTTGCGTGCAAGCACCCTGTTGTGTTTGCTCTCTGTACAGGATGATACACTGAAACCAGTTTTATAATTACGGTATAATGTTATTTATTTATTTTATTCACATATTCCTGGGTAAATAAGCAAATTTACCAACAATATGTTTATATCATATATTATACGCTAACTGACTCAAGAAACACAATATTGTACCATAAATGCCTACATGCAAAGCCTCTATTGAAAGCTAAAATTGTAAACAGTGTACATTTGTAGTTATTAAGGCTTTTTGGGCGCTTTGTATGGAATTTATTTTCACTGATTTTTGATGAGTTTAATGTGAAATATGGGAAAAAAGTATATTCGCTGGATTTAATTTTCACGGAATCTTCCCTTCAGCAAAAATAAATTTGTTTCATAAACTGATAAGCTGGTTGTTAACCAATCAACATGCTTGGGTGTGTCAGCTGAACATATTCTGGAATATCGAATAGTGTCAGATGGCAAACGCAGCACAACACCAAAGTAATTTTGGATAGACAGCGTTTTTGTGTAATCAAAAGATCACCCACCGGCTGACACATTGCACATGGGTGAGGTTTTGGATAGACAGCGTTTTTGTGTAATCAAAAGATCACCCACCGACTGACACATTGCACATGGGTGAGGTTTTGGATAGACAGCGTTTTTGTGTAATCAAAAGATCACCCACCGGCTGACACATTGCACATGGCTGAAGTTTTGGATAGACAGCGTTTTTGTGTAATCAAAAGATCACCCACCGGCTGACACATTGCACATGGGTGAGGTTTTGGATAGACAGCGTTTTTGTGTAATCAAAAGATCACCCACCGGCTGACACATTGCACATGGGTGAGGTTTTGGATAGACAGCGTTTTTGTGTAATCAAAAGATCACCCACCGGCTGACACATTGCACATGGGTGAGGTTTTGGATAGACAGCGTTTTTGTGTAATCAAAAGATCACCCACCGGCTGACACATTGCACATGGGTGAGGTTTTGGATAGACAGCATTTTTGTGTAATCAAAAGATCACCCACCGGCTGACACATTGCACATGGGTGAGGTTTTGGATAGACAGCGTTTTTGTGTAATCAAAAGATCACCCACCGGCTGACACATTGCACATGGCTGAAGTTTTGGATAGACAGCGTTTTTGTGTAATCAAAAGATCACCCACCGGCTGACACATTGCACATGGCTGAAGTTTTGGATAGACAGCGTTTTTGTGTAATCAAAAGATCACCCACCGGCTGACACATTGCACATGGCTGAAGTTTTGGATAGACAGCGTTTTTGTGTAATCAAAAGATCACCCACCGGCTGACACATTGCACATGGCTGAGGTTTTGGATAGGCAGTGTATTGGACAAATATGGTATAACTTATATACATGTATGATATCCTGTGTATCCCTCATCCAAATGGCATTTAATGATTGTTATGATATACCAGCCTTTTGTCATGATGAGCTGTCAGTATTTAGTGTCACACTCTCTGGATTATTGCAACTGCTTTATGTGGTATTAAATGTATATGTACATCAACATTTGTGTGTTTCTTGTGAAGAAAGAGTAGCTAGATTGAGGTATAAGGAAGTGTATGGTGTCGCTGCCATTTTATATAGATCCTTAGTTACTTATTGCATTTGTGAGAGAACCATTTTAGCATCATTACTCCTAGTTATAGAACACATTGATATGCATATTAATTGCTCACCTCTAGTGTGTTCACATTGGTCTCCATAATAGGAATCAACACAAATACATTTACCGGTTTGTTGGGAGCACGACCCATCATGCATACAAACAATGCCATCAATCCGACAATCAAACTTTACTGTAATAACAGAACATTAGTAATTTAGACATTAATTACCAGTGCATTTCAGATATATCCATTATATTTGTATAGCTGTACCATAATATAGAATTAATTAATATTCTAATTAGTAGTCTCCTTGTTGCATAATCTGAATTATTCATACTTTGATCTTATATGCCATCAAGTATCTCGTATACTGGCTTAACCAGCAATATAAAGTATTGGAAACATTGCCAGTTACATGTACTGCTAAATAGTTGACTAGTTGTCGCTATGCTAATCTACAGATTGTTATGTGATTAGAACTGAACAATATGATCACCTAACATTTCTATATTACACCGGCATAATAAGAAATGTATTGAGAAAGCAGCGAAATGATCAGGACAACAACTCTATGTAGCGTAACATGCATTGTATACGTGACCATGCTGCAAGTAAGACTGACTTAATGGTAAGGCCTTAAGAACCAAAATAAATTCACAAGCAAACAAATTATCTTTGGAGATGAAAACTTTATCCATTCTACTCAACCATATTATACTTATCATTAAAAAATGCATTTACAACAGCAAGCTTAAAAAAGATATGCCAAACTTCAACATAGCTATAGCAAAGGTGAGATACAATAAAAAGCATGAATTACTACTCTCAACCAGAAAGGACACAACAAAATTTTTTTGGAACAAATGGAATAATTTTCTAGTGTAACAGAACAGACACTGACATTTGTTATTTTGCATTTAATCAATTAGATTGTAACTTATTGAATTGTTGTGTACTACTATATTATTTGGCAATTTGAACATTATTTTTTTTTATTATTACTTTATTAATCTTTATACTCTGTGGGAGATGCAAAAAAAAAAAAATTTATATGATTCAATGAAATAAATAGGGTTTGACTATTGATGTTCAATGTGTCTTTCAGTGTTGGTTAATTGACCCAACAATGTAAACCTATGCACAGCAAACCCATCAACAACTTAGCTGGCCATATTGCTGTTTGGAGGAATAAAACACTACGGTGAGGACAGTGAAGCTAGACTTTTAATATCTGGTTCTGGTGTAAAATGAACTGAAAGACACAAGTGCGCAGAGAAGTTACATTAAGGTAGAGATGCAGTTTACCTGACAGGTATTTTAATTAGTTAATTAGGAAACCAAAATGACCTCCCTTGTCCACAAAACTATATATTTTCAGAAAGCTTATTGTATGAATTTTAAAAAATTTTTAGTATTTTTTTTTATGGACACTGTAGTTTGAAATATGCACAAAAATGTGCTTTTTTGGTCAAAAGTGATTTTAAAAAAATTAGCTCCTAAACCATGCTTCTGTTTCCTGTCAAAATTGGTTTATGGGTACATCTGTTTACTATGAAGAAATCGCCGTTTTGAAAACTGTCTACCAGTTGTCAATTTTGCAGAGCAGCAGCCCAAATTTCACTACTTCAAGTTTATGCATAAATTAACACCCAGGCTAGTTGTCTGTACAATGGTTGTAACACTGTTCAACCAAAAACAATGCCCCAACCGCGTTTTGAAGATAAACACATTGTCAATCATTTGTGAAAATTTCAAAACAAAAGCTCAAAGTGTCTAGGAGCTATTCTTTTTTAAAGTTCTGGGATGTGCACTAAAAAGAAGCTGCGATAATTGCTAATTTGCATAACAATTCACTCAGTAAGAAGTTTGCTAATGCTCATAATTAAAATGGCTGTAACAGTTCCAAATTTAAATGTATTATCGTTTTGTTAAAAGTTAAATATAGTGCATAATATGGAGATCCCGTCATTTCTTTTTTTCACCATGTTTCTTTTTTATTATTTATGTACAGCCTTTCTATATCTTGCTAAGCATTCAAATAGGAGAATGTTTGCACCTGTTATCTATATTTTAAAATCATTTTTTGAGTATGTTCCACGATTCACAATTCTACAAAATTTTAACCAAGACTGTTTGGATAATAAAAAGCAAAGAAAAAAAAATTCACTCCCAAGTGCCCACAAACATGCATCTCTACCTTAAGTCAGTTGAGATATTCAGTGTGGTGATTCAAATTTGTGATGAGAATATGAAATATAATGGAAATGTGATAAAAACGTGATATTAATGTAATAAATGTCAGACACTAATGCTATGCATGCACAGTATCAATGCAGTAATATGACACATTGCACAAAAACTGTACTGTATATATTTGATATGTATATACAATGAATAGACAATGCATTATACCAGCATTTCAATTGCCCAAATACATCATTCTGATTGGTTGAGAGTTTTTTCTTTAATTATGCAAGCTATAATGGTAAAATACACCGTATACCATTTTTTGATATTTAAAAGTAGGCCCCATGAGTGTATACCACTCAGTATCTCAGTAATTCTTGCTGTCAACAGAAATCAGCTAACAATAATTTTTTTGAAATATAGTTATAAATTACACATTGAGACTCTTGGGTTTTTGGACTTCAAAAGAGATGCATTTTTTCTTCTTCAGAATTATGCAAATGACGCCCTAAAAACTATTGCCATCTGCAGTAGCTGACTTGTGAACTCGTCAATTGTGAAAATTTTACATATATTAACATTGACGCTAACAAGAAACTACTTCAACAAACCTCACACCGCCAAAATATAGGTCTGAATATAATTGCTGTATGCTAATTACAAGGCCGATTTTTAGAATTTATCTCATTTGTACATGAGTTTTCATGCTTTAAAGTTATTTCTATGTCTAAGAATTACATGAAATTGGTATATTATGATACAATAGCAATGGTTTATTGCTTATTTTTTGATACTCACAATCTTCACATAAAAACCCTGAATATTGTGTTGGACAGATGCATTCTAAGACTGTCAAGTTGCATGAACCACCATTTTCACATCCACCACAAAGATCACTGATGTTATAGCCTGTGAAAATAAAATAACAAAAGGCCTAATCTGATTTGTATCTAAACAAAAGTACATGTATTGAGTTTGCAGTCAAACAGCCAAAAATTACTCCTGATCTTGTGATACTATAACTTCACCATATTTGCACAGGTATTTATGATAATAGGAAGTTTACATTTATAAACCATCAGCAGATAACATACTTATAACAGAATGACAGACAAGTATGTTTTATGGATGTATATGTGCCTCCAATTAAAATCAGCTTTCAATAGCGTAAATACATTATGTAATAAATACATGGACGGTATGCGTATTATGGAATGCTACCTGAATTTAAAGCAGAGGGGTCGTCACCTGTACATGCGGGAATTTAATCCCAAGCGAAGATAACAACGCTACAAATGCAAAGGCTCACGGGCAGATGCTTGTTTGTAAACAACGTCATGCTAGGGTCGTTTGCTGTATGCACAGGTGACGACTCCCCCGCTTTTAACACATATATATTCTTGAAGTATTGCACCACGTGTGGAGTGGAGATGTTTTGCTGTATTGCATCCCAAGATGCAGTGCTGTAGTGTATATATTAAATATGATGAACTTACCAGCCACTGTTAAAAATTGGAATGTGACAATAACAAATAGTTTTAAAATCATTTCGATTGTATCCATATTTTCTGTTCAGCAAACTGCAACAAAAACATAATACAGTAAAATTGTTAATAGAGAATATTTAAAATTAATTTATGATCATTGCAAATTCAAATCAGGTAATTAGTATGTACAGATTTTCAATCCCAAACTGGTAAGTCTGTGCCTTGTTCGTTGCCAGGAATTTCCGTTATGACATTGAAATAATAATAACAATAATAACTTTATTGACAGGTTATACCTGTATTGGGATTTTCATCAAGTATAATAAAGTGAGATGAAGAAGATACTCATAAATAACAAGACAAAACAAAAAATAAAAGAAAGAAAATACAATCTAAATTAAGTAAAATAATTATTAAATAAATGCAACTTAAATTTGTGAAGACAAAATTTCACAATGACCTATGCACTAAAGTTTCATTGAAATGCAATGATTGGTTCATGAAATATTGTTGGAAAACCTGAAAAACTAATTATTACACAGGTCTTTGCATTGTCTCAGAGCACATATACACTAAGTTTCATTGAAATGGAGTGAGTAGTACTTGAGAAAAGCCAAACATTGACTAAATATTTGCAGATAACTGATTGGACAGATTGAATTTCTACTAACAATCAAATTCTTATAAATAAAAAGTTAATTGCTCAGCTATTAAAAATGACCATCACCTTCATGATGCATACATATAGTTGATAAATCAAGGTCACCAAGGTTAAATCAAGGTCACCAAGGTCAAACCAGGGTCAAAAACAGGACAGGTCATGCCTGATAATGCTTTTTGACTATCTATTTATATTCTTATATATAATCTTTCAACCAATCAAAATAAAACAAAATGTCTACAAACAGATTTAGTGTGAAACAAGTGTACTTTACTGTAAACTGCTTATATTTTTGCTGCTATTTGATGAATTTATGGCATTTGTGAAAATTTCTCACGCTGACACTACATGTACATGTTATACGACCCCGGAGCAATTTTCACTGCTACATTTAACAATTTCCATTGACTTGCAGAATTGCAGCAGTTAACTGTGAACTGTATTTTAAAATACAATGTACATGTCTCTAGGAATGACCTTGTCCATGTCAAAAACTTTTTTTCAAATCAATATAATTACAAATCTGGTATTTTTCAGATGACTATATATTCATTTCTATCTAAATAACAATGTTACTCATAGTGAAATAATGTGAAGAATGTACAACATTAACCGAGCATGTCACTAATTAGCATATGCATTATAATTGAGTGGTTAAGGATGCTAAAGGTGAGATTTCAAGTATGGTTGATGTCATTTGTATACATGTACCATGGCCTTTTGAAGTGAACAAGACGGGGACATTCATGCATACGTTCTCCCTTCCACGTATTAATTAAGTATAGGTCAATAGGTAAAAACATTTAAATAATAACTTTATTACACTACTAAAAACCTTCAGAGGGTTTTTGTATGGTAAGGAACAGAAATACAAAGAAATAAAAAACATACAATACATAAGAGATAACAATAAAACAAATTTGGATGACAAATCTTGTTGAAGACACATTCCTTCCATTACCTGTACTGTAAAGTCAATATGTAGTACATGTATAACCACTGCTTACATCGTCTGATGGTGTGAAATGAAATCCTTTATCCAAACTGTTGATGAGAAATGTTAAGCCAATGCCTGCTGACTATTTCCCCCCCCCAATAATTTTGATATATATACCGCCTTTCAACAATATACAGTATAATGTATACTTCCTAGTGTAGCAGCCACTCCCAGAATAGACCATGTTAGCTCAACGCATTGACTAGAAAAAAGCTGATGGTACCATGACTTTATAATAGGTAGGTACACCATGAAGAGGTCAACACCAGGGTGGATGTAGAGTTTGTAGGTGATTTAGATTTATCTTGTGTTTACCATGAAACAACACATCATTTTGCCAACTTATACATTAAGTACACTTTGCTGTTTTTTTCATGTAAGGTGTCAAACTGAAACTTAAAGTGCGGTGGGTATTGTACCGCTCATGTGCAACATTTGAGTTGATAAACATTAATTTTCCCACAATCCAATGTGTTCTCCTAATGGAAATCATGCGTATGTGTTTTGACCTAGACACAACATACACTAATTATTATCAGTGACTCTTTTGATACCTTCCAATCAACTAAAACTTAGCATTGTCTCAGTTTGTACTCGTTGGTCTGCGCAACAGTTAAAGTTGCTATCTTTGTCCATATGAGTTCAATATCTCACGCATGCGTGCCGCTACGACAAATGCCATTTAATATGTAAAATTATTTTGATTAACATATATTTAATTTTAATAGTTTTTATTATTTTAGACAGTAGCCACTCCTACTTTTATTTTGTTGTCTTAAAACAATGACAACATGTTTATTGAACTTGTAACATTGTCTGTTTTTCAGCGGCATGGCTGTTTCCATGGTGTTGTCAACATGTGATATTTTACCATGAAAACATCATGTAGGCTAAAACAAACACAAAGAGTTAATAAAGCCCAGACATTAGTATGTTTACATAACTGTTAATAAAGCCCAGACATTAGTATGTTTACATAACTGTTAATAAAGCCCAGACATTAGTATGTTTACATAACTGTTAATAAAGCCCAGACATTAGTATGTTTACATAACTGTTAATAAAGCCCAGACATTAGTATGTTTACATAACTGTTAATAAAGCCCAGACATTAGTATGTTTACATAACTGTTAATAAAGCCCAGACATTAGTATGTTTACATAACTGTTAATAAAGCCCAGACATTAGTATGTTTACATAACTGTTAATAAAGCCCAGACATTAGTATGTTTACATAACTGTTAATAAAGCCCAGACATTAGTATGTTTACATAACTGTTAATAAAGCCCAGACATTAGTATGTTTACATAACTGTTAATAAAGCCCAGACATTAGTATGTTTACATAACTGTTAATAAAGCCCAGACATTAGTATGTTTACATAACTGTTAATAAAGCCCAGACATTAGTATGTTTACATAACTGTTAATAAAGCCCAGACATTAGTATGTTTACATAACTGTTAATAAAGCCCAGACATTAGTATGTTTACATAACTGTTAATAAAGCCCAGACATTAGTATGTTTACATAACTGTTAATAAAGCCCAGACATTAGTATGTTTACATAACTGTTAATAAAGCCCAGACATTAGTATGTTTACATAACTGTTAATAAAGCCCAGACATTAGTATGTTTACATAACTGTTAATAAAGCCCAGACATTAGTATGTTTACATAATTGTTAATAAAGCCCAGACATTAGTATATTTACATAACTGTTAATAAAGCCCAGACATTAGTATGTTTACATAACTGTTAATAAAGCCCAGACATTAGTATGTTTACATAACTGTTAATAAAGCCCAGACATTAGTATGTTTACATAACTGTTAATAAAGCCCAGACATTAGTATGTTTACATAACTGTTAATAAAGCCCAGACATTAGTATGTTTACATAACTGTTAATAAAGCCCAGACATTAGTATGTTTACATAACTGTTAATAAAGACCAGACATTAGTATGTTTACATAACTGTTAATAAAGACCAGACATTAGTATGTTTACATAACTGTTAATAAAGCCCAGACATTAGTATGTTTACATAACTGTTAATAAAGCCCAGACATTAGTATGTTTACATAACTGTTAATAAAGCCCAGACATTAGTATGTTTACATAACTGTTAATAAAGCCCAGACATTAGTATGTTTACATAACTGTTAATAAAGCCCAGACATTAGTATGTTTACATAACTGTTAATAAAGCCCAGACATTAGTATGTTTACATAACTGTTAATAAAGCCCAGACATTAGTATGTTTACATAACTGTTAATAAAGACCAGACATTAGTATGTTTACATAACTGTTAATAAAGACCAGACATTAGTATGTTTACATAACTGTTAATAAAGCCCAGACATTAGTATGTTTACATAACTGTTAATAAAGCCCAGACATTAGTATGTTTACATAACTGTTAATAAAGCCCAGACATTAGTATGTTTACATAACTGTTAATAAAGCCCAGACATTAGTATGTTTACATAACTGTTAATAAAGCCCAGACATTAGTATGTTTACATAACTGTTAATAAAGCCCAGACATTAGTATGTTTACATAACTGTTAATAAAGCCCAGACATTAGTATGTTTACATAACTGTTAATAAAGCCCAGACATTAGTATGTTTACATAACTGTTAATAAAGCCCAGACATTAGTATGTTTACATAACTGTTAATAAAGCCCAGACATTAGTATGTTTACATAACTGTTAATAAAGCCCAGACATTAGTATGTTTACATAACTGTTAATAAAGCCCAGACATTAGTATGTTTACATAACTGTTAATAAAGGGCAATACACTAGCTTACTTTAACCATTTCACCACCAGACTTTCTCGCTCAAATTTTTCTGCACTTTTTTGCTTATATTCTTTAAAATTTCTTGAAATAAACCCTAATTATGGAGCAAACTTACAAAATTTGAGTAAATTTTCAGTTTTTATTCAAAAAATTTGGCTGTTTTTGTTCCATTTCTGAAGGAAGGTGCAGATTATAAATAAAACTATTCTGTGAATTTGTGATGAAAAGAGGGAACTAGTGGTGAAAAGATATTGCATTTACAGTTTTAGAGATATGTATTACTTAGTAAAATATGTACATGTCATAAAAATCATACAATAACCAGAAATTGCACCACAAACTAACTCTGCGCCCAGCGTGGTGTTGACCTTCCAGTGGTGTACCTAACTCAAGGTACTATCAGATTTTTTCCATAGACGACTTTCCCGGAAGTCGAAGATATGACGTTTCGCATGCGCGCAAATGTCGTTTTGGGGTGCAACGTAAACTTGCATTCGTGATATTATGCTTCTTGGTGCATCAATCGTTGTTACAAAAATAAAATTCTTTTCTATCGACTATCAGCAAACTGACATTTTTGCACTCCAGTCTTGCTACTTCCGTGAAAGTGGTCTATTCAATGGGTTGAAATAACATAAAAAATATGCCCAATTCATGAAATGGTTGCTAGACTGTTCCACAGACTAGACTGTGTTCACAAAAAATGTATCTTTCCTATTTCCATGTGAATCAAAGCTTAATTTTTTCCTAGTTCCAATTTCCAGGTACTAACATGTTGGTTGCCTGAATTTATTGTATTATGCATTATGTTTTCAACATTGGATGCGATGTCCTTCTTTGTGTTGCCTGACACTGATTCATTACCAGAATAAGGTTCACTTTCAATCGTACCATACTGTTGCAAACTGCATTGTAACATAAATGATTTAATTTAGTTGTCAGTTTTAGAACATTTCATTAAGTCTATTTAAGAATACAATGTTTTATTGCGACTAGCATGAATGGGTGAACTCAGTTTAGACAATGAGCTGTTATTACCATGAAAAGTGTTAAATACTTCTTCAATGCTCAGTATATCTTTCAAAAATTACAAATTTTTTTGTTTTTTGTTTTTCAATCCAGCTTTGTGATTGGTTGATATAATTGGCTTGACCTATCAGGTCAAAAAAAACCCCATAATTTCATGTCAATTCAAGCAAGGAAAATCATGGCTAATATTGTTTTGCAGTGAGTGGCGACTGAAAACAAATTACTTGCATTTAATAACAAATCAATCTGTTGTACGTTATTATAATCAGCGTAAATCATCAAAAAAAACAGCGTGATCATTTGTTACTAAGCAATATGTATATATTTGTTTTTAATTTGAAATTCTATACCTGTCATTACAATTTAAATCATTTTAGTATTTTTTGTTAACACATAGAAATACTGACAATTTTTTTTATGTCTGACTATAAACTTTTCAATTATTATGCTAATTTTAGAACCAAATCAAGACCTTTCACTCTCGCTTGACACCTAAATTAGAGTGATGTCTAAATCTGAAAGTCTGGGATCATGATAGTCCCAACAAAATGAGCAAAAAATAGTGTCAGCAGGCAATGTGTTAAAACAAAACTTGTATGGCGAGTAATAAACTTCAACTACGAGGTCAAAAACGTTCAAACAAAAAGTTGATACATTTATACCAATGTCAACCACGGTTCTTCTAGTAACCGTGTGTCAAAGTGTTGTGATGTACCAGCAGATACGTGGATGTAGTGTTGTGATGTACCAGCAAATACGTGGATGTAGTGTTGTGAATGTGCCGTATATATACATGACACTTATAGCACAAAGGGCGATCTATTTGTACCATATACACATGACATTAATAGAGAACGCTATTTGCGTACCAGATATATGACACTAACGAATGGTACATGAGACGCCATTTTTGCACCACATATGACACTAATGGTACAGAGGACGTTATTTTTGATATGTATATACATCGACTGAAACACAAGTCACTTTGGGACTTGTCGACACACCCCTACATGAAATATTGAGAAGGAAACACTTGTCTACAAGCCATACCAAGTACATGATCGTCGCCATCAGGGTCATTCCAGTTTTTGTCCACACCCCCCCTACGGATGGGTTAAATCCGAGGGGTCATATTTCTACAAAAAGTATGGATGGTCCAATTCCGAGAGGTGTCATTTTTTGACTATTTTCTTTTCTATATCCACACCCCTACAGATGATTTAATTCCGAGGGGGGTCATATTTTTGATATTTTTTTTTTCATATCATGCACACTCCCCATAGATGATGTGAATTCATGCGGTCGTAATTTTTAAGCTTCCAAGGGGTAGGTTTGTAAAAAAAAAATCTGTCAGCCAAGAGACCTGGGGGGAGGGTGTACGCCCTTTTAAAATGCATGCAGTCATACGTGGCTGTACCCCTGCTCGCAAACTGTTTTAACCCAAGAAAATCTATTTATTATTCTACGACTGTGCCGATCAAGCCCACACAAACATATCAGTCGCAACTTAGAATAAAGAATAAACCAATGTGTTGGGGCAAATAATTCATGTGTATACTTGATACATTCATTTAAAAGAGTCTGACTTGTACATTTCAGTTGTTCTCAAATTTCATTGGCATCCATGAGCTGGAATAGTTCACATTATAAATTTAAAAAAAACTCAACTCGACATGTGGCTATTACATCGGACATTACAACACTTGTATACATTTTATTTATAATATTTGAAATCTCTGTATTTTACTGGCTGGCATAATTAGAAAGTTTCGCGTTCATTCCCTTTATTCTAACTCTAGGCTCGCACAGCAATTCACATTTATTGTCAAGACCATGAATGACTGGGAAATTACAAGATCACAAAAATTTCCAATGGAAAATTAAATAAATTTGCCTTAGTCAAAAGCTTGGAAACTAGTCTATAATAGTTAGCAGAAGAACATTTGTTTTATTTGCCTGAGCCTTGGAATGAAAGACGTACATAATATAAAATATGATTTTGTGAATATACATCATGCATGGTCTCAGATAATGTTTAGAAAGTTTATTGTTCCGCGTAGACCAAATATAATCACGCAAAGTATAAATTCAAAGTGTTTTAATACATTGGTGAGAGGTCGCATGCACTTAGAAAAAAAAGCCGAAGTCAAAATTTGGTACAACATACGCCGCGACAACTGAGTGATCAGCGACATCATTTTGGGGCGCAATTGAATTCAAGTACTTCTTTGCAAAACTTGCTGTGCTGCGATGCTGACATCAAGTGTATGTTGACCGAAGTTTGGCACGTTACCTTAGCAACCCCTTTTGTTCTTGCTTTGTGTGTCGTTCTAGGCCAATGTTGGTAAGTTACTCACTGTTGCATCATGGGATTTAAGTTGTTTTCCTAACTTAAATAACTTGACCATTTTTCAGGCAAAACCCATAGATGTTGTCCTGGATTTTGTTTTTGGATTTGGTTAAGGGGGTCAAATTAACCTATTTACAAAGGGCTTTCAACTAAATATACAACTTTAAATTAATGTTTTTGTGACATTAAATCCAAAGCAGTAAACCTGTGTATTAAAGTTTTACCAATAGTCATTAGACCTTGCAAATTATGAGCAATAAAATTTTTTTATTACACTCTACATATATATATGCACTCTAGATGTATATTTTTGCATTTACACTGAGCGCCATATTGCTTCATACACATGATTTGTGAATCAGTCCGCAAATTACCTGGCCATTCAGTTGAACGTACTTCTACATTGCAATTACTAGAGACATATCACAATAAAAAAAAAATCAACACCAATGACAAAAGTCATTCAACTAAAAGGTGCACAAAGCAATGTGGGACACAAACATCCCTCTAGGTGACGTTATGACATCACTCTAGTTGTGCAGACCCCCCCCCCCCCAAAAAAAAATCATTGACTCCTTCCAACTGCACTGCTCTTTGCAACATACCATCCAATTTACCAATTTCTGTTTTATAATTAGAAGACCCAAGTAGGCCACTTGCAAGTCACACAGCTTTTTTTCCGAGGGGTTCTGTTTTTGTGTGTATCCGAGGGGTATAATTTTTTCACATACCCATCCGTATACGTCAAATCAGTAGTTTCCAGGGGGTGTGTTAGTGAACAAAAATCCGACACCTGAATGGTGGATTTGAATCCATAGGGTGTCATAACCTTAATATCCATCCGTAGGGGGGTTGTGGATAAAAACTGGAATGACCCTCAACAACAACAACAGTTACGCACGCACAAATCCGTTTTGACAGAACTATTCAAAAGTGTATTTACCTATTACGTGACATCACTTGAGTTCACATTAGCCGTCTACAACATATCGTTGAGCGAGTTTTCCTTGGCAAATAGAGTTTAAATATAACACACAAAACACATAATGGTCTGAAAATAGAAATCAGTGAAGAAAAACTATCAACTTCCGGTATTTTAACGTACCGTGACCTCTTGACCGATAAGAAATGTTTGTTAGAGGGCGCTAAACCACCGCAACGCATAAATGCGGAATTTAAGATAGCGAGAAGGGATGTAGTTGGAAGTTGTCAATTTCAGTATTTAAACCAGTCATGACAAACGCCTAACACCGTGACTGCACCTCACCTCATCGACTGAGGTAATAGTCTTAACAAGTATTAATATCCAAGATATATTTTCTTTAAAGGCTAAGGCTCAAGCCTGGTGTGACAAGGAACTGGTCATTTTAATTTACTTATGGGTTGGTGGGGATGGGTATTGAAAAACAGAGGGGTCCATGGTATTTTTGAATACACAAAAGGGGATATGAGATATGATATGAGGGACAATATATTTTCCAGCAAACAAACAGAGTTGTTTCACCATAATCAACGACCATTCTGCTCCCTGTGTACTAATATATATTGATAACTGAAATATTAGATTTCGTTATATAACCATGGGAATATGTAATAACATAATGAAGAATAAGATGTATTTTTCTCTTTCAATTACTGATCCATTGGCCAATAAATAATCTTCATGTATGGAGATTCCCTCCAAATGACATGATTTCCAGATCATCGCATTTTGGTTATTAGCTTGCTATATTTCTCAACTAATCAGTGTTATGTTTACCAACTGCGGGTGAAATATACAGCCAAATCTAGACGGAAGTGGACAAGCCTATAACAAATGGAATTGACATTATAGGGATTGGCTTGAATACTCACACAAACGCCAAGTAAGTTGAGACGCACTTTTTTACGTTTTAACATTAGGGGAGGGGGGGGGGGTTATTGGAGTTTGACTCTTGATTAGGTAAATAAATAAATAGGAGAACATTTTAATGTTCCATATATTCTTACTCTAAACGTACGTGATGCGTAAATGAATAGTTAATCACAATGTTTATACACTGAAATAAAAAAAAAAAATAGCTATTACATAGAAGTGATGTCAAATGATGCCACATTTGTTCATAGTGATACTAGTTTGTTTCTGTTAGTCATTCGTTATTTATTAGACCAGCTATGTATACATGTAATCTATCCAGTTTAATAAATTCCATAAAAGATTGTGTGCCCATAAGAGACTGATAGCTTGAGTCGATATTTCCATACCACACGGTTTGAACGCACTGATCTTCTCTGTGGGCCTAGCGAACTAAGCAAAGAACCAGTTGCCTACAGTCACAAGGCTGCAAATTTTAGATCCGTTCTCCCGCCGCTAGTTCTAACTTGCTAGCTAAATTTTGAATGCGCCATAACCAATGTCTTGGAATCTGAGCTCATGAATTCTGCAAATTATATGTAATATATGACTTAGATATTTCACGATCTCATAAAATGATCTCAAGGAACGCGAACTAAGACCACAGGGTACATGCTCTCAACGAAAGTTATTGATGTAATAGTATGTAAATAACGCCCTCAACAAACATTTTTGATTTAGGGGAAGCGTACATTATTGCGCATACGTCAATTGCACGATTGTGATACTTTATTATTACCAATACATGGGTACAGCGCCTTAAGTGGTGAACATGTTTGTGCTTTTGTTTGATAGATCTTCTTCGTCGTATAGGTTGAAACAAAAAATGAAGTGCATCATACTGGTCGACCTATGACCAGCCGTGTATTTCCTTGTAGTTTTTATATAATATCAATATATAGTCGTATAGTACGAAATATAGTGTGTTCAATAACACAGACGCTGATAACACGTTCAATATAATTATTTCCTTGTGTAGTCGGATGTGATCTGAATTCGTAAAATGTTATCTGAACTTTTAACCCCCGCGAAACGATTCAGGTAAAACTCAGGAGTAAACTCGACCCTGAAGATAAATTAGACCTCTTTTAAGAACTCAAAATAGTACAATATAAGAATTTGTTACAATGAGGGAAAAATATAATTAATTAAAAATATGTTGAATTTAGAGGTGTTTCGATTTTTTAAATTGCAGTTCTATTTGGCATGTGCCATGTTTTTAATACCTATCCTTTCTTTAATTTATGAATATATCCTTGCTCAAAAATAAAAAAAAAATTTGCCCATATAGATAGAGACACCAGTGACGCAGAGTTTTCTTATGACGTCACGGAAGCGCTTCCGCCATCGCTAGAGGGCTCATTTGCAGTATTGTACAACTGCTCAGTTACATTTTCACATTCTAATATGTGAAATACCACTAAGAGAACAAGCTGAAACATAAATTTGTTTAAATGATGCTGTTTCCGCTAAATAAAAGTGAGTCTAGTATAAAAGTGGATAGCAAGTTTTCCCAAACATTTCATTTTGAGAGTACTAGAGGTTCTTATCCCTAAGACAAACTTATCTCTACTGTAACTGACATCTAAGAACAAACAAAGCCCCCTAACTCAGTGAATGTCTATTGTTTTTAAATCGTACGTGTCTAAGAACAAACAAAGCCCCCTAACTCAGTGAGTGTCTATTGTTTTTAAATCGTACGTGTCTAAGAACAAACAAAGCCCCCTAACTCAGTGAGTGTCTATTGTTTTTAAATCGTACGTGTCTAAGAACAAACAAAGCCCCCTAACTCAGTGAGTGTCTATTGTTTTTAAATCGTACGTTTAAATTCCTATTGAGCAGTGGGTGGCCCATCACAGACCTGTGAAGTGGTAATGCAACTTTGATTTCTGTGAGCTCATATGTACTCATATGACAGTACTTCGATATCAGCTGCAGATTAATCAAATCTCATCAGATTGTACGCAGTTACAACATCTCAAGAAGTCGGACACGTAAAATCAGATTACCTGCAAATAGAAAACTGATGGGGTTTCTTTTTGATGAAATAAATCTATTTTGGATAACTATTACTTTTAAGTTCGTAATTAACATTTCTTTAATAAATGACATGTTCATATTTTAAGTATAGTATGATGGTGCTTCACTAGACAACATGACAGTATAAATAGAAGAAGCCGTTGAAAATGTCTTAAATCATTAAACATTAAACACATCGCGTTTTTTCGATGGCAAGTAATCTGATTGTTTTCATGTATGTAGTATACTTACAGCAAGATTCGTGATAACATTTTGTTAAAGCACGTACAGATAACGTTGTCGAGACGTTTCTATGATTTCTTTGTTTTCACGATTTTCCAGCAATTGTCACTCTGTCATTCAGAAATGACGGTGATTTTGTAGTAGCCCATACACACAGTGACAATGTGTTAACAACATCAACACAACTATAAAAATAACTTTGCTCATTCGATAACTTAAATGTAATTATAAATCAGTATTAGGCAGATTATAAAATGCATCCTTTCCTAATAAATGTCAAATCATAAAACACAGATGGAAAAAATATATATGTAATGATACATTGATAAAAACTGAACAAATTAGGGGAACTAAACGATTTGATGAGACATTATCTTCTTGGCAATATATGTCACGTCATCATGTCTGCATTGGACACACCACTGTATGTTCACCTAATGTCACATGATCATTTATACCCTTCATCTCACTGTATGCATAACTAATAGCCAGTTACTTGCCAACAATTAAACTGCCTCATGTAAACAAATTAACAGATTGAATTTGATTTCAAAACATGTATGCACTGCCCTCTATCACGTTGGACAATTGTAATACTTTGTTTCAATTACATTGTACGATTCATAGAAATAATAAAATCAATTCAGAATCGAAATAATAGATTCATTTATTTTCTTTATTCGCCTATAATGAATATTTTCAGAAATATTCTCATGAGTTGCGATTTTGTCATAATGTTTGCCCTGACATATAAATTAAATTAAACTAAATTAAACTAATGGACGAAGCGCTATCTAGGTTGTTGGGTGATAGTTAGATTCTTTAGTATTGGGATAAGAAAACCAAATAAATCTGCATAGAACAGGCCATTGAGTAGAATAACATTATATTATTTGCGTTTCAGAGTGGCAAAGCGCTCCCGGTGAAGACACAAACTGCACACCGTGACAGAACATTTGTAACCTAGCACCTCTACTCCACCTCTACAAATGGTGGTTCATCCCTAAATGAGGTTGCCCTCAACTGTCAATCTTCCGTGTCGCTATTATTAACACAAGTGAGATAAGTACAGTTTCAATATAATGGCTTCCCTGACAAGGTGACGAACGAGATGCGCTCTTGAAACATATTCATAGGAACAGCAAGGAGTAAACCACTATCACTGATCCGTGCATCGATGGCCTTCGGTGATCTTGGGTTTTTCATAGTCACAGCTGCAGTCATTGAGCATTGCTCTACCTCTCAGCAGATATAATAGTGCATGTAGGTCATGGTCAAAGCCATCACTATTAATGGCGACCTCTGAGATCACATGTATTCCTGTGACTATTATGTAAAATATTTGATAGTACGAATTTACGTTCAATATTTAATGACATGCAGCACGTTCAAATGTGATGATCATTTGGAACGAATGTGTCCAATGTAATTACACCTGAGCACCCATGCAGACGGAGCAATTATCTTCAGGAAAGTCCCTCTTCTTAACATGAACCAATAGCTTCCTTAAATTAGTATCGTTATATTAAACTCGATCATTAAGACTGAATTCCCACGTTGTATGACCTGCAGTAAACCTTACACTAGCTCCTGGAAGCATCAGCACTTTGGATTTGTACAGTTCATGAGAAACCATAACCAACATAATTCTGAATTAAAATTTCTAATCTTATCCTAAATTAAAGCAAAGTACTTTGATTACAGAATGAACACTATGTCTGATGATTGGACACCATGACCTTCACTACAGAACATTTTATTGTTTATGTGGTGATATCGTTATGAAGCCAGCTGATGGGGGTGGAGCAGTAGTCGGTTAGACCTGACGTGTGAGAAGGCAATATTTAATTGTGCAATGAATACACTTAATTCTGAATTGACGCGACTGTGACTTAATTCTAAGGTGGCCCACAAGTGTCAGGGCGTTTTAAAGTCTCAGAACAAAACTTTAAATTCAAACTACATAACATTAAATTTGCAGAACATAACTTTAAATTCGCATAGGAATTCTTCAATTATCCCCCAATTTTGCCCATGGCTATGTGATCACTAATAACAGTCGCGTAACGTGGCGAGGCTGCATGGCATGTACTGGCTGATTTTATCTATTGAGTCTACTACAACTTACAGAAGCCTCGGAGATGGTTGTTATTTCTCTGATTTTTTCGTTTAGCTTTATTATGGTATATTAGTAGCCATTAGTTCTACTCTTTATTCAAACAGACCATATCGATTCTCCGTATTAGCTCGAGTTACTTAAAGCGGCAGGGTCGTCAGCTACGCACGCGCGGGAATTAATAACAACACATGGTAAAAACGCAAAGGTTCATGGGTAGACGCTTGTTTCTCAACAATGACATGCTATGGCTATCGGACGCATGCGCAAGTGACGACTCCCCCGCTTTAACATACCAAGCTCAACGATTCTATTTCATTTTCATATATTCTTCACGTACGTCAAATGTGTAGCGATAATATGTCACTGTGGACTTGGTTATCATCGAGGATATTACCTGGGTCACGTCGGCCAAACATTGAATATTTTCGACGCGTACATATTCTCAAAGCATTGCCACTCGCAGGGGAAAGGGAAATCCTCGAATACTTTCAGCAATTCACGCAATATTCATACTCGAGCAAATAAATAGTCACGTAATAGCCCCGAGACCTCAAAATAGCTACATTAATGCAGCATGTCTACTTTCGTGTAAACAAACACTGCATTCTACACGCATTATATACGACATAATCAACTAGTGTAAAATACATAGTTTGTTTACACAAAATTCAAATAGGCGCTGCGCGACGACCACCAAATAAAATAAAATAAAAAAAATAACTATGAACTATAAATTAGTGCAATGAACCTGACTCGCACTGAAAAGGTTCGGTGATCACGACCCACTCATCTATATATAAACACACTGTCACTTTTTATTGGGGGCGCCTTCACCATGAACGGAGCACTTTGACTTATTTCACCTCCGCGACAATGTGTGAAACTTGATGTGACATCACGTTTTAGAACTAGTATTTGCAGGTCTACGAACACCAGTAAATGAGTCATCGAACATTGGTATGAATTTTTTAATATTTCGGGAATACTAGTATTATACTTTTATTACTTCCAACAAGACAAGATAGTTGATAACATATACATCCCGAATTAATATAGGGTTTATATCTAATAATTACGGCGGTTATGTTTTACAGTTATGGGGTATTTATAATAATAAAATAAATTTTGTTCAAATAACACGTGATTTCCAGCGTGTAGCTATCGAGATTATTTAATGAAATTTGGTTTGCCATCCTCTAATACATCCTTGATTACCCCAAACCATTCAAAGCAGTTTTATCGTTATTGGGTCGACTGGTTTTGGGGAAGCGTTGATGGTATAGATTGGCATATACGTTAAATAATTTACTTGGTAAAATAAGTACTATTTTAATTAAAATTTTCATAATATTTATTTTAGGATAGATGAGCATTAATTTTACTGGTCATATTTTTTATAATTATTGTCAGATCATATAATGAATTAGTTTATGAACAATCGCTGAATATGCCCAGCGCATTTTAAAATTCATAATGGATTCTACACAATGGCACGAGTATGATAACATATTTATTGAAGAATCACGACATTTACATGAGATTTTTCAGTCCCTCCCCAACTACTAATCAGCGGAAATAATGCTTATGTTTGTATAGTGTTTAGAAAAAGCATTACAACTTATTACTCCAACCCACCCCACTCATAGCATAAATTATGGTAAAGAGATACTTTGTGCTATACTTACAGTAGGACAAGGCCAACAAAACAAAACGTTTCTTGTTATACTAACAGGATTATATCTATCAATTATAGGGTTATATCTATCAATTGTAGGGGTTATATCTAACAATTGTAGGGTTATATCTAACAATTGTAGGGTTATATCTAACAATTGTAGGGTTATATCTAACAATTATAGGGTTATATCTAACAATTATAGGGTTATATCTATCAATTGTAGGGGTTATATCTAACAATTGTAGGTTATATCTAACAATTATAGGGTTATATCTATCAATTGTAGGGGTTATATCTAACAATTGTAGGGTTATATCTAATAATTGTAGGGTTATATCTAACAATCGTAGGGTTATATCTAACAATGTAGGGGTTATATCTAACAATTGTAGGGGTTATATATAACAATTGTAGGGCTATATCTAACAAACGTAGGGTTATATCTAACTATTGTAGGGTTATATCTAACAATTGTTTTATTTAACAATGGTAAGTGTTATATCTAATAACCATGTGGTTATATCTATGAAGTGTAGAGTTATATTTTCAATTGTAGTTATTATCTAACAATTATATGGGTTTCTGTAAAACACGTTGAAATAGCTATGTGTTGTTTCAGCGACTTTGATTCAATAGAAGAATAAACAGAATTTTAATTTAGCTAAAGTGCCAAAAATGTTTTATGAGAGTGTCGTTTATTTTAAAATTCAGCGAATTGGCGACTTGTTAGCTAAAACGAGAAAGTATATCTAAGTAATATGTGTTTAGCACACTTATTCATTTCAGTATATGGGGAAAAGCCCGTAATAAAATCATCCCTTTGTATGTAAGCCCCGTACTTGCTTGTTACCAGGCATTAGAGATCTTGACGTAAATCGTATCGAAAGATAGAAAGAATCAACTCAGTAATGTCGAAAACTAAAACACGCGTACTGAATTCAATTAAAGCAGATTCAATTTATCTGAAATATAATTGCCGATACAAGCGATGATAGAATATAATTTAAAGGATTTGGGGATTTCGTTTAAATCACCAGAGAGCCGGGACTAAGGAAGCAAATCAAAATGTCTCATCGCTCGTACCGTTTGGCCCGGGGCTCACTTTTAATAATCAAATTCCAGTTGAAGACTGTGGACGTTAAACTTTACGAATACCCTGGTGAGCCAGCACGCTGTCTCTCGGTATACCATTGAATTAACCACATTGTGTATATACTGGGGCATTTGAAAGATTCGTGCATTTTTATTTTGATGAAACTGGACGGATCGATTTACAATTGTTTACGTAGCGCATATATTTGTAAATGTAACTTACTTACATAAAACCTGTACGGAATAAATAATATGAACATAAAAACGATAGAACAATACAATTTATTTGTGACTAATTAGTTGCTTATTAATTACGTCAATTACAGTGAAGTTGGCAATAATTTTATATAACAATATACTTCATTAGCATGTCATAAAGCATTATAATATTTATAATTTCTGTAATTATAAATTGTATATTTTTTATTTCTTTTTATTGTTTTATATTGCTTAATTATTTGTACGTACTCTGATTAACCATAACAAACAAACAAACAAACAAACAAACAAGGACATGTTCATATATTGTTGATTTCACTGCAATATACCCAAGGGAATACGTAGTAAAATGAGCCAATTTGGCTCAATACGCATCATACGCAGTAAACACCGACGAGTGACAGAAGTAGACAAACAACTTCAGTCAATGAAAAATACTGCCTGCTCTGGGCATAGTCTAGGTTCCACTAAAAAACAACTGATACAGAGCGTGCACCGTTGTACTAAAACAAATTAATTTTCATTGAACACCTTCTTGAACATTGTACTGAACGCCGCTCTAGGCACTGTGCCTCCGGTCACACTCGGGGCATGCACGTTTCGATCATTTGAGACAGTTGACTCAACACACGAACGGCCAATTTACCGATCCTAACAAGAAACGGAGAGAAAAGAAAGAAATATAATATCCACGTTTTTATAAATTGGTAATATAATAACTTGAAATAACGTCCACCAGCTAGGCTGGTTAATCTGAAAAATCTTGTAAAAGCAATCCTCTTTTATTCGCCTTTAGCTGATCCGCCAAATGGTTTTCACGATAGATAAGATAGATAGTAACCCTTAAATAACACTGGGTCGTACATACTTCGTTTGAGTACAAGACAATACTATTGGCCTGTACGCACGACGAATGCCCTCAAATTGTAGTTAAATTAGAAAAACATTAAGAATATATAAATGAATAAATTAGAATATGCACTTTCTTCCTTTTGTGGAAAATGGAATAATAGCTGACGAGATGTATCTAAATAATAAAGATAATTATTATCTAAAATAATTAATAAAGATAATTGTTATTTATACAGGATACAGGGATGTGTTACAGTTGATCTGTTCTAACGAAGAACACGGCACATTGGGGGGGGGGGGGGTTACAACAATCATCGGCGAAGCCCTAGACAAGGACAATAGTACAGTTCATGCACAGTAAAGTATACACGGCTCGAGGTTTGCAACGAAATAGGATATATAAAATATTAACTCGCTTAAGGAGTCTTCCCATACACCGTAATTGTTAGACTAGTCAAAGTCGCTAGAAGCAGAACCTCATTTCGCTTAAAAGTGCTTAGAGGTAGCGCACTACAACTGAGTACATCATTCACAGACCACGGATAATCTAACGGGCCAGCGTGTATTTCATCAACGGTGACCTATTGCAAAAAGACCGCCGCTCAGCATACATAGATATCACGGAATACGCCGCGTCTGATTTGTTTCATACGAGGACTGGGACTGCTACAGGTCGCACGTAAGTACGGAATTTCCTGGCAGTATATTAATTGTTTTTTGTTTCGCATTATAGTAAGAATCGTGAATTATGCCCAAGTGTATAGTTTATATGTGGGATAATTTGTAGTCACGCAAGAAGCAACTGCTCCGACTCATCCAATCTTTTTTTTAATTGGAAGAAATGATAGAATTCTCATAATTAACTGTGCCCCCCTCAAATTCAACCGCAGTGCATGACCATGCAGAAATGCTATCTACCACATTTACGTGACCATGGAGATTGTCGGCCAGTGTGTATATACCTCCCGGGCGTAGGTAGTCTAGCGTGGCTTAAATGTGAAATGATGACGGCAATTCTCACACCTTAGTAAATGGTGTTTCACGGTCACGTGATTGCCGATGAACATGTACACATTATTCGTACAAGTTCACGAAATACAACCCGGGCTGTGATAAATGGTGATTGGTTGATGATTGGTGTTAGTTTTGAATAACCACTGACTTCTCTATGGCAACGTACTTAGATCTTTGTTCAACTAGGCTTGTCTGTTTTTGTTTTGTTTTTATTTCACTAGTTTTACATTTTGTGTGTACATGTATTCGCTAGGCGGTTTTTAAAATCACTACTTTGGAGGTGAAAACTCTTTTCACATTGTCTCAAAGCTTCATTTTAACGTTTAGTGAAAATATGGCGAAATTAAACCCAACCAAACAACGGAATTGAAGAACACACATAAAGAGTAAACGCGACGGGATACTCGCTGTGCATAATCCCATTTTATGTATTCAATCATTTTGATATTATCTGGTCCCTTCCGTCGCATTCCGATTTGAATGGCTGATGTACTGATACGTAGTTCTGGACAATGCGCGTGTCAGATTGATCTAGTATCTGCAAGCATCTGCAAGCATTGGTTGCTGTTCCCACTAATTTTGAATGTTGGTGAATTGCAGCCTTCAGCTGGCAAGGAGTGCGGTGTATCACATTGTAAATCTGTATAAACAACTCAATTATTGTAAACGTCCTTCGACACATTGTCGTGTTTGTTATGTTGTCATACAACTCACCGTAGTAATCCGAGACTGACTACGGTCGTGAATACTAGCATGCTGTCATATATCACACGCTGTCCCTTGTCTCAAGAATGAATCTAGTTAGTTCTCCATGCATGTATCCATGTAACATTAGTGTATACATGAACGCACGAATGGACACATATTAGACGGGACCCACTATAAGCCGTTATGTCGAGGCAAAATAACAAATGCCTGTGCGTGGTGTTCATGCTTCACACATGATTGACCGAAACACTGCTTATAAGAAATTAATTTTGACAGACATTGAGCGGCGACACGCGGCGCGATTTTTAAAATTACCAATATAATTTGAGGTCACAAATTTTGTCAGTTTGTCTGGGCAGTTGTGATCGTAAGAAATGTTCTTATCATCTGACTCTTTGACCGCTGACATATTTCTGACGACTTTTAAAAACACAATTCTACACTTTCCAATATTCAATATTCAGGCTGTACTATTCATTCATTTACCTGTCCAGCGTAGCCCAGTGTATTCAGTTTTGATAGTACCTGTGCACAACCCTCTAAAATGATTGCAATCTACATGTAGGTGTTGGGTTGAATTCGCCACGCGCCGCGCATGCGCAGTTTTGATGACAAAGCCCGTTTGAACCTGCATCTTTGTCAGCCAGCGTTCTATTAAGCACCATGCGAGGATAAATCATGTTTCCATAATTATTCCCTCCAAAAGCTCGCTGCTGGCAACATCTACACGGGTAGTTAACCCATAGATGCGTATTGATACACGCCCAATTCTCTGCTCTCAGCTAATTAGATGAAAGCAACGACCTATTCATTTTACGCACGATCCCTGCTACGCGGCTGGATAATCTGAAGGTTGTCGGGAAGTAACCAGTAGAGCTTAGCCAAAACGACCGCACGAAATCTGTATATAAATAACTCAAGCACCTTTCAAGACGTTTGGAATTACAAAATAACTAATGTACCATTATCCGAAATCAGACGGATCGCTCAATCCTATTAAAACTTTCCATCTGTTATCTGATATGCTGGCGCCTGCAATGTAACGAGCTATCACAACAGTTATGAATATATAAAATATGAGGAAATAATGTTGATTTGTCATATAGGAATACAAGGCAGCTGCGTGGCTCCCACGTGACTAATTAGTTTGATGCACGAAAACACACTATAAATTCATGTACCTGCTCAATGTAGCCCACCCACCGACGCCCATATGTCATGATTTCCATGATTAGGGGAACAATGGTGCCCAGGGAAGACACCAATGACACAGAACGGGTTGACAGTAAAGATAATTTAAAGTTGCTTTAGTGTTGTTGGTGTATTTATATTATGTTCTACACATGAGCAAACACAATATGATATAGATGTCATTCCCACCTCTATTAAAAAGAACGTGACAAACATAATAAATTAGCTTCTCGAGAAGTCCTACCAATTCCACAATCGTTAATATGATCAGGGCAGCATAGGAGAACCCCTATCAATGCCACAATCTTTAAGATTATACGTACAGGGAATACAACGCTCATACAAACGTCTGTGAAGACGGTCAACGGAGCGTGAGGACCCAGACCAATACTACAGTTACTAAGATCCTTCAGAGAAGATGGGAACCCAACAATTGCTACAACCTTTACGAAGTTTCTTGGAATACGGTCAACCCTACCATTGCCTCAGTGACTAAGTTCATTCATGGGAACATGGGAAGCCCACCAATGCCACATTTGATAAGATTGTTAATGAAACATCTACTCAGTTTTGTGTAGTAACATGTTGTCAAAAGTTACGTTTAGAAACTGTATAGAGACATATGCCATACAAACAAATATTTGTCAGAAGGTCGTATTTAGTATGCAAAACAAATACAGTCCTACAAATCAAGTATTCTCGAATCATGTTGTGCTACATGCGTTATGTTTGCAGCATAGCATTAATTAATGAACAGTCACATTAAATGCCAAAAAGTGAATTTTAATTAAAAACACGTTGGTTTATGCCTGCAAATATCACATATTCAATGCACATAACATATCTAACAGTTTGAAATATAAAAAAAAGTCCCGGTTGATATAATCGTATATATAGTATTGAACAGTAGTGGAAACCCTGCAAGTATACGATGCTAATAAACAGTCTAGAAGCAATAATTATATGTAGCCTTTGAAATATTAAGTACCACGTTTCTTACTGCGCCATTCGATCACAGATATGGCATGGCATACAACACGGTCTCCCCTGGATGGTTCCTACAATGGTTTCACAGCGATCAATTTTAATTGCTCATTTGGAAGAGAGATGTCACTTATTTACAAGTTAATGTAGACGAAGAAGTATTACTGTAATTCCATGAAAACGAATTCGATACTAGAGCAAATAAGGCTACGGCAGTAGACGCTCCAGCTTAGTATAAGTAATATTCCCCTACTGCGCTATTATATAATTCTATCATACGTGGGTGGTAGTAGTATTAGCGGTTATGACAAGTTCCGCTAGACAGAAAGATAGCAAAACATGGTAAACGAACAGTTTAGCATACTAGCATGTTCACTGTCATTTCCAACTGTTGTGATTTCCACGAAAATAGTCTTAATCGAAATCAGCTTATTCCCGATAACACAAATGAGAATATTGTTAATACATCTTGGCGGCGAGCAACATTCAAAAAGGAAAAGCTTCAAGCAGGACAAACCAACATCACATTCGCGTTGTCATGGCAACATCTACTTGTGCTGCAGATTTATGCCACCCTTTACACGATCACAGTATTGCGTTGTTGAATTGAAGCGGTAATTTTACAGTAACAACGACTAATTCGTGTGAAGGAAGGGCGTATTTGAGAGTGTACCTGTTTTACATTGTAGGGACAGATGCCTGGCATCAAATAACTGAAAGCAATCTGGTGATTTGGGCATTTGCACAGCTGTTTAAAGCTTCCAATATGAAGTTGGACCGCGCAGACTCAATCTGAAACAACTACATGGCTGCGTAAATCTCACTTAAAGATCTTTCATATACTACTGGTATGCATTTATAACTTCCACACTTAATGAATGTATATAGTTTTGTTAGTGGCACGTGTTCTATCGGTAGTCGATAATTGCACTCAAGTGTTATTCTAGTGTTGCCATGGCAACGTTAAATTAAATTTTTACTGTATAGAACCATTTCAACAGGGCCTGTATTACTAGTGAATTAAACCAGGCGGTGGTTATAATGAAAAGTGATGATTACATAAATCAACATTAAAAACCAGGGTCAAATGTTACCATGTGTGTGTTCTTTTGCAATGTGTCATAAGATTACTGCGACTTTTAAATTCCTCGTAATATTGGTAAATATATACATGCCGACACGACATGCAGTGAATGGCTGCCTTCTCGCCTTACCTCGCCTCTAAGAACCATCGTTGTTAATAACTCAGTAGTTGCCAACAATGCAGAGAAGCAACCCTCGATACCATTCATTTGTAAAATCATTCTGCGCATTCTCAGATTGCACAAGCAATAGAGTTATGATACTTGTCAATTCTCAGTGTTTCTTTTGTTTGTCGGTTATACTAATATGACGCAGTTATCTGAATAGAAACATCGAGTCCCGCGCTTCAGTCACGTGATGTGTATGATATGTATATCTCACAAACAAAGTCATATTTATTGTTGTCCAAACGGTATTTTACGATCACATATTGTTCAATTTTATTTGCTTGTTCAATTTCATTTCTGCTGGGATTATGTAGCATTAACGAAGCAATACACGAGATACGTGACATATTTGCTAACGTTGAAGACCCTGAATAAATACAACACACCAGAATGTAACTAGGTGATAGATAGGTAGGCAAATTGGCTCTGCACTCGAACAACCCAACGTCGGAAATAAATGTTCGTTAGTGACATTATTCATCATTATAATAATAATAATAATAGTTACTTTATTGGAATTAATTCTTTTGAATTGAACTCATTTGCTATGAATATGAATATGAATATGAATATGAATATATATATATATATCTGGTGTAAATTTAAGTCTAACTACCAATCTAATAGACGGTTTGTGGGTGTCAAAGTACGTATGTTATGTTCGATTACATCAGTAACGATGCAGACTCGTTCAGAGGTCGTGCATGACGCGCATCGACAACGGCACATTGTTGTTTTATACTAACCAATTATGCACAAGGACGACAAAATGGCAGATGAATACAAATAACACGTGACACAGAAACATACAAATGGTCTATTCAATCTAGTCCAAAATTAAGAACCTGTCAAAGCCAATCCAACTCAACTCAGTCCACCAAACCAGTCTAAATTAAATGAGCCCAACCCAGTCCCATCAAACTTAACCTAACCAAAATTAACCCATCTCAGTCCCACCAAACTCAACCTAACCGAAATTAATCTATCTCAGTCCCACCAAACTCAACCTAACCAAAAATAACCCATCCAAGTCCGACTAAAATCAACACAATCAAAATTACCCACAAGGTCCACCACTCAACCTAACCCGAATGAGCTTAACCCAACCAGTTCCACTAAACCCAATCTAATCTAAATGAGCCCAGCCCAGTCTCACGAAACTCGATCTAACTAAAATTAAACCACCCCAGTCTCACTAAACTCTATCCAACCAAAATAAACCCTTCTCAGGCCCACCAAAGCCAACCTATCCCAAATGAACCCAACTCAGTCGAAACTAAACAACAATACACAGAGTACGTGTATGTGGGCATACATGAACAGTTGCTTTCGCATGGAATACCAAGGCTGCATGTTTTTGATCTGGAAAACATTCACAGCAAGAACACTAGAGTAGGGTTTATAGGTCAAAGGATTTAGAAAGACGTTCAATAATGCAAATATTCTAGTTTGATCTTGTCTCTAATTATATCACTATCTCCTCCTCATTACGCAGGTACCTGTTGTCAACCTCAGAACGTGACTTAATGATGGGCACTATTATGGGATGGATATATGGCTTCTCTATCTCAAGATTTCTAATAATATACTTACTAAGCGTGGGTCTTGAATATTCAGCTGTATTAGGTATGTCACCACCAATGAGTGAACATGCTTGACTTAGTTTGTGATGGCTTCTTCATTTTTAATTGTGACTCACATTTCCTTGTTCTAGAAAATTGATCTATCGCCGAAAGCGGAATTTGCACCAACACCCAAGAGACATATCTTTCATTTTCACATTAAATGTTCCGAAACGATTGTAAATATTAATCCATATACGAAACTGTCATTATGAATAGGGATATGTTATGTATAAGTAGATGAGTCCAGCTGAAACTATAAAAACATGCATTATTTTTAGAACGGTATATGGAAGCAAGTAATACGAATATATTATTTTTCTCATATAACACACAAGAAGCATAACTCCATGTAGACCGTAGTGGATATTTATCTAAATCATCGCCGACTGTACTTCTTTAATAATAACACATGCGTCATATCATTCAACAAACACATATACGCGTAATTAATCATAATGATGTCTTTGAAACGAAGTCATCAATTTATCGTCGAAATATACAGTGATAAATAATACACAGGAGAATGAATATAACTTGTATGATGCCATCAATTAAAGCATAATAAGTGACGTAGTTAATATGTCAATATTTCGCACAGCTGAGCAAGTGTTTAATAAATTGTCTATCGCATAATATTGAGACATGAATTGACTGTAGACCCGCGTATAAATATGTTGTTGTACGTCATTACCGATAGCATAGCCCGTGATTACTGTACACGATGCATATTTCTGAGGTACGTTAAAGACTTATACATTCTTTTTGCCTGCCGTATATGGAAGTTGAAAAGTATGTGAAATTGAATATGTTTGTTGGATAGCAATACACTAAATTGATGTATTTCAATATATATTTCAATTAAATAAGATTGCAATTAAAATCTACTTGCAATATATATACGTCAATATAAATATCAAGGTTCCAGTACATACATACATACATACATTTGACTAGCAACATGATGCCTGTTTACAGTTACTCTCCAATATGAAAATAATAAAATATTTAAAAAAAACATAAATTTTTTCCAACCCCGGGCAAGCAAGAGCGTCATAAACGCACGCGCGATATTCATAACAAAATTATATTAGAATAATCAGGTTTGCTGATAATAAAATGATAGCGTAATTGTTGTTCGACCTCTCTATGCCTTTAGATAAACATCAGAATAACTGAAAACCGGAATAGTGTTCCTATGTCGGAGTTACTCTAATCAATAATTGCGTCACTTACCGTAACTCTTATATCGTCTCATCTATTTCCGGAAGACGGAAAACTCGATTGATTTATAATGTCAAATGAAATGGGTTTCCCAGCTAGGTTAACAGTACACAGGGATGTATTGCCTTCATTGTACAATACGTTTTCTTGTCATTATATAATAAATTAAAGAAAAAAAATGTGTTTTTTTTTCATTACATTTTACTGTGCCTATTTCACACTTACTACGTTTAACGTTATGCTATAGCGGCATGTGTATGATCGAGCCATTCAAAGTCGTGTCATCATGTTAATTTCTCTTTTATATAAACACAAGAATACCAATCTGAGATTGTAGCAATGCGTAACATTTTATTAGATAGAAGATTATTTATTTAAAAACCAAATTATACTTGTAATTTTTATGTATAACCTTGCAAATGATGCAAATCGTGTGAAAAAATCTAATTTAACGAATAAAGCAACGAAGGGCTTACCTATATAAGAATAGCAAAAATAAACTAACCAAATATAGTATTGTATGCTAATGATGAGGTTATTTCATGTGATGTAACTGACTGCTCCTAGACAAAGTTCATATATTCCGAACATTCTATATTAAAACTTTCTACAAATAGTTTTGATTTGAAATCTCACACTTTTTAAATTTATTGTCACTACATTTGAAATATATCGTCTATATATTATTAGCTCACACGGTTTTGTAATCCAATCTGAATTCCCCCTCTACATGACATAAAGGCAGTGTATAAGCTGAAATAATATATCAATTTAATATTACCGTTTATGCAATAGATAAACATGCTATCACAAAAAGTTTGGTATACTAACGCGCGTTTTCACTGATGTTCTCTCGATATTTGTCAAAACGCTGATAACTATTGTTTCCAATATAACATTTTAATACAAATATAAAATGTTTCGTGGGGTTTTCCACAATATTTGAGATGATGCCGATTATATGTTGAGTCGTATCTAAACATTTATAAGAACATTGCAAATAACTATATAAGTCAATATTTAATGTTCCTATCAGTAAATTCATTGCAACTAACATATGTATTGTAAATATTCAATTTAGCCACTAACTCGAGTACTGTGACATCTTCTTGCGGACTATGCTTGAATAATGGTATATGCAACCACACGACCAGCAAATGCATTTGCTTTGGTGATTATTATGGAGACACGTGTGATAAAGGTAAGACATTTTGATGACATCAAACGTTGTTCATCTTGTTACAGTATGAAGAACTCACAGGCAAAAAAACACGGCATTGTGCCAGTAACATGCGTATGTGAACTAAATTTACGTATCGAATAATTTGAGTATGACAAGGTTTCGTAAAATGACAACAATTTTAGTACATGAATAACAATTGGTGACAAGTTTGAAATCTTGTAATCACACATATTTGCATCGTACTAAAAAATCATTTCAACAAATCTGTGTGAAATAGCTATACATTTGAGAACCAGCATGTTTCTTGACACATGGTCAATTTGAATGATATTTGTCAAAGCTGTATACACATTAAACATACCTTGATATTCCGGTTAAAAACCCGAATTGATGTAATGAGAAGATTTTGGGGAAATATTGATCATCATTTAGTTGAGCATAATGTAATGGATTCTGTTTTGAGAGATTTTGACACACAATCTTGTGTCGCATGGCAACAAGAATGCTGGTCTTTAAGATTGTAACGTCACAGAAATGTTCTAAAAACGTCAAGTGAAGTGTTAATTGGTTTTAATGCAATGAATTTTGTGTGTTCTATATTTCAGTATTTGGTAGTGATGAGAAAGAGCGAGAATATGACTGCAAAGACGGCGGTTGTCAGCATGAGGGAGTTTGTCTCAGCGAGACTGGTGAATGTTTCTGTATCCGACCTTATTATGGTTATAAATGCCAACATATGGACAGCAAGAGTCAGTAACATTTTATTCTTTGTTTATATAGATTATTGCATTTTCACAATCATAGTATTCCTAATAATGTAATTTCCCACACAGGCCAAAATTACTTACTTACTTAAATTAGTCTACTCACACATTACACATTATTGCTTTTAGCGCGTAACTAAATAACCCGACCTTTGACCAATTCTGCTATATTTTATTAAGTATTCTTTTCAACACATGTAACCTATAATCACAACGTTCGTAACTGTTTCTTCTCGCTATTAACATAAGTTACCACAATCCAGTCATCGAAATCCATTATTCTATTTAAACAACATCTTAAAAGGTTATTTCTTACTGCAATACCAAACAGCTTTGCAATACATTTGGTTATTCCAGTGCGGTATTCTGACTAGCTAATTAGTAAAACATGGACGGATTTCATATAGCATGATCATTGTTTTGTGAAGCTTCTCATCACGTCTTACGAAACATACCGAATCCGTGTGCTAAAAAACATATCGTGTCATCGACCTAGGAATTATTACGTATAGTCGCCCTTGGAAACATAGCTCATCATCCGCTTTATAAACATAATGTTCTAATTCTAATTATAAACATGAAAAATTAACGTCCCTAGAAACATAATATCTCTAAAACATGACGTAATAGAATCTTGAGATGCATTATTAGAGGCAGCTAATTTGCTCACAATTGTCTTCATAAGCCAAACTGACACGATATATAAATGTAGTACATAGCGTACCAGCAAATCTAGAAACATAGCGTATCTGCATCTCTAGAAACATAGCGTATCAGCAACTCTTGAAACATAGCGTATCAGCATCTCTAGAAACATAGCGTATCAGCATCTCTAAAAGCATAGCATATCAGCATCTTAAAAAACATATAGTGTATCAACACATCTTGAAATATAGCATATCAGCATCTCTAGACACATAGCATATCAGCATCTCTAGAAACATAGCGTATCAGCAACTCCAGAAACATAACAGATCAGCATCTCTAGAAACATAGTGTGTCAACATCTCTAGAAACATAGCATGCCAGCAGCTCTAGAAACATAGCATATCAGCATCTGAAGAAACATAGCATATCAGCATCTCTACAAACATAGCGTATCAGTTGCTCTTGAAACATAGTGTATCAGCATTTCTAGAAACATAACGTGCCAGCAGCTCCAGAAACTTAGCGTATCAGCATCTCTTGAAATATAGCGTATCAGCATCTCTTGAAATATAGCATATCAAAATCTCTAGAAGCATAACGTATCAATTGCTAAATTATCTCCATCTCTGTAAATTTTATAGCATTCCTTCTATAAACATGAAGTATTGCCGCATCGTGAAACATAGCATACCATCAACTCTAGAAACATAGTGTATCTGCATCTCTAGAAACATAGCGTATCAGCAACTCTTGAAACATAGCGTATCAGCAACTCTAGAAACATAGCATATCAGCATCTCTAGAAACATAGCGTATCAGCATCTCCAAAAACATAGTGTGTCAGCATCTCTTGAAATATAGCATATCAGCAACTCTTGAAACATAGCGTATCAGCATCTCTAGAAACATAGCGTATCAGCATCTCCAGAAACATAGTGTATCAGCATCTCTTGAAACATAGCATACCAGCATCTCCAGAAACGTAGTGTATCATCATCTCTTGAAAAATAGCATATCAGCATCTCTAGAAACATAGCATATCAGCATCTCTAGAAACATAGCGTATCAGCAACTCTAGAAACATAGTGTATCATCATCTCTAGAAACATAGCATATCATCAACTCTAGAAATATAGCGTATCAGCATCTCTTGAAATATAGCATATCAGCATCTCTAGAAACATAGTGTATTGTCGCATACGACTTATTTACCACTTCCGTGTCTCTGAGAATGTTCTAGAACCGTACTGTGTCTGGGTGGGATATTCTATATTTTTTAGGAAATGGTTGAATAGGTAATAGAACACTGTAGGAGGCAATAGAAGGTAATGGAACATTCTAGAAATTTGAAGTAAATTCCAGACGCATTATGTATGCTGATGTAATGGTCTATTTATAGACAGTGTGGGTATATATAGGGGAGTTGTTCAGCACTGAGATCAGATCGGAGATCTCGTTGAATTGTATTGGAGTTTAAGTATCTAGTTATTGGAGTAGTGGAGTTTTACTGTGTTATTGTACTTGATGTTTGCAGAGTATAATAATACCAGTACCAGTTGAAACCTCATCTGTTGGTTCCGTGTTCGTATTTTATCATCGCCGCCAGGGAAGTCTTTTGTTACTGTTGCCATTTTGGTATTTGAACCATCACACCTGTACTATACCAATTACGGTAATATTATCTTGTGTGTGACATGTATCAGCATCTTAAAAAACATAGTGTATCAACACATCTTGACATATAGCATATCAGCATCTCTAGAAACATAGCGTATCAGCAACTCTTGAAACATAGTGTATCAGCATCTCTAGAAACATAGCGTATCAGCATCTCTAGAAACATGGCGTATCAGCATCTCTTGAAATATAGCATATCAACATCTCTATAAACATAGCATATCACCATCTCCAGAAACATAATGTATCAGCATCTTAAAAAACATAGCGTATCAGCATCTCCAGAAACATAGCATATCAGCATCTCTTGAAATATAGCGTATCAGCATCTCTAGAAACATAGTGTGCCAGCAGCTCCACAAACATAGCGTATCAGCATCTCTTGAAATATAGCATGTCACCATCCCCAGAAACATAGCATGCCAGCAGCTCTAGAAACATAGCATATCAGCAACTCCAGAAACATGATGTATCAGTAGCTCTAGGAACATGGCGTATCAGCATCTCTAGAACCATAGCGTGTCAACATCTCTAGAAACATAGCATGCCAGCAGCTCTAGAAACATAGCATATCAGCATCTGAAAAAACATAGCATATCAGCATCTCTAGAAACATAGCGTGCAAGCAGCTCCAGAAACTTAGCGTATTAGTATCTCTTGAAATATAGCTAATCAGCATCTCTTGAAATATAGCATATCAAAATCTCTAGAAGCATAACGTATCAGTAGCTCTATAAATATAGCGTATTAGCATCTCTAAAAACACCATATCAGCATCTCAAGAAACATAGTCTATCAGCATTTCTAGAAACACAGTGTGCCAGCAGCTCCAGAAACTTAGCGTATCTGCATCTCTAGAAACATAGCATATCAGTAGCTCTAGAAACATAGTGTATCAGCATCTCTAGAAACATAGCGTATCAGCATCTCTAGAAACATAGCGTATCAGCATCTCTAGACACAGTGTGCCAGCAGCTCCAGAAACTTAGCGTATCAGCATCTCTAGAAACATTGCGTATCAGCATCTCTAGAAACATAGCGTATCAGAATCTCTAGAAACATAGCATATCAGCAGCTCTAGAAACATAGCGTATTAGCATCTCTAGAAACATAGCGTGCCAGCTGCTCTAGAAACATAGCGTATCAGCATCTCTAGAAACAACATATCAGCATCTCAACAAACATAGCGTGGCAGCATCTCTAAAAAACAACATATCAGCATCTCTAGAAACAACATATCAGCATTTCTAAAAGCATAGCGTGCCAGAAGCTTTAGAAACATATCATACCAGCATCTCAAGAAACATAGCATATCAGCATCTTTAGAAACATAACGTATCAGCATCTCTAGAAACATAGAGTGTCATCATCTCTTGAAATATAATGTATCATTATCTCTAGAAACATAGCATTGCAGCAGCTCCAGAAACTTAGCGTATCAGCATCTCTAGACACATAGCATAGCATCATCTCTAGAAACATAGCATATCATCATCTCTAGAAACATAGCATATCAGCATCTCTAGAAACATAGCATATCAGCATCTCTAGAAACATAGCATATCAGCTTCTCTAGAAACATAGCATATCAGCTTCTCTAGAAACAACATTTCAGCATCTCTAGAAACAACATTTCAGCATCTCTAGAAACAACATTTCAGCATCTCTGGAAACATAGCATATCAGCATCTCTAGAAATATACTGTATTAGCATCTCTAGAAACATAGCATGCCAGCATCTCTAGAAACATAATGTATCAGCATCCCTAGAAACATTGCTTATCAGCATCTCTAGAAACATAGCATATCAGCATCTCTAGAAACAACATTTCAGCATCTCTAGAAACAACTTATCAGCATCTCAAGAAACATAGCATATCAACATCTCTAGAAATGTAGTGTGCCAGCATCTCTTGAAATATAGCGTATCAGCATCTCTAGAAAAGTTGCGTGCCAGCATCTCTTGAAATATTATACAAGTATATTGATGGTGTTGATCCATTGATTTGATTGGTCCAAACACAAAATTTGCATATGCAATCCATGGTATATTGGCTGATAATGCACGGCTAAACCAAGTAGCCCTGGAACACGAATAGACTACAGGTTTAATATGGAAATACATAAAACCGGTATTAATTGATTTTTAGGGAAATATAGTGGTTGAATTTTAGAAGAATATTGAAAAAAATACTGAATTAAAAACATTTGAAAAGTTATACAACCATAATATTGCTTTTTGTTAATGGTGGGATCCAAGTTGTGAGCGTCGGTCGTTGGGTGATTGTCGTTCGTCACACAAACCTAAACCATCGTCCTTTAACACCGTGAGGTGCCTAAACGAACGCCAGAACGCTGTGTTCTCCGTGTTGTGACTTTGAGATGGATTGCGAACCTCCAACAAAGAAAACATGATCTTTAAGTACTAGATAAGATTGAGGGATTGAAGGACAAAAAATGCCAAAAAGTATGAGTCACAGGCAAAAGTGTACGCCACCAATAACAACTGAAATTGCACCAGGGTAATTGCCATCTGTTTCAAAGAACACGGGACAACGCAGGATTCGACGACGATATATGGTATTGTAATTCTCCACTATGGGTAAATAAATTGCAGGAGATGATGAAGGTAATTTCGTAAGCTGCAGATTTGTGTTGAGTGTACACCAGCCACTGTATTAGAGCGACGACGTGCAAAATCTTTCTTTGGGCCTGAGTTGAGGCAAGGCATGTCATGTATGTGTCACAAAAACGATGCGGCAATCTGATCTTACACCATCAAACTTACCCCAGAACAACGACAAAACTTGTCAGTCATACTGTCACAAAACTTTGGTTATACCAAAGTTATCCAGGTCACCGTACATGCCAGTCGCCGTACATGATACACCGCGTCCCGCCGCGTCTCAAATTTCGGTCGAACCAAGTACCGCTGAACGTCAAATATCCACAGTTACAAGTAGTATGATGAGTCACAAAACCGGTTTATTTCAAAACTGTATTTTCAATGGGCAAATTACAATCCAAATTATACAAACACCGGAATGAAAACGTGGAAAATCCGTTGTTTTAATGATCCAAACTGTACACGACCCTGTATTACAAATCGCGTTGACGCAGTCAGTGAAAGGTCAAAAAGGTAATCTTTTGTTATGGTAATTTATGTGTTTACGCTACTCTATTCGCCGTGGATACGTTTCTTTTTCATGCGGAATAAAAATTAGTTTGTATTCAATTTGAACTGTGTTGCGCATGTAAATTTTGTATGCATTCAGCGTACAACTGCATACTATTCTTATAAATATTCATGTTCCAGGGCTATAATCATGATCTTTTAGTAGATGAAAGTAAACTCTTTTTTTATTAGTTTTATCGAATTGTCAATATACTGGTATAATATAATAGCAATAACCCCCCGCCGAAGTTGGGTATACCACTTGATATTGCACAATTCACTCCATATATGTCGTGAATTGTGCAATATCTCGTGGTATACCCGCCTTCGGCGGGGATTATTGCTTAAATATAACATATCAGCATCTCTTGAAATATAGCGTATAAGCATCTCTAGAAACATAACATATCAGCATCTCTAGAAACATAACGTATCAGCATCTCTTGAAATATAGCATATCAGCATCTCTAGAAATATAGCGTATCAACATCTCTAGAAACATAGCGTATCAGCATCTCTAAAAACATAACATATCAGCATCACTAGAAACATAGTGTATCAGCATCTCTAGAAACATAGCGTATCAGCATCTCTAGAAACATAGCATATCAGCATCTCTAGAAACATAGCGTATCAGTAACTCTAGAAGCATAACATATCCCTTTCTCTAGAAACATAACGTATCAGCATCTCTAGAAACATAGCATATCAGCGTCTCTAGAAACATGGCGTATCAGCATCTTTAGAAACATAGCGTATAAGCAACTGTAGAAGCATAACATCTCACTTTCTCTAGAAGCATAACGTATCAGCATCTTTAGAAACATAGCGTATCACATTATTTAAAAACATAGGGTATCAGTATCTATAGAGACATAACGTATCACTTTCTCTAGACACTTTACTTATAAAGGCCCTAGGATCAATATATTTGTATTTTTTTGAAATTGGTTGACACAAAACCTATTATAGCCGTCTTTATCCATGGACAGTCGTCTTCTGATGCTCCTTATATGGGTGAAATTCAGAATCAGTTTAGCGTAGGTGTACAGGTTAGATTATTCCATGAATTTATTATTATGGGTGATTTAATCTTGATCTACTAATAAAATCAAACCCCAAAGAACAGATCTGTAATTCATTTCAAATGAAAAATATGGTGCTTGAACTGACTTAGGTTACTGGGCACTCTAGTACTTTTTTTTTTATCTTATTTTAACCAATTATCCTAAGAGAGAGAGTGTTCTCCCCTCAGGGATAAGTGATCACTATTGTATTTTGTGTTCGGAATATTCGCAAACCGAAACGTAAATCTAAATGTATTACTATTAGGGTATTTTCATTTCAGAATGACTTGGCTCATAATGATGATTGGTTTTTGTTTAATGAATTGATTACAGCCGATTGTAATAAACATGCTTCTTACATCTCATGAAATGGATTAATGACGAATACATTCCGATGATTATCATTATAGCAAGGCACATAAAACTAATTGTGCAAGTGAATTAGGAAAGAAGAAATAGCTTCGAAACAGATGCAATAATCTGTTTAATTAAAACGAGAGTATTATGATGAGGTTATTCCTAAATATGAAAATGATTCACACGGTATTTTGAAAACTTTACTACCCTCTAAAATCAAAGAGATAGGTGAAATATATCTTAATATAAATGGTCTTCCTGTTTCTGAATCCCATTGATAGTCAATGCTTTCAACTCTTACTTTATATCAGTTGGGGCTACGTTGGCGTGGATTTCATGGCGATACTGTAACATTTAAATATTGACATGACAGAGTGAATGGTTTTCACTGTGGTTTTACTGATATAAGCTTCGATTATGTTCAGAAGCAGCTTTGTAAATTATCTATTTAGAAAGCTACTAGGCTTGATGGTTTAAGCAGTAGATTCTTAAAATGTGATGTTCCATATATTGTCCGACCATTTGCCATTATATTTAATCTTTCCTTGAAAACAGGTGTTATTTCTTATGAAAGGAAGCATGTAAAAATTACTCCTTTGTTTAAAGATGGAGATAGGGAAAATATTTCTAATTATAGACCTGTTTCTGTATTGCCATCTACGATAAAGATATTGGACAGAGTCGTCTATATTCACGTTACGACTTAAGAAAGGTCTTTGAAACTCTTAGTTATGATTTGTTGAAGAAATTATGTAGTGTTGGCGTTTAGAACTTGATTGGTTCTCATCTTATTTATCTAAAACAGTTTTGCTCCATTTTAGGCCATTGTTTTTGTCATGTATATAAACGATTTACCTGATTGTATTAAACAATGTACAATAGTGAGTTGTGCAGATATTTCCGGCCAGTAATATACCAGTCATTTAAAACCATGGCCCCCCACGGGGATACAGTATAAATATCTTCACAACAATTCCCACCAGAGACAATTTTTTGTGGTACCCATATAAAATTATGTTGGTTTATGATATAAGACCCAGGTCCCGGCCCAATTTTCACCAAGCGTACAGTCTCGACAACCCGGGTATATTCTGGTTTGGTTTTACATCGTGTTGGTGTGATATCACGCCTGTCATTTTTTAAAATTTAAATCAGAGCACTCTTATTAGTTTTTATAAGAACGATTTGATTGTGCCATTCGATAATTGTGATATTATTTATAGTCTAATTCAAAAGCTTCACCACAAACTTCAATTATTACAAAATAGGACAGCTAGGGTTATTTAGAGAGAAGGAATTTATGTTCACAATATTACAGTAGAAGAAACTATCAGTGAGACAACAATTGTTTGTTAATTTGTTTATATGACAACGTACATATATATCTTAGTAAGTATATACTATAAAAGTGCATAAACTTTATAGGTATAGCACAAGGTCATCCATTAATGGTTATTGTCACTGCCTCACAATAGGTTAGAAGGCAAATAAACGCAGTTATTGTTTCACCGAATAGGCTTCCCGGTATAATAATGGTCACATACATGTATTAAAAACAGCATGTCTCATATTGTCCATCTTAACCGCATTTATTATTATACCTTTTATTACAAACTAGTGAAACATATAAATAATCTAAATCCAACTCAAATCGATACTATGGTTTGTCCATTAAATGTTTTCAATATAATTCCCCTATAGACCGTAATATAGTGAATGCGTAAGTCCTCGCATAATACTGACGCCAATCCCTGCATAGGTTAAAACACCCCCAGTCTATTAGAGATATGCTTTTTCTCAATAATGCCTATTAGAAAACTGTTTTTCGAGATATGACTTCAGGTTACCTCCGTATTCCTACGTACTCCATTGTGTTGTATACAAACTGAATGCAATGTGCAGGTAATATAATTGTATCTTGTCTGCGCCATTATAACACCATGTGTTCCATTTTATTATATGCAGAAATACTCCCACTGGGTATCATGAGAAATGATAAAATACTTGTTATTGTTGTACATAACTGCAATGAATTTAGCTGAAATTTCCAAATTCAGGATTTCTCATGAAATGTACAACATCCAAATCCCTTTTGATGTTTATAGAGTTTAGTGACAAGTTTTCTGTAGATTATTCAAAACGTGAATGCAACTTTAATTTTCGTATTATATATTTCACGTTATCTAGGTTGGATAAATAACCCTAAACAAAAAGACAATGAGAAGTCCATCCTTGTATCCGTATCACTCGGTGTTATTTTTATAAACGCCGTGTGTTTTGTTGTCATATGTGTTAGTATGCGAAGAAATAAACGACGCCAGGACGATGACGAGCTCGAGGAACTTTCTGAACAGTTCGTTCAAGTGGAAGGACCCCCACAGAGGAGAGTTACAGGTCGACGGCGAAGCTCAGGTACGTGTATCCGTATGATCAGGGATTTGTATCAATCAATTCGTCAGCATTCCGAAAACAATTTCCCACAAAAAATATTTCGATCTATCGAACGAAAAAATTAACATAGCACAGAAATAAACGTACGTAATAGATAGATAAGTAATTGGGGATAAAGACATGACAGAATGAACGGGTTAAATGTAATGCCATCTTAAATCACCGACGAAAACATTTTATATAAGTTGAGTGGAGATTCAAGATGGCTGCCATATAGTAACAATTGCCGAATTTGTTTATTAATTTATTATTTACCACTTGCACGACAGCTGATAGAGACACAGTTCTACCCATGAACAACGACTCAAAATATATAACACATTGTGTGACGTCACGACGTGGGCAGTCACATGTTTCGGATTTACGAAAAAGTGTCATGATCCAACAAGTGGTTCGTCTTTGGTCAGCACAGCTCAGTGTCAATTCTTGACTTGTGGCGTCCAACACAATGGAAATCTGCGAAGAGTATTCACAGGTCTAAGAACACAACACGATAGACAAAAAGAAAAACAAAACAAACGACAAATATGTTACAATTATAACTTATCTAATCAGCGTTGTATACGTCCTATGAAACTCGTATTGAACACGACGCATCGCGGCGACTACCACCCTTTTAAAAAAAGGTGTTATACTTGTAAATCGTCCTATTGTTATATATGGATTGATGCATTTATGTTTTCTTAATTTGCAGGATTTGATTATAGGCCCTCGTGGTATCTGCCATTTCACGAACAGAGCGCTCGTCGGGCCAGCCGCTCTCGCGAGGGACCATCGGGACTCCATCCTGTAAGTACCGCACCGGCCATGCTAGAGGGTGGCATGCCACCAAAATATGGTCATGTGACGTTACTCAGTGAAAGCAGCGATTCCTCGTTCGCGACTATTCAGGGCACTCGTCTGAACTCTATACCGCCAGGCTATGAAGAAGCAGGGGAATATGGAAAAGAGCCACCATCATCTTCATCCCCTCGAGGTCGCCTGAGTACATCCAGTGGAATATACATTCGATGCCATCCGTCAACGAGTGATGCTGGACAGCGGTTGCCATCTGTCAGTGAGGCTGCGTTGTCGCCATACGAGGAGGAGGACGATATTGATGACGAGTCTGGAAATAAAAGGACATCTAGAATAACAAGTATTGCCTTTTCCCAATGTTCGTCTGTGTTCGCGGAAAACGAGGAAGACAGGACTTCAAATATTGTTGAATTGGAGACTGGATGCTGAACTACATTTCCGAATATCTGTTCTGAATATAACATGAGTGTTTTGGAGACGTGTTAATTGATTTGAAAGAAACATCAACATAAAACAGTTCGAGCAGTTGCAAAGGAAAGTTTATACCAATCATCACACTTTTGACAAAACACAACAACACGATAATGGGCAGACGATAAGACTCTTCGAGTGTCTTTATTTGATTCCAGGTCGAGGCTAGTGCACTCTTGGATTGATTTACTCACTGAATAGCATGTTATTAGCTGGAACGGAAAACACTTATTCTGCTTTTGGTGAGACGCTGAATACAAAAGAACTTAACGTATGTCAATCGGCGAAATGTGGATGTCGGGGAGAGAACATGATCAGCGTGAACGCTGAAACGTGAAATTGATATTACCGATGTCATCCCCTGTTGCCAATGTTGTTATTTATTGCATGCGTCTGACATTTATACAAAGCCACGTAGAAAAAAACGATAAGACGACATGAGTGATAATTAGCTCCAATATGTGACGTCAAATACGCTGTCTGGCACGTGTACACGAAGGATTGGTTTCATCCTGTGTGTCAGTAAGTGGTACGGTAATAATGTTTGTGGAAACCACTTACGACTTGCAATGAATCAACTTGCGACCCACATCAAAGACAGTAGACATCAATGATTGTGGGTTATATGTATGAGATTTGCCTGCATCATTTCCTGGCCTCATTCATCTATTCTCATGGGTGTCCACGTCGGTTTTTAAAGTGTTAGACTGTCACTTCTTTTGATTTCGATCATGCAATTTTAATTATAATGTTCCTCGCAGTCACGATTTGGAAAAATAGTGATCTCTAATACATTTTGTTCATCGTATGTTTATCGCTTGAAAACAAGAGGCCAAATCAAACAAAACATTGTTGCTTTCAATGAGACGAGGATGCTGCACAGCTCGTCGCGTCGTATCGTTTGGATGATGTGATCGTGTTGTCTAGTAGACGCTGCTTTTGTCACTCTTTTCGAGTTGGTTACTTTTTATACTAGTACTTGATTTATTCAATAATATTGTTTGCAACTATTTACCAATCGGAAATATTCGACGTGTCTACCTCTTGGCGGACCAATAAGTGACATGCAGTGAGCGGTTATCGGTAGTAACTCCAGTGATGGAGATGCTAAATTGTTCGAGTTACGGACATCGAGTTACAAACACCGAGTTACGAAAACATTTAGTTACAAAAATGACCACGGCCCATATTTCAGAAACCACGCCCACTTTTGCGAAACCACGCTCAAATTGTAACTCGCTGTTCAATTAACAGTTAACAGGACTTCTAGTTACGGGCAGCATATAATATTTGTTTGGTTAACTTTGTACATTTCCTGTTATTCGAAGTTCGGTTAACTGTTAATGAAAATTCGAGTTACTAACTTTGAACGTTAAACAAAACAAAGAATCTATGAAGCCAGTAACTCGAAGTTCGGTTAACATGAAATACGTAAGTTCGAGTTACTAAGAGTGGATGTTTAATAAAAATATATGTTGTCCATACCACGAAGTTTTATTAAATGTTAATTGGACATCGAGTTACAATTTGGGCGTGATTTTTGCAAAATGAGGCGTGGTCAATAATATAACTCGATGTTTCGTAACTCGATGTTCGTAACTCGATGTTCGTAACTCGATGTTCGTAACACGAACAAATTCAACATCTCCTAGTGATGCGTTCCAGTCACGTGGTTCGGCGGCTTCCTTTATTCCGAAGAGAAGGCGCCCCTGAGGGTGTACGAAAAGGCCAGATGTTGAAAATATAGTCAATTAAGCAACGCCGCATTGTCGGGGAGAGGTTAAAAAGCCGAATACAGACATATTCGTATATCTGTGAGCAGATACATTTCATACGCATATTCGAGTCGACAACTTTTGTAATTATATATTGCGAAATACAATAACTTACACAATTTTTGATGATATGGCCGAGGGATAATCGTATACGTGTAAATTTACTATTTTACCTGTATTTAGTAATTGCCACGTGACAAGAGCAATTTGGCACTAGAAACTATTATATTTAATTGCATGTATTAGACCGGAGGCTGCCGATTTGTGGTCGAGATAATCACGTGATTCTTAGATGTACTTCGCTTTTAAACCACAATACATAATATATATATTATCCCTTTAGGCTATCAGCTCAGAATGTGTGCATAGTGGTTACTATAACAACGACGTTTAGTACATTCTGAACTGAGTTTTTCAGACACTAAGTACAGCACTGTGTGTTTTATACATGTACGCAGACATTGAGAATATTCAATGTCAAAAATGAGTCATTTTGTGAGAATATGTCAACAATACATAAACATTATATATCGTGGAAAACAAAAAACACCTGAATTTAAAGCAGGGAGTCGTTTTTAGCGTGTGTTATTATAGTCGCTTGGGACACAATTCCAGCGCGTGCGCAGGTGACGACCCTCCCGCTTTAAACTCGAATTACGAATTAAAAATAAAAATAATGTACTCAACAATACAGCTACTCTGAGGTGAACATGTGTAAATGCAAGTAAAACACACGTGAGTATATCTCTAGCCAATCAGAATTATTCTCATGAGCTATTTGTCGACATCAAAATCCATCACTCAGGGTGCCTGGTTACTATTTTTCAAGTCCACAATGGTAATTTAGTTCTGATTATTAAACCATGCTGACTGTGATCAATGAATACGCAATGAGGGGCACTCGCAGGACATACGATTAAGGACTTACGCGATTAAAGTTTATCGACACAACTAGTTAAAGAAATCACTCAGCAAAAGCATTACAAGCGCGATTTAGGAAGGACATTCAATTTAACGGCCTCCGTACGTGACCAGCGTATTTAAAAGTATAGGTACTGCGTTTATTTTGTGCTTGTTTTGTAATATACAATAGAAATTTGTGACATCAACTTGATAAAATGTAATGGTGGCACTATAACCTGCATCTATACCTTAAAGCGCGGTGGTCGTCGCGCAGCGCGTGTTCGAATTTCAAGTAAATAAACTATGTATTTAACACGCGTTGTATACGTCGCAATGAGTGCCATATCGAACAGGACGCGGCACGACGACTGCCGCCCTTTAAGCAGTAAATATTTGTAGCTATTGTTCACTCATGTCATGTACATCAGTGAACTGGATTACATGCTAACGTCGAATTGGATAATATATTTTTCAGTTATTTTGACTATCGTCGCTTCTAAAAGCATTTGATGGGGAATGAGGTGGCGGCCACTACTGTGATGGAATCTAAGCTGTACTTTATCGTTATCATTTATCAGTACTTTTCTAACATAACTTCGTATTCAGGAATATCTCTACCCTTCTATCGCCATTAACATTCAAGCGACGATATCGCTGTTACAATCCGACAATGGGTAACGATAACATCGGCGCAAATATTTGTATCTGGCAACGAGTCGCCGAAGTGAGGGGGGCATGGAAATTGTCTCTACGTCAATACAATTTGAAGAGTTACGTTAGGTTACGTGTTTATCATAGACCCCTGAGATATGGCTTCATTCACGTTTGTTAAACTAATGATATGGACATTATTGGAGATACATTTGACATATAACAGTGGGCAGTTTTTTTTTTTGCCACCTGCTTATAAGCAATGCAACACGATCATATGAGAAACTATTGATTACCTAGAAACAATGTTTTAACGATGACTATTGCCATGTTTTCAAGCAACAACAATTAAGAACACATGCAATAAACAACAGACGAAATAAAAAGCGTCTGTAGGTGGCGCCATGGCTTAGTTGGTTAAAGCGCCTGTCTAGTAAACAGGAGATCCTGAGTTCGAATCTCAGTGGTGCCTTTTTTTATGTGATAATTTTTTGGCAAACCCACTTGTGTAAGATAAAAAAAAGTATCAAACGCACGGAAGATTAAAGATTACATTATTCCCTAAATCCCTACAATATTAATAAGGATATAGATTTATCATGCGAGAATTTTTACTATTGGATTTAATAACCCACCAAAACAGACCAAAAGCTACAAAACTACCACGGATATCAATATCAGTTTAAGTAGATACAGATAACGAAAGTACACGAGGTATAAAGAATACCTCCAGGCATGTACCTGATATTTTAAGAGAATACGCAATAGCGTATAACGAGGTGGCACATGAATGGGGATTTTAGATAAAATATACAACGAACAGTGAATGAAGTTGGGTAAAAAAGAGTTATTTTATGAACTTCTGATGGCGAGCCACGTAACATAATGATAAATTGTCACTTGAGGTATAACAATCATCTCCTTTCGTACTTATGTTTATGAATGTATGACACAATACACATAAATCGTGTAAAAACATTTTTTTTATTCAAGAATGTGAAGAAGTTTACTGGGCTGGTTTATGTTAGTTATAACCCAAGTCAGATAATGATCGCGATGAATAATCAGTAAATATTGTCATGGCAATTAAGATTTAACTGTGGTGAGCCAATATGTATTATGCACAGACTATCCATAGTTCAGTAGTAGAAAATGTTTGAAACAAAACTATCATATACTTGAATGGTCACCATGTGAAGGGTCGATAAGGTAATATGTGAAATGCCACGCGATGACCGATGTCCAACGTTCTTAATTATTGCTCTGTGTCTGCTCGTCCACTGTGATAATCGCCGGGACTGTAAATATATGTATGCATATCAGAAAGACAATTTCCAAGTGAACAGAGCCATCAATCGACACACTGATGAGAATGTGTACCCTTGTTTTTAACACCTTATGATACATTTATTTGTACATACATCTTAGGAATAGTTGACTCGATGATTTAGTTTATAAATACAATATCATCATAACAAATAATGCAATTTAATCCAGTACATTACTGTCCGTTCACTCGGGCTGCATACGCCTTCGCGATAATATAAAGTTGCGATGCTGTTCTTCTTTTTTTAGTGTTCTGGGACGAGGGTACCATGAAGACAGTGAAACCACGGAAGGTACTAACGTAGTACCTTCCATGGTGAAACCAACCAATTCATATATGAAATGCGTATAGATTCGTCACATATGACTGACCTCCATTATTGTCAAACGTTTCAAATACGTTCCTTGGGATAAAATACAAAATGCAACGTCATCTCACGTACCTCCATGGTTATCCATAAACCATATGTATCAATACAAAATTTAACTACACGCACTGAAACATTCGACTGAACATTACACAAGTCGGCCACGTCAGTCGGTTGACGACGAAGATTGGCGAGTGCGCTGTTTATCTGTTTTTTTGTCTAAGAAAGGTAAACTTTCTTCATTTGTAGAATGACATGCAAACATCAAGCCGGAATATTCACTTTTTGGTGTTGACAGTGAATTACAATCATAGCCCGGTGAATTGTCATATTCGTTCATATCGTCAAAGTCATATCTTTGGTGAGAAATGTTATCAAAGTGGTTGAACCTGTCATGAAAATTGTCGTGCATTTGGTTACATTCCACCAATGGCGATATTTGCGTAAATTTGTCACTCTCCGAACTTTCCTGTTCTTGACTTGCTGCAGTAACTTGACCATAATGTCGGATAACTTCTTCATATGATGGAGGTATACTATTCTGACTATCTCTGGCCGTGGTAAGTACTGGCCCGGTTAACGTTGTTTCGTCCTTCAGTGAAACGATTAAAGTATACTTGCGTGGTGTCACAGCCTGTGGTAGATCTGGGACATTGTGGATCGCAGAGGAGTTGGGTAAACTTTGAAACGGAAGCATCCAGTGTGCTCTGCGTACATGGTCTGAAATGAAAAAGACGCATAACATTGAATATCAGTTATTTACTACGATCTTTGTGTAGGATATATGTACTTTGTGTTAGTGCGCCATCACAGTTTATGTGCAAAAGCGCCCTCATAAGTATATAGTGTGTTTACTGTGTTCAAGATGGCTGCCTCCTATGCTGGTTGCTACGTTGGTGCCGTGAAGTCTGGTCTGCAGCACACAGTCGTTATCTTAGTGGATATAGTGTTATAATTACACTGGGGTTGGTATTGTTGCTAAATACCTGAGTACCCTACCCCTTACATTTGCAAGAACGGCAAATGCAGCAGGAAAGTTGACGAGTTGATGGAATCCATCAGTCCTTGGTGGTGGGCTATGCCCAGAGGCGCCAACAATCAGAAAGATGGCAATCAAATCAAGGATTGAACCATGATTGAACGTTGAAGCATGATAGGTACTATTCACTTTGCCAGAACAACACTGTCGAGGCGTATTTTTTCTTCTTGATAAATTGTAAGTGGCAGTATGTCATTGTACACACGAACAATAATGTCACCCCGCCCAAATCAAGCTGAAACCCTTTGTGTCAGCAAAGTTTATCCCTCAAAATGCATGAAATAGCGTTTCAGGGGGTTTATATTTCAATTTTTGTTAAGGTAGCGAGAGGGGAAAAACTAGAAAAAAAAACCTTTTTTCTAAAAATCCCGGATTATACAACCTTATATTGTATACTTTCTCTATCTTTGGTCCGAATTTACAGTGCGCGATGCATTTGTTGAGTAATTTCAATTTATTCCCGGAATTTTAGTTGTAGGTGAACACGTCCTTCATGCATTTACATATCATGTTGAATGACAGACTGAAGACAAAGGATTTAATTTGCATACTGATTTGTTGACCATACAGCTTTATTATATCCTGTGTAATCTATAAATAGTGTCCGTTACGCTATCGAAGCACAAACAAACATTACACTATAGTATTTCAAGCTTTTCTCGGTGTTTTAATAACCTAATATATCATGGGAAGGAGTTCTAAGATGAAAAAAAAAAACTGTCGAAAAATGTCTGACGCCGTTAAAAGATTTCTAAATGGAAGTGACCTGGGCTCATATTATAGTCAGCCCGCAGAGTGGAATCAAAAATGTAACTCCGTGACTGACATTTTTCCTGCGTCAAAAAAGAGTGGACATTCTTTTGATGTGAATCGTTGGCTGGTGATCGCGGCTCGTGGCATTGGGAAGGGTCGTCGCGCAATGCGTAAATTTAGTAGCTATATGGGATTACCGACTTCTCTTCTATAATGTCTGGAACCACATTCAGAGAAAACACTCGGAAAGTTTTAGACGTTGCTAAAAGACTATTAGAACGAGAATTTCAAGATGCCGCCGACGAAATAAGAAAACTCAAAACAAAATTGGCGGAGATAGACGAGAGTGGTGACACCGATAAAAATATATATGGATATAGCGGTTTCTGTCGACGGGTCAAGCTGGGTGGTCCGAAATCAAATATCAGTGCGTGAACTCTGGAGGTCATTACCCAATGCCGCACGTAATTCAAACACGTGGTTAGTAGAGTTCAGTCGAAATGTACGTGAATAATGCATCGAAGTGCGCTGCCAAGAGTTTATTATATTATAGTAAAATTTAATATGACGCACGGTATGGTTTATATTACATATTCACTTCATTTCGAATAAATTAATTCACCATTGGAACATCGATGAATCACAAGTATTTAAAATATTTTCTTGACTTTCCGTAGACACACGACTACTATCCATTTTAATGACTTAAATGCGCCCATGTTTATGTTTGCGTAATTATTACGAATGCAACGCATTATCAAGTAATATTGAAATATTCACAGACCCAATACCCCCGGGTCTGTGCCCTAACAATAGTAAAAGATAAAATGAATTTTGCGTAGTTATCATGAAAGCAATATATTACAAAGTTGAAATATTCAGAGCTGGTACAATATTGTAAACAAATTTGCGTAATTAGAAAAGCAGTGCACCAAACCGATGTTGATATATTCAAAGTACATAGTTGCATACAAGTTGCTTACAGTACCGTCGGAAATAAGTTTACTAGATCGACGCGCGGAGCACGAAAGAAAAAGGTTACTAAGGTAACGCGCCAGTTCAGTGCGTGATTTGGGGTCAAACTTCGGTCAAGATACACTTGATGTCAGCATCGCCGCGCAGCAAGTTTTGCAAAGAAGTACTTGAAGTTCAATTGCACCCCAAAATGATGTCACTGATCACTCAGTTGTCGCATCGTGTGTTGTGTCCTGTCATGTCCATGATGCACCACGTTTCGACTTTGGCTTGCTTTTCCTTCTTAGTGCATGTTCTTGTTCACGGAAAATGCGACCTCTCACCAACGTATTAAAACACTTTGAATTTATACTTTGAATGATTATATTTGGTCAACGCGAAACATTATTTTTTCTAAACACTTTCTGAGGCCATTTTTATCAGCGCAGGGTTATTTTCTCAGACAAGATGGGCTTCGTAATATCCTCCATAAGATCGCCCGGGCGGGTTATCGGCCGAATCCGGTAGTGCTGACTTAGAGCTAACTGATTATAACCAATCCGATAACGGTACACTCTCCATAGGCTGGGAGTAATGCAAACATATCTGTACTTGGAGGCATGTATATCCCGTAAGTAAATATATACTATCATGAAGGCCCGCCCTATGTTTAGAGAACCGATCGTACTGTTGACGCTGTTCAACATAACAAAGGGAGTTGAATAAATTAATTGCGCGGTATTCCATCTTGCTCAAGTTAACACCCACTTTCGACGAAACTGCTAAGTTTTTAGGAAACAACCAACCAATTTTTCACAATCTAACATTCCACGCATATCAGATACTTGTATATTTACAAAGTATGATCGAAATGGTCGACATTTTGTCATTAATTAGCTGTTTATCTGTGGCCAAATTCAAAAAAAACGTTTTATTGAGTTTTTACGGAAACTAATTGACTCCCATGTGCGAAGCACAAAATGGGAGTCTTTGCAGTTAGTGTTTCTGTATGTGTGTGTGTATGTGTGTATGTGTGTATGTGTGTATGTATGTGTGTGTGTATGTGTGTCCGACTGTTCCACTGCTATCTCAAGAACCATACATCGGTTTTTGATGAAACTTGGTGCATAGATGCTCTGGGCCAATGCGCAGATTTGATTAGGTTTTGGTAAAAATCCATGCTCGTTAATTACCTAATTTGCATGATAATTAGCTAATTTTTAGCTGTTCTATGACTGTTCCACTGATATCTAAAGAACCACTCATTGGATTTTGATGAAACTTGGTACATAGATGCTCTGAACATATGCGCATATTTGATTAATTTTTGGTAAAAATCCGTGCATATTAATTACCTAATTTGCATGATAATTAGCTATTTTTTAGTGGTTCCATGACTGTTCCACTGATATCTAAACAACCACTCATTGGATTTTGATGAAACTTGGTACATAGATGCTCTGAACTAATGCTAGGTTTTGATTAGTTTTTGGTAATAATCCGTGGATACTAATTACTTAATTTGCATAATGATTAGTCAATTTTCGATTTTTCCACTGATATCTCAAGTACTAATCATCACATTTCAATGAAACTTGGTACATAGATGTCATACGACACTGCACAGACATGATAGTTTTTATGGTAATATCAGTACATATTAATTACCTAATTTGCATAATTAATTAATTTTCAGCATTTGATATAAGTAGTTAGCATTACATTTCAATGAAACTTGGTACTTACATACTCAAGGACTATGCAGAGATTGATTGTTTTCGATAAATATTTGTGCATATTAATCACCTAATTTGCATAATTAGTTAATTTTCAGCTTTTCCACGGGTATCTCAAGTACTAATCATCGCATTTCAATGAAACTTGGTACATAGATCCTTTAGGACTATGCAGAGACCTGATTAGTTTCAGGGTAAATAATTGTGCACATTAATTACCTAATTTGCATAATTAACCAACTTTCACACTGATATCTCAGGTACTATACATCACATATCAATGAATGTACATGGACGCTGTAGGACAATAGACAGACCTGAATAATTGTGGGTTAAAATCTGTACATATTAATTACCTAATTTGCATAATTAACCAATTTTAAGCTTTCACACTGATATCTAAAGTACCGTAAAAACTCCAAAATTTCGACCGGTTTTAAATAATTGGTGTTAGATATGTGACGTGTTTTTAGAGTCAAAATTAAGGTGCATTTTCGGACGGTCGAATTTTTCAGAATAGAAATCAACAAATGAAAAAATGAGGATGATAGACAGTGTGCTTCATTAGTTTTTAAAAAATGCAATGTCCGTCAATTGACGTAAACTTCCTCATGTTTCACGGTAAAAGCAAAGGTCGTGGCCGAGTTGTAACTCAAAATCTAAACAAAGTCATCAATCAGTGAGTATTATGACAAGCAAAACAAAACATCAAGACGCGGAGAAGAGGTCAGCACAAAACTAATAGGTCAAAAGACAAAGCTGTCTCGCACTACCTAGAAAAACTTGCGAATGTTCGAAGTACAGGTACCCATTGGACAAAAGATGCATGGAAGTTTAGCAAACTATCTCCCCGACCCAGTGCAATGTATCCGGTTAGAATCAAAGCTCACGTGTCCCTTATTTGAGGGACCAAATTCTGCCGTCAATTCGCCCTTGGATTAAAAAATAAAATGGGATTTAAGAAAATAAAATGGGACTTTTAAGGTGTATTTTGGCGTCATTTTTCGGACATTTCAATCAATCCTGCCGGCTAAAATAGAGTCTAAGTTTTACCGTAGTCATTGACGTTTGTCTATTCAAGAGTACACGTGTATGATTTTTATCGTGACTAGCGTGAGCGGGTAAGCTTCCTTTCGAGAATGAGCTGTTATCAATGTGAACAATGTTAAATTATTCTTCAGATGACCAGTTTATTTTTTAAAAACAACTAATTTTTTTATTTAAAAAAAATCATGCCGTTTTCGCATCAAAATCCAAGCCAAAATATCGTACTACAACATCAATCTCTTCCGCATTGCGTTCAATAACATTAACATATTTAAATAAGCTATGGTAATTTGAACACGTTGGCATCATCCAGCTTTTTGATTGGTTAATTAGCGATTTGACCTATTTGACCTAAGAGAACATGGCGGATATCCTACAGCATCAAACGTTTATACGAGACCGGAATCATTCGCTTACGATGAAACTAAGTTGACTTTTATTTGTATTTCATAACCATTCAACAAATTTATTTTGTGTACATTATTATAATCACTACTGAGTACAGTAATAATCAACAATTCAGAAACGCAGCATGCCGAGATTTTTGTGTTCGTTTTTATTTGAAACTTCGTTTATTTAGAATATATTTTCGTTACCAATAAAATAATAAAAATCTCTCAGTCAATCAGAAACCCGGATTCATGCCTTCGAGGAAGGTCCCGTTTGAACGCTCACATCGTTTTTTTTTTCGTTTGGGGGAAAACTAAAACTGGTCGCAATTTTCGAATAAGAATGAGTCGGCAATTTTTAGTGTAGTCGAAAATTTGGAGGTAAATAAAACACCGAAACCCGGCAAATAAATAGGCGTTCGAATTTTTAGAGGGGTCGAAATTTTGGAGTTTTCACGGCACTAATTATTCCATTTCAATGAAACTTAGTACAAAGATGCTCTAGGACAATGTACAAACCTAATTAGTTTGGGGTAAAAATCTGTTCATATTAATTCCCTAATAAGCATAATAATTCATAATTTTTTGGTTCTAATCACATTTCAATTACGGTAAACTTGGAGACATAGATTTTCTGTTACATTGCGCAGACCTCATTAGTTTTACACTCAAATCTGGTCATATTAATTTTCTGATTTGCATAATTAGTTTTCAGCTAAGTAATTTCAAATTATATTTAATGTGTCTCCAATACTCTCAGCACATGGGAGTTCTTTCTAAGCTTTCTTTGATTTTTGACTATCATAACTATTGAAGATGTCATTTTTCAACACTTTTCTCTATGCTAACGATGTATAAATTACACAATCTATTCGCCACAAAATGGGCTAAAATATGATGTCTCATGGACGTTTATATGAGCCGTTGGCGTTGAGTTACGGTCTTGGGAACAGGAAGACGTTCGTAAAATTTAGTCCATAAAGTTCAACAGGCTTTATCTCCAGAACTATGGGACAAAATTTCGAGACGCATTCTCAAAGATCATTATCTTATAAAGCAACAGTGAAAAGATCAGAAATATAAATTATGTTTTCCCTCTCGCCCCTTCATATGCCAAATTTCGTGCCGCCGCCTCTGCCAAGAATGGACCTTGGTGGCAGCAACGGAGAGTTCAAAGATGAGTCAAATGCAAAAATGCAATGCAGAAATGCGTTCATTTATGTCGTCAGTCAAATATAGTCGAACACCAAAAAGTTACTTTTTGGAATGTAATTTTCAAATCAAGAAATCCAATATACATTCTCCAAAAATTTAACTTGCTTTTAATATTTTGTAACATTATTGTCTAGTGGACAATCGTCTGGCGCCATGGCTTAGTTGGTTAAAGCGCCTGTCTAGTAAACAGGAGATCCTGAGTTCGAATCTCAGTGGTGCCTTTTTATCAGTGTATCAACGATCATATTCACATCTCTGTGTTTTCAAAAACGTCTCGTTTTATAATAACTCGTAGTACAGTACTGTTCTTTAATTTGCATTCATGGTCTAACCACGTGAGTTGTCACAGGCAAGTTTGTTTTTGCCCAAATTGTTTCAACCACCGTCCCTTGACACCGTATTGGGGACGGTGTTTTAACATACCACATTTATCTGCAGTTGTTTCACTTAGTTCATTAACAAAATCATGTATATATTATATACTGGGTCACCTGTAACAATTTCCAGACCAGTCATGTTGCAAAATATATGTAAATTCAGTCAATTATTGGCCCGAGGTGAGAAAGGTTCTCAAATGTAAGGGGTGTGTGGTCCGATTCGGCTTGGAGTACGATGTTAACGGTTCATGAAATAATTGCTACGTTTACACGACATTATTTCTATCGGAGCCGAACTGCTGCTCCTCTCACCGATTAACAGGAGGTTGCTTATCTCCAATGCGTTTACACGGTGGGCCGAACGAGAGCCGAGATCCGCCCGAGTTCAATCACAGTCACTCTACTAGTAGGTTCAATCCAGTTCGTTCAGAGACGAACGGGACAGCGCCCTCAATTACTTAGTATGAAAACAACATTGCTGAAAACGATTTTGGTACTGTGCTCATTGTTGTTTATTTACATGGCACGATGCGTGTCAGAGTATTGTCCTGTTGAGCTTAGAGAAAAAAAGAAACATTCATGAGTCTGAGACAATGCACTGGTGTTATTATTTAGGTGTCTCGAATAAACAGGATACACGGCAGCACAGTCTCTCTATCCCTCTGTAGAGAGACTGTGACGGCAGCTACAATAATAATGAGCATATTTACATAAGTTATTGTCATGCAAATTTACCAACGTTCAACTGTGATAGTCGATTGTCATTCTGCTCCTAGTAGAGATACGTCGCAGTCAACGGGAGATGTATAGATAGGTAACAATGAACGGCCAAAGGTGTTAATCGCTTTGTCTTTAGAGAAGCGTAGTATAGAGAAAATCACAGTCCCTCTATAGTCACTCACAGTCTCTCCATGGAGGTATTATTACCTCCATGGTCTCTCTATCCCGGTTTGGAAACGGTCGTTGTATTAGGTGTAAATCACCCTGTCAAAGGTGCGTTGCGAGTATGGGCAAAGCATTGTCACGTGATCAGTACACAGCCGGTCACTATACTCATGGAACTATAAAACTATAAGTAAAATAATAAAATAAAAGGGCATTAATAACAAAAGTAATAAAAAATAAAATTAAAATAATTTTATAGCCAAAATAATTAAAGCCCGTACACTACATCAGATTTTAATCAGATTGTACTTGACATTGTCAGTGATATGTGTTATTTTACAACTTAGGCCAGACTTTTTTCATTCCTTGTTTCTCGATTGTTTTGAGGAGGGCGGGAAAAAATAAAATTATTTTTTTTCCATTAGATTTGTGTGATTCTCAAAGAATTGTAAGTGAGATCATTGATAGGAAAGAAGAAATAAAATAAAATGTTATTCCATGTATAACCTTGTTTCTCATCTGCGCAAGACTTCGGTACTTTGATCATGACACTCCCACGAAAATGCAACTTGGTTTTGTTAAGCGGTAGGTAGAAAAAATGAAGATAAAAATAAGTTTTTTTTTTAGCAATTGTTTGCACCATGGAGGTAAAAAGAGATGTTTGCACTTACAAGTCAGCGGACGCGAGAAATTACGCTGAAATAATTGTTTTTTTCATTTTCGGCTCCTGTTCATTCGGCGGGTTCGCGAAACAAGGGATAATAAAAGGCTGGCCTTAGTTGTTTATTCCAGAATTCGAGCTTTTTTCACATAATTTTTTAATCAGGATATCTGAATAAAGTCATATTTTAGCCGGTGATAAGTTCTTTAATTCATCTATTTTACCAAATTACAAATTTTCATACCTTTACCCAGAATTTTTTAGTTTTTGATTCATGGGTGATTGAAATGAACTTTAATTATTGTATTTACCCTTCTTCTCGACGCGAAACCAATATTTGTCTTCAATTTTGACATTTTATGATCGAAACATATCGTTAAAAAATAGTGGTCTGATTTGTTATTTGTCACACCGCATTTTATTAATGTTAATTTGGGCGATTTTTATGGATATTCTTTTCGATCGTAACAAAAGAACGCCAGTCGTTTCCAGATCGAGGATAGAGGGATTGTGGTTCACTATATGCCCTGCTGCGTCATTAATTACGTGGAGAGGGTTGTCATCATAGATACATGTTCAATCTGTTGAGGAACGGTACGTGATCAGATTCATCACCTGTACTTGCAATAAAATCACCCAAAAGAATTACACCAACATCGGATCACTTTCCTTGCACATCAAGTAAATTGGATTCAAGCAAATCAATACTACTACTGTTTACACTCAGACCATTGCGAACACGTGGAATTTGAAGCAATTTCTTTGACGTTTTACATTATGGTTAGGCTCTGTTGTTTCCGGCTTTCTAATGAGTAATGGTGATGCAACAATCGCAGATTCGTTTATTTCAGGGTCTTTCTCATTTTTCCCGGTTAAAGCGCGGTAGTCGTCGCGCTGCGCATGTTTGACATTTGTGTTGATAAACATTGATTTTCCCACAATCCAATGCGCTCTTCAAATGGAAATCACAAGTATGAGGTTTGACCTGGGCGCGACTTGCACTGATTACCGGCGGTGACTCCTTCGATACCTTCCAATCACATGTGATTACCTAATTAAAGCTTGGAAACGTGCCTGTTCGTACTCGTTGATCTGCGCAACAGTCAAAGTCGCCATCTTTGTTTATATGAGACCCATATATCTCGCACATGCGCAGCGCGACGACTACCGCGCTTTAAAAACATCTTGTCGTTCTTTTGCAGATTGGTCAGGGCCAAGCGTAACATTTTGGTTTTATCATAATAATTAAACAAAAATTGAATACAATGTCACTTTTGGAAACGATTATGGATAATTAGGAAATCATGTAATATGTGTAAATAATATATAAAGTCAAATAATATTCAACGCCATTCTATCCAAGTGATAAATATAAACAAACAAGCGGCGCCGTGGCTTAGTTGGTTAATTCACAGTCCCTCCACGCCGGTGTTGAGGGACTGTGGTTTATTTAAAAGCGCATGTCTAGTAAACATGAGACCCAGAGTTCGAATCTCAGTGGTATCTATTTATTTACATTCCTGCATTATTTTGAATTAATATGAAATTCATATTTCTTTCTAGTTGAATTACTAAAACAATTTACATATTTTTGTGAAATTTGTATTGCATTCAGAGTTGGAGATTTTTAAAACACTGAGTGTTGCTGTAGATTTCAAGTACATTACCACATTATTATTGAGGAAGACAGAACAATTGCACGTATATTGAGGAGATATATTGTGCTATTTACATACAATTGCACGTATATTGAGGAGATATATTGTGCTATTTACATACAATTGCACGTATATTGAGGAGATATATTGTGCTATTTACATACAATTGCACGTATATTGAGGAGATATATTGTGCTATTTACATACAATTGCACGTATATTGAGGAGATATATTGTGCTATTTACATACAATTGCACGTATATTGAGGAGATATATTGTGCTATTTACATACAATTGCACGTATATTGAGAAGATATATTGTGCTATTTACATACAATTGCACGTATATTGAGGAGATATATTGTGCTATTTACACACAATTGCACGTATATTGAGGAGATATATTGTGCTATTTACATACAATTGCACGTATATTGAGGAGATATATTGTGCTATTTACATACAATTGCACGTATATTGAGGAGATATATTGTGCTATTTTCATACAATTGCACGTATATTGAGGAGATATATTGTGCTATTTACATACAATTGCACGTATATTGAGGAGATATATTGTGCTATTTACATACAATTGCATAGTGTTCTCATTTGAGTTTGCGGCGTTCGGGTTCACAAGCTGAAATCCACAATTCACCGTTGGGCGTGGAACGGTAACTATTATCGCGGGTCAGTTGCTACCTGAATAAAAACAACTACTGCGAACCCGATAAAGACTTGATTTAGTTTGTGTATAGTTACATGTCTGTATTCCCTAAAAACTGAGTGTGAACGTATGCGATCCCAAATTACACTCAACTATCATGCGCGTTTATTCAACCAGACATTCGCCAATTAGTCCCTTCATCCCTGGACAACTCACTTCCTTAGGTACAACCACTCATCAATTATTTTTAGCAAATAATATGCAAATGCCATCGCACAGAGTACACCAGCTCCAATATATACCAACCGTTGAACACAACCTATGAATCGGATTGTATGGTATGGTAAATGATGACAACTCGGGCACTTTTTTATACAATAGTACATACATTTCATTTCTGGTACTCTTAGGTATGACACTAGAGGAAGCTTTTTTATAATGGAAAGGTCGGGCCCAAGGTAAAAAAAGAGTAAAGTAAATACATAAAAGTATTGGTATAATTAGCGACTATATTCAGCGTGACACTGTTTACGACCACGGTCTAGTAACACTATATGAAACCATGATTAAACTAGTAGATTAGTAAGACTTAGGGGTGGTGCCCCCTGGTTACATCACTAATTCAACTATATAGTACACAATGGAAGGCTATATTCTTATATTCAATTCAATATACTATTTAGCTAAAGTTATGGAGCTCCGTGCTAGTTTCCTCGTTAGAAAAAGACTTCAACTATTTTATGCTTTGCGTATACGAATTTTAAATGGAAACACGCCAAACATTCCAAGGAAAACAAGAGTATGCGATAGATAATGTACAATAGGTAATTAGAGCTAATCAAAATATAACCAAATCTTATCTTCATTTTAAGTAAAAGTATAAATATAAATGACCTAAAACCTGACAAGCCTATGTTCATTGAACTGAAGTTTTAATAAATTAAATACCTATCTACATGTATTTAGTAATAATGTGATACTATGTTTTAATGTTTGATTAAGTTCTTTGTTAACGTAAATCGCAATTGTATTAAAATTAGTAATTGAAGAGAAATCGTGGAAATAAAACACATCCTAGCAAAATATCTTGTAGACTATTTTTCAATTTTGTGTAAAATATATCACTATGATTATAGCAATAACAAAGAAGGAACTATCCGGCGCCATGGCTTAGTTGGTTAAAGCGCCTGTCTAGTAAACAGGAGATCCTGAGTTCGAATCTCAGTGGTGCCTTTTTCTCGCCATCTAGTTGTAGTCCGGCACACAACTAAACACATTTTCTTCCATTTTTACACATTTGTCATGTATGTATACTTTGGGACATTTGTAAGATCTTTTATTAAGAATTTAAATGCATCGGTCCGAAATATGCAAATTAAATAACATACACTGTAATAGCCCCATCATCGTCCAAATCGTACGGCCCCGTGTCTTTGACCTACCATATGCCTCTGCACGATATTGTGCGGGATCGCATAGGCTAATTGCGTATCTTAAGCAGTGAGATCTGATTGGGCGCGCCTCGAAACAAGGCGCCCAATCAGCTTGGACGTACCAAATTATAAAACTAAATTCAACTTCCTGTTTTTGTCGCTATGATGACATCCTTCCCACACAAAACTGCGTCGATTGAGTACCTGATGTGGCTTGAGGGCACCAACACCGAAAACTTTCGCAATTTTATCATCACAAATAACACGATTCATGGGCGCCGCCATTTTGTTTAAAATGAAACGCCAAAGAGGGATTTGTAACACGCAAACTGATTGGACAATGATCAGCCGCAACTGACTACTGGGAGCGCTGTTAGAATACGCATATTTGAAGGTCGTTCTGGCCAAGGTCTGTTTTAGGTTTGGCCGGAGAAACTTAGACCTTGGCTAGCGAAGATGTTGCCCCGGGGACCCATGGTGTTGTCGAGTGGGCGTTATTTACATGTCATCTATATTGTCTACTGGTCAGTGTAGTCTTCTACAATGCGCTTCATGTTTCTGCGCATCCTCCACAGGGCAGTAGGACAGTTGTTTGTTAGGCATCGTATACTCCTAATCCTCGGGGGCGGAGCTACGTCACAAGACGTTCCACGTAGCTAAGACGGGCACCACTGTACATGCATTTCTATGGGTTCTGGGCTCGCTGCTGTGGAACGCCGTTCGAGCCGGTGAAAATTCGAGAAAACAACACAAACTCAACTTTGAAGTAATCCTGAACAACCAAATTTATATATGTTACACACGTAGGGCTAATCTTGTTACACTGTTCAGGGGAGTCTCAACCACCATCCCAAAGTACCGTTTTCTGCGAGTTTTTGGCCTTTGTTTTCACCGCGAGGGTTGCCAGGCGGTAGAAAATGCCCGGATGTCCACCCCGAGGACAGGCCCGTTCGCGTTCAAACTGCGTCTGTCCAAATGAATATGCAAATCACGTTTAAGCAGCTCCGATCATCATCCGTCTAACTGTGTTACGCAATTACAGCACGCCTAACACGAAAACAGCATATAACATGAGTTATGATCCCATGCTGAAATACAGTTAGCATAGGTAAACATGTGTCAGGTGTAGTTATAGGTAGTTATAGGCGATAAAAATAGAGTGGACCAGTATTTACATCTATTCACTAGATTGAGCAGAAGAGTAATTAAAAATGCGTAACCATTTTGCAAATATGCCTAAACCAAGACATTGTGACACAAGAACTTACGCGGTTTCATTACTAGAGTTGAGCACATTTAACTGATTTGACAACCCCAAAATACTTTTTAATTTTTTTGGATTAGTGTAATTAAAAAAAAGATGCTCCGTTATATCACGTGGCACATACCTGCGCTTTCCCGTTCAGTGGCGAATGGTGTGGGACGCATGCGCGGTGGTCCGTCCACGTGGACACTGGGTGGTAATTCATCGGAGTGAGTAGAGTCGAAAGAATCAATCCGCGACGGTAAAGAGTCTCTCTTCAGATTCATGCAAATAATAGTTGAGCATATAATAACCAATACGATCATTGCTGACGTAATAGATACAATGGTGGAACGTTCTTCCGTCTTGGCATTGATTTTGGTGTACCACCAGCCTGTAATAATAGATAGATTTTTTTTATTTAACACAAAATATATCATGAATGAAAAAAACATACAATAAATCAATGGTCAAGAAAAACACAAACAAAACAATAGACTAAACTAAAGCTTAGAAATAAAATCAATAAATTTTCCCAAGCAATTGAGAATGAAGCTATCTTTAGTGCCTAGCAAGCACTTGAATTTCTCAAGAGTTGATAACTTGCAAATGTTGTCATCATAAATAAAGTAGAACATATACATTCGTTAATAGATATCGTCCGTATCATAAAAGTCCAGGGTCCCTCCGTAAGAAAAATCAAGATAAATCATGACCTATTTCGCTAATGATCATTTTTTCTGTTGAGCAAGTCATTTTCTGCCAGATAATGTACGTGTATCTAAGGCGATGTATAAACACCATGAAAGCTTGGATATACGAGAACACATAAAATAACATGTTTGCTTAGCTGACAGACTGTCTCGTCAATATAAGTGAAAACAAATCCACTAATTTCGCACAATAGAATCAAACAATTCCGAGTCAGATATTCACATATTCAAACAGCGTTGCAAAAGTTATCAGGAAAAATATATGCTTTGTTATCGGCACGTATTGACTAACAAACACAGACTGTTAAATCACAGCTATATTTTCCCTGGTCGCGATACATCAACATTTCGTGTCGTAAGCCAACAAAGTTTTTCTCAAGATGCGCGATATGATACGTCCATTTGAATATACTTGTACAGACTATTGAGGGACTGTGGGTTGAAAGATGTTTTGGTGAGTTGTAAACTTGAATGAACTATTTTCGACGATGTTTTGTTGTTGTTGACTTCGTGCACGATCTGTTGCTTTGGCAACGATTAAAGATAACGTGATAAGAGGATTGTTCTCATCTGTTTTTCTCATACTTTCCTAAGAATTATAATTTTACATCATGGGAATTGCAAATCAGATCGAAGACATTGTCCTTGACACTTCAGGTCAAGGGTGATTGATGCACACATTAATAATTAATGTTATCGAATTGCAACTACAAAGTACACCAGAAAGTGTTTTTCATCAGACCTAGTAGTCAGTTGAACGAATGAATAATCATAACCCATATTCTCAAGTGATTTTAGAGCGTCGGCAACCATGCAAATAAGTTTTCAAGGTTTCGTGTTATGTTATTTATGTGACTCAAAAGTGTCCACCTTCGATGCTTACCGTCTCTGTACTGACAATAGTCTCCGTAGAAAGACACCGGGCAGTGGCATATACCGGTTAGTAGGCAGTGTCCACCATTCAAGCAACCATCTCGGTTGCAATCATAAGTACCGACTGCAAATAAGCATATATTTCACATGTAACAAACTAAAAAGATTGGCAGAAATATTTTCAGATGGCCAAATATTATTTATTGACTTTTACTCATCATTACTTTACCTTCTTCGCACTGGTTTCCCCGGAAGTACTTCGGACAAATGCATTGTGGTAAAGTGTCATTACACATTCCGCCATTTTGACAAACACCGCAGGTATCGGTTCTATTACCGTACTCTAGAAATAAGGTACAAACAAATAAGGTTTATATTGCCATTGGTCGTAAACCTTCGGAGTAGAAGTATTCCACTCAGGATGGCCATTTCATCGATTGTTTTTTTGTTAACGAGTGAATAAAAGACCGTGATTAAAATAATGGAATTCAAATGAAACATCATAGAGAAGAAAATACAAATGCAAGTGAAAACATTTGACAGCTTATCCGTTTACTTCGTTGTACATAATTTAAATAATTTATTGACAGTGAATTATGGACCGGAAATTATCATACTAGTAAATGATTTAACCTCGAATTATGCGAATTAAAAAAATGGAATATTAATGCTTAATTTCTCTATATTGATTTATGAATGACAGAAGATTAATTCATTAATTTTCTTCGTGGCAATTATTTTCGTGCTGACTAGGTCGTTTCGGCCTTAGGGATTATTAGTCATATACGTAAAGGCTAGTTGAGAAATAAACTTTACTGCAATGTAACTACTAGTAGTTTTTAAAGCATAATTTTTAAGTTAATAAGGAGGTGAATTTGGTGATGCAATGAATTATGAAACAAACATGGCTGAGTTCATTGAACTCGCATGTAGTTCACACATTAAAGTTCTGATGTTTTTACTAGAATCAGGTACCAAGATAAGTAATCGTTATGCCCTTAATTAATCAAAAAATAGAAATAACATCATGTTTAATTTGGCAACGCAACACATGGTAAAATCAATGAGAAAAATAGTATATGAAATGATAGTAACGTTTGAATGTAAGCCGCTCTCTAGAAAAGTCCTGATTTGAGGAACGATTATGTCGTGGTTAAAACTGGATATGAGATACTGCAAAGATGGGAATCATCTTTGATGTGAACAGACCAGCACAAACTATCTAGTGAATACGATAATCTCACCGGTACAGTTAATAAAGTGGGACATTCCTGTCTGAAAGAGCGAAATCATTGAGACGATGTATTATGTATAGTTGTAATTATTATGTATAATTGAACTAGTACAGTAGACCGAGGTAGTCTAATTGGTATACAACTTTTTAATCTTCGCAAATCCGTTCATACTCTTAATAATAGTCTAGAGCTTTGCAGAAAAAAACATTCAGCGCATTGGTCGGAAATGTCACTTGTTTGATGAGTCATTTGGAATCGTAAATTGCAATTTCAATACTACGATAAATATTCCTTTAAAAATCCATCATTAAATATTTAACAAAAACTACGCTGATCATCAACATCATCCGATATGTAAGACGAGCTGATGCGGCACAATATTCAAGACTCTTTGACGAGGATGTCGATAACGATCCATGTTTGCGGGGGTTAATGGATTCCCCTTTTTCAAATAGTATGATACTATAATGTGTGTTCTGTTTTATACAATTTAGACATCAAAATAGTGCACTGTCTATATTTGGATTTACTGCCTGTACTTGTACAGAACAAAGGAATGATTAATTGTATAGACAATATTAGAGAAACAACAGCAATACAAATTTTAGTTATGCTCATTTCAAATTCGAAACTTCAAACCACTCAGAAAATAGAGCGAACAAACAGAAATAGAGACGCACATCGTCATTTTCGGTATAAAGTACACGGAAGTAGTGTATTTGACATTGTTATTACCACTGGATGTCCGTAAGCCTATTAACCAACATCCAAAAAACAACTTTAGTGGTTTGATAAAATATAATATTGTCACGGTAATTGCGTTGTAGTATGCAAAGGTTAGAATCGTAAAATGATTACGTTACCTGGTCCCAATGACGAAACCAATAGAACGCCGCCGCCGAGTAAAAATATCCACACAAGACAACTTCTCTGCGACATGAAGCTAATATTACATCAGTCAGTGTAGGCATTATATTTATCAGCTATCATACGGAAAGATCTCTCCGTCTATAAACAAAAACAAAACACTTCTATTTGTACTGACAATTTCATTAATCATATCTCCATCCGGGCTTTACGTTGTCATCATAACAATCTACTCACGGCAACGAGCGCAGCATTGACTTGGTTCCCCCAAAGCAAGGTCTCCGCGATGAATATAATATTGTTGACACACAGTACTGTATTATGGCTGTAGCTGGAAATACACAGCCAACTTTGGTTATCGTAGTTATGACAATTTTCGCAGTACTTATAATCGGCCTCCTACGTTCTGAGCGTCGAGATGAATCATTTGTTAGAACAATCTTAAATTATACATGTACATTTTTTGCCTTGAATGAGTTGACTCACTCACATACATTATTATTATTTGAATATGATAATAACCCACGAATCATGATATTGCGTAGAAGATAATGTATATTTAGGTGACGCTGTCATCACAACCGTATATAAAATATGGCTTTTTTGAATATCATACTATTATACGAATGTTGCGTTGCTAATTACATCATAGTTAAAAAGACTCATTTGCGCATCTGAATATGCGCATGTTATATTTCTACACGTCTAAGTATTATCTCAAATCTATATTCATGAGGTTATTTCTACTTTCTACTTCTTGCTCATCCAAGTGGAAACTATTTCCCTTTTTTCCATAATGATTCTAACTGTTCAGGACAAGGTAATATGTTTTTATTTTCGCTCAGCCATTTCGAAATACCTCTTCAAAATAAATAGTGGTGACTCATGAATAATCGCAACTAACCGTGTCAGAAGGTTTGCACTAAAACTCACAAAGCATATGTGTAACCCGTATTTTCGCATTTTCGTAGCTATCTCAATTTCGCACGTAATTGTCGGTGACTAAATACATGTCCACGTCCGTGATAACATGGATGAATGACATCGCCGTAAATTCATCCAAGCATTTATTGCATCTGATCCCACTTCCTTCGCTTAACCAACAAACGGTGTCGAATCGATAAATCACACAGCGAGTTCTACGACCAGTCTGAGCCGTGAATACAACTAAAGTATAATGTTTCGAATCGAATCACCTACGAAATGAACAACATTCCACGAAGTACGGTGTAATCGAGGGACAATTTGTTTACCTACAACATGCATGATGGTTGGCCGGAAACTAGCACAGATGACAACACCTTCACAGATTGCATTAAAATACAACCGACCAAGATCAACAGTAAACAGAATATGATGTTTTATTTAATCGCCCCCCCCCCAAAAAAAACGAACAAATTTGCATAATGAGTAGTATGATCAAGTGACATAACTACCGGAAACGATTTTCGTCGTTTAACTGTAGTGTGTTAAACGGGTGAACGGTAGGGGAAATTAACGAAGATGACAAGACGAAAATTGCATACAAGTCATGAATGTTAATTATCACATCATACAGTCGGCTTTGCTGGCACGCTAATGGAACTTCATGATGAAACAGTAAATTAATTCTGACAAAGAAAATAAGATAACAACTAACAACGTGAAGATGAATAAACAGAGCAAGAAGAGCGGGAATTTTGTTATCATTTTTATGAGTAATGAATGCTTCAGTGTTCTTGGCGACATCTCTTAGAATCTACATTCAGTCATTTTATCCATAAATGGTCACTGTTTCTGACGGATCAACGAATAATATAAATGACAGCACTAGGAGTCATATAACATGACAGTAATCATACAAACGCGAAACCAAAAATTTGTAAAACATACTGTTCTAATTGCAGCTAATTTATCACAAAACGATGTCAATATCATACTATATTCGACTAACAAAATATACTAGTAATCATTGGTAATACGTAGTACCAGTACGGTGGTATACCATGGGACCAAAGGTGTTCCTTTTAATATGGGGCTACTCGTTGATGATATAAGCGGGCTCAGATTATTAAATCTCCATGACATAGTCAGGGCGAGCTCCTGGTCTAATCATAATGCGACGCAAAGGTCAACTCAGGAGATAATCTGACACAGTTACTGTACCTAATATTTGTGTTTTGCCTAATGGCGACAATTACTCAAGGCCAAACCAATCAAGTACCCAGGAACACATACACGTCATCGGTGTAGTACAACGAGTTTGACAAATATTACGATGACACGAAACGCTCTAAATTTATAGCCGAAAATAACGATCTTTAATCAATCAAACACGAATAATTAAAGCGACCTCATCTCAGTTAGGTCACCATCTCCTGGGGATATATGTCACTTATATGTGATTTTGACAAATGACTTTAATTGTTCAATAACCGCCAATCACTTGAACGGTGACGGACGTACAAAGCGATCCTTGATTACATAAAATATGACGCATCAGTCGACAGGAAGTTGTACTTCAAGTAAATATCACGTGACACACAACATAGCGATTGTCATCACAACATGTGACAATGTTGACCGATTTCATTTTTCGATATCGTCACACCGTGACTGACGGGCCCTGCAATTATATGTTAATATAATCGCTATAATAAATAATGCTACTAAAACAACTTCCAATGATGCATATATAAATGTGTGTGTATATTTACGCCGTATAGTGTATTTATAAACTACTATGGGTTGTCAACTTCTCTGAACTAGTGTGTGCAGTTAAAATGCATGTATTGTCGTGTTGTAACTGTCCAGACAGTGTGTGTACAACGCAATAACCTCATGCTCACTGCATTTGGAATTTCTTACTATACGTTGTTCAGAATTTTGAGCCAATGTTTGCAGTTAATATGCATGTAATGTCGTCCGAGAACTGTCGAGACTGTATACGTGCAACGTTTTTGATGTACATACACTTCGTATCTCAATCAATACGTCACCTACACGGAAGGACATTCAATGGGTGGGGATGGCTTCGTAAGAAATGATGCAGTATTTTGAAACCTTATTCTATGATACCACCAACATTTACAAAATCCGATATGTAGATTTTTCATAGATTCAGTCACAGTATTTTGTACCCTGTTGGTGGGATTATTTCTCACTTATACTATTCATCAAGTAGAGTAACACTGGATATTCTACACCGTCTGAGAGAAAAACGACCCAGAGTTCACGGTTGACTCGCATACCGTTGATGATGACAATACATCTCATTGAATTTGATGGGCCGATTATTTTATTTTTTGACATTGACTTTTGAGAATCGTCCTGAAATACAGTGTTTGCGCAGTTTGTTGTCTCATTTGATGCTTCTATGCATAATATACTCCATAGAGATGAAATATGACATGGAAATCGTTCTGGGATGAAAGTCACGTGTTAGGATTCAAGAAACGTAACGACAAAGAAAAGGATGTTGTATATAGACACCGTCCCAAATGAGCTGTCTGAAACAAATCTTATCGAAGAGCTGTTACATGCGCATGCGTATGAGTTTAATTAAGTTAAATTATCCATTAATTTGTAAATTAGTATTTTGACACATATTCCAGTAACGGAATTTTGGGAGAAAATCGTAGAATATAGTTGACACGTTAATTTACACTCACCTGGGCGACGAACAGGGCTGGTTATCTGTGTCTCCATTTGCAGTGTTTTCATTTTCGTCAATGACAAGCAAATGATGAAATGTGAAGAAGTAAACTAATAGGACAATGCGCATGCGTGAGTTCGAATTCTTAAATTCCGGGGGCGCTGTGAAACCCGGCTGCTGGGGTCATTAACCCTACAAGAAGATAATCCGTTTTGACTTCATGCCGACAAACAAGAAGATGAATCGTAGTATTATCTGTGTCGATGGTTGATCGGCCATGAAAGATTGTTCCATCCAGGGCTCGATGCATCTACTAGTACTACTGTGAAACGGAAGCAGCAACATTGAAATGACGTAATAAGGACGTATTATCTATAAATAATCCATCCTCAGGCACATGAGACCCATTCTAATCAAGAGTCACAATCTAGTCAGAAATTACAGGAGAATTGTATTTATTTATTTCAGAACTAAAAGAATACATTAAACACTAACTCGTCAATTAATAACATTAAAGCGCTGCCTTAGTAACCTAGTCTGCGCTGGGCGTGTTGGGAGATTATTTTGCTATGGGTGACGACAATCAAACCGGCAATCATATTGTGTACGCTCGACTTTGATGTAAATGATATGTGATTTGCACCTGTACTGGCGCGGAACAAGTGGACACGATTTCCGGCCATGTCCACGAACACGAAAATCCAATTGAATTGAGCGTAAGTGAATTGATTGCATGCAGTATCAGGGCACAATAACACGAATCGTAAAAAGACGATTCAATAGTCCGAGGCAAGTTTGTTGTTTGACCACCTGAACTACAGATTGCGAAGTGGGATTTTTATTACAAATCATTTGATAAATAAGCTAAAATGGCGGGCCGATACAATGTTTCGTCTCAGGAGATTGTGTGTTTTTGCATAAAGGGGCAGCAAGGTGTTTTTTTATAACTACTCCGGCAAAATAGCAACCGATTTACTCGGAATGATTTGAAGAAGCCGGAGCCGAGTATACCATGAACTGTTGGCCAGTTCTTTACAGATTCGCTGAGAAAGTAAAACTCGACAATTCATCGACGGTGCAAACGACATTAATTAAACGGGCGCCGTTTGCAATATTAATTTGCAATATGTTTATGTTTGATTTAAATATAGGCTGTGATCACTGTACTCCATTAACCGACGTGTAAAACCTTGTATGGAAATATACTACTAGTACCTTCGTATACTTATGCAGGCCGGGGACACGTCAAACATGTCGTAACTGTGATTTACCAGTACCAGGCTTACATAAATAAAAATATATACGCGCAAATGAGACAAACAGATATGATAATATATTTTTCTATAGTCAGAAAATCAGTCACGTCGTTGAATAGTGATTTGTCAAAACCGTGTCACGTGGTCACATGACGTTTCCTATATTACCACAATAGAAACAGACAATCAGCGTAGCGCTCGCTAGAAATGTAAAAATGACGTCGCGCACCACGTGATATTGTGAATTCGATATGCTGTCTGCTGCTTGTTGGGTATCTTCCGCGCGCAACTGGACATTTCTATTTCATTTCAGAAGAAAAACTGAAAAAACATGTGAAAACAAAGATGCATCGAGATAAAGGAAGGAGCACCTGGATGTTTTTATATTTGTTTTTCGAGCATATAGGGACATTGTATATGAGCTGCTATCGGCTGATATTACACTGTCTGAGCGTAATAAACACTGGCGGAAGATGTAATGTAAACTTAAAAATAAAATTTAAACTCAACAAGTCGTGCTTTTGTTTTTAAAGGACCATAAAATAAGGGTAAAAATCTTTTACTTTTTTTACAGTTTCTTATTGTTCACCTCAATAGCTAAAGACAAAGTTTATATAAATAAGGATCAATAATGAACCTTGCCTTATGTGTGAGAGAGAAAATTGAGAAATTCAAATTTCCTACCTCATGTTTCTCTGGGTAAGTACATTTTAGTTACTAAATCATCATAATATTGACAATCATTATATACGCCTGTCTTGACATGATAACATACAGGTTTTAGGATGTCAGGTATGTTGAAAACTATGTTACATGTTTAGTAAAAACTAGCACGGCACTTGAAACAAAAAAACAATCAAAAACAAAACAAAAAAGCAATGACCAATTTTAGCACAAATCTATTTTGTAATATATATCATGTAGACCTGTGAACAGTTGAATTAAAAAAAACAAGCCTCCCACGACATGTTTCAAAGAAAATTTTACCAAATAACAGATTATAACCAAGCAATTAAATTCTCCGTCTTTCCTAATCTTTGCCTCCTAATGAAGACAGTCCCTCATCTATACAACTGAATATATGTCGATGTTAACAAATCCGTGGAGTGAACAAGTACAAATTATAATGAAAGCTATGCAGATATTATTTAATGAAGTCATTTTTTCATTTGACAGACTCGGTCGATCGTGCAATCGCATCTCAGAGCAGTGCTATGACAATTAGAGTATCGCTGGCAGTGTGGCATAGTCGTGAAGTCAGAGACATCAATCATGCGTTGCACATACAAAGCATCTCAGGAATCTATGATTGTTCAACCAATGCAAATTAGAGAAATGCAGTAGAAATCCCCCACGCAGAGAACTATGGTAAGTTGTAGCTACCTCCCCTGATGGGTCTACATAATATTATGACTGACCAGTCATTCGATAGATTATTGGCGCTGGACCCATGTGAAGAGAACTGTGTATAGTATCCTATTCAAAGTTTGAAAATTAAAAACGTAAAAATGTTGTTAGTACAAGAAAAGTTGAAAGAAGCGAACTTCTATACTATAGGTTTCACACCACAAGTTAATTATATCAATGCATTAGGTCACATAAGTGTCCATAAATTAATATCTCTACAATCTATTTAAATCCTTATATGTGTAAAACAAAAGCGTGTTATCTCCATATGAATATCTGGGATAGCTTAGTATCACCATTTTCTTCTCACTCAGATCGCTCAATAACCATTATATAATACAGACACGTGTAACATGTAAAACACGCAACTAACGATATTCGAACTCACAACACGACAAAAATGTGCCTCGCTATAACGAAGCTACAACGCACTATCCCACAATGCATAGCTTGAAACAGCGTGTGGTGATTGCGCAATTCTAATCTCTGACGTCACAAACAACATGCAAACAATTTCAGAAATAAATTGCATATTTGCTGATCACGCAACAACAGGTGATGCATCTTTCGACAATGCACACGCGTTTTACAACTTACTAATATATTTCCAGCACCACTACCATTAACAATTGTTCTGTCAAGATTGTAGATATATTTACCAAAGTATTCATCTGACATAGTGACAACAACGAATATAATCAAGCCATTGTTCCTCGTTATATCAGACAACATGTCTGCTAGAGCAAGTGTCGTACTGTACATACTGATTTGAAGGGATCAAGAAAAATACCTTGACCCTGTGAACAAATTATGATATTAGTCATACCCTTTGTTGTAACGTGTATTGTTCACAGCTTTGGTTTCAACATAGTCGTGAAAGTATTTATGATCTTCGTGTTGCGTATAATAATGCATTTCGTTTATTCCTTGGTCGGCCCAGGGACTGTAGTGCTAGCGGTATGTTTGTGTGCTCCAACATTCCCACATTTAATGCCCTATGCGCGTCTTACTAAAAGTGATAATAGAATCGTTGCAGTGCTTTTATCAACAGGCACGCATTTATGTTTGAAGTGTTATGTTCTGTGCCGTAAACTTATGTATACGCCACAGCTACGCTAGAACAATGAATTTATTTATTAGTCAATTTGTTTGTTTATTTGTTTATATTCCTTGTTTTGTTGTTGTTGTTGTTTTTAATATGGGACATACGAACTTTTCACTTTATATCCTGCAATAAAGATTTAATAAGAAAATAAATAATAGCCCGAGAAATTACATCGGCCTTTAAGGTAAATCTGGTCATGTCCTGTACACCTGTCCTGTGATTTGCTTGTGCTCACCACCTACTAGAAATCCTGAGGCAATGAACTGAATGAAAGAAAAATATGTAATTTTACAGGAAATAAAAACGATGGGAGACGACATCATAAAATGCTGAGTTGGTATCTCTCGGATCAAAAATGTCGAAAACAGGCTGTTGTGGTGTTGATTTCGAATCAGCAAACAAAATCTCTTGCTTTATACTTGTCGAATTCGTACTCACCACACGTGGTACGAGTTATAAATACATGACTAAGTTGTCTGATATTGCCAAACATACGATAGTAAATGGAAGTACCCAAAAGAATTGTGCCAATGTCATTGAAATAGTCTGAAAAATTATATCTAGTACATTATCAATAGTGGTGCTAGATCAATCAGATTAAAATAAGATCATGGTTATTATTATTATTATTATTATTATTATTATTATTATTATTATTATTATTATTATTGCTTTAACAATAAATTTGCGGCACCGGTGGCTTTCGTAAACAAACCAATTCTTGCAGGCAAATTAATTGTAACGTCAACAAATAATTAAAATAAATAATAATTAATGTAATTATATAAAAGGGATATTGAAAAAAAATGAGCCAACCAGGATCTTATTTCAATCAGATTGGTGCTAGATTTGTCTGAATTCATGGTGAAGAATGATGTGTCTGCGGAAATTAACACCTGTGATATGATTTTCGTTGTTGATGCTCGTTGCTGTTTCCACAAAGATCGATTCACTGTTAGTAATTTTGATTGTATCATGCGGGATGTATTCAAAGAGCTGTGAAGACAGAGTGAAGTGCTATATGTGAATAAATAATAAGATGGTATGTTTAAGATTCTAAAACCACAAGTGACATAAAATCAGGTTTCACTGAGGCCGACAAACAGAAAGTTATGCTGCAGTACATTTAAGAATAAAACAAATTCTTCAAAATACTTCTAGGGTGGTCTAATATTTATAATGGATGATTTGGAGAAAGTGTTGTCTGACATTAAATTAAAACTGTCAACATAATATCACTTACAGTTGTACATGTTGGAGGACGAGTTCGTGATTAAGGTCCACGAAGAGTTAATCTAAGGATAGTGAAAATATTTGACTTGAATATTTGAAATAAGAGCAACCTGTCTCAATGCCTCAGTGGGACTGCTCAAATTAATTAGTCGACATTAATCTTATGTTGACAGCTGCATTCGCAGTCACAACAGCTGAGTCGTCACTTATTGGTAAAACACCCTAGCGTATAGCGATATGTGTGTATAGAGTTACATGCTAGACATCCAAGGCTGAGCAAAAACAAATAGGTCACAAAATCACACACATAATACGTATAAAAATAATGAATTACCAACAAGGTCATAAAGAATTCGGAGTCGAGTCTGCATCTAATATTGTGCTGGACGTAATAAGACCGTACTCTGATTACGATTACCGGGAACTGACGAGATTTGATCAGTCACTTCACTGCTACATAATAATCCACCACCAGTGAATTGTCACAGTATTCACATTCTAAGTGTATTCACGTATTCTGCGTTACTAGTGTTCCACGCTTTCGGCGCATGCGGTGCGATACGAACCTTTGGACGTCTTCCAAGATACCATTTTTCAACAGTAGAATTTGTAAAAATTCTCCTGAGCTCAGATCCAGAGAATAATAAGATTGTTTGAAACCAGCGGGCTTGCACAAAGTGTTATTATTTTATGTATAAACGACTGGGCAACTGTATTTGTAGGCACAATAATCTGGGACTTATAACTTTTACGATGCATGCTTGATCCATACCTTATTGTAAGTACATTTGATCGAAATACAACTTCTTTTCCTCAGAATACATGGAATTCAAGCCGAGAAATCATTGCGTCTACTGTGTTACTCTTTAGTATTAAATTATTTGTGAGTTAACAGCGTGCAGGTGTAGTGTATTTAACGCAAACAGTATTCTATGTTTGGGACTATGTGACAGGACTGCGGAACCCAGTCAATATGTTTCATATGTCACGCTCGTTACTCTACCAATGTGATTTGTAACCACAAATGTTCTCGTTATTTTAAGAACTCTGCAGAGACACGTCGATGTGTCACTTTGGTATTGTCTACGCATAGACCATACTTCTGTCAAGAAACAAGAGGCGTATACTGTTTGTCGAATGAATTGTTTTGCATTAGACAATTTTAGTATCTGTATAATCTATAAGAAAACGCTAAAATGATTTCATCTATCTGTGAAATGAACATCGTTGTGTCGACGACTGTGTGAAACGTTCCATCCAAATCGGGTAGTGTCCTCTAAGGGTTAATAAGAGACTCTCATGAAACTGTATTGAGCAACCTTAGTTTAAATGTTCATGAGACACAGTCTAGAACACGACTACCCCGCGACACGCTAAGGTTCCTGAAGTACATTGAGACATAGTATTTAATTACTTCATTTCTACATTAAAGGGATTAATTTCAGATTAAATGGCGGAAGGGTACAACTATAGTGGGAATGCATAACTGCAGTCATCAACGCAAATATCAAACAACCATAGACGGATTATTTTAAAGGCCAATAGGTCATATCCACGTGTTTCACAGTTTCAAGTCTTTGGGGACGATGATGTGTTTTTATAGTCTACTAAATGGTTATCACATCGTCGTTATCGCACTATTCTCCGAGAAAATGCCATCTGTGTTAGGTAATCAATTCGATGATACTGCCGATAGCTACCCTTATGCACGGATTACTTGCCTCATTATTTGACAGACAGAATTGCACACACAGGAGCTGAAAATCGACCTAGCTGTAAAATAAGTAAAACGATAAAAGTAAACTATCGCTTTTAATTAATTTATACAGACATAATCGTTTGATTCATCGTTAAATAAAGTATAAGTGCGTAGTCTCTGCCACTCACGCAGTAACTTGGAACTACACTCTTCGGACTAAAATGCTCTTCAAGTTAGATCCGAATTGATGATTGTCTAATCATCTGATTCCTTTAATTCTTTGAAGTTTTGGTCGATTTATTATTTTGCAACAATGTTGGAGATCATTTTCCGTCCTTATCATAAATCAGGGCCATAAATCAACAAATACATATTTAAAGAGTTCAAATGACGAATTCAGGCGTAAGTTTAATGGCGGTTCAATCCATAGATATATGGCGCAACGACTGAGCATGACCGCCAACCATATGAGTGTCTTCCTATATATGTACTAGGAATCAAACGTAATTGCTTGCAGCAATGATCAGCTTGCTGCTGGCATTTGTCGACAACATGAATGTATTTCAAGTATTACTAAATTAGTATTTGAAACACATCTATTACGAGGTCACATGACTTGCTAATACTATCAAGTTAATAGTAAACGTGCATTTGCCATAACTCTCTGGAACGGTTTTGAAGAACAAGATCATTTTCAAGCCGAATTTTCAAAATAATTTCGAAATTAACTAAAACTTGCTTTTATTAAATGGATGTTATTTTTGTTCTTATTTTAATGACGCTGTATACTTTTGCACTAATATTATTTACTTGAAGTTTATAGCACGCCCCACGTGCTTTCCACGTATTTGTACGCACACTCAAAGAAGAAGCAATTATTCGTGTACGTATCAGGGAATGGGTCTTTAATTCACAGTCTTCTGTCTGAATACTCTCGGAATAATAAACATCCGGTTTCAGCAACCAATGGTTTATTTGCTCAGTGAATCCTCGCGATTGAATAGATCATGGAGGTAAAAACCAGTATTTTGTATCAATTTGTTTCAATTTTTACGCGAAATTCCAGCCAACATTTTCTGCCTCCTACTTGTGGCAGTATCTCCGCCAAAATCTCAAACGCTATTTTTTTGTGTGTGTGTGTGTGTGTGTGGGGGGGGGGGGGGTAATTTGGTTTATCGACTGTAATTGCCATTATGTGTCCAGTTGAATTTTGTTCGTCTATTTCGGTATAATTCGGGGGAAATTCGAAAGAATATTGAAAGTTTATTTGGCTTTAAGTTGAATTAGTATCGTCAAAGAAGAAATAATATCAAAATATCAAGTTTAAGTGACTATATTGCAAATAGAATATGACAAAAATCCCAGATAACAAATCTCCCAAATCTATAGACTTTTTGAACATTACCGCTGTTTGAAAAATCAATATCGAGGTTGGGAACATGTTATCAGCGAGGTCGAGAATTGCCATGCTTTCAGAAAATATTTTCACGGCATGTCGTTTCACTTCAGGTTGTCCATCTTTCATTTCCATCGTATATGAGCCGGTATATATTACCCGAGTCATATTTTGCGTTACAAATTTAAATGACTATGGTTTATTTATGGATACGTGTACTCAAATCACCCAATAGTAATACTCATTACCCATTTTTCAAGCATCGAACGAACGCGCCGGAACAGGGCGGATTTCAGGATTCTCAAGTACGCCACCAACGGCGGTAATCAGTCGAGACTTGGAAAATGATCAGTACCCAGTTTGTTGTAGTAATTGGGGTGTATCTTTCTTAATTTTACAAATCAAATATTTATTCCATACCGTATTTCACCATTTCATGGAAGGAAATTTGGAAAAAAAACTAGCACAGCGTCCCCGAGACTTTGTTGTTGGACGCTGCATCAGACGCTGATGTTGCCAGTCACTTGTACGCAGAACTTGAATAAGGCTTGTTTTTAAATAAAACTCGGAAGTTATAAACTGGCTCGATGTACACTTGAAATGTATACGGGGTCTATCTACATTAATTGAATGGAGGGGACGTTTATAACTAAAAGGAGCACCGCCTTGTAGGAATAATCAAATATTTTCTTGCATTTCTAATAACGGACTCTTTAACCGTAGTTCGTAAACCTGTGCCATGAACAAATGTTTATTTGACAATAAAAAACTGATTGTCACAATGAACTATCATTAAAAATAATGTTTATCATTTTGATTATTCTCAAATTGAATTAATTATTGAATTAAGTATTTGCGATACAACTTACAGGCTTTCAATTTTGACGTATATAATTAGTTGATTTATAATAAATGTACACAAAACTTCATAATCGGAAAATACTACGATTTGTATTTTGATGTGCGCACAGGGTAAACACCACACCACAATTCTGTTCATATGTGTATTTGAGAAACACACTTATTTTCATATGTACACTCAGAAAACGCCACAATAAATAATAAATCGCACACTACTGATGAACTTATATAACAATAGCTCACACACTATATTATCTTAGACATAACACTCATAGACGAAGACATGGAAATGAATGCTTTAACAATCTCTCTCTCTCTCTCTCTATATATATATATATATATAATTATACGTATATTTTGAAAATATCTCGAATAACAATAAACAGTTTTACATTTCAGAGTGTCTTACAGTGACGCTATGTATGTAAAGTTTACATTAAAGTGAAAAATATACAAAAGACATATCTGCATATCTGCATATTACGAGAATACGCATAGATTACGTTGTTCTGTCTCGTTTCAATTGCAATATAACGTTTATTATAACGACAATAACAATCCAAAATAATGCAATACATTTCCAAATAACAGCTTTCCTAAAAATAGCTTTATTACATTTTTTTTACTGGGTGACCCTTTTCTTTGAATAGTTTGTGCTAGGCCCTAATAGTACATTCAATAACTTTAAACTTATTGTCTGACGCGAACCGATTGCTTAATATTTAGAATAAAATGCCCATACTCGCGGGCCCAGAAGTGCGCATGTACCAATGAAACAGCCGCAGACGAAGACGATGAGCATGATGCGATCTATTACCATGGCAACGTATTTCCAATCTTCTCTTGCCTATAAGAATGAAAGAATACAATAATAAATATCAATAAAACCGTTTTCAGAATTATAAATGCTGGAATATTATCATAACTATTAATTTTACATACCAATAAATTGATAAATTTGTCAGGACAATATAAATTAAGCAGCATGCATTGTTAGTTACGAACTCACGACGCCCACTTATAGGACTTCTCGGGATGTTGTTAAGTTCATAACTAAAACGTGCATTAAGTGTTAGTCATTCCTTTTTTGGGGGGAGGGCTGATGTGGATATTTGTGTACATGTCATAGCAGTCTGATTCACACATTTGACTAGCATTTGTGCTGTGTTCCTCTCACTATGCGCCAAATTACAATGCTAGTAATATCCATTACACATTTAGATTTATACAGTCGTCACAGTAACCGGTAACGGGATATAAAATACTCATTTCGCAAGATTCACCCTCACAACCACCCCACCACCTAGAAATCAGGCGACCTTATTCTTACGTTAACGTCATTTCCAACAAAACCAATCAAATTAACCAATCGCAATTACAAATTACTAACATCGCACCTAGGCGTTAAGGGTGAGGTATATACATTCTAAGGTTACAGAAGCCCGCTATTTTATGTGGGTCCAGATAGCAAGCACGTAGTGGAAGAAGGGATGATAAAATCACCAAAAAGAGGACTAGTGGCGTCACAGAGTCAATTAATTCAATTTTTAACTGTAAATAAACGTCTACTTTCGAAAATATATTACACATAGTAAATAAAGTCTATTCTCAGCCAATGAAAACCGCTGACGCGACACAATTTGACGTAAAAAACGCAAAAATGACTCATCAACAAACTAGGTGGCGCTCTACTCACAGTTGATTGAATATAATTGTGAGAGTGTCTGAACGGCGCGGGATTTTTACAATGACTAGAATAGCTTCGGAATGGCAAGGATTTGTTTTTTGGGGTTGATTACATTACTCGTGTGCTTAGTTAGTGTGTTACCGTTATTTCCTTTTAGAATTTTTCTTTCCTTCTGACATTGCTATCTGTACATGTGAGTTAAGTTTGACCAGTCAAATACGCTTACCTGATGGTCCCGTTCAACATGCCTCATATGACCAGCTATGTGTTTCACGTGATTTTCAATTGCTATTTCTTTTTCATAAATATTTTGTAGAATGCTATTTCTTGCAGTAATGGTTTTGTAACCATCATGTGTGTCACTGTCAGAGTCTGTGTTCACTGTCTGCGTGCTTCGGTCAACGTTCATCTGAGACCTAGACGACGTATGTGGGCTCTCACCGCCTTGCTCACTTTCTGGCTGTGAGTCTTGGTTTAAACTGTCAGTCTGACTCATACCTGATACTTTCCCACTGTTTATTACAGACATACCATATTCGCAAGATGGTCCGTTTAAATAATTTGGTATGTTCCCGTAACTCCAGTCTTCAAGAAACGCAACGTTTTGTTGGCCATTTTGTTTTCTGTACGTCACCTTGTTGCATGGTTTCGACGAGGTGGTACCAACACCGTTTTCAGGAAACGCCGTATGTTCCCTGTTATCGTCGCTCACTGGCCGAAGACATAAATAAGGTGGCAAGGTCTGCAACATAAACTTGCGCACCCTTGGAGTGAGCTTATATGTCCTGCCATTGCGGTGGTTTACATTCACAATAACTATTGTCATAATCACTGACATCATAACGAGCGCCATACTAAATATAATATACTGTTCAATCAAGGGCACACCGGTAGAGGTCGCTGGCAGTGTATCAGACACAATCACGCTGAGTACAGACAATGTTAAGAGAATGGATATCCCAAGAGTCAACTTCTCCCCAGAATCGGCTGGCAGATAAAACGTAAACAAGGTAAGAATAGTCAATATAGCGCATGGCAGTGTTAGGTTAATGAGATAGTATAACGGTTTTCTGCGCATGACCAAAGTAAAAGTGACAAGACTGAAGACTTGTGGACAGCATGGATAACTTTCTATGAGCGATTCGGCCTTAGAGTCTATGACCTCCCATTCCACGTTATCTAAGTAATCCTCTTTCACGACGTGGTCGTCCATTGGCTGTAAGAACGTTTCGTTGCCGGTGTACTCCCACGTACCGAAGCTGAGGTGGCAGCTCTGTTCGTCGAATGGAAAATGTAGGATGTCGATGAGGCACGGACTGATCAGCATTGTTGGCGGTCCCATGGAAATCGTACCATCGTAATAGATACGTGTATACAAAGGCGTCTGTAATACGTAGGAGTTATCTTCATGTTTCCCACTAAAATATATCATCACAATGAGGTTAAACATTTAATAGTATTGTATGCAAAGTAATAATGAATATAATAAAATATTGCCAATTGTTATGATAGCTATTAGTTACAACTGCTTATGGTTACTTAGCGACAGCTTTAATTTCGTTTTCAATAATGCGACATAATTGACAATATTCACATTCATTATATCTAGTATTATTTGATCTAATGACCTTATTTCATTGTTGCTAGATAGTAATAAAAATCTTTTTAACATTATCAAATCACCGATGAGAAAAACACTGGAAAGATATATATAACAGAAATAGACTAATGTATTTGTTTATAGCTGAGTGATAAAATGTTAAAGTTTCATTCCCACTTTGTATAAGCAGAACACCTCCTACAGATTATCATGATCACCGTGACCGCGAAAAATTAATAAAATTAGTTGGTATGGCAACAAATTAAGAAAACATTGAAATTAGCCTGTACTGTCTAATCTAATTTACCTAACAGGCAATGCAAGGTGAAATGCACCTGAGAATTCCTTCGACCTGAGCACCATTCATTCATTCTCATTTTACCTGTTATATAAGACCATATCTGGATACCAGACGTCTCCAAACGGCACAATCACATTGTCAACACCACTGTAGTTTGCAGGATTCCAAGTTAGCCGTATATCACGCCATTCCTAAGACAGGATTTAGATTTATAGTAATGCATAACGTTCTATAGAATAAAGGCTACTTGCTGAAACTATTGTACCATTTCACACAATAAAAAAACATAAACTACTTTCATGTGAATTATTAACACCGGACGTGAAGAGTCGGAGTGTAGAAACCATTTTAGTATGCGAACGGTTCTACGTGTCATAAAAATAATCACCAACGGTCTTGGATTATGACATATTTTGTAGTATGCCTGTATGTACCACTCACGTATACACTGCAATACAATATAATATATTCTTTATTTTTTTTAGTATTACGGTTCAGCGTATGTCTCAGTAACAATTATTTTACACTTAAAATGTTACACGAGCTGTTATGACGCAATACTCAGGCTCTAAATAATCAATCAATAATTAAATTCGATATAACTATTCGCACGTGAACATATTAACATATTTATTACTTATTTAGTTGAATTACAATTACTGTAATTTATTTCTAATAAAGATGCTGATTACCATTCCAAATATCCAATTATCGGCTCACGGCAATGCAAATCACGAGTTGTCAAATGCGCTGTCCCGTAGGATACGGGACGCAGTTTCAAAGTACAAATGAATTGTGTTTCCACTGAACTGATTTATAAGCTGGTGACATCGCTATATAAATCTAGATAATCGTTTTTTCATTTTAAAAATGGGGGATACCAGTTTTCGATATTGAATCAGAGTACATATTTCACACAGTGTCTAAACTTATTGACCATCGTGTCAACAGCTGGGATTGACAGTATTGACTGGAGAAACATCATCAAGGTAAAACAAATTGCCTAATCTATCACCCATTCAACAAGAAAATATTCATCAAACAAATTGGTTTTTAGTGATGAATGCTAACGTGAAGGATTACTTTCCAATAGATGATTACGCCTATATTCACACAGCGTAATAAACTATTTAAGACAATCAAAGTAGGCTAATCTAGATTACACTACCACATTCTTGCAGATCTTTCCTAATTAGGAGGGTGCTAAAATTGCCAAAACCCTTCATACCCTTCATAAATGTGTAGGTCGTTTCCGAGTATATGGCTTTCCGACGTGCATGTGTACAAAGATGCAAAGACATGTCACGTGACTTACCTGATTCAACCAAACACGAGTGGTTATCATTTGATTCTTTTCATCCTAATAAAAACAAAGTAAATCATTGTGCTTCTCAAATTCATTTCATACTCATTTGTCAAAAGATACATATCAAATGAAATTATAATGTTATAATGAGTAAATCTATGTCCATTGAAGTGAATTGCTGTAATTGCCTGCCACAATCAGACAAATGCTAAATCAATAACATGTGGAATATATGACTATTCTCATCACCATGGAAACAAACTTACCACATCCACTAGCTGGTTGAGGGATAGTCCAAAATCAATTCGAATAGAGTCGTCTGCATTTATAGCGGGGCGTGAATATCTGTCGTAGTTCTCAAAAAGGTCTTTACGAAGACGAGTAAAGATGTCGTAGGCAGGTATATCTGAAATAAGGTGTTTTATTTTTAAATTAATTGACAAGTATGGTAGTCCTGTAAGATACTTAGTACATAGACATACTAGTTGAAATATTTGATAGGGGACATTTCCAATACGTGTCATCCATCCACAATGAGTTTCTTATGATTTAAGTTTTACTTAATTAATGTATTAACTATTTATTCTATAATTTCAGATTACGACGATAATGTTAAAAACTGTTAAAAATGCAATTACGATTCTTTTGTGATAGGTATGCACACTTACTGTAGTCTAATCAGTTTAAGTAAATTGTATATTGTGTTTTTATATTGCATTGCAAATTCCATTATAAATCGACCGATGACGAATTCAGTGCTCCGATGTGGTCGGTGTGCTGGCGTCAATATATCTATGTACGTTATTTATTTATACAACGCCAACTTCAATCAGCCAATCGCGGATGAACAGGTCGTATTGTCGAATCTCACTCTCTTGTAGAATACATATACTCTTGTAACACGGCACAGTTGTTATTATCCTGACCATAGATCAATATTCTATATTTGCGTCATTGAAAAACTACATAAGGTAATTGCAATGAATCATCGTGAATTACACAACATCTGTTGCCATTGTTTTTTACTGGCCTGACAATTTATGTGGATTGCCAAAACATGATTTAATGAAATTATCAGGCAAACGCAGACACATTTAACATTTGTTCAAAAAGTGTATATAACCTGGGATGAACAGTGTCATTATTTTTTTAATCCGAAAATCACTCGACACCATGGCGTCGAACAACCCAAATAAAACAAAAAATTCTGCAAGGCAGTAGCCATTCTGAATATTGTGATAAAACTAAATGACGTCGGTCGGTCGATCCGTAACCCACCTTTGCTGCGCTTACACGACAGAATTTTATCGGTGTCTTATGATGCCGTTCGGCTAGAGCTGGTTCGAGCCAAGCTCGGCTTCAATAAATCCTCGGGGTTGATCTCATGGGCCCGACATGACTCTGACCATGTAAACGCATCGGACCTAAATCACGCGTACATATTACCATGGTACCAAGTTCAATAAAATCAGCCCAGAATGTGATCTATTCAAAAAGTATCCATCCTCTTTAAAGACCATTTATATGGCATTACAAGCTATTCAAAAATAATGCGTGGAACATTTAGACGGTTCGTCGTTTCAAGTAATATTACTCACGATGTCGACGTATTTAGCAACGTAGCAATCGTTCAAAAGATGTCTGAAAACGAACGAACGTATGGATGGATGAACTAGCAAACGAACAATCACAAGTGCGAACGAACGGACAGACGGTATAATAAACTGTCCTTCCCGAATGAAGGAAAGAAAACAACTTAGTATCCACCATATTTAATCTTTGAGTCCTAATCATAGAAGAGAGAGCGACACTAGTACATGTATTCAACAACAATCACAAACTTTGTTATCGTTACACCTCGCATCCACTCCACCAATTCCCCAATCCACACCCGATAACAATGTCACGTGCCGTTAGAGCTAACTTTTACATAAATAGGATATCTTGTGAAAACCAAATTTTCAGTCTTCATTTGGCCCCTCATTTGTAATACAGTCGTGTAAATATATGGAACGTCAAATACAATTGTAATACTAATATCGACCGGCAAGCCAATACATGAAAAAAACACACGGAATATTCTTTTTATTGACAATTATAATAAGTGGAAAAGTAAACCCGATATTATATCAAATTTAATGGTTTAGTTTCACTTTCAATAACACAGTAATTTAATAAGTCAATCCTGTACAGAAAGGAACTATGGTGCTTTGATGTAAAGTGAATTTTACAAACGAGAATATAAAAATGAATAATGGCTGTGACGGATTGACGTATTATTATGAAATGCAATGTAGTTGCAAATTCCCAACTCGTTTGTTTTCTTGCTATTTGTGGCTCATATAGAATAAAGACTAATTATATGTGGTATATGCGCGTCAGCGCATGTCAAAGGAAATGGATAAACGTTGAAATTGAAGGTGTTTTTTTTGGGGGGGGGGGGGCAAATCGTGGCATATACTCAACGCATCATGTGATTAGTTAATGATTATGTTCAATAAATCATGGTAACATTTTGTTTATTTGCTGACGTCATAGATACGTGTTTTTACCGAAAAGTGCTAATCACACGTATCTGTCGATGCGATCACTGTTACAGTAGTGCCTCCGAGTATAATTTATGGTTTAGACAGAGTAGTTTTCTGTTCCAATCACATTAACAAGTTTGTACAAATCATTTCCAAATCTTACATTGAAAATGAGAAAATTAATAGAAAAAGACATTCCGCTGAGATTGGCGTACAAAGACTTTGTGATGAATTGGATCAAATTCTAATCATATTAGAACAACGTGTAAAAATACAATGCCTTAAAAGCATCTCCATGGGACAGTGTCACTGGAAACATTACGACCAAGGTGACATGACGCATACACTTCATTAGTACGTCTATATCCGTATATCTCGGTGTTATAAGTAGTTGCAACAAGCGAATAAATTATAGATGAAACAGTGAAGGACGTGTTCTACGATTGATTACATTTTATGGGAAAGAAATAAAAAAAAATGTTTTTTGACATTGTTAATTTTTCATTTCGGGTGTCAGAAAAGATTCAAGTTTAATATAAATGTGGCGAATAATGTACGGTATGTCGTTACAATTGGCCGAATATTAATTAGCCCTGAAAACCGCAGAGCTTATGTTGCTGTGCGTGTTTATGTCAGATACAATATGTGTTCCCATAACAACCAGATTAGTAATCTCTAGCCAGGGGAGCGCGGTCTTCTGTTTGATAGTAACCTAACATTGGTCATTTGAGACAGCTTATGTGTTGACGTGACCATTATTATAGGTCGCTTACAAAAGCTTTGTTCGCATTTACATCTTTTCAAAATAACCTCAAAAGGAATGGTATAGGATATATTCAATGATTTCCATTCACTATCGACTATGAAATGAAAAAAGAGGGAATATGAAAGACTGCAATCTGTTATTTTTTTCTAAGCTGCGACAATATTGTTTTAAATTCGACTGACACTAAGTGTGTCAGAGACAAGAACGGAAAATATGAAATTAAAATTTGTAATTGACAATTATAATATACGGGCGTCGAATTTCTCGCGAAGTGGTACATACACCGATGCAACGATTTGAGTAGAGGATGTCTTTTTCGTTAATACGTTCGTTCGTTGATATGTCTGGTCGCTGTTTTCGTACTTGCTATAATGAAGCGTAAGCTACTGACACTCAAACAGGCACGCCATCAGCAAGTGAATTGTTATCGACAGTGTATCGAGGCACCTTAATGGTAGTTTTCATGACTGATTTGATCCATGTTTATTCGCAAAACCGAATGTAGTCGGTAGCCCGTTGCAAAGTACGCCAAAGTCCCGACATGGGGGAAATACCACAAACGTTGATCGACACAATAAAATAATGTTTGTAAAAATACTAACCTGATGACGTTACAGTACACAGCGAACATAGTAATAAATATGGAATCCGCAGCTCCATGTTGAGTCGCCCAGATGTGGCGTGTTACGACTTTAAGCCTACAATAAACACAATAAAAGCATGTATTTAAGTCAAGCTCTGAAGAAACCATATCCTGCGGACTGAGAAATGATTTGAACTTACTGCGAAGCCTTTTCGAGTCAGTGACTCATTAACAATGAAATGCAATGCGATTGATGTTGTGGTAGCAAATTTAATTTACCAGAATCCGGGATGCAAACGTAGTTTCCTATTATTACATGGTTCTCGGCGACCATTGTTATCTCGAAAAATTAGTTGGTCTAGAATGCAACCAACAATACAGCCGTGAACTTGTGAATCGCATATTAAAAATTTATCATTTGATGACGGTAACTGTTCTAAAGCACAATGCTACATTTTAGTAAACCTGTTAATGTGGTCATATTTCTGACAGAGACACAAGTCATGACAACGAGTCAATATAGCTTGCTGTTTATGAATGAAGTAATGGACCCATTATTAGTTTTCCAATCTCCCCCATTAAGAACAATACTTGAGCGGATCTACATTAATTTAATTTCATTGGTTTTTATTGTAAAATTGGACAGATTGGCATTTATCCAGCCGAACTGTCGCTAAAACGAGGAAGTGATTGGGTGCGAATCAGAAGACATTACTATGGTTAAATTGTAATTACTTTGGGACTTGCAGTCTCTAAGGTGATATTGATAACCGGGAGTAGTCAATGCATGACTAAGGTGACATGTTAACTCCACGAGCTCGAGATGAGTTGAGTCTACAGCAAACACAAACTGCGGGAATCTTCGAGATGAAAACAAAGTTATGTCGATTTATTTACTGATATTATTTTTTTGAAATAAAATGTCGTACCGCCATAGTTTTACTTAAAAGTATTGCATTAACGTACATCTTTGGATCTACTACTGTTTCCTAGATAAGCACGGTGCGATGTTCACAATAGTACAACAATATGTTCGAAACTGAACGAATATTGGTGCCGCTAGTATAGCAATTTCATGCAGAATCAGTGCGAACAAAAACGCAATCGTAGTAATGTTAGTGAATTACGTTTCGGCAACCTGTCAGTGCACATTGATTCCCTCCCAGTGAATGACATCAGTGACCCCGGGGTCACTTGTATGTATTAAATATATACGGGTATGCGAGGCATCAAGGTTCGGGAGACCACATTTTTCGAAAAACCCATCCCTGAAACCAATTTTCAAGGAAAACCAATCACTTGAAAGAAATTTACAATCAAGACCGATGCCTTATTCATAGTATAGTATATTAACTTTGACACAAAATCAGGCAGTGAATACATAATTTGTGGTAAACTGAATATAACACTATAGTTCAAAATCATAGTGAAAGTTTTCTTGGTACTGTATTAATGAATAAGTTAAGGTTTATGTGTAAACTCATACTGTTTTTTTTTTTAAACAAAAACTGTTCGTATAACGAATTTCAGATCGAACATGCCCGGCACCGTGCCTGGCTGACGTATGGCGACAGTTTTGAAATGAAAATGTGAACATTGTTGCACTATTGTAAACATCACGCAGTGCTTATCGGGGAAACAGTCTAATATTATTCCATTACACTCACTGGAATCACTATTGGTGAGTACACCCGTAGTAGTTTCGTTCTGCTCAGGTGTTGCGGTAATCGTTTATTAATGCACAACGCTAATTTCCCGAGTGTGTTCAGAAATAAGAATGATCCAAAAGTTTGGATCAATTTATTTCGGCGATGATAAGTTTTATGGATTTTCTATTTAATTTTAATAACCAAACATCTATCCTATTAACAGAACACACATAAATACTAAGTATTTTGCTTCATCAAAGCTACTATAAGACCACGATAGATTAACTAACTATTCGTCTAATAAGGCACGCCGTTAAATGCATGAAAGTCTTTCCACATCACATCTTATAATCGTAAATGCCTGCCCGCACATCGTATCACGCTTTTATATACAATTATAAGGGTATTACCTTAATATTATAATGTTTCCTGCGACAGATAAAATCGCCTAACAACCCTTGGGAGTTATACCATAGTTTAAATCGGCGTCTAATACGATCATATCTCTGTCGTCATTTTTCAACTTCCAAGACGGAACTGTATTTACGATATAACGGACGATTATTTGACCTGACATAGTAATCGGACAGATATTTGAAATAACGTGAGTTGTATGTTGGCACTTATCTTACCTCGAAAGTGGTGAAAAAACACATCAAAGAAAGAAAGAAAACGTTCTCTCCAACCAACTCACGTAGGATGTACGTTTGATTCTCAAATAGAACATGCAATCAACGACTGCTTATGTGTTATGTGTTATAACCAAGGCCCCATTTGCATGTTACTAATGTTTTATTAATGACGCCCCTAAAAGGCATTGATTAATTGTTATCTCCTACATCAAAGTACCACAACGCGGCGATAAAACTCACTATCCGTGTGGCACATCAAGCGACGCGTTGGGAGCGAGGATAAAAACAATGCACGTATAAAGCGAAATACATATCATTTATGATTGTTAAAATCTTGTGACAGAATAACATCATCTAGTCAATACATTACATTACAATACAATACCAAACGCTACATATTACATGTACAAATGCAAAACGTAGAATATACAGACCCGATCCCCGGTCGTGAAATAACTTTGACAGATATCAGGCTAAGCGATGATAGCATAAATAATGTATTTTATGTTTCCAGGAATTACATTTTACTACCGGTAACACCTGAGCGGAGTTACCAATGGTGGTTACTTGAGTATAAAGTAATAATAATAATAAAAATAATAATAATAATATGATTGTTTGCCCAATGCGCGCTATATACAATAGTGAAACAATGATTCTGATTATATAAAAAACAGTATTTGAACTCAACGGTTATTGGCGCCAGCATTACCTGCAGCTAGCATAGGAATTACATGCAGAATCAATTCAAACCAAACCCCAATCGTACAAATGCAGATGAATCAGCTGGGGAGAATAACATTTACGAAAACCTATCAGCGCAGACCTTAGTGGTTAATATCAGTGACCTGGGTGGGGGGGGGGTCACTTAATTATAAGCGGGTATGTGAAAATCACGGTTCGGACAACCAACCCGCTCAAAAACCCACCCTGAAACAAATGTACAAGAAAGCCCCACCGCTTATTACAAAGTATAGTATAGTATATTTAATTTGGTATGAAATCACGTAGTGAATACATAATTTATGTTAAACTGAGCACAATTACATATACAGAAAAAAAAAACAGAAAAATACGACCACTTTGATTCCTGGAAATGTTAAATATGACCTCTTTTGCACAACATGAATACAATTGTCATAGATCCATTGGATGCCCGAACACCGTTGGTAAAGTTTTACTATTTCAAGATCTATGAAAACGAAGGTTACAAGTCAAACGATTATATTATGTGTGGTGTAACGCATTGATGATAAATTGAAGATTTCCAGATTCACCGTAAATAAATTAAGAACCTCACGTCGAAAATTGTACAGTAAACAGTAAAACTAGAAAGGGGGAGGCTAAAGAAGTTCATTGAAAATGAACCCACCAGTGACGTCTGAATCGTTTTTAAACAAACATATTACGTGACTATTTGGGGGCTAGAACACATATGGTTTTCTTTTTTAAAACCAAAGCTTTTTATTTATACCGAACCAAACATGCTCCACCCTGTGCCTGGCTGGAATGTGAAGACAGTTTTAAAATAATAATGCAAATATTGTTACATTGCTGGTAAACATGACACTGTGCTTATAACAATCCTAATATTATTATTTTACACTCACTCACTGTAACTACCATTTGTCGAGGGAACGTTTCGCTCCACTCGGGCGTTACCAGTAGTATAACAAATTAATTGCGTTTAGGTTTAATTGCACGTTCTGAAAGAACAGTCTAATCCTACCCCGTCCTGGACATGACATCGATGCTCGGTGTTTATATTTATATTTATGGTTTCAATTAATTAGCCATGTACAGGTTCGTTAATACATACATTTAATATCATTCTTCTCAATGTGACTACCGAGGAAAGTTGCTTAAAATGACCCTCACAAAATTGTATTCTGTCAAAATATGCTTAATTGTACGTTACAAATATTATTCGCAACGCTGTGCTAAAATAACGGTCCATTCATTGAACAAGTGGTGTTTTTTTTATTAATCCTTGTAACCCGTTTTTCTCAATACGTTTTGTGTTTAACATGTGTATTGTATACAATACTATATCCACACTGATGTTGATTAACACAATTATTTCTGTGGCCACGTCGACACATATTTCTCCATACTTTGCTTTCCCGCATAGAAAACCTTTATTCAATGACATATGTCATGGCTTATATGGCGTTAATTCAGAACTTTATAAACACAATAGTTTGCCACTTATGCACAGATGGCTGGCGATATTTCACTATTAGCAATCAGCATGTAGACACTTAATATGTATCACATACATACATACAAATAAATAAATAAAGATATTTAATACAAATCGCAAATGTGGACTCTGGGTTTCAAATAAAAACTTATTACATAACGCTCGCAAAGTCACGATCTTATATTTCGATTTACAGAAAACAGCTAAACTAATGTTTAGGCTGTATTACGAAGGGCATACTCCGACCCGTCATCTCTCACCACATTATGAGACACAACACCATCTGGTGACAGGTGACACGGTGTTGATTTACTCACCAAGTCTGACACTGTCAGCAGAGTTGCTGGTACAGAACTCATCGGTGACACGTAAATGATAAAATGATGGTTTATGGTTTATTGAAACACTTAAAAATATTGATATATGTAGGTAATAATATTGAAAAAAAATAGATGAAATAATAATGAAAAAAAAGCAATAAACAGTAAATCAATGAAAGATGGAAATGAGAAAAAAACGTATTGAAGGAGAAAAGTATTTATGTTAATTTGCCAGAAGATGTTTGTCACAATTTCCGTTCGTTAGTGCCGGGTCGATTTTTAGTTTATGATTGCTCAGACGGAACCTACTTAGACATTCACGTAATTTTGCATTTTTTATTTTGATCACATAATTTTCTAAAGTAAATTCATTTTTGAAATTTTTGTACGTTCTGAGTTTATTCCTTCCGTTATTGTTATTTTGGTAAAATGGTAACATTTAGGGGAAAACCAATTCTAATTCTCAATGTGTTACCCATAAAGCAGGGATTACATGTTTTTTCGCATATGCGGCTATAATACTACCAACAGCGTATTAAGTATAGATATTATTATTCACCACTAAGCTATTTAATTGAAATATATGCAGAATATGATATATATTGTTTGTGGTTCTCAGTGTATACACAGTACAGTTAACATTATCCGAATATGGTGTTTGTGCAGTTTGCGCTTTACTTTAGGACTATAACAATGACAACAAAAACAATTTAAATATGTCACGATTCGTTGAATGAACAAATAAACATTTTACATTTTTAGACAGCTTTCAGTTAATTTGTTTGCACTGACCGCATATATTGTTCATATAAACCATTTATCTTGGTACACTATGCAGGAACTAGGTCTCTCGTGTCATTAGTTTACTCATGTGTCGACTCTATATTTAGAGCGTATACTTCCTGTATTGTGTTATATTATTATAACAGCAGTACCACGTCAATGCTCTATAAAATGTCTATTATTTAATTAAACAGCGTCATCATTAAATCTATCCAATATATCATGTTTTCCAAGACGTAGTTGCATGAGATATATTGATATAAGCGAAAATACGAAAGCGTAAATTCAAGTTTGAACACCATTTTATATTTAGAAAAAATGTACTACAACTAAACAAAACTCACATGGCGGATTCTCATATCCATAACAATCTGTACTCAACACGGCCGTCCAGAAACAGTGGCACCCGAAATTAGGATGTACTGTTCCAAATGTAATCAGGAGATTCCCTTGTCTGGTATATGGGTTAGTTTTATGGGTACATTGTGACGTTGATTAGCTATACGTGTTGGGTTAATTGGAACATACTAATATCTGTTTCGGGTATACGTATTGGGTTCATGGGTACACGTTAATGTATGTTCAGAGTATACGTGTCGGGTTCGTGGATACAAGTTAATGTATGTTCCGGGTATACGTATTGGGTTCATGGGTACACGTTAATATATGTTCCGGGTATAAGTGTTGGGTTCGTGGGTACAGGTTAATGTATGTTCCGGGTATAGGTGTCGGTTTCGTGGATACTAGGTAATGTATGTTCCGGGTATACCGTGTTGGGTTCATGGGTACACGCTATTGTATGTTCCGGGTATACGTATTGGGTTCATGGGTACACGTTAATGTATGTTCCGGGTATACGTGTTGGGTTCATGGGTCCACGCTATTGTATGTTCCGGGTATACGTGTTGGGTTCATGGGTACACGTTAATGTATGCTCCGGGTATACGTATTGGGTTCATGGGTACACGTTAATATATGTTCCGGGTATAAGTGTTGGGTTCGTTGGTACAGGTTAATGTATGTTCCGGGTATAAGTGTAGGGTTCATGAGTACACGTTAATGTATTTTCTGGGTATAAGTGTTGGGTTCGTGGGTACACGTTAATGTATGTTCCGGGTATAAGTGTTGGGTTCATGGGTGCACGTTAATGTATGTTTCGGGTATATGTGTTGGGTTCATGGGTCGACGTTAAAGTATATTCCGGGTATATGTGTTGGGTTCATGGGTACACGTTAATGTATGTTCTGGGTATACATTTTGGGTTCGTGGGTACACGTTAATGTATGTTCCGGGTATACCTTTTGGGTTCTTGGGTACACGTTAATGTATGTTCCGGGTATACGTGTTGGGTACATGGGTACACGTTAATGTATGTTCTGGGTATACATGTTGGGTTCGTGGGTACACGTTAATGTATGTTCCGGGTATACCTTTTGGGTTCACGGGTACACTTTAATGTATGTTCCGGGTATACCTATTGGGTTCATGGGTACACGTTAATGTATGTTCCGGGTATGCGTGTTGGGTTCATGGGTACACGTTAATATATGTTCCGGGTATACGTGTTGGGTTTATGGGTACACACTGAAGTCTGCTTCAGGTATGTGTTATGATTTACGGGTACACGTTGATGTATGTTTTGGGTATACGTAATAGGTTTGTCGGTACACAAAATGTCTGTTTCAGGTAAGCGTGTTGGCTTTATGGATACACTGATCTGAGTATTATCGTGTAAATATAATGCTATGTTTAATTTGAGGCTACAGATGTTTACCCAGTGCAAGTACAGGGTCATTATAAGCCGTACAGTACACGTAGAAATAGTAAAATTTATAAATATCCCACTGCAATTAATTAAGGTCACACCACTCGTAAAACACTGAATGTCATGAATAATTATATCTTATGCACTACTCATACTAACACTTATTCAGTCGATACAAGATATTAACTTAACAAGGGATGGTCACATCCATGAAACATTGAACTTGGAGCTCTATACAAGCTACTGTCGATGTAATAATAATTACTTCACGCCATTAGTTAACAACGAACAGTTTATTGCTAAAGTAAATGTCGATATAATGTATTTCACGGAGATCGTCAGCATTAAGATAACAGTTACGTTAAAGTATGTTAAATGCTATATATCGGGAGTATTTAATAAAATAATTGAAGCAATGCTTCTCAGTCATTGTGCGATAGCATTATTATCATCGAGCAAGTAGTAATAATCGTATTTTTTCCATATGCTTGTCATATTTATCGTTTTACAGATGTGTAGAAAAATGACAAATTGTCACACGATTTTAACATTTTTTGTGACATGTTTTCGAGAGTGATTTGCCTATATATTATCCTTTGTATTATTCTTTGTTCGGTCGTACTACGTTATTTTCCGAAATAACGAGAATACATTGGTTCCCTTATGTTTGATTTGACGTCCTTCATATTTCAACACGTTATAGTTGACAATAGCAATGCTTTGTTTCTGATTGTGTGAACGTATTATTCTGGAGAGTACTCGCCTTCTCGCCTCGGTTGCAGAGACACGACTACGTCCACGAGCAGTATTTGAATAATGACGATAATAAATTGTTCCCTTTCTTTACGAAGCGTGGTGTTGTGGACAATATATATTCCATATTACGAACTAATATCATGAAACTCCCATTGTAGTACATCTCAGTTTGCATGGTACTGTTATGTAACTAAAGTGCCTGTCATTGATTAATTAAACACTCTAACATCATCGTGATGTCAAAATCTTGTCAAAATATGTTGGATTCCATGATAAAAACGAGAAAGCATTGCAACTAATTTAATTTGGGTGATTTCTCGCACTATGGTTCAAAAATGTATATGGTCATAATTTGTAGTTGAAACCCAAGAAGCTAATTTCCATTCGATAGGACGGACTACCACAGTATCAACAGTACATCCATTAGACCCATGTTTGTTTGTCCCGTATCATTTCACGGCCATGTTGTCATTGTTGTCACATATGTAGCATTATCACGCGACGGGCATAATTAGAGTGAATTATATTGTCAGAGTATTTTTCATCTAACGAATGTATTGATTTGCTATAATACACAGAAATCAAATATTTACCAAGACTTACCTGATATATTGCTTCCAGTGGCAGATACAAAGTATTCCAGTTGTGAATCGCAGGCAACTTACATTCCTATAACAGGACAGTCACGGTATGTTAATCCTATTGCACATGTCGGACCAATGATGACGGGCTTTCCACTGTCATTATCAAAACAAAGTTGTCATTATTAAACCAACCGTACATCGACCGTGAAAGTGGTTTTCTGGTAATCGAGTATCGCCGTATGTCGTGATCAAATCGATGATAAACGTCCTACGGGCCAGCCCAACTACTGGTATAAATGAACGATTCCAATAATATGCGGGGAGGGGTGTTATATAACGGAGGGATGAATACAACATTAGATCTTCATTGTTCTGATGATGAATGCTTGAACCATGGAAATACTAACGTTATTAGTATCTTTATAATATGGTTCCGCACTGTTGGTAAGAGTAATTAGTCAATGCACTTTAAATTATCACAAGTTGTTTTTGACAAAATTGACAAATAATAGATGAGATAACATCTACTGGCGATTATAATAAATTAAAGGCCAGACAATAGCATGCACACGATAAAAATAATTTATTTTGGATCGACGGATGAATCAGTCGGGGAGATGTTTTTTTTACATACTGTTAATTTTAGTATTTTAGTCTAGGCACATTCTCCCTCTTTCGTAGAATCGAACATTCTGACTTTTATTGAACATGGAAATTGTTCAGCTGGCGTATTTTCTAAAGCATTGGAATTAGTGAAGTAAAATATTATGAAAAATCATGATATCAATGACCTTGGAAATGAGGCCTCGATAAAGAAGCTTGTCATCCCTTATTATTCAGTAAATTAATGAAACGCGATAAGAACTCGACCACATTATCGGCGATATTCTAAAATCCTCAAATCAATCCGCGGAAATAAAAAACGGCTTTATGATACGCAACATGCCGGTAGCAGAATATGAATATACCCACATTTCTACAAATAATGACGGTTGGTTAGGTCTTAACCAAACACATATGAACATATGTGTACACTAAACACATGTATTATAATACAATATTAATATACACACATACCAAATAAAATACAAATATTAATTGGCAGTTATACATATACACTTCTGGTGTACAATATAAGTATGTAACTGTATGACCGATACTGCCCTCAATCACCGGACAATGATAGAATATTTTGTTAGTCCATAATAAAAGTATACTTGTCCGCTTTGAGGAGTCATTTTTGGAGTATATTTTGTTAATATGTGTTTTACTAGTTTTCCCTATTTAGTTCTTGCAATAGTTTAGTTTGATTGACTTATATTTGTTCACTTATTGCCATTATAATATAAGATCTTATCCTTTCCGAGGGTTTGCATTGACAACGAAGCAATAAATCCAGTATACCGCGGAATGCTTCTATGTAAAATATAGTACAATGCTAAGGCCAAACGGTGATTTATTGCTATTAAGCCGATCACATTTATGCGATTATTAAGCCACAGACTGGCGTTTGTTGGCTTCGATTCCCGGCCTCGGTTGCGGGTAGCGTTCTATAATATAACGTATCGCAGTATAATTAAACCCCAGCAGCAGTGGGGTACACCCCAGCGGGTTATTGCGCAATTCATATTGCACACTTCATATATGCACGAGTATTAATGGTGGGTTATTCCTATATAATATATAATTTTGAGACTTGTAAATAAATCCAAAGCAACGAAAACCATGTACAAATTTGATACAGCATTCAAAACGCTCCACTTGCAACCGTGAGTGAATGAAATGGGCCCTGGAACTAGCATACATAATATAGATACTAGTAGGTTGAGCGATGTTGTTAATTGCACGTGTATTTAGGCGTTACGGGGTTTATTCGTGTATATTATTGGTAATGACAACGTTGATGTATTTAAAATTATCGACATAATTAAAAAAAAATACAGACGCTGATCAATACCAATTTAGGAGCGAACATCGTTTACGTAATTCTGAAAACAATCATATGTTACAATCTTTTCAACCCAAAATCATGAGCTGGGCTGGCAATGTTCTTCATTGCGTTCTATGTACGTAGTGCAACATAACATTGTTGCCGATTTCAGTTGACAACAGGATTTACCCTTACGTGCAGTGTTATTGGCGTTTGAATCCAAAACGAAAAACCGAGAAATATATATTGTTTATACTGCTAGCATAATTAAAAAAACACGCTCTTCGACTTATTCGGGCAATCGGAATGTGTATTAGACGTCCCAAAAGTGTGAAATATTACTAGAAGCTAAATTGTTGTACTCACAAAATAAACGTTTAACCAACTGTAGACAATCATATATAGTCGATATCTTATATATACATTATGGTGATCATGTACTAAGACTAGATCGAAACAAATACCTCTGGTGGAAATTCCTTGAGTTTGGCGTGCCTCGCCGATTTGTAGCCGTTCTATATCCCTACTAAACTGATAATGTCTCTCTGTCAGTCAGTCTATACAGACTATGATACCTGTCTACGCAAAAAGAACCTAAAGCGACAGAGACGACTACAATACAAAAGTGTACAATTTAAATACAAAATGCATAAGCTTGAACGTTGCATCTTAACAAAATACTAAATGTAAAGTCCAGAGTTCACTTCAAAGGGCCGATGGTCACATGCCGTCGGTGTCTTTTTTCAGCCTCCTTAACCTACCTATATAAAAGAATCTAAATAATAATAAAAAACTACTTCCACGATGTAAAGTTATTTTCGTATGTTTAATTGAAATTCACTTTTTTATCCTGACATGAAGTGACTGACTATTTTACGCACAAGTGTGGGGGTATCAAGGTGGTATTTATTGACATTTGTTTAATAAAGGCCAAATACAAACCGGGGAATACGACTGAATAAACTGAAAACTGTCCATCTGCAAACAGAGCAACTATGATTGATGGTTGATTAAGGGCCAAACCCAAAGGAGCACTAGCTGCGTCTTCCAAACAGCGTGCCACGCGTTCCCATAAATTAGAGTTCAGCGACCACATCACACAAATGTACATTTCATCATTCATGAATGTATGAACTATTTATTTACTAAGTTGACGGGAAAGAATGGAACGCTATTTTACAGGTAAAAAAACCCAAGATCATCCACATTAACTACTTATACTTCGGTTCATTATCAAGTCAAAGTTGAGCTTGGACTTTTCCGAGTCAGATTTGGCAAGCCATGAGATTTGCTGACGTTGCTAAAACCGCCATCCCCTCTGCATTGTGCTGTGAAATAAACCGGAAGTCACAAAGATGACATGCTGTTTATAATAAATCAAAAGACGCAAATCTAAGGAGTTGACCATTTGAAATCATGGGTTGACTGGAAAATTTGTTGAAAACATATTGCAAGCTATACACAGTGTTTAGAGAAAAAACAAAACATGCAAGGTGTTACAGAGAACACATATTAAAACATTCAAGAAAAATGACAAACAAGATATTGTGAACAAAAGTTGTATTGGTTACACTCTCCCCGCCAGCCCCCTCATAAATTGAAATGGTTGACCCCTAATATGCTACATATAATATATCGTATTACAGCTTATATCTAGAATAGACCCACGAACAGTTCGATGAGATCTCGCGATGGAAATGTAATGATTATATAACAAATCTCTGAAGTTACCATAATTTACTTTTATTATCGTATATAAGATTTATTTGTCATATATTGTAATGTAAATTACTTCATTTTCGCTATTTTCATTGAAAATAGAATACAGTGAAAATTGTTCCTATGTTTTACATTCAACTCATTGAAATTCAGTGAAAATAAATGTCATACAAAACAGCCAAAATAACTTTTCAGGGAAGATAATTACACCAAAAATATAATATATTACAGTGTTACGTGGCCCGAGGTCTGTTACCTATTTGAAATACACTAATCAATCTATGTAATGAGCTTTTTAGTAATTATTACAAGCAATTTATATGAATCCCAATGGCTGTTTTTTTTTTGTTGCGTTGGAGCCTCTAGAGAAAATGGCTAATGTTTTAGTTAACGAATGTAACTATTTGTTGCTACGGTAACCATTAGTTTCACATCTTTACATGCAAATCGTAAAATCTCCTACAAATCACATAATGTATCCCTCTTGCCCGGCTTACCCACTTTAAAAAGAGCACAATTCCTCATCACGTGATATTACCCAGTTTCAATTGTTTACGTATTAGTACGCTGATGACAACCAGGAAAATAACCAGGGTCGATTCCGTTTATTTGCCCATTAAATCTACCTTTTTAACCATTTATATTGCATTAAGCAAATACTTCCATTTGATTATGACGTAGTACACTGAAAAAAATCAAAAAAATCAATGGTTAGATACACAAAAGGTGAATATAAACACAGAGAACAATGCTTACAACATACAACACCGTCACAGGTCAGATAACGTGGCCTTGGTCAGTCATGAATGATGTGACCATATGTGTACGTTCACATAACAATAGCTATATTTACAAATAATAAAAACATAATCTTTTGTGTTTATGAACGCGTATCGCACGAATACACGTATTTGAATATGTTACGCACACAATGTCAAGGATAGCATTTTTAATGCAATGTCGTCGGCCTTTCACACTAACATATACCAGGTTGACGCATGTCACTAGTCGCCTACCTTCGGTTAAAGGGCGGCAGTCGTCGTGCCGCGTCCTGTTCGATATGGGACTCACAGCGAGGTATACAACGCGTGTAAAATACATTTTACACAGCTGCGCGACGACCACCGCGCTTTAATATTGCTGAAAGTCGGACTTCCAGTTAGCGTCAGTGATAGTTCTAACCACATATAGATTGGAAATTGCTGAAAGTCGGACTTCCAGTTAGCATCAGTGATAGTTCCAACCACATATAGATTGGAAATTGCTGAAAGACGGACTTCCAGTTAGCGTCAGTGATAGTTCTAACCACATATAGATTGTAAATAAATATAATGAAATAGAATGTTTTTTAAAATTATAATAAAGCTATATGATTTCTTCGGTTTTAGCACAACTTTGATATCATAACGGTTTTTTATATATAAATTTGATGCATTGTTTAATCAGTTTTATATCATTAGTAGACTGATATGTTTATTGCATAGTTGTATGAACATATGTATTATTTGCTGACTTTCCCAGCCATCTTTGTACATCTCATGCTGCCATAATGTGCACTTTATTTCCAGTGTTCACTTACTCGCTCTTCAATAGGATTTGTTGTCTTTCTAATTCTAATTAAATTCTAATTATGGCAACTAAACTGCTCGTAGATAGTATACGACTCATTAACAGCATGTGGTTATTATAGTACATACATCCGATTACATTGAGATATTGTGTTTTTGTTAAAAAACAATTTATGTGTGTGTTGCCTAAACAGAGGTATTGAGGCTAAATTTCCCATAGTTGGTTTGTTGAATAGCGCCCTCTTCGATAGCTGGCGATTTTCCGTTTGTTTGACTTCACCTTTTACAGTCAGTCATTGTTTTCTCGAAGGAAATTAATTATTCAACAGTCTTTGATATATCGGGCGATTGTTCCAACCATGTGTCTCTCACTCGAATAGGCCCATACCGTTCCCTAGAGCGATTTATTTATTTTATTACTAGGGGGTCCGGGGCATGCCCCTTAAAAACATTGAAATCTACTGAATGTATGCTTTGTTATTGTGACTATTATATGTATGAATATTTAATTTGAATTTTTGATTCAAATACTAAGTATTTTCTTTTGTGTAACCTTTCAGTTAATCGTATATACGTAATGCATGGTTACCGTGCTGATTTGAGCCTCCATGGTTTTTGTTTGGTCTAACTGTGTTGCTAAAACTATAAGTTATATGTATTTGTTACTAAAATTGTTTTACGTATGTGTTACTAAAACTAAGTTATTTATTTGTTACTAAAACTGAATTACGTGTGTGTTATTTAAACTAAGTTATTTATTTGTTACTAAAACTCAGTTACGTGTGTGTTGCCAAAACTAAGTTATTTAGTTGTTACTGAATCTGAGTTACGTGTGTGTTATTTAAACTAAGTTATTTGTTTGTTATTAAAACTGAGATACGTGTGTGTTACTATAATTAAATTATTTATTTGTTACTAAAACTGAATTACGTGTGTGTTGGCAAAACTAAGTTATTTATTTGTTACTAAAACTGAGTTATGTGTGTGTTGCTTAAACTAAGTTATTTATTTGTTACTAAAACTGAGTTACGTGTGTGTTGTCAAAACTAAGTTATTTAGTTGTTGTAAAAACTGAGATGCGTGTGTGTTATTTAAACTAAGTTATTTATTTGTTACTAAAACTGAATTACGTGTAGGTTACTAAAACTGAATTACGCGTGTGTTGGTAAAACTCAGTTATTTAAGTGTTACTAAAACTGCGTTACGTGTGTGTTGTTAAAACTAAGTTATTTATTTGTTACTAAAACTGAGTTATGTGTGTGTTGCTTAAACTAAGTTATTTATTTGTTTGTTACTAAAACTAAATTACGTGTAGGTTACTAAAACTGAATTACGCGTGTGTTGGTAAAACTCAGTTATTTATGTGTTACTAAAACTGCGTTACGTGTGTGTTGCTTAAACTAAGTTATTTATTTGTTACTAAAACTGAGTTACGTGTGTGTTGCCAAAACTAAGTTATTTAGTTGTTGTAAAAACTGAGATGCGTGTGTGTTATTTAAACTAAGTTATTTATTTGTTACTAAAACTGAATTACGTGTAGGTTACTAAAACTGAATTACGCGTGTGTTGGTAAAACTCAGTTATTTATTTGTTACTAAAACTGAATTACGTGTAGGTTACTAAAACTGAATTACGCGTGTGTTGGTAAAACTAAGTTATTTGTTTGTTACTAAAACTGGGCTACGTTTGTGTTGTTATAACTAAGTTATTTATTTGTTGTTAAAACTGAGATGCGTGTGTGTTGCCAAAACTAAGTTATTTATTTGTTACTAAAACTGGGCTACGTTTGTGTTGTTATAACTAAGTTATTTATTTGTTATTAAAACTGAGATACGTGTGTGTTGCTAAAACTAAGTTATTTATTTGTTACTAAAACTGGGCTACGTTTGTGTTGTTATAACTAAGTTATTTATTTGTTATTAAAACTGAGATACGTGTGTGTTACTATAACTAAGTTATTTATTTGTTACTAAAACTGAGTTACGTGTGTGTTGCTAAAACTAAGTTATTTATTTGTTACTAAAACTGGGCTACGTGTGTGTTGTTAAAACTAAGTTATTTGTTTGTTGTTAAAACTGAGATATGTGTGTGTTAGGCGATTAGGTGCCGTACGCGAGCGCCGGTTCGAGTCACGCACGCAGTACGTATTTACTATAATTAGACATAGTCTTTACCTTGCCGTTTATTCGGTGTTATTTGCTTACTTTACTATAACTAAGTTATTTGTTACTAAAACTGAGTTACGCGTGTGTTGCTAAAACTAAGTTATTTATTTGTTACTAAAACTGGGCTACGTTTGTGTTGTTATAACTAAGTTATTTATTTGTTGTTAAAACTGAGATACGTGTGTGTTACTATAACTAAGTTATTTATTTGTTACTAAAATTGACTTACGTTTGTGTTGCTAAAACTAAGTTATTTATTTGTTACTAAAACTGAGTTACGTGTGTGTTGTTAAAACTAAGTTATTTATTTGTTACTAAAACTGAGTTACGTGTGTGTTGTTAAAACTAAGTTATTTATTTGTTACTAAAACTGAGATATGTGTGTGTTAGGCGATTATGTGCCGTACGCGAGCGCCGGTTCGAGTCACGCACGCAGTACGTATTTACTATAATTAGACATAGTCTTTACCTTGCCGTTTATTCGGTGTTATTTGCTTACTTTACTATAACTAAGTTATTTGTTACTAAAACTGAGTTACGCGTGTGTTGCTAAAACTAAGTTATTTATTTGTTACTAAAACTGGGCTACGTTTTTGTTGTTATAACTAAGTTATTTATTTGTTGTTAAAACTGAGATACGTGTGTGTTACTATAACTAAGTTATTTATTTGTTACTAAAATTGACTTACGTTTGTGTTGCTAAAACTAAGTTATTTATTTGTTACTAAAACTGAGTTACGTGTGTGTTGTTAAAACTAAGTTATTTATTTGTTACTAAAACTGAGATACGTGTGTGTTAGTAAAAGTGAGTTATTTATTTGTTACTAAAACTGAGATACGTGTGTGTTAGTAAAAGTGAGTTATTTATTTGTTACTAAAACTGAGATACGTGTGTGTTGGTAAAACTGAGTTATTTATTTGTTACTAAAACTCAGTTACGTGTGTGTTTCTAAAACTGAGTTATTTATTAGATACACGCATATACGAGCCACGAGCTGACTGCATGTGTTATGCAAGCTACGGGCGTTTGCATAGGTAGTCATCTTGGAGCTGGCAAACAAGTGTAATCATAAATGCGAATTAAATTTAAATTAATGTTTACCGATATTTATTATATATGGGGCAGCCATGTCGAATAAGGCTTGATAATAAATGAAACAAGTTGAGAAAATTCAAATCAGGGAGCAAATAACAAAACTTTCACAGCCGAACGATCAGTTAGCGGTAACATTGGCATGAATCTAACCGCTGTTATAATATCCATTATTCAAAACTATTACCAAAAGCGGTGTGGCTTTATAAATGCTTCACTGGTAGCAGAAGAGCGATGTATTAATAATATTTGACATAAATCTATTCATACGTAAACTAAAATAAATCTCCAATAACAAAAATACCGTTATATATTTATAGAACAACACTTTTTATTCACAAATGGAAGCCATTAACACCAGCAATATATTCAAAACAGAAAACAAGAATTAGTTCGAGTTATATTTAAATCAATTATGTTTTGTGATAAATGCGACCAATTTAATTGTGTAACCTGCTCCAACACAAAAAGATTGATTTCAGAGACGTGTTCGCTAAATTAAAATGTCATGATATATAAACAAGTACAACTCTCGTATTCATATCCATTTTGAAGGTTATTGCGAAAAATTGGATATTTTTGTTTGATTAAGTCAAAGCTTGATTAAAATTTCACCCATGATTGGCATGCCATACAAATATAATTTTAACATACAATATTTAAAATCAATTAACAAATGTTTTTTTCTTATTGTTCATATGGTAAAAGCAGTGTTCAAACTACGGGCACACGTCAATATATATCATAACCCACAATAAAGTGGACATCAATATATCAGAGTCTGGTGCCCATTCACGGGAATCGTGTCCAGCAGTATCCCGTTCTTTAGAAGATAACAAGAAATAACAAATTTGCAACTACCGTGACCAAAAATATATTAGTTAGTTTGTGATTTGGGAGTACTATAAAAGATGTAAATATAGCCTGGCACGAGTTTCATAGGTGCCACCCCTGTCCCTGCCCTGTTAGTCACGAAATTATTTTAATTCCATAAATTGTTCACAATCAAATTTAACAGTTGTCATCGTTTTAACTAAACTAACATGTGGCGTGAATATCTGTTTACTACAAAATGTCACACTTCTTTTTTAATCCTAAACGCATCATGAAAAATGTAAATTATTCATTGCCAAAACTAGAGTACTAGTATTAGCCCTGCTTACTTACTGACAACAAATAAGGTTTAATTCGACAAAAGTCTGGAGTGATTCCGACAGAAATCTGTTTTCGTTGTCCAATCAGGATGCATACACAGATTAACAAGTTGAATCCCGAAAAGTTATATAAGGCTATTTGAATTATGACTGGTGCCCATTTCCATGCCAACGGTTACAGGAATGGTTTCCTCTAATGGCGAACCAAATGACACAAGATTGCCTGCGATTGGTTGTACATTCAAATTGTCATTATTGGTGACGTCGAGCAGGCGAGTTTGTTGGTTTACTGAGTCACCTTCTCCAATTGTAGATCCGGTTCCGGAGGTGAAAAAAACACGAGAATCGCATTCGCCGAGTATAACACCGTCTTGCGTATCCAATGATAGAGATGGTATACTATGCATCATGATGCCACCGAGAGGGCCTTCTCGAATTACATCGTCATAACTTGGCGGTATTGAATTTGTTGTACTGCCTACTTCGACAGTAGCATAGGACCCGAATGAATCGTCGTCGCAGGGTACGATGTGAGAGTATTTCGGCGGCAACACTCCTTGCAATACTGCCGGTGCAGTGCTTACACCGGGAAGACCAGTTGTTACACATTCGCGTGAGTGAGCAGGGCGGGGAGTTCCGAAAAAAGGTAAAAAGAAGGTAGATGGCCGGAGAGGATTTCCTGAAAACAAATCAGAAAAATAAATTTAAAATAAATAAATATTTCAATGTGATGACTTAAAATGTGAGGAATATATATGCAACTCCAGTTATAAGAAGTGATGTCAGGTGTTAGGGGAGTGGACATATTCAGCTTTAAATGTGGTAACGGACATATTAAATCAATTAATTCTAAAATCATCAATGCGGGGGATTCAAATCAGTAGCTGCACATGATCTCAAAACCCTGATTTAGTAAATTGAAAGAGAGAAGACAAGGTTCCATTCAAAAATATGGCAGATGTACAACCCACATGTCTTATCAACGCGAAAAAACTGGGCAAGTGTTTTAAATCTGTATCACTACTGTAAATCTACGGTAACATTAATATCATATGGTCTGCAGATGGTAATACAATTGTACAGTCTATCAGGATATTTATTGGCTTTCCTGTCATTTTAAATAATTCAACTACCTTGTGTTTTCGTCTTCTTTAATTCAGGCTGTAGTTAAACTATTCAAGACATTTGGCATTTCAGCAAAATCAAGATCCCACTAGTTTATGCATTGTTTGGCAAATGGTTATTTTCAGCTAATTGCGATATATGGAGTACACACGCGACTATGACTTGAAACCTGTACGTATACATAACGGTGTAATTTTAACAAAAACACGCTACGAAATGTGCTACACGTGGACACACGGATCTAGTCGATTGACGATAATTATTTTATGAAACAACCACCTTACCTCTCCAGATTCCAACACTACTGCTGACTCTAGGAGGTCCATGGACCTGAGCAGCTTCATCAATTTCGGCCTGCCTAGCGCGTGACACTCGATTTGACTTCCATGAGTTCAGATACATAATCGTAAAACACAGTGCATACATGATAACGACACCAACGGCGACTGGAAGAAGTGTTAGACCTTCACGATTCTTCGGATTCTTTGACAGATCTATAAATGACAAAAAAAAAATACCGCTCAGAAATTTATCTATTTAATTTTAGTCACATGTAAAACGTAAATTTTGCTGTAAATAAGTAGGCATTTAAGTAAATAGAGATCATCATTTACAAAGGTTTGTCATTTCTTTTAATAATAAAACAATTATATAAATAAATTGCCTATAAAAATAGCATGTAATTATATAACATAATATTTATTAAAATAGTTATTTTTATTTCTTATTTATAAATAATTTATGCTAATTTTTAGTAATTATTTTAAATTAGTTATATATATATATGCAATTACTAGCTATGATAACAAAGACAAATGGCAATCAACAGCAAACATTAAACGTATTTAGTATTAATTCGTCAACAAAAGTTGCTATTAATATGTTGTACATGCAATAAATAATAATAGTGATTATTATAGAACGCGATTAATGTTACATGATGCTTCAATTTAAAATTTATAATACAGTAAAACCTGTCAAAACCGACCATGACTGGGACTGGGATCTATGGTCGGTTTTCAGAGGGAGTCGGTTTATTCAGGGTGGGCGTGACTTTGATTGAAACAACAATTAATTACATGTGCTGTAAACACGGGACAAATGAAAGACATCGGAGTTTGCCTCCGGTGATTCTACATGTATTTACAATGTGCATTTATTGTATTGTTTCAATAAAATAATTTACCAAACAATACAAAAATATTATGGTATGTACATGACATCAATTAACATTAAAATAACTATTCGAACAGACCGGGTAAGTATTGCGTATCGTAACTGAAGGCGTCCATTTTGGATGACATCACAACGTATGTTCACGTGAGCTACATGTAATTATCATAATTTATGCAGACAGTCGATTTTGCTGTTAAGTCAATCACAGTCCCTCAACAGGGAATGTGAGTCAATGAATCAAATTACGATGTAAAAAATCATCAAGTTTTGACTACTTTAAAGAACACCTTTTTTTTTCAACGATTTTGTTTTCCGTTCGAATTATGAAATTTTGGATATCTGTCAAGTAACTGGAGTCTTTGTTCTGTAATCTTGTCAACATGTCTAGCACATCGCCATGCGTCAAGTCACTGTCGTTGTGGGGGTCAATAATTTGACTGTCGTTGCAATTTATGTCATTGTTGTCTATAGATTCATGGTTTTCTTTGTCTGCAATAAAATTCTCAACAATCTGTTGCTCCCACTCGCCGTCATACATTGCTTCAGTCGGTATACGTTCATCAAAGTGGAGGTATTCTACAACGCTACACTGTGTTTGCGGGTCTGCAACTTGCTAAATAAGGTTTCCGAATTCTTTGTTGTCGTCTGCTTCTTCGTCATCATAAATTTCAATCTTGAAGCCCCCTTTACGGAAACATTCGAAAGCACAAAATTGTCGATCAGAATCGTTATGGAAAGAAGAAAACTCAATGTCTTTTGAGCGTTGAAGAAGTGATAATGCAGTGTGCTTCACCGCAATTCTCGCGTTTCACAATAAAGTGCGCCCTCGGCGGATAACCTGGAAAGACGCATTTCTCACTTCCGGTGTCGACATCGCAATAATGGCGCCACCAGCGTAGAACGTTGAGAGGCTTATTTGTATGGCGGTCTTCTGTGACTTTAGTCGTCTGCGAGTCCCCGATTTAAAAAAATATTTAACTGATCGTCGTATACCATGTGCTGGGAAGAAGAAAAATGAGTTGGTTGAATTGGCACAAAAAGCAAGCGGTATATACGATGTTATTGAAGACTGTGATCATGATGAATCAGAGAGGAAACGCCGGCGGGTGTTAAATGATGACGGGACTGTTGCTGTTAACCTGAATGGTAAACAAGTGGTGTGGACACGAACACTTCATTGTCTCCCGAAAGTTGCGCTTGGTGACGTGTTTGCGTATTTAATAAAAAACTGCGAGTGGACACCGGAACGACTCACAAAATATAAACACGACGATGGGTATCTTATGTTTAAGGATAACCATGTAGAGGACGTTCTTTTAGGAAAGGTGTCTGGGCACATAGATCACGTCTATGTCAAAGCTGAGGTGAAACCGGAACAACGCCAAACTGCTCAGCGGTACGCAACTTGGCTACTTCTTTCATCAGATGCTGAAGTTATGGGTCATTCCAGTTTTTGTCCACACCCCCCCTACGGATGGGTTAAATCCGAGGGGTCATATTTCTACAAAAAGTATGGATGGTCCAATTCCGAGAGGTGTCATTTTTTGACTATTTTCTTTTCTATATCCACACCCCTACAGATGATTTAATTCCGAGGGGGGTCATATTTTTGATATTTTTTTTTTCATATCATGCACACTCCCCATAGATGATGTGAATTCATGCGGTCGTAATTTTTAAGCTTCCAAGGGGTAGGTTTGTAAAAAAAAAATCTGTCAGCCAAGAGACCTGGGGGGAGGGTGTACGCCCTTTTAAAATGCATGCAGTCATACGTGGCTGTACCCCTGCTCGCAAACTGTTTTAACCCAAGAAAATCTATTTATTATTCTACGACTGTGCCGATCAAGCCCACACAAACATATCAGTCGCAACTTAGAATAAAGAATAAACCAATGTGTTGGGGCAAATAATTCATGTGTATACTTGATACATTCATTTAAAAGAGTCTGACTTGTACATTTCAGTTGTTCTCAAATTTCATTGGCATCCATGAGCTGGAATAGTTCACATTATAAATTTAAAAAAAACTCAACTCGACATGTGGCTATTACATCGGACATTACAACACTTGTATACATTTTATTTATAATATTTGAAATCTCTGTATTTTACTGGCTGGCATAATTAGAAAGTTTCGCGTTCATTCCCTTTATTCTAACTCTAGGCTCGCACAGCAATTCACATTTATTGTCAAGACCATGAATGACTGGGAAATTACAAGATCACAAAAATTTCCAATGGAAAATTAAATAAATTTGCCTTAGTCAAAAGCTTGGAAACTAGTCTATAATAGTTAGCAGAAGAACATTTGTTTTATTTGCCTGAGCCTTGGAATGAAAGACGTACATAATATAAAATATGATTTTGTGAATATACATCATGCATGGTCTCAGATAATGTTTAGAAAGTTTATTGTTCCGCGTAGACCAAATATAATCACGCAAAGTATAAATTCAAAGTGTTTTAATACATTGGTGAGAGGTCGCATGCACTTAGAAAAAAAAGCCGAAGTCAAAATTTGGTACAACATACGCCGCGACAACTGAGTGATCAGCGACATCATTTTGGGGCGCAATTGAATTCAAGTACTTCTTTGCAAAACTTGCTGTGCTGCGATGCTGACATCAAGTGTATGTTGACCGAAGTTTGGCACGTTACCTTAGCAACCCCTTTTGTTCTTGCTTTGTGTGTCGTTCTAGGCCAATGTTGGTAAGTTACTCACTGTTGCATCATGGGATTTAAGTTGTTTTCCTAACTTAAATAACTTGACCATTTTTCAGGCAAAACCCATAGATGTTGTCCTGGATTTTGTTTTTGGATTTGGTTAAGGGGGTCAAATTAACCTATTTACAAAGGGCTTTCAACTAAATATACAACTTTAAATTAATGTTTTTGTGACATTAAATCCAAAGCAGTAAACCTGTGTATTAAAGTTTTACCAATAGTCATTAGACCTTGCAAATTATGAGCAATAAAATTTTTTTATTACACTCTACATATATATATGCACTCTAGATGTATATTTTTGCATTTACACTGAGCGCCATATTGCTTCATACACATGATTTGTGAATCAGTCCGCAAATTACCTGGCCATTCAGTTGAACGTACTTCTACATTGCAATTACTAGAGACATATCACAATAAAAAAAAAATCAACACCAATGACAAAAGTCATTCAACTAAAAGGTGCACAAAGCAATGTGGGACACAAACATCCCTCTAGGTGACGTTATGACATCACTCTAGTTGTGCAGACCCCCCCCCCCCAAAAAAAAATCATTGACTCCTTCCAACTGCACTGCTCTTTGCAACATACCATCCAATTTACCAATTTCTGTTTTATAATTAGAAGACCCAAGTAGGCCACTTGCAAGTCACACAGCTTTTTTTCCGAGGGGTTCTGTTTTTGTGTGTATCCGAGGGGTATAATTTTTTCACATACCCATCCGTATACGTCAAATCAGTAGTTTCCAGGGGGTGTGTTAGTGAACAAAAATCCGACACCTGAATGGTGGATTTGAATCCATAGGGTGTCATAACCTTAATATCCATCCGTAGGGGGGTTGTGGATAAAAACTGGAATGACCCTATGTCCGCCGGTTGTGGCTGTGTTGCAGCGTAAGTGTTACCAAACCAGTAATTGTTATAATTATCTTACATGTACTATGTAGTTCAAACATTCATATCTTTAAGAAGCTACATGTAGTGTTTTGTTGATATTAATGTACTGACGCAAACATAATTAATTTGAAAATATCTACATTGTTTACAAAAATTAGCATGTAAATATAAAGTTGTAAATAACAGTATATTTTAAAATTAAAGAATGCTTTAAAGTTTTAATCACTCCTTCCCACATCTTAGAACAAGTATAGTGCATGCCATCCATTTTCTCTAGTTCCCAGTTTTTAACTATACAAACTAAAATAAATTATGGTTATATGGTAAAATATTTGTTTATTGGTTCCTCCATTAAAATATTTTATATTTATTTTTCTATTAGTGATGATGGTTCTTGCAAGCACACAGCTGCTCTACTATTTGCAGTAGCTGAATACGTAGACAGGCAGACTGACAGGGGAACTGCAGTAAGTACCGATGAGACTTGTGTGTGGACTAAGCCCCGCAAAACATCCATACCAGTTAAGGTGGAAGACCTAGATTATCGCAGAGATAAAACAACACCAAGGAAACCTGGTCCCCAACCTAAGAACTACAGACCACTGAGAACAGTGAACAATACAGACATTCTCAGGATTCAAGAGCATTTAAAAAGGGTGAGGTGCTGATTTTCTTAAGGGGTAACCATTTTAATAATGGGGAGGGGCACTTGGGGAAAATGGATGTACATATTGTAAATTTTACTTTCTTCCCAACATGGTGGCAACATATTTCATTAACTAACAGCCTGTCGGCTGATATAGCTCCGCTGTATACTCTGAAAACAGATGGCCAAAAATATCTATTTACCAGTGCCCCATCGTAACATAAGAAACTTTGTTTGTATATAGATAAGTACAATTTCCTTTTCTGTCATATTGTTAGACAACTCTTTACCCACCACTTTATTTTAGGCAATAAAACAAAAGGGAAAAGAAAACAAGTCCCCTCTCCCTTATTCACTCAAATATGGATAGTAAATATGACTACATTTTTTCCAGGTATGTGAAGAATCTCATCCCGGTGCATTATTTCTGAAGTTAGTGAAAGATCCACAACTATTGCCTGAGACTAATGTGCCGACGATGCAAGAGATTTATACAACTTACAGATCTTCAGGAAGTAACATGATGTTTTTAGATTACTTAACCCAAAATACAACAGAGCAGCATGTAGAAATTCTAAAAAACCTTCTTCAATGTGATCCTGCATGGTATGAAGCCAGAAAGGGACGTATAACAGCAAGCATTGCTGACTTGGTGAGATCAGTGAGAGATGTTCACAAGTGTGAAACATTAGTCAGTAAGATTTTGGGAACTGCAAAACCTATTGAAAACAGTGCTGTAACTTTTGGTAAAGAAAATGAGCCGGTTGCAAGGCAATTATACTCAATTAGTGAGGTTAAGAAACACAACAAATTTGAAGTTAATGAGTGTGGACTAATAGTAATGAAAAATAAACCATTTATGGGAGCATCACCTGATGGCACTGTTAATTGTTCATGCCATGAACCAAAACTAATTGAAATTAAATGTTCTTTTAAGCACAAAAACATTGCTGTTGAGAAAATACCTTGCATAGATCCCAAATATCATTTAGAACTAGTTGATGAAACTTTGCATTTAAAGCAGACTTCCCCATGGTACAGCCAGATACAATTCCAGTTAGGTGTGACAGGTATAGCATCTTGTGATTTAGTTGTGTACACACGTAAAGGAATACAAAAAATACCTGTATACTTTGATGTGGACAGATGGGAACTGTTACAGAGTAAAGCAGAACTTGTTTTTAATACTGCTGTACTGCCATTGCTATGAAAATCACTTTGACCGCCATATATTATTCCCGCTTAAAATTCAGTGCAAATTTTTACACATTTTGCAAAATTTTCTGTACATTTCACCATAATTATGAATTATACAGATAGTATCAGATACTGCTTTTTTATCAAAAGGTTTGTAAATTATTATCAAGATTTCATGTGGGAGGAGCAAACAGTACAAAACCTATATTGTTAGTCAAACTTTTAGTTGTTACATGTTGTAAACCTACTCCAACTTGTATGATTACCTATATTTTCACACACTTAACACTCAATATTTATTGTGGTGTTTTTATTCAATGCAAGTAAGATGACAGATGAATAATGTATGTTTACTGACATGAATAAATTGTTACAAAAAAATCACAATGGAAATCTGTACATTTCTTTTAAAAAAAAATATTTTATAGTATTTAGTATGTATCTCTTGGTGTGCTACTCATGTATCTGCTACCTTGACTGGCTGGTCACATACTCCAGAATGATGCAACACGTACAGCCAATGGTATGAAATCCTACGTTGTAAGTTTGGCATTCAAATTATATAAAAAAAAAAAACTTATTTCAACATTTAGCTTGCCTGCTGCTAAAATTATGTACACATTTACCAACTATAAAAACTAGTGTTGTTTACCTATTTAGTATGATAATTTATTCTAAAAATTGGCATTTAAAAGTATGGTAACAGTAACAACGAATTTGTTAACGGTGCATCATTCATGGTCATTAATCATGTGAACATATTCACATCATCTGAATTACGTGATTGCTAACCAATCACAATCTAGGATCAATATGTGTGACAATACAATGACTCCCACACAGGAAAAACATGCAATTTTAATCAGATTGGACCATGGCAGAAAAAAAAATTGATAAGTCTGAATTCAGTCAAACAATATGAAAGAACAAAAAACTAATCAGAAATCCAGATAATAATAAAAACTGGACTAGAAAATCATTACTGAAATACATATTTAGTACAAGTGAAGAAGACTTTTTTTTCTGTAATGGTACATTTGCATACAAACGTGTTGTAAAGATATACATTTGCATTCAAGCATCAGCAACTGTGTTTACGCTTAACTGCCTTTTTGGGTACAACTTTAGACATTTTCAATGCTTGTTCGTTTTTAGAATAAAATAAGGGTCCTTTGAGATTGCAGAATGCTGCAACAAGTTTAACAATCATTGATGCACAATCCTGTAAAGAAGATAGAATTTGGTGTTTCAAGATCCTCCAACATTTAACACGTTGGATTGCTCTTTCGACATGAATCCTAAGGCGTGCTATTTTTCTTGTTCGTCTAATTTCATTAACATTAAGTCTTTTACCCTTCCCATTAAGCCATTTTCTGGTGAATGGAGGAGCAATGAGAGCAGCATTTTTTTTTAAAAGTAAATCTTCTATATGGAAGCCTCTATCAGCCATCACAGCATCTCCATCATCCAGCTTTTCTATCAGTCCACTTTGTTCTGTAAGATACTTGTCAGAAACATTTCCTGACCACAGGTCACTTACAAATGTGAATGCACCAAAAGGTGAAACCCCAAACAAAACTTTGTATGTATTGTGACTTTTATATTGTGAGTAAGTTTTATATTGTTCATCTTTGTTTCTTGGCCGATCAATAAAAAATTCAGAACAGTCAATTACAACACGGGTATTGGGGAACGACTTTTTAAAGTCCAGTGGCATCCATCCTTGAATATTTGCTTGTGATGGCCAGACAAGTAATGCTGGCACTAAAGTCTGGTACATGTAGGAGATCCATGTGATTGTTATTCTTGATACAGTTGAGCAGCTTACATCGAACAAATCCGCTAGGAGGAGAAGTGGTAAATTTAGACGTAGTCTAATTAAGCACATAAGAAATTGGTAATAATGTGGCAACTGATGTTGCCTTCCTGGTCTTTGTCGCCCACTGTTATGATGATCAGCAGTACTCTCTGCACCTCTCCAGTACTTTAGTTGATCAACACCACCACTAATTGAGTCATAAACACCTACAAAAAAAAATAAAAAAAAAATAAAAATATAGCATATGAACAAAATAAACAATGCAGTACTGAAAACATTACCTTAAACTATGTATTGTCACCACAGAAACTATATATTAAAACTGTACAAAAATAATAAACCAGTAGTATAGCAACACAAGCAATAACACATATACACAATTACAACAATAAAAATTTTGAAAAAAATAAAATTTACAAAATGTTTTAATATGAATGAATTTGATATTGTGAATGTCTCACCCTGAAGAATAGACTTTGAGTGCAATCCTGTATAGAAATTTACTCTCTCATCAGTCTCAGTTGCACAGTTGACTACACCTTGTCCTGGTTTTTTTGAAGATGGTGGTTTAGCTGTACTTTCTAGAACATTTATGTCATCCATGGTCATTGTGGTTTGTGTACTTATGTTAACCAAAATAGGAGATGCAGTATGGAGGTAATCATGATCCAGTGGTTGTGGTGTCTCAACAAATGGACAAACGTTAAGCTGCAAACCTATATAAAAATAATGAAGACAGTTTGATATTCAGTAAATTGTTCACTTCAAATGTACAGTCACAAACGTTTGGATGCACAATTATAAATACGAATACTGCCTGATCACAAGCAGCTACCATATTTCTGTGTGAAATTAGTTGATCATAAAAAACACAATCCTTTAGAATATAACGAAAACGCTCTGGGATTCAGTGTTTGGGGACCACGTATCATATCATATACACATACTCGACATTAGCCAAACTAACTATACATCAACTAATTTGATTTACGGGCATCGAACGACATGTACGTTTAAAGTCAACAAAAAAATACAACTTACGTCCAATATCAGGTTTCTGCTTTATTGCAACATCCAACTCTTTGCCAACAGTCGGTACCAATTCATTTGGGACGTTCTTACACACCTGTAAAATTGATGGCCGTGGTTGCCTAGCAGCTTGATGTTTATTCAATGGCCTTTGATTTACAGGTTTCCCCCAGTTGTTCCATGCAAAGTATTTGGGATCACCGGACGCATTTCCCCACATATCGATCTCATCTTCATCAAAATGTCGGGAACAAAGTCTCGACCGTCTAGAAATATTCAGAATATCCACTATGTTTTCATCTTTACTTTTTCCGCCACGTCTAATCAAATGTTTCCACCTTGCAATTGCGTTTTTTTCTTGCGGCCATTTTACCCACCTAATACCCTTCATCCAAGGATATTTGTCAAGGTTTCGAAGCTTCGATGTATGTGAATAGCATTCCGAGGATTCGCAAAGGAAGACCATGGCAATAAACTGAATTATTATATGAAAAACAAATTGACGATATCAAATACGCGCGGTAAAACTTCAGAATAAAGATGTCGACAATTTCCCATGATGCTTTGCGTATCATATGCCTCTCTCTACAGCCCGGTAGGTGGCGCAGTGTATTGTGAAACGCGAGAATTGAAGGTGATGACCCCGATCATTTGTTTATATCCGGGGTCATTATACTGTCCAGACACCACGCGATGCGTGGGCGTGTGGTGTGAAAAATGTAATCAGTTGCCATTGTTTTACACGGGACGTTACTTGTAGTGTGAGATTTGGTATTGTTTCTGTGACGTTCGCGGAATTTGGACACAATGCACACTTTTTAGGTCGGGCAGACCGAATTACTAGACAGCGGATGTGGTGCAAATGGTCGGATGGTCGATGTATTCAGTGTGAATATTGGACTTGGGACCGATCAATGCGGTCGGTGTTCGGAGTAAACAGTGGTCGGATTTCACAGGTTGTTTTAACATAGGCGTCTATGGAGAAATTTCGGGGCTACATAAATCGGTCGGTTCTGACAGTAGGTCGGTTTATCCAGGGGTCGGTTTTGACAGGTTTTACTGTATATATATATATATAGGAAGGTAGTCGATTATTCCAGGTGAGAGTGCTCGATACTAAACGATGAGTTTGTAGAGCAGATTTACATACGTGGACAGAGAAATTAAGACACGACTACATGAGTAAAGTTCACTCTACAGTATTGTTTCGTAAGGTACATGGAGTACCTCACTCATCAGGAGTTAAAAAAGTCTTAACTCCTGATGAGTGAGGTACTCCATGTACCTTACGAAACAGTACTGTAGAGTGAACTTTACTCATGTAGTAGTGTCTTAATTTCTCTGTCCACGTATATATATATATATATATATATATATATATATATATATATATATATATATATATATATATATATATATATACATGTATATATATATATATATATATATATATAATATCATTTCATGAGGTCACATGACACTCAATTCGTCATTCCAGTTACCTATTTGACAGTGAGCTCCGATAATTCCGGTAGGGCAGATGCATGCTGGAATCGTGGTGTTACAAAACCCACCATGTTGGCACTCCCCACAGAGGGACATATCTACGGAGAAAACAATTGGCAATTAATAATCACCCCAATTATGATATGGCTTAATTGTTTAATCCCAATCCCAATGTCCCTTTGTTCACCCTGTAATTCATACACTTAACACGACATCAATGAGAATAGTTTAATGCCCCCTACACAACCCACAAACTGTTCAATTAAGCATCGAAGTTATTCAAAACCCGAGTGTGATATATGTTGATGTTTTAATCTTAATCCCAATGTCGCTTGTTCACCCCATGATTACACACTTCTTTAACTCCTCAATGAGAATAGCATAATACACTGAACACCTACCTCCTCCTCAAACACACAACCACACACAAAATGTTTGATTCAAGCATCAACGAAGCTCGGGGGTTAACATTTGTTGCAGCATGTGACCTTCGTGTGGGTAAATAGTACATAAACACTTCGTAATTCTATCGCTACTGGCACGAGTAAATGCACCAGCTATACAATTGTAACACAGATACTTACTTGTATTCATTCTGCACAACGTATATATATTCAGTACTCCGTATAGTATTTCAGAAAATCCTACATCATAAACAAATGAAATGATTGTATATCCTTTCTATATTAAGTAAACGTGTATGAATTTGTACGACAGATGTCATACATATGGGGTTATTATAGGGCAGTAGTCATCGTGCCACGTCCTGTTCGATATGGGACTCATAGCGACGTATACAACGCAGTGTTTATAAAAGTGTAATTGACAATTTTGTAATACATCACAACACAACATGAGGAAATCTGACTGTATCTGCAACTGTTAGAATAGTGCAAAACAACGAACTCCTCTGATTCAAACTCAATCGAGAGCTTTAATTTGGCTGTAGGAACTTGAATAACATTGAAACATTTTAAAATTATTTCATTGCGTGTGCACTGTACATTTTGATTGGTTGGCTGGAGTCAATTGCTATTACATTATAAATAGTTATACAAATTCCAGAAAGGGTTTGTTGTGTCGACAGCATAGCAAAAAATAGAATATTTAATAACTGTTACCAATGAGATGGATAAAGCTTAGTACAAATAAAGACCACGCTATAGACTGTATTCGTCACTCATGTCATTTTAGTTTATTTATTTATTTAAACAAAATCAAATTATTAAATATGATATACACTGAATCACTAAGACATTCATAATATTGCGGATATATAAGATAATCCGATCAGACACTTTAGGAGTTTTACATATGTATCAGCAGAGGGTCATCAAATCGTTCTTTGACCGCGATGACACAGACATTCAAAATGGCGGTCGTCATGACGGAACTATACAGTTACCACACTATTTCGATATGAAACCCGCGTTCTGCGCAACAATGTACGATAACACCGACACTGTGCTGAGTTTTAAATCATGAAAGTACTACAACGGAATAAACCAATGTGTCGAAGGTCTAAGTGATAAGTCCCACAATCCATACCGAGCGCTGTGTCTCGAGGTCATTCGTATTGTAAACCACAACGTTCGGTATCTCTCGTTGCTTCAACCGCTGCTCTCACGTACAGTACAATCTCAGTAAATCAAACCAATGATGTATACGAACATATAATCCCATCATAAACGGCTTTTCATGACAGGCTATTCAATATTTCTGCTGACCTCAATCGTGATACCCAAATGTCTTATTATAAAAACGTTATATTCAGCATCACAACAAAGAGATATGTACATTACCTGTTGGTTGTATCGCGTGTTGAGATATCAGCGCCTAATATAATCAACTATTTGAAATAAAACGATACAATTGCTATGAATAGTCATGTATACATGTGTATATATACACCCGGACAACACGCCATTTATAACAGCCAGTTACCTGTAAAAACAGACTAAATAGCTAATTTATATTACTGCGCATGCGCACATGTTTACCTCTCGGCGACCTTTCTTGAGTTGACGGTCGTTGAACTAGTTGATTGAGATTTCACGACAGCTGACTGCGTTGCCTTATTATATATTTCCTAGGAATGGTGGGGGTGATCTCAGGCTGAATGAAGCTACGTGATCATTATTCAGGCTTCATATCTGATACTGTTACAAACGCGTCAGTTATTGTCAGAGGGTCACAGTTCTATATTGCGTTTGTTTACGTCATGTGATTAGTTATTTATATATTTTTATTTACTATGAACGTAATCAGGGTGTACTAACACGTACGTCCATGAACAGACAAAAAAATAAACAAAAACGTATGTATAACCATAGACCCTCTAGAGGGTCTATGGTATAACAGTTACGGCGTTCAAATATGTCTTTGTTTAAGCAAAAAAACTCCCTTGGGATTAACAACAAATCAACGAAAATAGCAGCGAAGTAACGCAGCTGGTTTGAAAATGTCTTCATCGTGAGCAAACGTTATTCTCATTTCAGGTTTTTGCACTCGCTGTACCGCTTTTGTGATGACGTCACTTCTATTTTCATAATCGTGACAAACGTTTTTTTATAATGAGGTTCATTACATTGCAAGTGTAAAACAATATCCACAAAAGACATCTCTCATATTTTTATTTAAATTTATTTATTACAATGAAAGACATAAAGCTGGGGATGTTTTATGAATATATTCTTTTATAAATCAAAATGACTGGTAGAATTCAAATTTACCAATCCAGAAACTATATAAACACCATGAATCAGAAAGCCCTTCATTTTAAAAATGTACATAAATTGAGATACAGCATTCTGGCTTTCACTATATCCGGTATATTAAATATAGTTGACGGTTTCAAGTTGTTTTTATGTAAATAAAAATATCAGAATAAAATATTTTATTTACCAACTACCATACCCCAGCTGTTTTAATCATTCACTTGAAAAAGAACTGGCTTGCCCATTCGAAACGTCATGTTCACCCTTTAAGCTAAGTCCTGTTTTATTTTTTATTTTCCTGTTGCTTTTACATGACATTTATTATGTCTAATGCCTGAAATTGGAGAGGTTTCTAAACGCAAGTTTACATATGGTCACAGGGCTGTGGAAATGTGGAAATTCATGAATGATGTGCGAACTCGTGTATTTGTTATTTCATCAATTATTATGCTACAAATGCCTCAATCGCGATTGGTTTATTTGTGAATAGTTGCCCATCATGTGACTGCTATTTTAATTTGTGGTACAAATTGAATCATATCACACCATTTAATAATTATGTACTTTCGGTTATATGTGTAGATTTGTACAGTTTTATCCATTGAAAATCAATGCAAAAATGATCCCAGTTTCAATAATTTCTATAATTAACAAAAGTGCACCTTGTAGATCATTTTCAGTCACTGTGTCCCTGTATTGGCTGTCACACTGTGAAACATTCGAGGAGTCATTTGGACTAAACCCATGGAAATTTATGCAAGACAAGAAACTGTGTTGCAATTGTTTCACCTCCGATCATCTTGTTATTGCATGTGACTGAATTGTACACCAATAGACACTCAAGTTTCTTTTACCCAGTTACTAAACATTTGTAACAGCCATTGCCGAAATGCAAGTGAAAACAATTGTCGTGGGGTTGCCTCCAGGTTTCTAGAGGGCGCCATCTAAGTTGAAATCCAATTTTGTCAAGCGAACTTCAGAGATTACAATACAAGATGACAACTTACATGGGGCCTGGGCAAGATGGCAAATACGTTGCCATATTGAGAGGCTAAGCCGACGACTTCTCACCAATGATTCATGCGTCATTTCTCATAGTAGTGTGCGCCGTGCATCATGATTTTACAATCTACTCGACGCTTAGATTTCACATTGCATTTTAACCTTGTATGGGTCACTGAACCCATGCAATTGTGTCTAATCCAATATTTCGGTAAGATTTGGTCGTCTTTGTTTGATTATATTCAGAAAAATGTTCAAAATCATAGCATTACGTAAACATGAGAGTCGAAAACACGACAAATAAAGCAATACTGTGCGCGACGGGAGGTAAAAAATCTCAAATGCGTTAAAGATCGTTAAATATTGGTTACATTTAATTCAAATGTCTGAAAATAGGATAGTTAAGACATGCATATAAATTAATGTATAACGTTGATGAACATTTGAGGGCGCCTTGGGTTCCAGAACTTAAAAGCTTACTATGCACACATGCCAGTGACTTTTGAATAGTTTGAGGTGTCAATGTGTTTATGTTGGAAATCAATCATCTGTTATACAAATGTTATTATAGTCAAATGTGTACAGGTAAGAGTAACCTACGAAAATATTGACATTTTAAAACATTGTTTAAAACCAGACAGATATTTAATGGTTATTTCAGAAATCAGATATTTAGACACGCAGTGTCACGAATACGCTGCCCAGGATGAGAGGTTTACAGGGCTGGATCCGGGTGAAAAAAATATGTGAACTCTTCTCAGACGGGTTACATTTTTATATTGGCATGCCCGTTATACCAGTGTATACGCAACTTCAACCCATATCAAAATATTTCTGGCCATACCCAATGGTCAATAAATTCAATAATCTGATGGCTACTACAGATTTTGATATGCTAGTTCAAAACCTTGGATATTTTTTGTATTAAGCAATAATGTAACGGATTGAATCTTATTTAAATTACTTTGTTCATAGTTTTGTGCACATGACTATGGGTGTAGTTTACCGGTGGTTTCTGTATCGAAATACAATCATGGGCCTATGGCTGTAAAATTATTATTTATCGGAGATGTAGTACATTGCACGGCGTTCATTCTCTCGTCACGAAAAAATCCATCAAATACACTAAGGCTGAGACAAAAAATATCTCTGTTTTTTTGTTTCCGCTCGCATCATTTGAACTATGCGCCTCAGACATTTGTTTTTCCTTCTAAAGCATTCCAAAATGCGCTTGTACTCGCACTTGTCTCAAATTTCCCCCATGTTAGCTCTGTATTATAAAAAAAAAATCCCCTCGCCGCTTCATTTTAAAATTTCCATGAAACAAGAAATAGAGATTTTTTCCTGGCCTAAACACATGACTGTGTGATGACAATTACAGCGATCTACATACACATCTTACTGTCTGTATATACAGTGAGGATTATTGTAAGTATTAATTTATAATAAGAAAAAATACTGATCATTGTAAAACTGGTAAATAAACTGACTTCAAAATATCAGTGTAGATCTTATATAGGATGTTGGGATTTCTCATGGCACTGCTTTAGCACTGCACTGAGCAATATATATAGATGAGGCGAATTAGGTGGTACTTGCGTCTGTATGTCTGAACACTAACAATAATGAAAGTCACAAATATTGTGCATTCGGTACACTTAGTATCTTTATAGAAAATTTCAGGCTACTCGAAATTTAGCCCGATTACATCTGTTCTTGTGCCCTTTTACGCCAGAGCATATTTCGCCGTTGACCAAAAAAGGAGGGCACAATTTTGGGCTGCCATGAGAGGGCGTGATACACGACGAAGGTATTTACGCCGCGTTAAACGCCATCACTAAATGACATGATTCACGACCTGTTTGTAAGTAAATTGGAGTCATAAACTGCACTTCACAAGGTAGTTTATGTTGTTGCATAGACCTGTATACGAATAGATTCGAGATCTGCTGCTTGGATTGAACACGTCTACAGTGTATTATAATAACACAAACGAGACTGAACTATCTCGACAACCCAAGCGGTCTATCTGCAGCTTATTTTTTGCCTTTTCAATTATTAGGCGCAACTTACGCTAGCGTAACTTTTACTAGGGAGAATACAATATGTATATACTAGTATATATGAGGTTATTACAAGGATACCTCAAAGTATGCTCGAAGACAGTACAGCGGAAGTATCTTGAATGCGACGGTGTACTGTCTGAGTGCATACTTTGATGTATCGTCGTAATAACCTTATTATTATACATCTTTGCCTTCCAAGGATACATCATGGGAATGCTGAAATCCAAAAAGTTTAGAACAGAATAACGAACTTCTTTGTGCGGAGTCCCGTCAAACCATGGTGGCAGCCATGTTTGCTTTATTATTAGAAGACGCTCACGCGTGTAATTAATCCATGATATTTGGAATTCGCATTTCCTTATATGGTAGAATGAAAATACCCCGCAAAATTATGGCACGCTGTAACTTATGGCGTTACGGTGACAGATAATAATAATAAGTATTATAAAAATAAATAACAAGTAGAACATTTAAAAAATTCTCTGTTTATTCAAAGAAAAACACCAATTACGCATTATCAAAAATACAAATAATTTCTGTCTTGAGTTGATTGTGTGGAAGCCCACATTCGATTTGAACAAACATATATATGCAAAAATTGTAGACAGTACTACCAATTTGGCGTCTGGGAAACAGGGTGACCGGAGATTGGGCCACGATAATCTCTTTATCGGCGAAGAAGCCGTGGCATGTCAGCGTGAAACATAACCCATACTGCAGTACAACGAATGTTGTTTCTTTTTACTACTGGTTTATTGTATCGCCGTCGCATTCAATCTCAGTTTTATCAATCGGTGGGAGACGAGTTTTTATATAAACATGCGCCGTCAACGTCGATCAAATGATTTTGTTTCACGTTTTCTGTGATGGTGTTGAAGCCAATGCATATATATATGAAATATAGTCGTTTAAATAACGTACATGCAAATTACTAAGAACTCGAACAGCACTTGCCGCAATTGCCATTTTTGTTTGAGGAGTTAGGCAATATTCGCTGGAAACACACCGTATCCACCTTACCCGTCTTGTGCAACTAAAAGTGCCTTCACTGCCAGCACATATTTAAATAAATATTGTATAGAGACAATTTAATTGGTAATTTAAATGATTCTGCTTCTCATAAATGTGTGTTAATTTGTGGCAGTCGGTGGAATTCATCAATCTCATCACTCCTAGTAGTAAGGCTTCCAACAATATCACGTGACCTTCGCGGACCAATGAGATGTTGTCTGACAACAATTTCTTCCGGAGTTGCATCGTCAGATGACGAGTCAGATCGTTGGTTAGGTCTTCGCCTCCCAGAAGACTCCTCCCCCTCCTCCTCAAAAACGCTATCATTTTCGTCCGATTCCTCCGGTATTCGGGGACTTGTTCGAATATGAGCTGCACTGCATCGCCGCATGTGATGTAGCGAATCACCGTGTTCCTGTAATACTTCCTGGCTGTCTGTTTCACTCGCAATGCTTCTCATGTATATGCCACTCGAAGTTGACGATCCCCGCGCAAATGAGTGCAGACGAATAGATTCTGGCTCGTTTGCCTCCATTGCCTCGTCATATGAGGGCGGTATTATTAATAAGTTAGTTTCCTGAATTGTCACGGTTGACCCCCGTGGGTAATCGTCATTTGGCGACACAATGTCATCATATTTTGGTGGTATACCTCCTTGCAGAATTGCTGGGGCAGTGCTAACAGGATGAAGACCAGCCATAGTGGCTCCTTCCCTTGAATGGCTTATACGGCGACCACCACCACTCCTGGAAAATGGCCAATACCAGGCAGAAAGCATCCTTCCAGTTGGAGTGACGTTTTCTGAAAAGTAATGTTTATTAAATAAAATCAGTTAGCACAATAAATAATATTTTTGGCAATCCTCATTATAATTGATAATTTATCCTAAAAGAAACAAATAGATAAAATAAAACTAACCCTCGCTAGAATTATGGTCATCTGATTCAATGTCATCGTGACGATTTTGAAGAAGTCGTCTACTAATGCGCAGGTGTGGAGGACCATCAACTTGAGTTGCATTTCGTATCTCCATGGCGTCCTGCCTCGCCTCTTTCACTCGCTTGATGTTGACGTATATGATGAGGAAACAAACAACAAACATAACCACAACGGCAAAACTTGCAGACACGATCATCGATCGTTTATCCTTTTCTTCATCAACAGAGGCATTCCACCAATCTAAAGATGACAATTAATGAAAGGTTAAAAATATAAGTACATTGTACAACTGAACGCATAAACCGAATCTAAGAGTGCTGTCTGTACGTATTGGAAATCACGTCAGTTAATTTTCTTTTCAAAATAGTGTGCCACTAACTACCCAGGTGATGATTCCCATTCCATTTCCATTTTGTTATTTTTCGTTCACCCTTAAAGATGCTACATGGACGAAAACATACTTTTAAAATATTGCTGTTGGATATACTGTAGACTAAATCGAATTATGATTTATCATAAACTAAATATGTTGTTTTTGCACTAACCAAAACTACTAATACGCATGTGCAGAGACTGTTATTGTACGTACCAATACAATCAGTGCACATGCGTATTGCAGAGTTGCGTAGTTTCATCGAGCGATACTCAGCTGTGTAGTACTAGAACAGCGTTTTGTGATTATGATAAATCAAAGTCCAATATATCTGCCAATACACAGTAACAAATAACAATACAATTAAAAAAAGCTTAGAAAGAACTCCCGTGTGCTGATGGTATTGGAGTTATGAAGTACTAATGGGGAATACTGTATTGACTATATTGCAAGCACATCTCCAATACACATAAAGCAAAAATTGTGTTTATTGCATGCGAAATCATATATTTTATTTTGACCATATACGGTCAATTACAATGAGCAGATGTTCTAATACAGCAAATACGGTAATTAAAAATATAACTGAACGTAGTGATCCAGGGTGGTTCAATAGGGCTATGGTATGGCAATTATAAATATTTAATAAAATCATGACCATGTATGACTTGAAATTTCAGTCGTATATCTTGTCAGACAACAACTAGCACCAGTTGCATATCCCTGTCTACAACGGTACTTATTATGGTAAGTAAGAGGTAAGTAATATGCATGGTTTACAACCCGATTTTTCATTATAATTTTATGAGTGGTACTTAAAATATCTGTGGATATAAGTTGTTTAATTTATGCAAATTAGGTAATTAGTATGGACAAAATTCAACTGTAAACTAAAAAATGTATATGGCTCATCTAAGCGCATCTATGTGTAATTTTTCATTGAAATCTAGTGAGTGGTCGAGAAATTGGTGAAAAAGCTAATTAATATGCAAATTTGGTAATTATTATGCACAGATTGCAACCAAAAACTAGTCATACCTGCGCATTATCTCAGAGCAACTATATATATATTTCAAGTGTCATTAGAATATGTTGAATGATGCTTGGGAAACATGTGAACATGCTTAAAATTGGAAAATTAAGTTTCATTGAACTTCTGAAGTCTGATAATTGGTTCTTGAGATATCAATGGAACAGATACACATACACAAATGCACATACAGTCATACATGCACACAGACTCCCTAACCGCACTAAAGACTTCCATAAAATAACATGTCGTTCTCGCCCATATTGCCTCTTTAAAAATCTCAAACACTTTCGAATTTATCACAATATCGCGACCTTGTGTATTTACTAGTTTTATATTTTGTGGCCCCGGCATCTGTGTGAATTCCATGCAGCACACAATGGTCATCGTCGACCAATCTCAATCATACCTCAGACAACTAATAGTTATTAGTTGTCTGAGATAATACCTTCCTCACTTCTATCATAGCGCACCTGATATTAGAAATATGCGAATGTGGGTGATCATGGGATAAGTGTGAATTATCATGGTGAGTGCAAGGATTAGGTAAGTACGAGGGATTTAGTAATTATCGTGTGTTAGTTATTTTTAAAACTAAAATATTATTCGGCAAACAAATTAAAATGATTATATGAAAAATAAATGAGTGTGAATTATTGTGGTTAGTAAAAACAAATTAAAAAAAAAATTAAGAAACTATTTAATTAGATAGTAAATGAACTTTGACTTAAGGAAATGAAAACACAATATTTTAATGGTGTTGAAAAGTCAATCACGTGTGATAGTATACGAGGCATCGGGTAACTTCGCTTATATTTGGAAAAGTGTTAGACTTGCATCAAAATAGCATTATTTACCATCAACAAATTCACACTGGTCACCATGAAACGGTCGTATGCACAGACATTCTCCCGTGTCCACGCATATTCCCTCGTTTTTACATCCACCGTCAGTTTTGCAGTGATATGATGGCTTTGACTTCATGTCTATATGATACAATGGACCACCAAGAACAAGTTGGCAGCAGGTAAAAAAAAATGAGAAATATAAAAGCGATAGGTAATATTCCACAACAACCACATGCCGCCAAGTCACGAGTAATAAATTAAAGGGCCACAGTCTTCGCACCGCGTTGTGGGTCCCATGCGACGTATAAGCATATACAAGATACATTGCTTATTTACAGAAATTCGAAAGCGCTTCGCATAAGGACGGTGGCGCTTTAATAGACCGTCGCGCTGTGACGTCACATGTTTACAATTATGTCAACCCAGTCCCCACGCAAAATGGCGCATGTTCAAATCACCTCTGCCACAGCTTGATTATGCATTTATGTAAATCCAGGGTCATTGGTAGGGTCAAACCCGAACTGTATTTAAATATAGTGGATTTATACTTTAACACGTATTCTGAATGAATTCAATTCTGACGTTGAATTGAAACCAAAGCAGATGAAAGTGTATGGGAAGAGAAAGATTTAATAATTTTCTTGCCAACTGGGTTTGGGCCACCGTCTTGAATAACCGAACAACACCTGCGTATTGATATGTGGCAAATCATAGTGTGAACAGTCGTGTGTGGCAGAGGGGTTAGCCTGCCTGAGTGCGCTAAGAACTCTGGGATGGAGAGTGATCTCAACCAGTACACGAATGTTTGATAACAAATATCGATCATGATGTGGCAACATTACCTGCATGTTATTTTATTAACAGATACACAAGCAGTGAACAACGTCGTAATTTTATTTTCGAGTGCGAGGGTCCGGTTCTGGCCAACCAGTCACTACGCACGTTACACACACACAACACGTAAACAAGTGAGACGGCCTAGAATATGCAGCTCAAAAGTAAATTTTATAAACAGATTCAGATTGCAGGAGCCGCGGTGACTATAATTCAAACCCCACAGTCTGACAGTAAAGTAAAAACGCGGAATATGGATTCGTTTGTACTTACTTTTCGTCGAAAATTGACAATGATCTCCCCCAAAGCCTTTGTCGCAGGCACATTTACCGACAGCTACGTTACATAAACCACCATTTTGGCATCCACCGCATACGTCAACTGTTACCAGGGTTACCGGGTTCACAGAAGGTGACCATGAAGCATTGAGAGCTGCTAAATAAAAAGAATTACATTACTAGTAACTCGACAATGCGTTTGGTGCTTGTAATTTGTTGTCTCAAGTTGAACAGTAACAACATTATGTTAAAGCAGGGGGGGGGGGGGGTCGCCGTCACCTGCGCATTCGTCAGAAGGCCATAGCGCGTGATTGTTTACAAACAAGTGTCTACCCATGAGCCTTTCCATTTTTAGCATGTGTTGTTATCATCACTTGGGACTCAATTCCAGCGCGTCCCGCTTTAATATAGCAGACTTTAGAATTGTCAGTGTGTTCACTCACACTCACAGATGTAATATACTCCCTTATGGCTTTGTTATATAATTTGTCAACTGATGTATGATTTTCCCGTCGCAAACGTTGTTTTGAGGCAAACAACGTAATAATTAAAGCATTTTGGGGATTATCTGGTTTTAAAAATACCGCACTATAATTATATTATTATAAAATTAACTACAATTTCGTTCCAATAACACCGTTACTTCGTACCAAAACTCACAGTTCTAGGTAACTTTGTACCACATGTACACCATAGTATATATTTAGGCGAGGGGGGGGGGGGTCTTTTTTTATTGAGAATAATGTTTATATATTAATTAAATCAAAATATTGAATATTTTGCACCACGGATAATTTTAAAAGATGACCACAATTTATATAACTCATGAGTATTACATATCATAGTTTATATCACATTTGATATATCAACTTTGACCTTCCTATATATAATTACACTTTACGCCCCCGGAGGGCGATTTGTTTGCAGTGGTTCAGAGCCTCGACTGTCCACATACTGAGTGAAATCGTGAATGAGACGAGATATTATTGAATGCAGTCTGATAAAACCTATATTTATACACAGCAAAGGTGCAGGTATCCTCAATTCACGTATTTGATAACAAAAGTGTTTAAACGTCCTATCTTTTTCAGTTACCCACGTATACATATAGCTGGTACGTCTTCGTACTTCATGCTATATGTAGGTTATTTTAAGGTAGCTGGCCATTAAATTGTAAGATTTTATTGATAGTTCACTCCGTGTCGTTATACACAAATACCAGATAAAACATATGTCTGACCCCCAAACAAAGGTGTTCAACATCAGGGAAAATGACGATTCTTCGTAATTGGTCACCCGTGATTCCGATGCGCGGAGTATTATATTTCGAATGCACGGCAACTTATACGGCGAATGCATGATGATGACGTAGTATGCCAAGGTTGAAGTATCAGGAAATTACAACGATTAATATTGTTTTGAAATTAGATATCGTTTCAAAATTCAAAATAGAGAATTATGCGATAATTTTGCAGCAATATATACCGTGTGTATCGTGTTACCGGCCCTATTTCGATTAGTCAAGTTCTTGTGAACGACCTCGTAAATATATACATATGTAAGGGTTACTTGCTTTAAAAAATTGTCGCATATTTTTAAGAAAAATCATTCGAAAGCAATCGGACTTGTGGGTTTCAAGGAGACGTCGAAATACTTCTTTTACTAAAAATGAAAAAAAAAAATCATCACAACATTAGAGAATATCGTCACGAAAAATCACTTACCAAGTATCGCCACAAACTGCGAAGACATTAACAAAATAGAACACAATGACGTCATAGCATGCATCATCCTTTCATTGCCCAATGTATGAACGTCATCGTCGCTAGAAATGAATCAATTATCTTTTATTAAAATTGACATTATGCATTAGCGTAATAGATATGAACATCTATATGATAATTATGTAATAGATATTCGTCGCGAATATTAGCGATGCGTGTGTATCAAACTATAGAACGACCTTTGACACTTTATATCGTACTCAGGTGTGTATCAATCTATTTTAAGAATGTGTGAGCCTTTAAAATAACAATATGTGCAGGTGTAATTAAGTTATAAAAGTCTGGACTCAGACAGTATTGGGTAGTCATGCAGTTATAACACACGCCATTTAATGTGAAGGTCATAATATTAGTTGTTTGTGTGATAGCTTTACGGTTACGGCTTGAAATATTCTCTAAGGTAGATGGACGACGATGACCATGACGACGATGACCAACCAACCAACCAACCAACCGAAGACGGCCTAGAACTAATTTGCAACGTTCCGTTAAAGGCAGGTGTACTCGCTCGCGGGTCATTGCCACACAGAACTAATAATACATCAAGCCATCGAATCAAACCTATTCAGAAAGACTAGGAGTTTGTCGGTAGCCAGATATAGGGTTAGGTGACATTTCAGTGCAACTCAAGCTGGCAACACTGGCAAAGTAACAAGCATATTTAGTAGAGGCGTACTAATCCATGAGCACGGTCCTACAATTCACGTGACCGTGCACCCGGCAATACAGTGGTATCAGGGTTTTTTTTTTCTATGGACCATTTAAAATAGAGTGCGGCAAATAGTATAGTAACTAATAGTATTTACAATTTTGACTGCAGCTTCAATTATTGTGACTAAGTTGAGCAATACTGACCCAACTGCAATGTTTGAGGTGTCTATAAAGATCTCTTTAAGGTCAATCCGATTACATTACATTGCGAAAACTTTCAAACCTAAAATTCAAGTCAAGAGTTTCTGCTACATAAACAATTGAACTATGAGCTGCAAAATTCAACCAGTAGAATGTACAATTCACTTCTGAAATAAAATGATTTTGGGATATCGCTGTTTAGATGTAAAATTCTGTGATTGACTTGTTCTAAGAAATACTAACTATATGATATTTTTATGTCAATATGTATTTAAAATTCACACTTTTTTCACATAATTATACCTATTATTAGTACACCTTCAGTCGGGACTGTCGTAATTTTCTGCAGTGGTTAAAATATGATTATATTTTAAACACGTTCAGGTAGCCCGTCTCTAATTTGCATAAAAACAGTGGCATACTTGGCCTAATCAAATATTCGGGTGCATTTATTCAACCTACTTTTATGTATCAAACAAAACGACTGTCTAAACACGAATCAGGAATCTGGAGTAACTCAAATAAATTACAAATCTACATAGAAATTCATTTGAATGTCAACCTAATTAAATTCAATATAATGAAAATACTGTGTCGGAATGCAAGCTTATTACAAGTTAATTTAATTTAATTACAATCGTTTATAGAAAAATTCAAGTTAATTATATTTTCAAATAATATCTACTTTCACTGAAATTCAACTTTTAACTTAGGTTAAATTTATTTTAAAGGGTATTGTCATCGGCATTAGGGTAAATAAAGGGATATATAGAATTATCAACCCAAACCATAAACCTCATGCACGTATTTAATTAAGTTGAATTTAATATTATTTTTCTAATTACTTAATTCCGGATCCGGTTCCGCATTGTATGGAAAACCAACAAAACGCATTCTGAAAAGCTGTTTTGAAAATTGTATTTTGTTTTGATACACAAAGCCACATACACCATATGATATGTCCAAAGAAAGGTATTAATAGTTAAAAAATAGCTTTCAGACTGTATATCAAAGTTGTTGAAAGTGTTCTTTGAAAATGTTACAAATCCCCTTACAAAGTCGATGAATGTTATATACGAAAAATGATTTACAATCACTAGGTAATTGATGTACAAGTGGTAAATGTTGGATACGTGCACCTCTAGGCAAAATGTGGTTATGTTAATACTGATAACTCAGTTGCACAACTGCCATTGTTTAATCGGACAGCGATTAACAGCAAGACACAGGGATTCGTGTTGTATGTCTCTGTCATTTGTCTTCAAACATGTTTAACATAATGCGTACACGTGTGTGTACACAGCTTTTCATAGAAGATAGTATAGATGGTATACGTGAAGTAGTCAGCCGGTTGAACACTGAAAATGTTCCTTTTTAAACTTTAATTTTAACTTAAATCCAATAAAATATATTTATGTATCAAATTTGTATACATGTCTAAATTGTGACCTAGTTCGCTATTTTAAATCCCAAAATTACAAATGATATCACCCCAACAAGTACTTTACTGCGATACAATTTTGCATACATGCCTGCTTCTAAGCAAAATTACATCCAAAGAGTATTTTCAGTGCATGGCCGGCCGACTACAGATAAAGCTTTCTGTGTATAATACTCCAAAATTGTATATGCAAATTAAACATGGAACTCGTTTTGTATGGTGAAAATGCAGATGTGCATGCATCGAAAAACTCGCTAAATCAGATGACATACAGTACGGTAGTTTTGGGTTTCTTATAATTAATACGACTACAATTGTAGATTAAAATTCATGTTCTTTGTGATATCACAGCGAGCTAAAAGATTGATTACAGTACGTTCAAAGTATAATTTTAAATATATTAATATTGTATTATGAGATTGGATATACAAATGAAAACAATAAAAATATCTTCATTCAATTGTACATGTATTATCAAAGCTAAATATGTACATTAGAAATGGATCATCCCAACATTTAAAATTAGGGGACAATCTAACCAGTCAAATATATCCTGTAGACATGGTGGTGGAGATAGAGTTTTCTATTATTTGCAGCTCATAGTTAAATTATGCAGCAGAGAACTGACCAGAATATCAGCCTTTATCATTCGATTCAAGTTTTCTCATTGTGGTGTAATTAGGTTAACCAACATAAGGTAACTTCAATTTCTATCATTTAATTCAGCCAAACTAAAGATGTAGAGCCTAGTCCATGAAATAGTGTATTTGAGTCCTGTCAGGAATCAGTTCCTGGACTAGAGTGATTTGACAGCATTATTAAGCAGCAAAGCAAGACAAAAATAATATTAATAAATAACATAAACACGGCCGGCGTATTGCATATCGTTGTAATTTGCATCCTGTGCACGTGGAATACTGACGTAATACTGAAATGAGCAGTGACATATTACGTAATCATGAATGCCAAGTTAGGCATTAGACATTAGGTAATGTCCGCGGTTCAAAAAATGCGATTTGTTATCGAGTTATTATTTTAAACATCCAATGATGCTTATTTAATATTCGAGGGTATTATCTATCAGTGATGCTCGTTCTGTATGGCGTGACTCGCAACACTCATTCTACCCTAGTGCTGGAGTTGACACAATTTGAGAACTAAAAGTCAGCGTTGTCACGAGGATGAGGTGAAATATTCTCGCGAATGACGAATTCTTAGGAATTACGAGCTTCAACAGTATATATAAAAATACAAACAGACTTGCCTCTGTTTTTGGAGTGCAATCAGCTGTAAAACACAATGTTCAGTCGTGTAACAGGTCATGAGGTCGTGATGATTAATACATGCCATCGGTTATTTGATAAGGACGAGTAGAGGCATGGTTCATAAATATAATTGTGCACACATCACGCAGGGCAGTAAGCCACAATATCCTGTATACCAAGTATAAAGAAATATAGTATACACGACCTATTGCTCAGCGACAACTCCCTGTACGGATTATTAACAGTCGTTCTGTAAATAATATTATCGAAATGACCGGATCTAATGTCATAGAGTAAACTGGTAATCTGTACAACTCATGGTTTTAACAAATGAGGTCGTCACCCAAACAAGTGATGTCGGGTAACACATGGTACATTGCCAAACAATAGTGTTTATTTCCACACGATCCGATATCAGCACAGTGACAACAAGTTTATTGACTTAGCCTGATTCTTCGCAATGATCATGGCAAGACCGTGACGTCATATCGCAATGATAAAGGGATGAATATGACATCATGCAAGTAATAAATTCGGAAACGTAGAATTTAGAAATTTAGTGTCGAGTGTTATAAATAAGTCCAATAAACGGGTCCATACTGGTCCATATCTGTACGCGATATCAACAAAAATGTGCAAATGCATTGACACCCAATATGTTGAATTTAACGAGAGACAGCCATGACTTTACTAAGCAGACTATATCTCCAACAATTTCAGTATTTCGAGTTACTTCGATTAAAAACGTGATGGAATGTCGGTCTCGCCATTATGTCTCGTTGTTATCACTCTTGCTGAGTTCTTGGGACAACTTGAACGTGCGCGTCAATGCCATTCAAGTATCGAATACTTTGCGTGTGGCCACACAACATTGAATGTCAAACGCCATTCTCGGGGTGATTTGTGTAGCACCGAATGGCATATAAGCTAGACTACTACAAGCGATTACGAATCAGTAGTATGTTGTGCATTTCTAATGCATTGTTATAGAATACAGAACAACCCAACCCACCCACTCGACCTTATAATGTTATCGTAGCCTCAGTTTGGCGCCCTGCGTTTAGGATAGCACACACTACATTTTTATAACTAGCACGGAGAGCATTGAATGTTTTCTCCTACCTTAGCAGACTTTTGGAACCGTTAATGCATTTGTCATGATATAGCCTTTCCTAACGAGCTTTAGAACCAGTCTCTAATACACTAAATCACGTCTAACGATCGGTAAACTTGATAAAATAGGAATTGTTGAAACGCAGCCCGATTGTCACGATAACAAACGTGTGTATCTAGCGAGTCGCCCTTGTACGCATGCGTGACATTACTGCGTATACTAGTATGCTCGGGTCACGGTCACTCAGCTACACGGAAGCAGATTGGACCAGTGTGAAGTTGGCACGCAATAAGAGCACGCAATAGAAGTTGGCACGCAATAAGAGCACACAATAAAAAATGCCATAAACCGGCGTTGTTCGACGTTTTTTGTGCTGCACATTCGTGGTATGACTTAATAATCATATTTGGTAACCAAATTTCTTGTTTTTGGTAAGTATCTTCAACGAAAATACAACGAAGCCATACAAGTGCTAAACTCTATCACAGTGTACTTGGCTGACAGTACCATCAAATAATAACAGGCTGACAGTACAATCGAATATTAACAGCTCGTTCGCTTTCAATTTAAATTGCTCATTCAATATTATGAAAAAAAAAAATAGTTTTACACATTATAAACTAGTTTAAGGCGAACAAATAACAAAAATTGAATATATATATTGCGTTTCAAGATCGATGCCCATGTATGAACAACATTTCACGTTTTGGCACAACGGATGCAATATTATTTGTAATTAAAATCAGCTGCAGTCACTTTAAACAAAAAGTTATTTTTGATTATTATATATCAATCGAAGGAATACTAACAGTAGATTAAAATAATATTAGTCACAGTCCGGCACAAAATGTTGCTACGATGTAGTCACGCCCTAAACGTGTCCTATATTTCACGTTTTTGGCAAAACATCGTTAATTCATTCAAATTAAATCGGCTGGAGTCACATCAAAAACAAATTTATTTTTCAATATTATATATCAATCGAGAGAATACTAATAGTAGATTAAAATAATATTAGTCACAGTCCGGCACAAAATGTTGCTACGATGTAGCCACGCCCTAAACGTGTCCTATATTTAACGTTTTTGGCAAAAAAATCGCTAATTCATTCAAATTAAATCGGTTGAAGTCACATCAAAAACAAATTTATTTTCCAATATTATATATCAATCGAGAGAATACTAAGAGTAGATTAAAATAATATTAGTCACAGTCCGGCACAAAACGTTGTCACTCTGTAGCCGCGCCCTAAACTTGGCCTATATTTCACGTTTTGGGCACAAAAAATCGTTATTTCATTCAGTCAAATCGGCTGCAGTAACTTCAAAAACAAATTTATTTTCGAATATTATATATCAATCGAGAGAGGGCTAATAGTAGATTAAAATAATATTAGTCACTGTCCGGCACAAATCGTTGTCACTCTGTAACTACGCCCTAAACTTGGCCTATTTTTCACGTTTTGGGCACAAAAAATCGTTATTTCATTCATTCTAAACGACTGCAGTCACTTCAAAAACAAATTCAATTCGAATATTATATATCAATCGAGAGAGGGCTAATAGTAGATTAAAATAATATTAGTCACTGTCCGATTGATATATAATATTCGAAAATAAATTTGTTTTTGAAGTGACTGCAGCCGATTTGACTGAATGAAATAACGATTTTTTGTGCCCAAAACGTGAAAAATAGGCCAAGTTTAGGGCGTAGTTACAGAGTGACAACGATTTGTGCCGGACAGTGACTAATATTATTTTAATCTACTATTAGCCCTCTCTCGATTGATATATAATATTCGAAAATAAATTTGTCTTTGAAGTGACTGCAGCCGTTTAGATTGAATGAAATAACGAATTTTTGAGCCAAAAACGTGAAAAATAGGCCAAGTTTAGGGCGTGGTTGAAGAGTGGCAACGTTTTGTGCCGGACAGCCTAAGTGACTAATATTATTTTAATCTACTATTAGCCCTCTCTCGTTTGATATATAATATTCGAAAATAAATTTGTTTTTGATGTGACTGCAGCCGCTTTGATTTGAATGAATTAATCGATTTTTGTTCCAAAAACGTTAAATATAGGACACGTTTAGGGCGTGACTACATCGTAGCAACATTTTGTGCCGGATTGTGACTAATATTATTTTAATCTGCTATTAGTCTTCTCTCGATTGATTTATAATAATCAAAATTAACTTTTTGTTTAAAGTGACTGCAGCTGATTTTAATTACAAATAATATTGCATCCGTTGTGCCAAAACGTGAAATATTGCTCATACATGGGCATCGATCTTGAAACGCAATATATATATAACCAATGTTTTTTTGTTTGTTCGCCTTAAACTAGTTTATAATGTGTAAAACTATGATTGTTTTTTTTATAATATTGAATGAGCAATTTAAATTGAAAGCGAACGAGGCTGTTAATATTCGATTGTACTGTCAGCCTGTTATTATTCGATGGTACTGTCAGCCAAGTACACTGTGATAGAGTTTAGCACTTGTATGGCTTCGTTGTATTTTCGTTGAAGATACTTACCAAAAACAAGAAATTTGGTTACCAAATATGATTATTTTAGTCATACCACGAATGCACAGCACAAAAAAACGTCGAACAACGCCGGTTTATGGCATTTTTTATTGTGTGCTCTTATTGCGTGCCAACTTCTATTGCGTGCTCTTATTGCGTGCCAACTTCACACTGGTGCATCACGATTGGGACGGGGTATTAAGCGAACCGCAAACTATAAAAAAAAACTCGAACTATCTTGAATTGATTCGTCCACCAATGATCAATTTTATAGACCTTTTACTACAAATAACTTTCATTGCATCGATTCAAAACTATCGTTACCAGGGCGATGGGCTGATGCCTGTCCGTCGGAATTATTACGAAATCATAGCAGACTTGAGTCGCTATTGAATGTACTTTCTTTGTGTTTTTCTTTTGTTGTTGTTTGCTAAATACATTGGTTATCCTTGAGACCAGGCACCGTATTGAATGAAAGATTACACGGCGAGGACATCGCCCAGGGTCTAATGTAGTTTCTTGTACTGTACGCGCCAATGTGCTAGTCACGTTGATTGGGCAAGGGGTTAAAAAATAATATAAGTTGAAAATATGCCGTTATCAGTCCTGTCTGTGTTTATAGAAAAAAATCGTCAAATATAAAGTTACAATTTATAGGCAGTTCGGCTATGCGACTGCAATGATGTCAATATTTCGATTGACCAGATATTTCTGCGTAGTAAACGTCTTTAACAGTTGCATTTTTGTTATTTTAAATGTGCTCGATTCCCATTTAATGGGAATTTAAATAGGCATTTAGGGCTCATACCACTAATTGAATTTCCATAAACGACAATGTTAACAAATGACGAGATTACTATATAAAAATAATAAACGAAGTTGAAAACATGGCTAAAAATGGGAAATCAACATGCCAGTAATCAACCACATAAAAAAAACTAACATGTTGGCCAGCTCAAACTCTTACAAATCTCAGGTAAACAAGACACACCTACTGTATTTAGATTGCACCTAGAGTAATCACTGGAAAACACCAAGATTAGAACATCCAAATACACACAGAATAAACCCACAGGTACACAGCCGCTAAGTAGTAAACAAAAGACCACATGTTGGTCTCACCTTTGACTCATGTGATTACGTCCTCAAACAGAGAGCGCCTGAGAAAAAAAAAATATTTAAAAAATTTCATTGGTTCTTCCAAGGCATTTAAATTGAGCAACCATTGGTTGATTTGTGGCATGAGACCTTCAGACTGGGCTAGTACTTTCAAGTACATGAGTGAGTGCTGTCCATACGAATTTCGTGCTGGAGACAAGGACAATAATAGTACGCCAAAATAAAATATGCTATGAAAGCCGTGAATACATCACACGTGCGTAAGGGTCGTCTTTTCGTTATTATTGGCAGTTGGATGTTGCATATGGTACTTTGTTGCATAATGATCTACTTCTGAATATTCATGATCTCGAACACGATATAGTACGAAAGCCAGTGGTCGACATCGATCAAGTTCCGTGCAGCTCGGGTACATGCTAATCGGGTCAATATCCGTTCTGAGGTTTGAGTTAGAATTTGACGGAACGTGGCCATAAACTAGACATTAATCAGACAGTAGATGCTATAAATCCGGCAATGACTGGTATATTTTGTCATACAATACTGGATTTGTTTTGATAATGTCATTTGACGTCACTGACAGCACATCCTATTAGCTGTCAGTCCAAAAGCTGAAGTGTTCTGTTACTGTTTATATTTTTAACCGCGTTTCGCAGTATAGCGGTCAACTATTGTCTGTTCGTGATGGCAAACAGACGGGTATGACATGTGGGGTCATGTGACAAGGGGTATTTAAGTGGTGGAGAGGAGGTTGAATATCAGCCTGAGTCTAAACCAGTCTCGCTACAGTGCAGTTTTCAACTGGTTGTTTTGTAAGTTTATTAATGTTTTTTGTATAATACAGGGCGACACCAGCCACCTTCACCTGGGCACGTTCGACAGTGCGACGGGTACAGGTTTCCAGGTATTTTTTGTCCTCAAATTGTTTTTTATTCCTGGTTTTTCCTGGGCGGTCGGCGTGCCAGTAACGGGGGTTACTATTTTTGTCGTGTTTTTGTCAGTTATTTTAAATGTTTCTTTGCCGAGTAATGTTAGTGGCATTTGCCGAGCATCAATAGTCGATTTTTTTTTTTGCAATCCATGCAAGGTATTTTTTCTCGCATTTAGTTTATTTCAATCTGAACACTACATGCAATGTAATGGCAGCCGTTTTAGTCGGCTTTTTTAGTGTGTTTTGTTAAATAAATGGTTCGCCGGACCGACTGCACATACGTGGCCGCACCTGGCATGAACCTTACCTTATGTAAGTGTGTGTTGTACATTGTCGGATGTGACGAGTCTAGTAAAGACATGTATATACATACACCGTCCCTCAAAGTTGAGGGACGGTGATACGTATAACCAGACAGTGATTAGCATTTCTTTAACTTTTTCTAGGGACAGGCACCAAGACAATAGTACTGTAGTAGTTATTACGTATAATCTGAAATACAATACAAATCTTGTAATACTGTATTCAGAACAGCGTTTAGACAGTTACAGGGTCCTGAATGAACTTCACGACCTGGTACAACTTCAGAAATCTGCGAAAAACGCCACCAACGATACACAAAATGCCATGTTAAACTCAAACATACATCCACCACAACCTCATGAGCTTTGTCAACCTAAAATATATGCTAATAGCTGCAATGCAACGATAAAATAATTCGTCTTACATTTACCTGGACGGCGATATTCGGTATACCTGGAATATTGTATCCTCATGAACTTGAAAACATCATGATTATGGCATGATTTATCCTCACGAAACATTAATTATGTTTTAACTGCAAACATTACAACATTCGTTCGATTGACGACAAATTGAAACACGAGTATATAAAGGTAAATTCGGGACGCATGTGTATTTGACTTGTTGAGTAGTTCGTTGAACAAATGCTGCTATAAAGTTTGCTGCCAAAACAAGGGTTTAATTTTATCAAAAAATCACACACTGATATATCAAATTTTCAAGATGCAACATCGAATAAAAAATATTTAAAAATTCTCACAATGTTATTTACATAGCCTCTTTAAAAGTGGCAACATTCGAGTGAGCATGTGCATTGAATACTCAGTATTACACGAAAATGACGTTACCGACTAAAAACATAGACATGTTTATTATTTCATCTCAGGCAATACAAATTCGTCATTTTTTACACAATTTGATGGTTACTACAAAAAGGACCCGTGCCACAACAGACAATAATATATTCATGGTTATATACAAAAAGGCATTTTTACGGAAGACTTTGACAAATTACAAATACTGAATCCAACGCATGCGCACACTGGGCGTATTGCTCGTGCTCGGGACATTAAAGTCACGTGTTTTATATTGTACGTTGGCGTGTAGTGGACAACACACGTGGTGGCAAACAGGTGTGAGGTGAATTATCCAGTTTATCAAATCAATGAAGATCCGGTATTATCGTTTTCCCCGGCTTGCAATACGTACCTTATTTACAAACTATAATGTCACGACAAAGTCTAAATTTCAGTTTTCCTTTTTTCCTTCTTAAACGTTTTCAGGCTGAGATATAAATTGTTAGTTTCCATTTTAAGCACACAAGTCGGAAGAGACAACCACGAAAACGGTGATCCACGTATCCATATCGCACGAATTGTCATGCATGTCGCTTGGCTAATCAGCCATGAAGTTTCCTGTGTATCGTAGGCTGTAGCATTGACGTTTTAGATGGTTCACCACCGAAAATAATAAGGCGCCCTATTTTAAGATCAGACCCAAAAAAGCTTGTTGATCAGCGATTTTTTCATGAAAAAAAAAAAAAAAACAGAACAAAAACATGCCTGGGAGGGGGGATCATGAAGCAAGATTTTTCACGGAATACAATAAAAATCATAATTCTAAATAACTTTAGGCTACGGGATTAATGGCAACTCTGGAAGTTTTATCGACTATAAAAAAACAGATCTTGTATTTCTATTTCTCACAACAGCACCACTGTCATCCGATTTTAGAAGAGTAGCATCTCACGATTTTGCGTCAACCCACAAAAAAATAAACAACGCATCACGAGAAATTCACCATGTGGCGAATCAAGTGGAGCAAGTGATTTTTGGGTCTGCCCAACATACAACATAATTTCATCGGTGGCTATTACATTGTCCAATTTTTGATAAGTCACTGATGGACTCGTCTGAGCCGTCGGAAGTACTTATCTGGCGTACAACTGCGTGTCCGTTGTTAGAAGCGGGCGGGGAACATGGCGTGACGTCAATGTCCCCGATTTCGTCCCGTAGATGATAAGACGCATTAATTCTCGCTTGTCGGGGTGAAAATGTCAGATTTCTTATTTCAGTTAGCCCGAAGCTTTCACATAAAGCAGCGTGTCCGTTGTATTCCAAGGCAGTGGCTCCTTTGAGACCGGTCGATGTTGAAGGTCCCGGGATTACGTCGTCTCGATCAGGTGACATCAGCTCAAATTCATCGTAGAAATGTTCCTCGATGTCAGATACTGTACTGTGGTGGCATTTGTATGCTTCAAATGCGTCTGGGATGTGAGCTTTTCTTTCAAATGGCTTGTACCACGAAGGACGGTATTCGTAAGGTGCTGAAAAAATAAGAATATGTGTGTATTGATATGAGTATTGATTGAGGGCGCTGTTTGTGGATCTCGTGAAAGTTTCAGCACACTTTGCACTTTCTGAGGCACTGTCACTTCATACCAAAACCACTTCGTCTAATGTACCACTTCGTACCACAGATGCACTTTGTCGTAAGTCACTACACTTTAACTCACATCAGAGTCACTACGTCCCAGCTCATTTTGTTTAATAATATTATAGGTGAGATACACTTCAAAACGACAAAGCTGTAATAGCAACACAACGATATTTGACACCTTTTTTTTTTCAAAATTTGCTGTATTACAGTTTTCATGTTTTCACTACAGCATGCATCATTATTTTGTTTTGTGTGACACAATGGTTTATTATTATATCTTTACATTAGATGACAGCGCGTGTTTACACCTCACCGATCATCTTTTCAGTTATAATAACCGATTACGACAATACAATAACAAGAACACGTGATAACAATAATTACATGCAAACTTGAAAACAACTCTGGCCCTGTCGGGCAGATATTCTACAGTTTCTGTTGCGTGTTAATAAATGTTATGCCAGAAAAAAAAGCGAGGTATGATTATTTTCGGTCATTAAATAAAAGTTATTGGTCATGTTATTGAAGTCACACATCAAGGTATGATTTGTTACGAATTCGAAGAGACTTGCAACGAAGCGATGATTTGTTACGAATTCGAAGAGACTTGCAACGAAGCGATGATTTGTTACGAATTCGAAGAGACTTGCAACGAACTTGAATCAGTCATGTGAACTAATCGTGTCGTGTGAAACGGTGATTGTGTGGTACGAAATAACTTCGAATGAACATCGGTGTTATTAATTATTACAGTTTCAAATCAAAATTTAATTTTTAAAATATATACACTAAAAACGCTGGAAGAGAACGAAATTAAAAACCAATAAGCTCCGTAACCGTAAAAACATGCTTGCACTATTCCGCAGTTAATTATATTTCAGTCGCCTCATTTCATGAGCCATGTTGTTAAATTTCATTTAGAATCATCATCATTATATTTTCCAAATGAATAACACAGACATGAGAAAATTGGAAACCTTTGGAGGTTATAGACCATAAAATCTATCGAACGATACAAGAATTTGTGATGAAGCAGATATAAATAGAATTACAAAATGTTGGAATAAGAGAACGTATATTGGTTACCACGTGATCGCCGCTCGGTGACCCTCACATAGCAGGGATTACCATCGACAATTATATATCTGTCACTCTTTTTTTCAAGACTTTATTTTTACAGTTTATATATATATATATATATATATATATATATATATATATATATATATATATATATATATATATATATATATATATATATATATATATATATATATATATATATATATATATGATTTATGACGGCCAATTTTTCAAGTCATTATGTAAATTAAAAATGACCCTTTCGCATGTTCTCATGACCGAAGACGTCCAGTTTTAGCACTCAATATTTATGTTAAATATAGCCACAAAATGTTAAAGCTGTTTGCCCCAATAACCAACCAACAAACGATATTATAATTGATTCCTTGTCAGTGTGTCAAAAACAGATTTAAAGCGCGGTAGTCGTCGCGCTGCGCATGTGCGAGATATATGGGTCTCATATAAACAAAGATGGCGACTTTGATTGTTGCCCAGATCAACGAGTACGAACTGACACGTTTCCAAGCTTTAATAAGGTAATTATTATGTGATTGGAAGGTATCGAAGGAATCACTGGCGGCAATCAGTGCAAGTCGCGCCCAAGTCAAACCTCATACTTGTAATTTCCATTTGAAGAGCGCATTGGATTGTGGGAAAATCAATGTTTATCAACACAAATGTCGAACATGCGCAGCGCGACGACTACCGCGCTTTAACGTTGAATATAAGGCAACCACTTCCAGCATGTCAAGAATACATTTTATGCTTAATACGAGACAGTGTTCAGGTACATCCATTATCACAGCTTGACTTTACACTAACTGATTTCATAAAACTCTAAAACTTACCTTCGATATATCACCACGTGCTGCCTATAGTGTATTCATTGATCAATTTAGCAATAACCAGTTTACAGTTAATTAAAACCATTTTGAGCATTAAACAGGCATGCACAAACTAATTAATATGTACTATAAGTAAGTGTTAACTGTGACATCTATGCCTTTAATAGACTTAATTATCTGTACATTAAATAATAGAGAGATGTCAACAACGATCCGAGATTAAGTGAATGAATATATTATGTGCACTGTATGCTTAGAAAAGTATCCCATGTAACCACATAGCCTGAGAAATACCCATGTAACTATGTCGATGTCCATGCAAGTAAGACAAAATCCGAAGCAACTATGATATCATATGCAACTACGGTTATATCTCATGCAACTATGGTGATATTAAAAATCATATCCAAGCAAGTATGGCGATAACCGAAATAATCACGGCAATACCCATGTAACTAAGATGATATCCTGTATAATTTTAGTGATATTCCATGTAACTATGGTGATATCTTATGTGGTGGAACATACAGCTGCATTACCAAGTCAATATACCACCGACCTGGCCACAAAGGATTTAAAACAAATAATATTTTGAAATCAATCTCACACGTCACTGGATGCCACTAGAGTTAGATCGTGAATTGTTCGATGATATCTCCGACCCTTGCATCGATCTAATTTAGCTGATGAGTCGGTTCACCCTCTGTAATTTGTGAATGTTCAATCCGATCTAAACGCAGAAGAGCGTGAACAATCATCTCGATGCTTTCAACATTTATTGTATTTACTGATTTGTGAAATTCTACGTACATGACGATCAAAGGCCGATAATGGCCAAATCAAATTCAAGCGACATCTATTGGGTGTGGGCGTTGACACTGATCCAGTTCAGAAGAACTATTGAGCCACTGAGGTTAGCCAATTACCAAATTCCATTTTTTTCCAGAATAAGATTAATGCCTGTTTATTCATCCAGTATTTCAATTTCTAGAGGCAATTCATAATGTTGTCCTACGGGAACACTCGTCTACACGGTTGGCATGGCATACACAGCTGGATGTGTCACATAACGATGATAGAATAAACTTACTGCGTAGACAAATATAATATAGAATGCCCAGACATAGAACACTACAGCACAGCTTATTAATATGCACCACGCCTATGCGATGTGTAAATTCTGGTGATAGAAACTTACTGGTACGAACGTGTTAATGTCCATACCCGAAGCCAAGTCGCTACTAAAATTCACATTATACAAATTTCAGTCGTGATAAAAGTAAAGAATAAATCGCATTATGAGCAAACTCTTCTTACAATGTACTTTTATAGTTACAATAAGCCAACTCAAGCCCATGTTTATTGAGAAGGTAGGACGCAAGTGAATAATGGCATATCAAAGATGAAATGCACATTGTACTCACGTTTTGAAGCAGACATATCAAAGATGAAATGCACATTGTACTCACGTTTTGAAGCAGACATATCAAAGATGAAATGCACATTGTATTCACGTTTTGAAGCAGACATGTCAAAATTGTGCACTCTATTTCCAGAAGAACTTCAAAACGGGCCAAATTTACAAAAAATTGTAAATTTAACAAAAAAACAGAATATCTAATTTTGATTGACGGAGAAAACAAATTAATCCCGACACTGTTTTTATCGTTTTAAAAACATGATTTGCATGATGGCAGTCAGCACACATTCGCGCATATATTATTACAAAATTAATCTAATATATCGTCACAAACTTTGTATTTCTATTCGTTATTTCTCATATTTATGCAACATTTGTATCCAAATTTGAGTAATGTGCATGTCCCCAGTACCATAATCGTTTGCCTGCTTAATTGTTATCAACTTTGTAACAATGTTTTCATGGCGTAAATTTAAGGCACTTTACAAGTTAGTGAGAACGAAGCATAAGTCAAACATGAACGTGTGACCATTGGAATTGTATATTTGAGAATTTACTTAGAACGTCAGTTTACTCACATACATAGTCGTAATCTGTTGTACGAGCTTTTATGCATGTCAAGAGAAAATCTTTTGCAACCACGTTATGATTAATAATCTATGAATTTTTTTTTATATTTATTAATTGTTTTCATTATTTATACTTTTTGACTATGAATATTTAATACAAATTTTGAAAGATATTCCTACAAATAAACATAAACGTTTATTATGATTTATGTGACGAAAATATGAGATTGTACAATCATGGGTATCATAGATATAGAGGTATGGTCAAAAAGGAAGATTACCAGCAGTTGATCTTTGACCCGATCATAAAACAAATCATCATGCAAATGTATCCCTACAAGCCAGACAGACATCTTTAATCGAATCAAACAAAATTAACACTCATGTATTCATTATTATGACACATATGCTGAACATAAATGAAAACGGTACGTAGTTGAAAAAGATATTATAGTAGTAGGGCTAAAAAAGGAAATGACTGTCAGTCAAATTCTGCAACCAACTGTCATTGACATGTATCCTACCATGTATAATTTGAAAAAAAACATGCCAACGACACATTTTCAAAAATAACAAAATTGTATGGCTGCCATTTGCGATCCGATCGCGAAACAAATCATTCTGAACATGCATCTCAGCATGTAGTGTATGTACCAAAACCCGACAAAGTATAAGATACCATGTTAAAAAAATGCCAGTCAGCCATCTTTGATCTGACTATGAATCAAACTGGCATGTATTAAAACATATATGTTGTATGTGCAAAATATGAAAGAAAAAGAGGTTTATAAGTCTATAAGGTGATATTATTATGGCCAAAAAGCACGACGGCCGCCAGTCAGCCATCTTTGATCCGATTAATACGTAAATCGTTATTGTCGAGCAACTCATCATATGGTATCTATAAGAATAACGCGTGTATGACAACAATACATTCACGGCAGTGGATGAAATTTTGCAATAGTCAGACAATTTTTTTTTTTTTATAGACAATGAAACACTGAAACAACAAAAACAACAACGAAACAGTTAACCTGTCAAAATCAGCATAAAGTTGAGATCCATAAATGCGTTGAAAGATAGAAATTATGGTACAGAAAATAATTCTTTACTGTCGAGCACCGTGACTGATTCCAAAAGCCGGCAACTAATCAATGACCGATTCTATATTTTAGTGAAGTACTTTTCAAATGTCTATACACTTCCATTATTCAATATCCATACACTATAATTTTCCTTGTTCTATATATTTTAATTTGCAATATCCAGTCATTTCAGTTTTTTCAGTTTCCATACATTTTAAATATCCATAGGTTTGTGGATTTGTGGAAAGAGAAAATTCCGAACGGACGGATAGAAAACCGTGCAAGCAGATGATGATTAATTTTCATTCCCACTTTTCAAACTCCACTCGTTTCAATGTTTAAATTACATACATTTCAATCTTTTTAGTATTCATGCATTTTAATTTGAATTGTTTATAAGTTTCAATTTTGTAATTGACATACATTCCAATTATTCATATGAACTATTCAATTTACTTATATTTGTTTCAATATTCATTTATTTATTTTAATATCTGTTCAGACATTTTTTTCAAGTTCTATACATTTCAATTTTTCATTTGTATACATTTCATTTTTTCATTTCTATACATTTCCAATTGTCTAATTCATATACATTCCAATTTACCTCAGAGCAAAGGTTGAATTCCAGTCCGTTGTGTGATGAAGCAAATCGTAAAATCTTTCTTTCACTTAGAAAAGAGATAATTCCACTGATAAAATCTTCGAGTAAATCAATTTGCATTCTCCACGACTCTTAATTACACAAGTGATGTGTTGATACTGTTTTAACTTTGTCATTTGATTAGTGATGTGTTGATACTGTTTTAACTTTGTCATTTAATTTATACAAATCGACACTTTAATTTTAACGCAATAATAAAAAAATAAATACACACACACATATATATATATATATATAATATATATATATATATATATTTCGAAGTAAAATAAATAAAAAAATAACCCTTTTCACACATAGCTATTATTTCCCATCTTTTTATGAATTTGTTTTCATTAATTTGTTTACTTATAAAGATGGAAACAAAACACTAATTCTCATGTGCGTGATTGTTATTGTTTACCAAATCAGTAATCTTTAAGTAATTTATGATGTCATGGCAACTTGAACTTGTTTATCGACGACATATGGTAATTGTAGCGTTGTCATAGCAACGGCACTACTTACGTTCTATGCTTTCTTTCTCCGCCCCAGGACGTTCTGCTGCCAACCTCTCACGCTCACGTCTCCGTGAGCTCGTCCGTCTCATGGCAAATCGTATGCAACTGGTACAGATAGATAACACAACAACGACAACAACAGCAACCATGACCGAACGAAATCGATAATAATTTACGTCATATGGTGAGTGGTGCGTCTGATCTTTTCCGGTTTTAACGTCAGTACCTAACAGAACAGGAATAGAATTTCCCGAGGTGATTTAAGGAAGAAAGGAAGACAGTTGTGAGTGCACAATTTCACGTGAATAATTGGGCATTTTTCCAGGCCAAAAATTTAATTGTTATTTTACATATTTCAATATGTATAAATTAAGTTTTAGTTCAATAAGGGGGAGCGGTAGACCAGCCACATTCACTATACGCTTTTACAGTTTCGGGTCACGATTTCTCCTTAATAGATATCGGATTTCTTTGATAAAAACACGAATAGTCTTGAATACCGAAAGAAGTGGTATGACGTCATTGTCTGCTTTCTCGAAAGTCGGTCAACATCAATCAACTGGGGTTCAGAGTGCTCAATGACAGACAGGAGATGCAAGCGTTACGTCATTTCAAATTGCCAGGTCAATTTCCCTACAGCTTATAGAGCATGGATAATTAAAACTTGCTCATAGTAAACGCAATCTCAATGTTCCGGGGTGGGGTTGAATGTGATTTTAATTACTGTGTGCAAAAGTCTTACTGAGTTGTTTTCATGTTTGTTCCAATTTCAGGCTTTCCTTTAGGAGAGGTGGGCGAATATTAAATAAATTATGTAATTTACATCATTGCATCTTGTGAATGTCAGCATATATATATATATATATATTTATCACATGTTGTCACTGTTTTCACAAGCGTTGTGATTGGCCAAAATCTTGAAACGTGACATTAGAAAAAAAGGTTATAACATGGTTAATCTTTTGTCAAGTGAGATAACGTGCGATGAGTGATTTAACGTGATGACATCATTTCGACCACTGTTCATTGTTTCTGCGCATGTCAATTTTTCGATCGCCACGTCAGTTTTTCAAACATATGCAGAACTGTTTCTTCCAAACTAGACCGGACGACTGTTTGGTAATTACCGCCGCACTGTTGATGATGTGTACAACATTGAATTTCGCTTTGTATAATGTAAATCATTAACAGTGCGGCGGGTGCCCAGGGCGGTGCGTTCTACGAATGCAAATAGGGGGCTACGTTCGTTGGTAAATCATTATAATCACTTCATTCCTAAAATATGTTCTGTCTATGTAGTCTATCTTTATATTTCAAATGCCGAAGGTTACATTGCAGGTTAACAGCAATAAATATACGTTAAAACAAATAACATGCTTCAAATATTGGTGTTCTTGTGCACGAGAGATGTATATTTGTTGTACATAATGGATGTCTGTTTGTCGTGATAAAATAAATAGCACATGTTCGGACAATGTCATGCTTTGCTATCTTCTCTCAGGTTGGTGGTCATGATCATAATATTGATCATGCTCTCGCGGTATCAATATCATGACCGCTACCTATTGGACAGGCAACACTTTGTGATAATGGCCTCACAATCATGTGTAATTATTTTTGGAATAAGAGAAGGCGCACTGTCTATTGATTGCGTGATCACAGGGCGAATAAGGGGATGTACGCAATAATGGGCGAAGCGTAGAATCAACCACTTAATTCCGCCACCAGAAACGCTCATCCATCCTGGCATGCACCATTCTCCCTATTTATGTCACTAGGGACGCTCATCAATCCAACCATGTAGCATTCTTTCTGTTTCTACAACCAATAATCCTCATCCGTCCCGGCATACATCATTCCATTTTGTTCTGCCACCGGGAACGCTCATCCATCCCAGCATGCATTATTCTCAACATTTACGCCGCCAGAAATGCTTGTCTATCCCGCCATATGAGTCATATGTATTCTTCATAATAATTTCACTGCACGACCTTATTGAAATACGTCACTATATGAAAAATGCGTACGTATTGCATCCAAGAGTCAGTCGCAATGCATTATGATTTGCAGGGCATTTGCACTATTCAATAGCCTGTGATCAAAACCATATAGAAATTAAAATAAATTAGAGCAACTCTTTCTGCTATCTTGCTAGTGTGTTTTTCAAAGGATGAAGAGGCTGCTGAACATTTCTACCCTGGCAGCCAATATGCTCATAAATATTGGTACATTGTATTTTGTAAAATCAATTCATAATGTTGTATTTATAAAATAAAACAACTAGGGAATAAACCTTTCAGGAACAAGTAATAAGTGGTTCTACTCACCTTTTGGGTTTCGATTTTCGCATTGTTTTCCATGGAAACCTTTACGGCAGACACATTCTCCCATTTGACATATTCCGCGGAAGTTGCAGTCGCCCCGGGAAAAACATATAATATCAACATTGGTTTCGTTGTCATGGAAACCAGTCACGTTTTCATAAGTACTGATAGAAGATGTAATATTTTCTTCGCGTGGTGTTGTAAATGAAGCCATTGAGTGGGCTGCCGATGGTGTTGTTGTTGTCAGCGGTTGGTATTTAACTGAATTATGAACACAATTTCAAAGAATTATTCGAGTTCAGATGGCGGTCTACTGGGAGCAGAATCACATAAAATAATGAAACATAACCCGTTAGATTAAAACAACCTTCCACTTGATCCATATGTCGATCACGCGATCAAGTAACGTGATACATTAATTTTCTCTTTATCCACAAGATTGTTTTTATGTCCGACCTATCGCCTCATTTAAGACAGATCAACCCTTGGAGTAAAGAGCAAAAATATATTGCCATTCTACAATCGAATCTAATTTCCTGTTCACCTAGCCAAGTTTATAAATTATAGCTATCAATACTCGTATCCATGGAAACCGCGGTCAAAGGTATAGAATGCAACACATTTCCCTGGCTTAAAATGCCATTTTTCAGTTACTACTTGAAAATAAATCGTTTTCGTAAACATTAATAATTGATCGAGTCTATGCATACATTATTATATATCCCAAATGACGCATGCGCACATACCTTTTAGGTCTTTTCGCGCAAACTCACACTTTCTGCCACCGTATCCTCGATGGCAGGCACACAGTCCCCGCAGGCAATCACCGTGGTTATTGCAGTCATGTTTCGACTTGCAATCATGTCCAAACCAGTCTGACCAGTCTTCTGTTAAAAACAATGATTTGTTGGTTGTCAATATAATTCACGTGAACACGAGGTGAGGCATCGCCTCTTCGTATTGTCGTACAATCAATGTGAATCGATCGCTGCCTGATGAAATGAATCGATCCTGACGGTAGCAGGTGTTCGCTGACAATTCAGTTTTCAGCAGACTGCTTTAGACTTGGAGACTATAGACAATAGAAGACATTTCCCAATACAATCGCAGTGCGTAAATGTGTGAAATGTTTGATGGCACTAGGGACTAGTCTCTGAACGAGTTGACTGCAAATTAGGACTGGAATCATTGAAAGTATATACATGTCATTTTTAATATAATTATTCTTGATGGCTTAGTGTTAGGTGAAAACTCCGGATTATCTATCTAAGTCCACTAACCATAATTGTATATTTGCGAGTCTCCATTATATGAATCAGTGCCTTTAATATTTGAACATTCCCCCGACCACAACATATGCTTCGCATCATTTCTGTTTGCCTTACGCTAAATAGTACTGGGGGATTACTTCTGAATGACTGCTTAATTCCGGTGCCCGACTGTAGCACTGAGTCGCGACTGTGTTCCAGGTGAAAGTCTGGGGCGTAATATTTCACAATTCACGTTTAGTTCGAATCAAACGTCAGTGAAAAGTTCGTTGAACCTGTTGTAAACATTCGATTTGATAGCCAGTAACGTTAAATGAACAGTTCAACGTTCAGTTCCATTCAATTTCACATTGAGCGTACATTTCAAACGTGAGTGAACAGTTCGATCGTCAGTGAACTTTTGATTTAATGTTGAGTATACAAGTACATTTTAAACGAAAGTGAACAGTTTAAGCTTTGGTTGTCGTTCAATTTCACTTCGACTTTACCATACGAACGTTATTTTTCAGTTCAACCTTCAGTGAACTTTCAATTTTACATTAATCCTACATTTCAAACGAAGATTAACGGTTTAACGGTGATCATTCAATTTCATGCCGAGCTTACATTTCAAACGTGAGTAAACAGTTCAACCCTCGGTGAGCAGCCACCAGTTCAAAAGAACCCGAAATTACCTATAATTTAGTAAAATCACGTTAAGCATACACTTCAAACAAAACTGGACAGTTTTACCCTTTAGCGACCATTCGATTTCACGTCGCGCTTGCATCTTAATCTTTAGTGAACAGTTCAGCCGTCAGTAAACATTCTAATTGTACGTTGAGTGTACATTTTAAACCTGGGTAACCAGCTCAGTTGTCGGTGAATATTCGATTTTATCTCTGAGCGTACTAGTATATTTCAGACGTGTGTGAGTAGTTCAACCGTCATTCTATTTGAAAACCATAAACTTGCACCGTTGAATGAACAGTTCAACATTGAAATCAGTGCTTGATTTCGAAATTGGGCAAACATGTATTTATTAGGTGATCTCGTATGTCATAAAATTTGCATAACGACGTCAATCAGACAGTTGTGAATCGGGTTTAAATTTAAATCAGTACACTATCGTTAATCACGACACGTGAACAGTGCTACCTATCGCATCAGACAGCTAATTGTCTGAGGTGTCTTGTACACAGTATACTACTTAAATTACGACGTTTTTGTGGTACGCGTCTTGTAGACTGTATGTATTCCTTAGTTACGACGAGTAAGCTGTATATTGTTATATATATGTCTTCAATAGATTGAATGCGACCATTAGGTACAACACTTAAGGTAGCTGCATCATTATCTGCATACTTATTTTCAGCTTACTATTCTAAATTGCTACGAAGAAAGCCAGGAACACATATTTTTAGAAACGGCAGACTTCAAGCTTTCTATAAAGGTGATTTTTTAGTCAATATTTACATTATGCGACGCTCAAATGCAGAAACATCCTTGTTTGGGTAAAAAGGACTCAATTACGCGCGTGATTAGAATGTGTGTATTCACATTTCCTAGAAGTTGAGTAGACAGGTCGACCGAATGTGTCATCAACGGCGTACACAATGCCGGTGGTTAAAACACCAGTGTGCAAAAAATCAAAATACAGTTTCAGTCACATTTTCTCCACTAAAAACTAGTGCAAGTCACAGTCAAATACCTCGAATCTATTTGTCAACACAAGAGTACGTATTTTATGTGGAAACCTAACACAGTGTTACAATGTTGTTAGAGGTGTATTCAAGTATGAAGATATCGGACAGCTACCAGCTCAAAGAATCAAATGAGTTATAATTTATTAAAAATAGCAGTAAAAACAATGATATTTTTTAGTTTCAGTAGAACGCATACAAGTATGTGTAAACAGATTGTTGCTTGTCAGACCGTGACTAAACATACATCACTGTAATGTCAATGTCATATTACTTACTGTTAACCCACATTCACATAAGATCAGACTTATGTTGATTGGGTCAATTGTCAATTATTAATGAACTTGCATAAGATACTGGGTATTTTTGAATTACCCGTTTTGATGTTTCTAGTATTAATAAATAAATCTGCAAAACATGATTTCGAATGAAAGCTACCTTGATTATAAGAAAGTCCGACTACGAAGACTTATCTGGGATTTCTATTTGGTTTGAAGCACAAGGTGGGTTTTAAACATGTTTACGTGTCACGTGACTTTGTGCGATCGCTAGCTACGTTTACACATTGTGTCGTATATATCGTTGTTACGTCACGGTGTCGCATGTGGCCGCTTCATTTCTGTTTTGTATTTGTAAGTTTAATTTTAATACCGGGTTTGTTTATTGTTTTATTTTTTTTTGGCAAAAACCGTGAATGAGATCGGATTAGGTCTAATGGTTTTTAGACATTTTCCCCTCCCTTTTTTGCGTTTTTAAGTTGTCATATCTCAAAATACATGCATTTCAATCTTGCATGTCTTGTTTTATTTTGTTTATTATTGTGTATAATGGTTTTTGGACATTTTCTTCTTTTTTTACGTTTTAAGTTGTCATATCTCAAAATACATGCATTCCAATGTTGCATGTCTTGTTTACAAGGAATAAAGCAGATGGCGCTTTTTCAAAATAAGCGTGTATGTCATCTCTTGTGTATCACCCGCACCCGAAAGAACAACTTGAATTGTATTCGATTGTCTATGTCAGTACATGTTAACTTTCCTATGCAATATCACTTTTGTCTTAACACCGGGAGTTAACATGTCAATGTACTTTACATGCCTAGACCATATTCACACTTTTAGACACACAACTTCGATTGACGCTACAAATATCAAGCCTTCATATATTATTTGTTTAGGTATAGGTCTAGCCAATCACAATCCGAGTTTATTGTTGCCCAAATCTAAATGTTTCACTTCTATAGTTTATATACAATGTCACTTGAACGTCATAGTGTAACCTCTGCAATTACCGGGGTCGTACGGCGTCTTGGGCAATCTAATTTCATTTTATAAATCCGGTTGTCATTTTATACCAACGGTTCAAACTTAAAACTGTTTGCCAAAGCATTAGATACTTTGTCCTCAACTTAGAGAAACGTAATATCTCATGAGCTTTACAAAAACATCTAGTGGTCAGTTTTTTAGCATTAAAATAAACATATTATATACAGCTTTTTAAAATAAACAAATCAGCGTCGCCTCTGAGTTTATTATCCGCCGGGTCCTATGCAATACCTATATATTTATATATTGTGCGCTACTAATAGGGCAATAGATGGTGAATATCGCTGTCGTCTTCTCCGAATAAGATAACGATTACACTGCAGTGGCATGGTAGATTCGCTCGTTTAGTATTCTAAACGTAATTACGCAATAGTGGTTGCTTTCATACGATGAGTTCATTGCACTGTCTACCCATGGAGGTAATAAGAATGGAGATAGGACCGAAAGTTATTACCTCCATGGTTTACCAAACCCACACAACAGTAGCTTTAATTCTGCGAAGCCTTCGTAGCTAGAATTCGTCGCTATGAAAGATTAAGCTTATTGATGTGGTTTGCTAAATGAATCGAACCAGCGATCTGAAACAGTTAATTAATTATACTTGATGGCAGCCGATAGAGTAGTTTAACCCACAAATCACATGACGCACACAGATTTACATTTACACTGCAGTCAGAATATGTGATAAATTTGGTAAAACTATAATTAATGTACGTCACTTTTAGCGTTGATGTAATAGTAGTGTCGCCGACATGGTCGTTGATGTTTCTGGGATATGGGAAATATTATTCAAATGAAGGAGTATCCTGTTACCCAATGCATCGGTGCTTTATACCGCGTAGAGTCTTCATAACATTGAATCTAAACACGTATCTAATCGCAGTCACTAACACCAAACATCTCGCCTAGTGAACACCACGCAATAATTGCCGATATAAATGACAAGGCAGCGATTTGCCCCTCATGAATAATTTTATTACACGTACTGCAAATTGATTGGTAAATCTAATTAGCAACGGTGATTGGAATATTGCTATTTTCATAGTTTGCAGGGCGGAACGAGGAATTGAGGCCACGCGCTGTGCGAACTTTATCATTTTTGTGGGGCTGGTTAAAATGCAGTTGCCAAGGATCTCTAAATAGGTGTGCATATAATGGTGACGAAAAGAGGGAACGTGCGCTTGTTAGATATATCCTAGATAAGTAGAATAGATACACTCGAATTTCCAGGCGCTGTCCGAGTCCATCGCGTGTATAATTTCCGTTCCTGTTTATTTGCTTTCAAAAGCGTTGCACAAAAATACAACTTTGCAGCCTTGCAGTTCTTGTTAGCCGAAGTTATTCTAATCATAAATTACCTATATTAGCTCGTAAAGCAAACATCCTGAATTTCTCTGTTAGTTACCTCTATTTCCTGTCCATGTTGATAATGCGATATTTGAACTGAATGTAATGCGCGCAATAACGGTAATACAGTAAATAAACACTTCACCCCCCACGCGCTAACATTAACTTGATTGTATGATGGTATACTCACTGTGGCACAGAATAAGTGGAAGACACAGGAAGAAGACAACGAAAGATGAGACAAACCTGGTGATCATAAGCCTACAATAAATAAAAAAGTCATTCAAGTAAATTTCTTGTATCGCCTCATATTTTGCCATATTTGAAAGAAATCTACAGTGTTAAGAGGTGTTTATATTTGGTACGTGTTTTCACTCCGCCGTTGGGAGTCTGTGTATATATGTTCGTTATTACCCGTGTATGTTCAACCAATCATGGCGGAGTGTCTTGTACGATCATGGCGAGACATTGTGCGGAGCATTTAACCGTTTTGATTAATAGAATTCGACAAATAATTCACGATTGAGCATCAATAATGAGAGAATTCTCTAGGGATAAGGTTTTCAAAAGCGCCAATTAGTAAGACAGTAAATGCTAGTGACATTAAGGTCGATGAGAAAACCGTCTACTTGGACGAAAACGAATACCCCCTCCCCAACATGCATCTCTACCCAACATGGATGCAACTATTAGCGTAGTCGTCTAGATCAGTAACCGAGAGTTGCTATGACAACCTACGTATATTGGTTATGTGAATTGAATATGTGCTTGCTACTGCGAGGAAAATATTTTGGGATAATCAGGACAGCCGTGAAATAAACTGATTTCCCGACATATAACGACATGTTAATATGTGTATTTGGAACTCGACTAATTATTATTATTATGGGGTCGCAGAGCCACGTCGTAAGGGTACAGTTTTCGCTGACTTATGTGATATGACAGTTTACAGTCGTAAACCATCACTAAGTAGGCCACTCATTAAATCCTATTAATCGATATGCATGATTGCACGTGATGCACATCGTTAATTTTACATGCATATAATACTGTCAACAAATCGGAAGACGACCGAACGCCCCCGAACGCACGTAATATACTCTGACTGTGGCGTGCCCCTCCAAGGCTAATGTGTGGACATCAATATAAGTATGCATATATACCGGGGACCGCGACAATTATTTCACGTGGTAATCACGAACTAAATCTTCAAATTCAGATTTATTGATAGGTTTTAGTATCTCACGAGTTTATAAAAACTCCCATTATCTTCTAGTTTCATCATTCATTTAGCGTGTTTTGTCACATGTGCGATTTACGTCATGCGACACCATGCGCTGAAAATACACGTACGTCAACCTCACCTTTATGCTGGTAGTAAATTCTGACGCCACTGATGATAAAATGTTACTCCTTGAGACGAATGACTGATTACCTCTTGGACAATATGTCATCTGACGTCTTCGAATAATCTTGGCGTTGATAATGGGAAACGGTGAGCGATGGTTTGTTCGTGTGCACGCCTTTGTAGGATGCTCGTTGTTTATCGGAACCGCAGCTGAAATGACACAAGCGAGAAAGGGAGCGAGATAAACATCACAAGCACATTTTTTTGCGGTAAACGGACGCCGATGCGAAGTCTCTCCAAGACGCGAAGAAATTGCTAGAAGAAGATCGTATCACGCATGCGCTACCTAGACAGGTAATTCAGAGGACTGTGAATCCGGGTCACGTATGAGAAGCGAAAATCGCGAAATCGTGACGTCACTAGACACTGCTCAAGGATTGTCAGTATTTATTATTACCAAACGTAAACCCGAAAGCGCGGTGCCTTTATATCAATATACGTCTAGACACTTTGAATGGGTGTTGTGTTTTATATTGACTGCCTATGATGATTTAATATATGTGGTCGATATGGATGTGTGCCATACATAAATACGCTAATAAGGCAGGGAAATACTCAAAAGCCGATATATCTATTACGTATAACCGGAATTCCCTATTTGATGGAAACTTAGCGAGTATAAGTGTTTGCGTACACACAGTTTGGAATTCACCAAGACGTACGCTGTCGGAGCTGACTTTAATCACAGCATTTTACTACATACCTTTCTTCAAGTTAATACATATAACTGATATTGTTTTGCCCTTTTCAGGTAAACGAGCATGGAATGCCACATTTAAAGTGTTGCCTTTGATTTAATTCTGCGTTCTTGCGGCAGAAATAGACGATTATTTCACATTTAACTTCCCGTATGACTATGAAGCCACACATTCTCGCTTTCAAAGTGTCTTATTTACGTGTCATAACCTTCCAAAATCAACGTTATGGGCTAACTACTTAGGTGCCGTGAAGAAGACGTGGGTCACGACGGAATTAAAAATTAAACAAGACAAATTTCCGCAATGTAATTATGCAATAACATGCACCAGAAAACGTGAATACAAAAGATTAAATAATAGTTGCATCACTTGAAATCGATCGAAGCATCACAGTTGAATAGAGGGCGCCACCCAGTGTCGTATATTTTCATTTTGGATTGAATGAAGCACAAAGCATCATCTAAAATACTTAAATCGGGGAAGTCGACACCTACGCATGCGTCAGGTGGGCATAGCATATCATTGTTTACAAACAAGCGTCTACCTATGAACGTTCTTGCGTGTGTATTGTTGTTAGCGCAGGTGACGACCCTCCCGCTTTTAAATAAAATCAATTTGTTTGAATCACTGTACCTACCTGCCTTTAATTTGGCAAATATGTGAAATAGAAACATACATTTACAAACAAAACGATGCATCGAATTATTAACACTTGACTGCTGGGAAGCAACAGACAGAAAAGAACCGCCTTTACGGCGTCACTTATTGTACAATCTAATGGCGCCACGGTACCGAGACAGAGACAGAATTTGCCTACATCCCAATTATTATTTTGATGTTAATATCTCAGATGTGATTATTATGTCTGGAAATAATACGACACAAGAAACATATTCAACAACAAGCTCATTAGATCACATCGTAAACGTGCGTTATTTCTGATATCCAATCTTCTAAATTGTCTAAAGGGAAGGAAATTTCCCCTTTAGGTGGAGATCAGCGTTAGACGTGATGGTGACGTGAGAGTATATGTATTGGTCATAAATCACAAGGTGTTTGTATAAGATGCTGACAAAATTCCGACATTTACAATAATTTACACCATAACAATCGCGAGTTGCGATTAGCAACTTATGCCACACAAAAAATCAGCAATCTGCTTTCTTCCCCCGCACACATCGCTGAAGCGAGGTTAATTGACATAAAAACAAACACTCTATATTGTATGCTCTGTCATTTGCTATTCAATGTAAACCACGTGACAGTTTGTAATGGACAAATCCACAAAACTAAGAAAAGTACAGGGTACAGAGTTACAGATGCTGTACATCTCATCATTCTTTGAGCATTTCTGAGGTTCTACTAGTTCAGTAACCACGTACAGGGTTCAGTAACCACGTACAAGGTTCAGTAACCACGTACAGGTACAGTAACCACGTACAGGGTTCAGTAACCACGTACAGGGTACAGTAACCACGCACAGGGTTCAGTAACCACGCACAGGGTTCAGTAACCACGCACAGGGTTCAGTAACCACGTACAGGGTTCAGTAACCACGTACAGGGTTCAGTAACCACGTACAGGGTTCAGTAACCAAGTACAGGGTACAGTAACCACGTACAGGGTTCAGTAACCACGTACAGGGTTCAGTAACCACGTACAGGGTTCAGTAACTCTTCATCATTTGTTTACACAATTTGACATGGATGAGAATTCGGGATAGCTGATAGGGTTGTATGCTATCTCTGGCATTATACACAACGACACGAGTACATTGTGTCTAGGCACAAAATCACTGATAAAGCTGATGCAAAAACAGAATATAACATATTTGTGAAGTTTGGTGGCATATTTAGCACATCTGGTCAATTACATAGAAAGAATGTACTTGTTGTCAAAGATACGAATCTCTGTAATAGAACCAGTGACTCTTAAATAAACAGATGAACTTGAATCTGGCGGGACATCATCATCCTCTAGATTGCTCTTTCTGAAAAGCTAAGTACTGATCTAGGCAAAATAACAGCCTGGTGGTGAAACACCTCTGGTGATAAAAACAGAAAAAAAAATTTTGTCTGCAATTGTCAGCAAATCTGGGTAGCTTGTCAATGTCTGAGAATGGGTCACTAGAAGTGACAGAAACATTGTATTTTATTGTTGATTCAATAATATTGATATTGTTGAAATTGTTGAACTATCAACTATCAAACAAGATCGTGACAGGGAAGCCCGATCGAATCAGATCAATTCCTCTGTGACATGTACCAAAAGAGAAATCAGTACATGTGCAGTATTAAACAACTAAACAAGTCCTCGCAGATTGCTTGTGCTGAGGGTCTGTGAACAAATCTTAAGTGACCAGTTCTGTATTATAAAGCAGGTAAGTGATTTGTCTATGATAAACTCAAACTGCATCAAAACTATGGCACTAAAGTAATCAAATCACTGAATCTAAATGAATCAGTTAAGATACATTTAAAATTGAGACATTTACACACTAACATAAATGAATTTCAAAATAATGATATTATACACCAATTAAGGAAGGCATCGTGAAATGGTAAGGGCATTTTGTTTTAAATTACTTTGCCATTCAGACTTCAAATGAATATTTTGGAAACTTGTATTGGCATTATTATGTTACAGAATCAGTTGATAGTGAGTGTATGCGCTATTTGATTTATGGGAAGACACGGATGATACCAACAGGTTTTCAAATGAAGGGATCAGAGAACAAAAAAAAGAGAAAAAGTTTAAATAAAAAAACGAATTCAAGGACGTAATATGTACTATCAGCTACAGTTAAACAATGTCTATACCAATTATTTATGTTCTCACCGATTCAAAACATTTCTCGATTATATGATAAGGCCCAAAGGTATTCATTATATACAATATTTTCCATTTCACTCTTAAAACCCTTTAGAGATATATCTTTATATTAGAAATTAATTTCAAAACTCCAAAATACAAATTATTTACTATTATTGCTAACATTTCTGCAAACAGACTCTTCAGGGTAGTTCAATTTGAGCCTTTGGCTAACAGAAATCACCTCTTTAAGCATGTCTTTTTCAAATAAAGGAATTGATGTTATATACATATACCTCATAATAAGTGAATCCATTATGTGGCCATCTTAACAATCTATTTATTTATGACAGCTTCATCTTTCCATTCAATTCTGCTCCTGTACGTTATGATATTACTGGGGATATTATTTTACATGGTACTATTTGATAGATAATATCATGTGTTCAGAGAATCAACTGGAGTCGTATTTTTAAAATCATTCTGAACTCAGTTGAAGAATACGCCAGTCGGAGGGATAAATGAAAGGAGGTGGAGCTGGATACGCTCTCTGAGTGAGTAAAGACCATAAGAAATTGGGTGCATTGAGAGAAAGATGATCAAACCTTTGTACTTAATGATCTTGATGCACTGTCTGTCTCATTAAATAATAAATATTTTGTTGTCCCCACAGACAGTGTTTATAAATCGTTAGAGTCAGCTTTCTAGCAGACCAGATGTGCAACTGGTATGGCATGACAAACACATGGAGCAAAGTTCAGTCCAAATTGGCAGATGTTGAATTGGTACTGTTTTCCCTGAACCGTGCAGCATGAGTATCAACGGCTTTCAGAGTCTAGTGATGTGCATTTGTGTATGCAACGCCACACATAGGCCGATGTTCTAATTTTGAAATGGTATGCAGGAATGTACTGATTCAGTTGGCATAGGTTAATGATCAAATGCAACTGGCTGCTCTTGTCCGTCAGAAACAAGTATAACAAGAGAACTGGTGGTGGTTGTAGAACCATAACTGCCTCAGCTCAAAGACTGTTATGTAATACAAGGGAATGTAAAGGGAAATGTATTGTAGTGTTACTTCTGTGTAATTTACAATATATCCGCATTAACCTTCACTATTAAGGACAATATCGGAGTAGAAACAAGGCTACGCAAATTTGCGAAAAAGTAGTTAGTTAGAATTACCAGACATTGTGGGATATAAAGAAGTGGTATATTAACCCAACAAACATACTCGCACATATCCATACATGTCTTATTGTGTGGGGGAAAGCTGTCATGTACACATTCATAATAACTGGAAATGGTTTCACAACAGAAAACAAGTGTTATTGCTGTAAATAATTATGAACAATAAAAACTGAAATTTAGAAAAACTATGAACAAAAAATAATGAAAGTCTGTGATTTTCTGCACAGTTTCCAGGAAATTTATTAACCGAACCATAACATTTATAAAAAGCACAGTGCTGAGATTCACTTCGAGTATATCAGAACAATCTGATTAAAATCTGATGTAGTGTACAGGCTTTAATTATTTTGGCTATAAACTTATTTTAATTTTATTACTTTTATTATTAATGCCCTTTTATTTTATTATTTTACTTTGATTTTGATTTTTTTTAATTGCGCCCTACATACATCTGATCCGACGCCTACGTAAGTCCCGTTCAAATCTCGCGTAAGTAACAGCCAATCACAGGCCCCCTTTTATATACATGTAGGCTGTCGGTTGCTTACTTTTCAGTGTAGCGATACTCCACGGGCAATCTTTCTGTAAATTATATTTTACCCACTTGAATAAACCATTAATAGAAAATTGCTAGTATATTTTTATTTACAAAAGAAATTCCACAGCATTTTACAATTTTTGTCATTACATTGAATATTTTGTTCACTTCCAACAAATGTGTACACTTCCTGATACATCTTCGCCAGCCAAGGTTCGTTTATTCAGTCATCGCTTCAATTTTACATCAAACACTGAGCATAATTATCTAGAATGGAAGCAAAAAAATAAGTAAATCGTAATGATTAGAACACTGTAAACAGCTATAGTAAACAATGCAAATTTTAAATTGTATAACGGTCACCGGCCCACGGCATCGACACAGAAAATTGGAGCAAAAAAATATTTCCTGATCAATTGCGATGTGTTCCAAATAAAAAATATTTTATTCCAGTCCAAATCAGCTCATTTACTTTAATAAAGAGTTATTGTATAATGTACAAAATGTTGATACATTTTGATGAATATTTACAGCTACGGCTTCAATACCGTAGACGGTTTTGACCCGATCGTCAACAAAACATCACCCGTCTCCAGGGCAAGCAACTGGAAAAAGACACCGGTGTTCGGTCGAACCGGTGGAAACAAAATCGTCACTCCCAGAATAACTACGCAAAATAACGATCTAAACTCGAACCATTCGAGCCACAATATAAACATAAAAAAATGACTTTCGTTGCATTTGACAATGATAAACTTACCGAAAAGCCGTGTTCTTCTCGGTCGCTAACGTCGGTATTATCCGCCATTTTATTTGAGTGTGTTTGCCACCTGACTCTGCCCAGTGACGTCATCATGTGCGCTATAGAAGAAGGTCTGTGATTCGTTGACTAAAATCGTCGACAGTGGGTCTCGTTGAAATCTCGTTACATAGGCATCGGCTCAGATGTATGTAGGGCGGAATTTTAAAAAAATCACAAAATTAAAATCAAAGTAAAATAATAAAATATAAAGGCATTAATAACAAAAGTAATAAAACATAAAATTAGAATAAGTTTAAAGCCAAAATAATTAAAGCCCGTACACTACATCAGATTTTAATCAGATTGATCAGAATTACAATTGCATACGAGTCGTCAAAACGTACAGTTTGGTGACATAATTCAAATTTTGTATAGTTCAATATGCATACAACCACCCATGTAGTAGTACATTTTGACAATAAACCCCTCTTTCACATTGTGCAAATACAAACAAGACATTAAACCTTTCTGACAGTAACATGTAAGCGTTGTATTAACCCGAATGAAAAGTCTTGAGTCACGGCGAATACTTCTATCGAGTCGCCCATTTAAAAACCGCTTCAACTAGCCAAGGCCAATCAATAATGTGCGGGGTCATTAATTAAATAATATTAATTTTATTAACACTTACACATTACCCGGAGGGATTGGCAATGGCTACAAATGTTTAAGAAAAAATAAAAGGTTACAAAAATTAAATAAATAATATAAAATAAAAACATACAAAAAGCTAAGCTAATACATTACTGTAACAGAGAAAGAAAATATTAAGACTAAATTATTATACAATAAAAAGATAGAAAAAATGCAAAACTTAACTGTGAACGAAAATTGTCACTGGGGTTGCTGTCTTATTTCAAAACACTTCTTTAGGCACCTTGCTACAGGGAGTGTTAGACCACTGTTGTTTAGCAAGGCTATGAACTGTCTTTGGTGACAAATTTTAGTTTTTGCCATTTCAAATAAGACATTTCTATCGGGAGTACAACTTTTGCATGACATCATTAGTTGATATTCATCTTCTACTTGATTCTGATCACAAAGGTTACATAATCTATTAGCAAGGGGTATTCCGTTGTGTCTGTCAGTCACAATATTTTGCAGGGTAACAAGGTAGGTTTCAAAAGCAAAATTGTTTTTTTTTTAATTCTCTGTATGTTCTTAATTTATTTATATTTCATTTTGGTTTGATTAATTGTCGTTTTGTAATTCACTTTTCCAAGTTGATATAAATGATGTTTGTATATTTTTATTAATTTGTCCTAATTGCCTTGTTGTTAGAAATTCATTGTTGTCAACCAGGTTATACTGGTTGATGTTAATCAAAAGGGAGTCGACCATTTACTATTAATTTCTTAATATTAATAATTTACTATTAAACTAAAAAACATCGTAATGTTATTACTTCTACACCAGGCAACACAAATTAAAACCAACATCGATTTAGAATTACTGTGGTCAATGACATTGACATTTTTTGCTTTTCCATAAAGCAGCAGTTTCCCTTTTTTAATAATCAAAACTACCCTTGATACCCTGGTGAATTATGTTCATTGTTTCACAACAACGACTGTCCCAAGAGATTTTCGTCTTCTCAATTTCTCAAGATAAACGTCCCAGGGTTGTTTTGTTTACTAGAAGGAAATGTCCTTTGACAGCATTACTTGAATTAATTTCCATTGCACAAAAAGCAGCAAATACTCTTACTGAAGCACAGAATTGGCATGATTTTCCCCGGCCATTCACGCAAACTGCAAATCAAGACTTTTACCGCATCTATAGTTGACAGCCGATGGATGATGATGGATGTATTGTGACGTATTTTGACCCCCGGATTCTGACCTTGCATTCTTGCCACATTTACTTTCATACCCGTTCAATTTCCTTTCTTTATTTCATCCAGATTCCATGATATTTTATATTTAAAACCAACCTTTATTTCACAGTCACTCTAATTTTCACTTTTCTAAAATTATCTTACTGATCAAAAGATTTTTCACTCCCATCATGCAATCTCCCATAGTACTTCCGCAGACACAGAGGCGATCGCCAACATATCTACAAATAACCTCGCTCTCAGAAGCTGAGGAATGATCAAGAAGACTATCGGTCATTATTGTAATGTCGTCATTTGTCAATAAGTCGCTTACTTCTTTTTGTATGATACATGCCTTTAGCGTTTAATTATAATTTGAACTCGCCGAAGTTACTGGGGAATCTCAAATAAGCTGAGACATTATTAGTTCTTGAAAATTTTTAGCCGTTTTTTTTTCCGGACTTGTGCTTCTTTTTAGATTCTCAGTGGGCATTTCAGCTGCAATTTAGTCTTAGCATATAGTATAAAGGACGATGAATGAAACTAAACTACTGAGGAGTATTGTAGTCAATGGTAACAATACATAAAACTACAAGACAAATCAGTACACATGTATTAAAATGGCAAAGACAAAACTACAAACTTTGTGATGTATATAAAGGCTAAACATGATTTATGTGGGCACGTTAGAGATAAGGCTACAGAAGATATAATAAAACAGTCATTTGTCATTTAGATTACAATTATGTGCATCATACTGATTGATGTTTTTACCACATTTGAACATCCATCCAAGATCCGGTTCAGATTTTAATGATTTTAACACAAAAATTGCCACCATCTGTCAGCGAATGAATGTGTATATGTATCTCAAGATGCATGAATTATGTGTGGGGTTTGAAAGTGTCCAGGCATGACTGAAATACAGGTGAAGATACAGAAACAAATACACAGAGGTCAAGTCCCTCTTTTCTGAGATCTACTACTTTAGCTGGTTGTCACAGGGTGCTATTTGGGTTGAGCTAAAACTTCAAATTGTCCCAAACAAATGACACCCATAACACCCATGTGAACTGGGTCTTTTAATAATTCGAAACTTAAGGCAGTTGTATAATTTATATGCGACATAAACAACAAGTACACGCTACACGAGTGGTTCAAACAATGTACTTTATTCCACACACCTAAAGGATAGGCAAGAAATACTTGACCCGTTACAAGGGGTAGTGGGATACACGTTGTATTGTTACACAAAAATATAACACTAGGAATATAATTCAGTAATAATATTGTAATATTCCCACACGGGAAAAGGGTGGTCAAGAAATGCCAAACCCTCTATAAAGGGGTAGTGGATTACGTTATACTATTACGAGGAAATTCCTAAATCGATAATGTAAATCATTGTCTAACATGGAATCTTGCATGCATGCATAGAACTAAGAGACAAACGTACATAACAGACAACGGACGCAAATAATATACTGGCGATCGGACACAGCCCTACCTACATACAGTTTCTTCAAACTAGATGAAAACGGGTCTTTGCGTGATAACGGTGCATTTTCCAGCCAGTCTCTGCTAACGGTGGCGACGACGGTAATTACAGAACGCAGTCAGAAGCACTGTAGTCGTAGAATACACGCTGCACACTCAGTCGAGAACGATACCAATCAATTACAGAGTTTATCTGTTCAATATTCGTAACTTGTAGAAGGAGAGTGGTCCGGGTGGATTCCCTTGCACCGTAGTACACGTCCGTAGCCAGCAACATAAATTAGAAGGCACATCCAGTTCAGAACCAAAATCGGGAATGTCATTCACTGGCGAGTTTCCCCACTCGTTAACTGCAGTAGGCCGCAATTGGCCAATAGAATTATCTTCATGATGCACATTCCGTACATCACATTACATTATTTTGTATGACAATACACAGTGCATTGTTCTAACGTTACTTGCAAACGCGTGATTAGTAGACATGTAAAAATTGGTATACTTGACAGGCTGCCAGCACCGGCGAAACGACGTCCTCCAGAATAGATCACAAACTCCCATGATGCAATATTATTTAATGGCTTACTGTGGTACCTACAAGATCGGACATCCACATTTGATCACATATGAACGTTCAGATCAGGTTCTATCAAAGTCCGCTTCTCTAGTACTGACTAAAAGAAACATCTTGCCACTCTATATATATTTTTATATTTAACAATTATCTATCGCCAAAAACAACATTGCCTATCTATCGCCGTAAAGCAAACACAAAACACCACCATCAGGACAAAAACATGATTTAATGTTTTACATTCGTGACACTGGTAAAGTAAAACTGGTAAAGCATACTTACTAGCACAAATGTAAATGCAGACAGTTTACAACAAGGTCAAATTGTCACCATACCTTGAAAGTTATCTAAGTTTCAAATTTATTTAAAGAGAAATTGTTCAAGGAATTGTAAAATAGAGTTGTTGCTTCAGCAAGAACTCGAGTTTATCAGTCACTCCAATTATAATAAAAGATCGCTAAATTATCAGCTCACAACTCGTTGCATTTCAAGCCTAAAGCCAAGGTGACCAGAAATAAAATATTCCTTGAGCAATCAGCGAGTGTATATTGTGGCTTTCATTAAGCCTGCCGAAGAAACTGACAATGACCAGTATATTGAGCCAACTTGATGTTTTTCACTGTGGAAAGGGATGTAGTTAGGCGTTCTAGTCTGTATTTGCCCACATGATATAGAAAGAATGTGTCTGGTATTGTAAACACCAAGAATGGTAGTAAGTGACTCTGGTAAAACTCTGGTGCCATCTCCAAGCGACTGAAGCATAGTGATCTCTCTGAAAAACGTGTGCTGATCTTAGCATGAGTATAACACGTACGTGTGGAAGTGGAACAGCTCCAGTGATGAGGACATGAATAGAGTGTCCGCCATGACTGCACTACCAGATCTGCGCTATCAGCGTGCTGTTTGTTAGAGCCAACTGTCTCAGCTGTTGGATATTGTATCTCATGTCAGTGCTGTCTGGAGAGGGGTGCTTGTTTAGTGGTGATACAAAAAGATCAATGGATGGTTCCAGCCAAATAAAGATTGAATAGTTCCATGGCAATCTTAAAAGATTTTGTCTGAGTCTGTGATAGAATCCCACTAATGTGCTTTCATTCTAAAGTGATGATGTGCATTGAACACTGGTCCAGAATTTCCACTGTAATTCGGTGCCTCCACCCTTGTTGAGGTGGTTAACCTTCAAGGTATTGTTGCACCAAATACCCTTCTGGTTCAAATGTGGCAGAAAGGTTAAGTAGGCCAAATGAACCATCTTGAATTATTCCAATTGTCTGGCTATCTGAGATGTGCTCCAGAGACACTGGATCTGGTGATCCATAATATGTGTACCAAGTCAGCCATCAAAATGGACACTGTAGGTAGGGGTGTATGAGAGGTATTCTGGCTACCAGGTGATCAGGTACGGTTCTCCAAACTAGCACCTTCCTGCACCTGAATGAGCAGTCTATGTACTGGGGTTTCTGCACATAAGTATACAGACAGAGAGATCAGCAGAAAGTTTTGTAATGTTCTGGTGTGCAGTGTGGCCTGGCATTCACTGACTTCAACATGTTGACCACCTTCATTAGTTTCTGAAGTGTATGCATTGGCTAAGAAGTATTGACTGAGTATGTCAAGTTTGGGATTGTCTCCAACAACGACTTGCGCATATTGACTACACTAATGATCTGAGGAATGCTACAATGAACTCAATGAGTGTTCTTCTAGATTCTCCCTTCGATGATCGTTGAGAAACCGGTCACTATGTATGCCCCGTGGTTATGATTGCCCTTAACATAGGCAGATAACTTTGGTTTGGCAGTGGGAATCATCAGGCATATTCATAAAGCACAAGGCATTTACTGTCAAAATAGATTTTGTCTCTAAAACTTTCGCCATTTCCCCATCAAATAACTTTGGAGACCAGAAGTCTGTTTTTGACAAATCCAAGCCAGCAGATATATAAGAAAAATCAGTGTGGTGGAAAGTTGCTGCTCTGGCCCATGCATATTCATAAGCAAAGCATGATTAACTAATTAGTCTAGATCAGCCACACCACAAGTAAATAAAGTCTTGACAGCAATTTTGACTCAATTGAAACAAAAAAACTATGCATGGTAAGAAATAAGGCAGGATACATCTGGCAAACCTATCTTTCTATATGCGTGAAAGTTTCATAATCGACTGATGTGCAAGTAAGGCGAGAGAGTGCAGATCTTGACACTAAAGTGAGAGATCAATCAACATAGTCCGACACTCCATTTTCAAAACATGACGAATGTATAGACAGTATGAGATGATGGCCTGAAGCTGGCATTTGCACATTCACATGATCTAATCCAGGTTGACAGTTATTATACTGTAGAAATAAAATACCCAGGTAGCTGATGGGTGAAATAAATGTGGCCAATCAAAGTCCAATCTAATACATGTAATATGAGGACCCCAAGGGCCACCTCCATGTTGAAGTGCAGTCATAGTATCAACCAAACAAACTGCACCAGGTCCTATATCAATAATCTGTCCTTGCCACAAGAAAGAGGATCTGACTTTGTCATGGTTACTCTGCTCTTTCAATGATTATGCAGAAGATTCAGAAGATTTTCAGAACCATGACGACTAATGTATTTTCACAAGATGGATGAAGGCCTCCTATAATCTAAATATCTGACAGCGATAGATGTACTTATTACCCACTTTGTTAATAAGCAAGAAACTACTAAAAATAATCTGAGATGATCACAGACAGATTAATTCACATTAGGATTTATAGAAATGTAGGTTTCCAATGCGATTTTGTGATCATATCGCAGGTCACATGAGTGATTCCATTTATGATGTTTATTGCACATAACACACTTGCATACCAACATATTATAAATTAATTTATCAATAGTACACATAGTGTGACTTTTAAACTTCTCTTTATTTACACGTTGCTAAAAATACATTTTTAATAGTTAAAATACATGCATTATAATAATAAGAGAAAACAGTATGTCTTTCTGTGGTACTGGTACATCTCATTGACACAAAAGAGTATTTTACAAGTATTTACAGGAATACAACCAGATACAATAAACAATATATTATTACCATGGCAACAATGTTTGGTTATGACCCCGAATGATGAAATATTATCATTGTCAAATACTACAACATGCTGTACTGAATTCACTTAATTTACTAACAGTATATGAATTCCTCTCTTAAACAAGCAATGCATGACAACGTCCCTGTTAGTTATCAAATTTAGGATACATAGTTATGTATATAGTTTTGTTTATACATGTAGTAATATAGTTGGAACATAAACATGTCAGAGATATGAATCAAGAAGCTAGTGCTTGATTATGATGTTTGACATTCAGTTATTTTGTATCTGAAAATCAAATGAGTACTTGTCCATATTGAGAGATATTGTTCTAAAATTTTAATATAATCAGTCGATGATTGTTAAAGATATGGCCCAAAGACTGCATTCATTAAAACAAAATGACCGCAGTTAGCCATTTTTAATCTGATCTGTGAAAAACCAAATGTTGTACATCAGGGAGCCATAATGTATAATGTATGTACCAAGTTTGAACAAAATCCATCTATAAGTGACCGAATCTGGTTCTAGAATGCCAGAAATGCTTGATTTTTAGCACAAAAATGGCCACCATTCGGCCCTTTGAATCCATTGATCAGTCAAATACACTGTTTATCTATGACATGATGTAAAATGACCGCTAGTCAGCCATTTTGAATCTGATCTGTGATCTGACCAGGGAGACATAATGTCTAATGTATGTACCAAGTTTGAATAAAATCCATCTGTAAACAGCCGAGATTTGGTTCCAGAATGCCAGAAATGCTTAATCTAAATGATACTTCAGCACAAAAATGGCCACCATTCGACCATCTTAAATCAAATCAAGTAACAAATTGATGTGCATATGTATAATATTATGTAAGATGTATGTACACATATCTGATCTGATTTTATTTCATCTTGGATACTAAGTGTATAAAAACTGGTACATTCATAGGAGAATATATGTGCCCTGCTTGATTTGGCCCAAACGTCATTAAATGGAGTTATATACCGATATACTGCACCAACACAAATGACTATGGTTACTGTGGCAAACTATGTTATATATACTATACATACAATACAAGAAAAATCGGGAAAGACTAGTGAAATTTAATGGAAAGAATTTTTATGTCTCTTGGTACAAAAGTTTCATTTAATAAAATATTCATAGTTTCATTAAATGACTAAAAACACACATAAAAAGTCTTTAAAACATCACAATAATATGCGAGATATATCTATTTAATTATGCTATGATTATTAATTTAAATATCAGTTCACATTGTCCATCACATGCTAATGTTCTATCTACAATATATTTCTTTCTCTATGTAAGGAAGATTCATAGATAATACTAATTGGATGAAAAAAAAGAATTTACTATACATGTTAAATTATTATTAAATTAAATTTCAAAATGACCATGTACATTTAATGTGAATTAATCAAACGTAATTCTGACCAATAGTGTCACAGAAAACAGTGGATGCTTAGAAACGATCAATTGTGTAAAACATATATTGTGTATAAAATATATTATTTAACTTTTATTGTAAGACATTTATTTACTTCGCTCAATCAATTTTGGTGATTGGTTTTGATTGGAGAAGTGCTTGTATTTTTTAGATGATTTACACTTCATAAGAAAACAACAATTATTACATATGTACTGCAGTTTATTTTGATTCGTCTCTGAAATCAAAATCGGTATTTCCACAACCCATATGCAAATGAGGTCTGAGAGCAAACAAAGTAGTCCTTTCAGGAGTACAGTTTTTCGGAATAAACAATATTTAGAAGTACGATATTTTCCCCTTGGGGTACATGAATATACTTGCCGAGTGAAATGAAATTTGAACAACAGTAATGGTACTTTTAGGCAGTCACTTATTTTGGCCCAAACTAATTTGCATATCACCCATGCAATAATGTTTTCGGTATTTTCACGGTCCATATGCAAATGACATGGTATTTTCATTGGCTACCGAACTATTTTTATTTTGTAAACCATTTTCGTCTGCTATTTTTATCCAGTTCAAATCCCACACCCTCGAGATGCCGTGTATTCTGCTGTACTTTCACTCGCTTCACTCGTGAAAGTACGGCCGCAGGATACACCGCATCACTCGTGAAAATAACTCCCATACGCAACGAAAGCCACGGGGAGGGTGTGGGGTTCTGTCATATTACTGCACGACCAAATCTTGGAGAATAATTATATTACTGACATCTTCTAACTGATTTTCATGACCAGTCATGTATAAATGCCTTCATTCCCTGCAATTATGTTCACCAATGGTTATTACTGCTTTTATTTTCCTATAAATATATTGTGGCCCTATTTGAAGTGAACCAAAGTAAATATACAAATGAGTAGTGTAAAACTGGTAAAGTCATCAGGTATTACACAAAAAACAAGATTAATATTCATGTTCTTCAATTAAGGCAAACCTGATATGGATCACAGCCACTGCCATGAATAGGTAACGTAATGCATGTTTAATAAGCGATCACATGATCAGGAATTAACTGTTTGTCAATCTCTGGAACTAAGCGTTGACACACTGTTCATACAACATACCTTATTCCCAAAACAATTTACATCAGGCTTTTATGGAAGAAATCTCACACGGAGAAACAAAAACCACCTAACTTGTTTTTAAACTCAATTGGTCATACCCTCTTATACACACGAAACACTGGCATACCCGTGGTACCTGTGAAGTAATGCCATGAGCTGCTATAACTTTTCAGTGTCCAACTATTATTGCTATAGTGGTAATAAAGCACGTACTATACTTCGCTATCAACTTCTCTTGCCAGAGCTGGTTGCGGAGCACTGTACAGATTTGGAATATTACCAGTTACATCTCCTTCCCTCATCTCCATTGCGGCATCATAGCTTGGAGGTGGCGGAAGACTTTCTTCTCCGGGCTGAGTAGACACATTGTTATATGCCGGGGGTTGTTCTATTGCTGGTGCTGATGGTTGCGGTGGTGTGATCACAATAGGAACCGTTGTATCAGCTCGTCTGTTCTGTTGACTGCCTTGAAATGGTTCATACCAAGAAGGGTAATGCTGATATGCTGGGAAAGAAAAATAATCTGCCATCATGTATTCTGTGTATTAAGATGTTTTAGAGTATATTAATATTTGCGAGAGGTACTTTTATATTAATGTCTCAGAATGAAATAGTATAGTGTTAGTGTGGTTATATTGACTCTGTTTTTGGAGTAACCTGACTTTTTCATGAACATTTGCTATCAATTTGATACTAAACAATCAGAATATGTATTGACATAGATGGATACTGAAGAGTGTGCACAAAGATTGTACAATTGACAACCTGTCTGCCTGAATACCTTGTTGTATCCTTATACAATGGTTATTAAATTAATATACATCAGTCAGAACCAACTATTTGGTTTCCAAGGACACCATTAACAGTAACATGTGACAAGGAATGACTGCATCAGCTATATAGACAATTTGATTTTCCATTAGTGCCATGCCCATTCTCTAAGATTCAGTCAGCATGTAAAACACACACTTTACACTGCTGTATGTTAAAAGATACATCATTCCCAGGTGACATTGCAGTCACATGTGACAAGAAATGACACCATCGGTAAGCCATTGCAAATTTCCCTTAGCACCACACCCATTCTCTAAGATTCAGTCAGCATATGAAACACACACTTCACACTACTGCATGTTACAAGATACATCATTCCCAGGTGACATTACAGTCACATGTGACAAGAAATGACACCATCGGTGAGCCATTGTAAATTTTCCCTAGTACAACATCCATTCTCTAAGATTCAGTCAGCATGTGAAACACACACTTCACACTGCTGTATGTTACAAGATACATCATTCCCAGGTGACATTGCAGTCACATATGTGACAAGAAATGACACCATCGGTGAGCCATTGTAAATTTCCCTTAGCATCACACCCATTCTCTAAGATTCAGTCAGCATATGAAACACACACTTCACACTACTGCATGTTACAAGATACATCATTCCCAGGTGACATTACAGTCACATGTGACAAGAAATGACACCATCAGTGAGCCATTGTAAATTTTCCCTAGTACAACATCCATTCTCTAAGATTCAGTCAGCATGTGAAACACACACTTTACACTGCTGTATGTTACAAGATACATCATTCCCAGGTGACATTGCAGTCACATGTGACAAGAAATGACACCATCGGTGAGCCATTGTAAATTTCCCTTAGCATCACACCCATTCTCTAAGATTCAGTCAGCATATGAAACACACACTTCACACTACTGCATGTTACAAGATACATCATTCCCAGGTGACATTGCAGTCACATGTGACAAGAAATGACACCATCGGTGAGCCATTGTAAATTTCCCCTAGCATCACACCCATTCTCTAAGATTCAGTCAGCATGTAAAACACACACTGCTGTATGTTACAAGATACATCATTCCCAGGTGACATTGCATTCACATGTGACAAGAAATGACAACATCGGTGAGCCATTGTAAATTTCCCCTAGCATCACACCCATTCTCTAAGATTCAGTCAGCATGTAAAACACACACTGCTGTATGTTACAAGATACATCATTCCCAGGTGACATTGCATTCACATGTGACAAGAAATGACACCATCGGTGAGCCATTGTAAATTTCCCCTAGCATCACACCCATTCTCTAAGATTCAGTCAGCATGTAAAACACACACTGCTGTATGTTACAAGATACATCATTCCCAGGTGACATTGCAGTCACATGTGACAAGAAATGACACCATCAGTGAGTCATTGTAAATTTCCCAAAGCATGTACCACACCCATTCTCTAAGATTCAGTCAGCATGTAAAACACACAATTCATACTGCTGTATGTTAGAAGATACATCATTCCCAGGTGACATTGCAGTCACATGTGACAAGAAATGACTGAATCAGTTAGACATTTTTAATTTTCCTTAGTGCCATGCCCACTCAGTTAGCCAGTGACAATTACATTCACTACTGCATTTTGCTCTATTAGTAGCCCTTGTAATTACCAAAAACCAAAAAGGTGTGTCTATGGTCAAAATGATTTATATTTTGATAATCCAGTATACCATAAATGCATTTTTTGTTTATGTGTGTTTCTAATAAAGCGCATACAGTATCCAAAATTTAAATATAGAAATATTCTTACGTTGTTGTGAAGATGGTGGTTGTGGTGGTACTGTTGTTCCCACAACTACTGGATGACTTGTACCAGTTGTCACAGTGGTAAATCTAGAGGTGCTAGTAACATTACGTCCTCGGCTCCTCAATCTCAGTCGGATGATGCATATTGCTATGGTAACAACAAAGAAGATAACAACACCAACGATGTACTGAATATATGTAGTTTCACCTGATGAATCTGAGGAGTCGTATTTATCATCGTTCCAGTCTAAAAAAAAAAATGTTATACTGTAAATGGGATAATTTTTATACTGGGTTTCAATTTCACTATTGACAAATGATGTCCATTAAAATTAAATTCACATAATAAACAATTCAAATTACAATAGAATTTCTGTCAAATAAGGACACTAAATTAGTATGTATTTACATATTAAACTAATCTGACTCATGTGAATGTGTGTGACAATTAATACACAAGTGAAAGCATTTAATACAAGTATAAATATTTATCTTATTTTTAATCTCACACTGCAGCAATTAATTTAAGATTAGTCACATAAGTACCTCTATAAATACAATAATAAAAACACACCTACCAAAATAGTCTTGACAGGTTGAACCACTGTATCCAGAATCACAATGACATATTCCATTAGAACAATAGCCATTATAGTTACAGTCACCATTTGTAGAACAGTCAGTACCCATGTCACAAAAGGGTCCTGTGTAGCCAGGATTACACACACACGTACCAGATGAGCAGTATCCATAACCACATTCATAGCTATACGTACAAGCTGTTGAACAAAAGCATTAACAAATACATATATAATTTACAATATTATTTGATATCTACTGTAAAAACATTTGTTTCATATCATGACAGCTGTTAAAACCATTTTTGTACTTATTTTACCTTTTAAAAAGTGCTAACATCTTGCAGTAAAATCAACGCCAAACTTGCAATTGATAAATCATATAGTGCAACTTTGATAATAATGAATTTTACTTCTGCAATGCATTGAGCAATTGCAAAAACTGTAGTTTGATTGGTTAATGCCATTCTTGACCTATCAGGTCAAAGGAAGCAATGGCAGTTCAATGGCAGTTCAGATGATCATTTTCATGATGTTCACAACATCATGTACCGTTCAATCATTTCTGTTTTCGATAATATAGACCAATTTAAACTTAAACTATTGCTCAAGGAAGATAAATTTTTGGTGGGCGGGGTTTTTTACATTACATGTATTATAATAAAATTAAATTTTATATCAAGATGTATTACAATAGAAATCCTATGTGACAATAGAATTCAACATTAATTTCATAAAATCCTAGATCTGCAATATTACAATCCTATTTACAAGTATTACTGTAACAATAGAATCCTTATATCTTTACACATATTTCAACAGAATTCTATGTCTACATGTCTTACGATAGAATTCTACATCTACATGTATTACAATAGAATTCTACATCTACATGTATTACAATAGAATTCTACATCTACATGTATTACAATAGAATTCTACATCTACATGTATTACAATAGAATTCTACATCTACATGTATTACAATAGAATTCTACATCTACATGTATTACAATAGAATTCTACATGTACATGTCATACAATAGAATTCTACATGTACATGTCATACAATAGAATTCTACATCTACATGTATTACAATAGAATTCTACATCTACATGTATTACAATAGAATTCTACATCTACATGTATTACAATAGAATTCTACATCTACATGTCATACAATAGAATTCTACATCTACATGTATTACAATAGAATTCTACATCTACATGTATTACAATAGAATTCTACATCTACATGTATTACAATAGAATTCTACATTTACATGTCATACAATTAAATTCTACATCTACATGTATTACAATAGGATTCTACATCTACATGTATTACAATTGAATTCCACATCTACATGTATTACAATAGAATTCTACATCTACATGTCATACAATAGAATTCTACATCTACATGTATTACAATAGAATTCTACATCTACATGTATTACAATAGAATTCTACATCTACATGTATTACTATAGAATTCTACATTTACATGTATTACAATTGAATTCTACATCTACATGTATTACAATAGAATTCTACATTTACATGTATTACAATAGAATTCTACATCTACATGTATTACAATAGAATTCTACATCTACATGTCATACAATAGAATTCTACATCTACATGTATTACAATAGAATTCTACATCTACGTGTATTACAATAGAATTCTACATTTACATGTATTACAATAGAATTCTACATCTACATGTATTACAATAGAATTCTACATCTACATGTCATACAATAGAATTCTACATCTACATGTATTACAATAGAATTCTACATCTACATGTATTACAATAGAATTCTACATCTACATGTATTACAATAGAATTCTACATGTACATGTCTTACAATAGAATTCTACATCTACATGTATTACAATAGGATTCTACATTTACATGTCATACAATTGAATTCTACATCTACATGTATTACACTAGAATTCTACATCTACATGTATTACAATAGAATTCTACATCTACATGTATTACAATAGAATTCTACATCTACATGTATTACAATAGAATTCTACATCTACATGTATTACAATAGAATTCTACATCTACATGTCATACAATTGAATTCTACATCTACATGTATTACAATAGAATTCTACATCTACATGTATTACAATTGAATTCTACATCTACATGTATTACACTAGAATTCTACATCTACATGTATTACAATAGAATTCTACATCTACATGTATGACAATAGAATTCTACCTCTACATGTATTACAATAGAATTCTACATCTACATGTATTACAATAGAATTCTACATTTACATGTCATACAATAGAATTCTACATCTACATGTCATACAATAGAATTCTACATCTACATGTATTACAATAGAATTCTACATCTACATGTATTACAATAGGATTCTACATTTACATGTCATACAATTGAATTCTACATCTACATGTATTACAATAGAATTCTACATCTACATGTATTACAATAGAATTCTACATCTACATGTATTACAATAGAATTCTACATCTACATGTATTACAATAGAATTCTACATCTACATGTATTACAATAGAATTCTACATCTACATGTATTACAATAGGATTCTACATTTACATGTCATACAATTGAATTCTACATCTACATGTATTACAATAGAATTCTACATCTACATGTATTACAATAGAATTCTACATCTACATGTATTACAATAGAATTCTACATCTACATGTATTACAATAGAATTCTACATCTACATGTATTACAATAGAATTCTACATCTACATGTATTACAATAGAATTCTACATCTACATGTATTACAATAGAATTCTACATCTACATGTATTACAATAGAATTCTACATCTACATGTCATACAATAGAATTCTACATCTACATGTCTTACAATAGAATTCTACATCTACATGTATCGGGTATTACAATAGAATTCTACATCTACATGTATTACAATAGAATTCTACATCTACATGTTTTACAATAGAATTCTACATCTACATGTCATACAATAGAATTCTACATCTACATGTATTACAATAGAATTCTACATCTACATGTCATACAATAGAATTCTACATCTACATGTATTACAATAGAATTCTACATCTACATGTCATACAATAGAATTCTACATCTACATGTATTACAATAGAATTCTACATCTACATGTATTACAATAGGATTCTACATTTACATGTCATACAATAGAATTCTACATCTACATGTATTACAATAGAATTCTACATCTACATGTCATACAATAGAATTCTACATCTACATGTATTACAATATAATTCTACATCTACAGGTATTACAATAGAATTCTACATCTACATGTCATACAATAGAATTCTACATCTACATGTCATACAATAGTAAGAATTCTATGTTCACATGTATTACAATAGAATTCTACATGTACATGTCATACAATAGTAACAATTCTATGTTTTATGATAGAATATCCAATATCTATAATGTAAATAACCTTGGATTTATACATTGAGATCTCAGCATTAAATGCATATCGCCAGTGCTCAATGAATGTGATCAGTCAGGAATGGATCACAAAATGAAATCAACAGAATCTTTCGTAAAGTGGACCAAAAAAAAGACTGTTTGACAATCCAAGGTCCAGACATGGATGCCCTGTAACAAGGAAACGTGAAGTTCCAAAAATACCTCTACTGATTCTAATGAGTTAGCAGGTATGATAGTCTTGCCCGAGTCAGTATAAATGGTTAACATAACATAGCTTAATACAAGTATAAATATTTATCTTATCTGTAATCTCACACTTCAGCAATTATTTTAAGATTAGTTACCTGAGTACCTTGATAAATACAATTTTAAAAACACATGTTGTCGGAGATTCATGATGTATATCTGTATTTGTTTAGTATTATGTCATAGAAGTAACTCGTTTATCTTTTCATACAAAGGATTCTCCAGAATAATTGTTGACAAATGAGAATCATTTAATTTCAGCCAATCATTTTTTTCAATACTGTATTTTTTTTTCTTGCGTAATTTACATTTTTTTTCGCGCTTACATGTTTTCTCTCACATTCGATACGCACCTATATAAAAGGGCTAGTTTAGAGGTTTCAATGACTCTTTATTAATATGTAACATGTTTCTATGCCAGTGTGTCAAGCAATAAACCATACCGTGTTCTTTTTGTTTACATCTAGATTTGACTGTTGTACATTCTGTCATCAAGTACTACCGAAGCGCACTACTCTATCCCCCACACACGTACCATTATATTGACAGGTAGAACCACTGTATCCGTAATCACAAGAACATATTCCTTCAGAACAATAGCCATGATAGTTACAATCACCATTTGTAGAACAGTCAGTCCCCATGTCACAAAAGGGTCCTGTGTAGCCAGGATTACAGATACATGTACCAGATGAGCAGTATCCATAACCACATTCATAGCTATACGTACAAGCTGTTGAACAAAAGCATTAACAAATACATAATTATATAATTTACAATATTATTTGATATCTACTGTAAAAAACATTTGTTTCATATCATGACAGCTGTTAAAACCATTTTTGTACTTATTTTACCTTTTAAAAAGTGCTAACATCTTGCAGTAAAATCAACGCCAAACTTGCAATTGATAAATCATACAGTGCAACTTTGATAATAATGAATTTTACTTCTGCAATGCATTGAGCAATTGCAAAAACTGTAGTTTGATTGGTTAAAGCCATTCTTGACCTATCAGGTCAAAGGAAGCAATGGCAGTTCAATGTGTGATCAAGAAAACATGACCTCTATGATAGTAGATGATCATTTTCATGATGTTCACAACATCATGTACCGTTCAATCATTTCTGTTTTCTATAATACAGACCAATTTAAACTTAAACTATTGCTCAAGGAAGATAAATTTTTGGTGGGCGGGGTTTTTTACATTACATGTATTATAATAAAATTAAATTTTATATCAAGGTGTATTACAATAGAAATCCTATGTGACAATAGAATTCAACATTAATTTCATAAAATGCTAGATCTGCAATATTACAATCCTATTTATAAGTATTACTGTAACAATAGAATTCTTATATCTATACACATATTTCAACAGAATTCTATGTCTACATGTCTTACAATAGAATTCTACATCTACATGTATTACAATAGAATTCTACATCTACATGTATTACAATTGAATTCTACATCTACATGTCATACAATAGAATTCTACATCTACATGTATTACAATAGAATTCTACATCTACATGTCATACAATTGAATTCTACATCTACATGTATTACAATAGAATTCTACATCTACATGTATTACAATTGAATTCTACATCTACATGTATTACAATTGAATTCTACATCTACATGTCATACAATAGAATTCTACATCTAGATGTATTACAATTGAATTCTACATCTACATGTATTACAATAGAATTCTACATCTACATGTATTACAATAGAATTCTACATCTACATGTATTACAATTGAATTCTACATCTACATGTATTACAATAGAATTCTACATCTACATGTCTTACAATAGAATTCTACATCTACATGTATTACAATAGAATTCTACATCTACATGTCATACAATAGAATTCTACATCTACATGTATTACAATAGAATTCTACATCTACATGTATTACAATAGAATTCTACATCTACATGTATTACAATTGAATTCTACATATACATGTATTACAATTGAATTCTACATATACATGTATTACAATGGAATTCTACATCTACATATATTACAATAGAATTCTACATATACATGTATTACAATAGAATTCTACATCTACATGTATTACAATAGAATTCTACATCTACATGTCATACAATAGAATTCTACATCTACATGTATTACAATAGAATTCTACATCTACATGTATTACAATAGAATTCCACATCTACATGTATTACAATAGAATTCTACATCTACATGTAATAGAATTCTACATCTACATGTCATACAATAGAATTCTACATCTACATGTCATACAATAGAATTCTACATCTACATGTCATACAATTGAATTCTACATCTACATGTCATACAATTGAATTCTACATCTACATGTATTACAATTGAATTCTACATTTACATGTATTACAATTGAATTCTACATCTACATGTATTACAATTGAATTCTACATCTACATGTATTACAATAGAATTCTACATCTACATGTCTTACAATAGAATTCTACATCTACATGTATTACAATTGAATTCTACATCTACATGTATTACAATAGAATTCTACATCTACATGTATTACAATAGAATTCTACATCTACATGTATTACAATTGAATTCTACATCTACATGTCATACAATTGAATTCTACATCTACATGTCATACAATTGAATTCTACATCTACATGTATTACAATAGAATTCTACATCTACATGTATTACAATAGGATTCTACATCTACATGTATTACAATTGAATTCTACATCTACATGTATTACAATAGAATTCTACATCTACATGTCATACAATTGAATTCTACATCTACATGTATTACAATAGGATTCTACATTTACATGTCATACAATTGAATTCTACATCTACATGTATTACACTAGAATTCTACATCTACATGTATTGCAATAGAATTCTACATCTACATGTATTACAATAGAATTCTACCTCTACATGTATTACAATAGAATTCTACATCTACATGTATTACAATAGAATTCTACATTTACATGTCATACAATAGAATTCTACATCTACATGTATTACAATAGGATTCTACATTTACATGTCATACAATTGAATTCTACATCTACATGTATTACAATAGAATTCTACATCTACATGTATTACAATAGAATTCTACATCTACATGTATTACAATAGAATTCTACATTTACATGTCATACAATTGAATTCTACATCTACATGTATTACACTAGAATTCTACATCTACATGTATTGCAATAGAATTCTACATCTACATGTATTACAATAGAATTCTACCTCTACATGTATTACAATAGAATTCTACATCTACATGTATTACAATAGAATTCTACATTTACATGTCATACAATAGAATTCTACATCTACATGTATTACAATAGGATTCTACATTTACATGTCATACAATTGAATTCTACATCTACATGTATTACAATAGAATTCTACATCTACATGTATTACAATAGAATTCTACATCTACATGTATTACAATAGAATTCTACATCTACATGTCATACAATAGAATTCTACATCTACATGTATTACAATAGAATTCTACATCTACATGTATTACAATAGAATTCTACATCTACATGTATTACAATAGAATTCTACATCTACATGTATTACAATAGAATTCTACATCTACATGTATTACAATAGAATTCTACATCTACATGTCATACAATAGAATTCTACATCTACATGTCTTACAATAGAATTCTACATCTACATGTACCGGGTATTACAATAGAATTCTACATCTACATGTATTACAATAGGATTCTACATTTACATGTCATACAATAGAATTCTACATCTACATGTATTACAATAGAATTCTAAATCTACATGTCATACAATAGAATTCTACATCTACATGTATTACAATATAATTCTACATCTACAGGTATTACAATAGAATTCTACATCTACATGTCATACAATAGAATTCTACATCTACATGTCATACAATAGTAAGAATTCTATGTTCACATGTATTACAATAGAATTCTACATGTACATGTCATACAATAGTAACAATTCCATGTTTTATGATAGAATATCCAATATCTATAATGTAAATAACCTTGGATTTATACACTGAGATCTCAGCATTAAATGCATATCGCCAGTGCTCAATGAATGTGATCAGTCAGGAATGGATCACAAAATGAAATCAACAGAATCTTTAGTAAAGTGGACCAAAAAAAAGACTGTTTGACAATCCAAGGTGCCCTGTAACAAGGAAACATGAAGTTCCAAAAATACCTCTACTGATTCTAATGAATTAGCAGGTATGATAGTCTTGCCCGAGTCAGTATAAATGGTTAACATAACATAGCTTAATACAAGTATAAATATTTATCTTATCTGTAATCTCACACTTCAGCAATTATTTTAAGATTAGTTACCTGAGTACCTTGATAAATACAATTTTAAAAACACATGTTGTCGGAGATTCATGATGTATATCTGTATTTGTTTAGTATTATGTCATAGAAGTAACTCGTTTATCTTTTCATACAAAGGATTCTCCAGAATAATTGTTGACAAATGAGAATCATTTAATTTCAGCCAATCATTTTTTTCAATACTGTATTTTTTTTTCTTGCGTAATTTACAATTTTTTTCGCGCTTACATGTTTTCTCTCACATTCGATACGCACCTATATAAAAGGGCTAGTTTAGAGGTTTCAATGACTCTTTATTAATATGTAACATGTTTCTATGCCAGTGTGTCAAGCAATAAACCATACCGTGTTCTTTTTGTTTACATCTAGATTTGATTGTTGTACATTCTGTCATCAAGTACTACCGAAGCGCACTACTCTATCCCCCACACACGTACCATTATATTGACAGGTAGAACCACTGTATCCGTAATCACAAGAACATATTCCTTCAGAACAATAGCCATGATAGTTACAATCACCATTTGTAGAACAGTCAGTCCCCATGTCACAAAAGGGTCCTGTGTAGCCAGGATTACAGATACATGTACCAGATGAGCAGTATCCATCACCACATTCATAATCAAACGTGCAATCTGTTGAACAAAAGCATTTAACAAATACATGTATAATTTACAATATTTGAACAATTACCCCCTCCCCCACCAAAGACGGGTATACATGTACATCATGAATGTGGCCCTTGAACATGAATATTTAGAGTAGTATGTAGTTGTACACTGAATGCATACAAAAATTACATAGCCAATACAGTTCAAATTGATTACAAAATAATTTTTATTCCGCGTGAAAACGAAAACGTATCCACAGTTAATAGAGCTACATGTACGTAAATACAATAATTAGCATAACAAAAGATGACCTTTATGACCATTTACTGACTGCGTCAACGCAATTTGAAATATAGGGTTGTGTACAGTTTGGGTCATTACAGTTTGGATTTTCCACGTTTTCATCCCGGTTTTTGTACAATTTGGACTGTAATTTGCCCATTGAAAGTACAGTTGTGAAATAAACCGGTTTTGTGACTCATCATACATGTACTACTTGTAACTGTGGATATTTGACGTTCTAGTGTATTTTGTTCGATCAAATTTTGAGACATGGCAGGACGCGGTAGTGTATCATGTACGATAACCGGCACGGTGACCTCAGTCCCAACATCTGACCTGGATACATCTTTGGTATAACCAAAGTTTTGTGACAGTATGCCTGAAGTTTGTTGGTGTATGATCGAATTCTCGCATCATTTTTGTGACACATACATGTACCTTGTCTCAACACGGTGAATAAAGGACATTGCACGCCAGCGCTCTGTACAGTGGTTGGTGTACACTCGGGACAAATCTGCAGATTTCGAAATTACCTTCATCATCTCCTGTAATATATTTACCCATAGTGGAGAATTACAATACCATACATAATGTATATCATCATCGAATTCTGCGTTGTCCTGTGGTCTTTGAAACAGATGGCAATTACCCGGGTGCAATTTCACTGCAATTTTGTCAGCTACAACCCTCACAGTGTTGAGGGACGGTGGTTTAGGTTTGTGTGGCGAGCAACGACCACTATATTTCCCTAAAAATCAAATACTACCGATTTTATGTATTTCCGCATTAAACCTGTAGTCAATTCATGTTCCAGGGCCACTTTGTTTAGCTTCGCATTATCAGCCAATATACCATTAATTGCATATGCAACTTTTGTGTTTGGACCAATCAAATCGATGGATGACACCATCAATATACTGGTAGAATATAAGATTTGATATCTAATGTAAAAACATTACAGTTACTGTTTTACATCAGCATGACAGCTGTCAAAACCATTTTTGTACTTATTTTTAATAGGTCTTTATATTGTTCCATGGCGCACATGTACCAAGTTTCATTTATAATGTGATGATTAATCCTAACTAAACTAGTGGAAAGCTGAAAAGTAAATTATTATGCAAATTAGGTAATTATTATAGATGTACATAAACCTAAAACTAATTTGATCATCACATTGTGTTAGAGTACATATATACCAAGATTCATTGAATTAAGATAAGTACTGTCACAGACCACCTATGTACGAAGTTATTATGCAAATTAGGTAATTAATATGATCTGATTTCAACCCAAAACTGAGCAGGTCTGTGCAATATTCTGGAGCATCAATGCACCAAGTTTCATTAAAATGGAATAATTTGTACATGTGATATCAGTGTAAAAGCTGAAAATGTGCTAATTATGCAAATTAGGTAATTAATATGCACTGATTTTAACCCAAATATAGTCAGGTCTGTGCATTGTCCTAGAACATCTATGTACCAAGATTCATTGAAATGGGATAATTAGTACTTGCGATATCAGTGTAAAAGCCAAAAATTACCTAATTATGCAAATTAGTTGATTAATATGCACACATTTTTACTTGAAATTAATAATGTCTTTGGATTGTTCTGGAGCATCTATGTACTTGAATTTTACTTGCGTCTCGGAACAAAACATCATTTTTTTTCTATGTTATATGTAAAATAATCATGACCAAGTAATAATCAACATTTGTAACGCCTAGAAAATAAGTTATTCGCCTAGCATGAACAAATTATCCTACTGTGATTTTTTGCTACCATTTAAACAACCTGTTCAAGTTTGTTTTAGTGAAATTTGCTGTATACTATGAAAACATTTTAGTAATTTTTATCATGTGGAAATATAGAAAAAAAAAATTCAAAACCAAAAATTAAAAAAAAAAAATTAAAAACAATTCACTCTTGTCTGTGATGCATGAAGTAGAATATTTACAATATAAGACAATTCAAATCACATATTCAAAGGATATCTGACTAGTATTTATAAGAGGTTAATTTTTGGTGATTTTCTATGAAGAACTCATTCCAAATTTCATTTGCACTTTAATCAAACCTATTTTGTACTAATGGCATCACAGATTGCAATGAATTTTTGAATGAAAAATGAAAAGCAAAATTCATTATAATATAACTTACCATTTTGCACATTGCAGAAAATACCAGACCATCTAGTGTCACAAATACAAAATCCATCTATAGCACAGTAACCATGGTTACAGTCCAATGAATTAAAGCATTTATTAGATATCTCACAATGTACACCAGAACCAGAATAGCATGAACATTCTCCATCAAAACAAATACCTTTATAGTTACAATCGCCATCGTCTATACAATCTGAAAATGAGTCAGAAATTTGACAGTCATTTTTATTATGACAACAGAATGTAATGTGATCAGTCCTACACATGGCTGCTCATATCTGAACAATGACCACAAATAGAACAGACAGTGGGCAAAATCGTTGATATACGCACATTAACGTACTCGCCCATGTACATGTATATTCCTGATATTCAAAGAAATACGTTGGTCAGTGCACACATAGATTCAGCGTGTGTATGACGAATACGCAACGTATATTCACACATTTGGAACATACTGATACGTAAATATACACAGCAGTATATTTACTCATACACTGCACTCATTAACGTACACGTAATGAAGAACAATGCTGTCTAACATATTCCTATGTATACATACATGTAGTATATACGACCACATGACTGCACAGAGTTAATACTGACGCAGATCTACGTATACGTTGCGTATACGGTCACGCAACAAACCAGTGCACATAATTAATATCGGCACAAATCTACGTATATTTTGAGTACAATATACTTGGCATATTTAAAGCGCATGCTATTGGCTGATTTTTCAGGAACATTTGCATACAGGTCACATATTATTGGTCAAACTTCATTTCCGGTTTATCAGTCACGTAGTAATTTGGTTCGACAGGGCACCGCAGGTGCTCGTAATTTTACTATATACTAGTATTTTGTTTATACATTGTAAATAAAGTATCGATAGTATTACTCGTGTTTGCTACCGCAGCACATTTATTTATAAACACAATACAACAACCTAGCAATATCTTGAGCTCCTGTTACTGTCATATACATGTAAAGATAAAGAAATGGTTATTGACACACCCATGGACATCCCAGTGATCAGTCGTTTTTTATCTGTATGTTATAAGTGACTGTTCCCCTGTGACTTGCATCAGACTAGATCGCATATACCACAGGAAATCAAATATGGCCACTTGATGTTCATGAAATAAGTACTAAAGGGCAACGTGAACAGTTCATAATCGGAAATAACGTTCACAGTAGATCTCAGGTGAATGATAATACATTTCAACTAATGAAATTTTGTGTTAATTAATATTGAGGACTTGTTTTGGGGTAATTGTAAATGTGGGAATAAAAGACAGACATCTGTGATTCAAGTGATTTAGTATTTATTTGTAATAACAATACACACACTTACAAGTACACAAATCTTCCACGACATACATAAATAAATCGTATGGGGTTTTAATTTTAATTTAATTGAAGGTGAAAAATAAGTACATTTCAAGTGGTTTAAATTTTGTATCACAGAAATAACGACATTCAAAAATTAATGCATTTGTAATTTATAAATTCAAAGAAAGGAAACAAAAGTAATAAAATTCCAGTAATAAGCTAAAAATATTGAAAGAGTCCATTTGGGTAGAAATCAGAAAAAAAAATCATGTTGGTCATCAAAACTTGGGACAATCATGGCTGGCTACTCAGTTGTCTAAATCCAAAATCAAGTTGTTCAGTGCCATAACCTGAATGTTGGAGACCTCACAATGAGCATTCCTTTCCAATCTTCTTTGCCGTCTTCCTCATCTGACAACATAATGTCGACAACTTTAGTCACCATGTCCCACATCTTTTTTTCTTCCTCTTTGACTTCTTTTTCCAGGCATTCCATCAGCTGCAATGATAGAAATATTATTTACAACTAACACTATATTTATTATTACAATGAACTGCTATTTTAACAAGCTTGAATAAAACGAATTCTTAATTATAAAAACTATTAATTAACACTTACTCATCTCCTCCTTGATTTTTATTTGTTCTTTAGTCTAGTATTTTTGGTTATTTCTTTGTGTTTTTCCAAGCTGTCTAAAAACACTCTAGTCTCTCTCTGTCATTTTCTAGTAACAGTACCTAAAATAGAATATGTAACAGTTTAATTGAGATTTGTCAAGCAAATTTGGAATTCAAAATCAAAACGTGCTAACCATTGTAGTAATAACTTATGTATATTATTTTTTCTGTATATTTCCATAAATTATATATAAAATTAGGGGTGGAAAATTTGTTCAAAAGAAACGCAAGCCAATCACCAAAAATAAAAATGCAAGTGAGGTGCAGCTGGAACAAATGTTGACACATTCAAGAAAAATAAAAAAAAATATAAATAAGACAACGCGAAAAAAAAAATTAATTGCAATGGTCATACCCGTGATTTCAAATGTTTGCCCAAAATATTATGCCATATAAAACTGTTGTTAAAATGCAAGTTGGTATAAATGATAGTGCTATATGACTAAATCCACTTGGACTTGCATACAGTCTCTTGTTTATGTTTTTCGTGTTTTTTCAATAAAAATAAAATATCATTCTCAAAAACAGACCAGAACAGAAAGTCAGTAGAAGACAAAAGTTTTCTTCGGCAGTGTGGGGGATAGCTGGTTAGTGCGGGAGAAAAAAAGAGGTGTTAATCCGAAAATTCATTGTCTGTTCTGTGATTGGTTCAGGCAACATTTCGGGGATCACGTTGTAGCTTCTTCTTTGGGAATGGGAGCGTGTAAATGGCGAGCGCAGAGTTACCGCAAAAGTTGGCTTACCGCTTTTGCCATTCATACACTACCATATTTTATTTAACAAGACATGACTGTCACAGTCCCCGTCATTTAATTAAATTATAAAATAATGTTAATGTTAAAATAATACATGGAACATCTACAATTCAATATGTACTCTATGTGGGTACAACTCATCATAAAGTGATTTCCCTTAATCTGATAACTGAAACTTTCATTGACCCAGGTCCAAACTATTAAAGTACACAAGCGCAACCAAACTATGTCTCATACATGCTCAAGAAACTGCATTCATAAATCTGATGTACCTTTAATAACAACTTGACCTCTTCAGGGGTACCAATGAAAGTGTAGCTTTTTAATGAAAATCACAGCTTTGACACCGTGCAGCATAGCTTGGTCAGGAAAAGCTTAGCTGCAGGAATGAAATCCGCTAGTTTAGACATCGAGAACTCAAGCTTTGAACATATTTTGATGTTGAGGGCGTACACAACATGGCTGCCTCCAAAAGCAGTGTTTCGCTGACTGGAAAATGCAGTAAATTAAAACCCAGTGAATATGTAAAATTTAGCTTAAAACACATTATCTAAATGATAAAACCGTAAATTTAAAAACCCACTGAATATGCCTGAAATGGTAAATCAGCGAAATGTAATACTTTATAGTTTGCCTATCCCACATAAAACCACAAACTACATGTAAGTTTCTCTCAGTTTCCTAGCCACTCATAATCTATCTTGAATTTTGTATAATTCTCCTTCAGAAACCCACAAACTTCCATAAAGTTTGCCTAATTTCTCCTCGTCACTCACAAACTACCTTATAGTTTGCCTACCCCACATAAACCCACTACCTACATTTAAGTTTCCCTAAATTTTCCTAGCCACTCATAAACTACCTTGAAGTTTGTGCAATTTTCCCTCAGAAACCCACAAACTACATTAATGTTTGCCTAATTTCTCATTACAAACTACCATAAAGTTTGCGACAATAGACCCTAGTCATAGACAAGCTGTCTCAAAGTTTGCTGATTACCGTAGTCAACCACAAACAAACACAATGTTTGGTATTAGTGTACTAAGCATAATAAAACATCACAATTATTAACTTACCATATTTCTCATTACAATATGCACCATAATAACCTTCAGAACAAATACATGTTTGAGCTTCTGTACAGTATCCATGTTCACCACATGGGAAATAAAGATCATGACATGGAGAATAAACATCACAGTAAATGCCAGAGAATCCTTCAATGCATTCACAATGTCCAGAAACACAGTCTCCACTGTAGCAGTCAGACATTGAAGTGCAAACTAAAAAAATAAAAACAAGATAACACATGTTTATATGAAACACTTGACATCTATTTTATCTAAAACCGCATCTCACTGCACTGTAGTAGCCCCAGCCAAGAGAGCCATAGGGAGTCGAAAACCATGATGGAGCTCGGACTTAAAAGTAAGTTTTTGAGTCTGGTACCACGCGGTGAACCTTGGCTGATTGAAGGCGGGTGGGGAGGTACAATGTGTACCCTGTCCCGAAAGCCATGCCCCGAGATCGGAGCCTTGGCTGCCAGCATCCCCGTTGGTGTTCTGTGTCTGGGGTCCCCATAGAGACCCGGTGCCACTAGCATGAGCCCCCCCCCCATCAGCCGGGGGGAGAGGATGGGGGGTTCCCCCTGGAAAAGATGTGTCTAGAATGCGAGCGGTGCTTCCTGTGTTTCTTCCTGTTTACACACCACCTGCAAAAGAAGACTGTGAGGATTCCCTCCAATCAGCGGGGGGAAAACGAAATACATCGGTACCTCCACCATTGGGCCTCTTGCTTGACGTCTTGGTACAAGTACCGGTAGCCGAGCACGAGGACTTCCCACTCATGCCAATGCACAACTCACACTTACCGATTAAACCTGATGCACGATCTTTTCCCAAGCGAGCAACGCGGTCAGTCTCAGCGATCTTAACGCAATGCTGGAAAGAATCCCAGGCCCCGGAACTCCAATGATCAAAAATGCCCTCTGGACAAAAGCCTGAACCCCGTACGCATTTAGTATGAGGGTTCCAATCTAGTATGTTCTGTGCACAGTTGATGCAAACCTGCCTCATAGGCCGAGGGGATAAAACCGGCGGCGAGCTTCTGGCGTTGCCAGTATATCTATCCATTTCTAAATACATTGTAAAAAAAAGACGATATGCATGAGGGAAACGAAACAGTTATAAAAGGTTCCGCCACAAAACCAACAAGTGGTTACGTAGTGGCGCCGGGTTTTAATTTCTTTGTTGTGAAAAAATATTACACACAAAGGGGAAACGACACGAGGGTAAAGAGACAAGAAAAACTTATCCTACCAGCTAGAATGTCAAATGCCGCGGCTGCAGCAGTCACCCACGCTAGAAACCCGGACAGGAAAAAGCAAACGAGACAGGCAGAGCCGCTCAGAATCATTCCCGACGAGGCGGAGATGAAAGAAGAGTGATTGTACAGCCGTTAATAGCGCTGCCATATAGGCTCGGTCACGTGGTTCGTGACGTAAGGGAAAAGAATCTTTGGGTCATGATGCTTCTTCTAACTTTGACCGGAGTCTATGGTGGGTAATTGAACATAGTGAATTAGTGATATCTTCACCAAATAAACAAACTTGAGAGAGTACCAGTCCATGTGTTGACATTATGAATTTCAAAGCAATGTTAATTTTGGAGAAGAATTTGAAAATTCGCAAACAATTTTTTAAAAAACTTGCAATGGTGCCTTGAAAATAATAATTCTGAGTGTAATCCATGTCAACAATATTCATATCAAATTGCAAAACAATCTGAAAAACATTATTTTTAACCATAAATGACAAAAAATATTCCCAAAAAATAGAGGTTTACAAATAGAGCTGGTTCTGAAACAAATAGAAATCAATTCAGATACTAATTGTGCTCAATAATTATGCACAACACTTGCACAAATATTCCAAATATAGCAGTGTTAAGTTTCATGTGAATCTGAGAACCAGTTCTAGTCTTATCAATGAAATGAGAATTCCTTTCAAATGCAAATGTTAACAATTCGTACCAAAACCTAATCAGATCTTGTAATTGTCTTATAGTTTACGACCGATTCTGATCACTGATTTTTGAGATATCACCTTCACAAATTTGCTGCAGACAGACAGACATCACCATGACATAAGCTAAAAAAATTTAATATTGACACATGCAAAACAGACTATAATACCTGCATAAGTCAATAAATATCAATTGTCTTTGAACCTGCTTTGAATTTCATTCATCTTATGAGAAATACTATTTGTAGACCATGACTGATGTGAGAATGTACCTGTCTGTGCCGATGATAATGTACCATGTAGTATGATACTGAACACCAGATAAACACCAAACAGCGGATGAGATGACATTGATTTCAACTTTGTAGGCATCTTAAGAAATCTGATATCTAAAAAAAAGAATATTTTATTAAAATATATAGATGTGCTATCATGCTATTGGTCCTCGACATATTGGTTGACATATGTAATTTGTTTATATTTTTGCCAACTAACATGCAAATTCTGATACCAATTTTTGCTCACTGATCATCACTAGCTTGCAATCTTTTGTAACAATGTTGTTCGTAAGTAGTTTTAGTAATGGAGAAACATACATGTGTATTTATTACATTTGTAGCAAACAACGCCATTGTTTTATTTCCCAGTGCAAACAACCAACTCTTGCTAACTAGTAGTTACAATGTATTTATGCATACTGTAAAATCTTTATTTTAGCTGGAATTAATTTTCACTCAAAAGATGTTTTGTGTCTTTTGTATGAAATTTTTGACAAGTTGAATGTAAAATATAGGAAAAATGGTATATTCGCTGGATTTTATTTTCACTGAATCATTCCTTCAGCGAAAATAGCGAAAATTAATTCCAAGCAAAAATAAAGTATTCACAGTCACCAAGATCTGGGATGTATTTTTCACTTTAAAATGACTACCATTCGAACATCTTGTATGTGTATATATAAAATATATATAAACTTAATTGGTCAAGGCATGTCAGAGATATGGCTGTGGAACAGCGTTCATTCAAACAAAATGGTCAGATATTTAAAAAGTGAATGCAAACCTGGCAAACTAATAAGTTCATGAATAATTGCGATGTGTTGTATACAAGTTATTGGCTTAAATCAGGTAAATAGGGAAGAAAGGTATTCGGATGGAGGTAGACATACAAATATGGCAGCAGGTCGACACACGAATATGCTTCCTGTAATGCGTGAATCTGATTGGCTGTCATGGTCATGAGGTATAAATGTCAGACATGAACAAAACATGAACGACATTCATTAAAACAAAATTACCACAAGCTGGCCCTTTTTTAGTTGATCTGAAAAACATTTATAATATGCACAATATTGTGATTATAAATTCATGGGGAAATCATATGAAATATAACGTGTTATAAATTAGTGAAGTGAAAATACTGTAAACAATTTTATTTATGTAGTTAATAAAAGGTAACAGATGTGCAATATAATATTGGCAAATAAGACCAACAAAATAGTCATGAATAAACAAAAATAACAATAAAAAAAAACATAAAACATTTAAACATAAGCCAAGTTGATCTTTAGGGAAAGTATTAATTATTCAGTGCCAACAACAGATTGTGTTTTTACCATAACTTTAACATACACTAAAATACATTATTTTAGCTGGATTACAATGTCAATATGTTACTGTGAGATACTTTATTTTCGTTTGGAATAAATTTTCGCTATTTTCACTGAAAGAATGATTCAGTGAAAATTAAATCCAGTGAATATACCTTTTTTCCTATATTTCACATTCAACTCGTCAGAAATCAGTGAAAATAAATTCCATACAAAACACCTCAAAACACATTTCAGGGAAAATTAATTCCAGCTAAAATAATTTAAAGTATTTTACAGTAGCCAACACGACTATGTATCTCACCTTGCTTTAGCAAAACAATGCACAACCACCAGAAACTAATCTACTGGATTAAAGGAAATGTTCATTACACCAGGTTAAATGAAGCCGTGAATTTGTTTTATGGCCATTTACAAATATTTAAAAAACTTTTATCTCGAAAGATCCTTGCACTTTGTTCAAATTGAGGGAAGATGATTAGGTACATTGGATGACGTCCATTAATCATGAGTCTTAACAAGGTTTCTTCAATTCTCCATTGTCGCATTTACTGCCATGAATGTAACTGATAATTTCTATCAAATTTGTTTAAACGGTGTTGGTCATTGGGCCGCACATATGCGACATAAGTGTTAATGTCATCCAATGCACTTTTCTAATTTATCACAAGTATGAGTTTTAACCTGGGGGTGACGTGAACTAATTACTGTTGATGATATCTTCCAATTACCAAAGAATTGTTATCTAATTGAAGATTGGTAACATCTCAGTTTGTACTCGTCAGTTTGCGCAACAGTGGCGTGATGCAATGACCACTGCTGTTTAATACTTGAAATTACTCTGAAATAAATTTTAGAAAATGCAAGTAAAAGTATATCGACAAAGAACCTTAAATTGTGAACATGAGCCAGTGAATAGGTTCATCTTCTTGTGATTAGTCAAACTGTTTTCAATCAGCTTTTTGAAATTTATAAACATTTATAAATATTCCATATAAAACAAATTTACGCCCTCATGATATCCGGTGTATTGAGACGACTTGTTTATATACCCGCGGGTATAATCAATCATATGTTCAACTTGCTGCAGTTTAGCAGCTCTTATTGGCCGCTTAAGCTATTTCGATATTACGTTGCGGCCCCGCAACGTATACCACGATCAAGAGAGCTGCATAAACTGCAGCAAATGTTCCACGACCCTGCAGTGCTCCTGAAACAACTTTGTTTTATTGCACATCAGAGCTTTGGCAAAAACTGCGTGTTGTGTAAAATCCTCCTTGACACGGGCCGGCCTCTGCCTGGCAGTTGACATGAACTACATCTCTGTTGCATTCACGAGGTGTATAATTTGAGACAGACTATATAGACACTGTTTTTGAACGGACTAGTCAAATACCAATGATTAGTCGCACCACAAGTACAACACGTCACCGCCAATGGTCCAGGGCAAAGTCACCGCGACCGTCGTTGTACCGTTACGTCAGATTGCAACTCACATCTGCTTGTTGGGGCGCAGTTTCGCGATTCTCTGCCTCGTCTAGTTTAACAATAAGCTGTCGCTCCTTTACAGTTACTAGATCTTCTTAAAGCGTAACGAGTACAATAGTGAGTAATTTCGTGGCAAGAATAATACTGAGCAATAATCCTAGAGAGAATTCTGCTGAGTGGGGAGCGATACACAAAACATACTTACATATGATATACACTCATTCAGCAACCATGAACCCAAATTGAGCATGCGTACACAAACAAATATTTGATTAGGTCAGGCACAGTCCCTCACTGTGGGTCAGGTCACTATCAGGTGGCGATACGATCGAAGAAAATGCATGTTATTGGCTATAAGCATAAGGTAGAAGCCTAGTCATAATTTTTGAGAAAGGGCATAAATAGCATGACAGTGTTTATTGGTTTATTGTGTAAAATGATGACGTATTTTGAGAAACTGTTGACATCTTGTACATTTTGTAATTAAGGACAACAATAAGTACCCCATCATTAACAATATATGATTTTTTCAGCATATGTCACCAGGGAACAATTTGAGATATGGCATAATATCTCTGCCATAGGAGCATATGGTAAAACGTTAATACTGTCAAAATGGCAAATATACGCTAAATTACAACCATTATTTTCTCAGTCGAAAACTGAGCTGGTGACCCCGAACTTTTTTTCAAATCAATATCCTTATAAATGCCTGGAAGTACAATTTATTTGAAAAATGAATAAATTCTGAGTCAGATTTGCATTTATGATTAGGCTTCTACCCTAAAACACTCCACTTCTCTTGCAATATGGTTTTATTTTATTTTATTGCTCACACGGGGCCTGATAGATCAGCCTATACCAATCACCTAATACAGGCTGGCCGGACAGAACAGGGGGACTGGAGGAATTCCAAAGCAAAAATACTAAAAGAGAAAGAAAATATAGCACAATATTACCTTAAAAAAAGAAAAGAAAAAAAAAACAACGGACACTTAACAAATATATGGTAGACGGTCGATTAGTCCCATGCGCAATATACTAGATCCGAACAACAAACTGTATCTATAATCAATACATCGACTAAGATGTCCCATTGAAAAGTTATCAGCCAGCCTTGATGCACATTTCCGGGTCAGTCGACTCGACTCGACTAGAAATGTTGGTACTGGGTAACTAGCAACTAGTAATTATGGTTGTCCGAACTCTTGTTACAAATCAAAATAAATAGCGTATTAGGACAAAAATGAATTGGGACGAATAAACGTACGGTACGAATTAAACTGTGAATCATGTATATCAACAATTTGAGGTGTCGCTGTCTTGTATCAGTATTAATTTTGATATATATTCATCGTCGATTTCTTTGTCTGTGCAGATGGATTTAACTTCGCTTTTGAGTGCCATTCTGATTCGATCTTCAAGTCATGGTTACTTTTACGGAATTCGACCATTTTTTTTATCGAATTTAAGTAATTATCTAGTTTGAACAACTTTTCGATTTATTTTTCTAGTCTATTTTACATCAATCCCGTTTTGTTCCAATAGTCAATGAATTGTTCTATTAATATGATATGTATATTTTCTTTGCTCAATGTTTTTGAATATTTTTGTTTTGTATTTATTATCTGTGCTGTACTGATGTTGTACAACTGCGTCCTTATATTACTGAACCGTTTACTATTTATTTGTTTAACTACTGCTGTTTTCTTTATTAATTCGTGAGACGAGTTAATCGCTTTGTTTGTAGTACTTGGTTAGCTGTTTCTGTATGAAAACGTGAAGTGGATGTTCCATTAACTCTTCGTATAGTATGCCTATTATAGGGATGTTTCCTCACTCTCAGAATGAATCTGCAAAAATGGAAATGATTAATATCCTTTATCACAGATTGTTGTGGGGTATAATAATACGCTTCAGTTGAACTTGATGGCAGAATAAACAGTCAATGAGGATGCAAAACACGGTATGGTTTATTGCTGGATAAACTGGCATAGAAACATGTAACACATGAATAAGGAGCCCCGAAACTAGCCCTTTATATAGGTGCGTATCGAACGTGAGAGAAAACATGTAAGCGGGAAATACAAAATGTAAGTACGCGGGAGAAAAAGATACAATACAGAGTAAAATGATTGGCTGAAATTAAATGATTCTAATTGGTCGAGAATTACTCAGAGGAATCCTTCATGCGAAAGGTAAACGAATTAACTATAGCGAAATGACATGTAATAATAATAATAATAGCAATATAAAACGAATACAAATATATATTATGAATCTCCAACAATTGTACATACTTTCATGTATACCTCACTGTCGTTTTGGTCTCATAAGTTTTTATTCTTGCTATGCTTAGATTTGATTTTAGTTCACTCCTGTTAAGGAGAGTATAACTTTTTCGCTTTTTTTCATAGCTTTTTAGAAAAAATTACGTATTTCCTTTTTGCCAAAGCACTAAAAAAGACGGTTAAAAAACAAACCATGTTCTTTTCATTGGATGCGTGTCGCGGGTAAACAATTGAAACAAAAGACGTACTAATAATCTGTGATAAATCATTAACATAAAATGTAGACAGGAAATCACTCAAATAAGACGTCATTTTCCCAGAGTTCATTGCAATCAACAACTGCACGCCATTTTATTGTGTCTGTGTCGATACTTTCAGTAATACCATGGAGCTAAAAAAAGGAGAGAGGACGCAATATTAGCCAATAAACTCCCTTTGTTTCACGCCCAGATTATCCAATTAAACCCATTGAATTTCGTTCTATGGAAATCCACGATAGCTGGTGTATGTTTGCACAGTGAGACGTGCCGTAGTCCTGTATTTCAAGTGAGATGTACGCCCCTCTCATAAAATTGAATGCGCAGTTAACAAATAAGGTCACTGCGTATGCGCAGTGGCATGTGATTGGTGCATTAGGTCATTCTGCGTATTTGAAGACCGGAAGCACAACAGTCGGACGATTATTCAAGAATTGGCGTCAATTTACAACATTTTTGTGCTCCGTGAGTTGACGATTTTCGAGGCTTGATTACCAAATTTTCCGCAAACATTTGCAAAACAGTTCAACTTGATTTATTATCGTTGTGAAGTTGGCTTTTAGACTCTATTTTCATTTTCTGCGAGCGACGTCCAGCGGTCGGTAAAGATCGCATTTCATATGTCGATGGTTCGCCGCTAGGTTGGAAGATTACTGTACTGTTTGTTACTGTGCGCATGCGCAGTCAACCCTAATCGCGCTCTCCGTCCCAGAGGCCTTTGCACACAGTGTGTCGGCGAATACCGAATGCTAGTCTGGTTCCCTGCCCTCAGCGTTGAAATGGGGCAGGGAACCAGACTATACCGAATGCGTTCCGAATATACACGAATCACGTAATCCATATTAGAAGGGAGTAACAGACAACAGGGAAGAGATTGTTTATCTTTTTGGCTAAGCAAACAAGAACCAACTAACGTGGTACACAGGAAAGACAATAGGGTCCTCTCTCCTTCTTTTTTTAGCTCCATGGTAATACTAAAGTGTAAGTTGTTCCAGTGAATCCTGACAAAACCTGTTGCTCAGTTTAAACTCAATATAATTTGCCTGTCTTGTATGACATTTTCGTTTCTAAAGAACAAGATCGGCAGAAAACTGAAATAAAAAAACCAACAAAACATGATCAGAAAAAAAGACGTCAATTAAAAACCATGCAAGTGTTTATATTTCAGCCATGCGAAAGTTTCAATGAGAAGCCATGATACCACATACATTTTGTTGGAAATAAACAAAATAAGCGATAAGACAACTGAAATGACCCGCCCATGCTCTACAAAATGCATGTAAGCACACCAAATATGCAACAGGCAGTTCCAATGAAATTAACAACAGTTACAGTAACCGTGGCCAAAGTAACAATTGTAGGCAAATAGTCGACTTGTTTTATTGAAGATGATACATTTTGTTTTGTCTGTATTGACAGATAACTTCCACTCTATTGTGCTTTGTGTATGTAAGTAGACTACTTAGACAATATTGAAGATCAATATCGTTTTCAGAAAGTACTAGTATATAAATGTCATTTGCATATAGCAGACAGCTAACTTTACTGTCATTTAAAGTGGGGTGGCATGTATTTGGATTAAAAATTCGGGGTTAAGTTGAAGAGAATGGAACAAGTTGCAATCTTGTTTTATGCACATGCATGTTGAAGACAATTTAATTAATCCACCATAATTCCGTAATTTCAGAACCATGCCTTCAAGCTATAACACTGTCAAATGCTTTTTAAAGATTCGATTTGTGTAGTTTTTGCATTTTTGTATAATATGACTTGTCATCGGCATATTAATGAAATAGGAGATTATTTTCAGTTGACAACTGGCCTTTAGTAAAAACAGATGGGTGTATGCTGGTGAAGTAAAACTTAAACCATTGTATTGCAGTATTAATTATCTCAAATGCAATCAGTCTGTTGTGTAGTATTTCACATTTCTTCATATGGTAGGATGAAAATACCCTGCAAAATTACGGCATGCTGTATTTTGTGGTGTTATGGTGACAGATGTATAATAATATTTTGTATGCAGCAAAATTTAGGCAATCCAGGGTACATCAATATTGAATACAAATACGCAATATCAATATTACACATCTTTTTTATTTACATATTGTTAAAAAAAATACATAGTTAAATACATGCATAATAACAGTAAAATACAGACCAACATAGTAGTATGTATGTCTGTGGTACTGGTACATCTCACTGACACAAAAAAAATATATTTTATAAGTATTTACAGGAATACCACCAGATACAATGTACAATATGTTACCATGGTAACAGTGACAATAGCCAGTGAATTACCAAATACTAAATTCTGCATGTTGGAAAATAAAAATTTAAAAACTTTACTAATTTAAAATAGCTTTGTACATGTTTGAATAGTAAATGAATTCATTTGTTTAATAAATAAATACATACAAAAAATCTGATTTCATTTTATTGTGCTTGATTTTGTCTGGTTGACACCCATATAGAGCTTATTAAAATGCCATTATCACATAGTCTTGTTAGATAATTTCGAACACAAAAGATTATGGTTTCTGTGGCAAACTGCTATATCTATAGCATGTGTATAATTTTGAAAGAAAAGTCAGGAAAGAATTAAGGAAAGAAATTGATTGAATGACCTGGCACCGAAATGTAATTTTAAAAATGCGTCAGTTTCATCTGTTATACTAAATGAGTTAAAACATAGCATAAGTATTACAACCTTTCCCATTAATGATCTAGATTAAATAACAAATTTATGGATAGATAGATACATGATATTTTTTTATTGCATGGCAAAAATGAGTATAAAATTCCTGAAATAATGCGATAATATATTCAAACATTTTGTGGTAAATAAAAGCTGAAATTTACGTGGGAACAATTCTGACAAAAAAAATTTCAAAAAAAAAATTACTTAATATTCATGTTCCTCTATAATGTATAGTTCATATCAATGTCTATTATAGAATAATATAATATAACATGAATTGTAAAAAAGTTCCCAAATAATATATCCACCAGATTTGAAAAAAGCAGAAAAACTACACTGCACGTGTAACATTTTTTATTTATACTATATATTGAAAAAAAAGACATCAGTACTGGTCTCAGTCAAAATTTTACAGTTAATGTTTACTTTTTATTGATTTTATTGAAGATTTTCAAGTTTGAAGTTCATTAGATATAAATTGCAACCCAAAAAACAGTAAGACAAGAACAATACCAACATTCACCTTTCAAACATCTTTCTCATCATTTAGGTTCTTGGAAAAGTATAAATGCGTAAAAGGTTGCAACAAATTGATGAAAAAATTATTGTGATCAAATCGAGACGTTACATTCATAAATAACACTTTGACAAATTAACAAAAATTCTTTAATTTCATCAGCACAAGCATAATCAACACCAATGTCATGAAAAGATCATGTCTCATTGTTAAAAAGAGCCACGGTTCAGGTCATTGTTGGCTTTTTGCTGTCAATCTCTGAAACTAAATGTAGACACACTGTTCTTACAATATACCTTATTCTCAGTACAACTGATGATAGATATCTCACATAAAAAAAAACCCCACAAGACTTTTATTTTTATCTCAACTAGTAATAAGCATGGACACACACGAAGGGCAATAACACTGGCATACAAGTGGCAAAACATTATTATCTGTAAAGTCTATGATCCAGTCATAAACACTTGGCAGTCTGACTATTGTTGCTACAGTGATAATAAAAACATTATTATACTACTCTATCTTCTCTTGCCAGAGCTGGTTGCGGAGCACTGTACAGATTTGGAATATTACCAGTTACATCTCCTTCCCTCATCTCCATTGCGGCATCATAGCTTGGAGGTGGCGGAAGATTTTCTTCTCCGGGATCATTAGTCACACTGTTATATGCCGGGGGTTGTTCTATTGCTGGTGCTGATGGTTGCGGTGGTGTGATCACAATAGGAACCGTTGTATCAGCCCGTCTGTTCTGTTGACTGCTTTGAAATGGTTCATACCAAGAAGGGTAATGCTGATATGCTGGGAAAGAAAAATAATCGGCCATTATGTATTCTGTGCGAGAAGTTTTAAAGCGCTATATTAATATTTGGTATATTCATGTGTTGGAATGTAATAGTGTTAGTGTGGTATATTGTTTTTAAAGGAACCCAACGTTTTCATGAACATGGGCTATCAATTTGATACTAAACAATCAGAATATGTATTCACATAGATGGATACTGAAGAGTGTGCACAAAGATTGTACAATTGACAATTGCTGTCTACGTGAATACCTTGTTGTATCCTTATACAAAGGTTATTAGTATTTGGATTTGGAAGCCCTGAGCTCAGTCAAATTCTTGCTCAAAGTTCAAAGTTTATTAGGAATCCTGTCAGCTAAATGCTGTTTTACAAGGAGCCAGTTAAAATATTACATTAAAATACAATACAGAAAAAAATATATATACAAATATACAAGCAACAATTACATTAGAATATTTTTAAAATTTACCAGTATTTTGTAAAATATACTGAGAACATGTCTTCTTAAAACCAGCAAATGTACGTATCTTGATTACGCACTTGCTGGGGGAGAGAGGACTTGTGGCCAGATTGGACCCTAAAGTCACCTGTCAACTGTGTAATATGAGTGCACTTCTCTAAGATATTTAATTTTTGAAATAAGATACTCAGGTGCCAAATTATGGGACACTCGCTACATTAAAACCATCTTATTAAAATGAATTCGCTGTTTAACACTCATCCATTGTAAGTAAACATATCCTCAATATGGGTCCGAGGACCAGCCTGCAAAATAAATCGCATTGCGCAACTTTGTAGTCTCTGTAATCTGGAGATGTTCTTACCAGAAGATACAGACCACACGGTTGAACAGTAATCCATATGAGATAAGATTAGAGTATAAAAAAAGTGATTTACATGTTTGGAAAGAGATGAATGGAGAGCAGCGTTTTAAAATGCCCAGACCTCTATTTATTTTTTTAATTATACTGTTAAAGGGCTCATCAAAGTTGAGGTGGGTATCTATAGAAACACCAAGATATTTTAAAGCCCTAACTTGCTCTAAATTAGATTGATCTAGCTTTATATTAAGGGTAGTTGTTGGTAAATGACAAACTTTCTGGTGATTACAAATCAGTACAGAATTAGTTGGAACCCTGGTTGTAATGGACTCTGACATAGTAAGAGATCCATTATGCTATGAACACTGAGATACAAAACACTGAGATTCAGTAAGCATGTTGGCATACTCATACCACTGTACATTAAAAAAACATGCAATTCCCAGGTGACATTACAGTCACATGTGACAAGAAATGACAACATCAGTGAGCCATTATAAATTTCCCTTAGCACCACACCCATTCTCTAAGATTCAGTCAGCATGTGAAACACACACTTCACACTGCTGTATGTTACATGATACATCATTCCCAGGTGACATTGCAGTCACATGTGACAAGAAATGACACCATCAGTGAGCCATTATAAATTTCCCTTAGCACCACACCCATTCTATAAGATTCAGTCAGCATGTGAAACACACACTTCATACTGCTGTATGTTACATGATACATCATTCCCAGGTGACATTGCAGTCACATGTGACAAGAAATGACAACATCGGTGAGCCATTATAAATTTCCCTTAGCACCACACCCATTCTATAAGATTCAGTCAGCATGTGAAACACACACTTTACACTGCTGTATGTTACATGATACATCATTCCCAGGTGACATTGCAGACACGTGTGACAAAAAATGACACCATCAGTGAGCCATTGTATTAATGCCTCGCTCACTCTCTGGATTTCAGTTAGCATGTGAAACACATACTCCACGATGCTGTACATTACAAAACATGTGATTGCCAGGAGATCATTGCAGACACATGTGACAATGAATGACAGTATCAGGTAAACATTGTAATTTTTCCTTAGCCCACTCAATAACCCAATGACAATTACAATCAAAGAAAGCTTAGAAAGAACTCCTGTGTGCTGAGAGTATTGAAGACACATTAAAAATTAATTCAAAATTACTTGTACCTGAGATATTGATGGAAAAACTGAAAACTAATTATGTAAATCAGGTAACTAATATGAACAGAACAGAACAAAAAAATTATGAATTATTATGCTAATTAGAGAATTAATATGAACAAATTTTAACCCAAAATTAATCAGGCCTTTCTATTGTCCTAGAGAATTTATGTACCAAATTTTATTCAAATGTGATGATCAGTAATTAAGATATCAGTGTTAATTAATTATGTTAATTAGGTGATTAATAAGCATAAATATTTACCAAAAACTAATTGGGTCTCTTCATAGTTATAGATTCATTGAAATGTGATGATGAGTACTCTTTAAAAGTTTCATTAAAATCCAATTCGTGGTTCTTTATATATCAGTGGAACATTCATGAAAAAAGTTAACTAATTATGCAAATAAGGTAATTAATATCCACAATTATTTACCCTAAATCTAATCAAGTCTCTGCATAGTCCTAGAAGATCTATGTAGCAAGTCTCATTGAAATATGATGATTAGTACTTGAGATATCAGGCAAAAAGCTGAAAATTACCTGATTATATGCTAATAAGGTAATTAATATGTACAAATATTTACTCAAAAACTAATCAGAGGTCTGCACAGTCCTTAAGTAACTATGTACCAAGTTTCATTGAAATGTGATGATGTGATGATTACTATTTGAAATATCAAAAGCTGAAAATTAAGGCCCAAACAATATCCCCGGAAACTATAGGCCAATCTCAGTGTTACCCCTTATTAGCAAGGTTCTAGAAAATACAGTTAACAACTACTGCATTATTTGGAGAAAGAGAAAATTCTTTACAAGCATCAATACGGGTTTCGTAATAAATTCAGCACTAAGCTAATAAACACACTACTCCTTCAAATTGACGAGGGCAAGCTTTTGATACTATTAATCATACAATTTTGCTGGAAAAAATCATTATGGGTCATTATGGTATACGCGGGCTTCCAAATAAGTGGTTTAAAAGTTATCTAGAAGATAGATCACAATTCATTTTTTCAAATGGTGATTCATCTGTTTCAACTTCCTATATCATGTGGTGTACCACAAGGTTCAGTACTTGGCCCTACCTTATTTCTTTTATACATTAATGATTTCCCAAACTCTACCAATTGTTTTAACTTTAGACTCTTTGCTGATGACTCCAGGGGCAGATATTGATTTGTGTATTATTAACAAACATTTAAACAGTGTTGTACACTGGTGTAATGCAAATAAGTTGACCATCAATTGTTCAAAAACAAAATATATGATCATCAGCGGTAGGCGTATGTGTGTGACAGTAAGAGGTGCCCTGTCCATAAAAAAACAATGTAGTATATGAGACTGAATCAGCAACTTTCGTAGGGGTGGAAATTGATAAATATCTGACCTGGGATAATCACATTTCAAAGATCAATAAAACTATTAGGAAAAAAACGGGTATCCTTTTAAAATTAAGACATTATGTTCCACGGCATATTCTCCTTTTGTTATACAAAACGTTGATTCAGCCTCATATTACCCATGGTTTAGAAGTTTGGGGTAGTACATACCCGTCAAATCTTCAAGTTATACATACCACACAAAAAATGGTAGCCAGAATTATAACGTTTTCCGACTTTACTGCGCATGCTCCACCAATTTTTAATACTCTTCAAATTCTTGATATTTTTAAACTTCATAAGTCATTACTTTTAAGTTTTATGTATGATATAACTCATGAGAATCTCCCACAATCAATGTCAACATATAATTTGCAGTATTTACATCATAAATATAGAACACGACAAAGATGTCGAAATGATTTACTTGTACCTAGAATGAACTTTGGAACAGCATATTAATCTCTTTAAGGTCTAAACAAAAATCTATATTCAAAAATACTATACGGGAAAATTTAATGTCAGAGTATTTAGAATAGAACTAATATTTGTTATAAATGTATGTATATACATATATATATTATTATATTATCATATTTGTGTATTTGAAATATATTGAGGTGTAACCTACTGTCAGTCTTAACTTAAGTCATTAAATTCAAGTTATGTCAGGAATCTGACTCGACTAGCTTTTAAGCTATTTCAGATTCCATTTTACCTAGACTGCATGTACAACTTTGTGTATTGTATGAAATATTTTCTAGGTAAATAAATTATTATTATTATTATAATTAATTATGCAAATTAGGTAATTAATATGTACTGATATTACCCTAAAAACTATCAGGTCTGTGCAGTGTCCTATGACATCTATGTACCAAGTTCCATTGAAATGTGATGATTACTACTTGAAATATCAAAAGCTGAAAATTAATTAATTATGCAAATTAGGTAATTAATATCTACTGATATTACCCTAAAAACTATCAGGTCTGTGCAATGTCCTATGACAACTATGTACCAAGTTTCATTGAAATGTGATGATTACTACTTGAAATATCAAAAGCTGAAAATTAATTAATTATGCAAATTAGGTAATTAATATGTACTGATATTACCCTAAAAACTGTCTGGTTTGTGCAGTCTCCTATGACATCTATGTACCAAGTTTTATTGAAATGTGATGATTAGTACTTGAGATATCAGTGGAAAGGCCAACAATTGATTAATCATTATGCAAAGTAGGTAATTAATATTGCACAGATTTTCACCCAAAACTAATCACATCTGCGCATTAGTTTGGAGTATCTATGTGCCAAGTTTCATCAAAATCCAATGAGTGGCTCTTTAGATATCAGTGGAACCGACTAACACACTACATTAAAAGCTATTTTTGTTTATGTTTGTTTCAAATAGAGATGCACTTCTAATAAGTATCCAAAATTTAAATGTTGAAATATTCTTACGTTGTTGTGAAGATGGTGGTTGTGGCGGTACTGTGGCAGTTACTGGATGCCTCTCATTTGTTGTCACAGTGGTGAATCTTGTAGTATTGGCTACATTACGTCCTTGGGTTCTCAGAGACATTCGGATAATGCATATCGCTATGGCAATGACAGTCAGAACTACAAAACCAATGATGTAATGAATGTATGTTGTTTGACTTCTTGACTCATCATCAGTCAAGTCTAAAAAGAAAGAAATGTCATACTAAAAATTAATGAACATTAGTTTCATTATGTCCTCTGATACATGAAATTTGCTCATTAAAAATTACATTAGCAGTCATTGATTGTTTGGAAAATTTAAAATATGCTCAATACTGTGTGATTACATTATAAATATTAGAAGTTTCTGAATATATGCATAATATTAGGTGTAAAATGACCTCACTGCAATGAGTTAATATTTGTCAAATGAACTAATGATACTGGTATATATCACTATATCACGTAAATCCAATAAAGAACACTGTGTCTAGATACCCACTTCTATTTTTATTGTCATACTGCAGCAAATATTTCATGATCAGGTACCCAAATACCCAGAAAAATATGACACTAAAAACGCACATACCAGAATATTCCAGACAGGTTGAACCACTGTATCCAGGATCACAATAACACAATCCAATAGAACAATAGCCATTGTTGTTACAGTCAGAATCAGTAGAACAGTCAGTATGAGTTTCCACGTCACATTTGGAACCACTAAAGCCGTAGTAACAGATACACTTACCAGATGAACAGTATCCATTAGTGCAGTCAGAGTTAAACATGCAATCTGTGGAAAAGAAATACGTGTACTATATTAGCGTATTTAAATATAGAATCTTATATGTATATGTATCACAATAGAATCTGCAATTTATCTGCATGTAATACAAAGGAATCCAATATATAGACGCAAATAAAATTTGATTTAAACAAGTAAGCAACTGATGTGATATCTGATGCAGATCTCCATATAAAGCCATGTGAATTCAGGGATTTGAAGAACTGTGTTTATGCAGATCTCCATATAAAGCCATGTGAATTCAGGGATCTGAAGAACTATGTTTATGCAGATCTCCATATAAAGCCATGTGAATTCAGGGATCTGAAGAACTGTGTTTATGCAGATCTCCATATAAAGCCATGTGAATTCAGGGATCTGAAGAACTGTGTTTATGCAGATCTCCATATAAAGCCATGTGAATTCAGGGATCTGAAGAACTATGTTTATGCAGATCTCCATATAAAGCCATGTGAATTCAGGGATCTGAAGAACTGTGTTTATGCAGATCTCCATATAAAGCCATGTGAATTCAGGGATCTGAAGAACTGTGTTTATGCAGATCTCCATATAAAGCCATGTGAATTCAGGGATCTGAAGAACTGTGTTTATGCAGATCTCCATATAAAGCCATGTGAATTCAGGGATCTGAAGAACTGTGTTTATGCAGATCTCCATATAAAGCCATGTGAATTCAGGGATTTGAAGAACTGTGTTTATGCAGATCTCCATATAAAGCCATGTGAATTCAGGGATCTGAAGAACTGTGTTTATGCAGATCTCCATATAAAGCCATGTGAATTCAGGGATCTGAAGAACTGTGTTTATGCAGATCTCCATATAAAGCCATGTGAATTCAGGGATCTGAAGAACTGTGTTTATCTCATGTTCAGTAAGAATAAATGAACAATTGTTACACAATTTTTCAACTTGAACACTTGACCTGGATTAAAGTCTTTACTACTTGTATAATCTGTTTTTTTCTGATAGCTCAACATTAAATGCTCTAAGCTTACCGTCTTTTACATCGCAAAATGTACCAGAATATCCCATGATGCACTCACAGATACCAGCACTACAGTAACCATAACTACCACATGAATTGAAGGCAGTGCATTCAAAAACTTCACAGTCATCACCAGAGTATCCGTCCTTACATGAACACAATCCTTTCAAGCATTGGGCATTGTTACCACAGTCATAGTTATAGGTGCATTCTGAAAAAGATTGCACAGCCCTTGTGAGTTATTGAGTTTAAGAAGTCACTGCATGACAAACTTCTCACACATATGCCTTTACTGGTGTAATTTCAAATGGAACAGAATCAATGCATGTTTCACTTAATGTGGATGCTGTAATGTTTCAAATAATTGCAGAGATCATCATCAGAAGACTTGCATTGATTGCCACCATTATACATTTTATGTCCATGTTTGATGAAGTGAAATTGCAATGGAACTCTTGGAAAGCTTTAATTATGAAAAACATACTGAAAATGCAAGATTGAGATTTATTGTCACAACTCACCATCTCGTACATCGCAGAACGTACCAGACCATCCAATATCACAAGAACAGTATCCACCAGAACAGTAACCATGGTTACAGTCTGATGAGAATATAGTACACGTAGAAGAGCTTTGATAATACTCGCAATGAATGCCAGAGTAACCAACATTACATGAACATCGTCCATCAAAACAAATTCCACTATAGTTACAATCACCATCATACATACAATCTAAAAATGAGAACAGAATCAGAGATTTTGTCACTCTGTAAATGAAAATTGAGATCTATGAATGAATTCTGGCGATAAAACAACTTGTAGGTGCTGCAAAATGCCCTCAATATCGAGTATAAAACGGGCTGTGAAGTAGACGACAAACTTCTGCTTTGCCTGGTGTCATTCCGCCTCTAGAGGGCCAATGATGTCATCAGTGAACACTGATAATTGAACCCATTCATTCTAGTACATCAATCCCATAGAAGTGCTACTATAAAAGACTTTGTTAACTGACAATTTAAAAGTTGAAACATGGTGAGGTGTTGTGCGTATGAATGCCATAATGATTCATGTTAAGTTTCTCGAAATCCCAAATGAAAAATCATGTTGGTTGCGAGAAACCGGCAGAAGAAAGTGAAGATACGTACGTTCTAGCTGTAGTAAACAGCAAGTGAATAAATATTGTATTAGAAATACGCTAACATCACTTGTACTACAGCACTCATTTCGCCCAACTTCCCACTTTTTAATCGACCGCTTATTGCTTAATTTCCGACCGGACGTTTTTTTGCGACCTAATTTCCCTTAGTCACCCACAAACTACCTGACAGATTATGACATACAGAGTTGACACATACTACAGCACAGATTATGACATACAGAGTTGACACATACTACAGCACAGATTATGACATACAGAGTTGACACATACTACAGCATAGATTATGACATACAGAGTTGACACATACTACAGCACAGATTATGACATACAGAGTTGACACATACTACAACCCAGATTATGACATACAGAGTTGACAATACTACAGCATAGATTATGACATACACAGTTGTCACATACTACAACCCAGACTATGACATCCAGAGTTGTCACATACTACAGCACAGATTATGACATCCAGAGTTGACACATACTACAGCACAGATTATGACATCCAGAGTTAACAATACTACAGCACAGATTATGACATACAGAGTTGACACATACTACAGCACAGATTATGACATACAGAGTTGTCACATACTACAGCATAGATTATGACATACAGAGTTGACACATACTACAGCACAGATTATGACATCCAGAGTTGATACATACTACAGCACAGATTATGATATACAGAGTTGACACATACTACAGCATAGATTATGACATACACAGTTGACAATACCACAGCACAGATTATGACATACAGAGTTGACAATACTACAACACAGATTATGACATACAGAGTTGACACATACTACAGCGCAGATTATGACATACTGTAGAATACTTTATTTTCGCTTGGAATTTATTTTCGCTATAGGGATGATTCCGTGAAAATAAAATCCAGCGAATATACTTTTTTTCCTATATTTCACATTAAACTTATAAAAAATCAGTGAAAATAAAATCCATACAAAACGCCCAAAAAGCCTTTTCAGCGAAAATTAATTCCAGCGAAAATAAAGTATTCAACAGTACAGAGTTGACAATACTACAGCACAGATTATGACATACAGAGTTGATACATACTACAGCATAGATTATGACATACAGAGTTGAAACATACTACAGCACAGATTATGACATACAGAGTTGACACATACTACAGCATAGATTATGACATACAGAGTTGACACATACTACAGCACAGATTATGACATACAGAGTTGACACATACTACAGCATAGATTATGACATACAGAGTTGACACATACTACAGCATAGATTATGACATACAGAGTTGTCACATACTACAGCATAGATTATGACATACAGAGTTGACAATACTACAGCACAGATTATGACATACAGAGTTGACACATACTACAGCACAGATTATGACATACAGAGTTGACACATACTACAGCACAGATTATGACATACAGAGTTGACACATACTACAGCATAGATTATGACATACAGAGTTGACACATACTACAGCATAGATTATGACATACAGAGTTGACACATACTACAGCATAGATTATGACATACAGAGTTGTCACATACTACAGCATAGATTATGACATACAGAGTTGACAATACTACAGCACAGATTATGACATACAGAGTTGACACATACTACAGCACAGATTATGACATACAGAGTTGTCACATACTACAGCATAGATTATGACATACAGAGTTGACAATACTACAGCATAGATTATGACATCCAGAGTTGACACATACTACAGCACAGATTATGACATACAGAGTTGACACATACTACAGCACAGATTATGACATACAGAGTTGACACATACTACAGCACAGATTATGACATACAGAGTTGACACATACTACAGCATAGATTATGACATACAGAGTTGACACATACTACAGCATAGATTATGACATACAGAGTTGACACATACTACAGCACAGATTATGACATACAGAGTTGACACATACTACAGCATAGATTATGACATACAGTGTTGTCACATACTACAGCATAGATTATGACATACAGAGTTGACACATACTACAGCATAGATTATGACATACAGAGTTGACACATACTACAGCACAGATTATGACATACAGAGTTGACACATACTACAGCATAGATTATGACATACAGAGTTGACAATACTACAGCATAGATTATGACATACAGAGTTGTCACATACTACAGCATAGATTATGACATACAGAGTTGACAATACTACAGCACAGATTATGACATACAGAGTTGACACATACTACAGCATAGATTATGACATACAGAGTTGACACATACTACAGCATAGATTATGACATACAGAGTTGACACATACTACAGCATAGATTATGACATACAGAGTTGACACATACTACAGCATAGATTATGACATACAGAGTTGACAATACTACAGCACAGATTATGACATACAGAGTTGACACATACTACAGCACAGATTATGACATACAGAGTTGACACATACTGCAGCATAGATTATGACATACAGAGTTGACACATACTACAGCATAGATTATGACATAGAGTTGACACATACTACAGCATAGATTATGACATACAGAGTTGACACATACTACAGCATAGATTATGACATACAGAGTTGACACATACTACAGCACAGATTATGACATACAGAGTTGACACATACTACAGCATAGATTATGACATACAGAGTTGACACATACTACAGCATAGATTATGACATACAGAGTTGACAATACTACAGCATAGATTATGACATACAGAGTTGACACATACTACAGCACATATTATGACATATAGAATTAAGACATACAGCATAGACTATGATGTACAATAAGTTGACTTGTGATACATACTACAGACTAAGTGTAGAAATGCTGAAATTTTACTGCTTACCAGGCGCTGCAGTCCCAGGCATAGCTAGAATGACAAAATAAAATGAATATTAAATTGTAAGAAATTAATTTTTGTGACTTACCTATAAGATAATTTGGGTCAAATCACTTGTGTTATCTTATGAGTGGTGGAAGAGACAACTGACACAGAATCACTGCCATGTTACTATTATTGCATCAAATATCGATGTTAAATGTAGTAATAAGTAAGTAAGATATAATAATTGATGCGTTTGAATATATTGATCACAAATTTCACATGAGCTCTACGCACCATGATAATGTAGAATTCTCAACATAAATATGGGCCAATGAACAAGAATTTATTTTCTTACACAGAGATCACTAAAATACTCGCAATGCATGTGTTAATTTCAAAAGGTAAAAGCCATATATTGTGTACAAACAGCCCTAAAGTGTAGTTGACCAAAACATGCATTCTGAATGAATGTTTGCAAGAACTGAATGAATTTGCCACCAGTGGGTCCTATTCTATATGATCACCAAGTCATATTGAATATGATAGCCAAATGTAAAATGGCAACCAGCTGGTTATATTCAAAATCATTACTAAATGTAAAACAGCCACCAGTTGGTCATATTTAATATGATCACCAAATATAAAATGACCAGCTGATCATACTTAATACAATCACTAAATGTGAAATAGCCACCAGCTGGTCATTTTTAACATTATCATAAAACGTAAAATAGCCACCAGCTAGTCACATTCAATATGATCACCAAATTAAAAATTACCAGCTGGTCATACTTGATATTTATATTTGCTGCGATCACAAAAGTTGGTCATAAGTTGGTCATAATGAATAAAATAGCCAAATGTAAAATATTCACCAGTTTGTTATATTCAATTTGATCACCAAATGTAAAATGACAGCTTGTCATACTTGATATAGTCACCAAATGTACATGTATAATGGCCATCAGCTTGATATATTTGATGCGATCACAAAATGTAAAATGGCCACCAGTTAGTCATATTCAATACAGCCACCAAATATAAAATGGCTTTTAGCTGACCATATTCAATCCAATCACCAAATGTAAAATGGCCACCAGTTGGTCATAATGAATACAATAGCCAAATGTAAAATATCCACCAATTAGCCATATTCAATAACATGACCAAATGTAAAATGGCCATCAGTTGATCGTATTGGATATAATCACCTAATGTAAAATGACCACCAGTTGGGCAGAGGGTTCTCCGAACCCGCCTATTCACCTACAGGTAGTTCATACCCACCATAGACTCCGGTCAGTCAAAATGACTACTTTGAACTGTAGGCATTAATCAGCGATTCTGCCAATGACGGAGAGACCCTAAGATTTTTTTCCCTTACGTCACGAACCATGTGACCGAGGCCATATGGCAGCGCCATTACGGCTGGCTGTTCACTCTGGTTCCTTTCTCTCCGCATCGAGGACTTAGACCAACGCTACGGAAAGAGTGGGGTGGTTGGGGGGGGACCCGGAGTCTATGGTGGGTATGAACTATGTGAAAAGGTGGGTTCGCGGAACCCTCTGCCTAAATTCACTACGTTCAATTACCCACCATAGACTCCGGTCATTCAAAATGACTATTTTGAACTGTAGGCAGAGTCAGATGAAAGTCTTTTCCCAGTCCGGGATGAAACACTCAACAATAATCACTCAACACCTTAGTTAAGACCCAAAAAGGGTGGTGTCTTAGCATGCCTGTGCTGACTCCGGAGCAAGAAGCCAAAAGGCTGCTACGGTGACAGTGTTCGGAGAAAGCTAGACCCCACAAAAATGCGGAGATTGATTTATCGCCTATGCGCAGGGACCCTTGTGGTCGTTCGGGCTGGGTCAGCAAACCAAGTCTGACCCGCTAAGACGGGACCCAACTTAAAGAGACCCTCCTCAATGGATTGGGTGTTTCTTAGGTAGTAGTTGATAAAGACGTTCTGCGTTCTCCAGAAGCCTGCCCTCAGTGTGTGCTTGAGGGGGGCTCCTGACGCTAGCACTAGGAAGTTAGCAATCACACAGACCTCATGCGCTCGTACTTGGTGTGCAACTCCATGCTCGAACCAGGCAGAGAAACAATTCCACCTGATCCTCCGGGCCGACAATATTTGACAGCCGGGGGATGACGATCGGTTGAGGATTGTGTCCTGGGATTTGGTTCTTGGCGAGAAACCGGATTCGTGTCTTTAGCACAACTTGATCGTCCATAAAGGTGGCGCACCCGCCCGAGAAAGACAGTGCGCCTAGTTCTGACCGACGCCTACCTGAGGCGAGGGCCAGTAGAAAGACTATTTTCCACGTCAAAAATTGTTGTGGTGCTGAACGGAGAGGCTCAAAGGACGGTCTGCTTAGAGCGGACAACAACAACCGCCAAATCCCAGTTGGGCGGTTCTCTTGTACAGGGTCTCGGTGTCTGGAAAGCAGTAAATAGTCTCCTAATAATAGGACAATCGGCTAGTCTTGTTCCCGAAACGTTCTCAATGGTGGGGGACAAGGCCGACCTGTAGCAATCACTGCGTAGGACAAACCCACTTCGTCAAACAGGTGGATGGTATGGATCAATCTCCATTCTGCTACACCAATCAGTGTATGTCCGCCATCTAGAAATGTAGGCCTTGTTGGTGAAATCCCTGTTCGCCCTGGCCAGGACGTTAGCAGCCCGCTCAGATAAAGCTTTCATATGTGCGGGTCTACTGAGAGCCTCTATGCGTGATACCCGCTGGGCTCATTGGTAGTGCGCCGTCCAGTTGGGACAGCAGGTCCGGTAAGTCTGGAAGCACTACTGGTGTTTCGACTAGCATTTCCAACAGAAGTGGAAACTAGGCCTTGGTTGGCCAATTACAGGTGTGCACCTGTCGAAGTTTTCTCCGGTGCCCGGTGAACTAGCGGGAAGGGAGGAAAGGCGTACACAACTAAGTGGGTCCACAGGGTTAGCAAAGCGACCCTGGCCCAGGCTCCTGGAGTCGGCAGGAGTGTTATGTACGTCGGGAGCTTGGCGTTCCGGGGTGTGGCAAACCGGTCTATCTTTGGACTGTCCCACAGCCGAAACAGTCTGGAGCCTACCCACTGGGGTATCAGCCACTCAGTGTTCTTCACCCCTGGAAGGTGGTGTGCGGTTAGCTCTACATTGTACTCCAGGCACCAAAGAAGGATTTGCTCCGCTAGGACTGACAACAATGGGGAACATGTCCCCCCTCCTTCTTGAAGGAGACCACCGCTGCGTTGCCTGTGCGGGGCAGGACTCTGTGGTCTCGAACTACGGGTAGAAAGTGTGGTAGTGCTAAGTGCACTGTTTTCAGTTCGAGCCGGTTGATATGGTGGTCCCGAAACTAATGCGGGGGCCATATCCTTGGGCTTGTTCGTCCAATAGGTGCGCTCCCCAACCTTGGAGGGAGGCATCTGTTACCAGAGTCATACATGCAGTGAGTGGGTCCAAGGGGCCTATCTAGTTCCCATAGGAGAGCTTGGCATTGTAACAACAAGCGTTGTACCGGGCGGCTGCGTAGTGCGGCCTGGGGAACCACCCTTCGAACCGAGGTCATCATTCCGATGATATGCATTAGTTCTCGGAGGGACACTGAGGGAACTAGGCATTCGGCTAGGCTGCTTAGCGCTAAGCAACACACTTGAAATAGCTATACCAAGCTTACCTCTGTCAAAATTCCATGCCCAGGGACACCAACTGCGCGTTGGGTCGAGATGGGACTTGTTGATTTACTGAAGAGCCCAACTGGTGAAGTAAATCCTGTGTTAGCCTGACGTGTTTGGCTAACAACCCCTTGTTCGGGTTGTGTAATAACCAGTTGTCTAGGTACGGTTTGAGGTGTACCGACATTTGGTGAAGCCGCAGCACTACCTGTTTCATCACTCGGGTGAACACGTAGGGTGCTGTGCATAACCCGAATGGGGGGCACCCGAAATTCGAATATTTGGCCCAGCTGGGCGATTCGAAGGGGGTGGCAACTTGCTGGGTGCATCGGTATGTGCAGGTAGGCCCCTCTTAAGTCTAGTGGGGGCTAGCCAGTCAAAACGGTGGATGGAGAGAAGAACCCTGAATGGAGTCTCCATGCGGAACCGATCGAGGAGCACGTAATGATTCAGTCTGCCTAGGTCCAGAACTGGACGCCCGCCACCTGTGTATTTGGTACTATGAACACATTTGGGTAGAAGCCTGGACTTAGTTCCGGCTGATGTACCCTGTGTATGGCGTCTTTCCCCAGCAAACTGCTACTTCCTGTCTGATTGCTTCAGCCTTGCGGGAGTCCCCTGGCAGGGGAGACACTGACGGGGGGAAATGGAGATTTCAGCGGTATGCCGTAAACGGATGTCACCACCTGGAAAGGTCCAGGTATCGGTCACCCGCCGTCTCCAAACCGGACTACACCGGCGCAATCTGTGTATGACAGGGATGTGTGGCCATGTGTTCGGCAGTTGCGAGGGGGGGGGGTGCTCCCTTCCCCCATGAGGTGAGTTCCCCAAGGCCTGAAGTAGTCACTAAGTTGTGACCTGGCCACTCACCGAACACGTGCCTCTCTCCCCCCCCCCCCCCCCCCGGTTGCAGAGGTGAGCGTCAAACATGCTTCCCCTGCTGCCGGGTAGACGTCCGCCCAGAGAGGGTGAGGAGCCACCACCTGGCTCTTACCTCCCTGGGGGCGCGCCACTACCCTTCCCTCCCATGGAAGGGTATAGGCGCTTGCCTCCTGGCTGACTCTGGCTAGCGGACAACGCCCTAGGGCGTTGTGTTTTCTGTGCTTGGGGTGCCCTCCGCTTGCCTATGGCAGAACCAACTGGCTAGCGGATTCGATCTGAACCCTGTGATTCATTGCACTCCGAAGCTCCGAGACTGTACCCACCATTCCCTGAACAAAGAGGGTGGAGGGTGTCCAGTCTGCGTCACTGAGGTGGGGACGTACCCCGGCTCAGCTTGTCGGCGAAAACACGTGCGTCTAAGGCCGCGTCTCGTAGCACAGTAGTGGCCCTGGCCAAGCGAGCCAGGCAACACTAGGGGGTGTCGCACGTAGATGTGCGGTGGCCCACCAGTAAAAATGTCGCCTGGTCTAGGAGGCTGGTGCGTTCTGCCTCCAAGGTCACCAGAGTGCTGGGCACGCATAATAATACGCTCAAGCAACTCTGCCCTCAGGGCTAGATGGGTCGTCCTCAATTGGCAAAGACACCCATGGAACGCGGCTATCCCCCTTTGCCCGGTTTGCCAAATTCATGGTACCGGGGTCTGGGGAAGGAGCCTTGGAATCCGGTTGGGGGTGTTTTGGTCTGATCCCGAAACACACCGACCGGGTAGCGTTTGGTCCAGTGGGAAATGTTGCCTAACGTTATCCCCACCCGGGGGCCTTAAGCATTACATCCTCCGCGGCTGACCAACGCCGCCCATCAACACCGTTTGCGTGCTCTGCGCCCCACTCCGCACTCAGACGGACAGGGGAGAGATGTGCCGACGGGGTTGCTTTGGATCCCGATGCCCGTGATCCCATAAGCGTTGAAGCAACCTTAGGTGGTCGCTTTAGGATCAAGGGTGGGGGTATATACATCGTATCACTGGGATCGATGATACTCCGCCTCACCCCAAAAGCGTGGCTCACCAAGTCATACAGATGGAAGACTCTGAGGGACTGCCCGGAGTACCGGCTGTATCCAACGCGAGTGAACTGCGTCTCCTTTAACTTAAAATATGTGAGAGGGAGCGTGTTCGACTGTGCGTCTCATGACAGGGTCGGTTCCCTCTGGGGACGCCCGTGGGTCGGTAAGAAAGGAGTCAAAACCCACAGCGGGGACCGGACACAAGGATAAATTCGTTACCGTTGTACCGTTACCGCGTGACGAACCCTAGCTGGCTGAAAGTGGGGGGGGGGGGGTTAACACGTGCCCTGCCCTGAAAGCCCTGCCCCGAGATCGGAGACTTGGCTGCCAGCACCCCGTTGGCATTCAGTGCCCCCGGATCCAGAGAAGGGCCGGTGCAATTAGCCTGAGCCTCGGCCACCCCCCAAAATAGTGGGAGAGCCGTGACTGGGAACGGGGGTTCCCCGGAAGAGACGTGTTTGAATGCAAACATGCTTTCGTGTCTCTTCCTGCTTGCCCACCGAGGGGACACAGTGGAGACAGCTCACTCCGACTGCGTCTGATCTACCCGGCCTGCCAGGGATGCAATTGCCCAAACAGTCCTTCGACCAAAGCCCTCAACTCGGAGGCAAACCCGGTGCCGTGCGAGGAAGGGTCCACAAAGAGACCCGCAACGGGCCCCATAGGAGGAAAGCCTCCAGGGGCACAGCCTCGCTGCAGCCGGTAAAATCGGGTAAACCACCGCCTGAAAAAACAGACTGTGAGGATGCCCTCCGATCAGCGGGGGAGACCGAGAAAAATATCGGTACCTCCACCGTCGGGCCTCTTACTCGACGTCCCGGTACATGAAGTACCGGTAGCCGAGCGTGAGGACTTTCCACTCATGCAAAACACGCAACTCACTTTAACCGATTTGTTTACTGGACGCGCGACCTTGCTGTGACGCGGTCAGTCTCAGCGATCTTGATGGCTCTGAAAGAAAATTTCAGGCCTCAGAACTCCAGTGAAAAAAACACGCTTTCACGCAAAAACCCCGAAACCCGCACGTAGCTACGACAAAGTATCTCGGATGCGGGTTCTATGCTGGTAAATTCTGAATATAACCACTGCACGGTCGACTCGAAACACGAGGAGACTGGAAAGAAAACGGCAGCGAGCCCTGGTGCTGTCATTACACCTATATATTGCTAAATACATTAAAAATAAAAGACGACATGCATGAGGGAAACGAATTACAGTTGTAAAAGGTGCCGCCATGAAATCAACATGTGACTACGTAGTGGCGCCGGATTTTGATTTCTTTGCTGTGAAAAATACTACACACAAAGGGGAAAACGACACGAGGGTAAAAAAAGACAAGGAAAACTTATCCTACCAGCTACCATGTCGGATGCCGAGCAGCGGCAACAACCCAAGCTATAAATCCGGACAGGAAAAAAAAAGCAGGCGATCCAGCAGAGCTCGCTAGATTTCATCTCCACTCGAGGCGGAGAGAAATTAAGAGTGATGGACGGCTACGTGTGGCGCTGCCAGGTGGCCTCGGTCACGTGGGTTCGTGACGTAAGGGGTAAAAGAATCTTGAGGTCATGGGGCTTCCCCTGACCTGGATTCTATCTCTCCGTCACCGGCAGAATCGCTGATTAATGCCTACAGTTCAAAATAGTCATTTTGACTGACCGGAGTCTATGGTGGGTAATTGAACGTAGTGAATCTAAGTTGAATTTTACTTGCATTTCATAACAATTCAACGGATTTATTTTTCGTGCGTTATTGTAATCACTACTGAATAATAATCACCAATTTCAACACTTCGAAAACAAGTAAGTTATTTACTTGTGAACCGCAGCATGGCCGGATTGCGCTACCGTTATGTGATCATTTGCTACTAAGCAGTGCATTCGTGTTTGTTTTTATTTGAAACTTCTGTTAGAATATACTTTTCGTTACCAAGAAAATTAAAAAAATAAATGCATATTACATTAAATATACTGAGTATTTTTTTTATCATGTGGATAGTATAATTTTTCAACATTTCGTAACGCCTATTTTAGAACCAAAGTAAGGCCTTTCACTCTTCCCTGACGCCTATTCAAGAGATTGTACGGTGTATTGTTTGTTTTGTGCATGTGTTGTGGGCAAAAAATTACCACGCCCATTTAGTGATTGCAATATGTACGTAATAGAAACCGCACCCCGAACTTGAGCTTTTGATCCCAATTTTTAAATTGATACATTGTAATATAAACCGTGGTTTATATTAGGACTTTAACGGTATTTGTAGACCATGACTGATGTGAGAACATATTGTAAATGTACCTGTCTGTGCCGATGATAATGTACCATGTAGTATGATAGTGAACGCCAGATAAACACCAAACAGCGGATGAGATGACATTGATTTCAACTTCGTAGTCATTGTAAGAAATCTGAAATTTGAATTATGAAAAAGGAAATATTTCATTAAAATCTTAAATAGCACATCTGTGTTTGCACCACTGTCTTGAGATGCATGTAGTACACAAGTAATCAATACAGTTTTTTTGTGTTTTTATATTCACCACCATATCTCATCTCAGTGACAATGCTTCATAATTTGAAGCACTTATAAAAATTATAAAAAATTTGAACACCGTTTGTTTTAATCACAAGCTGTGGTCTGATAATTTTAAGGCAGAGAAGCTAAAAGAACTCTTGGTGTATAGAGGATAGGTTTCAAAACAGCATGCAGAAGTGACTTTATTTTGGATATCTGTACAGCAAGCATAAAATATTACAAAAGGCTTGATTGTGGAATATCAAATATGGTACTAGCTGCAGCCTTTGACAAATGTAAAAACAAGTCATTGAAAATGACACAGTCCCCGTTAAATTTTTGAAAGTTCGCTTTGTGCTCGTCATATTAAAGTAGAGGGGTTGTTGCGAGCATGTCCTTGAAACTTGAGTCCCAAGTGGCGTATACAACAGATTGTTTATTTACATCAAATTCGAACATGTGTTGTGTGACGACCCCTCCGGTTTAAAGGCCCAGGTATACTATAAATACGCTCCTAAACAATAGGGATTATTTCCTTGCTTGTTACGCTGTAGTAAACAGCTCCAGCCAAGCTCCAGTAAAAACGCGTTTTCTCGAACTTACATGTCTATTATGTCGTGCCAAAGTGGATGCATGTGACTATGAATATCACAGCAGTGACTGTGTGTAGTATTTATGACAATAAATAGTGTACGAGCTGCGATTTTGGCGGATAAAAGTAAAAAACATGAACCGGGGAAAGGGATGCGCGACTAATCTTGAATAATTACTATTGTCAATCAAAGTCACGTGATGTTGGACCGCTGGAACAGGATGCGTCATAGGCTATGCAAGTGTTTAATACCATGCATTAGAATAGCCACACCTCCAATTCACACTTGCCCGGGGCAAGTGAATTGGGCCTTTAAGACATAGCAAAGAAAAACATAGATCACAAGTGAAAGCATGTCCAAGTTATCACATTTTAAACAAACAAGATGGCAGCCAGTCGGCCATATTTGATCAAATTGCAAATAGAATTGACATGTACATGTATCCATTTATGACATATCAATGAAAATGATACATGAGTGACAGAGATATAGTAATATGGCCACAAATAAAAACAGCCATTATTCGGCCATCTTTAATCTGATTATGAAACAAAGTAACATGTATGATGTATGTGCCAAATACGAATGAAAATGGTACATAAATCTTGGAAATATAGTAGTAAGGCCAAAAAGTCAGATGGCTGTCAATCGGCCATCCTTGATCCGATTTTGAAACAAATTGTCATGGGCATGTATCATAACATATAAAGTATATGCTAAATTTGAATGAAAACTGACAATGCATGTCCTAGATACCACATTTAAACAAGCAGTGGAGAATATAACTTTTTACCAAAAATTACAAAAATATTCATCAAAATTAGAGAATTGAAGATATCATCATGAAATGAACAAATCTGAGTTAGAACCACATGTAGTGCCTATATATGTAATATCAAAGCAATTACAAGACAAGAAGTCGAAAATATCACTTTTCACCAAAAATGACAAAAATATTCACCAAAATTAGAGAATTAAAGATATCATTACAAAATAAACAAATCTGAGAGAGGTCCAGATGTAGTACCTATATATGTAATATCAAAGCAATTGGACTTGCGGTTTTCAACAAGAAGTCGAAAATATCACTTTTTACCAAAAATTACAAAAATATTCACCAAAATTAGAGAATTGAAGATATCATTACAAAATGAACAAATCTGAGAGAGGTCGACATGTAGTACCTATATATGTAATATCAAAGCAATTGGACTTGCGGTTTTCAACAAGAAGTCGAAAATATCACTTTTTACCAAAAATGACAAAAATATTCACCAAAATTAGAGAATTAAAGATATCATTACAAAATGAACAAATCTGAGAGAGGTCCACATGTAGTACCTATATATGTAATATCAAAGCAATTGCACTTGCGGTTTTCAACAAGAAGTCGAAAATATCACTTTTTACTAAAAATGACAAAAATATTCACCAAAATTAGAGAATTGAAGATATCATCATGAAATGAACAAATCTGAGAGAGGTCTACCCAAGGTACATATACACCAAGTATCAAAGCATTCAGGCTTGTAGTTTTCAAGAAGAAGTCGAAAAAGTAAAACATTGACACGGACGACGACGACGGAGACGAACAATCACTCATATGATAAGCTCCGCTCGACAAAGTCGACAGCGGAGCTAAAAAAAAGATGGCTGCCAGTCGGCCATTTAGAATTGAATCGCTAAACCACTGCATGTTCATATGTCCACATAAAGTACTAGGCACATGCAAAGAATGAACGGAATCGGTCCAAAGGATTCTGAAATATTACTCCGGACAGATGCACAGACAGAGACCGAATTATAAGTCCCCGTTAATTTCTATTCTATTCCTCATCCTGTCCCCATCCTGTCCCTATCCCGTCCCATCCCGTCCCGTCCCATCCCGTCCCATCCCATCCCATCCCATCCCACCCTACACTACCTTACCTTACCCTACCCTATCCTATTCTATCCTATTAATTGCCTGTGACAGGGTCAACGTAAACACAAACTAATATACCATTAGGTCATTGCATTCCATCAAGTTGAGCCATAAAAACAGATCCATATAAGACGTGCCAACATTCGGAAGGAAATTGCAGACTATAAATGACAATATTTTGTTAATTTGTGATGAAAAGAGGAAACTGGTGGTGAAAAGGCACCATAACCAAGAACAGGCAGAGATGCAAAGGATTTAAAATTTTGCTCTGTTTTTTGAGTAACTTACTGTTCCGCCTGCTACATACTGTAAAGGGGGTAATTATTCACTGGGTTTTAATTTAGCTTATTTCACTGACTGGAAAATGGGCTAAATTAAAACCCAGTGAATATGTAAAATTTAGCATAGAACACATTATCTAAATGACGAAACCGTGAATTTAAAACACACTGAATATGCCTCAAATGGTAAATCAGTGAAATTTAAACCCAGTGAAAATTAGTCATTTTACAGTACCATAAATCATCTTTCCTGTACGTGTAAAAATGTTTGGGTTCGTTGGGGGAAAGTCAGTTGATGAGAATGTTGGAGGGTGTGCATGTACATGTAGTTCTAATATAGATTTTACAGTATATATGCATTTTAAGCATCAAAAATGACACTAATATAATATAATATTTAGTCATTTTTAATTTAACCATTCAATAAACATACGTGTGACATGATAAAGTTTGAATCTGGTCAGTCAAGGCATGTCATTGAACTGCATTAATTAAAACAAAAAGGCCACCAGATACAAGTAAGTAAGTAAGTAAGTAATTCTTTATTGCTATCGTATCCCATTTGAGATCTTGACGTAAAGTACAATAAAGTCAAAAACATGTAATAATAAAAAAAAATGAAAATAAAAGGAAATACTAAAAATACTGTAAATGAATGAAATAAATACATATCTCACAATAAGAGATAAATGAATAATTGTAATATAATGTAAATAAATGTAAATCTGTGTTTTGTGGGTTTTTTTTTGAGACAGCTGGTACTGAAGTTATTGTTTGATTTTTTGCTCCCTAAGCATAAAGCAAGTATAAATGTGTTTTGAAACATCTTTAATTATGTGATCGTTTTTATTATTTAATATGTTTATTAATGTCTCTCCATACATTTTATGTTTAGTAAAAAGGGCAGTTCTCTCTTTATCATAAAGCTGGCACGTGAAAAGGAAATGTTTCTCATCTTCAATTTCTCCAAGATCACAAACAGTGTGAACTGATGGACAGAGGTCATAAATCCCTGTTTTCAGACTTCATCTAAAATATAAGTTGACTTTTTGCATTCATATATACACGTTACAAATTTTTGGCATAAAACAGACAGAACATGCATAGCAACCTGAATTTGAATAGCTGTATCAAGGCGGCTAGCCCAAGTCAGTTGACTGAAGAAAAACAATTTGACCAGAACTTGTAGGAAACTGTTTACAATAAAGATACTTGAAAGGAAATGAGCTCCATTGTTAGGCCTAGCAAAAAAAAAAAAATATTAGGTGGAACACAGATTTTGTAAGTTCAATAATTCATCAGCTGGGGTGCTGTGAAGTGTCGAAATAAATGATAAAAAACAAATCAAACCAGACTTTATTCGGTGGTGTGCAAGCTGACCAGAAACAGCAGTAGGGCATAGGTTTTATTCTAAACCTTAAATGAGCTTTTAAACCAGATCTCCTCAACTAAAACCATGAATCTTGGGAGTGTACCATGGAATCATGGGATAATAAGGTGTTAGGATGATCAGGCCCTGGATGATCAGGCCCTGGTTGCTTGCGGCCCTGGTAAAAAAAAAACGATCCGGTCCTGGTTTGGATGTTCCGGCTCCAAAACAGGTAGGTCGATCCGACCCGGGTATAAATTATATTCGATACGTGTTCATATCTAATGGTAATATATTAAATGCACAACGAATGTGTGACTATCTTATTCACAACTTATTTTTTACCTTTTGCAGGGCATTTGTCACGATTTAACATCATGTATTACACAATGCAACAGATGTTTTTTCATTTACTCACCACCACCTTTGTATTAAACACCGTATGGCCCGAGTGATTGACATATGGACATGTGCAGCCACAGACACAGAATACACATCTAATACAATCTGTTTCAGTCAGGGTTTGAATGCACAATTATGGCTTGTGGCGTAATGAATTAAGAACGTTAATTGACAGGAGAAAATAATGTAGCAGTTTATGTAGGCAGACAAAACAGTTTTATTGGTCTATCAGTAAATAAACAAATAAACTGTTTCTTTGTAGTTGTGTTTCTGGTTGTCCGGCAATACATTTCAGTTCTGCTCAGAGTCCGCATTTTTGTGTTTCATTGGAATGTGATTCCATTGGGAATTGTGTGAATAAATTAAGAATAGATGTCGGAATGTAACAATGTAGCAAGATGCCTTCACTTTGTTGCCAAGTTAAATGCTTGACTTCTTGTACTTTATATGCTAAATTACAAACAATGACCTGGTGGTGGGCAGCAGATCATTGTTTAAAGACAAAAATTCACGGAAGGTGTTAACAACTTCAATAGAAGTGAGTACGTGACTGATGATACAACGCCTGTACGTACATGTAAGTGCATGGTCAATGTTATGAACAATGAATATGTAGTTCACACACCGTGTAAAACACTAGGAAGTAAAGCATAATTCAGTTATTCTGATTCAGTCTAGCTTTCAGTTAACTGCTCAGAATTCTATATCACTTGCTCTCTGAAAATTTTATAATGCTACATTACGTTAAAATTGCTGTATCAGTGCCACGGATAATCTGTATCGCATCGTCTCATATCAGTCCCACTGATATCATACATTCGTTGTGCATTTAATATTTTAACAAATAGATATGAACACATACATGTACCAAATAAAATTTATGCCTGGGCCAGATCGACCAAAATGTTTTTGGGCCGGAATGTCCAAACCATGGCTGGATCGTTTTTTGTTTTTTTTTACCAAGGCCGCAAGTGACCAGGGCCAGATCGTCTAGAAATCGACAATAATTATTTAGGTTGTTTACACAATAATTTTTTTTTACTTCCAATTGTAATTTTATTTCAGTAAGTAAGTTTACAATTTGTGGAATCTTAGAGCTTAGCCTAAAATTAAAACAATTAACAGCATTTACATACATGTTTGTTATGTAAATCATTCGCTGACATACATGTAGGCCCCTGGTCTCTTGACAAAACATATCACAAATGGTTCCAATTTGTCTACATCCAGTACACCGTGATAGTACGGTGGTACCAGCCATCACATCAATATACATGTATATAAATGTGTAGAATACTCAGACTATCTATTACTTTCATATCTAGAAAAAAATATTATTCTCTCAAATAAACAATTTGGATTCAGGAAAGACTGTCGAACAACAGACAATCTGTTTATTCTGAAAACTATTATTAATAAATACCTCCATCATGACAAGGAGATCATCAGACAGGCAAATGATAAAAATAAATCGAAAATATCAAATAAAATTTATGCCTACTTTGTAGACCTCAAAAAAGCCTTTGCTAGTGTTTGGCATGATGGTCTTTTTTAAAAATTGTTGAAAAATGGTGTAAACTGTAATATGTACAAAATTATAAAAGATATGTATGTGAAATATAAGGTGAAAACAAGAAATGGTTTAACAGAATCATTTTGTTCAAATATCGGAGTAAAACAAAGATGCAACCTTAGCCCAAGTCTGTTTAATTTATTTATTAATGACCTGCCTGATATTTTTGATAATGAGCATTGTGACCCTACACTGTTACACAACACACCCATTAATTGCCTTCTTTATGCAGATGATATTGTGATTCTTTCAAAATCCAAAAAGGGATTACAAAACTGTCTGGATAAACTATCAGCCTACACATCAAAATGGCAGTTGTCTGTCAACAAAGATAAAACGAAAATAATGATATTCAATAAGTGTAATAATAACAATAACATACTCCATAACAAGGAAATATTCTTTTATGAAGGAAAAGAAATTAATATAGTAAAAGATTTCAATTATCTTGGCTTAATTATGAGTCCAAATGGTAAATTTAAAGATGCCATGAAAAACCTAAAAAGAAAAGGAATAAAAGCCTTATTCTCATTAAAGACCAAAATTGGATCTGGTAATCTGGACATGTCTATACTACTGTCACTGTTTGATAAACTTATCAGACCACTTATTGTGTATGGGAGTGACATTTGGAAAGAAGAAAGTTCTACAAAATCAATTGTAGAGGACGTCCAGCTTACATACTATCGGTACATTCTTGGTATCTCAAAAAATACACCAATCATGGCAATATATAGTGAATTGGGAAAATTACCTCTTGACTCTTTTATTAAGAAACAAATGATAAAATATGCCAATCGTATTGCAACTTCCACAAATACTTTGAAAAGCATACTATGTCAATAAAATTATTAAAAGTAAATGGTTTAAAAAACTTGATTTGATATTAAAAAATATAAACCATTCTTATCTTTTTAAACGAAACAAATATTATCTCATTATCAAAATTAAAAACAACTGATGAGAAATTAAAAGAAGAGTTTACAACTGAGTGGAAAAATGAAATAAATAATGACAGCAGGAAAAAATCTAATTCTAAAAATAAACTAAGAACCTACAAACTTTTTAAAACTAAAATAGAACAAGAAAACTACTTAACAATTATGAAAAACAGTGAACATCGCAAATCCTTAACAAAATTTAGACTTGGCAACCACTGTCTGAAAATTGAAACAGGCCGGCATACAGAATTGGATTTTAAAGACAGAGTCTGCAATATGTGCGACAATGACCATGTTGAAGATGAACAACATTTTGTCATAAATTGTCCTCATTACAATGAAATAAGATTAAAACTTTACATTGTAGCTAATAAATGTATACAAAATTTTGACAAATTTAGTAATGAAAATAAATTCATATCATTACTAAGTGACGAGAAAATGTCAATTCCTTTAGCACATAAGCCACAATATTTAATAAACTGTTTTAATATAAGACAGCAGCACCTTCATAAACTAAGTCAGTAACACATTCCTTGTATACAAATTTTTATCATTTTTTCCTTTTTGTTCCTTTACTTTTTATGTAGTTATTTTTCTTTTACTAATATCTGATTTGTAACCCTTTTCATCCCCTCCGTGTGTGTTAATAAATTACCCTGGTGACCGTGAACACTAATATACCAGATAGACGGGAGTGTACATGTCTGCATCCTTGTTACAGACTCGATACTGTTACTATTACTGCTGTATATTTTCGAGGAAGATGATGAATACGTTTTGAACATATTAGTCACACTACAACTGCAGTATGTCGCCAAGACCATCGTCATGAGTAGCGTTTGCCTTATGTTTTTCTTAAAAGCCGTTTCAATGGCTTTTTGTTAGGTCATATCCAACTGACCTTGTTATGATCAGGCGCGCATGCAGTTTCTTGGCGCACCTAAGTGTTTCAGAAATCTGTCATTTCTTTACAATGACCATGTAAACCATATCGAGTTATAATGGGGCGAGAATGACACAGAGTGAGAAGAACGACACACAAAACATACTTACGAATTCATTCAGTTGTCCTCGTATTGTGGTAATCCATAGTCATTTCAAGTGACGTCATCATGTTACCGGAAGTACTCTGGTGGTCATACTGACAGGTCATGTCGGCTGCCTTACTGTACCCATGGAACTGTACCGTTGTTGGGGGAAGCGCCCTCCCCATTTTCACGGTCGAGCCCAATTTTAAGATTTTCGACAATATTAGGTTTATTTGCGACTTTGGGGGAACCTTGGTTAAGGTCCAAAGGTGCTTGTGTTCGACCGAGCCTGGTTGACGCCAGGACAGCGCATTAAATTGCCATTTGATAGGAAGATGGTCGCACAGCCCTGTCATGTAGTACCAAACATGAATATGACTTAGTGTGGCAAAATTGCACTATGTGTCAGCACTAGCACTTGCAATTTGCACATACAAAAAATAGTCAGGAGAGACAACAGTGACATTCAATGTCCGGAACTGTCGCCTGGCACAAAAAACATTTAAAAAAAAAAAAAAAAAGGTTTATTTTTTTGGCGAAAAACGCTAATTTAGAGAGCCAAAAAGCGCTCTCAACGTCGATCTTTTGTGGTCCATGGTTTTCAACAGGTTACAGAGCACTTCAATTCAAAATCAGCGCAGGGAGTACCTTCCATGGTTGAAGTAACTTATTTGAATTTGGTTATACACAATAAAAACGAGAAAGAAATTATAAAAACTTACTTAAAATAGTTGACGAAATTAATAACCCGTACTATTATTGCTATGATGAAAAAAGTAATAAATAAATCAAGTGTGACATAATTTAGAACATATTTAGATATTTTACTAATAATCTACATTTTACTGGACGTCAAACTGATTACAAACGTAGAAAGAAGATGTTACTGCCTGATATTCGGTTGATTACCGTGTATTGAACTCTAACATTATTCCCCACTCTGAAACCTTGTGGCTAGAATTACACTTGAACTCTGGTTATTTTAACATAGGCATTATATATAGGAAACCAGGAACAAATGTGGTTGACTTCAGTACTGGCCTAGAAAACCACCTTATGAATATAAATGTTACTAAATCAAAGTGTATCTTAATTGGTGATTTTAATATTGATTATAATAATCAATCAGCTACAGTAAATCAGAATTACATCAATTCTATGGCCAGTATCAATTACAAACAACTAATCAATAAACCCACACGTTCAACAAATAGCTCATCAACAATAATTGACCACATATATTCAAACTTCTATGATTATTTTGTGCACTGTGGCACTATTCTGACAGATATAACAGACCATTTTCCCATTTTTGCATTCATTGAAAATCTTGACAAAATGTACCAAAAGCAGAGTGTATATTATACTCGAGACTTTTCCCGGTATAATATTAAAAATTTTCATCTGAAATTAAACAGTGTCAACTGGTCTGATGTCCTAAACAGCTTGGATGTAAATAATGCGTATAATACTTTTTCGTCTATTTTTAGCACTATTTGTGACAAAGTGGCCCCCTTAGTCAAGATGAAAAAAAGATCAAAACTACCCAAGAAGCCATGGATAACGAGGGGCATTACAAAGTCAATCAGACATAAAAATAAACTATACGAGAAAGTGATTAAGAGTAATTACAATCAAAATCGCCTGTCTGCTTACAAAACCTACAGAAATATTTTAACATCTATTCTTAGAAAATCTAAAAAAAAATATTACTCCAATTTAATTAATCTAAATAAAAACAACCCGACTAAACTCTGGAAAACGATAAATGATTTAACAGGAAGGGCCACTGGGAATGGTGGTAGACTGCCTAAACTACTTACCATAGACAACCCGCTTTCTCAAACCATGAATATTCATGACCCAATAAAAATAACTAACTATTTTAATAGATTTTTTGCTAACATTGGGGAGGAACTTGCTATGAATATTAACACATCTGCCGATCCCTTGGACTACTTTACAACTACCAATTTGAATTCCTTCTTTCTCCAACCAGTTACCATCCATGAAATAGAATCTGATCTAAAATTATTAGACCCGCGTAAATCTTGTGGCCATGACTATAATTATTCCCGTCTTCTAAGAGATGCAGCCCCTTTCATTAAAATACCTCTTTGTCACATTATAAATCAATCCTTTATGTCTGGTGTGTTCCCCGACCAACTAAAAATAGCCAAAATTACTCCTATTTTTAAAAAAAGGTTCACCCTATTTGCCTGGTAATTACAGACCCATCTCAATCTTACCCGTTATCAGTAAAATTATTGAAAAAACTCTGCACAAACAATTATCTTCCTTTCTTAACAAATTTAATATTATCAATAAGCACCAATATGGATTTCGCAGAAAATACAGTACCAAGCTTGCGTTAATAGATCTTTTCTATGAATTAATTAATAAAATTGTTGATGGTAATATCGTGATGGGGGTATTCCTGGATTTTACTAAGGCCTTCGACACGATAAATCACAACATTCTTCTTTCCAAATTAAGTTTCTATGGTATTCGTGGAAAACCTTTAAAGTGGCTTGAAAACTATCTATTGAATGGAAAACAGTTTGTTCAAGCTGATGGCCATACCTCCTCCACTCTCCCAATTAATTATGGTGTGCCACAAGGTTCCATCCTTGGACCGTTACTTTTTCTAATTTATATAAACGATATTCCTGCATCATCAACTTACTTCCAAATTAAATTATTTGCTGATGACTCAAATCTTTTTCATTCATTTTCCAGTAACAATATACCCAGCGCTGAAGTTGATTTACATTTAGATATGGTGAACACATGGTGCAACACTAATAAACTTACAATTAATACCAACAAAACTAATTACACGCTGTTTTCCACCTCTTAGCAAAGATAACTCCTTTAATTGGCTTAATTGCTAAGCTCAGACATACACTTCCCAAATACGTTCTTATCCTTCTGTATAATTCTCTAATTCTTCCTCATATCTCCTATGGTTTAGAAGTATGGGGTAGTACGTATCGCACATTTCTGGACCCTATATATAAACAACAAAAAAAGCTTGTTCGTATCATGCTATTTAAAGACTACTGTGCACATAGTAAACCTCTTTTTCAGTCACTACGTATTCTCAATATATATGACCAATTTAAGTATCAGCTATGTACATTTATACATGACCTACAATTTCACAGATTGCCACGTGACCTTAATTACTATTTCAATTTCCATACTCACCATTATCACACTAGGTCAAGGGATAATTCAAACTTTCTTCTACCAATGAAAAAGACAAATTTGGGTCAGTTTTCAGTCGATTACCAGGGAACTAAAATTTGGAACAGCTTACCCCTGGATATCCAATTGATTCGTATTCGAGCAAATTTTAAAAAAGAAGTGAAAGACTATTTAATCCACTGTAATCATCCATAGTTATATTCCAATATGTATATATAGAGGCATACAAACATGTATCGGTGTGTAAGCAAACCATTGTAAATAAGTTTTTTCTGTCTACTTGATTGCCCTTTTTAATAAATAGCTATTTACAAATATATTTTGATGGGAAATAGACTAGACTAGCTCTGCATGAGCTAATTTCTGTTTCCCAGCCATAGATTAATATTATTATTATTTATCAATATTTATTAGTTATTATTTATTGCTGTATTGTTATTTTTTATGTAATCTATGGCAAATAAACATTATTATTATTATTATTATTATATTAAGGCCGGCGTTAATGAATTGATATACTATTATGTATGCTGCTCATAAGAAATACCTATGTGATTGTTTTCATAATATCATGCAACCATAAAAATAATTACATAGAAGTATTATTTTCATTTCGATTCAAACATCATTAGGGTACAAATATTGCAATTTTCTTTATTTGTACACATTTGATATGTTACAAGAAAGAAGAACATGAATTAAAAATATGGCGTCACCGTACTCGGATGGAAAAAAATCGACCAATAAAATACAGTGAAAATCGTATGTTTTGACTGTAGGGCATTTTACCATTATATGTTTTTGAAGAAAAAATGTATTTTCATTGTCATCAATGGAAACCGCTGCTAAAGTGGCATTCAGTTGTATGTATAATATTTTACCATTTTTCAATAAACAGATTGACAGTGAACCAAAATAATTCCCATACAGACTAATAATTGTAGACAGATTTTGATACGAAATATTGTCACTGTAATATGCTCTAAAATATGTGCATAAATAATTCACGAGTCGCATCCTACTTAAATGTAGCAAAATTAAAACTGAATCATTATCGAATACCATAAAAAGTATGGCATTAAAAAAAGCACGTACACTACTGACCATATACGCCGTTGCGAGTAACTACTTCAGCATTTGCAAACTAACTGATTTCACTTATGTCGGTTTCATACTACACATGTGTTTCTGAATTGACGACCAGAGCGTCACGTCAATTCACCATGGTGAATCGTGATGACACATGAGTTTAATTACTTAATTAATTGAACTGTTCGCTATTAATTTCTTATTTGATTGTAGTCGGCGACTCACTCAATTTCATTCAGTGTTTCATCCTATGATGTATTCAGTTTAAAACAACAGACTTCGGATTGCGAAGAAACCAAAGACAGATGCACATTTCAAGTTGTCGATATTTTTCGAATACTTAGACTTGTATACAGTCTTTTATTTATTTGTTGGTGTTTGTTTTAATAAAATAAAATGGGAGTTTATAAATGACGAATACCACATTTGCAGGTTACCCGGATTTTGCCATTATTTACAAGGCATTAGCATGATTATTACAAAACATCAAACATTTTTACAAGAGACTGTATGCAAGTCTATCAAATTATTATTCCCAGAATTCCTTCCAGTTAGACATATAATTCAGTATCGTCACGGTTGATTGTCGTGCAAGTGTCACAACTATATACACAAATGGTATTTATCTGTTTTACTTCCGTAGGCACAGGCTACGTATTACTGTGGCCCAACTTCAAAGTAACTAAAAATTAAATACTAGTGAATTTACCAGTATAATTATCCTATCTTGTATACTATCTCTATTTTTCAGTAAAATATCATTCGAATTATGTTGGGATATGGAATATCTAGAGGGATGTGTTATCACAGATGTATGGGAACATCTGATTAAGGAAGGAAGCAAAAATGTTACTACTGGTAAAATTCCGGGCTGTGTCATGCTGCCACTTTCCACAAACCTTCATTATTTTGCCCAACCATTTCGATCAAGACACGTAGCCAATGCGATTAACCAGTGCACAAATGCGCACACTGTGTCCCCAATATCATGAGTTGGACAGAGATCGAAGGATTAAAGTACTCGGATCCGGCAGGGGCGTATCTAGGATTCTGGAATAGGGGGCCGATAAGTTGGCCGAAGGCCAAGTTCGCGAGCTCCGATGGCGCGAAGCCCTGTTGGTTGTTAAAAATAGGGGACGCGGCCTCCTCGCTCCCCTCTAAATCCGCCCATGGATCGGTGCGCGCATAATTACATTCTGGTGCATATGAGCTCACACTACTATTTGGCATAACGAAGAAAACAAAAATACTACGTTTGCATTGATTTTTCTTCAACTTTTTAAATCAATCAATAAACCCAATAAAGTATATACAATGTTCAATGTCTGGAAAACGACAAAAATGATATTGACTTTATGATGGCCGATCAGAGGTAGAGCATTGTTTCTGAGCATGCTCGGTAAATGAGTGGCCTTGTTGGAATGGTCACTTTTTACAGATACTGTAAACATTTTGAAATAGGCATGTTTTACTGCAGTCTTTCAAGATTACAGCTGAGATTTACGGGATAGTTTCATTCCAGGCTTGTGATATCATTTGTCCATTCTCTGCATCTCAGTACTCTCGGGCCAACGCATCCTCTGAAATAATCCTCCGTCCCCTAACGACCAAACCTGGTCGTGTAGTACTTATAAAAGGGAAAATACTAGTATTACCTGTATTAAATGTGATGTATCAGTCGTGGTGTACGCATAAGCATGGTTACCTAACAGATTAGGAAAATTACATACACCAAAGAATGACGAAAAAAGCTCGAATTGAGATTGATAACGTAGATCACACTGTTTAACTACCCGAGAAGTTATAAGTTCAATACAAAGTTCATCATACAAATCTATTTCCTTAGCTTATTGTTCTTGTCGGTTAAAAAAAATGAAAGACTAGGTGTAAACGTTTTTTTGTTCATGAGTGTAACGCCACCAACGGCAGGAACATTATTGCCGACAATAATCCAGGAAGCAGCGTAATTCAACAGTATAAACATGCCTTTGGTAGTTGAAAATATCATTTCGTACGATATGCCAGTCTTCGGATATGCAGCCTGTCTGTCACGTGTATATGCGATATTTTAAATTAAGCTACCAACTAAACTGTCACGAGTATGAATTCTGCGATAACACATCATTAATACAGAAATGGTTGGAAAAATATGTACACAACTATACAAACAAATTTATAATAACAATGATAAGTATATAAGTTTTTCATAAAAAAATGTCTTTAGACTTACACGTATTTCTCTAAACAATGACATCAGCATTGTTATACGTGTCTTTGGTGATTATGCACCTGGGTTTTGATGTTTAATTGTGTTTTCGATAACATTACATCACGAGTTCCACTAGCGACTAACTGTGATTTTGTCCGGTCGACGGACGTATTCCCGTTTTAGAATATAATTTGTTTGTTCGCTTTTTATAGTACATTTCACATAAATTGCATGGTGACAATTGCATCCATGAGATTGCTGTCAAAATTGAACAAAATTAAATGTAACTATTTTAGTTTGGAATAATTTAGTAACAGCAAAGTGTATTGTTTGATTGATCAGTAACCATCTAGAGTCGACGTATATCTCAATTAATATCACAAACCCCTATATCAATAAGCTGAAAAAATGGTTGTCATTCAATACAACAACGCCGCTGGAGTAGTTTATTATATTGCGTTTACTTCGAATGTGGACAATATTTCCAATGCAGAAACATGAAAACAAATTGCGCATGTTGCCCCGGTCATAAAGCGGCGACTAGCTTTCAGTAGAATGAAGTTCTGAGATATTATTGTCATCAGAGTGGTGATCCTCTGAATATGGCGGTGAGTCGGCCTGTGGCTGAACATCTTCGGCTCTGCAGTTCATAACTTCTTCGTAGGTTGGTGGTGACCCCGGAGCCTTATCCTCTTCTTCCCGGGAATCCTGTCTACTGGCGTAGAGTGCTACCGCCGAATAATAGTCTGGGGGAGGGTGTAAATCGAAAGAGTACGGAACGGTTCCTTCAACTGCGATTCCAGTGTACAGCGATGGTACTACTTCATTTGGGTCCGATGACGATTGACTTTGCGGAGTTCGGATTTCACTCGCATCCCTACCTCTTTCTGCCGATGATTGTCTTCGGGAGGATATTCCTGAAAACAAGATAGAAATTTGAGATAAACCAAACGGGGATGTCTCCCGAATAGGACTGGGGTCAAAGGTGACAGAAAAGCAAAACGGTGGACGTATCCCTCACCAGACACCAAATGACCCTAAGTTTATCTTACAATTGTCCGACAAAAATTTAAAAAAATACAAATAATAAACAATCCAATTCCCCAAAAGTGGACTATAACCAGCCTCTACCCATATAATGTTGTTTGCCACTTGACCTATCACAGTATTGACATAATTTCCTATTTTGGTACCGGTATTACGTATTTCACAACCTACTAGTATCTTACATATTTTATGGGTTAGAATATAGTTCTTGTCTGCCCAATCGATCTGACACATTAATTAATCATCATAGACTAGACTAGACTAGTTTCTATGGTCCACAAGGGATTGCGACAGTTTTGCTATTTTTATTTTTTTGATTTATGTTAACATGTAAATATTCTAATATATAATGTTGTTTGCCACTTGACCTATCACAGTATTGACATAATTTCCTATTTTGGTACCGGTATTACGTATTTCACAACCTACTAGTATCTTACATATTTTATGGGTTAGAATATAGTTCTTGTCTGCCCAATCGATCTGACACATTAATTAATCATCATAGACTAGACTAGACTAGTTTCTATGGTCCACAAGGGATTGCGACAGTTTTGCTATTTTTATTTTTTTGATTTATGTTAACATGTAAATATTCTAGAAAGATTAATTGCAATGACTATGTACCTTCGCTATATGGAGAACCTCTTGCGTTTCGTCGATGAGATAGTCGAATCATTCCCCAGAGAATTAGACCAATCATCGCCGTGCTTGTAATCAGACTAAGAATCAGCGAAATCGTGTCATCGTGGCTGCTTGTTGTATCTATATATAAAACAAATTAAATGTATGACTACTCCCCGGACGTTACAAGTTAGGGTTTTCTTACATTACTTCCAACATTAATTTGTGTAGAGTTTTGACAATCCGATAGCCTCGAATTGATACTACTACCATGTTATGTGGTTTCATGAGAAGATTCTCGTGCAATGCTGGTTCCGGCGATTTTCTCTACAAAACAGATGAATTCGAGTTGGCTGGACGATAAATAGAGGCATTACATCAAACAAAGAAATTAGCAATAAATTGGACAATAACTCACGTCTTTATTTATAATTACAATAATTATGATAATAACATCTTTATTTACAATTTTGTAATTAATATGTTCCTTAATGGTAGGAATCCCTAAAGGACCAGAATAATTTACTCTCGTCGCCGAGCGTTCTTACCCCAGGATAGATGTGGACTATAAGTTATACCTACCGTCAAGTAACTCGCATCGGTAACCATGGTAACCATTGGAACATTTGCATAATGGTTCTCCATTGTGAAGTCTGCAGGATCCGCCATTTTCACATACTATTCCACACGAAATCCGCTGGATAGTTTCCGTTTTAGTTAAATTGTTTTGTTCCGAAGTGGTGGTGATACCAGTTCCTAAATATGAAGTTACCAAAATGTAATGAGATAGCATGGAATGAATTAGATATAGACAGCCAGACCAATAACAGCTGTATACTACACATGATATACGTAGCATGCACCCACAAGGATCCTGGTATAGTTATGTAATGAATATAATTACACTCCCATATCGACGACAGCTCGTTACAAGTTTATATGAGTTTATACACGACTTATTACTACCGAATAAATATACAAAATGGCGCACATTCATGGAGGATATTTCATAACAATTATGTTTGCGCTCTGAGTGTGGTTTTCATTAATCGTGTTTGACTAATAGCGTAGAATTCAATATTTTTTATATCAAATCATACAAACATACAGATATGTCTGTATGTGTAGAATTATGTTTTGTTTGAACATTCCAATATTATTTCAGAATGTTTAGCACATGTTAAACAAACACGCCATAATAATCATTTCTAGTTGAGATCTCATAATCATAGTTTGTAACGTTGTTTTGGCCGCTGGACGGTCATTATATATTAAAAGAAACGACAATTGAATTATGTACCTTTAGTAATCGTTACACAGAAGTGAAGACAACAGATCAACTTGATAAGCAGAATAAGAGAAGAGTTGAATCTATCCTCTACAACGGCCATGGTTGTGTATCTGAAATAAATGACGTAGTATGAAACTAAGACATGGCGGGTCGTTATAAACTAAAGAGAGATGTCAATGAAGACGGCAGATATAGCGAAAATTGTTCGAAGAACCCGGTGTATAATGTTATCAGTATAATAATTTGTTGTGTCATAGAGCAACGAATCCATCCACCCCATCCCCATTGGACTCCCGACTCCGTATTGTTTTCGATTACGCAAGTGTCAAATTCTCGTTCATATAATGTTATTTAATATGTTCAAATGTCATTAAAGGTTGTAATTATATTGAGGGGTTCATTCGACGCAAAAAGATGCAATGTTGTCATCACTATCTGTTGTTTACCAGCTAGAATCCTAAAAAAAGAGACTTCAAAAACAAATACCAAGAAACATTGTCTTTGCCTGTCAGTGAATGGAAATATGGGTGAATGAAAATTTAAATAAAATAAACATTTATTTAATACAATTAATTAATTTATTTTTTGCAAGGTAAATGTGTTTGCAAAAGCATACACTAGTAGCCAGACACATAACGCAATACAAAACAGTCACGCGTCATTGATATCCAAAGATAGCCTGAATTAATTATGCGACATCGATAATGAGCGACGTAGTTCTGGTTTGTGTGTTTGTATACTCTCTACTCCAATTTCACTGCATTCGCACACGAAATATTTATTTGGTTCCATGACTTCACTAACTGTTAATAATGAGCAACACCGTCAATTAAAACCTTAATTTAATTCAACATTATGCAAATCAGCGATACAACCAGACGGTCGGCCTTGACGGTATAGTATAGATGACAATATGACATCATGCGCTCAATTAGTATTAGCATATTATTATTCGTGTTTTTCAGATTATTTTCAGCGATGTGCATGCTCTCGAAATGGCTGCCACGGTGCAGTGCATCATATGTTCTAGGCTGTCTGAATAAACAATCAAACAATACGGACGAATACCGTATATTATTATGTTGACGCATAATAAATATAGAGCACTGTATTTCACCAAATTGTAGCTATTAGCGACGAGCTTTAATATATGACAGTGACTCAGGTTGACAATAGAGTGTAACTGTTTCAACGATTCCCGTATATCTTTTACGTTTGTCCAGTAATGGTTTTCACACACAAATGTAATAATACGTGGTATTATAATGGAGGACGGATATCGAGTGACAGACTGCTGATTGTATAGCAGTACAGCGAGTGCGCTTACTTTATCTTTCACAGCGTCGCATCCATCCATACATGCGCATCTTCTCATTCCGTTAATCTTCCCATCGCACCAGGCGTACAGTTAATAAAAGAAGTCCATATTAGCAGCTGAATCGGAATACTTGCATAACACTGCATATCTGTGTTTTGCGGATCAGACATACATATTCTGCATGCAGCAGGACCGTTTTATTACAACACCCGTCAGTGGAGCATGCGCACACAGAGCGCTGTTAATGACCCCCGGCAAAATATATTTTAACAAAAGTGTATCAGTCAGTACTGTATTGTACATTTGTGTTTACTTGTCCTTTAATTATTTTAAAAAAAAATATTCACGACATATTAGAATTATGTAAAGTTACGATATGAAAATTTGTTTCAGTCCAAAAATCGGACCACGGGTTGCTATAACGTCCGACACTGATGCAGCCCGTCTCTGACCCAATTCCATGAGTGTTAAGAGTTGAGTGTTGACCGCTTTATTTCATACACCACGTATATAAATAAACGCATTTTCTCTGAGCTACTAGATATTTTTTTTATTGCAGGCGACGTATACTAGCATGTACAAGTCAAGATGCGAGTCAGTTCTTTGGTGACATTCATAGACTCACGTCAACGTCGACGCCGTGGCCGGTGAGATGAATACATGTCTCAGAGAAAAAAAAAAGACACATTCTTACCTTAAAAAAAAACCGAATGTTACAGTTGAAGCAAAAAGTCTCTCCACACACACCATACATTTATTATCTTATTCAAGTGCCTGACATACTGCCGACACGACGCATAATTGAATAATTTGTAGGCATATCTTTTGGAAATTGAATGTAATTTCTCTGTCATTTTTTGCTCAATTCACACGAGGCGTTCCCGACGTGTTTACCGTATTTACCGTGAATGCATTTGTTGTCAAGGTATCTAGTACTTTATGGTACAATATGAAATTAGTAGGTCTTAATCTGTATCAATAATTACGTTCACGGGAGATGCTTATGAATTTCATTCAACTGTTGAATTGAGAACTAGTTGGAAACTGATGCGGCTCAACGCCCTCACGGAGTTTGATATCGGCGAAGTCAAGAATCGTATTGAGCAACAAACATCCGTAACATCTAAAACATCTGTAACGATAATTCACGTCACGCAGTAATCGGGGCGTCGCCCCAATGCACGGTTTCGCGAACTCGATGTAAACATACCCCTCCCCCGGAACACGTGGTGGGGCAATGGCACTGAATAAACCATCCAATTTTGTACGTCACTTTAGACAACAATAGCACTTTTTCCTTTATTACTGTTTCAGCCTTTTATCTTGTAAGCCCATATATACGTGTTGAAATGAGTATTACGACGATTTTATGATTCCCATAGTACCCACAATTACCCACAATGCTATACGGCATTAGACTTTGGTTACAGCGAACTAGAGTGAAACTAAGCGAACTACAAACAGCAGCTACACAGTAATATGTGCAAGGGAAGTGTCGTATGGTCGTATGGGCAATGCATTGGTATCGGTTGCACTAATGGGTATCCAGTATTCAGAGCTAGGCATTGGTATAGGTTGCACTAATGGGTATCCAGTATTCAGAGCTAGGCATTGGTATAGGTTGCACTAATGGGTATCCAGTATTCAGAGTTAGGCATTGGTTTAGGTTGTACTAATAGGTATCCAGTATTCAGAGCTAGACATTGGAATAGGGTGCACTAATGGGTATCCAGTATTCAGAGCTAGGCATTGGTATAGGTTGCACTAATGGGTATCCAGTATTCAGAGTTAGGCATTGGTTTAGGTTGTACTAATAGGTATCCAGTATTCAGAGCTAGACATTGGAATAGGGTGCACTAATGGGTATCCAGTATTCAGAGCTAGGCATTGGTATAGGTTGTACTAATAGGTATCCAGTATTCAGAGCTAGACATTGGAATAGGGTGCACTAATGGGTATCCAGTATTCAGAGTTAGGCATTGGTTTAGGTTGTACTAATAGGTATCCAGTATTCAGAGCTAGACATTGGAATAGGGTGCACTAATGGGTATCCAGTATTCAGAGATAGGCATTGGTATAGGTTGCACTAATGGGTATCCAGTATTCAGAGATAGGCATTGGTATAGGGTACACTAATGGGTATCCAGTATTCAGAGCTAGGCATTGGTATAGGGTAAACTAATGGGTATCCAGTATTCAGAGCTAGACATTGGAATAGGTTGCACTAATGGGTATCCAGTATTCAGAGCTAGGCATTGGTATTGGGTAAACTAATGGGTATCCAGTATTCAGAGCTCGGCATTGGTATAGGTTGCACTAATGGGTATCCAGTATTCAGAGCTAGGCATTGGTTTAGGTTGCACTAATGGGTATCCAGTATTCAGAGCGAGGCATTGGTATAGGTTGCACTAATGGGTATCCAGTATTCAGAGCTAGGCATTGGTATAGGGTACACTAATGGGTATCCAGTATTCAGAGCGAGGCATTGGTATAGGTTGCACTAATGGGTATCCAGTATTCAGAGCTAGGCATTGGTATAGGGTACACTAATGGGTATCCAGTATTCAGAGCTAGGCATTGGTATAGGGTACACTAATGGGTATCCAGTATTCAGAGCTAGGCATTGGTATAGGTTGCACTAATGGGTATCCAGTTTTCAGAGCTAGGCATTGGTATAGGGTACACTAATGGGTATCCAGTATTCAGAGCTGGGCATTGGTATAGGGTACACTGATGGGTATAAAGTATTCAGAGCTAGGCATTGGTATAGGGTACACTAATGGGTATCCAGTATTCAGAGCTAGGCATTGGTATAGGGTACACTAATGGGTATCCAGTATTCAGAGCTAGGCATTGGTATATGTTGCACTAATGGGTATCCAGTTTTCAGAGCTAGGCATTGGTATAGGTTGCACTAATGGGTATCCAGTATTCAGAGCTAGGCATTGGTATAGGGTACACTAATGGGTATCCAGTATTCAGAGCTAGGCATTGGTATAGGTTGCACTAATGGGTATCCAGTATTCAGAGCTAGGCATTGGTTTAGGTTGCACTAATGGGTATCTAGTATTCAGAGCGAAGCATTGGTATAGGTTGCACTAATGGGTATCCAGTATTCAGAACTAGGCATTGATATAGGGTACACTAATGGGTATCCAGTATTCAGAGCTAGGCATTTTTATAGGGTACACTAATGGGTATCCAGTATTCAGAGCTAGGCATTGGTATAGGGTACACTAATGGGTATCCAGTATTCAGAGCTAGGCATTGGTATAGGTTGCACTAATGGGTATCCAGTATTCAGAGCTAGGCATTGGTATAGGGTACACTAATGGGTATCCAGTATTCAGAGCTAGGCATTGGTATAGGTTACACTAATGGGTATCCAGTATTCAGAGCTAGGCATTGGTATAGGTTGTACTAATGGGTATCCAGTATTCAGAGCTAGGCATTAGTTTAGGGTACACTAATGGGTATCCAGTATTCAGAGCGAGGGATTGGTATGGGTTGCACTAATGAGTATCCAGTATTCAGAGCTAGGCATTGGTATAGGGTACACTAATGGGTATCCAGTATTCAGAGCTAGGCATTGGTATAGGGTACACTAATGGGTATCCAGTATTCAGAGCTAGGCATTGGTATAGGTTGCACTAATGGGTATCCAGTATTCAGAGCTAGGAATTGGTATAGGTTCCACTAATGGGTATCCAGCATACAGAGCTAGGCATTGGTATAGGTTGCACTAATGGGTATCCAGTATTCAGAGCTAAACATTGGTATAGGGTAAACTAATGGGTATCCAGTATTCAAAGCTAGGCATAGGTATAGGTTGCACTAATGGGTATCCAGTATTCAGGGCTAGGAATTGGTATAGGTTGCACTAATGGGTATCTAGTATTCAGAGCTAGGTATTGGTATAGGGAAAACTATTGGGTATCCAGTATTCAGAGCTAGGCATTGGTTTAGGTTGCACTAATGGGTATCCAGTATTCAACGCTAGGCATTGGTATAGGTTGCACTAATGGGTATCCAGTATTTAGAGCTAGGCATTGGTATAGGTTGCACTAATGGGTATCCAGTATTCAGAGCTAGGCATTGGTATAGGGTAAACTAATGGGTATCCAGTATTCAGAGCTAGGCATTGGCTTAGGTTGCACTAATGGGTATCCAGTATTCAGAGCAAGGCATTGGTATAGGTTGCACTAATGGGTATCCAGTATTCAGAGCAATGCATTGGTATAGGGTGCACTGATGGTATCCATTATTCAGAGTTAGGCATTGGTATAGGTTGCACTAATGGGTATCTCTTATTCAGAGCTAGGCATTGGTTTAGGGTACACTAATGGGTATAGAGTATTAAGAGCAATGCATTGGTATAGGTTACACTAATGGGTATCCATTATTCAGGGCTAGGCATTGGTTTAGGGTACACTAATGGGTATCCAGTATTCAGAGCAATGCATTGGTATAGGTTGCACTAATGGGTATCCAGTATTCAGAGCTAGGCATTGGTTTAGGGTACACTAATGGGTATCCAGTATTCAGAGCAATGCATTGGTATACGTTGCACTAATGAATATCCAGTATTCAGAGCTAGGCATTGGTTTAGGGTACACTAATGGGTATCCAGTATTCAGAGCAATGCATTGGTATAGGTTGCACTTATGGGTATCCAGTATTCAGAGCTAGGCATTGGTATAGGTTGCACTAATGGGTATTCATTATTCAGTGCAATGCATTGGTATAGATTGCACTAATGGGTATCCAGTATTCAGAGCAATGCATTGGTATAGGTTGCACTAATGGGTATCCAGTATTCAGAGCTAGGCATTGGTATAGGGTGCACTAATGGGTATCCAGTATTCAGAGCAAGGCATTGGTATAGGGTACACTAATGGGTATCCAGTATTCAGAGCTAGGCATTGGTATAGGTTGCACTAATGGGTATCCAGTTTTCAGAGCTAGGCATTGGTATAGGGTACACTAATGGGTATCCAGTATTCAGAGCTGGGCATTGGTATAGGGTACACTGATGGGTATAAAGTATTCAGAGCTAGGCATTGGTATAGGGTACACTAATGGGTATCCAGTATTCAGAGCTAGGCATTGGTATAGGGTACACTAATGGGTATCCAGTATTCAGAGCTAGGCATTGGTATAGGTTGCACAAATGGGTATCCAGTTTTCAGAGCTAGGCATTGGTATAGGTTGCACTAATGGGTATCCAGTATTCAGAGCTAGGCATTGGTATAGGGTACACTAATGGGTATCCAGTATTCAGAGCTAGGCATTGGTATAGGTTGCACTAATGGGTATCCAGTATTCAGAGCTAGGCATTGGTTTAGGTTGCACTAATGGGTATCTAGTATTCAGAGCGAAGCATTGGTATAGGTTGCACTAATGGGTATCCAGTATTCAGAACTAGGCATTGATATAGGGTACACTAATGGGTATCCAGTATTCAGAGCTAGGCATTGGTATAGGGTACACTAATGGGTATCCAGTATTCAGAGCTAGGCATTGGTATAGGGTACACTAATGGGTATCCAGTATTCAGAGCTAGGCATTGGTATAGGTTGCACTAATGGGTATCCAGTATTCAGAGCTAGGCATTGGTATAGGGTACACTAATGGGTATCCAGTATTCAGAGCTAGGCATTGGTATAGGTTACACTAATGGGTATCCAGTATTCAGAGCTAGGCATTGGTATAGGTTGCACTAATGGGTATCCAGTATTCAGAGCTAGGCATTAGTTTAGGGTACACTAATGGGTATCCAGTATTCAGAGCGAGGCATTGGTATGGGTTGCACTAATGAGTATCCAGTATTCAGAGCTAGGCATTGGTATAGGGTACACTAATGGGTATCCAGTATTCAGAGCTAGGCATTGGTATAGGGTACACTAATGGGTATCCAGTATTCAGAGCTAGGCATTGGTATAGGTTGCACTAATGGGTATCCAGTATTCAGAGCTAGTCATTGGTATAGGGTACACTAATGGGTATCCAGTATTCAGAGCTAGGCATTGGTATAGGTTGCACTAATGGGTATCCAGTATTCAGAGCTAGTCATTGGTATAGGGTACACTAATGGGTATCCAGTATTCAGAGCTAGGCATTGGTATAGGTTGCACTAATGGGTATCCAGTATTCAGAGCTAGTCATTGGTATAGGGTACACTAATGGGTATCCAGTATTCAGAGCTAGGCATTGGTATAGGTTGCACTAATGGGTATCCAGTATTCAGAGCTAGTCAGTGGTATAGGGTACACTAATGGGTATCCAGTATTCAGAGCTAGGCATTGGTATAGGTTGCACTAATGGGTATCCAGTATTCAGAGCTAGGAATTGGTATAGGTTCCACTAATGGGTATCCAGCATACAGAGCTAGGCATTGGTATAGATTGCACTAATGGGTATCCAGTATTCAGAGCTAAACATTGGTATAGGGTAAACTAATGGGTATCCAGTATTCAAAGCTAGGCATAGGTATAGGTTGCACTAATGGGTATCCAGTATTCAGGGCTAGGAATTGGTATAGGTTGCACTAATGGGTATCCAGTATTCAGAGCTAGGTATTGGTATAGGGAAAACTATTGGGTATCCAGTATTCAGAGCTAGGCATTGGTTTAGGTTGCACTAATGGGTATCAAGTATTCAACGCTAGGCATTGGTATAGGTTGCACTAATGGGTATCCAGTATTTAGAGCTAGGCATTGGTATAGGTTGCACTAATGGGTATCCAGTATTCAGAGCTAGGCATTGGTATAGGGTAAACTAATGGGTATCCAGTATTCAGAGCTAGGCATTGGCTTAGGTTGCACTAATGGGTATCCAGTATTCAGAGCAAGGCATTGGTATAGGTTGCACTAATGGGTATCCAGTATTCAGAGCTAGGCATTGGTATAGGTTGCACTAATGGGTATCCAGTATTCAGAGCAATGCATTGGTATAGGGTGCACTGATGGTATCCATTATTCAGAGTTAGGCATTGGTATAGGTTGCACTAATGGGTATCTATTATTCAGAGCTAGGCATTGGTTTAGGGTACACTAATGGGTATAGAGTATTAAGAGCAATGCATTGGTATAGGTTACACTAATGGGTATCCATTATTCAGAGCTAGGCATTGGTTTAGGGTACACTAATGGGTATCCAGTATTCAGAGCAATGCATTGGTATAGGTTGCACTAATGGGTATCCAGTATTCAGAGCTAGGCATTGGTTTAGGGTACACTAATGGGTATCCAGTATTCAGAGCAATGCATTGGTATAGGTTGCACTAATGAATATCCAGTATTCAGAGCTAGGCATTGGTTTAGGGTACACTAATGGGTATCCAGTATTCAGAGCAATGCATTGGTATAGGTTGCACTTATGGGTATCCAGTATTCAGAGCTAGGCATTGGTATAGGTTGCACTAATGGGTATTCATTATTCAGTGCAATGCATTGGTATAGATTGCACTAATGGGTATCCAGTATTCAGAGCAATGCATTGGTATAGGTTGCACTAATGGGTATCCAGTATTCAGATCTAGGCATTGGTATAGGGTGCACTAATGGGTATCCAGTATTCAGAGCAAGGCATTGGTATAGGGTACACTAATGGGTATCCAGTATAGAGAGCAATGCATTGGCATATGTTGCACTAATGGGTATCCAGTATTCAGAGCTAGGCATTGGTATAGGTTGCACTAATGGGTATCCAGTATTCAGAGCTAGGCATTGGTATAGGGTACACTGATGGGTATCCAGTATTCAGAGCTAAGCATTGGTATAGGGTACACTAATGGGTATCCAGTATTCAGAGCTAGGCATTGGTATAGGTTGCACTAAGGGGTATCCAGTATTCAGAGCCAGGCATTGGTTTAGGTTGCACTAATGGGTATCTAATATTCAGAGCTAGGCATTGGTTTAGGTTGCACTAATGGGTATCCAGTATTCAGAGCTAGGCATTGGTATAGGTTGCACTAATGGGTATCCAGTATTCAGAGCTAGGCATTGGTTTAGCTTGCACAAATGGGTATCCAGTATTGAAAGCTAGATATTGGTATATGTTGCACTAATGGGTACCCAGTATTCAGAGCTAGGCATTGGTTTAGGTTGCACTAATGGGTATCCAGTATTCAGAGTTAGGCATTGGTATAGGTTGCACTAATGGGTATCCACTATTCAGAGCTAGGCATTGGTTTAGGTTGCACTAATGGGTATCCAGTATTCAGAGCTAGGCATTGGTATAGGTTGCACTAATGGGTATCCAGTATTCAGAGCTAGGCATTGGTATAGGGTATACTAATAGGTATCCAGTATTCAGAGCTAGGCATTGGTATAGGGTATACTAATAGGTATCCAGTATTCAGAGCTAGGCATTGGTTTAGGTTGCACTAATGGGTATCCAGTATTCTGAGCTAGGCATTGGTATAAGTTGCACTAATGGATACCCAGTATTCAGAGCTAGGCATTGGTTTAGGTTGCACTAATCGGTATCCAGTATTCAGAGTTAGGCATTGGTACAGGTTGCACTAATGGGTATCCAGAATTCAGAGCTAGGCATTGGTATATGTTGCACTAATAGGTATCCAGTATTCAGAGCCTGCCATTGGTTTAGGTTGCACTAATGCGTATCCAGTATTCAGAGCTAGGTATTGGTTTAGGTTGCACTAATTGTATCCAGTATCCAGAGCTAGGCATCGGTATAGGTTGCACTAATGGGTATCCAGTATTCAGAGCTAGGCATTGGTATAGGTTGCACTAATGGGTATCCAGTATTCAGAGCTAGGCATTAGTTTAAAGTACACTAATGGGTATCCAGTATTCAGAGCGAAGCATTGGTATAGATTGCACTAATGAATATCTAGTATTGAGAGCTAGGCATTGGTATAGGGTACATTAATGGGTATCCAGTATTCAGAGCTAGGCATTGGTATAGGGTACACTAATGGGTATCCAGTATTCAGAGCTAGGCATTGGTATAGGTTGTACTAATGGGTATCCAGTATTCAGAGCGAGGGATTGGTATAGGTTGCACTAATGGGTATCCAGTATTCAGAGCTAGTCATTGGTATAGGTTCTACTAATGGGTATCCAGTATTCAGAGCTAGGTGTTGGTATAGCTTGCACTAATGGGTATCCAGTATTCAGAGCTAGGCATTGGTATACGGTAAACTAATGGGTATCCAGTATTCAAAGCTAGGCATTGGTATAGGTTGCACTAATTGGTATCCAGTATTCAGGGCTAGGCATTGGTATAGGTTGCACTAATGGGTATCCAGTATTCACTGCTAGGCATTGGTGTAGGGAAAACTAATGGGTATCCAGTATTCAGAGCTAGGCATTGGTTTAGGTTACACTAATGGGCATCCAGTATTCAAAGCTAGGCATTGGTATAGGTTGCACTAATGGGTATCCAGTATTCAGAGCTAAGCATTGGTATAGGTTGCACTAATGGGTATCCAGTATTCAGAGCTAGGCATTGGTATAGGTTGCACTAATTGGTATCCACTATTCAGAGCTAGGCATTGGTATAGGTTGCACTTATGGGTATCCAGTATTCAGAGCTAGGCATTGGTATAGGTTGCACTAATGGGTATCCAGTATTCAGAGCTAGGCATTGGTATAGGGTACACTAATGGGTATCCAGTATTCAGAGCTAGGCATTGGTATAGGTTACACTAATGGGTATCCAGTATTCAGAGCTAGGCATTGGTATAGGTTGCACTAATGGGTATCCAGTATTCAGAGCTAGGCATTAGTTTAGGGTACACTAATGGGTATCCAGTATTCAGAGCGAGGCATTGGTATGGGTTGCACTAATGAGTATCCAGTATTCAGAGCTAGGCATTGGTATAGGGTACACTAATGGGTATCCAGTATTCAGAGCTAGGCATTGGTATAGGGTACACTAATGGGTATCCAGTATTCAGAGCTAGGCATTGGTATAGGTTGCACTAATGGGTATCCAGTATTCAGAGCTAGTCATTGGTATAGGGTACACTAATGGGTATCCAGTATTCAGAGCTAGGCATTGGTATAGGTTGCACTAATGGGTATCCAGTATTCAGAGCTAGTCAGTGGTATAGGGTACACTAATGGGTATCCAGTATTCAGAGCTAGGCATTGGTATAGGTTGCACTAATGGGTATCCAGTATTCAGAGCTAGTCATTGGTATAGGGTACACTAATGGGTATCCAGTATTCAGAGCTAGGCATTGGTATAGGTTGCACTAATGGGTATCCAGTATTCAGAGCTAGTCAGTGGTATGGGGTACACTAATGGGTATCCAGTATTCAGAACTAGGCATTGGTATAGGTTGCACTAATGGGTATCCAGTATTCAGAGCTAGGAATTGGTATAGGTTCCACTAATGGGTATCCAGCATACAGAGCTAGGCATTGGTATAGGTTGCACTAATGGGTATCCAGTATTCAGAGCTAAACATTGGTATAGGGTAAACTAATGGGTATCCAGTATTCAAAGCTAGGCATAGGTATAGGTTGCACTAATGGGTATCCAGTATTCAGGGCTAGGAATTGGTATAGGTTGCACTAATGGGTATCCAGTATTCAGAGCTAGGTATTGGTATAGGGAAAACTATTGGGTATCCAGTATTCAGAGCTAGGCATTGGTTTAGGTTGCACTAATGGGTATCCAGTATTCAACGCTAGGCATTGGTATAGGTTGCACTAATGGGTATCCAGTATTTAGAGCTAGGCATTGGTATAGGTTGCACTAATGGGTATCCAGTATTCAGAGCTAGGCATTGGTATAGGGTAAACTAATGGGTATCCAGTATTCAGAGCTAGGCATTGGCTTAGGTTGCACTAATGGGTATCCAGTATTCAGAGCAAGGCATTGGTATAGGTTGCACTAATGGGTATCCAGTATTCAGAGCTAGGCATTGGTATAGGTTGCACTAATGGGTATCCAGTATTCAGAGCAATGCATTGGTATAGGGTGCACTGATGGTATCCATTATTCAGAGTTAGGCATTGGTATAGGTTGCACTAATGGGTATCTATTATTCAGAGCTAGGCATTGGTTTAGGGTACACTAATGGGTATAGAGTATTAAGAGCAATGCATTGGTATAGGTTACACTAATGGGTATCCATTATTCAGAGCTAGGCATTGGTTTAGGGTACACTAATGGGTATCCAGTATTCAGAGCAATGCATTGGTATAGGTTGCACTAATGGGTATCCAGTATTCAGAGCTAGGCATTGGTTTAGGGTACACTAATGGGTATCCAGTATTCAGAGCAATGCATTGGTATAGGTTGCACTAATGAATATCCAGTATTCAGAGCTAGGCATTGGTTTAGGGTACACTAATGGGTATCCAGTATTCAGAGCAATGCATTGGTATAGGTTGCACTTATGGGTATCCAGTATTCAGAGCTAGGCATTGGTATAGGTTGCACTAATGGGTATTCATTATTCAGTGCAATGCATTGGTATAGATTGCACTAATGGGTATCCAGTATTCAGAGCAATGCATTGGTATAGGTTGCACTAATGGGTATCCAGTATTCAGATCTAGGCATTGGTATAGGGTGCACTAATGGGTATCCAGTATTCAGAGCAAGGCATTGGTATAGGGTACACTAATGGGTATCCAGTATTGAGAGCAATGCATTGGCATAGGTTGCACTAATGGGTATCCAGTATTCAGAGCTAGGCATTGGTATAGGTTGCACTAATGGGTATCCAGTATTCAGAGCTAGGCATTGGTATAGGGTACACTGATGGGTATCCAGTATTCAGAGCTAAGCATTGGTATAGGGTACACTAATGGGTATCCAGTATTCAGAGCTAGGCATTGGTATAGGTTGCACTAAGGGGTATCCAGTATTCAGAGCCAGGCATTGGTTTAGGTTGCACTAATGGGTATCTAATATTCAGAGCTAGGCATTGGTTTAGGTTGCACTAATGGGTATCCAGTATTCAGAGCTAGGCATTGGTATAGGTTGCACTAATGGGTATCCAGTATTCAGAGCTAGGCATTGGTTTAGCTTGCACAAATGGGTATCCAGTATTGAAAGCTAGATATTGGTATAGGTTGCACTAATGGGTACCCAGTATTCAGAGCTAGGCATTGGTTTAGGTTGCACTAATGGGTATCCAGTATTCAGAGTTAGGCATTGGTATAGGTTGCACTAATGGGTATCCACTATTCAGAGCTAGGCATTGGTTTAGGTTGCACTAATGGGTATCCAGTATTCAGAGCTAGGCATTGGTATAGGTTGCACTAATGGGTATCCAGTATTCAGAGCTAGGCATTGGTAAAGATTGCATTAATGGGTATCCAGTATTCAGAGCTAGGCATTGGTATAGGGTATACTAATAGGTATCCTGTATTCAGAGCTAGGCATTGGTTTAGGTTGCACTAATGGGTATCCAGTATTCTGAGCTAGGCATTGGTATAAGTTGCACTAATGGATACCCAGTATTCAGAGCTAGGCATTGGTTTAGGTTGCACTAATCGGTATCCAGTATTCAGAGTTAGGCATTGGTACAGGTTGCACTAATGGGTATCCAGAATTCAGAGCTAGGCATTGGTATATGTTGCACTAATGGGTATCCAGTATTCAGAGCCTGCCATTGGTTTAGGTTGCACTAATGCGTATCCAGTATTCAGAGCTAGGTATTGGTTTAGGTTGCACTAATGGGTATCCAGTATCCAGAGCTAGGCATCGGTATAGGTTGCACTAATGGGTATCCAGTATTCAGAGCTAGGCATTGGTATAGGTTGCATTAATGGGTATCCAGTATTCAGAGCTAGGCATTAGTTTAAAGTACACTAATGGGTATCCAGTATTCAGAGCGAAGCATTGGTATAGATTGCACTAATGAATATCTAGTATTGAGAGCTAGGCATTGGTATAGGGTACATTAATGGGTATCCAGTATTCAGAGCTAGGCATTGGTATAGGGTACACTAATGGGTATCCAGTATTCAGAGCTAGGCATTGGTATAGGTTGTACTAATGGGTATCCAGTATTCAGAGCGAGGGATTGGTATAGGTTGCACTAATGGGTATCCAGTATTCAGAGCTAGTCATTGGTATAGGTTCTACTAATGGGTATCCAGTATTCAGAGCTAGGTATTGGTATAGCTTGCACTAATGGGTATCCAGTATTCAGAGCTAGGCATTGGTATACGGTAAACTAATGGGTATCCAGTATTCAAAGCTAGGCATTGGTATAGGTTGCACTAATTGGTATCCAGTATTCAGGGCTAGGCATTGGTATAGGTTGCACTAATGGGTATCCAGTATTCACAGCTAGGCATTGGTGTAGGGAAAACTAATGGGTATCCAGTATTCAGAGCTAGGCATTGGTTTAGGTTACACTAATGGGCATCCAGTATTCAAAGCTAGGCATTGGTATAGGTTGCACTAATGGGTATCCAGTATTCAGAGCAATGCATTGGTATAGGGTGCACTGATGGTATCCATTATTCAGAGTTAGGCATTGGTATAGGTTGCACTAATGGGTATCTATTATTCAGAGCTAGGCATTGGTTTAGGGTACACTAATGGGTATAGAGTATTAAGAGCAATGCATTGGTATAGGTTACACTAATGGGTATCCATTATTCAGAGCTAGGCATTGGTTTAGGGTACACTAATGGGTATCCAGTATTCAGAGCAATGCATTGGTATAGGTTGCACTAATGGGTATCCAGTATTCAGAGCTAGGCATTGGTTTAGGGTACACTAATGGGTATCCAGTATTCAGAGCAATGCATTGGTATAGGTTGCACTAATGAATATCCAGTATTCAGAGCTAGGCATTGGTTTAGGGTACACTAATGGGTATCCAGTATTCAGAGCAATGCATTGGTATAGGTTGCACTTATGGGTATCCAGTATTCAGAGCTAGGCATTGGTATAGGTTGCACTAATGGGTATTCATTATTCAGTGCAATGCATTGGTATAGATTGCACTAATGGGTATCCAGTATTCAGAGCAATGCATTGGTATAGGTTGCACTAATGGGTATCCAGTATTCAGATCTAGGCATTGGTATAGGGTGCACTAATGGGTATCCAGTATTCAGAGCAAGGCATTGGTATAGGGTACACTAATGGGTATCCAGTATTGAGAGCAATGCATTGGCATAGGTTGCACTAATGGGTATCCAGTATTCAGAGCTAGGCATTGGTATAGGTTGCACTAATGGGTATCCAGTATTCAGAGCTAGGCATTGGTATAGGGTACACTGATGGGTATCCAGTATTCAGAGCTAAGCATTGGTATAGGGTACACTAATGGGTATCCAGCATTCAGAGCTAGGCATTGGTATAGGTTGCACTAAGGGGTATCCAGTATTCAGAGCCAGGCATTGGTTTAGGTTGCACTAATGGGTATCTAATATTCAGAGCTAGGCATTGGTTTAGGTTGAACTAATTGGTATCCAGTATTCAGAGCTAGGCATTGGTATAGGTTGCACTAATGGGTATCCAGTATTCAGAGCTAGGCATTGGTTTAGCTTGCACAAATGGGTATCCAGTATTGAAAGCTAGATATTGGTATAGGTTGCACTAATGGGTACCCAGTATTCAGAGCTAGGCATTGGTTTAGGTTGCACTAATGGGTATCCAGTATTCAGAGTTAGGCATTGGTATAGGTTGCACTAATGGGTATCCACTATTCAGAGCTAGGCATTGGTTTAGGTTGCACTAATGGGTATCCAGTATTCAGAGCTAGGCATTGGTATAGTTTGCACTAATGGGTATCCAGTATTCAGAGCTAGGCATTGGTAAAGATTGCATTAATGGGTATCCAGTATTCAGAGCTAGGCATTGGTATAGGGTATACTAATAGGTATCCAGTATTCAGAGCTAGGCATTGGTTTAGGTTGCACTAATGGGTATCCAGTATTCTGAGCTAGGCATTGGTATAAGTTGCACTAATGGATACCCAGTATTCAGAGCTAGGCATTGGTTTAGGTTGCACTAATCGGTATCCAGTATTCAGAGTTAGGCATTGGTACAGGTTGCACTAATGGGTATCCAGAATTCAGAGCTAGGCATTGGTATATGTTGCACTAATGGGTATCCAGTATTCAGAGCCTGCCATTGGTTTAGGTTGCACTAATGCGTATCCAGTATTCAGAGCTAGGTATTGGTTTAGGTTGCACTAATGGGTATCCAGTATCCAGAGCTAGGCATCGGTATAGGTTGCACTAATGGGTATCCAGTATTCAGAGCTAGGCATTGGTATAGGTTGCACTAATGGGTATCCAGTATTCAGAGCTAGGCATTAGTTTAAAGTACACTAATGGGTATCCAGTATTCAGAGCGAAGCATTGGTATAGATTGCACTAATGAATATCTAGTATTGAGAGCTAGGCATTGGTATAGGGTACATTAATGGGTATCCAGTATTCAGAGCTAGGCATTGGTATAGGGTACACTAATGGGTATCCAGTATTCAGAGCTAGGCATTGGTATAGGTTGTACTAATGGGTATCCAGTATTCAGAGCGAGGGATTGGTATAGGTTGCACTAATGGGTATCCAGTATTCAGAGCTAGTCATTGGTATAGGTTCTACTAATGGGTATCCAGTATTCAGAGCTAGGTATTGGTATAGCTTGCACTAATGGGTATCCAGTATTCAGAGCTAGGCATTGGTATACGGTAAACTAATGGGTATCCAGTATTCAAAGCTAGGCATTGGTATAGGTTGCACTAATTGGTATCCAGTATTCAGGGCTAGGCATTGGTATAGGTTGCACTAATGGGTATCCAGTATTCACAGCTAGGCATTGGTGTAGGGAAAACTAATGGGTATCCAGTATTCAGAGCTAGGCATTGGTTTAGGTTACACTAATGGGCATCCAGTATTCAAAGCTAGGCATTGGTATAGGTTGCACTAATGGGTATCCAGTATTCAGAGCTAAGCATTGGTATAGGTTGCACTAATGGGTATCCAGTATTCAGAGCTAGGCATTGGTATAGGTTGCACTAATTGGTATCCACTATTCAGAGCTAGGCATTGGTATAGGTTGCACTTATGGGTATCCAGTATTCAGAGCTAGGCATTGGTATAGGTTGCACTAATGGGTATTCATTATTCAGAGCAATGCATTGGTATAGATTGCACTATTGGGTATCCAGTATTCAGAGCAATGCATTGGTATAGGTTGCACTAATGGGTATCCAGTATTCAGAGCTAGGCATTGGTATAGGGTGCACTAATGGGTATCCAGTATTCAGAGCAAGGCATTGGTATAGGTTGCACTAATGGGTATCCAGTATTCAGAGCTAGGCATTAGTATAGGTTGCACTAATGGGTATCCAGTATTCAGAGCTAGGCATTAGTTTAAAGTACACTAATGGGTATCCAGTATTCAGAGCGAAGCATTGGTATAGATTGCACTAATGAATATCTAGTATTGAGAGCTAGGCATTGGTATAGGGTACATTAATGGGTATCCAGTATTCAGAGCTAGGCATTGGTATAGGGTACACTAATGGGTATCCAGTATTCAGAGCTAGGCATTGGTATAGGTTGTACTAATGGGTATCCAGTATTCAGAGCGAGGGATTGGTATAGGTTGCACTAATGGGTATCCAGTATTCATAGCTAGTCATTGGTATAGGTTCTACTAATGGGTATCCAGTATTCAGAGCTAGGTATTGGTATAGCTTGCACTAATGGGTATCCAGTATTCAGAGCTAGGCATTGGTATACGGTAAACTAATGGGTATCCAGTATTCAAAGCTAGGCATTGGTATAGGTTGCACTAATTGGTATCCAGTATTCAGGGCTAGGCATTGGTATAGGTTGCACTAATGGGTATCCAGTATTCACAGCTAGGCATTGGTGTAGGGAAAACTAATGGGTATCCAGTATTCAGAGCTAGGCATTGGTTTAGGTTACACTAATGGGCATCCAGTATTCAAAGCTAGGCATTGGTATAGGTTGCACTAATGGGTATCCAGTATTCAGAGCTAAGCATTGGTATAGGTTGCACTAATGGGTATCCAGTATTCAGAGCTAGGCATTGGTATAGGTTGCACTAATTGGTATCCACTATTCAGAGCTAGGCATTGGTATAGGTTGCACTTATGGGTATCCAGTATTCAGAGCTAGGCATTAGTTTAAAGTACACTAATGGGTATCCAGTATTCAGAGCGAAGCATTGGTATAGATTGCACTAATGAATATCTTGTATTGAGAACTAGGCATTGGTATAGGGTACATTAATGGGTATCCAGTATTCAGAGCTAGGCATTGGTATAGGGTACACTAATGGGTATCCAGTATTCAGAGCTAGGCATTGGTATAGGTTGTACTAATGGGTATCCAGTATTCAGAGCGAGGGATTGGTATAGGTTGCACTAATGGGTATCCAGTATTCAGAGCTAGACATTGGTATAGGTTCTACTAATGGGTATCCAGTATTCAGAGCTAGGTATTGGTATAGCTTGCACTAATGGGTATCCAGTATTCAGAGCTAGGCATTGGTATACGGTAAACTAATGGGTATCCAGTATTCAAAGCTAGGCATTGGTATAGGTTGCACTAATTGGTATCCAGTATTCAGGGCTAGGCATTGGTATAGGTTGCACTAATGGGTATCCAGTATTCACAGCTAGGCATTGGTGTAGGGAAAACTAATGGGTATCCAGTATTCAGAGCTAGGCATTGGTTTAGGTTACACTAATGGGCATCCAGTATTCAAAGCTAGGCATTGGTATAGGTTGCACTAATGGGTATCCAGTATTCAGAGCTAAGCATTGGTATAGGTTGCACTAATGGGTATCCAGTATTCAGAGCTAGGCATTGGTATAGGTTGCACTAATTGGTATCCACTATTCAGAGCTAGGCATTGGTATAGGTTGCACTTATGGGTATCCAGTATTCAGAGCTAGGCATTGGTATAGGTTGCACTAATGGGTATTCATTATTCAGAGCAATGCATTGGTATAGATTGCACTAATGGGTATGCAGTATTCAGAGCAATGCATTGGTATAGGTTGCACTAATGGGTATCCAGTATTCAGAGCTAGGCATTGGTATAGGGTGCACTAATGGGTATCCAGTATTCAGAGCAAGGCATTGGTATAGGTTGCACTAATGGGTATCCAGTATTCAGAGCTAGGCATTAGTATAGGTTGCACTAATGGGTATCCAGTATTCAGAGCTAGGCATTAGTTTAAAGTACACTAATGGGTATCCAGTATTCAGAGCGAAGCATTGGTATAGATTGCACTAATGAATATCTAGTATTGAGAGCTAGGCATTGGTATAGGGTACATTAATGGGTATCCAGTATTCAGAGCTAGGCATTGGTATAGGGTACACTAATGGGTATCCAGTATTCAGAGCTAGGCATTGGCATAGGTTGTACTAATGGGTATCCAGTATTCAGAGCGAGGGATTGGTATAGGTTGCACTAATGGGTATCCAGTATTCAGAGCTAGTCATTGGTATAGGTTCTACTAATGGGTATCCAGTATTCAGAGCTAGGTATTGGTATAGCTTGCACTAATGGGTATCCAGTATTCAGAGCTAGGCATTGGTATACGGTAAACTAATGGGTATCCAGTATTCAAAGCTAGGCATTGGTATAGGTTGCACTAATTGGTATCCAGTATTCAGGGCTAGGCATTGGTATAGGTTGCACTAATGGGTATCCAGTATTCACAGCTAGGCATTGGTGTAGGGAAAACTAATGGGTATCCAGTATTCAGAGCTAGGCATTGGTTTAGGTTACACTAATGGGCATCCAGTATTCAAAGCTAGGCATTGGTATAGGTTGCACTAATGGGTATCCAGTATTCAGAGCTAAGCATTGGTATAGGTTGCACTAATGGGTATCCAGTATTCAGAGCTAGGCATTGGTATAGGTTGCACTAATGGGTATCCACTATTCAGAGCTAGGCATTGGTATAGGTTGCACTTATGGGTATCCAGTATTCAGAGCTAGGCATTGGTATAGGTTGCACTAATGGGTATTCATTATTCAGAGCAATGCATTGGTATAGATTGCACTAATGGGTATCCAGTATTCAGAGCAATGCATTGGTATAGGTTGCACTAATGGGTATCCAGTATTCAGAGCTAGGCATTGGTATAGGGTGCACTAATGGGTATCCAGTATTCAGAGCAAGGCATTGGTATAGGGTACACTAATGGGTATCCAGTATTGAGAGCAATGCATTGGCATAGGTTGCACTAATGGGTATCCAGTATTCAGAGCTAGGCATTGGTATAGGGTACACTGATGGGTATCCAGTATTCAGAGCTAAGCATTGGTATAAGGTACACTAATGGGTATCCAGTATTCAGAGCTAGGCATTGGTATAGGGTACACTAATGGGTATCCAGTATTCAGAGCTAGGCATTGGTATAGGTTGCAGTAATGGGTATCCAGTATTCAGAGCTAGGCATTGGTATAGGGTACACTAATGGGTATCCAGTATTCAGAGCTAGGCATTGGTATAGGTTGCACTAATGGGTATCCAGTATTCAGAGCTAGGCATTGGTATAGGTTGCACTAATTGGTATCCACTATTCAGAGCTAAGCATTGATTTAGGTTGCACTAATGGGTATCCAGTATTCAGAGCTAAGCATTGGTATAGGTTGCACTAAGGGGTATCCAGTATTCAGAGCTAGGCATTGGTTTAGGTTGCACTAATGGGTATCCAATATTCAGAGCTAGGCATTGGTTTAGGTTGCACTAATGGGTATCCAATATTCAGAGCTAGGCATTGGTTTAGGTTGCACTAATGGGTATCCAGTATTCAGAGCTAGGCATTGGTATAGGTTGCACTAATGGGTATCCAGTATTCAGAGCTAGGAATTGGTATAGGGTACACTAATGGGTATCCAGCATTCAGAGCTAGGCATTGGTTTAGCTTGCACAAATGGGTATCCAGTATTCAAAGCTAGATATTGGTATAGGTTGCACTAATGGGTACCCAGTATTCAGAGCTAGGCATTGGTTTAGGTTGCAGTAATGGGTATCCTGTATTCAGAGTTATGCATTGGTATAGGTTGCACTAATGGGTATCCACTATTCAGAGCTAGGCATTGGTTTAGGTTGCACTAATGGGTATCCAGTATTCAGAGCTAGGCATTGGTATAGGTTGCACTAATGGGTATCCAGTATTCAGAGCTAGGCATTGGTAAAGGTTGCATTAATGGATATCCAGTATTCAGAGCTAGGCATTGGTATAGGGTATACTAATAGGTATCCAGTATTCAGAGCTAGGCATTGGTTTAAGTTGCACTAATGGGTATCCAGTATTCTGAGCTAGGCATTGGTATAAGTTACACTAATGGATACCCAGTATTCAGAGCTAGGCATTGGTTTAGGTTGCACTAATCGGTATCCAGTATTCAGAGTTAGGCATTGGTATAGGTTGCACTAATGGGTATCCAGAATTCAGAGCTAGGCATTGGTATAGGTTGCACTAATGGGTATCCAGTATCCAGAGCTAGGCATTGGTATATGTTCCACTAATGGGTATCCAGTATTCAGAGCCTGCCATTGGTTTAGGTTGCACTAATGCGTATCCAGTATTCAGAGCTAGGTATTGGTTTAGGTTGCACTAATGGGTATCCAGTATCCAGAGCTAGGCATTGGTATAGGTTGCACTAATGGGTATCCAGTATTCAGAGCTAGGCATTAGTTTAAAGTACACTAATGGGTATCCAGTATTCAGAGCGAAGCATTGGTATAGATTGCACTAATGAGTATCCAGTATTCAGAGCTAGGCATTGGTATAGGGTACATTAATGGGAATCCAGTATTCAGTGCTAGGCATTGGTATAGGGTACACTAATGGGTATCCAGTATTCAGAGCTAGGTATTGGTATAGGTTGTACTAATGGGTATCCAGTATTCAGAGTGAGGGATTGGTATAGGTTGCACTAATGGGTATCCAGTATTCAGAGCTAGTCATTGGTATAGGTTCTACTAATGGGTATCCAGTATTCAGAGCTAGGCATTGGTATACGGTAAACTAATGGGTATCCAGTATTCAAAGCTAGGCATTGGTATAGGTTGCACTAATTGGTATCCAGTATTCAGGGCTAGGCATTGGTATAGGTTGCACTAATGGGTATCCAGTATTCAGAGCAATGCATATGTATAGGTTGCACTAATGGGTATCCAGTATTCAGAGCTAGGCATTGGTATAGGGTAAACTAATGGGTATCCAGTATTCAGAGCTAGGCATTGGTTTAGGTTACACTAATGGGTATCCAGTATTCAAAGCAAGGCATTGGTATAGGTTGCACTAATGGGTATCCAGTATTCAGAGCTAAGCATTGGTATAGGTTGCACTAATGGGTATCCAGTATTCAGAGCTAGGCATTGGTATAGGGTAAACTAATGGGTATCCAGTATTCAGAGCTAGGCATTGGCTTAGGTTGCACTAATGGGTATCCAGTATTCAGAGCAAGGCATTGGTATAGGTTGCACTAATGGGTATGCAGTATTCAGAGCAAGGCATTGGTATAGGTTGCACTAATGGGTATCCAGTATTCAGAGCAAGGCATTGGTATAGGTTGCACTAATGGGTATCCAGTATTCAGAGCTAGGCATTGGTATAGGTTGCACTGATGGGTATCCAGTATTCAGAGCTAGGCATTGGTGTAGGGAAAACTAATGGGTATCCAGTATTCAGAGCTAGGCATTGGTTTAGGTTACACTAATGGGCATCCAGTATTCAGAGCTAAGCATTGGTATAGGTTGCACTAATGGGTATCCAGTATTCAGAGCTAAGCATTGGTATAGGTTGCACTAATGGGTATCCAGTATTCAGAGCTAGGCATTGGTATAGGTTGCACTAATTGGTATCCACTATTCAGAGCTAGGCATTGGTATAGGTTGCACTTATGGGTATCCAGTATTCAGAGCTAGGCATTGGTATAGGTTGCACTAATGGGTATTCATTATTCAGAGCAATGCATTGGTATAGATTGCACTAATGGGTATCCAGTATTCAGAGCAATGCATTGGTATAGGTTGCACTAATGGGTATCCAGTATTCAGAGCTAGGCATTGGTATAGGGTGCACTAATGGGTATCCAGTATTCAGAGCAAGGCATTGGTATAGGGTACACTAATGGGTATCCAGTATTGAGAGCAATGCATTGGCATAGGTTGCACTAATGGGTATCCAGTATTCAGAGCTAGGCATTGGTATAGGGTACACTGATGGGTATCCAGTATTCAGAGCTAAGCATTGGTATAAGGTACACTAATGGGTATCCAGTATTCAGAGCTAGGCATTGGTATAGGGTACACTAATGGGTATCCAGTATTCAGAGCTAGGCATTGGTATAGGTTGCACTAATGGGTATCCAGTATTCAGAGCTAGGCATTGGTATAGGGTACACTAATGGGTATCCAGTATTCAGAGCTAGGCATTGGTATAGGTTGCACTAATGGGTATCCAGTATTCAGAGCTAGGCATTGGTATAGGTTGCACTAATTGGTATCCACTATTCAGAGCTAAGCATTGATTTAGGTTGCACTAATGGGTATCCAGTATTCAGAGCTAAGCATTGGTATAGGTTGCACTAAGGGGTATCCAGTATTCAGAGCTAGGCATTGGTTTAGGTTGCACTAATGGGTATCCAATATTCAGAGCTAGGCATTGGTTTAGGTTGCACTAATGTGTATCCAATATTCAGAGCTAGGCATTGGTTTAGGTTGCACTAATGGGTATCCAGTATTCAGAGCTAGGCATTGGTATAGGTTGCACTAATGGGTATCCAGTATTCAGAGCTAGGAATTGGTATAGGGTACACTAATGGGTATCCAGCATTCAGAGCTAGGCATTGGTTTAGCTTGCACAAATGGGTATCCAGTATTCAAAGCTAGATATTGGTATAGGTTGCACTAATGGGTACCCAGTATTCAGAGCTAGGCATTGGTTTAGGTTGCAGTAATGGGTATCCAGTATTCAGAGTTATGCATTGGTATAGGTTGCACTAATGGGTATCCACTATTCAGAGCTAGGCATTGGTTTAGGTTGCACTAATGGGTATCCAGTATTCAGAGCTAGGCATTGGTATAGGTTGCACTAATGGGTATCCAGTATTCAGAGCTAGGCATTGGTATAGGGTACATTAATGGGAATCCAGTATTCAGTGCTAGGCATTGGTATAGGGTACACTAATGGGTATCCAGTATTCAGAGCTAGGTATTGGTATAGGTTGTACTAATGGGTATCCAGTATTCAGAGTGAGGGATTGGTATAGGTTGCACTAATGGGTATCCAGTATTCAGAGCTAGGCATTGGTATAGGGTATACTAATAGGTATCTAGTATTCAGAGCTAGGCATTGGTTTAAGTTGCACTAATGGGTATCCAGTATACTGAGCTAGGCATTGGTATAAGTTACACTAATGGATACCCAGTATTCAGAGCTAGGCATTGGTTTAGGTTGCACTAATCGGTATCCAGTATTCAGAGTTAGGCATTGGTATAGGTTGCACTAATGGGTATCCAGAATTCAGAGCTAGGCATTGGTATAGGTTGCACTAATGGGTGTCCAGTATCCAGAGCTAGGCATTGGTACATGTTCCACTAATGGGTATCCAGTATTCAGAGCCTGCCATTGGTTTAGGTTGCACTAATGCGTATCCAGTATTCAGAGCTAGGTATTGGTTTAGGTTGCACTAATGGGTATCCAGTATCCAGAGCTAGGCATTGGTATAGGTTGCACTAATGGGTATCCAGTATTCAGAGCTAGGCATTAGTTTAAAGTACACTAATGGGTATCCAGTATTCAGAGCGAAGCATTGGTATAGATTGCACTAATGAGTATCCAGTATTCAGAGCTAGGCATTGGTATAGGGTACATTAATGGGAATCCAGTATTCAGTGCTAGGCATTGGTATAGGGTACACTAATGGGTATCCAGTATTCAGAGCTAGGTATTGGTATAGGTTGTACTAATGGGTATCCAGTATTCAGAGTGAGGGATTGGTATAGGTTGCACTAATGGGTATCCAGTATTCAGAGCTAGTCATTGGTATAGGTTCTACTAATGGGTATCCAGTATTCAGAGCTAGGTATTGGTATACGGTAAACTAATGGGTATCCAGTATTCAAAGCTAGGCATTGGTATAGGTTGCACTAATTGGTATCCAGTATTCAGGGCTAGGCATTGGTATAGGTTGCACTAATGGGTATCCAGTATTCAGAGCAATGCATATGTATAGGTTGCACTAATGGGTATCCAGTATTCAGAGCTAGGCATTGGTATAGGGTAAACTAATGGGTATCCAGTATTCAGAGCTAGGCATTGGTTTAGGTTACACTAATGGGTATCCAGTATTCAAAGCAAGGCATTGGTATAGGTTGCACTAATGGGTATCCAGTATTCAGAGCTAAGCATTGGTATAGGTTGCACTAATGGGTATCCAGTATTCAGAGCTAGGCATTGGTATAGGGTAAACTAATGGGTATCCAGTATTCAGAGCTAGGCATTGGCTTAGGTTGCACTAATGGGTATCCAGTATTCAGAGCAAGGCATTGGTATAGGTTGCACTAATGGGTATCCAGTATTCAGAGCAAGGCATTGGTATAGGTTGCACTAATGGGTATCCAGTATTCAGAGCTAGGCATTGGTATAGGTTGCACTGATGGGTATCCAGTATTCAGAGCATTGCATTGGTATAGGGTGCACTAATGGGTATCCATTATTCAGAGTTAGGCATTGGTATAGGTTGCACTAATGGGTATCCAGTATTCAGTGCTAGGCATTGGTTTAGGGTACACTATGGGTATCCAGTATTCAGAGCAATGCATTGGTATAGGTTGCACTAATGGGTATCCAGTATTCAGAACTAGGCATTGGTTTAGGGTACACTAATGGGTATCCAGTATTCAGAGCAATGCATTGGTATAGGTTGCACTAATGGGTATCCAGTATTCAGAGCTAGGCATTGGTTTAGGCTGCGCTAATGGGTATCCAGTATTCAGAGCGAGGCATTGGTATAGGTTGCACTAATGGGTATCCAGTATTCAGAGCTAGGCATTGGTATAGGGTACACTAATGGGTATCCAGTATTCAGAGCTAGGCATTGGTATAGGTTGCACTAATGGGTATCCAATATTCAGAGCAATGCATTGGTATAGGCTGCACTAATGGGTATCCAGTATTCAGAGCTAGGCAATGGTATAGGGTGCACTAATGGGTATCCAGTATTCAGAGCTAGGCATTGGTATAGGTTGCACTAATGGGTATACAATATTCAGAGCTTGGCATTGTTATAGGTTGCACTAATGGGTATCCAGTATTCAGAGCTAGGCATTGGTATAGGGTACACTAATGGGTATCCAGTATTCAGAGCTAGGCATTTGTATAGGTTGCACTAATGGGTATCCAGTATTCAGAGCAAGGCATTGGTATAGGGTACACTGATGGGTATAAAGTATTCAGAGCTAGGCATTGGTATAGGGTACACTAATGGGTATCCAGTATTCAGAGCTAGGCATTGGTATATGGTACACTAATGGGTATCCAGTATTCAGAGCTAGGCATTGGTATAGGTTGCACAAATGGGTATCCAGTTTTCAGAGCTAGGCATTGGTATAGGTTGTAATAATGGGTATCCAGTATTCAGAGCTAGTCATTAGTATAGGGTACACTAATGGGTATCCAGTATTCAGAGCTAGGCATTGGTATAGGTTGCACTAATGGGTATCAAGTATTCAGAGCTAGGCATTGGTTTAGGTTGCACTAATGGGTATCCAGTATTCAGAGCAATGCATTGGTATAGGGTACACTAATGGGTATCCAGTATTCAGAGCTAGTCATTGGTATAGGTTACACTAATGGGTATCCAGTATTCAGAGCTAGGCATTGGTATAGGTTGCACTAATGGGTATCAAGTATTCAGAGCTAGCCATTGGTTTAGGTTGCACTAATGGGTATCCAGTATTCAGAGCGAGGCATTGGTATAGGTTGCACTAATGGGTATCCAGTATTCAGAGCTAGTCATTGGTATAGGGTACACTAATGGGTATCCAGTATTCAGAGCTAGTCATTGATATAGGGTACACTAATGGGTATCCAGTATTCAGAGCTAGGCATTGGTATATGTTGCACTAATGGGTATCCAGTATTCAGAGATAGCCATTGGTATAGGGTACACTAATGGGTATCCAGTATTCAGAGCTAGGCATTGGTATAGGTTGCACTAATGGGTATCCGGTATTCAGAGCTAGTCATTGGTATAGGGTACACTAATGGGTATCCAGTATTCAGAGCTAGGCATTGGTATAGGTTGCACTAAAGGGTATCCAGTATTCAGAGCTAGTCATTGGTATAGGGTACACTAATGGGTATCCAGTATTCAGAGCTAGGCATTGGCTTAGGATGCTCTAATGGGTATCCAGTATTCAGAGCTAGGCATTGGTATAGGGTACACTAATGGGTATCCAGTATTCAGAGCTAGGCATTGGTATAGGTTGCACTAATGGGTATCCAGTATTCAGAGCTAGGCATTGGCATAGGTTGTACTAATGGGTATCCAGTATTCAGAGCGAGGGATTGGTATAGGTTGCACTAATGGGTATCCAGTATTCAGAGCTAGTCATTGGTATAGGTTCTACTAATGGGTATCCAGTATTCAGAGCGAAGCATTGGTATAGATTGCACTAATGAATATCTAGTATTGAGAGCTAGGCATTGGTATAGGGTACATTAATGGGTATCCAGTATTCAGAGCTAGGCATTGGTATAGGGTACACTAATGGGTATCCAGTATTCAGAGCTAGGCATTGGCATAGGTTGTACTAATGGGTATCCAGTATTCAGAGCGAGGGATTGGTATAGGTTGCACTAATGGGTATCCAGTATTCAGAGCTAGTCATTGGTATAGGTTCTACTAATGGGTATCCAGTATTCAGAGCTAGGTATTGGTATAGCTTGCACTAATGGGTATCCAGTATTCAGAGCTAGGCATTGGTATACGGTAAACTAATGGGTATCCAGTATTCAAAGCTAGGCATTGGTATAGGTTGCACTAATTGGTATCCAGTATTCAGGGCTAGGCATTGGTATAGGTTGCACTAATGGGTATCCAGTATTCACAGCTAGGCATTGGTGTAGGGAAAACTAATGGGTATCCAGTATTCAGAGCTAGGCATTGGTTTAGGTTACACTAATGGGCATCCAGTATTCAAAGCTAGGCATTGGTATAGGTTGCACTAATGGGTATCCAGTATTCAGAGCTAAGCATTGGTATAGGTTGCACTAATGGGTATCCAGTATTCAGAGCTAGGCATTGGTATAGGTTGCACTAATGGGTATCCACTATTCAGAGCTAGGCATTGGTATAGGTTGCACTTATGGGTATCCAGTATTCAGAGCTAGGCATTGGTATAGGTTGCACTAATGGGTATTCATTATTCAGAGCAATGCATTGGTATAGATTGCACTAATGGGTATCCAGTATTCAGAGCAATGCATTGGTATAGGTTGCACTAATGGGTATCCAGTATTCAGAGCTAGGCATTGGTATAGGGTGCACTAATGGGTATCCAGTATTCAGAGCAAGGCATTGGTATAGGGTACACTAATGGGTATCCAGTATTGAGAGCAATGCATTGGCATAGGTTGCACTAATGGGTATCCAGTATTCAGAGCTAGGCATTGGTATAGGGTACACTGATGGGTATCCAGTATTCAGAGCTAAGCATTGGTATAAGGTACACTAATGGGTATCCAGTATTCAGAGCTAGGCATTGGTATAGGGTACACTAATGGGTATCCAGTATTCAGAGCTAGGCATTGGTATAGGTTGCAGTAATGGGTATCCAGTATTCAGAGCTAGGCATTGGTATAGGGTACACTAATGGGTATCCAGTATTCAGAGCTAGGCATTGGTATAGGTTGCACTAATGGGTATCCAGTATTCAGAGCTAGGCATTGGTATAGGTTGCACTAATTGGTATCCACTATTCAGAGCTAAGCATTGATTTAGGTTGCACTAATGGGTATCCAGTATTCAGAGCTAAGCATTGGTATAGGTTGCACTAAGGGGTATCCAGTATTCAGAGCTAGGCATTGGTTTAGGTTGCACTAATGGGTATCCAATATTCAGAGCTAGGCATTGGTTTAGGTTGCACTAATGGGTATCCAATATTCAGAGCTAGGCATTGGTTTAGGTTGCACTAATGGGTATCCAGTATTCAGAGCTAGGCATTGGTATAGGTTGCACTAATGGGTATCCAGTATTCAGAGCTAGGAATTGGTATAGGGTACACTAATGGGTATCCAGCATTCAGAGCTAGGCATTGGTTTAGCTTGCACAAATGGGTATCCAGTATTCAAAGCTAGATATTGGTATAGGTTGCACTAATGGGTACCCAGTATTCAGAGCTAGGCATTGGTTTAGGTTGCAGTAATGGGTATCCTGTATTCAGAGTTATGCATTGGTATAGGTTGCACTAATGGGTATCCACTATTCAGAGCTAGGCATTGGTTTAGGTTGCACTAATGGGTATCCAGTATTCAGAGCTAGGCATTGGTATAGGTTGCACTAATGGGTATCCAGTATTCAGAGCTAGGCATTGGTAAAGGTTGCATTAATGGATATCCAGTATTCAGAGCTAGGCATTGGTATAGGGTATACTAATAGGTATCCAGTATTCAGAGCTAGGCATTGGTTTAAGTTGCACTAATGGGTATCCAGTATTCTGAGCTAGGCATTGGTATAAGTTACACTAATGGATACCCAGTATTCAGAGCTAGGCATTGGTTTAGGTTGCACTAATCGGTATCCAGTATTCAGAGTTAGGCATTGGTATAGGTTGCACTAATGGGTATCCAGAATTCAGAGCTAGGCATTGGTATAGGTTGCACTAATGGGTATCCAGTATCCAGAGCTAGGCATTGGTATATGTTCCACTAATGGGTATCCAGTATTCAGAGCCTGCCATTGGTTTAGGTTGCACTAATGCGTATCCAGTATTCAGAGCTAGGTATTGGTTTAGGTTGCACTAATGGGTATCCAGTATCCAGAGCTAGGCATTGGTATAGGTTGCACTAATGGGTATCCAGTATTCAGAGCTAGGCATTAGTTTAAAGTACACTAATGGGTATCCAGTATTCAGAGCGAAGCATTGGTATAGATTGCACTAATGAGTATCCAGTATTCAGAGCTAGGCATTGGTATAGGGTACATTAATGGGAATCCAGTATTCAGTGCTAGGCATTGGTATAGGGTACACTAATGGGTATCCAGTATTCAGAGCTAGGTATTGGTATAGGTTGTACTAATGGGTATCCAGTATTCAGAGTGAGGGATTGGTATAGGTTGCACTAATGGGTATCCAGTATTCAGAGCTAGTCATTGGTATAGGTTCTACTAATGGGTATCCAGTATTCAGAGCTAGGCATTGGTATACGGTAAACTAATGGGTATCCAGTATTCAAAGCTAGGCATTGGTATAGGTTGCACTAATTGGTATCCAGTATTCAGGGCTAGGCATTGGTATAGGTTGCACTAATGGGTATCCAGTATTCAGAGCAATGCATATGTATAGGTTGCACTAATGGGTATCCAGTATTCAGAGCTAGGCATTGGTATAGGGTAAACTAATGGGTATCCAGTATTCAGAGCTAGGCATTGGTTTAGGTTACACTAATGGGTATCCAGTATTCAAAGCAAGGCATTGGTATAGGTTGCACTAATGGGTATCCAGTATTCAGAGCTAAGCATTGGTATAGGTTGCACTAATGGGTATCCAGTATTCAGAGCTAGGCATTGGTATAGGGTAAACTAATGGGTATCCAGTATTCAGAGCTAGGCATTGGCTTAGGTTGCACTAATGGGTATCCAGTATTCAGAGCAAGGCATTGGTATAGGTTGCACTAATGGGTATCCAGTATTCAGAGCAAGGCATTGGTATAGGTTGCACTAATGGGTATCCAGTATTCAGAGCAAGGCATTGGTATAGGTTGCACTAATGGGTATCCAGTATTCAGAGCTAGGCATTGGTATAGGTTGCACTGATGGGTATCCAGTATTCAGAGCTAGGCATTGGTGTAGGGAAAACTAATGGGTATCCAGTATTCAGAGCTAGGCATTGGTTTAGGTTACACTAATGGGCATCCAGTATTCAGAGCTAAGCATTGGTATAGGTTGCACTAATGGGTATCCAGTATTCAGAGCTAAGCATTGGTATAGGTTGCACTAATGGGTATCCAGTATTCAGAGCTAGGCATTGGTATAGGTTGCACTAATTGGTATCCACTATTCAGAGCTAGGCATTGGTATAGGTTGCACTTATGGGTATCCAGTATTCAGAGCTAGGCATTGGTATAGGTTGCACTAATGGGTATTCATTATTCAGAGCAATGCATTGGTATAGATTGCACTAATGGGTATCCAGTATTCAGAGCAATGCATTGGTATAGGTTGCACTAATGGGTATCCAGTATTCAGAGCTAGGCATTGGTATAGGGTGCACTAATGGGTATCCAGTATTCAGAGCAAGGCATTGGTATAGGGTACACTAATGGGTATCCAGTATTGAGAGCAATGCATTGGCATAGGTTGCACTAATGGGTATCCAGTATTCAGAGCTAGGCATTGGTATAGGGTACACTGATGGGTATCCAGTATTCAGAGCTAAGCATTGGTATAAGGTACACTAATGGGTATCCAGTATTCAGAGCTAGGCATTGGTATAGGGTACACTAATGGGTATCCAGTATTCAGAGCTAGGCATTGGTATAGGTTGCACTAATGGGTATCCAGTATTCAGAGCTAGGCATTGGTATAGGGTACACTAATGGGTATCCAGTATTCAGAGCTAGGCATTGGTATAGGTTGCACTAATGGGTATCCAGTATTCAGAGCTAGGCATTGGTATAGGTTGCACTAATTGGTATCCACTATTCAGAGCTAAGCATTGATTTAGGTTGCACTAATGGGTATCCAGTATTCAGAGCTAAGCATTGGTATAGGTTGCACTAAGGGGTATCCAGTATTCAGAGCTAGGCATTGGTTTAGGTTGCACTAATGGGTATCCAATATTCAGAGCTAGGCATTGGTTTAGGTTGCACTAATGTGTATCCAATATTCAGAGCTAGGCATTGGTTTAGGTTGCACTAATGGGTATCCAGTATTCAGAGCTAGGCATTGGTATAGGTTGCACTAATGGGTATCCAGTATTCAGAGCTAGGAATTGGTATAGGGTACACTAATGGGTATCCAGCATTCAGAGCTAGGCATTGGTTTAGCTTGCACAAATGGGTATCCAGTATTCAAAGCTAGATATTGGTATAGGTTGCACTAATGGGTACCCAGTATTCAGAGCTAGGCATTGGTTTAGGTTGCAGTAATGGGTATCCAGTATTCAGAGTTATGCATTGGTATAGGTTGCACTAATGGGTTTCCACTATTCAGAGCTAGGCATTGGTTTAGGTTGCACTAATGGGTATCCAGTATTCAGAGCTAGGCATTGGTATAGGTTGCACTAATGGGTATCCAGTATTCAGAGCTAGGCATTGGTAAAGGTTGCATTAATGGGTATCCAGTATTCAGAGCTAGGCATTGGTATAGGGTATACTAATAGGTATCCAGTATTCAGAGCTAGGCATTGGTTTAAGTTGCACTAATGGGTATCCAGTATACTGAGCTAGGCATTGGTATAAGTTACACTAATGGATACCCAGTATTCAGAGCTAGGCATTGGTTTAGGTTGCACTAATCGGTATCCAGTATTATGAGTTAGGCATTGGTATAGGTTGCACTAATGGGTATCCAGAATTCAGAGCTAGGCATTGGTATAGGTTGCACTAATGGGTGTCCAGTATCCAGAGCTAGGCATTGGTACATGTTCCACTAATGGGTATCCAGTATTCAGAGCCTGCCATTGGTTTAGGTTGCACTAATGCGTATCCAGTATTCAGAGCTAGGTATTGGTTTAGGTTGCACTAATGGGTATCCAGTATCCAGAGCTAGGCATTGGTATAGGTTGCACTAATGGGTATCCAGTATTCAGAGCTAGGCATTAGTTTAAAGTACACTAATGGGTATCCAGTATTCAGAGCGAAGCATTGGTATAGATTGCACTAATGAGTATCCAGTATTCAGAGCTAGGCATTGGTATAGGGTACATTAATGGGAATCCAGTATTCAGTGCTAGGCATTGGTATAGGGTACACTAATGGGTATCCAGTATTCAGAGCTAGGTATTGGTATAGGTTGTACTAATGGGTATCCAGTATTCAGAGTGAGGGATTGGTATAGGTTGCACTAATGGGTATCCAGTATTCAGAGCTAGTCATTGGTATAGGTTCTACTAATGGGTATCCAGTATTCAGAGCTAGGTATTGGTATACGGTAAACTAATGGGTATCCAGTATTCAAAGCTAGGCATTGGTATAGGTTGCACTAATTGGTATCCAGTATTCAGGGCTAGGCATTGGTATAGGTTGCACTAATGGGTATCCAGTATTCAGAGCAATGCATATGTATAGGTTGCACTAATGGGTATCCAGTATTCAGAGCTAGGCATTGGTATAGGGTAAACTAATGGGTATCCAGTATTCAGAGCTAGGCATTGGTTTAGGTTACACTAATGGGTATCCAGTATTCAAAGCAAGGCATTGGTATAGGTTGCACTAATGGGTATCCAGTATTCAGAGCTAAGCATTGGTATAGGTTGCACTAATGGGTATCCAGTATTCAGAGCTAGGCATTGGTATAGGGTAAACTAATGGGTATCCAGTATTCAGAGCTTGGCATTGGCTTAGGTTGCACTAATGGGTATCCAGTATTCAGAGCAAGGCATTGGTATAGGTTGCACTAATGGGTATCCAGTATTCAGAGCAAGGCATTGGTATAGGTTGCACTAATGGGTATCCAGTATTCAGAGCTAGGCATTGGTATAGGTTGCACTGATGGGTATCCAGTATTCAGAGCATTGCATTGGTATAGGGTGCACTAATGGGTATCCATTATTCAGAGTTAGGCATTGGTATAGGTTGCACTAATGGGTATCCAGTATTCAGTGATAGGCATTGGTTTAGGGTACACTATGGGTATCCAGTATTCAGAGCAATGCATTGGTATAGGTTGCACTAATGGGTATCCAGTATTCAGAACTAGGCATTGGTTTAGGGTACACTAATGGGTATCCAGTATTCAGAGCAATGCATTGGTATAGGTTGCACTAATGGGTATCCAGTATTCAGAGCTAGGCATTGGTTTAGGCTGCGCTAATGGGTATCCAGTATTCAGAGCGAGGCATTGGTATAGGTTGCACTAATGGGTATCCAGTATTCAGAGCTAGGCATTGGTATAGGGTACACTAATGGGTATCCAGTATTCAGAGCTAGGCATTGGTATAGGTTGCACTAATGGGTATCCAATATTCAGAGCAATGCATTGGTATAGGCTGCACTAATGGGTATCCAGTATTCAGAGCTAGGCAATGGTATAGGGTGCACTAATGGGTATCCAGTATTCAGAGCTAGGCATTGGTATAGGTTGCACTAATGGGTATACAATATTCAGAGCTTGGCATTGTTATAGGTTGCACTAATGGGTATCCAGTATTCAGAGCTAGGCATTGGTATAGGGTACACTAATGGGTATCCAGTATTCAGAGCTAGGCATTTGTATAGGTTGCACTAATGGGTATCCAGTATTCAGAGCAAGGCATTGGTATAGGGTACACTGATGGGTATAAAGTATTCAGAGCTAGGCATTGGTATAGGGTACACTAATGGGTATCCAGTATTCAGAGCTAGGCATTGGTATATGGTACACTAATGGGTATCCAGTATTCAGAGCTAGGCATTGGTATAGGTTGCACAAATGGGTATCCAGTTTTCAGAGCTAGGCATTGGTATAGGTTGTAATAATGGGTATCCAGTATTCAGAGCTAGTCATTAGTATAGGGTACACTAATGGGTATCCAGTATTCAGAGCTAGGCATTGGTATAGGTTGCACTAATGGGTATCAAGTATTCAGAGCTAGGCATTGGTTTAGGTTGCACTAATGGGTATCCAGTATTCAGAGCAATGCATTGGTATAGGGTACACTAATGGGTATCCAGTATTCAGAGCTAGTCATTGGTATAGGTTACACTAATGGGTATCCAGTATTCAGAGCTAGGCATTGGTATAGGTTGCACTAATGGGTATCAAGTATTCAGAGCTAGCCATTGGTTTAGGTTGCACTAATGGGTATCCAGTATTCAGAGCGAGGCATTGGTATAGGTTGCACTAATGGGTATCCAGTATTCAGAGCTAGTCATTGGTATAGGGTACACTAATGGGTATCCAGTATTCAGAGCTAGTCATTGATATAGGGTACACTAATGGGTATCCAGTATTCAGAGCTAGGCATTGGTATATGTTGCACTAATGGGTATCCAGTATTCAGAGATAGCCATTGGTATAGGGTACACTAATGGGTATCCAGTATTCAGAGCTAGGCATTGGTATAGGTTGCACTAATGGGTATCCGGTATTCAGAGCTAGTCATTGGTATAGGGTACACTAATGGGTATCCAGTATTCAGAGCTAGGCATTGGTATAGGTTGCACTAAAGGGTATCCAGTATTCAGAGCTAGTCATTGGTATAGGGTACACTAATGGGTATCCAGTATTCAGAGCTAGGCATTGGCTTAGGATGCACTAATGGGTATCCAGTATTCAGAGCTAGGCATTGGTATAGGGTACACTAATGGGTATCCAGTATTCAGAGCTAGGCATTGGTATAGGTTGCACTAATGGGTATCCAGTATTCAGAGCAATGCATTGGTATAGGCTGCACTAATGGGTATCCAGTATTCAGAGCTAGGCAATGGTATAGGGTGCACTATGGGTATCCAGTATTCAGAGCAATGCATTGGTATAGGTTGCACTAATGGGTATCCAGTATTCAGAACTAGGCATTGGTTTAGGGTACACTAATGGGTATCCAGTATTCAGAGCAATGCATTGGTAAAGGTTGCACTAATGGGTATCCAGTATTCAGAGCTAGGCATTGGTTTAGGTTGCGCTAATGGGTATCCAGTATTCAGAGCGAGGCATTGGTATAGGTTGCACTAATGGGTATCCAGTATTCAGAGCTAGGCATTGGTATAGGGTACACTAATGGGTATCCAGTATTCAGAGCTAGGCATTGGTATAGGTTGCACTAATGGGTATCCAATATTCAGAGCAATGCATTGGTATAGGCTGCACTAATGGTATCCAGTATTCAGAGCTAGGCAATGGTATAGGGTGCACTAATGGGTATCCAGTATTCAGAGCTAGGCATTGGTATAGGTTGCACTAATGGGTATACAATATTCAGAGCTTGGCATTGTTATAGGTTGCACTAATGGGTATCCAGTATTCAGAGCTAGGCATTGGTATAGGGTACACTAATGGGTATCCAGTATTCAGAGCTAGGCATTTGTATAGGTTGCACTAATGGGTATCCAGTATTCAGAGCAAGGCATTGGTTTAGTTGCACTAATGGGTATCCAGTATTCAGAGCGAGGCATTGGTATAGGTGCACTAATGGGTATCCAGTATTCAGAGCAAGGCATTGGTATAGGGTACACTGATGGGTATAAAGTATTCAGAGCTAGGCATTGGTATAGGGTACACTAATGGGTATCCAGTATTCAGAGCTAGGCATTGGTATATGGTACACTAATGGGTATCCAGTATTCAGAGCTAGGCATTGGTATAGGTTGCACAAATGGGTATCCAGTTTTCAGAGCTAGGCATTGGTATAGGTTGTAATAATGGGTATCCAGTATTCAGAGCTAGTCATTAGTATAGGGTACACTAATGGGTATCCAGTATTCAGAGCTAGGCATTGGTATAGGTTGCACTAATGGGTATCAAGTATTCAGAGCTAGCATTGGTTTAGGTTGCACTAATGGGTATCCAGTATTCAGAGCAATGCATTGGTATAGGGTACACTAATGGGTATCCAGTATTCAGAGCTAGTCATTGGTATAGGTTACACTAATGGGTATCCAGTATTCAGAGCTAGGCATTGGTATAGGTTGCACTAATGGGTATCAAGTATTCAGAGCTAGCCATTGGTTTAGGTTGCACTAATGGGTATCCAGTATTCAGAGCGAGGCATTGGTATAGGTTGCACTAATGGGTATCCAGTATTCAGAGCTAGTCATTGGTATAGGGTACACTAATGGGTATCCAGTATTCAGAGCTAGTCATTGATATAGGGTACACTAATGGGTATCCAGTATTCAGAGCTAGGCATTGGTATATGTTGCACTAATGGGTATCCAGTATTCAGAGCGAGGCATTGGTATAGGTTGCACTAATGGGTATCCAGTATTCAGAGCAAGGCATTGGTATAGGGTACACTGATGGGTATAAGTATTCAGAGCTAGGCATTGGTATAGGGTACACTAATGGGTATCCAGTATTCAGAGCTAGGCATTGGTATATGGTACACTAATGGGTATCCAGTATTCAGAGCTAGGCATTGGTATAGGTTGCACAAATGGGTATCCAGTTTTCAGAGCTAGGCATTGGTATAGGTTGTAATAATGGGTATCCAGTATTCAGAGCTAGTCATTAGTATAGGGTACACTAATGGGTATCCAGTATTCAGAGCTAGGCATTGGTATAGGTTGCACTAATGGGTATCAAGTATTCAGAGCTAGGCATTGGTTTAGGTTGCACTAATGGGTATCCAGTATTCAGAGCAATGCATTGGTATAGGGTACACTAATGGGTATCCAGTATTCAGAGCTAGTCATTGGTATAGGTTACACTAATGGGTATCCAGTATTCAGAGCTAGGCATTGGTATAGGTTGCACTAATGGGTATCAAGTATTCAGAGCTAGCCATTGGTTTAGGTTGCACTAATGGGTATCCAGTATTCAGAGCGAGGCATTGGTATAGGTTGCACTAATGGGTATCCAGTATTCAGAGCTAGTCATTGGTATAGGGTACACTAATGGGTATCCAGTATTCAGAGCTAGTCATTGATATAGGGTACACTAATGGGTATCCAGTATTCAGAGCTAGGCATTGGTATATGTTGCACTAATGGGTATCCAGTATTCAGAGATAGCCATTGGTATAGGGTACACTAATGGGTATCCAGTATTCAGAGCTAGGCATTGGTATAGGTTGCACTAATGGGTATCCGGTATTCAGAGCTAGTCATTGGTATAGGGTACACTAATGGGTATCCAGTATTCAGAGCTAGGCATTGGTATAGGTTGCACTAAAGGGTATCCATTATTCAGAGCTAGTCATTGGTATAGGGTACACTAATGGGTATCCAGTATTCAGAGCTAGTCATTGATATAGGGTACACTAATGGGTATCCAGTATTCAGAGCTAGGCATTGGTATATGTTGCACTAATGGGTATCCAGTATTCAGAGATAGCCATTGGTATAGGGTACACTAATGGGTATCCAGTATTCAGAGCTAGGCATTGGTATAGGTTGCACTAATGGGTATCCGGTATTCAGAGCTAGTCATTGGTATAGGGTACACTAATGGGTATCCAGTATTCAGAGCGAGGCATTGGTATAGGTTGCACTAATGGGTATCCAGTATTCAGAGCTAGTCATTGGTATAGGGTACACTAATGGGTATCCAGTATTCAGAGCTAGTCATTGATATAGGGTACACTAATGGGTATCCAGTATTCAGAGCTAGGCATTGGTATATGTTGCACTAATGGGTATCCAGTATTCAGAGATAGCCATTGGTATAGGGTACACTAATGGGTATCCAGTATTCAGAGCTAGGCATTGGTATAGGTTGCACTAATGGGTATCCGGTATTCAGAGCTAGTCATTGGTATAGGGTACACTAATGGGTATCCAGTATTCAGAGCTAGGCATTGGTATAGGTTGCACTAAAGGGTATCCAGTATTCAGAGCTAGTCATTGGTATAGGGTACACTAATGGGTATCCAGTATTCAGAGCAATGCATTGGTATAGGCTGCACTAATGGGTATCCAGTATTCAGAGCTAGGCAATGGTATAGGGTGCACTATGGGTATCCAGTATTCAGAGCAATGCATTGGTATAGGTTGCACTAATGGGTATCCAGTATTCAGAACTAGGCATTGGTTTAGGGTACACTAATGGGTATCCAGTATTCAGAGCAATGCATTGGTAAAGGTTGCACTAATGGGTATCCAGTATTCAGAGCTAGGCATTGGTTTAGGTTGCGCTAATGGGTATCCAGTATTCAGAGCGAGGCATTGGTATAGGTTGCACTAATGGGTATCCAGTATTCAGAGCTAGGCATTGGTATAGGGTACACTAATGGGTATCCAGTATTCAGAGCTAGGCATTGGTATAGGTTGCACTAATGGGTATCCAATATTCAGAGCAATGCATTGGTATAGGCTGCACTAATGGGTATCCAGTATTCAGAGCTAGGCAATGGTATAGGGTGCACTAATGGGTATCCAGTATTCAGAGCTAGGCATTGGTATAGGTTGCACTAATGGGTATACAATATTCAGAGCTTGGCATTGTTATAGGTTGCACTAATGGGTATCCAGTATTCAGAGCTAGCAATGGTATAGGGTACACTAATGGGTATCCAGTATTCAGAGCTAGGCATTTGTATAGGTTGCACTAATGGGTATCCAGTATTCAGAGCAAGGCATTGGTTTAGGTTGCACTAATGGGTATCCAGTATTCAGAGCGAGGCATTGGTATAGGTTGCACTAATGGGTATCCAGTATTCAGAGCAAGGCATTGGTATAGGGTACACTGATGGGTATAAAGTATTCAGAGCTAGGCATTGGTATAGGGTACACTAATGGGTATCCAGTATTCAGAGCTAGGCATTGGTATATGGTACACTAATGGGTATCCAGTATTCAGAGCTAGGCATTGGTATAGGTTGCACAAATGGGTATCCAGTTTTCAGAGCTAGGCATTGGTATAGGTTGTAATAATGGGTATCCAGTATTCAGAGCTAGTCATTAGTATAGGGTACACTAATGGGTATCCAGTATTCAGAGCTAGGCATTGGTATAGGTTGCACTAATGGGTATCAAGTATTCAGAGCTAGGCATTGGTTTAGGTTGCACTAATGGGTATCCAGTATTCAGAGCAATGCATTGGTATAGGGTACACTAATGGGTATCCAGTATTCAGAGCTAGTCATTGGTATAGGTTACACTAATGGGTATCCAGTATTCAGAGCTAGGCATTGGTATAGGTTGCACTAATGGGTATCAAGTATTCAGAGCTAGCCATTGGTTTAGGTTGCACTAATGGGTATCCAGTATTCAGAGCGAGGCATTGGTATAGGTTGCACTAATGGGTATCCAGTATTCAGAGCTAGTCATTGGTATAGGGTACACTAATGGGTATCCAGTATTCAGAGCTAGTCATTGATATAGGGTACACTAATGGGTATCCAGTATTCAGAGCTAGGCATTGGTATATGTTGCACTAATGGGTATCCAGTATTCAGAGATAGCCATTGGTATAGGGTACACTAATGGGTATCCAGTATTCAGAGCTAGGCATTGGTATAGGTTGCACTAATGGGTATCCGGTATTCAGAGCTAGTCATTGGTATAGGGTACACTAATGGGTATCCAGTATTCAGAGCTAGCATTGGTATAGGTTGCACTAAAGGGTATCCAGTATTCAGAGCTAGTCATTGGTATAGGGTACACTAATGGGTATCCAGTATTCAGAGCTAGGCATTGGCTTAGGATGCACTAATGGGTATCCAGTATTCAGAGCTGGGCATTGGTATAGGGTACACTAATGGGTATCCAGTATTCAGAGCTAGGCATTGGTATAGGTTGCACTAATGGGTATCCAGTATTCAGAGCAAAGCATTGGTATAGGCTGCACTAATGGGTATCCAGTATTCAGAGCTAGGCAATGGTATAGGGTGCACTAATGGGTATCCAGTATTCAGAGCTAGGCATTGGTATAGGTTGCACTAATGGGTATCCAAAATTCAGAGCTTGGCATTGTTATAGGTTGCACTAATGGGTATCCAGTATTCAGAGCTAGGCATTGGTATAGGGTACACTAATGGGAATCCAGTATTCAGAGCTAGGCATTTGTATAGGTTGCACTAATGGGTATCCAGTATTCAGAGCTAGGCATTGGTTTAGGTTGCACTAATGGGTATCCAGTATTCAGAGCCAGGCATTGGTATAGGTGGCACTAATGGGTATCCAGTATTCAGAGCAAGGCCTTGGTATAGGGTACACTGATGGGTATAAAGTATCCAGAGCTAGGCATTGGTATAGGGTACACTAATGGGTATCCAGTATTCAGAGCTAGGCATTGGTATAGGGTACACTAATGGGTATCCAGTATTCAGAGCTAGGCATTGGTATAGGTTGCACAAATGGGTATCCAGTTTTCAGAGCTAGGCATTGGTATAGGTTGCACTAATGGGTATCAAGTATTCAGAGCTAGGCATTGGTTTAGGTTGCACTAATGGGTATCCAGTATTCAGAGCGAGGCATTGGTATAGGTTGCACTAATGGGTATCCAGTATTCAGAGCTAGGCATTGGTATAGGGTACACTAATGGGTATCCAGTATTCAGAGCTAGGCATTGGTATAGGTTGCACTATTGGGTATCTAGTATTCAGAGCAATGCATTGGTATAGGCTGCACTAATGGGTATCCAGTATTCAGAGCTAGGCAATGGTATGGGTGCACTAATGGGTATCCAGTATTCAGAGCTAGGCATTGGTATAGGTTGCACTAATCGGTATCCAATATTCAGAGCTTGGCATTGTTATAGGTTGCACTAATGGGTATCCAGTGTTCAGAGCTAGGCATTGGTATAGGGTACACTAATGGTTATCCAGTATTCAGAGCTAGGCATTTGTATAGGTTGCACTAATGGGTATCCAGTATTCAGAGCTAGGCATTGGTTTAGGTTGCACTAATGGGTATCCAGTATTCAGAGCGAGGCATTGGTATAGGTGGCACTAATGGGTATCCAGTATTCAGAGCAAGGCATTGGTATAGGGTACACTGATGGGTATAAAGTATCCAGAGCTAGGCATTGGTATAGGGTACACTAATGGGTATCCAGTATTCAGAGCTAGGCATTGGTATAGGGTACACTAATGGGTATCCAGTATTCAGAGCTAGGCATTGGCATAGGTTGCACAAATGGGTATCCAGTTTTCAGAGCTAGGCATTGGTATAGGTTGTACTAATGGGTATCCAGTATTCAGAGCTAGGCATTGGTATAGGGTTCACAAATGGGTATCCAGTATTCAGAGCTAGGCATTGGTATAGGTTGCACTAATGGGTATCTAGTATTCAGAGCAATGCATTGGTATAGGCTGCACTAATGGGTATCCAGTATTCAGAGCTAGGCAATGGTATGGGTGCACTAATGGGTATCCAGTATTCAGAGCTAGGCATTGGTATAGGTTGCACTAATCGGTATCCAATATTCAGAGCTTGGCATTGTTATAGGTTGCACTAATGGGTATCCAGTGTTCAGAGCTAGGCATTGGTATAGGGTACACTAATGGTTATCCAGTATTCAGAGCTAGGCATTTGTATAGGTTGCACTAATGGGTATCCAGTATTCAGAGCTAGGCATTGGTTTAGGTTGCACTAATGGGTATCCAGTATTCAGAGCGAGGCATTGGTATAGGTGGCACTAATGGGTATCCAGTATTCAGAGCAAGGCATTGGTATAGGGTACACTGATGGGTATAAAGTATCCAGAGCTAGGCATTGGTATAGGGTACACTAATGGGTATCCAGTATTCAGAGCTAGGCATTGGTATAGGGTACACTAATGGGTATCCAGTATTCAGAGCTAGGCATTGGTATAGGTTGCACAAATGGGTATCCAGTTTTCAGAGCTAGGCATTGGTATAGGTTGTACTAATGGGTATCCAGTATTCAGAGCTAGTCATTAGTATAGGGTACACTAATGGGTATCCAGTATTCAGAGCTAGGCATTGGTATTGGTTGCACTAATGGGTATCAAGTATTCAGAGCTAGGCATTGGTTTAGGTTGCACTAATGGGTATCCAGTATTCAGAGCAATGCATTGGTATAGGGTACACTAAAGGGTATCCAGTATTCAGAGCTAGTCATTGGTATAGGGTACACTAATGGGTATCCAGTATTCAGAGCTAGTTATTGATATAGGTTACACTAATGGGTATCCAGTATTCAGAGCTAGGCATTGGTATAGGTTGCACTAATGGGTATCCAGTATTCAGAGCTAGCCATTGGTATAGGGTACACTAATGGGTATCCAGTATTCATAGCTAGGCATTGGTATAGGTTGCACTAATGGGTATCCAGTATTCAGAGCTAGTCATTGGTATAGGGTACACTAATGGGTATCCAGTATTCAGAGCTAGGCATTGGTATAGGTTGCACTAATGGGTATCCAGTATTCAGAGCTAGTCAGTGGTATAGGGTACACTAATGGGTATCCAGTATTCAGAGCTAGGCATTGGTATAGGTTGCACTAATGGTTATCAAGTATTCAGAGCTAGCCATTGGTTTAGGTTGCACTAATGGGTATCCAGTATTGAGAGCGAGGCATTGGTATAGGTTGCACTAATGGGTATCAAGTATTCAGAGGTAGGCATTGATATAGGGTACACTAATGGGTATCCAGTATTCAGAGCTTGGCATTTGTATAGGGTACACTAACGGGTATCCAGTAATCAGAGCTAGGCATTGGTATAGGGTACACTAATAGGTATCCAGTATTCAGAGCTAGGCATTGGTATAGGTTGCACTAATGGGTATCCAGTATTCAGAGCTAGCCATTGGTATAGGGTACACTAATGGGTATCCAGTATTCAGAGCTAGGCATTGGTATAGATTGCTCAAATGGGTATCCAGTATTCAGAGCTAGGCATTGGTATAGGTTGCACTAATGGGTATCCAGTATTCAGATCTAGGCATTAGTTTAGGGTACACTAATGGGTATCCAGTATTCAGAGCGAGGCATTGGTATGGGTTGCAATAATGAGTATCCAGTATTCAGAGCTAGGCATTGGTATAGGGTAAACTAATGGGTATCCAGTATTCAGAGCTAGGCATTGGTATAGGGTACACTAATGGGTATCCAGTATTCAGAGCTAGGCATTGGTATAGGTTGCACTAATGGGTATCCAGTATTCAGAGCTAGGCATTGGTATAGGTTCCACGTTCCACTAATGGGTATCCAGTATTCAGAGCTAGGCATTGGTATAGGTTTTACTAATGGGTATCCAGTATTCACAGCTAAACATTGGTATAGGGTAAACTAATGGGTATCCAGTATTCAAAGCTAGGCATAGGTATATGTTGCACTAATGGGTATCCAGTATTCAGGGCTAGGAATTGGTATAGGTTGCACTAATGGGTATCCAGTATTCAGAGCTAGGCATTGGTATAGGGAAAACTAATGGGTATCCAGTATTCAGAGCTAGGCATTGGTTTAGGTTGCACTAATGGGTATCCAGTATTCAACGCTAGGCATTGGTGTAGGTTGCACTAATGGGTATCCAGTATATAGAGCTAGGCATTGGTATAGGTTGCACTAATGGGTATCCAGTATTCAGAGCTAGGCATTGGTATAGGGTAAACTAATGGGTATCCAGTATTCAAAGCTAGGCATTGGCTTAGGTTATACTAATGGGTATCCAGTATTCAGAGCAAGGCATTGGTATAGGTTGCACTAATGGGTATCCAGTATTCAGAGCAATGCATTGGTATAGATTGCACTAATGGGTATCCAGTATTCAGAGCTAAGCATTGATATAGGTTGCACTAATGGTATCCATTATTCAGAGTTAGGCATTGGTATAGGTTGCACTAATGGGTATCCATTATTCAGAGCTAGGCATTGGTTTAGGGTACACTAATGGGTATCCATTATTAAGAGCAATGCATTGGTATAGGTTGCACTAATGGATATCCATTATTCAGAGCTAGGCATTGGTTTAGGGTACACTAATGGGTATCCAGTATTCCGAGCAATGCATTGGTATAGGTTGCACTAATGGGTATCCAGTATTCAGAGCTAGGCATTGGTTTAGGGTACACTAATGGGTATCCAGTATTCAGAGCAATGCATTGGTATAGGTTGCACTAATGGGTATCCAGTATTCAGAGCTAGGCATTGGTATAGGTTGCACTAATAGGTATCCAGTATTCAGAGCTAGGCATTGGTTTAGGGTACACTAATGGGTATCCAGTATTCAGAGCAATGCATTGGTATAGGTTGCACTAATGGGTATCCAATATTCAGAGCTTGGCATTGTTATAGGTTGCACTAATGGGTATCCAGTATTCAGAGCTAGGCATTGGTATAGGGTACACTAATGGGTATCCAGTATTCAGAGCTAGGCATTTGTATAGGTTGCACTAATGGGTATCCAGTATTCAGAGCTAGGCATTGGTTTAGGTTGCACAAATGGGTATCCAGTATTCAGAGCGAGGCATTGGTATAGGTTGCACTAATGGGTATCCAGTATTCAGAGCTAGGCATTGGTATAGGTTGCACTAATGGGTATCCAGTATTCAGAGCTAGTCATTGGTATAGGGTACACTAATGGGTATCCAGTATTCAGAGCTAGGCATTGGTATAGGTTGCACTAATGGGTATCCAGTATTCAGAGCTAGTCAGTGGTATAGGGTACACTAATGGGTATCCAGTATTCAGAGCTAGGCATTGGTATAGGTTGCACTAATGGTTATCAAGTATTCAGAGCTAGCCATTGGTTTAGGTTGCACTAATGGGTATCCAGTATTGAGAGCGAGGCATTGGTATAGGTTGCACTAATGGGTATCAAGTATTCAGAGCTAGGCATTGATATAGGGTACACTAATGGGTATCCAGTATTCAGAGCTTGGCATTTGTATAGGGTACACTAACGGGTATCCAGTAATCAGAGCTAGGCATTGGTATAGGGTACACTAATAGGTATCCAGTATTCAGAGCTAGGCATTGGTATAGGTTGCACTAATGGGTATCCAGTATTCAGAGCTAGCCATTGGTATAGGGTACACTAATGGGTATCCAGTATTCAGAGCTAGGCATTGGTATAGATTGCTCAAATGGGTATCCAGTATTCAGAGCTAGGCATTGGTATAGGTTGCACTAATGGGTATCCAGTATTCAGATCTAGGCATTAGTTTAGGGTACACTAATGGGTATCCAGTATTCAGAGCGAGGCATTGGTATGGGTTGCAATAATGAGTATCCAGTATTCAGAGCTAGGCATTGGTATATGGTAAACTAATGGGTATCCAGTATTCAGAGCTAGGCATTGGTATAGGGTACACTAATGGGTATCCAGTATTCAGAGCTAGGCATTGGTATAGGTTGCACTAATGGGTATCCAGTATTCAGAGCTAGGCATTGGTATAGGTTCCACGTTCCACTAATGGGTATCCAGTATTCAGAGCTAGGCATTGGTATAGGTTTTACTAATGGGTATCCAGTATTCACAGCTAAACATTGGTATAGGGTAAACTAATGGGTATCCAGTATTCAAAGCTAGGCATAGGTATATATTGCACTAATGGGTATCCAGTATTCAGGGCTAGGAATTGGTATAGGTTGCACTAATGGGTATCCAGTATTCAGAGCTAGGCATTGGTATAGGGAAAACTAATGGGTATCCAGTATTCAGAGCTAGGCATTGGTTTAGGTTGCACTAATGGGTATCCAGTATTCAACGCTAGGCATTGGTGTAGGTTGCACTAATGGGTATCCAGTATATAGAGCTAGGCATTGGTATAGGTTGCACTAATGGGTATCCAGTATTCAGAGCTAGGCATTGGTATAGGGTAAACTAATGGGTATCCAGTATTCAAAGCTAGGCATTGGCTTAGGTTATACTAATGGGTATCCAGTATTCAGAGCAAGGCATTGGTATAGGTTGCACTAATGGGTATCCAGTATTCAGAGCAATGCATTGGTATAGATTGCACTAATGGGTATCCAGTATTCAGAGCTAAGCATTGATATAGGTTGCACTAATGGTATCCATTATTCAGAGTTAGGCATTGGTATAGGTTGCACTAATGGGTATCCATTATTCAGAGCTAGGCATTGGTTTAGGGTACACTAATGGGTATCCATTATTAAGAGCAATGCATTGGTATAGGTTGCACTAATGGATATCCATTATTCAGAGCTAGGCATTGGTTTAGGGTACACTAATGGGTATCCAGTATTCCGAGCAATGCATTGGTATAGGTTGCACTAATGGGTATCCAGTATTCAGAGCTAGGCATTGGTTTAGGGTACACTAATGGGTATCCAGTATTCAGAGCAATGCATTGGTATAGGTTGCACTAATGGGTATCCAGTATTCAGAGCTAGGCATTGGTATAGGTTGCACTAATAGGTATCCAGTATTCAGAGCTAGGCATTGGTTTAGGGTACACTAATGGGTATCCAGTATTCAGAGCAATGCATTGGTATAGGTTGCACTAATGGGTATCCAATATTCAGAGCTTGGCATTGTTATAGGTTGCACTAATGGGTATCCAGTATTCAGAGCTAGGCATTGGTATAGGGTACACTAATGGGTATCCAGTATTCAGAGCTAGGCATTTGTATAGGTTGCACTAATGGGTATCCAGTATTCAGAGCTAGGCATTGGTTTAGGTTGCACAAATGGGTATCCAGTATTCAGAGCGAGGCATTGGTATAGGTTGCACTAATGGGTATCCAGTATTCAGAGCAAGGCATTGGTATAGGGTACAGTGATGGGTATAAAGTATTCAGAGCTAGGCATTGGTATAGGGTACACTAATGGGTATCCAGTATTCAGAGCTAGGCATTGGTGTAGGGTACACTAATGGGTATCCAGTATTCAGAGCTAGGCATTGGTATAGGTTGCACAAATGGGTATCCAGTTTTCAGAGCTAGGCATTGGTATAGGTTGTACTAATGGGTATCCAGTATTCAGAGCTAGTCATTGGTATACGGAAAAACTAATGGGTATCCAGTATTCAAAGCTAGGCATTGGTATAGATTGCACTAATTGGTATCCAGTATTCAGGGCTAGGCATTGGTATAGGTTGCAGTAATGGGTATCCAGTATTCAGAGCAATGCATAGGTATAGGTTGCACTAATGGGTATCCAGTATTCAGAGCTAGGCATTGGTATAGGGTAAACTAATGGGTATCCAGTATTCAGAGCTAGGCATTGGTTTAGGTTACACTAATGGGTATCCAGTATTCAAAGCTAGGCATTGGTATAGGTTGCACTAATGGGTATCCAGTATTCAGAGCTAAGCATTGGTATAGGTTGCACTAATGGGTATCCAGTATTCAGAGCTAGGCATTGGTATAGGGTAAACTAATGGGTATCCAGTATTCAGAGCTAGGCATTGGCTTAGGTTGCACTAATGGGTATCCAGTATTCAGAGCAAGGCATTGGTATAGGTTGCACTAATGGGTATCCAGTATTCAGAGCAAGGCATTGGTATAGGTTGCACTAATGGGTATCCAGTATTCAGAGCTAGGCATTGGTATAGGTTGCACTGATGGGTATCCAGTATTCAGAGCATTGCATTGGTATAGGGTGCACTAATGGGTATCCATTATTCAGAGTTAGGCATTGGTATAGGTTGCACTAATGGGTATCCATTATTCAGTGCTAGGCATTGGTTTAGGGTACACTATGGGTATCCAGTATTCAGAGCAATGCATTGGTATAGGTTGCACTAATGGGTATCCAGTATTCAGCACTAGGCATTGGTTTAGGGTACACTAATGGGTATCCAGTATTCAGAGCAATGCATTGGTATAGGTTGCACTAATGGGTATCCAGTATTCAGAGCTAGGCATTGGTTTAGGTTGCGCTAATGGGTATCCAGTATTCAGAGCGAGGCATTGGTATAGGTTGCACTAAGGGGTATCCAGTATTCAGAGATAGGCATTGGTATAGGGTACGCAAATGGGTATCCAGTATTCAGAGCTAGGCATTGGTATAGGTTGTACTAATGGGTATCCAGTATTCAGAGCAATGCATTGGTATAGGCTGCACTAATGGGTATCCAGTATTCAGAGCTAGGCAATGGTATAGAGTGCACTAATGGGTATCCAGTATTCAGAGCTAGGCATTGGTATAGGTTGCACTAATGGGTATCCAATATTCAGAACTTGGCATTGTTATAGGTTGCACTAATGGGTATCCAGTATTCAGAGCGAGGCATTGGTATAGGTTGCACTAATGGGTATCCAGTATTCAGAGCAAGGCATTGGTATAGGGTACAGTGATGGGTATAAAGTATTCAGAGCTAGGCATTGGTATAGGGTACACTAATGGGTATCCAGTATTCAGAGCTAGGCATTGGTATAGGGTACACTAATGGGTATCCAGTATTCAGAGCTAGGCATTGGTATAGGTTGCACAAATGGGTATCCAGTTTTCAGAGCTAGGCATTGGTATAGGTTGTACTAATGGGTATCCAGTATTCAGAGCTAGTCATTAGTATAGGGTACACTAATGGGTATCCAGTATTCAGAGCTAGGCATTGGTATAGGTTGCACTAATGGGTATCAAGTATTCAGAGCTAGGCATTGGTTTAGGTTGCACTAATGGGTATCCATTATTCAGAGCAATGCATTGGTATGGGGTACACTAATGGGTATCCAGTATTCAGAGCTAGTCATTGGTATAGGTTACACTAATGGGTATCCAGTATTCAGAGCTAGGTATTGGTATAGGTTGCACTAATGGGTATCAAGTATTCAGAGCTAGCCATTGGTTTAGGTTGCACTAATGGGTATCCAGTATTCAGAGCGAGGCATTGGTATAGGTTGCACTAATGGGTATCCAGTATTCAGAGCTAGTCATTGGTATAGGGTACACTAATGGGTATCCAGTATTCAGAGCTAGTCATTGATATAGGGTACACTAATGGGTATCCAGTATTCAGAGCTAGGCATTGGTATAGGTTGCATTAATGGGTATCCAGTATTCAGAGCTAGCCATTGGTATAGGGTACACTAATGGGTATCCAGTATTCAGAGCTAGGCATTGGTATAGGTTGCACAAATGGGTATCCAGCATTCAGAGCTAGTCATTGGTATAGGGTACACTAATGGGTATCCAGTATTCAGAGCTAGGCATTGGTATAGGTTGCACTAATGGGTATCCAGTATTCAGAGCTAGTCATTGGTATAGGGTACACTAATGGGTATCCAGTATTCAGAGCTAGGCATTGGTATAGGTTGCACTAATGGGTATCAAGTATTCAGAGCTAGCCATTGGTTTAGGTTGCACTAATGGGTATCCAGTATTCAGAGCGAGGCATTGGTATAGGTTGCACTAATGGGTATCCAGTATTCAGAGCTAGGCATTAATATAGGGTACACTAATGGGTATCCAGTATTCAGAGCTTGGCATTGGTATAGGGTACACTAACGGGTATCCAGTAATCAGAGCTAGGCATTGGTATAGGGTACACTAATAGGTATCCAGTATTCAGAGCATGGCATTGGTATAGGTTGCACTAATGGGTATCCAGTATTCAGAGCTAGCCATTGGTATAGGGTACACTAATGGGTATCCAGTATTCAGAGCAAGGCATTGGTATAGATTGCTCAAATGGGTATCCAGTATTCAGAGCTAGGCATTGGTATAGGTTGCACTAATTGGTATCCAGTATTCAGGGCTAGGCATTGGTATAGGTTGCAGTAATGGGTATCCAGTATTCAGAGCAATGCATAGGTATAGGTTGCACTAATGGGTATCCAGTATTCAGAGCTAGGCATTGGTATAGGGTAAACTAATGGGTATCCAGTATTCAGAGCTAGGCATTGGTTTAGGTTACACTAATGGGTATCCAGTATTCAAAGCTAGGCATTGGTATAGGTTGCACTAATGGGTATCCAGTATTCAGAGCTAAGCATTGGTATAGGTTGCACTAATGGGTATCCAGTATTCAGAGCTAGGCATTGGTATAGGGTAAACTAATGGGTATCCAGTATTCAGAGCTAGGCATTGGCTTAGGTTGCACTAATGGGTATCCAGTATTCAGAGCAAGGCATTGGTATAGGTTGCACTAATGGGTATCCAGTATTCAGAGCAAGGCATTGGTATAGGTTGCACTAATGGGTATCCAGTATTCAGAGCTAGGCATTGGTATAGGTTGCACTGATGGGTATCCAGTATTCAGAGCATTGCATTGGTATAGGGTGCACTAATGGGTATCCATTATTCAGAGTTAGGCATTGGTATAGGTTGCACTAATGGGTATCCATTATTCAGTGCTAGGCATTGGTTTAGGGTACACTATGGGTATCCAGTATTCAGAGCAATGCATTGGTATAGGTTGCACTAATGGGTATCCAGTATTCAGCACTAGGCATTGGTTTAGGGTACACTAATGGGTATCCAGTATTCAGAGCAATGCATTGGTATAGGTTGCACTAATGGGTATCCAGTATTCAGAGCTAGGCATTGGTTTAGGTTGCGCTAATGGGTATCCAGTATTCAGAGCGAGGCATTGGTATAGGTTGCACTAAGGGGTATCCAGTATTCAGAGCTAGGCATTGGTATAGGGTACACAAATGGGTATCCAGTATTCAGAGCTAGGCATTGGTATAGGTTGTACTAATGGGTATCCAGTATTCAGAGCAATGCATTGGTATAGGCTGCACTAATGGGTATCCAGTATTCAGAGCTAGGCAATGGTATAGAGTGCACTAATGGGTATCCAGTATTCAGAGCTAGGCATTGGTATAGGTTGCACTAATGGGTATCCAATATTCAGAACTTGGCATTGTTATAGGTTGCACTAATGGGTATCCAGTATTCAGAGCGAGGCATTGGTATAGGTTGCACTAATGGGTATCCAGTATTCAGAGCAAGGCATTGGTATAGGGTACAGTGATGGGTATTAAGTATTCAGAGCTAGGCATTGGTATAGGGTACACTAATGGGTATCCAGTATTCAGAGCTAGGCATTGGTATAGGGTACACTAATGGGTATCCAGTATTCAGAGCTAGGCATTGGTATAGGTTGCACAAATGGGTATCCAGTTTTCAGAGCTAGGCATTGGTATAGGTTGTACTAATGGGTATCCAGTATTCAGAGCTAGTCATTAGTATAGGGTACACTAATGGGTATCCAGTATTCAGAGCTAGGCATTGGTATAGGTTGCACTAATGGGTATCAAGTATTCAGAGCTAGGCATTGGTTTAGGTTGCACTAATGGGTATCCATTATTCAGAGCAATGCATTGGTATGGGGTACACTAATGGGTATCCAGTATTCAGAGCTAGTCATTGGTATAGGTTACACTAATGGGTATCCAGTATTCAGAGCTAGGTATTGGTATAGGTTGCACTAATGGGTATCAAGTATTCAGAGCTAGCCATTGGTTTAGGTTGCACTAATGGGTATCCAGTATTCAGAGCGAGGCATTGGTATAGGTTGCACTAATGGGTATCCAGTATTCAGAGCTAGTCATTGGTATAGGGTACACTAATGGGTATCCAGTATTCAGAGCTAGTCATTGATATAGGGTACACTAATGGGTATCCAGTATTCAGAGCTAGGCATTGGTATAGGTTGCATTAATGGGTATCCAGTATTCAGAGCTAGCCATTGGTATAGGGTACACTAATGGGTATCCAGTATTCAGAGCTAGGCATTGGTATAGGTTGCACTAATGGGTATCCAGCATTCAGAGCTAGTCATTGGTATAGGGTACACTAATGGGTATCCAGTATTCAGAGCTAGGCATTGGTATAGGTTGCACTAATGGGTATCCAGTATTCAGAGCTAGTCATTGGTATAGGGTACACTAATGGGTATCCAGTATTCAGAGCTAGGCATTGGTATAGGTTGCACTAATGGGTATCAAGTATTCAGAGCTAGCCATTGGTTTAGGTTGCACTAATGGGTATCCAGTATTCAGAGCGAGGCTTTGGTATAGGTTGCACTAATGGGTATCCAGTATTCAGAGCTAGGCATTAATATAGGGTACACTAATGGGTATCCAGTATTCAGAGCTTGGCATTGGTATAGGGTACACTAACGGGTATCCAGTAATCAGAGCTAGGCATTGGTATAGGGTACACTAATAGGTATCCAGTATTCAGAGCTTGGCATTGGTATAGGTTGCACTAATGGGTATCCAGTATTCAGAGCTAGCCATTGGTATAGGGTACACTAATGGGTATCCAGTATTCAGAGCAAGGCATTGGTATAGATTGCTCAAATGGGTATCCAGTATTCAGAGCTAGGCATTGGTATAGGTTGCACTAATGGGTATCCAGTATTCAGAGCTAGGCATTAGTTTAGGGTACACTAATGGGTATCCAGTATTCAGAGCGAGGCATTGGTATAGGGTACACTAATGGGTATCCAGTATTCAGAGCTAGGCATTGGTATAGGTTGCACTAATGGGTATCCAGTATTCAGAGCTAGTCATTGGTATAGGGTACACTAATGGGTATCCAGTATTCAGAGCTAGGCATTGGTATAGGTTGCACTAATGGGTATCAAGTATTCAGAGCTAGCCATTGGTTTAGGTTGCACTAATGGGTATCCAGTATTCAGAGCGAGGCATTGGTATAGGTTGCACTAATGGGTATCCAGTATTCAGAGCTAGGCATTGATATAGGGTACACTAATGGGTATCCAGTATTCAGAGCTTGGCATTGGTATAGGGTACACTAACGGGTATCCAGTAATCAGAGCTAGACATTGGTATAGGGTACACTAATAGGTATCCAGTATTCAGAGCTTGGCATTGGTATAGGTTGCACTAATGGGTATCCAGTATTCAGAGCTAGCCATTGGTATAGGATACACTAATGGGTATCCAGTATTCAGAGCAAGGCATTGGTATAGATTGCTCAAATGGGTATCCAGTATTCAGAGCTAGGCATTGGTATAGGTTGCACTAATGGGTATCCAGTATTCAGAGCTAGGCATTAGTTTAGGGTACACTAATGGGTATCCAGTATTCAGAGCGAGGCATTGGTATGGGTTGCACTAATGAGTATCCAGTATTCAGAGCTAGGCATTGGTATAGGGTAAACTAATGGGTATCCAGTATTCAGAGCTAGGCATTGGTATAGGGTACACTAATGGGTATCCAGTATTCAGAGCTAGGCATTGGTATAGGTTGCACTAATGGGTATCCAGTATTCAGAGCTAGGCATTGGTATTGGTTCCACGTTCCACTAATGGGTATCCAGTATTCAGAGCTAGGCATTGGTATAGGTTGTACTAATGGGTATCCAGTATTCACAGCTAAACATTGGTATAGGGTAAACTAATGGGTATCCAGTATTCAAAGCTAGGCATAGGTATATGTTGCACTAATGGGTATCCAGTATTAAGGGCTAGGAATTGGTATAGGTTGCACTAATGGGTATCCAGTATTCAGAGCTAGGCATTGGTATAGGGAAAACTAATGGGTATCCAGTATTCAGAGCTAGGCATTGGTATTGGGTGCACTAATGGGTATCCAGTATTCAAAGCTAGGCATTGGTATAGGTTGCACTAATGGGTATCCAGTATTCAGAGCAAGGCATTGGTATAGGGTACAGTGATGGGTATAAAGTATTCAGAGCTAGGCATTGGTATAGGGTACACTAAAGGGTATCCAGTATTCAGAGCTAGGCATTGGTATAGGGTACACTAATGGGTATCCAGTATTCAGAGCTAGGCATTGGTATAGGTTGCACAAATGGGTATCCAGTTTTCAGAGCTAGGCATTGGTATAGGTTGTACTAATGGGTATCCAGTATTCAGAGCTAGTCATTAGTATAGGGTACACTAATGGGTATCCAGTATTCAGAGCTAGGCATTGGTATAGGTTGCACTAATGGGTATCAAGTATTCAGAGCTAGGCATTGGTTTAGGTTGCACTAATGGGTATTGAGTATTCAGAGCAATGCATTGGTATGGGGTACACTAATGGGTATCCAGTATTCAGAGCTAGTCATTGGTATAGGTTACACTAATGGGTATCCAGTATTCAGAGCTAGGCATTGGTATAGGTTGCACTAATGGGTATCAAGTATTCAGAGCTAGCCATTGGTTTAGGTTGCACTAATGGGTATCCAGTATTCAGAGCGAGGCATTGGTATAGGTTGCACTAATGGGTATCCAGTATTCAGAGCTAGTCATTGGTATAGGGTACACTAATGGGTATCCAGTATTCAGAGCTAGTCATTGATATAGGGTACACTAATGGGTATCCAGTATTCAGAGCTAGGCATTGGTATAGGTTGCATTAATGGGTATCCAGTATTCAGAGCTAGCCATTGGTATAGGGTAGACTAATGGGTATCCAGTATTCAGAGCTAGGCATTGGTATAGGGTACAGTGATGGGTATAAAGTATTCAGAGCTAGGCATTGGTATAGGGTACACTAATGGGTATCCAGTATTCAGAGCTAGGCATTGGTATAGGGTACACTAATGGATATCCAGTATTCAGAGCTAGGCATTTGTATAGGTTGCACAAATGGGTATCCAGTTTTCAGAGCTAGGCATTGGTATAGGTTGTACTAATGGGTATCCAGTATTCAGAGCTAGTCATTAGTATAGGGTACACTAATTGGTATCCAGTATTCAGAGCTAGGCATTGGTATAGGTTGCACTAATGGGTATCAAGTATTCAGAGCTAGGCATTGGTTTAGGTTGCACTAATGGGTATCCAGTATTCAGAGCAATGCATTGGTATGGGGTACACTAATGGGTATCCAGTATTCAGAGCTAGTCATTGGTATAGGTTACACTAATGGGTATCCAGTATTCAGAGCTAGGCATTGGTATAGGTTGCACTAATGGGTATCAAGTATTCAGAGCTAGCCATTGGTTTAGGTTGCACTAATGGGTATCCAGTATTCAGAGCGAGGCATTGGTATAGGTTGCACTAATGGGTATCCAGTATTCAGAGCTAGTCATTGGTATAGGGTACACTAATGGGTATCCAGTATTCAGAGCTAGTCATTGATATAGGGTACACTAATGGGTATCCAGTATTCAGAGCTAGGCATTGGTATAGGTTGCATTAATGGGTATCCAGTATTCAGAGCTAGCCATTGGTATAGGGTACACTAATGGGTATCCAGTATTCAGAGCTAGGCATTGGTATAGGTTGCACTAATGGGTATCCAGCATTCAGAGCTAGTCATTGGTATAGGGTACACTAATGGGTATCCAGTATTCAGAGCTAGGCATTGGTATTGGTTGCACTAATGGGTATCCAGTATTCAGAGCTAGTCATTGGTATAGGGTACACTAATGGGTATCCAGTATTCAGAGCTAGGCATTGGTATAGGTTGCACTAATGGGTATCAAGTATTCAGAGCTAGCCATTGGTTTAGGTTGCACTAATGGGTATCCAGTATTCAGAGCGAGGCATTGGTATAGGTTGCACTAATGGGTATCCAGTATTCAGAGCTAGGCATTAATATAGGGTACACTAATGGGTATCCAGTATTCAGAGCTTGGCATTGGTATAGGGTACACTAACGGGTATCCAGTAATCAGAGCTAGGCATTGGTATAGGGTACACTAATAGGTATCCAGTATTCAGAGCTTGGCATTGGTATAGGTTGCACTAATGGGTATCCAGTATTCAGAGCTAGCCATTGGTATAGGGTACACTAATGGGTATCCAGTATTCAGAGCAAGGCATTGGTATAGATTGCTCAAATGGGTATCCAGTATTCAGAGCTAGGCATTGGTATAGGTTGCACTAATGGGTATCCAGTATTCAGAGCTAGGCATTAGTTTAGGGTACACTAATGGGTATCCAGTATTCAGAGCGAGGCATTGGTATAGGGTACACTAATGGGTATCCAGTATTCAGAGCTAGGCATTGGTATAGGTTGCACTAATGGGTATCCAGTATTCAGAGCTAGTCATTGGTATAGGGTACACTAATGGGTATCCAGTATTCAGAGCTAGGCATTGGTATAGGTTGCACTAATGGGTATCAAGTATTCAGAGCTAGCCATTGGTTTAGGTTGCACTAATGGGTATCCAGTATTCAGAGCGAGGCATTGGTATAGGTTGCACTAATGGGTATCCAGTATTCAGAGCTAGGCATTGATATAGGGTACACTAATGGGTATCCAGTATTCAGAGCTTGGCATTGGTATAGGGTACACTAACGGGTATCCAGTAATCAGAGCTAGGCATTGGTATAGGGTACACTAATAGGTATCCAGTATTCAGAGCTTGGCATTGGTATAGGTTGCACTAATGGGTATCCAGTATTCAGAGCTAGCCATTGGTATAGGGTACACTAATGGGTATCCAGTATTCAGAGCAAGGCATTGGTATAGATTGCTCAAATGGGTATCCAGTATTCAGAGCTAGGCATTGGTATAGGTTGCACTAATGGGTATCCAGTATTCAGAGCTAGGCATTAGTTTAGGGTACACTAATGGGTATCCAGTATTCAGAGCGAGGCATTGGTATGGGTTGCACTAATGAGTATCCAGTATTCAGAGCTAGGCATTGGTATAGGGTAAACTAATGGGTATCCAGTATTCAGAGCTAGGCATTGGTATAGGGTACACTAATGGGTATCCAGTATTCAGAGCTAGGCATTGGTATTGGTTGCACTAATGGGTATCCAGTATTCAGAGCTAGGCATTGGTATAGGTTCCACGTTCCACTAATGGGTATCCAGTATTCAGAGCTAGGCATTGGTATAGGTTGTACTAATGGGTATCCAGTATTCACAGCTAAACATTGGTATAGGGTAAACTAATGGGTATCCAGTATTCAAAGCTAGGCATAGGTATATGTTGCACTAATGGGTATCCAGTATTCAGGGCTAGGAATTGGTATAGGTTGCACTAATGGGTATCCAGTATTCAGAGCTAGGCATTGGTATAGGGAAAACTAATGGGTATCCAGTATTCAGAGCTAGGCATTGGTATTGGGTGCACTAATGGGTATCCAGTATTCAAAGCTAGGCATTGGTATAGGTTGCACTAATGGGTATCCAGTATATAGAGCTAGGCATTGGTATAGGTTGCACTAATGGGTATCCAGTATTCAGAGCTAGGCATTGATATAGGGTAAACTAATGGGCATCCAGTATTCAAAGCTAGGCATTGGCTTAGGTTATACTAATGGGTATCCAGTATTCAGAGCAAGGCATTGGTATAGGTTGCACTAATGGGTATCCAGTATTCAGAGCAATGCATTGGTATAGATTGCACTAATGGGTATCCAGTAGTCAGAGCTAAACATTGGTATAGGTTGCACTAATGGTATCCATTATTCAGAGTTCGGCATTGGTATAGGTTGCACTAATGGGTATCCATTATTCAGAGCTAGGCATTGGTTTAGGGTACACTAATGGGTATCCAGTATTAAGAGCAATGCATTGGTATAGGTTGCACTAATGAATATCCATTATTCAGAGCTAGGCATTGGTTTAGGGTACACTAATGGGTATCCAGTATTCAGAGCAATGCATTGGTATAGGTTGCACTAATGGGTATCCAGTATTCAGAGCTAGGCATTGGTTTAGGGTACACTAATGGGTATCCAGTATTCAGAGCAATGCATTGGTATAGGTTGCACTAATGGGTATCCAGTATTCAGAGCTAGGCATTGGTATAGGTTGCACTAATAGGTATCCAGTATTCAGAGCTGGGCATTGGTTTAGGGTACACTAATGGGTATCCAGTATTCAGAGCAATGCATTGGTATAGGTTGCACTTATGGGTATCCAGTATTCAGAGCTAGGCATTAGTATAGGTTGCACTAATGGATATCCATTTTTCAGAGCAATGCATTGGTATAGATTGCACTAATGGGTATCCAGTATTCAGAGCTAGGCATTGGTATTGGGTGCACTAATGGGTATCCAGTATTCAGAGCAAGGCATTGGTTTAGGTTGCACTAATGTGTATCCAGTATTCAGAGCTAGGCATTGGTATAGGGTACACTAGTGGGTATCCAGTATTCAGAGCTAAGCATTGGTATAGGGTGCACTAATGGGTATCCAGTATAGAGAGCAATGCATTGGCATAGGTTGCACTAATGGGTATCCAGTATTCAGAGCTAGGCATTGGTTTAGGTTGCACTAATGTGTATCCAGTATTCAGAGCTAGGCATTGGTATAGGGTACACTAGTGGGTATATAGTATTCAGAGCTAAGCATTGGTATAGGGTACACTAATGGGTATCCAGTATTCAGAGCTAGGCATTGGTATAGGGTACACTAATGGGTATCCAGTATTCAGAGCTAAACATTGGTATAGGTTGCACTAATGGGTATCCAGTATTCAGAGCTAGGCATTAATATAGGGTACACTAATGTGTATCCAGTATTCAGAGCTTGGCATTGGTATAGGGTACACTAACGGGTATCCAGTAATCAGAGCTAGGCATTGGTATAGGGTACACTAATAGGTATCCAGTATTCAGAGCTTGGCATTGGTATAGGTTGCACTAATGGGTATCCAGTATTCAGAGCTAGCCATTGGTATAGGGTACACTAATGGGTATCCAGTATTCAGAGCAAGGCATTGGTATAGATTGCTCAAATGGGTATCCAGTATTCAGAGCTAGGCATTGGTATAGGTTGCACTAATGGGTATCCAGTATTCAGAGCTAGGCATTAGTTTAGGGTACACTAATGGGTATCCAGTATTCAGAGCGAGGCATTGGTATAGGGTACACTAATGGGTATCCAGTATTCAGAGCTAGGCATTGGTATAGGTTGCACTAATGGGTATCCAGTATTCAGAGCTAGTCATTGGTATAGGGTACACTAATGGGTATCCAGTATTCAGAGCTAGGCATTGGTATAGGTTGCACTAATGGGTATCAAGTATTCAGAGCTAGCCATTGGTTTAGGTTGCACTAATGGGTATCCAGTATTCAGAGCGAGGCATTGGTATAGGTTGCACTAATGGGTATCCAGTATTCAGAGCTAGGCATTGATATAGGGTACACTAATGGGTATCCAGTATTCAGAGCTTGGCATTGGTATAGGGTACACTAACGGGTATCCAGTAATCAGAGCTAGGCATTGGTATAGGGTACACTAATAGGTATCCAGTATTCAGAGCTTGGCATTGGTATAGGTTGCACTAATGGGTATCCAGTATTCAGAGCTAGCCATTGGTATAGGGTACACTAATGGGTATCCAGTATTCAGAGCAAGGCATTGGTATAGATTGCTCAAATGGGTATCCAGTATTCAGAGCTAGGCATTGGTATAGGTTGCACTAATGGGTATCCAGTATTCAGAGCTAGGCATTAGTTTAGGGTACACTAATGGGTATCCAGTATTCAGAGCGAGGCATTGGTATGGGTTGCACTAATGAGTATCCAGTATTCAGAGCTAGGCATTGGTATAGGGTAAACTAATGGGTATCCAGTATTCAGAGCTAGGCATTGGTATAGGGTACACTAATGGGTATCCAGTATTCAGAGCTAGGCATTGGTATTGGTTGCACTAATGGGTATCCAGTATTCAGAGCTAGGCATTGGTATAGGTTCCACGTTCCACTAATGGGTATCCAGTATTCAGAGCTAGGCATTGGTATAGGTTGTACTAATGGGTATCCAGTATTCACAGCTAAACATTGGTATAGGGTAAACTAATGGGTATCCAGTATTCAAAGCTAGGCATAGGTATATGTTGCACTAATGGGTATCCAGTATTCAGGGCTAGGAATTGGTATAGGTTGCACTAATGGGTATCCAGTATTCAGAGCTAGGCATTGGTATAGGGAAAACTAATGGGTATCCAGTATTCAGAGCTAGGCATTGGTATTGGGTGCACTAATGGGTATCCAGTATTCAAAGCTAGGCATTGGTATAGGTTGCACTAATGGGTATCCAGTATATAGAGCTAGGCATTGGTATAGGTTGCACTAATGGGTATCCAGTATTCAGAGCTAGGCATTGATATAGGGTAAACTAATGGGCATCCAGTATTCAAAGCTAGGCATTGGCTTAGGTTATACTAATGGGTATCCAGTATTCAGAGCAAGGCATTGGTATAGGTTGCACTAATGGGTATCCAGTATTCAGAGCAATGCATTGGTATAGATTGCACTAATGGGTATCCAGTAGTCAGAGCTAAACATTGGTATAGGTTGCACTAATGGTATCCATTATTCAGAGTTCGGCATTGGTATAGGTTGCACTAATGGGTATCCATTATTCAGAGCTAGGCATTGGTTTAGGGTACACTAATGGGTATCCAGTATTAAGAGCAATGCATTGGTATAGGTTGCACTAATGAATATCCATTATTCAGAGCTAGGCATTGGTTTAGGGTACACTAATGGGTATCCAGTATTCAGAGCAATGCATTGGTATAGGTTGCACTAATGGGTATCCAGTATTCAGAGCTAGGCATTGGTTTAGGGTACACTAATGGGTATCCAGTATTCAGAGCAATGCATTGGTATAGGTTGCACTAATGGGTATCCAGTATTCAGAGCTAGGCATTGGTATAGGTTGCACTAATAGGTATCCAGTATTCAGAGCTGGGCATTGGTTTAGGGTACACTAATGGGTATCCAGTATTCAGAGCAATGCATTGGTATAGGTTGCACTTATGGGTATCCAGTATTCAGAGCTAGGCATTAGTATAGGTTGCACTAATGGATATCCATTTTTCAGAGCAATGCATTGGTATAGATTGCACTAATGGGTATCCAGTATTCAGAGCTAGGCATTGGTATTGGGTGCACTAATGGGTATCCAGTATTCAGAGCAAGGCATTGGTTTAGGTTGCACTAATGTGTATCCAGTATTCAGAGCTAGGCATTGGTATAGGGTACACTAGTGGGTATCCAGTATTCAGAGCTAAGCATTGGTATAGGGTGCACTAATGGGTATCCAGTATAGAGAGCAATGCATTGGCATAGGTTGCACTAATGGGTATCCAGTATTCAGAGCTAGGCATTGGTTTAGGTTGCACTAATGTGTATCCAGTATTCAGAGCTAGGCATTGGTATAGGGTACACTAGTGGGTATATAGTATTCAGAGCTAAGCATTGGTATAGGGTACACTAATGGGTATCCAGTATTCAGAGCTAGGCATTGGTATAGGGTACACTAATGGGTATCCAGTATTCAGAGCTAAACATTGGTATAGGTTGCACTAATGGGTATCCAGTATTCAGAGCTAGGCATTGGTATAGGGTACACTAATGGGTATCCAGTATTCAGAGCTAGGCATTGGTATAGGTTGCACTAATGGGTATCCAGTAGTCAGAGCTAGGCATTGGTGCAGGTTGCACTAATTGGTATCCACTATTCAGAGCTAAGCATTGGTTTAGGTTGCACTAATGGGTATCCAGTATTCAGAGCTAGGCATTGGTTTAGGTTGCACTAATGGGTATCCAATATTCAGAGCTAGGCATTGGTATAGGTTGCACTAATGGGTATCCAATATTCAGAGCTAGGCATTGGTTTAGGTTGCACTAATGGGTATCCAGTATTCAGAGCTAAGCTTTGGTTTAGGTTGCACTAATGGGTATCCAGTATTCAGAGCTAGGCATTGGTATAGGGTACACTAATGGGTATCCAGTATTCAGAGCTAGGCATTGGTTTAGCTTGCACTAATGGGTATCCATTATTCAAAGCTGGATATTGGTATAGGTTGCACTAATGGGTACCCAGTATTCAGAGCTAGGCATTGGTTTAGGTTGCACTAATGGGTATCCAGTATTCAGAGTTAGGCATTGGTATAGGTTGCACTAATGGGTATCCAGTATTCAGAGTTAGGCATTGGTATAGGTTGCACTAATGGGTATCCAGTATTCAGAGCTAGGCATTGGTATAGGTTGCACTAATTGGTATCCTCTATTCAGAGCTAGGCATTGGTTTAGGTTGCACTAATGGGTATCCAGTATTCAGAGCTAGGCATTGGTATAGGTTGCACTAATGGGTATCCACTATTCAGAGCTAGGCATTGGTTTAGGTTGCACTAATGGGTATCCAGTATTCAGAGCAAGGCATTGGTATAGGTTGCACTAAAGGGTATCCAGTATTCAGAGCTAGGCATTGGTAAAGGTTGCACTAATGGGTATCCAGTATTCAGAGCTAGGCATTGGTATAGGGTATACTAATAGGTATCCAGTATTCAGAGCTAGGCATTGGTTTAGGTTGCACTAATCGGTATCCAGTATTCAGAGTTAGGCATTGGTATAGGTTGCACTAATGGGTATCCAGTATTCAGAGTTAGGCATTGGTATCGGTTGCACTAATGGTATCCAGTATTCAGAACGAGGCATTGGTATAGGTTGCACTAATGAGTATCCAGTATTCAGAGCTAGGCATTGGTATAGGTTCTACTAATGGGTATCCAGTATTCAGAGCTAGGCATTGGTATAGGTTGCACTAATGGGTCTCCAGTATTCAGAGCTAGGCATTGGTATATGGTAAACTAATGGGTATCCAGTATTCAAAGCTAGGCATTGGTATAGGTTGCACTAATGGGTATCCAGTATTCAGGGCTAGGCATTGGTATAGGTTGCACTAATGGGTATCCAGTATTCAGAGCTAGGCATTGGTATAGGGGAAAACTAATGGGTATCCAGTATTCAGAGCTAGGCATTGGTATTGGGTGCACTAATGGGTATCCAGTATTCAGAGCAAGGCATTGGTATAGGGTACACTAATGGGTATCCAGTATTGAGAGCAATGCATTGGCATAGGTTGCACTAATGGGTATCCAGTATTCAGAGCTAGGCATTGGTTTAGGTTGCACTAATGGGTATCCAGTATTCAGAGCTAGGCATTGGTATAGGTTGCACTAATGGGTATCCAGTATTCAGAGTTAGGCATTGGTATAGGTTGCACTAATGGGTATCCAGTATTCAGAGCTAGGCATTGGTATAGGTTGCACTAATGGGTATCCTCTATTCAGAGCTAGGCATTGGTTTAGGTTGCACTAATGGGTATCCAGTATTCAGAGCTAGGCATTGGTATAGGTTGCACTAATGGGTATCCACTATTCAGAGCTTGGCATTGGTTTAGGTTGCACTAATGGGTATCCAGTATTCAGAGCTAGGCATTGGTATAGGTTGCACTAACGGGTATCCATTATTCAGAGCTAGGCATTGGTAAAGGTTGCACTAATGGGTATCCAGTATTCCGAGCTAGGCATTGGTATAGGGTATACTAATAGGTATCCAGTATTCAGAGCTAGGCATTGGTTTAGGTTGCACTAATCGGTATCCAGTATTCAGAGTTAGGCATTGGTATAGGTTGCACTAATGGGTATCCAGTATTCAGAGTTAGGCATTGGTATCGGTTGCACTAATGGGTCTCCAGTATTCAGAGCTAGGCATTGGTATATGGTAAACTAATGGGTATCCAGTATTCAGAGCTAGGCATTGGTATAAGTTGCAGTAATGGGTACCCAGTATTCAGAGCTAGGCATTGGTTTAGGTTGCACTAATCGGTATCCAGTATTCAGAGTTAGGCATTGGTATAGGTTGCACTAATGGGTATCCAGTATTCAGAGCGAGGCATTGGTATAGGTTGCACTAATGGGTATCCAGAATTCAGAGCTAGGCATTGGTATAGATTGCACTAATGGGTATCCAGTATCCAGAGCTAGGCATTGGTATATGTTGCACTAATGGGTATCCAGTATTCAGTGCTAGGCATTGGTATATGTTGCACTAATGGTATTCAGTATCCAGAGCTAGGCATCGGTATAGGTTGCACTAATGGGTATCCAGTATTCAGAGCTAGGCATTGGTATAGGTTGCACTAATGGGTATCCAGTATTCAGAGCTAGGCATTAGTTTAGGGTACACTAATGGGTATCCAGTATTCAGAGCGAAGCATTGGTATAGGTTGCACTAATGAGTATCCAGTATTCAGAGCTAGGCATTGGTATAGGTTCTACTAATGGGTATCCAGTATTCAGAGCTAGGCAGTGGTATAGGTTGCACTAATGGGTCTCCAGTATTCAGAGCTAGGCGTTGGTATATGGTAAACCAATGGGTATCCAGTATTCAAAGCTAGGCATTGGTATAGGTTGCACTAATGGGTATCCAGTATTCAGGGCTAGGCATTGGTATAGGTTGCACTAATGGGTATCCAGTATTCAGAGCTCGGCATTGGTATAGGGAAAACTAATGGGTATCCAGTATTCAGAGCTAGGCATTGGTATTGGGTGCACTAATGGGTATCCAGTAATCAGAGCAAGGCATTGGTATAGGGTACACTAATGGGTATCCAGTATTGAGAGCAATGCATTGGCATAGGTTGCACTAATGGGTATCCAGTATTCAGAGCTAGGCATTGGTTTAGGTTGCACTAATGGGTATCCAGTATTCAGAGCTAAGCTTTGGTTTAGGTTGCACTAATGGGTATCCAGTATTCAGAGCTAGGCATTGGTATAGGGTACACTAATGGGTATCCAGTATTCAGAGCTAGGCATTGGTTTAGCTTGCACTAATGGGTATCCATTATTCAAAGCTGGATATTGGTATAGGTTGCACTAATGGGTACCCAGTATTCAGAGCTAGGCATTGGTTTAGGTTGCACTAATGGGTATCCAGTATTCAGAGTTAGGCATTGGTATAGGTTGCACTAATGGGTATCCAGTATTCAGAGTTAGGCATTGGTATAGGTTGCACTAATGGGTATCCAGTATTCAGAGCTAGGCATTGGTATAGGTTGCACTAATTGGTATCCTCTATTCAGAGCTAGGCATTGGTTTAGGTTGCACTAATGGGTATCCAGTATTCAGAGCTAGGCATTGGTATAGGTTGCACTAATGGGTATCCACTATTCAGAGCTAGGCATTGGTTTAGGTTGCACTAATGGGTATCCAGTATTCAGAGCTAGGCATTGGTATAGGTTGCACTAACGGGTATCCAGTATTCAGAGCTAGGCATTGGTAAAGGTTGCACTAATGGGTATCCAGTATTCAGAGCTAGGCATTGGTATAGGGTATACTAATAGGTATCCAGTATTCAGAGCTTGGCATTGGTTTAAGTTGCACTAATCGGTATCCAGTATTCAGAGTTAGGCATTGGTATAGGTTGCACTAATGGGTATCCAGTATTCAGAGTTAGGCATTGGTATCGGTTGCACTAATGGTATCCAGTATTCAGAACGAGGCATTGGTATAGGTTGCACTAATGAGTATCCAGTATTCAGAGCTAGGCATTGGTATAGGTTCTACTAATGGGTATCCAGTATTCAGAGCTAGGCATTGGTATAGGTTGCACTAATGGGTCTCCAGTATTCAGAGCTAGGCATTGGTATATGGTAAACTAATGGGTATCTAGTATTCAAAGCTAGGCATTGGTATAGGTTGCACTAATGGGTATCCAGTATTCAGGGCTAGGCATTGGTATAGGTTGCACTAATGGGTATCCAGTATTCAGAGCTAGGCATTGGTATAGGGAAAACTAATGGGTATCCAGTATTCAGAGCTAGGCATTGGTATTGGGTGCACTAATGGGTATCCAGTATTCAGAGCAAGGCATTGGTATAGGGTACACTAATAGGTATCCAGTATTGAGAGCAATGCATTGGCATAGGTTGCACTAATGGGTATCCAGTATTCAGAGCTAGGCATTGGTTTAGGTTGCACTAATGGGTATCCAGTATTCAGAGCTAGGCATTGGTATAGGTTGCACTAATGGGTATCCAGTATTCAGAGTTAGGCATTGGTATAGGTTGCACTAATGGGTATCCAGTATTCAGAGCTAGGCATTGGTATAGGTTGCACTAATTGGTATCCTCTATTCACAGCTAGGCATTGGTTTAGGTTGCACTAATGGGTATCCAGTATTCAGAGCTAGGCATTGGTATAGGTTGCACTAATGGGTATCCACTATTCAGAGCTAGGCATTGGTTTAGGTTGCACTAATGGGTATCCAGTATTCAGAGCTAAGCATTGGTATAGGGTACACTAATGGGTATCCAGTATTCAGAGCTAGGCATTGGTATAGGGTACACTAATGGGTATCCAGTATTCAGAGCTAGGCATTGGTATAGGTTGCACTAATGGGTATCCAGTATTCAGAGCTAGGCATTGGTATAGGGTACACTAATGGGTATCCAGTATTCAGAGCTAGGCATTGGTATAGGTTGCACTAATGGGTATCCAGTAGTCAGAGCTAGGCATTGGTATAGGTTGCACTAATTGGTATCCATTATTCAGAGCTAAGCATTGGTTTAGGTTGCACTAATGGGTATCCAGTATTCAGAGCTAAGCATTGGTATAGGGTACACTAATGGGTATCCAGTATTCAGAGCTAGGCATTGGTTTAGCTTGCACTAATGGGTATCCATTATTCAAAGCTAGATATTGGCATAGGTTGCACTAATGGGTACCCAGTATTCAGAGCTAGGCATTGGCTTAGGTTGCACTAATGGGTATCCAGTATTCAGAGTTAGGCATTGGTATAGGTTGCACTAATGGGTATCCAGTATTCAGAGTTAGGCATTGGTATAGGTTGCACTAATGGGTATCCAGTATTCAGAGCTAGGCATTGGTATAGGTTGCACTAATTGGTATCCTCTATTCAGAGCTAGGCATTGGTTTAGGTTGCACTAATGGGTATCCAGTATTCAGAGCTAGGCATTGGTATAGGTTGCACTAATGGGTATCCACTATTCAGAGCTAGGCATTGGTTTAGGTTGCACTAATGGGTATCCAGTATTCAGAGCTAGGCATTGGTATAGGTTGCACTAACGGGTATCCAGTATTCAGAGCTAGGCATTGGTATAGGGTATACTAATAGGTATCCAGTATTCAGAGCTAGGCAATGGTTTAGGTTGCACTAATGGGTATTCAGTATTCTGAGCTAGGCATCGGTATAGGTTGCACTAATGGGTATCCAGTATTCAGAGCTAGGCATTGGTATAAGTTGCAGTAATGGGTACCCAGTACTCAGAGCTAGGCATTGGTTTAGGTTGCACTAATCGGTATCCAGTATTCAGAGTTAGGCATTGGTATAGGTTGCACTAATGGGTATCCAGTATTCAGAGCGAGGCATTGGTATAGGTTGCACTAATGGGTATCCAGAATTCAGAGCTAGGCATTGGTATAGATTGCACTAATGGGTATCCAGTATCCAGAGCTAGGCATTGGTATATGTTGCACTAATGGGTATCCAGTATTCAGTGCTAGGCATTGGTATATGTTGCACTAATGGTATTCAGTATCCAGAGCTAGGCATCGGTATAGGTTGCACTAATGGGTATCCAGTATTCAGAGCTAGGCATTGGTATAGGTTGCACTAATGGGTATCCAGTATTCAGAGCTAGGCATTAGTTTAGGGTACACTAATGGGTATCCAGTATTCAGAGCGAAGCATTGGTATAGGTTGCACTAATGAGTATCCAGTATTCAGAGCTAGGCATTGGTATAGGTTGCACTAATGGGTATCCAGTATTCAGAGCTAGGCATTAGTTTAGGGTACACTAATGGGTATCCAGTATTCAGAGCTAGGCAATGGTATAGGTTGCACTAATGGGTCTCCAGTATTCAGAGCTAGGCATTGGTATATGGTAAACCAATGGGTATCCAGTATTCAAAGCTAGGCATTGGTATAGGTTGCACTAATGGGTATCCAGTATTCTGGGCTAGGCATTGGTATAGGTTGCACTAATGGGTATCCAGTATTCAGAGCTCGGCATTGGTATAGGGAAAACTAATGGGTATCCAGTATTCAGAGCTAGGCATTGGTATTGGGTGCACTAATGGGTATCCAGTAATCAGAGCAAGGCATTGGTATAGGGTACACTAATGGGTATCCAGTATTGAGAGCAATGCATTGGCATAGGTTGCACTAATGGGTATCCAGTATTCAGAGCTAGGCATTGGTTTAGGTTGCACTAATGGGTATCCAGTATTCAGAGCTAGGCATTGGAATAGGGTATACTAATGGGTATCCAGTATTCAGAGCTAAGCATTGGTATAGGGTACACTAATGGGTATCCAGTATTCAGAGCTAGGCATTGGTATAGCGTACACTAATGGGTATCCAGTATTCAGAGCTAAACATTGGTATAGGTTGCACTAATGGGTATCCAGTATTCAGAGCTAGGCATTGGTATAGGGTACACTAATGGGTATCCAGTATTCAGAGCTAGGCATTGGTATAGGTTGCACTAATGGGTATCCAGTATTCAGAGCTAAGCATTGGTTTAGGTTGCACTAATGGGTATCCAGTATTCAGAGCTAGGCATTGGTTTAGGTTGCACTAATGGGTATCCAATATTCAGAGCTAGGCATTGGTATAGGTTGCACTAATGGGTATATAATATTCAGAGCTAGGCATTGGTTTAGGTTGCACTAATGGGTATCCAGTATTCAGAGCTAAGCATTGGTTTAGGTGGCACTAATGGGTATCCAGTATTCAGAGCTAGGCATTGGTATAGGGTACACTAATGGGTATCCACTATTCAGAGCTAGGCATTGGTTTAGCTTGCACTAATGGGTATCCATTATTCAAAGCTAGATATTGGTATAGGTTGCACTAATGGGTACCCAGTATTCAGAGCTAGGCATTGGTTTAGGTTGCACTAATGGGTATCCAGTATTCTGAGTTAGGCATTGGTATAGGTTGCACTAATGGGTATCCAGTATTCAGAGTTAGGCATTGGTATAGGTTGCACTAATGGGTATCCAGTATTCAGAGCTAGGCATTGGTATAGGTTGCACTAATTGGTATTCTCTATTCAGAGCTAGGCATTGGTTTAGGTTGCACTAATGGGTATCCAGTATTCAGAGCTAGGCATTGGTTTAGCTTGCACTAATGGGTATCCATTATTCAAAGCTAGATATTGGTATAGGTTGCACTAATGGGTACCCAGTATTCAGAGCTAGGCATTGGTATAGGTTGCACTAATGGGTATCCAGTATTCAGAGTTAGGCATTGGTATAGGTTGCACTAATGGGTATCCAGTATTCAGAGTTAGGCATTGGTATAGGTTGCACTAATGGGTATCCAGTATTCAGAGCTAGGCATTGGTATAGGTTGCACTAATTGGTATCCTCTATTCAGAGCTAGGCATTGGTTTAGGTTGCACTAATGGGTATCTAGTATTCAGAGCTAGGCATTGGTATAGGTTGCACTAATGGGTATCCACTATTCAGAGCTAGGCATTGGTTTAGGTTGCACTAATGGGTATCCAGTATTCAGAGCTAGGCATTGGTATATGTTGCACTAACGGGTATCCAGTATTCAGAGCTAGGCATTGGTATAGGGTATACTAATAGGTATCCAGTATTCAGAGCTAGGCAATGGTTTAGGTTGCACTAATGGGTATTCAGTATTCTGAGCTAGGCATCGGTATAGGTTGCACTAATGGGTATCCAGTATTCAGAGCTAGGCATTGGTATAAGTTGCAGTAATGGGTACCCAGTATTCAGAGCTAGGCATTGGTTTAGGTTGCACTAATCGGTATCCAGTATTCAGAGTTAGGCATTGGTATAGGTTGCACTAATGGGTATCCAGTATTCAGAGCGAGGCATTGGTATAGGTTGCACTAATGGGTATCCAGAATTCAGAGCTAGGCATTGGTATAGATTGCACCAATGGGTATCCAGTATCCAGAGCTAGGCATTGGTATATGTTGCACTTATGGGTATCCAGTATTCAGTGCTAGGCATTGGTATATGTTGCACTAATGGTATTCAGTATCCAGAGCTAGGCATCGGTATAGGTTGCACTAATGGGTATCCAGTATTGAGAGCTAGGCATTGGTATAGGTTGCACTAATGGGTATCCAGTATTCAGAGCTATGCATTAGTTTAGGGTACACTAATGGGTATCCAGTATTCAGAGCGAAGCATTGGTATAGGTTGCACTAATGAGTATCCAGTATTCAGAGCTAGGCATTGGTATAGGTTCTACTAATGGGTATCCAGTATTCAGAGCTAGGCAGTGGTATAGGTTGCACTAATGGGTCTCCAGTATTCAGAGCTAGGCATTGGTATATGGTAAACCAATGGGTATCCAGTATTCAAAGCTAGGCATTGGTATAGGTTGCACTAATGGGTATCCAGTATTCTGGGCTAGGCATTGGTATAGGTTGTACTAATGGGTATCCAGTATTCAGAGCTCGGCATTGGTATAGGGAAAACTAATGGGTATCCAGTATTCAGAGCTAGGCATTGGTATTGGGTGCACTAATGGGTATCCAGTAATCAGAGCAAGGCATTGGTATAGGGTACACTAATGGGTATCCAGTATTGAGAGCAATGCATTTGCATAGGTTGCACTAATGGGTATCCAGTATTCAGAGCTAGGCATTGGTTTAGGTTGCACTAATGGGTATCCAGTATTCAGAGCTAGGCATTGGTATAGGGTATACTAATGGGTATCCAGTATTCAGAGCTAAGCATTGGTATAGGGTACACTAATGGGTATCCAGTATTCAGAGCTAGGCATTGGTATAGCGTACACTAATGGGTATCCAGTATTCAGAGCTAAACATTGGTATAGGTTGCACTAATGGGTATCCAGTATTCAGAGCTAGGCATTGGTATAGGGTACACTAATGGGTATCCAGTATTCAGAGCTAGGCATTGGTATAGGTTGCACTAATGGGTATCCAGTAGTCAGAGCTAGGCATTGGTATAGGTTGCACTAATTGGTATCCACTATTCAGAGCTAAGCATTGGTTTAGGTTGCACTAATGGGTATCCAGTATTCAGAGCTAGGCATTGGTTTAGGTTGCACTAATGGGTATCCAATATTCAGAGCTAGGCATTGGTTTAGGTTGCACTAATGGGTATCCAGTATTCAGAGCTAAGCATTGGTTTAGGTTGCACTAATGGGTATCCAGTATTCAGAGCTAGGCATTGGTATAGGGTACACTAATGGGTATCCAGTATTCAGAGCTAGGCATTGGTTTAGCTTGCACTAATGGGTATCCATTATTCAAAGCTATATATTGGTATAGGTTGCACTAATGGGTACCCAGTATTCAGAGCTAGGCATTGGTTTAGGTTGCACTAATGGGTATCCAGTATTCAGAGTTAGGCATTGGTATAGGTTGCACTAATGGGTATCCAGTATTCAGAGTTAGGCATTGGTATAGGTTGCACTAATGGGTATCCAGTATTCAGAGCTAGGCATTGGTATAGGTTGCACTAATTGGTATTCTCTATTCAGAGCTAGGCATTGGTTTAGGTTGCACTAATGGGTATCCAGTATTCAGAGCTAGGCATTGGTATAGGTTGCACTAATGGGTATCCACTATTCAGAGCTAGGCATTGGTTTAGGTTGCACTAATGGGTATCCAGTATTCAGAGCTAGGCATTGGTATAGGTTGCACTAACGGGTATCCAGTATTCAGAGCTAGGCATTGGTAAAGGTTGCACTAATGGGTATCCAGTATTCCGAGCTAGGCATTGGTATAGGGTATACTAATAGGTATCCAGTATTCAGAGCTAGGCATTGGTTTAGGTTGCACTAATCGGTATCCAGTATTCAGAGTTAGGCATTGGTATAGGTTGCACTAATGGGTATCCAGTATTCAGAGTTAGGCATTGGTATCGGTTGCACTAATGGTATCCAGTATTCAGAACGAGGCATTGGTATAGGTTGCACTAATGAGTATCCAGTATTCAGAGCTAGGCATTGGTATAGGTTCTACTAATGGGTATCCAGTATTCAGAGCTAGGCATTGGTATAGGTTGCACTAATGGGTCTCCAGTATTCAGAGCTAGGCATTGGTATATGGTAAACTAATGGGTATCCAGTATTCAAAGCTAGGCATTGGTACAGGTTGCACTAATGGGTATCCAGTATTCAGGGCTAGGCATTGGTATAGGTTGCACTAATGGGTATCCAGTATTCAGAGCTAGGCATTGGTATAGGGAAAACTAATGGGTATCCAGTATTCAGAGCTAGGCATTGGTATTGGGTGCACTAATGGGTATCCAGTATTCAGAGCAAGGCATTGGTATAGGGTACACTAATGGGTATCCAGTATTGAGAGCAATACATTGGCATAGGTTGCACTAATGGGTATCCAGTATTCAGAGCTAGGCATTGGTTTAGGTTGCACTAATGGGTATCCAGTATTCAGAGCTAGGCATTGGTATAGGGTATACTAATGGGTATCCAGTATTCAGAGCTAAGCATTGGTATAGAGTACACTAATGGGTATCCAGTATTCAGAGCTAGGCATTGGTATAGGTTGCACTAATGGGTATCCAGTATTCAGAGCTAGGCATTGGTATAGTGTACACTAATGGGTATCCAGTATTCAGAGCTAGGCATTGGTATAGGTTGCACTAATGGGTATCCAGTAGTCAGAGCTAGGCATTGGTATAGGTTGCACTAATTGGTATCCATTATTCAGAGCTAAGCATTGGTTTAGGTTGCACTAATGGGTATCCAGTATTCAGAGCTAGGCATTGGTATAGGGTACACTAATGGGTATCCAGTATTCAGAGCTAGGCATTGGTTTAGCTTGCACTAATGGGTATCCATTATTCAAAGCTAGATATTGGTATAGGTTGCACTAATGGGTACCCAGTATTCAGAGCTAGGCATTGGTTTAGGTTCTACTAATGGGTATCCAGTATTCAGAGCTAGGCATTGGTATAGGTTGCACTAATGGGTCTCCAGTATTCAGAGCTAGGCATTGGTATATGGTAAACTAATGGGTATCCAGTATTCAAAGCTAGGCATTGGTACAGGTTGCACTAATGGGTATCCAGTATTCAGGGCTAGGCATTGGTATAGGTTGCACTAATGGGTATCCAGTATTCAGAGCTAGGCATTGGTATAGGGAAAACTAATGGGTATCCAGTATTCAGAGCTAGGCATTGGTATTGGGTGCACTAATGGGTATCCAGTATTCAGAGCAAGGCATTGGTATAGGGTACACTAATGGGTATCCAGTATTGAGAGCAATACATTGGCATAGGTTGCACTAATGGGTATCCAGTATTCAGAGCTAGGCATTGGTTTAGGTTGCACTAATGGGTATCCAGTATTCAGAGCTAGGCATTGGTATAGGGTATACTAATGGGTATCCAGTATTCAGAGCTAAGCATTGGTATAGAGTACACTAATGGGTATCCAGTATTCAGAGCTAGGCATTGGTATAGGTTGCACTAATGGGTATCCAGTATTCAGAGCTAGGCATTGGTATAGGGTACACTAATGGGTATCCAGTATTCAGAGCTAGGCATTGGTATAGGTTGCACTAATGGGTATCCAGTAGTCAGAGCTAGGCATTGGTATAGGTTGCACTAATTGGTATCCATTATTCAGAGCTAAGCATTGGTTTAGGTTGCACTAATGGGTATCCAGTATTCAGAGCTAGGCATTGGTATAGGGTACACTAATGGGTATCCAGTATTCAGAGCTAGGCATTGGTTTAGCTTGCACTAATGGGTATCCATTATTCAAAGCTAGATATTGGTATAGGTTGCACTAATGGGTACCCAGTATTCAGAGCTAGGCATTGGTTTAGGTTGCACTAATGGGTATCCAGTATTCAGAGTTAGGCATTGGTATAGGTTGCACTAATGGGTATCCAGTATTCAGAGTTAGGCATTGGTATAGGTTGCACTAATGGGTATCCAGTATTCAGAGCTAGGCATTGGTATAGGTTGCACTAATTGGTATCCTCTATTCAGAGCTAGGCATTGGTATAGGTTGCACTAATGGGTATCCAGTAGTCAGAGCTAGGCATTGGTATAGGTTGCACTAATTGGTATCCATTATTCAGAGCTAGGCATTGGTTTAGGTTGCACTAATGGGTATCCAGTATTCAGAGTTAGGCATTGGTATAGGTTGCACTAATGGGTATCCAGTATTCAGAGTTAGGCATTGGTATAGGTTGCACTAATGGGTATCCAGTATTCAGAGTTAGGCATTGGTATCGGTTGCACTAATGGTATCCAGTATTCAGAACGAGGCATTGGTATAGGTTGCACTAATGAGTATCCAGTATTTAGAGCTAGGCATTGGTATAGGTTCTACTAATGGGTATCCAGTATTCAGAGCTAGGCATTGGTATAGGTTGCACTAATGGGTCTCCAGTATTCAGAGCTAGGCATTGGTATTTGGTAAACTAATGGGTATCCAGTATTCAAAGCTAGGCATTGGTATAGGTTGCACTAATGGGTATCCAGTATTCAGGGCTAGGCATTGGTATAGGTTGCACTAATGGGTATCCAGTATTCAGAGCTAGGCATTGGTATAGGGAAAACTAATGGGTATCCAGTATTCAGAGCTAGGCATTGGTATTGGGTGCACTAATGGGTATCCAGTATTCAGAGCAAGGCATTGGTATAGGGTACACTAATGGGTATCCAGTATTGAGAGCAATACATTGGCATAGGTTGCACTAATGGGTATCCAGTATTCAGAGCTAGGCATTGGTTTAGGTTGCACTAATGGGTATCCAGTATTCAGAGCTAGGCATTGGTATAGGGTATACTAATGGGTATCCAGTATTCAGAGCTAAGCATTGGTATAGAGTACACTAATGGGTATCCAGTATTCAGAGCTAGGCATTGGTATAGGTTGCACTAATGGGTATCCAGTATTCAGAGCTAGGCATTGGTATAGGGTACACTAATGGGTATCCAGTATTCAGAGCTAGGCATTGGTATAGGTTGCACTAATGGGTATCCAGTAGTCAGAGCTAGGCATTGGTATAGGTTGCACTAATTGGTATCCATTATTCAGAGCTAAGCATTGGTTTAGGTTGCACTAATGGGTATCCAGTATTCAGAGCTAGGCATTGGTATAGGGTACACTAATGGGTATCCAGTATTCAGAGCTAGGCATTGGTTTAGCTTGCACTAATGGGTATCCATTATTCAAAGCTAGATATTGGTATAGGTTGCACTAATGGGTACCCAGTATTCAGAGCTAGGCATTGGTTTAGGTTGCACTAATGGGTATCCAGTATTCAGAGTTAGGCATTGGTATAGGTTGCACTAATGGGTATCCAGTATTCAGAGTTAGGCATTGGTATAGGTTGCACTAATGGGTATCCAGTATTCAGAGCTAAGCATTGGTTTAGGTTGCACTAATGGGTATCCAGTATTCAGAGCTAGGCATTGGTATAGGGTACACTAATGGGTATCCAGTATTCAGAGCTAGGCATTGGTTTAGCTTGCACTAATGGGTATCCATTATTCAAAGCTAGATATTGGTATAGGTTGCACTAATGGGTACCCAGTATTCAGAGCTAGGCATTGGTTTAGGTTGCACTAATGGGTATCCAGTATTCAGAGTTAGGCATTGGTATAGGTTGCACTAATGGGTATCCAGTATTCAGAGTTAGGCATTGGTATAGGTTGCACTAATGGGTATCCAGTATTCAGAGCTAGGCATTGGTATAGGTTGCACTAATTGGTATCCTCTATTCAGAGCTAGGCATTGGTTTAGGTTGCACTAATGGGTATCCAGTATTCAGAGCTAGGCATTGGTATAGGTTGCACTAATGGGTATCCTCTATTCAGAGCTAGGCATTGGTTTAGGTTGCACTAATGGGTATCCAGTATTCAGAGCTAGGCATTGGTATAGGTTGCACTAACGGGTATCCAGTATTCAGAGCTAGGCATTGGTAAAGGTTGCACTAATGGGTATCCAGTATTCCGAGCTAGGCATTGGTATAGGGTATACTAATAGGTATCCAGTATTCAGAGCTAGGCAATGGTTTAGGTTGCACTAATGGGTATTCAGTATTCTGAGCTAGGCATCGGTATAGGTTGCACTAATGGGTATCCAGTATTCAGAGCTAGGCATTGGTATAAGTTGCAGTAATGGGTACCCAGTATTCAGAGCTAGGCATTGGTTTAGGTTGCACTAATCGGTATCCAGTATTCAGAGTTAGGCATTGGTATAGGTTGCACTAATGGGTATCCAGTATTCAGAGCGAGGCATTGGTATAGGTTGCACTAATGGGTATCCAGAATTCAGAGCTAGGCATTGGTATAGATTGCACTAATGGGTATCCAGTATCCAGAGCTAGGCATTGGTATATGTTGCACTAATGGTATTCAGTATCCAGAGCAAGGCATCGGTATAGGTTGCACTAATGGGTATCCAGTATTCAGAGCTAGGCATTAGTTTAGGGTACACTAATGGGTATCCAGTATTCAGAGCGAAGCATTGGTACAGGTTGCACTAATGAGTATCCAGTATTCAGAGCTAGGCATTGGTATAGGTTCTACTAATGGGTATCCAGTATTCAGAGCTAGGCAGTGGTATAGGTTGCACTAATGGGTCTCCAGTATTCAGAGCTAGGCATTGGTATATGGTAAACTAATGGGTATCCAGTATTCAAAGCTAGGCATTGGTATAGGTTGCACTAATGGGTATCCAGTATTCAGGGCTAGGCATTGGTATAGGTTGCACTAATGGGTATCCAGTATTCAGAGCTCGGCATTGGTATAGGGAAAACTAATGGGTATCCAGTATTCAGAGCTAGGCATTGGTATTGGGTGCACTAATGGGTATCCAGTAATCAGAGCAAGGCATTGGTATAGGGTACACTAATGGGTATCCAGTATTGAGAGCAATGCATTGGCATAGGTTGCACTAAAGGGTATCCAGTATTCAGAGCTAGGCATTGGTTTAGGTTGCACTAATGGGTATCCAGTATTCAGAGCTAGGCATTGGTATAGGGTATACTAATGGGTATCCAGTATTCAGAGCTAAGCATTGGTATAGGGTACACTAATGAGTATCCAGTATTTAGAGCTAGGCATTGGTATAGGTTCTACTAATGGGTATCCAGTATTCAGAGCTAGGCATTGGTATAGGTTGCACTAATGGGTCTCCAGTATTCAGAGCTAGGCATTGGTATATGGTAAACTAATGGGTATCCAGTATTCAAAGCTAGGCATTGGTATAGGTTGCACTAATGGGTATCCAGTATTCAGGGCTAGGCATTGGTATAGGTTGCACTAATGGGTATCCAGTATTCAGAGCTAGGCATTGGTATAGGGAAAACTAATGGGTATCCAGTATTCAGAGCTAGGCATTGGTATTGGGTGCACTAATGGGTATCCAGTATTCAGAGCAAGGCATTGGTATAGGGTACACTAATGGGTATCCAGTATTGAGAGCAATACATTGGCATAGGTTGCACTAATGGGTATCCAGTATTCAGAGCTAGGCATTGGTTTAGGTTGCACTAATGGGTATCCAGTATTCAGAGCTAGGCATTGGTATAGGGTATACTAATGGGTATCCAGTATTCAGAGCTAAGCATTGGTATAGAGTACACTAATGGGTATCCAGTATTCAGAGCTAGGCATTGGTATAGGTTGCACTAATGGGTATCCAGTATTCAGAGCTAGGCATTGGTATAGGGTACACTAATGGGTATCCAGTATTCAGAGCTAGGCATTGGTATAGGTTGCACTAATGGGTATCCAGTAGTCAGAGCTAGGCATTGGTATAGGTTGCACTAATTGGTATCCATTATTCAGAGCTAAGCATTGGTTTAGGTTGCACTAATGGGTATCCAGTATTCAGAGCTAGGCATTGGTATAGGGTACACTAATGGGTATCCAGTATTCAGAGCTAGGCATTGGTTTAGCTTGCACTAATGGGTATCCATTATTCAAAGCTAGATATTGGTATAGGTTGCACTAATGGGTACCCAGTATTCAGAGCTAGGCATTGGTTTAGGTTGCACTAATGGGTATCCAGTATTCAGAGTTAGGCATTGGTATAGGTTGCACTAATGGGTATCCAGTATTCAGAGTTAGGCATTGGTATAGGTTGCACTAATGGGTATCCAGTATTCAGAGCTAAGCATTGGTTTAGGTTGCACTAATGGGTATCCAGTATTCAGAGCTAGGCATTGGTATAGGGTACACTAATGGGTATCCAGTATTCAGAGCTAGGCATTGGTTTAGCTTGCACTAATGGGTATCCATTATTCAAAGCTAGATATTGGTATAGGTTGCACTAATGGGTACCCAGTATTCAGAGCTAGGCATTGGTTTAGGTTGCACTAATGGGTATCCAGTATTCAGAGTTAGGCATTGGTATAGGTTGCACTAATGGGTATCCAGTATTCAGAGTTAGGCATTGGTATAGGTTGCACTAATGGGTATCCAGTATTCAGAGCTAGGCATTGGTATAGGTTGCACTAATTGGTATCCTCTATTCAGAGCTAGGCATTGGTTTAGGTTGCACTAATGGGTATCCAGTATTCAGAGCTAGGCATTGGTATAGGTTGCACTAATGGGTATCCTCTATTCAGAGCTAGGCATTGGTTTAGGTTGCACTAATGGGTATCCAGTATTCAGAGCTAGGCATTGGTATAGGTTGCACTAACGGGTATCCAGTATTCAGAGCTAGGCATTGGTAAAGGTTGCACTAATGGGTATCCAGTATTCCGAGCTAGGCATTGGTATAGGGTATACTAATAGGTATCCAGTATTCAGAGCTAGGCAATGGTTTAGGTTGCACTAATGGGTATTCAGTATTCTGAGCTAGGCATCGGTATAGGTTGCACTAATGGGTATCCAGTATTCAGAGCTAGGCATTGGTATAAGTTGCAGTAATGGGTACCCAGTATTCAGAGCTAGGCATTGGTTTAGGTTGCACTAATCGGTATCCAGTATTCAGAGTTAGGCATTGGTATAGGTTGCACTAATGGGTATCCAGTATTCAGAGCGAGGCATTGGTATAGGTTGCACTAATGGGTATCCAGAATTCAGAGCTAGGCATTGGTATAGATTGCACTAATGGGTATCCAGTATCCAGAGCTAGGCATTGGTATATGTTGCACTAATGGTATTCAGTATCCAGAGCAAGGCATCGGTATAGGTTGCACTAATGGGTATCCAGTATTCAGAGCTAGGCATTAGTTTAGGGTACACTAATGGGTATCCAGTATTCAGAGCGAAGCATTGGTATAGGTTGCACTAATGAGTATCCAGTATTCAGAGCTAGGCATTGGTATAGGTTCTACTAATGGGTATCCAGTATTCAGAGCTAGGCAGTGGTATAGGTTGCACTAATGGGTCTCCAGTATTCAGAGCTAGGCATTGGTATATGGTAAACTAATGGGTATCCAGTATTCAAAGCTAGGCATTGGTATAGGTTGCACTAATGGGTATCCAGTATTCAGGGCTAGGCATTGGTATAGGTTGCACTAATGGGTATCCAGTATTCAGAGCTCGGCATTGGTATAGGGAAAACTAATGGGTATCCAGTATTCAGAGCTAGGCATTGGTATTGGGTGCACTAATGGGTATCCAGTAATCAGAGCAAGGCATTGGTATAGGGTACACTAATGGGTATCCAGTATTGAGAGCAATGCATTGGCATAGGTTGCACTAAAGGGTATCCAGTATTCAGAGCTAGGCATTGGTTTAGGTTGCACTAATGGGTATCCAGTATTCAGAGCTAGGCATTGGTATAGGGTATACTAATGGGTATCCAGTATTCAGAGCTAAGCATTGGTATAGGGTACACTAATGGGTATCCAGTATTCAGAGCTAGGCATTGGTATAGGGTACACTAATGGGTATCCAGTATTCAGAGCTAGGCATTGGTATAGGTTGCACTAATGGGTATCCAGTATTCAGAGCTAGGCATTGGTATAGGGTACACTAATGGGTATCCAGTATTCAGAGCTAGGCATTGGTATAGGTTGCACTAATGGGTATCCAGTAGTCAGAGCTAGGCATTGGTATAGGTTGCACTAATTGGTATCCACTATTCAGAGCTAAGCATTTGTTTAGGTTGCACAAATGGGTATCCAGTATTCAGAGCTAGGCATTGGTTTAGCTTGCACTAATGGGTATCCAGTATTCAAAGCTAGATATTGGTATAGGTTGCACTAATGGGTACCCAGTATTCAGAGCTAGGCATTTGTTTAGGTTGCACTAATCTGTATCCAGTATTCAGAGTTAGGCATTGGTATAGGTTGCACTAATGGGTATCCAGTATTCAGAGCGAGGCATTGGTATAGGTTGCACTAATCGGTATCCAGAATTCAGAGCTAGGCATTGGTATAGGTTGCACTAATGGGTATCCAGTATTCAGAGCTAGGCATTAGTTTAGAGTACACTAATGGGTATCCAGTATTCAGAGCTAGGCATTGGTTTAAGTTGCACTAATGGGTATCCAGTATCCAGAGCTAGGCATTGGTATATGTTGCACTAATGGGTATCAAGTATTCAGAGCTAGCCATTGGTTTAAGTTGCACTAATGCGTATCCAGTATTCAGAGCTAGGCATTGGTATAGGTTGCACTAATGGGTATCCAGTATTCAGAGCTCGGCATTGGTATAGGTTGCACTAATGGGTATCCAGCATTCAGAGCTAGGCATTAGTTTAGAGTACACTAATGGGTATCCAGTATTCAGAGCGAAGCATTGGTATAGGTTGCACTAATGAGTATCCAGTATTCAGAGCTAGGCATTGGTATAGGGTACATTAATGGGTATCCAGTATTCAGAGCTAGGCATTGGTATAGGGTACACTAATGGGTATCCAGTATCCAGAGCTAGGCATTGGTATAGGTTGCACTAATGGGTATCCAGTATTCAGAGCTAGGCCTTTGGTTTAAAGTACACTAATGGGTATCCAGTATTCAGAGCGAAGCATTGGTATAGATTGCACTAATGAGTATCCAGTATTCAGAGCTAGGCATTGGTATAGGGTACATTAATGGGTATCCAGTATTCAGTGCTAGGCATTGGTATAGGGTACACTAATGGGTATCCAGTATTCAGAGCTAGGCATTGGTATAGGTTGTACTAATGGGTATCCAGTATTCAGAGTGAGGGATTGGTATAGGTTGCACTAATGGGTCTCCAGTATTCAGAGCTAGGCATTGGTATATGGTAAACTAATGGGTATCCAGTATTCAAAGCTAGGCATTGGTATAGGTTGCACTAATGGGTATCCAGTATTCAGGGCTAGGCATTGGTATAGGTTGCACTAATGGGTATCCAGTATTCAGAGCTCGGCATTGGTATAGGGAAAACTAATGGGTATCCAGTATTCAGAGCTAGGCATTGGTATTGGGTGCACTAATGGGTATCCAGTAATCAGAGCAAGGCATTGGTATAGGGTACACTAATGGGTATCCAGTATTGAGAGCAATGCATTGGCATAGGTTTCACTAATGGGTATCCAGTATTCAGAGCTAGGCATTGGTTTAGGTTGCACTAATGGGTATCCAGTATTCAGAGCTAGGCATTGGTATAGGGTATACTAATGGGTATCCAGTATTCAGAGCTAAGCATTGGTATAGGGTACACTAATGGGTATCCAGTATTCAGAGCTAGGCATTGGTATAGGGTACACTAATGGGTGTCCAGTATTCAGAGCTAGGCATTGGTATAGGTTGCACTAATGGGTATCCAGTATTCAGAGCTAGGCCTTTGGTTTAAAGTACACTAATGGGTATCCAGTATTCAGAGCGAAGCATTGGTATAGATTGCACTAATGGGTATCCAGTATCCAGAGCTAGGCATTGGTATAGGTTGCACTAATGGGTATCCAGTATTCAGAGCTAGGCCTTTGGTTTAAAGTACACTAATGGGTATCCAGTATTCAGAGCGAAGCATTGGTATAGATTGCACTAATAAGTATCCAGTATTCAGAGCTAGGCATTGGTATAGGGTACATTAATGGGTATCCAGTATTCAGTGCTAGGCATTGGTATAGGGTACACTAATGGGTATCCAGTATTCAGAGCTAGGCATTGGTATAGGTTGCACTAATGGGTATCCAGTATTCAGGGCTAGGCATTGGTATAGGTTGCACTAATGGGTATCCAGTATTCAGAGCTCGGCATTGGTATAGGGAAAACTAATGGGTATCAAGTATTCAGAGCTAGGCATTGGTATTGGGTGCACTAATGGGTATCCAGTAATCAGAGCAAGGCATTGGTATAGGGTACACTAATGGGTATCCAGTATTGAGAGCAATGCATTGGCATAGGTTGCACTAATGGGTATCCAGTATTCAGAGCTAGGCATGGGTTTAGGTTGCACTAATGGGTATCCAGTATTCAGAGCTAGGCATTGGTATAGGGTATACTAATGGGTATCCAGTATTCAGAGCTAAGCATTGGTATAGGGTACACTAATGGGTATCCAGTATTCAGAGCTAGGCATTGGTATAGGGTACACTAATGGGTGTCCAGTATTCAGAGCTAGGCATTGGTATAGGTTGCACTAATGGGTATCCAGTATTCAGAGCTAGGCATTGGTATAGGGTACACTAATGGGTATCCAGTATTCAGAGCTAGGCATTGGTATAGGTTGCACTAATGGGTATCCAGTAGTCAGAGCTAGGCATTGGTATAGGTTGCACTAATTGGTATCCACTATTCAGAGCTAAGCATTGGTTTAGGTTGCACAAATGGGTATCCAGTATTCAGAGCTAGGCATTGGTTTAGCTTGCACTAATGGGTATCCAGTATTCAAAGCTAGATATTGGTATAGGTTGCACTAATGGGTACCCAGTATTCAGAGCTAGGCATTTGTTTAGGTTGCACTAATCGGTATCCAGTATTCAGAGTTAGGCATTGGTATAGGTTGCACTAATGGGTATCCAGTATTCAGAGCGAGGCATTGGTATAGGTTGCACTAATCGGTATCCAGAATTCAGAGCTAGGCATTGGTATAGGTTGCACTAATGGGTATCCAGTATTCAGAGCTAGGCATTAGTTTAGAGTACACTAATGGGTATCCAGTATTCAGAGCTAGGCATTGGTTTAAGTTGCACTAATGGGTATCCAGTATCCAGAGCTAGGCATTGGTATATGTTGCACTAATGGGTATCAAGTATTCAGAGCTAGCCATTGGTTTAAGTTGCACTAATGCGTATCCAGTATTCAGAGCTAGGCATTGGTATAGGTTGCACTAATGGGTATCCAGTATTCAGAGCTCGGCATTGGTATAGGTTGCACTAATGGGTATCCAGCATTCAGAGCTAGGCATTAGTTTAGAGTACACTAATGGGTATCCAGTATTCAGAGCGAAGCATTGGTATAGGTTGCACTAATGAGTATCCAGTATTCAGAGCTAGGCATTGGTATAGGGTACATTAATGGGTATCCAGTATTCAGAGCTAGGCATTGGTATAGGGTACACTAATGGGTATCCAGTATCCAGAGCTAGGCATTGGTATAGGTTGCACTAATGGGTATCCAGTATTCAGAGCTAGGCCTTTGGTTTAAAGTACACTAATGGGTATCCAGTATTCAGAGCGAAGCATTGGTATAGATTGCACTAATGAGTATCCAGTATTCAGAGCTAGGCATTGGTATAGGGTACATTAATGGGTATCCAGTATTCAGTGCTAGGCATTGGTATAGGGTACACTAATGGGTATCCAGTATTCAGAGCTAGGCATTGGTATAGGTTGTACTAATGGGTATCCAGTATTCAGAGTGAGGGATTGGTATAGGTTGCACTAATGGGTATCCAGAATTCAGAGCTAGTCATTGGTATAGGTTCTACTAATGGGTATCCAGTATTCAGAGCTAGGCATTGGTATAGCTTGCACTAATGGGTATCCAGTATTCAGAGCTAGGCATTGGTATACGGTAAAGTAATGGGTATCCAGTATTCAAAGCTAGGCATTGGTATAGGTTGCACTAATTGGTATCCAGTATTCAGGGCTAGGCATTGGTATAGGTTGCACTAATGGGTATCCAGTATTCAGAGCAATGCATTGGTATAGGTTGCACTAATGGGTATCCAGTATTCAGAGCTAGGCATTGGTATAGGGTAAACTAATGGGTATCCAGTATTCAGAGCTAGGCATTGGTTTAGGTTACACTAATGGGTATCCAGTATTCAAAGCTAGGCATTGGTATAGGTTGCACTAATGGGTATCCAGTATTCAGAGCTAAGCATTGGTATAGGTTGCACTAATGGGTATCCAGTATTCAGAGCTAGGCATTGGTATAGGCTAAACTAATGGGTATCCAGTATTCAGAGCTAGGCATTGGCTTAGGTTGCACTAATGGGTATCCAGTATTCAGAGCAAGGCATTGGTATAGGTTGCACTAATGGGTATCCAGTATTCAGAGCTAGGCCTTTGGTTTAAAGTACACTAATGGGTATCCAGTATTCAGAGCGAAGCATTGGTATAGATTGCACTAATGAGTATCCAGTATTCAGAGCTAGGCATTGGTATAGGGTACATTAATGGGTATCCAGTATTCAGTGCTAGGCATTGGTATAGGGTACACTAATGGGTATCCAGTATTCAGAGCTAGGCATTGGTATAGGTTGTACTAATGTGTATCCAGTATTCAGAGTGAGGGATTGGTATAGGTTGCACTAATGGGTCTCCAGTATTCAGAGCTAGGCATTGGTATATGGTAAACTAATGGGTATCCAGTATTCAAAGCTAGGCATTGGTATAGGTTGCACTAATGGGTATCCAGTATTCAGGGCTAGGCATTGGTATAGGTTGCACTAATGGGTATCCAGTATTCAGAGCTCGGCATTGGTATAGGGAAAACTAATGTGTATCCAGTATTCAGAGCTAGGCATTGGTATTGGGTGCACTAATGGGTATCCAGTAATCAGAGCAAGGCATTGGTATAGGGTACACTAATGGGTATCCAGTATTGAGAGCAATGCATTGGCATAGGTTGCACTAATGGGTATCCAGTATTCAGAGCTAGGCATTGGTTTAGGTTGCACTAATGGGTATCCAGTATTCAGAGCTAGGCATTGGTATAGGGTATACTAATGGGTATCCAGTATTCAGAGCTAAGCATTGGTATAGGGTACACTAATGGGTATCCAGTATTCAGAGCTAGGCATTGGTATAGGGTACACTAATGGGTGTCCAGTATTCAGAGCTAGGCATTGGTATAGGTTGCACTAATGGGTATCCAGTATTCAGAGCTAGGCATTGGTATAGGGTACACTAATGGGTATCCAGTATTCAGAGCTAGGCAGTGGTATAGGTTGCACTAATGGGTATCCAGTAGTCAGAGCTAGGCATTGGTATAGGTTGCACTAATTGGTATCCACTATTCAGAGCTAAGCATTGGTTTAGGTTGCACAAATGGGTATCCAGTATTCAGAGCTAGGCATTGGTTTAGCTTGCACTAATGGGTATCCAGTATTCAAAGCTAGATATTGGTATAGGTTGCACTAATGGGTACCCAGTATTCAGAGCTAGGCATTTGTTTAGGTTGCACTAATCGGTATCCAGTATTCAGAGTTAGGCATTGGTATAGGTTGCACTAATGGGTATCCAGTATTCAGAGCGAGGCATTGGTATAGGTTGCACTAATCGGTATCCAGAATTCAGAGCTAGGCATTGGTATAGGTTGCACTAATGGGTATCCAGTATTCAGAGCTAGGCATTAGTTTAGAGTACACTAATGGGTATCCAGTATTCAGAGCTAGGCATTGGTTTAAGTTGCACTAATGGGTATCCAGTATCCAGAGCTAGGCATTGGTATATGTTGCACTAATGGGTATCAAGTATTCAGAGCTAGCCATTGGTTTAAGTTGCACTAATGCGTATCCAGTATTCAGAGCTAGGCATTGGTATAGGTTGCACTAATGGGTATCCAGTATTCAGAGCTCGGCATTGGTATAGGTTGCACTAATGGGTATCCAGCATTCAGAGCTAGGCATTAGTTTAGAGTACACTAATGGGTATCCAGTATTCAGAGCGAAGCATTGGTATAGGTTGCACTAATGAGTATCCAGTATTCAGAGCTAGGCATTGGTATAGGGTACATTAATGGGTATCCAGTATTCAGAGCTAGGCATTGGTATAGGGTACACTAATGGGTATCCAGTATCCAGAGCTAGGCATTGGTATAGGTTGCACTAATGGGTATCCAGTATTCAGAGCTAGGCCTTTGGTTTAAAGTACACTAATGGGTATCCAGTATTCAGAGCGAAGCATTGGTATAGATTGCACTAATGAGTATCCAGTATTCAGAGCTAGGCATTGGTATAGGGTACACTAATGGGTATCCAGTATTCAGAGCTAGGCATTGGTATAGGTTGTACTAATGGGTATCCAGTATTCAGAGTGAGGGATTGGTATAGGTTGCACTAATGGGTATCCAGAATTCAGAGCTAGTCATTGGTATAGGTTCTACTAATGGGTATCCAGTATTCAGAGCTAGGCATTGGTATAGCTTGCACTAATTGGTATCCAGTATTCAGGGCTAGGCATTGGTATAGGTTGCACTAATGGGTATCCAGTATTCAGAGCAATGCATTGGTATAGGTTGCACTAATGGGTATCCAGTATTCAGAGCTAGGCATTGGTATAGGGTAAACTAATGGGTATCCAGTATTCAGAGCTAGGCATTGGTTTAGGTTACACTAATGGGTATCCAGTATTCAAAGCTAGGCATTGGTATAGGTTGCACTAATGGGTATCCAGTATTCAGAGCTAAGCATTGGTATAGGTTGCACTAATGGGTATCCAGTATTCAGAGCTAGGCATTGGTATAGGCTAAACTAATGGGTATCCAGTATTCAGAGCTAGGCATTGGCTTAGGTTGCACTAATGGGTATCCAGTATTCAGAGCAAGGCATTGGTATAGGTTGCACTAATGGGTATCCAGTATTCAGAGCTAGGCATTGGTATAGGTTGCACTGATGGGTATCCAGTATTCAGAGCATTGCATTGGTATAGGGTGCACTAATGGGTATCCATTATTCAGAGTTAGGGATTGGTATAGGTAGCACTAATGGGTATCCATTATTCAGAGCTAGGCATTGGTTTAGGGTACACTAATGGGTATCCAGTATTAAGAGCAATGCATTGGTATAGGTTGCACTAATGGGTATCCATTATTCAGTGCTAGGCATTGGTTTAGGGTACACTAATGGGTATCCAGTATTCAGAGCAATGCATTGGTATAGGTTGCACTAATGGGTATCCAGTATTCAGAACTAGGCATTGGTTTAGGGTACATTAATGGGTATCCAGTATTCAGAGCAATGCATTGGTATAGGTTGCACTAATGGGTATCCAGTATTCAGAGCTAGGCATTTGTATAGGTTGCACTAATGGGTATACAATATTCAGAGCTAGGCATTGTTATAGGTTGCACTAATGGGTATCCAGTATTCAGAGCTAGGCATTGGTATAGGGTACACTAATGGGTATCCAGTATTCAGAGCTAGGCATTTGTATAGGTTGCACTAATGGGTATCCAGTATTCAGAGCTAGGCATTCGTTTAGGTTGCACTAATGGGTATCCAGTATTCAGAGCGAGGCATTGGTATAGGTTGCACTAATGGGTATCCAGTATTCAGAGCAAGGCATTGGTATAGGGTACACTGATGGGTATAAAGTATTCAGAGCTAGGCATTGGTATAGGGTACACTAATGGGTATCCAGTATTCAGAGCTAGGCATTGGTATAGGGTACACTAATGGGAATCCAGTATTCAGAGCTAGGCATTGGTATAGGTTGCACTAATGGGTATCCAGTTTTCAGAGCTAGGCATTGGTATAGGTTGTACTAATGGGTATCCAGTATTCAGAGCTAGTCATTGGTATAGGGTACACTCATGGGTATCCAGTATTCAGAGCTAGGCATTGGTATAGGTTGCACTAATGGGTATCAAGTATTCAGAGCTAGGCATTGGTTTAGGTTGCACTAATGGGTATCCAGTATTCAAAGCTAGGCATTGGTATAGGTTGCACTAATTGGTATCCAGTATTCAGGGCTAGGCATTGGTATAGGTTGCACTAATTGGTATCCAGTATTCAGGGCTAGGCATTGGTATAGGTTGCACTATTGGGTATCCAGTATTCAGAGCAATGCATTGGTATAGGTTGCACTAATGGGTATCCAGTATTCAGAGCTAGGCATTGGTATAGGGTAAACTAATGGGTATCCAGTATTCAGAGCTAGGCATTGGCTTAGGTTGCACTAATGGGTATCCAGTATTCAGAGCTAGGCATTGGCTTAGGTTGCACTAATGGGTATCCAGTATTCAGAGCAAGGCATTGGTATAGGTTGCACTAATGGGTATCCAGTATTCAGAGCTAGGCATTGGTATAGGTTGCACTGATGGGTATCCAGTATTCAGAGCATTGCATTGGTATAGGGTGCACTAATGGGTATCCATTATTCAGAGTTAGGCATTGGTATAGGTTGCACTAATGTGTATCCATTATTCAGAGCTAGGCATTGGTTTAGGGTACACTAATGGGTATCCAGTATTAAGAGCAATGCATTGGTATAGGTTGCACTAATGGGTATCCATTATTCAGTGCTAGGTATTGGTTTAGGGTACACTAATGGGTATCCAGTATTCAGAGCAATGCATTGGTATAGGTTGCACTAATGGGTATCCAGTATTCAGAACTAGGCATTGGTTTAGGGTACACTATTGGGTATCCAGTATTCAGAGCAATGCATTGGTATAGGTTGCACTAATGGGTATCCAGTATTCAGAGCTAGGCATTGGTATATGTTGCACTAATGGGTATCCAATATTCAGAGCTAGGCATTGTTATAGGTTGCACTAATGGGTATCCAGCATTCAGAGCTAGGCATTGGTATAGGGTACTCTAATGGGTATCCAGTATTCAGAGCTAGGCATTTGTATAGGTTGTACTAATGGGTATCCAGTATTCAGAGCTAGGCATTGGTTTAGGTTGCACTAATGGGTATCCAGTATTCAGAGCGAGGCATTGGTATAGGTTGCACTAATGGGTATCCAGTGTTCAGAGCAAGGCATTGGTATAGGGTACACTGATGGGTATAAAGTATTCAGAGCTAGGCATTGGTATAGGGTACACTAATGGGTATCCAGTATTCAGAGCTAGGCATTGGTATAGGGTACACTAATGGGTATCCAGTATTCAGAGCTAGGCATTGGTATAGGGTACACTAATGGGTATCCAGTATCCAGAGCTAGGCATTGGTATAGGTTGCACTAATGGGTATCCAGTATTCAGAGCGAGGCATTGGTATAGGTTGCACTAATCGGTATCCAGAATTCAGAGCTAGGCATTGGTATAGGTTGCACTAATGGGTATCCAGTATTCAGAGCTAGGCATTGGTTTAAGTTGCACTAATGAGTATCCAGTATCCAGAGCTAGGCATTGGTATATGTTGCACTAATGGGTATCAAGTATTCAGAGCTAGCCATTGGTTTAAGTTGCACTAATGCGTATCCAGTATTCAGAGCTAGGCATTGGTATAGGTTGCACTAATGGGTATCCAGTATTCAGAGCTCGGCATTGGTATAGGTTGCACTAATGGGTATCCAGCATTCAGAGCTAGGCATTAGTTTAGAGTACACTAATGGGTATCCAGTATTCAGAGCGAAGCATTGGTATAGGTTGCACTAATGAGTATCCAGTATTCAGAGCTAGGCATTGGTATAGGGTACATTAATGGGTATCCAGTATTCAGAGCTAGGCATTGGTATAGGGTACACTAATGGGTATCCAGTATCCAGAGCTAGGCATTGGTATAGGTTGCACTAATGGGTATCCAGTATTCAGAGCTAGGCCTTTGGTTTAAAGTACACTAATGGGTATCCAGTATTCAGAGCGAAGCATTGGTATAGATTGCACTAATGAGTATCCAGTATTCAGAGCTAGGCATTGGTATAGGGTACATTAATGGGTATCCAGTATTCAGTGCTAGGCATTGGTATAGGGTACACTAATGGGTATCCAGTATTCAGAGCTAGGCATTGGTATAGGTTGTACTAATGGGTATCCAGTATTCAGAGTGAGGGATTGGTATAGGTTGCACTAATGGGTATCCAGAATTCAGAGCTAGTCATTGGTATAGGTTCTACTAATGGGTATCCAGTATTCAGAGCTAGGCATTGGTATAGCTTGCACTAATGGGTATCCAGTATTCAGAGCTAGGCATTGGTATACGGTAAAGTAATGGGTATCCAGTATTCAAAGCTAGGCATTGGTATAGGTTGCACTAATTGGTATCCAGTATTCAGGGCTAGGCATTGGTATAGGTTGCACTAATGGGTATCCAGTATTCAGAGCAATGCATTGGTATAGGTTGCACTAATGGGTATCCAGTATTCAGAGCTAGGCATTGGTATAGGGTAAACTAATGGGTATCCAGTATTCAGAGCTAGGCATTGGTTTAGGTTACACTAATGGGTATCCAGTATTCAAAGCTAGGCATTGGTATAGGTTGCACTAATGGGTATCCAGTATTCAGAGCTAAGCATTGGTATAGGTTGCACTAATGGGTATCCAGTATTCAGAGCTAGGCATTGGTATAGGCTAAACTAATGGGTATCCAGTATTCAGAGCTAGGCATTGGCTTAGGTTGCACTAATGGGTATCCAGTATTCAGAGCAAGGCATTGGTATAGGTTGCACTAATGGGTATCCAGTATTCAGAGCTAGGCATTGGTATAGGTTGCACTGATGGGTATCCAGTATTCAGAGCATTGCATTGGTATAGGTTGCACTAATGGGTATCCATTATTCAGAGCTAGGCATTGGTTTAGGGTACACTAATGGGTATCCAGTATTAAGAGCAATGCATTGGTATAGGTTGCACTAATGGGTATCCATTATTCAGTGCTAGGCATTGGTTTAGGGTACACTAATGGGTATCCAGTATTCAGAGCAATGCATTGGTATAGGTTGCACTAATGGGTATCCAGTATTCAGAACTAGGCATTGGTTTAGGGTACATTAATGGGTATCCAGTATTCAGAGCAATGCATTGGTATAGGTTGCACTAATGGGTATCCAGTATTCAGAGCTAGGCATTTGTATAGGTTGCACTAATGGGTATACAATATTCAGAGCTAGGCATTGTTATAGGTTGCACTAATGGGTATCCAGTATTCAGAGCTAGGCATTGGTATAGGGTACACTAATGGGTATCCAGTATTCAGAGCTAGGCATTTGTATAGGTTGCACTAATGGGTATCCAGTATTCAG